>NC_140998.1:55508736-56708736 GCF_052327205.1 Somniosus microcephalus
GGGCGAGAGAGACGGGCGGGGGGCGAGGGGGTGAGAGAGACGGGCGAGGGGGCGAGAGAGACGGGCGGGGGGGGGAGGGGGCGAGAGAGACGGGCGGGGGGGGCAGGGGGCGAGAGAGACGGGCGGGGGCGAGAGAGACGGGCGGGGGGGAGGGGGCGAGAGAGACGGGCGGGGGGGGAGGGGGCGAGAGAGACGGGCGGGGGGGGGAGGGGGCGAGAGAGACGGGCGGGGGGGGAGGGGGCGAGAGAGACGGGCGGGGGGGAGGGGGCGAGAGAGACGGGCGGGGGGGGAGGGGGCGAGAGAGACGGGCGGGGGGGAGGGGCGAGAGAGACGGGCGGGGGGGAGGGGGCGAGAGAGACGGGCGGGGGGGAGGGGGCGAGAGAGACGGGGGAGGGGGCGAGAGAGACGGGCGGGGGGAGAGGGGGCGAGAGAGAGGGGCGGGGGGAGAGGGGGCGAGAGAGACGGGCGGGGGGAGAGGGGCGAGAGAGACGGGCGGGGGGCGAGGGAGCGAGAGACGGGCGGGGGGCGAGGGGGCGAGAGACGGGCGAGGGGGCGAGAGAGACGGGCGGGGGGGAGGGGGCGAGAGAGACGGGCGGGGGGGCAGGGGGCGAGAGAGACGGGCGGGGGCGAGAGAGATGGGCGGGGGGGGAGGGGGCGAGAGAGACGGGCGGGGGGGGAGGGGGCGAGAGAGACGGGCGGGGGGGGAGGGGGCGAGAGAGACGGGCGGGGGGGAGGGGGCGAGAGAGACGGGCGGGGGGGGAGGGGGCGAGAGAGAAGGGCGGGGGGGGAGGGGGCGAGAGAGACGGGCGGGGGGGGGAGGGGGCGAGAGAGACGGGGAGGGGGCGAGAGAGACGGGCGGGGGGAGAGGGGGCGAGAGAGAGGGGCGGGGGGAGAGGGGGCGAGAGAGACGGGCGGGGGGAGAGGGGGCGAGAGAGACGGGCGGGGGGCGAGGGAGCGAGAGACGGGCGGGGGGCGAGGGGGCGAGAGACGGGCGAGGGGGCGAGAGAGACGGGCGGGGGGGGAGGGGGCGAGAGAGACGGGCGGGGGGCAGGGGGCGAGAGAGACGGGCGGGGGCGAGAGAGACGGGCGGGGGGGGAGGGGGCGAGAGAGACGGGCGGGGGGGGAGGGGGCGAGAGAGACGGGCGGGGGGGGAGGGGGCGAGAGAGACGGGCGGGGGGGGAGGGGGCGAGAGAGACGGGCGGGGGGGGAGGGGGCGAGAGAGAAGGGCGGGGGGAGGGGGCGAGAGAGACGGGCGGGGGGGGAGGGGGCGAGAGAGACGGGGGAGGGGGCGAGAGAGACGGGCGGGGGGAGAGGGGGCGAGAGAGAGGGGCGGGGGGAGAGGGGGCGAGAGAGAGGGCGGGGGGAGAGGGGCGAGAGAGACGGGCGGGGGGAGAGGGGGCGAGAGAGACGGGCGGGGGGCGAGGGAGCGAGAGAGACGGGCGGGGGCGAGGGGGCGAGGGGCGAGAGAGACGGGCGAGGGGGCGAGAGAGACGGGCGGGGGGGAGGGGGCGAGAGAGACGGGCGGGGGGGAGGGGGCGAGAGAGACGGGCGGGGGGGAGGGGGCGAGAGAGACGGGCGGGGGGGGAGGGGGCGAGAGAGACGGGCGGGGGGGGAGGGGGCGAGAGAGACGGGCGGGGGGAGGGGGCGAGAGAGACGGGGGAGGGGGCGAGAGAGACGGGGGAGGGGGCGAGAGAGACGGGGGAGGGGGCGAGAGAGACGGGGGAGGGGGCGAGAGAGACGGGCGGGGGCGAGAGAGACGGGGGGGCGGAGGCGAGAGAGAGACGGGCGGGGGGGGAGGGGGCGGAGAGACGGGGAGGGGGCGAGAGAGACGGGGGAGGGGGCGAGAGAGACGGGGGAGGGGGCGAGAGAGACGGGGGAGGGGGCGAGAGAGACGGGCGGGGGCGAGAGAGACGGGGGGGGGCGGGGGCGAGAGAGACGGGCGGGGGGGGAGGGGGCGAGAGAGACGGGGGAGGGGGCGAGAGAGACGGGGGAGGGCGAGAGAGACGGGGGAGGGGGCGAGAGAGACGGGCGGGGGCGAGAGAGACGGGGGGGCGGGGCGAGAGAGACGGGCGGGGGGGAGGGGGCGAGAGAGACGGGCGGGGGGGCGGGGGCGAGAGAGACGGGCGGGGGGCGAGGGGCGAGCGAGAGAGACGGGCGGGGGGAGGGGGCGAGAGAGACGGGCGGGGGGGGAGGGGGCGAGAGAGACGGGCGGTGGGGGAGGGGGCGAGAGAGACGGGCGGGGGGGGAGGGGGCGAGAGAGACGGGCGGGGGGGGAGGGGGCGAGAGACGGGGGAGGGGGCGAGAGAGACGGGGGAGGGGGCGAGAGAGACGGGCGGGGGCGCGAGACGGGGGGGCGGGGGCGAGAGAGACGGGCGGGGGCGAGAGAGACGGGCGGGGGGGCGGGGGCGAGAGAGACGGGCGGGGGGGGAGGGGGCGAGAGAGACGGGCGGGGGGGGAGGGGGCGAGAGAGACGGGCGGGGGGGGAGGGGGCGAGAGAGACGGGCGGGGGGGGAGGGGGCGGGGGGGGAGCGGGCGAGAGACGGGCGGGGGGGGGCGGGGGCGAGAGAGACGGGCGGGGGGGGCGGGGGCGAGAGACTGGCGGGGGCGAGAGGGGGGGGCGGGGGCGAGAGAGACGGGCGGGGGGGCGGGGGCGAGAGAGACGGGCGGGGGGGGCGGGGGAAGAGAGGGAGCGAGAGAGAGAGAGAGACGGGTGGGGGGAAGAGAGGGAGCGAGAGAGAGGCGGGGGGGAGGAGAGAGATGGGAGAGAGGGGCGGGGGGGAGGAGAGAGAGATGGGGGGAGAGAGGCTGGGGCAGGGAAGAGACTGAGGGACGGAGGCGGGTGGAGGAGAGGAGAGGCGGTGCGAGAGAGAGAATGAGAGGGAGAGAACGAGGTGGAGGCGGAGGGAGAGAGAGCGCGCGCGGCGGAGAGAGGGTGGAGGCGGAGAGGGGACGCGGCGGAGGCTGGAGGGGGACGCGGCGGAGGCTGGAGGGGGAGCGGAGGGGGAGCGGGCGAGGCGGGGCCGAGGGGGAGCGAGGCGGAGGGAGGGTGGGCGGGGATGGAGGGAGGGCGAGAGAGCGAGGGGGAGGGGTAGACGGATGAGAGAGAGGAGGGGAACTACAGCACTTTATATTTGTTGGTTGTCTGGTTGCATCGTGATTAATATTCTAATCACTTTTGTGAACGTAAGGCACATCAGCGCCATAGGAAACTGCTGCTTGTGTAGCCATTGCTATAGTGACATGAGGGATGGGCTAATATGTTGAAAACTTTAAAATGAATGCTATTTGCACAAATAGATACGCCTGGAGAAGCTCGCCTTGGGTTTTTGGATTGTTTGTCGACGCATAACCGTTTAACTGACAAGTTTTTGAAGTGTTAAAAGTTCTTTTATATCCCAGTCATTTTTGACAAGTTATTTTTTTTTTTTAAGTAGTTTGTACATGACGAACTAAAAGGTTTTAATTAATTCTACCACAAACAAACTTGCAGAATGGGCATGTAAATGACAAATGTATTTCAATATAGATAAGTGTGAGTTGGTGCATTTTGGTAGGAGGAATACGGAGGCTACCTACTCCTTGGAAAATAAGAATCTAAATGGGGTCGAGGTGCAAAGGGATTTCGGTGTATGGATTCACAAATCATTAAAAGTAGCAATGCAGGTTAAAAAAGCCATCAAAGTGCAAATAAAGCACTGGGCCTAATTTCTAGAGGAATAGAATTTAAAAGCAGAGAAGTTATGTTAATCCTGTATCAAACCTTTTCTGATTGTCTCATGATTTGAGATGTTGGGGTGGCAATATGGCATTACTGTATATATGCTTTTAAGTTGTTGCTGTTGTTGTAGTATAAGTTGCCCATGGACGAGAAGGTCGCGCTCAAAGGAGTTCATGGCCTGCTCCGTACAAAAATAATTAGAGGGAACATTGGTCATCACCCCTCAACCACATCTCCGTCAATGCCATGATGTCAATATGATTGTCCACAATAAGGTCGATCAAGATTTGAAGGGAAATGCAGAGATGGGCGATGATACCTAATTTACTGGCGTAGTCCAGAGGGGCAGGGCAGGGAGGAGGTTGGCAAGATTAGCTCGCAGCAGGCACTTAGGGTGGGGAAGAGAGTAAGGTAGGGCAATTTGGGTTGCTGCTAGCTAGGAGGCAGTGACGAGTGAATTGGTGGGCCTTTCGAAGGACCTGTGGAATTATTTAGGAGGGAGTCAAGTCTAGGCCCTTCATCATTTTAAACACTTGAATTCAATCTCCCTGAAGTTTTCCTAGAATAAAAAGATCCAGTTCTATAAGCCTATTGTGATAACTAGGGGCTTTTAAACTAGGGCTCACTCCACTGGTTCCCCTTTGAACCTTTCTTGGGGCCTACATCAGCCACCATGTGAGCAAACCAAAACTGAGCACCATATCCCTGATCTTCTACAAGGACAGTACAGTTCTTTTAGTCTTATACTGATTGTTTTTGTTGTACATCTTAGTACTCTATTTGCTATCGCAATTGTCTCATGGTATTCAGAGACGTGTACCGTAATGTAATAGGTTCCCCTTCCCCACCAAAACATGGTATATACATGCTTAGCGTTAGCCTTGCCCATATGCATGATCTGCATTTATCTACATTAAGTGACACCAGCTAGGATCTAGATCAAATTGTAGTTCCCCCCCCCCCCCCCCCCCCAGCACTAATACTAGCATAGATTATCTTGTCATCCGCAAACTTGTGGACAGTGCTCGCCACACCATGGTCTAGATCATTAATGTAGATTGTGATTGCACAAGTGAGCAGGTGATTGGAGAGAGGTGTCTGGTACATTTCAGGTCCTCTAGATGCCCCATATTGCTTCACAGACAATTCATTATTTTTGATTTGTAATCACTGTTATGTAGACACAGCAAGGTCCCACAAATAGCAAATGAGATAATAACCAACTTATCTGTTTTGATGGTGGTTCATGGAAGGATGTTGCCTAGGACAGCAGAAGAACTCTGTTCTTCAAATATCTCCTGGTACTGTTTGATGTCCATTTAACAGGCAGACAGGGCTTCAGTTTAGCATCTTATCCAAAAGATGGCACCTGTAATAATGCACCTTGCTCAGTACAGTCTTGAAGTATAAGCCTAGATTATGTGCTCCAGCCTGGAGTAAGACTTAAACCCACAGTCTTCTGACTGAAGTGCTACCAAATGGGTCCTACTGACCCTATGGCTGGAGGATGTTAAAAATACAAGGTTAAAGCAAAATTCCAATCTCTAATTGACATATCCCAACCTTAACTGGGTTGTTACGAGCAACATCTTGTGTAGGAATTGCCGATGATTTACCTCTGTCCTACTGCTTTGATTTTTCTGCATGAATACACCAACTAGTTGTGCCATGGGACCGCTCCATTATTTGTATGTAAAGATTTTCTAATGCCAAGGCTGGTCAAACAATTGTGTTTTTTTAGTTATAGTTGCCTGAGAGATCTTTGCATATAGTAATGAGCATCTGTTGATATGAGGCTCGAAACCGCAGCCCTACTACCATTACCTTAAATAGGAATTCAACTGGTCTGTAAAGACTACTTTGTACCTTATCATTTTGAATAATTTGTGTCACAATAGCAGCTACTTGCATTTATGTAGCACCTTAAATTTAGAAAAACGTTCCAAGGCACTTCAGAGATGTAAGGGGAAAAAAATGGATGCAGAGCCAAAAAAGAAATTCTTAGGAGGGGGGAAAGCTTGGTCAAAGAATTCAGTTTTAAGGTGGACCTTGAAGCAGAGGGGAAGCATTTAGGGAGGGGATTCCAGAGCATGGAGTCTAGGTGCCTGAAAGTACAGCCGCCAATAGTGGGGACAAAGAGAGGATGGGAGGTATACAAGTGGCTGGAGTCAGAGGAATGGAGAGTTTGGGGGGAGGGTTGTAGTTTTTTTTAAATTTGTTTATGGGATGTGGGCATCACTGGCAAGGCCAGCATTTATTGCCCATTACTAATTGCCCTCGAAGGTGGTGGTGAGCCGCTGCCTTGAACCGCTGCAGTCCGTGTGGTGAAGGTACTCCCGTAATGCTGTTAGGTAGGGAGTTCCAGGATTTTGACCCAGCGACGAGGAAGGATCGGCGATATACTTCTAAGTCAGGATGGTGTGTGACTTGGAGGGGAACTTTGAGGTGGTGGTGTCTTTGTCCTTCTAGGTGGAAGAGGTCGCAGGTTTGGGAGGTGCAGCTGAAGAAGCCTTGGCGAGTTGCTGTTGTGCATCTTGTAGATGGTACACACTACAGCCACGGTACGCCAATGGTGGAGGGAGTGAATGTTTAAGGTGGCTGCTTTGTCCTGGATGGTGTCGAGCTTCTTGAGTGTTGTTGGAGCTGCACTCATCCAGGCAAATGGAGAATATTCATCACGCTCCTTACTTGTGCCTTTGTAGATGGTGGAAAGGTTTTTGGGAATCAGGAGGTGAGACACTCACTGCAGAATACCTAGCTTCTGACCTGCTCTTGTTGCCACAGTATTTATGTGGCTGGTCCAGTTAAGTTTCTGGTCAATGGTGACCCCCAGGATGTTGATGGTGGGGGATTTGGCGATGGTAATGCCATTGAATGGCAAGGGGAGGTGGTTAGACTCTTGCTTGTTGGGAGATAGTCATTGCCTAGCACTTCTGTGGCGTGAATGTTACCTGCCACTTATCAGCCCAAGCCTGAACGTCGTCCAGGTCTTGTTGCATGTGGGCATGGACTGCATTATCTGAGGAGTTGTGAATGGTGCTGAACACTGCAGTCATCAGCGAACATCCCCCATTTCTGACCTTATGTTGGAGGGAAGGTCATTGATGAAGCAGCTGAAGATGGTTGGGCCTAGGACACTGCCCTGAGAACTCCTGCAGTGATGTCTTGGGGCTGTGATGACTGACCTTCAATCACCACAGCCATCATCCTTTGTGCTTGCTATGACTCCAGCCAGTAGAGCGTTTTTCCCCAGATTCCCATTGACTTCAGTTTGACCAGGGCTCCTTGATGCCACACTTGATGTCAAGGGTAGTCACTCTCTCCTCACCTCCTGGAATTCAGCTCCTTTGTCCATGTTTGGACCAAGGCTGTAATGAGGTCAGGGGCCGAGTGGTCTTGGCGGAACCCAAACTGGGCATCAGTGAGCAGGTTATTGGTGAGTAAGTGCCGCTTGATAGCACTGTCGATGACACCTTCCATCAGTTTGCTGATGATTTATAGACTGATGGGGTGGTAATTGGGTCGGGTTGGATTTGTCCTGCTTTTTGTGGACAGGACATAACTGGGCATTTTCCACATTGTTGGATAGATGCCAGTGTTGTAGCTGTATTGGAACAGCTTAGCTAGCGACACGGCTAGTTCTGGAGCACATGTCTTTAGCACGATAGCCGGGATGTTGTTGGTGCCCATAGCCTTTGCTGTATTCAGTGCACTCAGCCATTTCTTGGTATCACGTGGAGTGAATCGAGTTGGTTTCTGTGATGGTGGGGACCTCAGGAGTAGGCTGATATGGATCATCCACTCGGCACTTCTGGCTGAAGATGGTTGCAAATGCTTCAGCCTTGCCTTTTGCATTCACGTGCTGGGCTCCACCATCATTGAGGATGGGGATATTCATGGAGCCTCCTACTCCCGTTAGTTGTTTAATGGTCCACCACCATTCACGACTGGATGTGGCAGGACTGCAGAGCTTTGATCTGATCCATTGATTGTTAGATCACTAAGCCCTGCCTATAGCATGCTGCTTCTGCTTTTTAGCATGCATGTAGTCCTGTGTTACAGCTTCCCCAGGTTGGCATCTCATTTTTAGGTATGCCTGGTGCTGCTCCTGGCATGCTCTTCTACACTCCTTATTGAACCAATTGGTCCCCTGGCTTGATGGTAATGGTAGAGTGAGATGTATGCCGGGCCATGAGGTTACAGGTTGTGGTGGAATACAGTTCTTCTGATGTCCCACAGTGCCTCATGGATGTCCAGTTTTGAGCTGCTAGATCTGTTCTGAATCTATCCCATTTAGCACGGTGGTTGTGCCACACAACACTATGGAGGGTGTCCTTGGTGTGAAGATGGACTTCGCCTCCACAATGACTGTGCTGTGGTCACTGCTACCAATACTGTCATGGACAGATGCATCTGCGACAGGTAGCTTGGTGAGGACGAGGTCAAGTAGGTTTTTCCCTCGTGTTGGTTCTCTCACCACCGGTCGCAGGCCCAGACAGGCAGTTATGTCCTTCAGGACTCGGCCAGCTCAGTCAGTTGTGGTGCTACCGAGCTACTCTTGGTGATGGACATTGAAGTCCCCCACCCAGAGTACATTCTGTGCCCTTGCTACGCTCCGTGTTTCTTCCAAGTGGTGTTCAACATGGAGGATTACTGATTCATCAGCTGAGGGAGGGTGGTAGGTGGTAATCAGCAGGAGGTTTCCTTGCCCATGTTTGACCTGACGCCATGAGACTTCATGGGATCCAGAGTCAATGTTGAGGACTTCCCAGGGCCACTCCCTCCCGACTGTATACTGTGCCACCACCTCTGGTGGGTCTGTCCTGCTGGTGGGACAGGACATACTCAGGGATGGTGAAGTAGGAGTCTGGGGCATTGGCTGAAAGGTATGATTCTGTGATATGTGACTATGTCAGGCTGTTGCTTGACTAATCTGTGGGACAGACTCCCAATTTTGGCACAAGTCCCCAGATGTTGGTGCGGAGGACTTTGCAGGGTCCATTGGGCTGGGTGAGCCGGTGCTGAGGTCAATGCCAGGTGGTCCGTCCGGTTTCATTCTTCTTCTTGTGTTTCGTAGCGGTTTATTACAACTGAGTGACTTGCTAGGCCATTTCAGAGGGCAATTAAGAGTCAACCACATTGCTGTGGGTCTGGAGTCACATATAGGCCAGACCAGGTAAGGACGGCAGATTTCCTTCCCTAAAGGACATTAGTGAACCAGTGCTGCAGGAGGTTAGAGATGGGGAGGGTGTGAGGCCACAGAAGGAATTTAAATGAGGATGAGCATTTAAAATTTTGGGTGTTGGGGGACTGCAAGACTATATAGGTCAGTGAAGATGGGTTATAGGCAAGCAGCACTTGTTACAGACACCATAGTTTTGGATGAGGAGGATGGAAGGCTGCTACGAGTGCATTGGTATAATCGCGTCTGGAGGTGACAAAGACATGGATGAGGGTTTCAGTGGCAGTTGGGTGACGCTACTTGGGTGGAAATAGTTGGTCTTTGTGATGGATTTGGAAGCTCTGCTTGTGGTCAAATAGTTGCAAACAATCTCTGGAGAGTAGGATGGAGTTAGTGGTGAGGACCGAAGATGATGGCTTCAGCCTTCCCAGTGTTTTAGCTGGAGGGAATAACTGCTCATCCAAGACTGGATGTTTGACGAGCAGTCTCATAGCATGGAGGCAATGGAAGGTTTGAGAAAGGTAGTGGAGAGGTAGAGCTGGGTGTTGTCAGCAGTGGATACTGACTCTCTGTCAAGGATTAGCATGTAGTTGAGGAAGAAGGCAGAGCAAGAATGGATCCCTTGGGGGAGGCTTGAGGTGATGGTGTGGAGGTAAAAAGAGAAGCTATTGTTGAAGGTGCTTTGGCTGTGACTGGATAGGCAACAATGGCACCAGACAAGGGCAGTCTCTCCAAGCTGGACAACACTAGAAAATTGTTGCAGCAAGATGGTGTGGTTCACCATGTCAAAGGCTGCAAACAGGTCAAAGAGGAATAATGCCTCACAGTCACAGAAAATGTTTGTGACTGGGTGCTGTTTTTGGAGGGGTGGACACCTGATTAGATTCAAAAAGGGAGTTACAGGAGAGTTGGTTAAGGGTCTTAATGATGACAACATGTTCAAGGACTTTGGAAGTAAAGATTGGAGGTTGGGTAGTAATTTGCAAGGACAGAAGGGTCAAAGGTTTTTTGAGGGGAAGTGATGAATGCAGTTTTGAAATGGGGGAAGTGGCTGAGGAGAGTGAACCATTTACAGTGTCAGTTAACATAAGGATTAGGAAGGGAAGGTGTGGTCAGCAGTTTACATTGAATTGCATAGGATATACAGCACAGCAACAGGCCATTCAGCCCATCCAGTCCATGCTCCACTCGAGCCTTCTCCCATCTTTCCTCATCTAACTCTATCAGCATAACCCTCTATTCCCTTCTCCCTCATGCTTATCTAGCCTCCCCTTAAATGTATCAATATCGAGGTGGGGCAGGAGGTAGGGCAAACGAGCGAGATGAGCTCAAGGGAGGAGATGGGAAACAAACCAGAGAAAGCGATGGGGTTCAGGGCTAGCGTGGCCAGAGGATCTAGGGGTAGATTGGTTTGGTGGGAATGGGGGACAATGATGCTGAATGGATAGATGGATGAAGACGTCCGTGAATTCCTTGCACTTGTTACAGGGGTTTAAAGCGAAGGTTGGTAATGGGGAAAAGAAGGTAGAGGTTATGTTTGCTCTCCAGGATTATACTCGGGTAATGGAGAATGAAGTCCGATGGAGCTTGATGTGAACCAGCCAGTTCTGGTAGACAAGGACAGCAAAGGTGGAGTGATTGAGCACATTGACAACTGCAGAGATATTGTGTCAACTTGGAGGGCCAAAGGATAGGCAGTTGGGAGTTAAAAGTTCAGTTGTAAGCAACTTGGGAGAGATTTGTTCTCCGAAGAGATGGACACAGAAGTGGGTTGAAAGGGTTTGGAGGGGATGTGAGGTGAGGGATACAATGAGTTATAACGTACTCGTGCTGTTTGACAGAGCCATATACTATTGTATATAAAATTGTTCGTGTTATTATGACAGGCTGTACAACAAGTCCTTTCAAACCTGATGATTTCACATCTAGAGGTGAGGTCTGAAGATTCCCTGGACATCCAGCCCTACTCACATCAGCGACATGTGGAGAAGTTTGTTGTTCCTCTGGGAACCGAGCTGATTGCTATCCAGTCTTTTTATCTACAGGTGAGTGTTATTTTCTCTTTGGAGAATGGAGTGAAATTATTTGACTTAAGTGTAATCTTGGCTGAATAGAAAAATGTCTGACTTTGGATTTCAGTTTGTCTTCCATCCACTAGCAACCTTTTTCTTGCAATCTAATTTCTGGGCATCATTTTCAACATTGATTTGAAGTAGAACAGATTTGTGAATTTGGATTTCAAAATTTCAATTAAACTTTTAAACTATGTTTAAGATCTTTACTTTCCTCCTATAATTAGCTCTGTTCTCTTCATTATAGTAGCATTATTTTATAGTAAACTAGCTTTATTCCAAAACTGTTGATACATTTTTATTAAGACTCACTTTTTTTTCTTCTGCTGTCGAGGTACAACAAAAACTTGTGTAAAGGAGAGAAATTTAAATTGAAACTGCAGTGCTGTAGTTTACATTAGTAATTATGGTTCTGATTAAATGAATTGGAGTTGAATTAAATTAGCTACTAGTGAAATATGGTTTTGTTCAGGTACAGAAAATATTGTGGTGCATACAAGGTCATGTAGTCACAATAAAAGACAAATTATACAGTGCAATAATTAAGAAATATCAATTCTAAAGGATGGACTTGCAGTTATGACTGCAAACATTACATTCCTTCACAAAACTAGTTGTCATATGTCTAAACAGATTTATTTATAAGATCTTGCTTTAAGCCCTGAGAAATATATTACTGAGCCTTTGTACTGGGGGCTTTTGTGTTCTTTTCTGTTCCAGGCACTAAAAAAAATGCTTCATAAGCAAAACCATTTTTAATTGGAAATCTACTTAACCTCAAAAGTGTTTGAGCATTCCACAAACATTATGCTAAGCTATTCATCTGCAACATCTTCCAGTTCTGATGAAAGGCTATGCCAGAAACATCAAAGTTTTCCCTTTTTTTGTTGCAGATGCTGCTTGACACTGAGTGTTTACAACATTTTCTCTTTTTTTGTTTACTTCCAGCATCTGCAATATATGTTTCAATATGCTAGAAGAAGTTGGTTCGAAGGAAGTTATATCATTATTTAGAAAAAAAATGAAAGTTGATGTAATTTTCTCACGTTCCTGGAAGTGTGTTTTTTGTTGTTGTTACCATTTGGAACCATGTCCAAGTGGGTATTCTGCATGTGCGAGTGAGCGAGATAATTAATGTTCGGCGGCTCTTTGATCATAGGTGTTGTCACAACTGAGCCCCAGTCCGCACTAGATACGAATATGTGGAATTTTGAATGGATGTCACTGGATAGCTATTTGGATTGTGAATAATGGATTTTCTCCCTTCCCAAAACCTTGCCTGGGAACACTGAGGTCAAATGCCACACTGGCAAGATCTTTTTGGTTATGTCTCAGACCTCTGGCTTTCCTGGTCTGTTTGTTGTACCACATTGGGCAGTACTAGCTAAACCATCTGGGAGTGACCATAAATGTATTTTGAGCATTCTGAAGCTATTGAGGAAATAATCTTAACACACCATTAAACAACTTTGCTTTCATCTCTGAATTTATAAACACTTAAGCATACTTTACAGTTTAATCTCTTTTTACAGTTATTCAGCTTATGGGTTTTTACCAAATATTTTAATGCACAAATGGTTCAAGCGTAAAGCAATATAAATTTTAAATAAAGATGAACAATATTGCATTTCTAATAATATCACTTTGTAGTTTGATTCAAAGCAGCAATAAATCAACACATAACACAGCTACATGACTTGTTTCTGGTGAAAGATCTTCAAAAGTGATCTTTAGTAGGATAATCTCGGTTTTATCTGTCCTTATTGATGTCTGTGAACACTAGTAGTTATATTTCAAAATGGGAAAAACTGGGTTTTTTGCCAAAATCTAATTAAAACCGGTTTAAAATTTTTTACTTACTGAGATAAATCAAATTTCTCTTTGGTTATGTTCTATTTTTTTTTTTAACTTGAACATTAAGGTTGAGAGTAAAAGGCAAAGAATTACAATCCGTCACTAAAATGAATGTTTTGCTTTGTCATTAGTTACTATTGCATTTGATTCATAAGTGGAAACTCTAGGGTATAATAGGCAATTTGAGATAGTCACTTTGGATATTGCAGAGTTATTGAGGGGCTGGGAAAATTGGACAAGGGCTAAGCTCTTTCTTGCTTATGCAGCTGCTACATAGTACTTCATTAATTCATCACGTACAGCTTCTGCATAGTGTGCTGTAAATGGGATACACGTCACAATATCTAGTGTGAAGAGAATCTATTTAGGCCATTTGATGTAAAAGCTGACTCTGTACTGCAGCAATATGTTGCTTGACACTTCGTGCTATTGGGGCCTACACAAGAAAAGTGAGGGTTTAAAAAAAAAAAAAAAAAAAAAAAAAAAAAAAAATCCAATGATGGTAGAGTAGGTGCAGGATGCCAAATGTTACTAGCTTCATGTGCAAGAGAAGCTAGACATCTATGTTGTATTCTTTTAAATGTTTCTTTAGTTTGCCTTTCAAGGACAATCTATTGTATACACATTTATTTTGCCGAAAACTTTGAATAAAAGATAGGTGACCTCTGTTATATTGTTTTCCTTCAGCTACAGTGAAATACATAAGCATGTCAGGGGATGGAATTCCTCTGGGCAACCTATAACATTGAGATTTAAACTGAAATAACTTTTTTTTCTCCTACCCCTCACTTTATTGCTTAAAAAAAAAATTTCCTCCTGCTCTTTCCCTGGCCCAAATGATGAATACAGTTTAAATATACTTTATTTATAATTTCTCTACCCAATAGGAGCACTTTTTTAATAGTAAGAAAGCAGTCTTTTTAAGACTCATGAACACCCTTTCCAGTCCAGGAAGTCGATCTTGACCCTCTGCTATAACTCGAAGTTCAGTTTGCACTTGGAGTCTTAATTGATGCAAAACTTTTTAAGCTGAGCTTGAGTGCTAAGACTGGTATCCAATGTTAGGACAGCGCCGATACCTACCCGACCTAATGAGCTGGCTGAAACAGATCAGCCTCGCGATCTCTTGGGGAATTTTGAGTCGGGATACCCCACCTGGTGGATGTGTAACTGGCTGCTTTTTCATTGCATAGGAAAACATTCAATGTTGGTGGGGTTGAGCATTGTTCAGTTTTTTGATTGCAGCTTTTTTTTTAACTACATGGCATCACACACTTGGACTCTGACTCACTTCCCATATTTCTATCATTGTATTTTTAATTTTTCTTGTTTAGCAGGTTATACTAGCATTCTAATTATAAGCATGAAGACCATGACTATAAGTTAATTAGAGGTCTTTGGCAAACTATGATGTCAGGCAAACTAGTTGGTTTTTAAATGTCAACTTGCGATCATTTTGTTATGTTAATTCTTAAGTGCTAAGGTTTTGAGTTGTTACTTATGCAAGTTTACATTTAAGCTTATGCTATCACATATTACTCTCTCATTTTCACAAAATGGGTCACTGCACAAGGTCTGTATGCCATACCAGTTATAAATGATTGCTCAAGGGCTCTGAATAAACCAGATCTCGTGACGGTTTGGAGCAGCAGGGTTGTTATAACCAGCTACAATAAAGGTATCCTGCAGGAGCCACTCTGGAGAGTCTAGGTGCTCTGCTAACTGGTTTATCTCTTGTAGAATGAGCTCTTCATTGGTGGCGCCATTAAAAGGTCTGCACAAGTGGAAAGTTATGAATGATTAGTATTTTTGTTTTCATTTCTGTTAAAATTGCAATATTGACATTTCTAAATGCATTCTGATGCTTTAGACTTTCCCACATAACATAAGAAAAAGGAGCAGGAGTAGGCCATTTGGCCCTTTGAGCCTGCTCCGCCATTCAATAAAATCATGACTGATCTTCTACCTCATCTCCACTTTCCTGCACTATCCCCATATCCCTTGATTCCCTTAATATTCAAAGATCTATTGATCTCTGCCTTGAATATACTCAATGACTGAGCCTCCACAGCCCTCTGGGGTAGAGAATTCCAAAGATTCACCACCCTCTGAGTGAAGAAATTTCTCCTCATCTCACTCCTAAATGCCTGACCCCTTATTCTGAGACTCTGACCCCTGGTTCTAGACTCCCCAGCCAGGGGAAACATCCTCCATGTCAAGCCCTGTAAGAATTTTGTATGTTTCAGTCATTCTTCTAAACTCCAGAGAATATAGGCCTAGTCTACACAATATCTCCTCATAGGACAATCCCCCCATCCCAGGAATCAGTCTGGTGAACCTTCGTTGCACTCCCTCTATGGCAAATATATCCTTCCTTAGGTAAGGAGACCAAAACTGTACACAATACTCCAGGTGTGGTCTCCCCAGGGCCGTATGTAATTGCAGTAAGACGTCTTTACTCTTATACTCAAATCCTCTTGTAATAAAGGCCAACATACCATTTGCTTTCCTAATTGTTTGCTGTACCTACATGTTAACTTTCAGTGATTCGTGTGCAAGGACACCCAGGTCCCTCTGAACACCAACATTTCCCAATCTCTCTCCATTTAAAAAATACTCTGCTTTTCTATTTTTCCTACCAAAGTGGATAACTTCACATTTCTCCACATTATATTCCATTTGCCATGTTCTTGCCCACTCACTTAGCTTGTCTATATCCCCTTAAAGTCTCTTTGCATCTTCCTCACAACTTACATTCCCACCCAACTTTGTATCATCAGCAAATTTGGATACATTACATTTGGTCCCCTCATCCAAATCATTGATATAAGTTGTGAATAGCTGAGGCCCAAGCACTGACCCTTGCGGTACCCCACTAGTTACAGCCTGCCAACCCGAAAATTACCCGTTTATTCCTACTCTCTGTTTTCTGTCCGTTAACCAATCCTCAATCCATGATAGTATATTGCCCCTAATTCCATGAGCCCTAATTTTGTTTAATAACCTCTTGTGTGGCACCTTATCGAATGCCTTCTGAAAATCCAAATACACCATATCCACTGGCTCCCCCTTATCTATTCTGCTAGTTACAACCTCAAAAAACTCTGTCAAACACTGTTCCTTTCATAAATCCGTGTTGACTCTGCCCAATCCTATTATTATTTTCTAAGTGCCCTGTTACCACGTCCTTAATAGATTCTAGCATTTACCCTACTACTGATATCCGGCTAACTGGTCTGTAGTTCCCTGTTTTCTCTCTTCCCTCCTTTCTTAAATAGTAGGGTTACATTTGCTACCTTCAATCATGGGAACTGTTCGAGAATCTATGGAATTTTGGAAAATGACAACCAATGCACATGATTTCTTGTTTGAATAATGTATGTTGGGCAGGGGTTCAATGTTTCCTATTAGCTGCGCAGCTCTCTGCAAGTCCCGTGCAGCTGGTGAACCGGAGTTTGAATAGGAAAAAACCACGCATGTGCAGTGGGGGGAGGGAATTAGAAGGAACATTGGTGGGGTTAGCTGTCTTATTTTGAAGTCAACCAGATCTTTCAGTTCTTGTGCCCCTCAAAATGTAGGTGTTATGTCAATATTGTGAAATCTGTCTAATACGCAGTGCCTTTTAAAGTTACAGTGCCACATCTTTATTTTGTTGCATGTTTTTTTTTCTGCCTTCCAAACAGGTGATATGCAATCTTCTGCTGGAAATGTATCTTTTAAAACAGTATATACACTGAATGTGTCACAGTATTCCATCTTAAGACATTGAAAACTTCAATATCATGCTTTGTCATTAGGAAAACCCATCTTAATTGTCAACATGTACTTTTGGCACCAGCTATGACTAGATGGTGCTGTAAATGGGTGAGTTCCATTTTAAATCTGTCATGTTGGGTGGAAAACCCCAGCACCCTCCAACTATACTTGTGATCCTGACCACCACCCCCACCAGCTGACTGCATAATTGTTGCCTTAATTAAACAAATGTCATCATCTTTCCAACCCCCCTGCTGCTGAGACTGAAATCGGGACCTAAGTGTCACCCTCACTGAAACCAAAATCAGGGCTCAGTTATTGGGGTGGCGGGGGGTGGGTAATAGGGGGAAGGTAAGTGCTTTCGCTGAGATGGAATTATGGCCTGCCGCACCATGCCGAGACAATTTCCAAGGCCTTTGTTTCCCCTGTCCCACCTCACTCTGCCGTCTTTGTGTCTCCCCAGGGTAGAAAGAATGTAGACTTGTGTTTCTAATGTTCCCAGATTTGTTCTTGATATTTGTTGGTCTGGGTTGCATTGCCCAGCTCAAAAATGGCAGTGACGGGTACAGTAGTATAGTAGTTATGCTACTGGAGTAGCAACGCAGAGGTGTTGAGTTCAAATCCCACTCTGCTGAATTGTAGAACTGAATTCAATAAATCTGGTAACTTGTGCCTTGGCACCAGAAAAATTGATCATCAAAACTGCTGGCTTGTTGTAAAACCCACTGGCTCACTAACCCCTACCTGGTCTACAGTCCCAACTTAATGCCTTCTGAAATGACCTTGCAACCCACTCACTTGTATAAACAATTGTTCACTACCTTCTCAGGGCAACTAGGGATGGGCAATACACCCTTGCCAACACATTCTGGGGACAAAAGAAACAACTGAGAATGGATCAGGAAATCAGGAACGGTTTGGGAAGAAAAACTCTTTTGAAATAAGCAAAATTAAAATTCTTATCCGTATATGCAGGTAGTTAAAACCAAGGTGTAATGTTACCCAGATAACCTTAGAAGCAGTCTCAAACGCTTCTGTATTTCAACAGTGGAGCACCAAATGGTTTGTAAAGATTAAATGATACCACTTTAAAGATAATGACAGTGTAAGGAAAGCCTAAATTCAAAATCTATCTTGAGCAATTATTTATTTAAGGAAATTAACTTGAATACCATTGTGAAGGTTATGTTGCCTAACAGAAAAATCTTGTGCTGTTCCATCTACAATGATGCTTATTTAAATGGCTTTACGCCTGCTTTTACTAGGCGTAAGAATTTGACAGTCATTCAGCGGGCAGAAGTTGTGCAAAAAGCGCAACTCTCCACCCGCAGAGACACTTTTCTTGTGCATGCGGATGATCTGTCAAGAGCTTGACAGATCGCGTGCTGTTTTTCAGTGCATGCGCTTCGCATGCCTGAAACCGGCACTTGCGCGGCCCCTGCAGGCGCGTACGCACCTGTAGAGGTCGCGAAATCCGGCCCATTGTCTGTGGTGTTAACCATAAGCTTGTTTTAAACCAACAGGACAGTTTTTAAAAAAAGATATTGCAGCTAACTGAACAGTTAATCAGTTAGCTGTGGTTCTACCGGAGTACATTTCATTCTGTTTGGAAAACTTGCCTTGTATTTCTGTTTCAATCTTGTTTTATTTGCCTTGCCTTCCGGCAGCATTTTCCACAATTTCAACATTACCGTAGACCAGGAAAAAATACTTTTATCACATTCTCTTGTTATGTAATTCTCAAACTCTGCACTATACCAAATTTTTCAGAGGTCTGGCCATTTAAATGCTTGCTAAGGCATTTGTAACATCGACTAACCATTTGTAATGTACCTTAGGGCTTTAGATATAATCTTGCATTAAGCTACTTGCCTAGTGTAAACGATATGAGCAGGCCACTCCTCTATTGCAATTTCAGCGTCTAAAGGCTGTGGGGCTTGATCTTGAAATTGTGCTGGCAGGTAGTAAGCTATGGTTACTTCAGGCCGGAGTTGTGATCTGGTCTGGTTGGTGCGCACAATGGTGACAATAGGCAATGTCATTCCCAGGTAGAGACCTATAGAATCAAGGTAGACCAGTAGATTATTGGGCCATGCACAATGGGTATCATTGGCAGAAGAATATAAACAGTACCCTTTTGCTATCCAGCTGTCAAACAAAGTGTAAACATTAGATTTCCTTTTATTTATAAAATCTGAGCAATTTATCATGGCTGTTTCGCAGCCACTTAGAAGGACTGAAGGAAGCTGTTAACATCTTAATACGTGATCTCATTCCAAATACCATCCAAGGAATGTGTAACATTCAACTATGCATGCTTTAATTTTCTCCTCGACTACACAAGGAACTGATATTAAAGAAATAGAATACTGTAGGTGTTTCATAGACTTGTCTACAATGTCCCAGATAAACCGAATGCATTGAAGATAGTTGCACATTTGCATAGTTTTACATTTAATAATCTAGGCAATCTGCAACATATCTGACAAAGTTAAAGAAATTAAAACTGATGGACAGTTATAATATAAACTACTGCAAATACCAATGGGCAAGCGTGTTTTTGTTGTTGAAGATTGTAACGTTACTATCTTGGTATTCTGCTGGCTGCAGTGCATTCATCAGCTAGGTGTAAATTGTCATTTTTGAGAGTCACCTGATGAGTTTTGTTGGCAAATGTATTTCATCAGTTTCATAAATCCCAGGCATATGCTCTGTTCATAGTGTGATTCATACTGGGTTACACAAGCCCATTTGGCTTTTTCATATTGACGCTTTTCATACAGTAGTTCATCATCAGGCTGTCAAACAAACAATGGAAAGTAAATGCTTTTACTACCACCCTCAGTAATTTTTGTTTGACCAAATATTAAGGGAGGCGAAAATGTTTGGCATGTTGTGATTTACTTGACATTTTAAAAGTTTCCTATCAACCGTTGCCCATGTAATTCAGTCCCAAAATAACTAATTTAGTATGCTGAAACTAATGCTGTATGTTGGTCTGTCATCCACCCAACTAGAGTCTCTCTCTGGGTTCCTTTGAATAATTTTAATCATGTACTTTTGGTTCATCAGCAAACTTGGAAATGTTACTTTCTGTATCTCAAAGTTGCGCTGGTGGATACAGTTGGTTAATCCAGTCATTTTTTTGCATGAAGTGGATTTGAATTATTTAAAAAATTAAATTAAATAGTAATGTATATAAAATGGTGTTTAAAAAAATTAATTCCAATTAAGACGAGTAGCTTGCAGTATCTGTAGGGTGGATGGGTATGTTTGTATAAGGAGAGTTTCAAAATTTTAACTTGTTCACTTGGCCAAGTTGTTGTTGTTTTCAAAGATTACATTATTTCCTCCTCCTAGTTCATTTATGTAGCGTGTAAGAACTGCATGCTTGACCCCCTGGGTAATGCCACCAGTCATTTCACCCTATCTCAGATGAAGTTTATAATCCTGCTTTTCTTACTGCCTAGTCATTACTGTTCTTCCACTGCCTTTCACGAGATTTATCAAATATGCCTTTGAAAGTGCATTTGTGTATCAGAGAGAGATGTAGTTTTATACTGCTTTGCTTTGTAATCGCTTAGCCTAGACACCTAATTTACACATCACATTTAGAGTTTGTATGAAGTTGAAACTGCTTTGCACTGATGCTAAGGTTGCTGTGTGATTGTAGCATTCATCTGAAATGAATGGACTAAAACTCTATTCAAGGCTTGAACACGTAATCTGGGCTGACCCTCAGTGTAGTACCGAAGGAGTGCTGGTGGCGTCATCCTTCGAATTAGCTGTTAAACGAGGGCCAGTGGTTCAGATGGATGTTAAAGATCCCATTGCACTATTTAAAGAATAGCAGGGAGTCATAATTTTTCCCATCACCATTGAGGACAGCGTAACTGGTCATTTTATTTTGATTCTTATGTATACATAATGGTCACTGCTCTTTAATTCAATGCTTTTGATGTACTTTGAGATGTTTGAGAGGTGTGGTAAGGTGCAAAATAAATCAGTTTTTTTTTCTTTATGATGTCGGACGACTTGGTTTCTTTCACATTTAATGCTTAGCAATGCGTTTGTACCTTTTTTCTATTTTTCCTGGGCTACACGGCTCTTCTTTTGATTAGTCTTTTAGGTGGCTCTGGTGCCTAGTCTATCCCTCTAATTTTTTGAGACTAACTGAACCATGGAATTCAGACTGCTTCCTCCAGGGGATATTATTACCTGTCTCTTTTCTAACGCTGAATTGGGGTTTGAACTTTAAACTATCCCACTTAGCATGGTGGTAGTGCCACACGACAGGACGGAAAATGTACTTCGTGTGAAGATGGGACTTGGTTAGAATATACTCTAGCCTCAAGCAAAATTCTCACCACTTAGCCAGCCCCTTAACAAAAGCCGTGAATTGTTACTTGTTACCTTTTTTTTATGACTTATTGATGTAAATGGGACCATCTCCCTGTTTTGAGGTTGGTTGTTTCTTGTCAACTGTTGGATTGGTTCTGCCATGCCTGAGAAACAAAATCAAGCAATAATTTAAACATGTATACTTTTGGCTATAAATTTTATGAATATGCAAGGACAAAAGAGTGTAGGAACTTAACCTGATAGTCTTGGAAATTTACTATGTCTTCTGTAACATATGAATTTAATATTCTCAAATTACTGTCTGAAGTGACCTATGCAGTTTTTGTCTCTGTCTCCTGCCAGTGCTGGTAATTTTTGTTTTTAGCCATCCGTCTCTTGTTAGATTAGTTCACAACAACTTTGATTCATACAGACTTAACACACTTGAATTAACTTTATTCAAAGCTGGTATTATTATCTCCATAAAGGTTAATGCACAATACATCACATGATCAGAGGATAATTATAGATTAAAGGCTATTTGCCTGTCTTGATTCAACCATAGAGAATTTAAAGTCTTACTTTTCATGTATCTCTCATGTAATCGAGCTTCCTTTTCAATGCATCTATGCTAATCACCTCAACCACCCTATGTGGTAGTGAGTTCCACATTTTCACCATTCTTGAGTGAAGAAGTTTCTCCTGAATTCCTTATTGGATTTATTAGTGACTGTCTCTTATATTTATGACCTCTAGTTTTGGACTCTTCCACAAGTGTAAACATTTTCTTTGTCTACCCTATCAAACCCCTTCATCATTTTAAAGATCTCTAGCAACCAATAGCTGGAATTTGGTGCATATAATAATGCCTTTACAATTAAATAAGCAAATAGAATGCTATGGTGAGCTACAGAGCCAAAACAATGGAGTTCAATTCAGAAGAAGTGATGCACATATGATATCGTGCTCTGGTCAGATTATATCTAGACTGTTGTGTCCGTCTTAGTCAATGAGACTTGAGGGAATCGAGCCCTAGTTTTTGGTTCGGAGAAAAGCCACTGGATTGATTCCTAGTGTCCACGTACTGAGGTGTGAGGAAAGATCGGAGAAACTTGGGTGTTTCAGTTTTTAAAGGGGGTGATTGAGAGGTGACGTTATTAAGTATGTAACATGGTACATTGTATAGAAAAAGTAGATCCAGAAAATCACTTTGAAATAAACTAAGAATAAGACAAGGGCACACAGATTCAAACTGGCAAAATACAAATTTAGAACTGATGCCATACATGGTGTAATCAATATGTAGAATGGATTTTGGGGTACAGTAATGGAGGTAAAAACTCTGGACTAATTTAGAAAACCGCTGGATGCTGTGATGGGGTGGGTGACTGGGATATTTCTGGATGAATGAACTAGGATAGGTGTCACAATTCTTGGGATTTTGCACTAGGTATACTCCATTTCAGTGTCACTGGTCACTCCTGTAAGTGGGCCTCCTATCCCCAATGATCTGGAGTACACCTTTTACTACCCGATATCTAGGTAAATGATGGTACAACCTAGGGATCATAATAAGAAACCTTGTTTGTACACCGGCTACTGAAATATTGCATATGTTGCCACGAGTGTTCTCAAGTTTACAAAAATATAAAATGCATGTATTGCAATGCTCAGTGTGGGAAATAAACAGAGACTTGGAAGCCATTTTGTCATGGAAAGATAGAGATTTAAAAGCAGCAACATAAACTTGGCTGCTAACTGGGCAAGAGTGGAAAATAAACAGTTATAATTTTTTAAGGAGTAAACAGAAAAGGGAATGGAATTCCTAAAATGTGTTCAAAACTTATATGTTTATAAGCGAAGAGGCTCTGCTAGCTGTAGAAATAGATTAGGTGGAAGTTAATTGTAGGTGTACACTGGAGTAGTGACCATAATCTAACATTTAAGGTCCACGAAAGGGAAATAGAAAGACAAAGGCACCAGATTAGAATAGGAAAGATTTTGGAAAGAAGAGTGAGCTGCCTGAGGTGATGTGGAAAGAGAAATTGGCACACGGGACTGTAGATCAACAATAGGATATTCAACAATAGCATATTATCAGAAAGGAGATTGCAAAATAAATGTATACAACTTAAAAAAAGGAGACTACTTAAAGTTTCAGGATGCTGTGGATAAATAGAGGTTAGCAACAAACTTAAATTAAAGAGGGCAAATGAGGCCTTTGGGTATAAGAACATAAGAAATAGGAGCAGGAGTAGGCTATATGGCCCCTCGACCCTGCTGATCATCTACCTCAACTTCACCTTCCCGCCCTATCCCCAAATCCTTTGATTCCCTTCGTGTCCAAAAATCTATCGATCTCAGTCATGATAAAATGTGAGAGAATACAAGAAGATAAGGAAACTGGTTAAGAGAGGGATATGAAAAGTAAAGAGGAAGTATGAGAAGAATCTCCGATTCAACAGAAGAATTATTGCATATATCCATGTGAAGTGAGACCTCTGAGAAGAGGATAATGAGTTAATAGAAACATAGAAGATAGGAGCAGGAGTAGGCCATTCGGCCCCTCGAGCCTGCTCCGCCATTCAATGCGATCATGGCTGATCATCCAAATTCAGTACCCTGTCCCTGCTTTCTCCCCATACCCCTTGATCTCCTTAGCCTTAAGAAATATATCTAACTCCTCCTTGAATATATTTAATGAATTGGCCTCAACTGCCTTCTGTGGTAGAGAATTCCACAGGTTCACCACTCTCTGGGTGAAGAAATTCCTCCTCATCTCCATCCTAAATGGCTTACCCCTTATCCATAGACTGTGACCCCTGGTTCTGGACTCCCCCGCCATCGGAAACGGCCTTCCTGCATCTAGTCTGTCTAGTCCTGTTAGAATTTTATAAGTTTCAATGAGATCCCCTCATTCTTCTAAGCTCTAGCGAATATAAGCCTAATCGACCCAATCTCTCTTCATACGTCATTCCTGCCATCCCAGATATCAGTCTGGTGAATCTTCGCTGCACTCCCTCCATGGCAAGAACATCCTTCCTCAGATAAGGCGACCAAAACTGCACACAATACCCAAGGTGTGGTCTCACCAAGGCTCTGTACAACTGCAGCAAGACATCCTTGTTCCTGTACTCTAATCCTCTCGCTATGAAGGCCAGCATACCATTTGCTTTCTTAACCGCCTGCTGCACCTGCATGCTTACCTTCAGCGACTGGTGCACAAGGACACTCGGGTCTCGTTGCACTTCTCCTTTCCCCAATCTATTGCCGTTCAGATAATAATCTGCCTTCCTGTTTTTGCCACCAAAGTGGATAACCTCGCATTTATCTACATTTATACTGCATCTGCCATGCATCTGCCCAATCACCCAACCTGTCCAAATCGTACTGGAGTTTCTCTGCATCCTTCTCACAGCACACACGCCCACCCAGCTTTGTGTTGTCTGCAAACTTGGAGATATTACATCTAGTTCCCTCGTCTAGATCATTAATATATATTGTGAATAACTGGGGTCCTAGCACCGATCCCTGCGGTACCCCACTAGTCACTGCCTTCCACTCGGCAAAAGACCTGTTTATTCCAACTCTTTGCTTCCTGTCTGCCAACCAGTTTTCTATCCAAGTCAGTACCTTACCCCCAATCCCATATGCTTTAACTTTGCACGCTAGTCTCTTATGCGGGACCTTATCGCAAGCCTTCTAAAAGTCCAAATAGAGGATAAACAGAAATTGGCAGGAATATTTAACAAGTACTTCATGTGTTTACAAAAGAGAAGGATATTTGGGAGGAGCTAAAGCCTGAATTGGTTAAAAGTAAGATGAGCGATATAATAAATAAAAAGAAAATATTAAGTTAGTTAGTTAAGCTAAAGGAAGAAAACGTACTGGGACCGGATTGGACACATCCAAGATTCTGAGGGAAATGGCATGGGTGGAGGCGGGGAAGACATTATGGAGGCCCTAGAAATTATATTTTAGGGTTCTGTTGAAAGTTGATGTGTACCAGAGGACTGGAGAGTGACCAATGTAATACCAATTTTTTTTTAAATGAAGCTAACCTAGGTAATTACAGGCTAGCTGGTTTATCGTGGTAGGGAAATTTTGGAATCTTTCATTTAAAGGTGACTTTGTTAAATATCTAGAAGAGAATTAGCAGTCAACACATCAGAAGGAGACAAGGTAGCACACAAGAGATTATTGGAGAATTAGGGGAACAATAGCAAATTTGATTATAAACCAGTTAGAAAGGAGGAAACCGAGTAAATTTACATTTGATCCCAATATAGGAGGCGGAGTACATAATTCTGAGGACCAAAGGAAGCTGCAGATATAATGATTATATATTCATAAGATGATAGAATGGGCAAAAAATGGTAGATGGAATTCAATGACGTGTGAGGTGGTACATTTTGATTTAAAGAAAAAAGTTATACTTTTGGGAGGAAACCTGGCTGATGTGGGACAGCAGAGTAATTTCCGTCTTTAAGTTCGCAAGACATTAAAAGCAGCACTAAGTGGATAAAGCTATTTAAAAAAAAATCTCATCTCTCCTCTGGTTCTTTTGCCAATTATCTTAAATCTATGTCCTCTGGCTACTGACCCCCTCCCTCCTGTCAGTGGAAATAGAGAAAATATCAAAACTCCTCAAAATTTTGAACAACTCTTAAATCTCCCCTGAACATACTCTCCTCTAAGGAAAACATCACTCTCCTCTCGGAGTCCACATCACAGAAGACCTCTCCTGGTCCCTCAATACCTCCTCTCTGGTGAAGAAGGCCCAGCAGCGCCTATATTTCCTGAAGGGATGTAACCTGTCACCCCTGATCCTCTCTAACTTTTACCGCTGCACAATAGAGAGCATCCTGACGAACTGTATCACAGTATGGTATGGCAGCTGTAGCTACTATGACCGGAAAGCCCTGCAGCGGGTAGTCAAAACTGCCCAACGCATTACCGGCACCCGGCTACCGACCATAGAGCACATATACCAGAAACGCTGTTTACAGAGGTCACGGACCATCATCAAAGACCCTACCCACCCCAGCCACAGTCTGTTCGCCCCCCTGCCATCTGGGAGACGCTACAGATGCATTTGCACCCGAACAACCAGATTTAGGAACAGCTTCTTTCCCAGGGCTGTCATCCTACTGAACTCCACAAATAAACTCTAAAGCCTGCACATCTGCCAATGCACTTTATTATGTTTATGTTAATGTATTACAAGCCAAATGAATGTTGAATGTTTAAATGTCTTAATCTAAATGTACACTCTCGGGAGCCGCAAGCCTACATTTCGTTGTACTGCACTTGTGCACTAACAATGACAATAAAGATGATTATGATTATGAACAATCCCAGCTTCTCTGGTATGCCTGGCAGACTCCAGTTGATATTTTCCAAAATTGTTAGCCTTGTACTATTAGCAGTTGTTACTGATGTTCTGATTTTTTAACTGAATGATTAAAAAAAAACTATTCATAGCTGTTGTTTTGAAAAGGGAACTTATCAAAATCATAGTCGTCAATAACTAGTTTTGTTGGATTAGTTCACTATAAGGTTACTTTGAAACTGAGCTGATGAGCATTTTATGCCTACACTATTGTTGTACAATCTACAGTTTGAAAAGGACAATGAAGTATATTTATACAGCTCCAGACCTTGTTTTGGTGTCATTCGTTACAATTCAATTTGCTGTTAAATGGGAAGAATTTACTTTAAGATGGTTCTATTGGTAAAGTTATACATAAGAAAAGGAAATAAAATCAGTCTAAAGGGTAATAATTGGGTCATTTCAGCTGCCCCTCCATTCTCTCCGGCAGCAAATAACTTTTCTTTTGTAAAAATTGTCTTAGTGCGATATGAATTTCTGTATCCAGTGCAGAGCCACTTTCTAAAGCCGTTTCGAGATGTTTGCTTTATCTGTGATTGTAGTGGCTTGTTTTTCCAATATTGTGGGCTTTCATCAATTACAAGATAGAAGTGACAAGCAAAAAATGTGGGTTCTGCCAGTCTGCCTAGGTAAATCATTCCAGTTTCCCCTGTACCAATAGTACAACAGCTTTAATTTTAATTCACAATATGGTGACTTTGTCAATATGTTAATTTTACATAGTTTGGATGGGGGAAGTGATATTTCACTGAAGACTACAAATAAAACTACTGCTCTATTAGCACAGGTTCTGGTCAGTAAGTTGGATTTTTTTTGTTTGCCAAATTCTGTTTGTTGCTTTTGTGAAATCTCCGATGCCGCATCTAGTTCTGAAATGTTTTTCCCCAAATGGTTTTATTTTTAATGAGCGGTAAACAAAAGCTGACTTCTTCCATTCAGTTCTTGTTGATAAAGAAGGCACAAGATTCACAGGACCACCTTGGGCTAAAATGGAAAATGTTGCAGCAAAAAGTTAGATCTGGTGTAAGGTCTCAATGGAAAATGGAGGGAGGAAATCGAGACTGAAGTTTGATTTTGCACAGAATTAATGCAGTAACTTCATGCTTTTATCCACTACAGAGGAGATTTAAAAACGGCAATTTTCTTGAATTGGAAGAAGGTAGGCTCTTACTGAAATGGGAAACGTTTTTCATTCTGAAAAAATAACCATACAACCACCAGGCAGGGGGGATTTTTTCGAATGGCAGTAAACGAAGAACCTAGCTTTGGGGGAGAAGAGAGCTAAAAGGCGGTATTGTCCCTAGGAAAAATTATAAGTTGGAGGCATGTGCCAAAGCAACAATTTGCTGCAATGCTGTCTTGCATATATACATGTACCAAGTTAATGTGGATTGTATGAACTATTACATATATTTAACTGTCACTGGGGGGATAGAGGGAGAGGCATTAAGTATTTGAAGAAATCCTTCCTCATTCCAATTCCCACACGAATATCGATCAATAGTTTGTATGTTCAGAAAGCTCTGTTGACTTCTAAGCATAATATATCCTACCTCTTGACACATCCACCTGGTGCCCACGGCCGATGTCTTGCCAGTACGCCAGGAGACCGCCCTCATCTTGCTCGATCTCCTCTTCCCCGTTGCCGATGCAAGCCACATCCGAGCTCTGATCTTCGATCACCAAGTCTAGATCCTCTAAGCTGATCAGAACTCGACCCGCCTGTGCACCACTTCCAGACCTGTTGCCCTGACGCTCCATCTGTGCAGTCCTAAACTTTTTTGATAGACATATGTAAGCGGGCAAAATAGTACCGGATACTAAGCAGCTGCTTTAAAAAAAAAAAAAAAAAAAAGTCGAAACGCGGAGACAACTACATTTTACAGAAGATTAAATTAACTTTGAGTGTAGTTTGATAGCCTATCCTGATTTAAACTCACCTGGTGTATTTCCCAAGTAGGATGTTTGTTGTAGACTTGCCTCGGGACAGAGCGCTCTCTACACCGATCGCAGTTTGTTTTTGTCACCAGCCGGAGCTTGCAGAGGCGAATCGCTTCAAAGACCGGGAGGGACGAAAATAAGAGAAATCCAAGTGTTGCTTTGAGAAACACGGCGTCGAAAAGGAGGCGGGACCGAATACACGCGAGAGAGATGCAGTACAGTGAGCGAATCCGGACAGACAGCAATAGTGCAGGGTCACAGCAAAGAGTAAGGGGAAGAAAGACTAGTGCTACACAAGTTATAGCCATTCGCCCCTTCCTAGCTTGTTCATTCAGAGGGATAAACTACAGTTTCACAGTCAGCTGTTAATGATTCCAGAGTTTTAGCCGACACGACCCTAGCCAGAAGATTAGAATCTTATAAATTTATGGCACTTAAGGAGGCCATTCGGCCCATTGTGTCTGTGCCGGCCAGAAAAGAGCTATCCACCCTAATGCCACTTGCCAGCTCTTCGTCCATAGCCTTGTAGGTTGCAGCACTTCAGGTGCACATCGAAGTATTTTTTAAATGTGATTAGGGTTTCTGCCTCTACCACCCTTTCAGGCAGTGAGTTCCAGACCCAGAGTAAAAAAAATTATACTCAATTCTCCTCTAACCTTTCTACCAATTACCTTAAATCTAGAACTTGGGGCCGGAACAGTTGAAGGCGTGGCTCCTAATGATGGGACAAAGGGAGTGGAGGACTGAGATGTCAGAGTTGGAGAAAAGCAGAGTTCTCAGAGGGTTGTAGGGCTAGAGAAGGTTACAGAGATAGGGAGGGGCAAAACCATGAGGTTTGAACACGAGGATGAACATTTTAAAATCTAGATGTTGGTGGACTAGGAGCCAATGTAGGTCGACGAGCACAGACGTGATGGGTGAGCGGGACTTGGTGCAGGTTAAGATATGGGCAGCAGCGTTTTGGATGAGCTCCATATTGAGGATTGGAAGCCGCCAAGAAGAACTTTTGAATAGTCTAGTCTGGTCTGGAGATAACAGAAACACAGATGAGGGTGTCAGCAGTCGATGGGCTGAGCCAGGGGAGGAGATGGTTGATGTTACGGAGGTGGAAGTAGACTGTCTTTTGAAGGAACAGATATGGGGTGGGATGCTCAGCTTAGGATCCAATAGGACGCTGAGGTTTTGAACAGTCTGCTTCAGCTTGCGACACTGGCCAGGGAGGGGTTTGGAATTGGTGGTGAAGTAATGGCATTTGTGGTGGGGGGTCAAAGACCATGGCGTCGGTCAAATTCGGCATGGTGGGGGAAGGTTTGGCACAGGCAGTTGAATGGACTGTCTCTGTGTTCCGTACAGAGTCCTCCTTTCACTTGGTGGTGAGGGTGGAGGGGGCATAGGAAAGGGGTTTAAGAAAAAGGTTAGTGGTGGGGCAAAGAAGCTGGGAGTTATCTTTGCATTCCAGGATGATCCTGGAGTAGTGAAGTTTTGGCAGAGAACGGGGGCCAATCGCAAGAATGAATATTTTCTTTTTAAAAGTGCCAGTGGAGTAGGGGAAAGATGCTGAGATGGGACCGGGCAATGAGTCACACCATTGCTGTAGTAATTTAGGGGAGGTGGTGGGAAAATATGCTTTATGTAGCTGGGTGGAGTCAATTCCTATGAAGGAGAAGGAGGTGGATCTTGTCACAAGGGAGCGAACATTCTGAAGGGGTGACATAGAATGGGCTGGTTGTTAGACATCTGCTCAGTGGGGGTTGGTGGTGGGTGGGTGGGGGGGGGCCTTGAAACACACTTTTTCAGTTAAAAGTTCTACAATAAGTGTGATCTTGGTCCATGTTCAGGCATCCATTTTCTTTTGGATTGGAAGATTATTTTAAACTACTCCAGATCCATGTTTTCCATCCACCCCCTATCTGGATGCCAGCTGTTTCATATGTAGGTCAGTACAATGGATTAAAACTAGCCTGTGATGAAAGATTGAAAGATTTGTCTCCAGCTTTGTGGCAAACATATCCCTGGCCTTGAAAGTGTGTAGCAAATTATCAATGGGAATGCCCATTACCTTTAAGTAATTACAGGTAGACTACCCTTTATCCGGACTTCCGAAAACCGAAACCCTCTAAAAACCAAAGGTTTTTTCGTTCAGCGTAAGTCGTGCGTACGAACGAAAAAACCTTCGGTTTTTAGAGGGTTCCGGTTTCGGAAGTTCGGATAAAGGGTAAGTCGTGCGCACGACCCCCCGCAGACCCCGCCGGCCCCGACAACCGCCGACCCCCCCCCCCACCCCCGCTTCAGAAAGAGCATGAAAATAACACAGGAGCCACAATATCCTAACGTCTCAGTGGACTTACCGATTCATATTTAGAGAAAGAAAGCCAGTGTTGTGACCTTAAGGCTGATGAGCAATTGAACTCGCCCAATGGACCCCCGCCGACCCCGACTGACTTACGCTGAGCGTCAGCGTAAGTCGTGCGCACGACCCCCCGCGGAGCCCCGCCGACCCACCTTCCGAAATCCGAAATTCTCCTTTATCTGAAACTCGGCTGGTCCCGAGGTTTTCGGATAAAGGATAGTCTACCTGTAGTACTTTATTTCTGATTTCAAGTAGTAGGGAAATCAATTTCCATCTGTTCTAGTTTATTCATACTGTAGAAAGTGAAGTGAACAAATAGCTCCCAAGCTTACTACGGTTTGGAGGGCTAATTTACACTGCTCTTCCAAAATCCAGTCTCCCTTCCTGGGATTAGATGTTTTGAAAATTGTTGATCGTGCGTGTTTGTGAACTCTGCAATTAAGGAAGTATCTGTAAAAATATATATAATGAAAAGTACATTGTTTGCAATGATCTATTAATTTTGTTCACAGTGAATGCTGCTAATATTTCTTCGCTTCCACCTGCACTGGTAAACTATCTGCTTCTTGTCCAGGTACATTCAGTATTTTAGGGCATTCACTTCTAGGTTTACATGGAGTTAAGTGAGTAAACCCCAGTCCCAATGACAGTTCTATGCCTCCAGGTACATTCAGTGATCCAGGCAATCATCTCAGTATGATAGCAAAATACTGCAGATAACAACAGAAAATGCTGGAAAAACTCAGCAGGCCAGGCAACATCCGTGGAGAGAAAATAGTCAACGTTTCGGGTGAACCCTTTGTCAAGACTAAAGAAGCACAGGAAATGAAATAGATTAAGAGTCCAGGCTGGGAGAGAACAAAAGAGAAGTGAAGAGACATTAAGAGGTGTTCAAAACGAGATGAGATGGTGATCGGACTAGTGGAGACAAAAGACGGCTCTAGATTAGGTGTGAAATGCGCTGGCAGAATGGGAGACAGCTGCCATGTGGGGGAGAGGAAAAAAAAGAAAGGCGGGGGGGGGGGGGGGGTGCCAAAACAAAGGTGTGGATAAAAAATATAAGCAAAAATGTAATAGGGGCCGAGGTTATGATCTGAAATTGTTGAACTCGATATTGAGTCCGGAAGGCTGTAAAGTGCCTAATCGGAAGATGAGGTGCTGTTCCTCGAGTTTACGGTGAGCTTCTGTGGAACAATACACGAGGTACTCTGTATTACTGTGGGTCTGCGTGACATGGGTATTGGATCACAGAGTTTGATGTAGTCATGTGTAGAGATTAGGCCAATTAGTAGCTTATCTCTAGTCTTTCAAATAATCAGGATCGACTGCAAACCAATATGGTGGGTACATTGTGTTTAATCAGAGTTTAAGACAGAATATAACATGCTAGTTTTACAGCAAAAACATACGACCGTGACAAGCAGCTGGTACAGGTCCCAATCGGACAGACGGCTGGCGTGCGTGAACCTCTCTCTCTCTCTCTCTCTCTCGCTCGTCTGGAACCTCGGAGTTGGTGAGCATGGGGTTACTCTCAAAAGAGCGTTCGACCAGTCCAACTTCTGCTTGGATCTTCCCTCCACTGTCTGCATGGGCAAGACCTCAGAGTGTTACTTTTATTCTCTTTTTAAGGGTGGGCCTGAGGCCAAATTATTGACGAGACCATTTAACCTATAGAGGTTCCCCCAAAACCTCTTTACGTAATGGAGCATCAAGTTCTTTGTCTCGATTCTTGGATGAAAGCCCTCTCCTACAGGAGGGGTCTTCACAATCATCACACATGCTTTACTGTTTATACGTTTTGAAGGCCTACCCATCGGAATTTCTCTTATCTCCCTTGTCCCTATCCTCCCTGGCACAGCAAGTACAAGGCCCGACCTCGTCCTCTCCATCAAGGGGCCCACGTTGGCGTTGTCTTGCTTATTCTGCCATTATCCAAACTATCTCCCTTTTAATCTAACAGACTGTTCCATCCTGAGATGGATACCTTAACTCCCCTAAATTCTTTTTATTCTATGTCTTTCAACTAACTAACTTTTATTTATCTTCGCAAGCAGTTCTATTAAGCTATCTGATTCCTACCGTAGTATTATAACATGGTTATTAGTAATGATAGAAGAAATATTGGCGTTGGGCCTAAAACCACCTTCCTAGCACATAAACAGCAGACAGCTAGCCTGGAAACAAGATTATTTATGACCGTCACACTACAGAATGTTATAACATCTGCAGAGAACCAAAACACAAGCAGATTCTAAGCATCTATCCAGTTATTCTAATACTAGTCTGAAGAGACTTTTTGTCTCCAGCTCTAATACCATCATGTAAGCACAGAATTATTCGCGTCACAGTTTTATCCGCATAACACCCCTGATTTCTAACGCATGACTCCAATTTCCCATCGTGAGTGTAATCTTGACCCTTGCCTCATTTCTTTCTCCCTCCAACCCCACCCACCCCCCCCCCCCCCCAAAAGAAAAAAAGACAGCCACTAGTTTGTCATTAGGCAAATGACAATTATGGGTTTGAGACCAGCTAAATGGCCAACAGTTACCAGGCTCTCTTCCCAAGTGGTATGGTAAACAGTCCACTATAAACTCCAAGTGCATTGTCGCCATATTCCTGACTATGGTATGGATTACCATATCCTAACCTTGGGTTCAATTGTAGCTCAGAAGATGGAATGTCTCCCCAATAAGAGCCTCAATCCAGATGCCCAAAGTATTAACTTCGTACATCAGTAACTAGTGGTGTTCCGCAGGGGTCAGTGCTGGGACCCCAACTCCTTACAATCTATATTAACGATTTGGAGGAAGGGACCGAGTGCAACATATCCAAGTTTGCCGACGATACAAAGATGGGAGGGAAAGCAGTGAGTGAGGAGGACATAAAAAACCTGCAGGGGGACATAGACAGGCTAAGTGAGTGGGCAGAGATTTGGCAGATGCAATATAATGTTGGAAAGTGTGAGGTTATGCACTTTGGCAGAAAAAATCAAAGAGCAAGTTATTATCTAAATGGAGAGAAACTGCAAAGTGCTACAGTACAAAGGGATCTGGGGTCCTGGTGCATGAAACACAAAAAGTTAGTATGCAGGTGATCAGGAAGGCCAATGGAATCTTGGCTTTTATTGCAAGGGGGGTGGAGTATAAAAACAGGGAAGTCTTGCTGCAATTATACAGGGTATTGGTGAGGCCACACCTGGAATACTGCGTGTAGTTTTGGTTTCCATATTTACGAAAAGATATACTTGCTCTCGAGGCGGTTCAGAGAAGGTTCACTTGGTTGATTCCAGAGATGAGGGGGTTGACGTATGAGGAAAGGTTGAGTAGGTTGGGACTCTACTCATTGGAGTTCAGAAGAATGAGGCGATCTTATCGAAACATATAAGATTGTGAGGGGGCTTGATCGGGTGGATGGGGGGAGGATGTTTCCACTGATGGGTGAGATTAGAACTAGGGGGCATAATCTTAGAATAAGGGGCTGCCCTTTCAAAACTGAGATGAGGAGAAACTTCTTCACTCAGAGGGTAGTAAATCTATGGAATTTGCTACCCCAGAGAGCTGTGGAAGCTGCAACATTAAATAAATTAAAAATGGAGATAGACATTTTCCTAGCAGATAAGGGAATTAGGGGTTACGGGGGGAGGGCAGGGAAATGGACGCGAGTCTAGATTCAGATCAGCCATGATTCTATTGAATGGCGGAGCAGGCCCGAGGGGCCGTATGGCCTACTCCTGCTCCTATTTCTTATGTTCTTATAAAACTATCCTCAATACATTGTTGATGGGCCATATATGTAGGTAAATAAAAACAGTAAAAACTGGAGATGCTCACCAGATAGATCAGCGCCTGGAAGAAAAAGATGTTCAAGTTACACCTGAAATGTTAGCCGCCGTCTTCTTATTCGTTTCATCCGAAAGATGGCACCTCCAACAGCGTAGCACTCCCTCAGTACTGCACTGAAGTGCCAGCCTGGATTATGTGCCCAAGTCTCATGAGTGGCACTTGAACCCACTACCTTCTGACACAACGCCAATATAATTTTCCTTCCTTAATGATGTTGGTATATTATAGATATAAGATAGTCACTAATCAATCCAATAGTGAATTCAGGAGAAACTTTTTTATTCAGAGTGGCAAGAATGTGGAACGTGGTACCGCAAGGAGTAGTCGAGGCGAATAGCATAGATGCATTTAAGGGGAAGCTAGATAATCACATGAGGAAGAAAGGAAAAGAAGGATTTTTAATATGATCAACTGAGGAAAAATTGGTAGGTTGCTGGTCAAAAATTCTAAATACTAGTACAAAGAGCAGCTGCTAATGAATCAGTTTTTAAAAAAAAAACAGAAGCAAGTAAATTGTTGGATGATACAGAAAGGTCACCTCAATCAGGTGGTGAAGACAAGGTGTCTGAAGCCGTTGAGTGCAAAGTAGAAAGTGAATGGAACAGCTACCGGGCAAATGCAGAATAAAACACAATCAGGCCCCCTGTACCTCACTCAAGTGACAATTCTTTTCTTGTGAGCCTGAATGGTGAGTGTTGGGCAGGTTATTTGATCATGGGTAACATAGGTAACATAGTAACTGAGCCAGATCTTTTCCTCATCCTAAACGTGACCGTTTCCAGCAGACAATCACTCGATAACCATCTGTAGTGGAAATCCTGGCCTCAGTTCCACCCCTCATCCCCAACCCAGGATAGCGAGGGCCATCCTGGTTGAGATCAGCTACCTCAGCATGGACTGAAAATGAAACCTTGGACCAGCTTGTCAGTATGTCTTTACCCACTAGGTTGTCGGTGAAATATTAAGTCGTGTTTTCGTGCTGCTCTAGGATTCTCTTGTTTTGTGAAATATAATTCCAATTTGTTTAAGCATAATTTTTGGATTATTGGAACCATCTGGAATAATCCAATTTGGTAACTACTCTCAAGAAAGCAATTCAAGCTACTGCATGTAACACCAAGTCACCTTTTACAGTAGTTACCATAACGGTGGCTTACAAAGTAGAACTTGTTTTATCTTTGTGCTTTCAGCTTGTGTAGCAGGCTGTTGTACACCCAACTATCTTGGTGCCATTGATTTGCTGTACAGTACAGTCTGAGTATTGATTTTTTAGCATTGAATGGTATGGAGGAAAGAATACAGGAATCTGGCAGAATGAATACAAGTCATTTTGAACAAAGTTATTGTGACAAAATAATAGAATATTCATGAGACAATAAGATTACTTTTATAAATTTGAGGCTTGGGGTGCAGTTAATTAAAATTGTTTCACCCTTGAGTTTTATTTCTATTCCTGGTTAAATCTAAATCAATAAATCTGGATTTTTTTCCCTCACTGTCCTAAGTGATTGTAGTTGAGAGTTTTAGACTGCAAGTCCAAAAAGCATAATAAGACTAAGATGTTGGGCAAAGTTAAGAGTATTGGAATAGTTGAAGCAGTGTTGTGTTTTTCTTGCAAAATAATTTGACATTCCCATTGATGTGTTTTTTCTTTTCTGGTTATCAAGGGGCCAACAGTACACCCATGATGGTAAATAAAGGCAGAAAACAAAAACAAATGGCTTTGGAGAATTCAGACTTGTATCTCCAGATTTTTCAAAATCAGACAATCTTTGTGACTGAAAGTAAGATTTTGTTTGTAGAATGTCCAAGTTTGTTGATGACTGGTGAGAAATGATGCTTTGCAAAGAGGAAGTGAGCAGATGAATGGCACGTGACATCAAGAAAATCTACTACATACATGGCAGCAAAGGAAGGGCTTTGCCATCTGGTATTAAAACATAGAGGAATCATTTGTGTGGGATCATTAAATTTGAGTCTTATCTAAAGATTTGCAATTTAGTGCTAGGGCTGCATTATCCTTTGGTGCTGTTCTGTTGAAGCTTAGTGCAAGAGGATCCTTGACACACAATCTCATTAAGGTATAGACTGAAGCTATATTGAATTCCGTTTAAAAAAAAAAAAAAAAAAAAAATTTAAATCTGGAAATAAAAACTGGCATCAGTAGAAGCTGTTGGATTGTTGTAAAAATCTAATGGGTTCACTAATGTCCTTTTTAAGGAAAGGAAACCAGCTGTCCTTACCCAGTCTGGCCCATGTGTGACTCCAGCTCCACACTGGTTGACTCTTAACTGCCTTCTGAAGTGGCTGAACAAACCACCCAGTTCAAGAAGGAGGCCTATCACCACCACCTTCTCGGAGTAACCAGGAATATGCAATAAATGCTGGCCTTACTGGCGATGCCCACATCCTGAGAGTGAATTTTCAAAAGCTGAATTTAAGGCAATTCAGTTGTGGGAAACATCAAATTGGGCTTGTAATATCAGTGATTTTAGAAGATGGTAACCGGCAGTTCAGTGCTGGGGTGAAAAAGAATATTGTGAAGATTTGTGCCTACCCCTTGATCGCTTAGCAAAAAAGGAGGCAACAGCAGGAACTGGAAATATGACTTAGTAATTTGTATTTTTTTTTTTGCAAAATGGTTATCAATATATTGTGGCAGAGCCACCAAGGGACTCTTATATGGATGTACACAATTGCCTTTAACAGAGTGAATCGGTACCTGTATTTGTGTGCTGTATATGTAAATAGTGTGGTCTCTGTAATATGTAGACCAAACGCGATGACTGTAGGAATTGCTCAACTCCTATCTGAAGTACTGAGGTCGAGCCAGCCTTGAGCAAACACCTGTTGATTAGTTCTCTTGCGTTTTAATTGTTACTTCCACCAGTTTGCATTAAACATCGTTTAATTATCAGACTGACTTGACCTCAGTACTTCAGATAGGAATTGAGCAATTCCTACAGTGGTGACCCCGAATCTTCGGACAGTTTTCGCGGAGGAAGCGCGACGCAGAGACACAATGGAAGCAAACGCAGTGGCTTTAAAGCTCCCTCAGTTTTGGGAACGACAGGCGGCCTCCTGGTTTGTACAAGCGGAGGCTCAGTTTGAGCTTCGGAACATCGTGGCGGATCAAACCCGTTACCTCTACGTGGTCTCCGCATTCGACAGCTCCACGGCTTCGAGGATCGTCGGCCTGCTGGAAAACCCCCCCGGCCGCAAGCAAGTACAATACCCTTAAGGCGCGGCTAATTCAGGTTTTCGGCCTCACGAAGGCAGAGCGCGCACGACGGTTACTCGCGCTGCCTGGGTTAGGCGACTCCAAGCCATCGGAGTTGATGAGCCAGATGCTCACACTCCTTGGCTCCGAACCACAATGTTTCCTCTTTCGGGAGCTGTTCCTGAGCCAATTGCCTGAGCAGGTGCAGGCAGCCCTCGCAAGGTTAGAAGCTGCAGATTGTGTGGTGCTTGCTGCCGAAGCTGATACAATTTACGCGGTCATGCAGCAATACTGCGCCGCCTCGAGGCATCCCTCCCTAAAGGGTCCCGCCCCGACGCCTCCACCATCAGGCTTGTGTTATGTGTTATTCAGGGTTTCCTCCGGGTGCTCCGGTTTCCTCCCACAGTCCAAAGATGTGCGGGTTAGGATGATTGGCTATGATAAATTGACCCTTAGTGTTAGGGGGATTAAATACGTGGGGTTACGGGGATAGGGTGGGATATGTGTTGGTGTAGGGGTTACGGGGATCGGGTGGGATATGTGTCGGTGCAGGCTCGATGGGCCGAAATGGCCTCTATCTGCACTGTGGGGTTTCTGTGTGATTACCACGCCCGTTTTGGCGCAAAGGCCAGATGCTGCCGTCCTCCCTGCGGTTTCACGCCCAAAGCAACAAACAGACACCAGCAACAACTGCGCGAAAGGAAGACCGAACCTTCAGTATGCCCCACGGCTGCGATGGCGATTGGCGATTCCGGGAAGCTACTCTATATCACCGATTCCATCTCGGGCCGGCGGTTTTTATGCAACACGGGGGTGCAGTGCAGCATCCTCCCCGCATCGGTCCTCGACATCCGGACTGGGAGGTGCGGTCTTCCCCTCCAAGCCGCCAACGGCGGTGCCATTCGTACATTTGGGAAACGGCGGGCACAGGTCTGTTTCGGCGGTCAACTTTTCCAATGTGAGTTTATCACCGCCAAAATCTCGCAAGCGATCCTCGGCGCTGATTTTTTTATGCGGCAACAGCTTGTTGGTAGATTTAAAAAATCGTCGACTGATCAACGCCGCCACGTACAACTCCATCCCGTGTTTTCGAGGTTCGGTCGCGTCGTACACTGTCTCCTGCGCCTTGCCAGCGCCCAACGAATTTGCCCGCCTCCTTGGGGAATTCCCAGAGCTCACCAGGCCCACCTTCTCTGTAACGACCGCTAAGCATGGTGTGGAGCACCACATTACAACGACCGGCTCCCCAGTTTACGCATGGGCTCGCCGACTGGAAGCCAGCAAACTCGCGGCCGCAAAGGCGGAGTTCGCAGCAATGGAGCGGTTGGGGATTATTCGCCGGTCGAATAGTCCCTGGTCCTCGCCTCTCCATATCGTCCCTAAACCCGGCGGCGGATGGCGGCCCTGTGGTGACTACCGACGCCTTAATGAAGTCACGACTCCCGATCGGTACCCCATACCGCACATTCAGGATTTCTCCGCACATTTGGCGGGAAACTCTATCTTTTCCAAGGTTGACCTCGTCCGTGGGTACCGTCAAGTGCCTGTACACCCCCAGGATTTCCAAAAGACGGCGGTCATTACCCCCTTCGGCCTCTTTGAGTTCCTCCGAATGCCATTCGGGTTCAAGAATGCGGCACAAGCGTTTCAGCGCCTAATGGATTCGGTGCTGCGGGATCTCAAGTTTTTATTTGTTTATCTCGATGATATATCTTGATCGCCAGCGCCACTAAAGAGGAACACATCAGTCATCTGCGCGTCCTCTTTCGCCGCCTCCATCAACATGGCCTGATAATCAACCTGGCCAAATGTCAGTTCGGGCTACAGCAGCTGGACTTCTTGGGCTACCGCATCACTTCGGAGGGGGCACTGCCACTTCGGTCAAAGGTGGAGGCCATTGCAGCATTTCCGCGGCCGCAGTCCGTCAAGGCCCTCCAGGAGTTCCTGGGTACCATCGTTTTATTCCCAGGGCCGCACAACTTATGCTACCACTCTACGAGGCCCTCAGAGGAAAGCCGGGAAAGGAACCCGTGGTTTGGATGCCTGAGATGGATTGCGCCTTCGGGGACACAAAGGCCACCCTCACAAATGCAACGATGTTGGCACACCCGCTGCCTGGAGCCACCATCGCTCTTACGACCGACGCGTTGGACTACGCCATAGGAGCCGTGCAAGAGCAGTGGGTCAACGGCACATGGCAACCACCAGCATTTTTTAGTCGCCAACTATGATGCAATGAGCACAAGTACAGCGCGTTTGACAGGGAGTTGTTGGCGCTGTTTCTGGCCATCTGCCATTTTCGTTTTCTGTTGGAAGGGCGCCACTTCACCGCGTTTGTGGACCACAAGCCGCTGACGTTTGCTATGGCCAAGACTGCCGAACCGTGGTCAGCTTGACAGCAGTGACAACTCGCCTTTATTTCAGAGTTCACTACCGACATCCAGCACGTGCCCGACAAGGACAACGTGGTAGCTGATTGCCTCTCGCGTGCGACCGTCCAAGCCGTCCAGCTGGGAATAGATTATTCACACATGGCAGCCGACCCGGAAACTCGGGCATTTCGTACCGACTCCTCTTGCCTCCAGCCAGCGGACGTGCATTTCCACTCGGCGGGCACCTCTTTGCTCTGTGACGTCTCCTTGGGGGATCCCCGCCCGATTGTTCCGTTTTCCTGGCATCGGAAAGTCTTTGACGCCATACACGGACTTTCACATCCTGGTGTGAAGGCGCCTCAAAAGTTACTGGCATCCAAATTCATCTGGAGAGGGATGCGCAAGGATGTCCGCGACTGGGCTAACACCTGCGTCGTTGGCCAAAGTGCAACGCCATGTCAAAGCCCCCTTGGCCACTTTCGAAGTACCGGAACGCCGTTTTGACCACGTCAACGTCGACCTCGTTGGGCCACTTCCGCCGTCGCACAGGTTCACACACCACCTGACCATGGTCGACCGGACCACAAGATGGCCAGAGGCTGTTCCTCTGACGTCTACTACCTCCGCGGACGTGGCCAGGGCTTTTATTTCCTCATGGGTTGCACGTTTCGGTGTCCCGACAGATATTTCATCCGACCGCGGTCCACAGTTATCGTCCGAACTTTGGAACGCTGTTGCTTTAGCTTTGGGCACCAAGCTCCATCGTACCATGGCCTACCATCCGCGGGCAAACTGGTTATGTGAGCGCTTTCATCGGTCGTTGAAGGCGTCGTTAAGAGCCAGCCTCCAGGGCGCCGCATGGGTAGATAGGCTGCCTTGGGTTATGCTTGGTTTGCGTACGGTGCTAAAAGAAGACCTGCAGTCATCTGCCGCGGAAATGGTGTACGGCCAGCCACTCCGGGTGCCAGGCGAGTTCCTGCCGTCATCGACGAAGCTGTGGTCCGCAGCTGACCAACTAGACGCCCACCGGGAAGCAGCCCAGTTTTTCAAGCCAATTCCGACGTCACATAATGGTTTTCCTGCCTCCCACATTCCAACGGAGTTAATGCAGGCCAAGTTCGTTTTTATCCGCCATGATGCCCATCGCAGTCCACTCCAGCCTCCTTATACGGGCCCTTTCCGAGTATTGCAGGCAGGTGCCAAGAGTTTTTTGGTCGACATCGGTGGCAAACCTAACCACATTTCAATTGACCGCCTCAAGCCCGCGCACCTGGACCTCGAACAACCAGTCGAAACTGCTCAGCCACCGTGTCGGGGTTGACCGCCCTGCTAGCTCATCAACTGCCCAGCAGTTTCCTCTCCGGGAATATAGGATTCTTTCGAACAGGCTTGTCCGACCTCCTCTTCGATTGACTTTTGTTGTTAAGGACAATTCTGGGGGGGGGGGGGGGGGGGGGGCGCATGTGGCAGAGCCACCAAGGGACTCTTTATATGAATGTACATAATTGCCTTTAACAGAGTGAATCGGTACCTGTATTTGTGTGCTGTATGTAAATAGCGCGGTCTCTGTAATATGTAGACCAAACGCGATGACGTCATCACGCAGGTCAGGTGACGTTCCCAACGGCGGGAAACGTGATGACGAGAGGCTGTTGATCTCCGTCCTCGTGGAGCCAGCCTTGAGCAAACACCTGTTGATTAGTTCTCTTGCGTTTTAATTGTTACTTCCACCAGTTTGCATTAAACATCGTTTAATTATCAGACTGACTCGACCTCAGTACTTCAGATAGGAATTGAGCAATTCCTACAATATACTATTTATTTGCTATGTTCCGCAACATTCCACTGCTGTGCTCGTAACAGCGGTTTAATAGGAGTATCCACTGTTACGTGACTGCCTGTTGCACTCCAGTTCCATGCTCTGGTCACCAGGTGGTGCTCCAGACACACATTTTCTAGACGCTTCTTGGCTTTCTCCTTCTCTGACACCATTTTAAAAACTTGCTCAATTGAGTTAGTATTTCAAATGTCTTGACATTTAAAAAAAAAATCTCCCTCTCCCTCTCCCTCTCTCTCTTCCCCTTCCCCTCTTTTTCTCACGTCCGCACCCCCCCCCCCCCCACCCCCCTCAAAAACAGTTGTGCTGCAAGAGTACTGAAAATCTTGCTCTGTCACTGCCTCCCCTGCTAGTGACTGTTATATCCTTGCCACTGTTGCTTTTGCCTATACTGGCCCCAATTACTTCTCTTGAATTTAAAGTTTACCCTGCTTCCTCATCAATTGTTTGGTAGGGTACCACCCTGGTCTCCCCTCCCAGACCCAACCCACTCTTTAAACTTGTGCTGCTTCTCCCTGGCCAGCCTGCTCTGCGGCCGCACTCCTCCCTGCTCTCATCAGCGTTGATGCTGCTGGCTTGCCATTCCATTTCCAGCCAACTTTCATTCCTCCTTTGCATGTTCTGATTCCATGCTGTGCCTGCTCTCCTGTATAAAACCATTTTTTTCAAATTTAAAATGCAAATTTCTAATTGCGCGTCATGTTCTCTTGCCCTTTAGCAGGAACAGTCTTTAATTTTTAATCTTCATTCTAAGCACCAAGGAAATTATATAGGAAATCCTTTTTAGCTCTGCTGACTAAAACCAAAGGTTATTGCCATGTGTACTACATTGTTACATATAAAAATGCTTCAATTATGTTTATACTCTCCACTTCAATAAAGCTGCTTTCTAGGCTTCTGATTGGAATTTTTATTCTGTTTAACAGTTAAAAATATTTACAGCAGTTCCCTAATTTAAAAATATATTTACAGGGAGCACTCCTCTCTCGGCTCTGGTCCAATTGTCATCTACCCTGTCACACCCTGTTTGATTATAGAATCCACTGGGTTTTGACTCCCCGTGTGCAATGGGAAATTGGCTTGTAGTAAATAAATACCAGAAACCGGTTACTTGTAAGCCTTGGACACCAGGGGGAAAATATTTTGAAGGTGGGGAAAAAAGACTAATCGGCTCCTTTTGTAGTAAGTACTTAACTGATAGGAATAAAAACAGAAAATGCTGGAGATACTCAGCAGGTCAGGCAGCATCTGTGAAGAGAGAAACAGAGTTAATGTTTCAGGTCGATGATCCTTCGTCAGAACTGGAAAAAAGTAGGAAATGGAACAGATTTTTGAACAAGTATAGTGGCTGGGAAATGGGGGAGGGGATGAAAGAACAAAAGGGAAGGTCTGTGATGGGATAGAAGGCAGGAGAAGTTAAGAGACATTAAGAGATATTCAAGGCAAAAGGAGATGGTAATGGGACAGGTAACAAAACAAAGGATGGCTCTAGATGAAGTGTAAATTGCGCTGGCAGAATGAAAGACAGTTGCCATGTGGGAGAGAAGAACAGAAGGCACAAACAAAGTGTGGATAAAAAATATATATGATGGGGGGCCGAGGTTATGATCTGAAATTTTTGAACTCGATGTTGAGTCCAGAAGGCTGTAAAGTGCCTAATCGAAAGATGAGGTGCTGTTCCTCGAGCTTACGCTGAGCTTCTGTGGAACAATGCAAGAGGCCAAGGACGGTGAGGTCTGAGTGGGAATGGAGCGGTGAATTAAAGTGACAGGTGACCGTAAGCTCGGGGTCCCCCTTACGGACTGAACGGAGGTGTTCCACAAAGCGGAATTAACTGATTGGTATGCAGTCTCAAATCCTAAACATCCCATCTCAAATTATAAACATCCCATGAAAAAAGCCATGGGGATTTTGGAACAGTAAAATGTAACCAAACGTGCCATACAGTTTACAATGTGTGCTACTGTTTGTCACATTGTTGATTTTTTTCATATGTCTTTATGTAATGTTGCAAGTAAGCCAGTTGAGGCTCTGTAGTGAGTTCTAACTTGTTCTGACTTCTGATAACTATTTAAATTTGGGCTCTTGTACTGATTTAAATTCCAGTTGTGTAAAATTGTGAATGTCTGGGTAATGCTTATTTTGATTGATCCAAGTAGTCAAGAGTGGTTTGAAATGACAACTGAGGTTTAAATTTTCAGTAATCTAGCAGTTAATCTATTCAACATGACATTGAGTTTTTGTGTCTTCCTTTCCTGGAGTTAGCCACGTTTCTGCTATTTCCACCACATTATCATTCTGACTGTCCCAATAGCTTCCAGCTCTGACACCGTATTTCTAATGCTTCTAGCGTTTGGGTATAAAATCTTTATTGTAAATTTGCCTTCTCATTGTTTGTCTTTCATAGTCTGCAGTTTATGTATGTATGTATGTCTCGTTTGAATTTCTGTGTCATACCCATGTGTTGACTACCTTGTGCCTTATGATCAGTGTCATCTGGGATTTGGTTTCCTCCCAGCCGTCTAGTTTTAAATGTTTTTCGATTGCAGCTTTGGTCCTTAAGTCTTGTTCCTACTTGGTTTAGGTGCAGCCCACCTCTCCCATACAGTCCCATACCAGTCCCTTTTCTTTTGAAAGTGTTCCCAATAATTTATGATCGTAGCAATGTTGTTTTTACACCAGATTGCCAGCCATTCATTTACAGCTTCAATTTTCTTGGTGTATACCCCTTTCCTAAACAGCAGAAGTATACCAGGGAACAATATTTTGTATTCCCTATCTTTGAATTTCGGGGCAGGTCTTGTATGACTTTTAAGGCCCCTAAATTATTTCTCTCAACTTGATTGATCCCCAACCTCTGAGTTATTGCTTCAAACAATCTTATGAATTAAATACTGAATTTGTAGATGCAATTGTAACTGACACTATACTTTAAGGAACTTGAGATAATTAATTTAATTCTGAAGAATAAGGAAGACTGGATAAATTGGAAAGTAATGGAGCATTTCTGGCAAATGTCGATAAATCAACTGTTTAAGCTACATCAAAAAACTAAGCAGTGAATACAACAGCAAATGAGGAAAGTGGACACAGCTTAGCATTTATATGCCTGTGACTAACTTTCATTTGACAAGTTGTATTGACCGGGGTTTTGACAGGCCTATGTGAGGAGCATGGCAGTCGGTAGTTATACATTGTAGGAGAAGGCCAACTTGTTTGCTGAGTCACTTGAGAAGGTTGGTTTCAAGCTCTCCAATTGCAGGTTGTTGCAATTCAAGAAACTGCTCAGCATTGTATTTTCTACTGTGTGCTGACAGTGGTAGTGTGGATGTTACTACCTTAGTGACTGGAATGAGCACCAACTTCTTCGGGTGGGGGGGGGCAGTCGGAATGGGTGTGGGGAGTTGTATTTATCAACTGGCAATGGATAATACCGTGGCCAATTGAACTAAATACTTTTTTAAAAATGTGCCATTTAACTAAATTTCATTATTCTCTGCTTTAATTTTAGGTCTTGGAAGCATTTACAAGACGTCTACTCAAGGCTGGAGCCCTACTTCATAAAGATATAGCAAATTTGACCAAATATCAAATTGTTCTTTCACGGGAACAATTTAGAAGGAATCCTCCAACAAACGTTGTGGTAAATAGTTACGCTCATCACTTTAACATGTTTAGTGGGATATTAACACATCCTTTGGTTGCCATTTTGTAATTGTACAGAAGCTCTGACTTTGTTACTTAGTTTCAGTTGTCCTGCTTTTGTGAAGTGATAACTTTTATACTTTTTCTAAAATTGTTTTTTTTTCCAATCACAGAAATATTAACCAAACAAAGAATTCAGTACTTCTTTGGATTAAAATCATAGCTTTGGCTAGCTATTTCCCTACACTAATACAAAAGACAAAATACTGCGGATGCTGGAAATCTGAAATATAAACAGTAAATGCTGGAAATACTCAGCAGGTCAGGCATTTTTTGTTTACATTTCATATTTCCCCATACAGTTTGTTTGGCAGTCTTTTTGCCTGTTTATTTAAATTTAAGTAGACTGCATAGAGCACTGTGGAATGATGGGCACAGTTTATGGAAAGGACAGGGACAAAGATGAAATTGGGTGGGTTCTCCATCACTTTATCAGGAGGTGGTACTGATAATTGTGCCAATGTACAATTTTTTGGACCATTGCCTGATCCTGACCGAAGAATGAATGTTTTGAAGTAGAATCTGAGACCTGACAGAAAAAGGAGAAAAATGGAGGTATAGGTTAATCCTACATATAAGTTTGACCAAATGCGCTTTGGGAGGCATTAATTTTATATGAAATGCTGTTCTATAACTTAATAGTAAAAAAAAAAAGGTTGTTTAACAATATTTCTAGGAATTTATCAGGCCAAAGAATTGATCAGTATAATTCATCCTAAATTTGGGTTTAAGTTTATATCCGCCCATGGCGGAGAGGAGGACTTATTTTTTTGAATGGCGTATATTTTCCTACAATGGTATTCATTCTTTTCTCTTTGATATCCGGCATCCTGTTTTTAAAAAAAAGAAATAATATCTTTGTCATAGTTGATGCCCAGCTCAAAATGTTTTTACCACGTCTCTAAGCTTCAGTGACCGAAACCGTGATGAATGTGCCCATCTAATGTTGGATAATTCCTTTATCCTTTTAACCAATTTGAAAATCTAGAGACAGTAATATGTCTGATAATTCACTTCACTTATTATTGACAAAACATTAATCTTAAACACCCAGAGCAGCATACATCAGCCTTGTGTCTAGCACTCACGTGTAGATTTAATGAGGAACCGTGAAAATGGCTTCTCCAAGCCTGTTCATGCCACTGGGTCTTGAAGGTAGCAAAAGGCCTTTCTAACTAAGTAAAAACATTGCATCTCTTGTACCATTTTTCTTTATGGTCTGCTTCCTGCTGGATGCAACATTATCTGATGTTTTATGACCACCCAGTTGTTCAAACAGCGATGAGAGGCCCCATGCCTTTTCATACCATATTGTTACGTCCTATTATTCCCTGAGCCCTAGCTGATGCATGCTCTCTAACAACACATTGGCCCAGATTTTGTGGTCAGCAGCTAAAGAACAGTTCTCGCCGTTCATTACGCTTACAGCTGCCCACAGACTTTTCGTGGGCTTTTGCGTGGCAACTTGCGGTCATCAGGAGTCTGATACAGCGCCGTGTCCTTTACAGGGGATTTGGGACCTGTGTGAACAGGACAAGCAACAACGTGTCTCCTCAACCAATCAGAACATGCAGAGTCTAAACCAGGAAGTGTAAGTTAGCATATTTAATTCAATGTAAAATAATGCACAGAAAGCAAAATAAAGTGAAGGAAAGAAAGATGGGACTAAGAGAGAGATAAAAGAGGCAAAGAAAAATAAGAAATTGATTTAAATTTTTTGAAATCTCCAACAATAATTTAAAATTTGAAGGAATCAGACACCACACTTGTAAAAGTTAATTTTCAGTGCCAGAGAGGTTGTTTGGTAGTAATTAAGACTTATGCTATTTAAAAAAAAAAAAAAAATCACTTACACTTGATTGGACAAGCCCAAACTTTTTCTGGCGTGTTTAGTGGGTAACTATTTGGGTAAGTACTGCAAATTCATGCTCTTGGATATGTTTGAATGCTGAGTCTATCGGCGAGGTACTGCTGTAGCGCAGCTTGTGGAGCAAATAGGACAGCAATGTCTGGATTTCTGCGTTTTACTACGCATCAGGATTATTGATAGCCTCACCATTATTATTACCGCATAATCTGGGCAATTGCCTTTTATATTACAGCAATCTCCTTCTTTAGCACTACCCCCTGCTGTGATGAAAAGCCTGTGTTTCAATCCTAACAACCCTTAAGCTCAATATTATCCACCTAGCTTATGTGCCCATCTTTACAGTACAATGTCCTCTGTCCTGGGTCCTGAAATTCATCCTTCTCCAATGTTATCAGCAACATTGAGTGAAAACGACAGGCTTTTTAAGAACACTGTTCAAACCAATTCTGTGTACATTACAAGTAGACTATCCTTTATCCGAACTTCCGAAAACCTCTAAAAACCGAAAGTTTTTTCGTTCAGCGTAAGTCGTGCGCACGACATGACCAGAGTGGCGCACGACTTACACTGAGCAGGGCAGAGGGTCACAGAGTTCCCTCCTGGGTAGGAGATTGCAGGTCGAGCCGGGCAGTGTGAAGGAGGTACCGGGAGAGTGAACCCGACAATACAGCGGCCCGTCCGATAGCTGCAGCGGCCCGTCCGATATTCTTTTCTCTCCCCCACCCCCCCCCCCCCGCCCATGCCGACCCCCGACCCCCCGCCGACCCCGACCCCCGACAAATTTCCCAATACCTTCTGAAATCTGAAAAATTCCAAAAACCGAAACTCAGCTGGTCCCAAGGTTTTCGGATAAAGGATAGTCTACCTGTACTACGATCGCAAAATACTTTGATAGAAATAAAAGTAATGTAAAAACATATCGAAATTATTGTATCTTAAGTTATTTTGGCATCTTGTGGCAGTTTGAAAAGTATACTGAGAGAGAAGGAGAGATTTTGCCAAAGTGTTTTCATTCTTGAGCATAGATAGAATGAGTCAAGATTATGCCTTCTGTCTGAGCCTCTTGCCAATTTCCAAAATGATAGACATCTGTTTAATAACTACCAAGGCATACAATCGGCTCAGATAGCTACACTGAATCACATACAAAAGACCTTAAAGCTGCACCAGAGTTGTGAAATTTAATGATGGTTGACCTTGATAAATGGAAACTTCTGATGTTTTGCTGCCATGAAAGGAAAGCAGAATTGATAAGCTTTCAGTTGAAAGCTTCAAGCAAAACCGACTGTCCAAATGACAAATTATATTAAACCATCAAAGGAGGATCTAGGAATGTTGAATGAAATTCAGATTGATATTTGTGACCTGCATGAGGGTGTCATAAAAGTGATCTTAAAAAATTATGATATTGAAGGTTGTCATACGATAAAAAATAAACTTGTATTGAACTTGTAAAGCTGCACACACAGCTGTGGTTTGTTTAAAGAGAAAAAACTGGAAAGAAATGAAGTCCACGGAGACAGAATGTGAAAAAACTTGTAAGATCAAATATGTTGCCTTATCACATGCAACTTAATTTTTTCCCTAAATGAATATTAAAAGCATAACCATATCTAAGCAGAAATTCATGGTGGAATTTACTGGAGACTTTTCTTGGGGAAGGTGGTAACAAGAACCATCAACTTGTCATTCTTCTGACCTAATTTTCTCATTACTTTTCTGTCAGGGAGCGCAACGAGGAATGGTGGAAGGAGATTATGCTCTTTGTATTAGCCTTTATCATGGATATGAACTTCTGTTACAAATGGGAATGCGATCCTTGTATAGCTACCTGGAAGGCATTATGGATGGATCCAAAGGTAAGATCATGGTGAAATGAACAAAAATAAGCTGAACCAAAGGAGCACGATCTTTCTTACTGTCTGCACATGTTGTTTACTTAATAGATGTCCATTTCATTTCATATGCAATAGTGCACATTCTTAGCCTGAATGAAATTGATATCTGTAAATATGAAGTGCTTTTTAAATGGAAGGTGCACAATTGGCAACGAGCAATTTTTACAAGACATTTAGCATTGAAGGGTTCAGCGGTGCAAATATCGGATTCTATATGGTCAGTGTTTGGGTCCCACACTACACGAGTAGATATTCACCAACGCACTTAAAGCTAGAAATTACTGTTGATGATGGTGAATTAATGTTTATCACTTTCTTATGACATTCCTCTGTTTGTGTTATGAATCCAGTAGACTGGTAGACAATGTTGAATAGACTTGTAGCAAAAAACTCTGTTGAATAACTTTAAAAAAAAAAATTAAAAAAAAATTAGATAAATATCGGCCCAGAAATTTGGGTCAGGGGCTTCCCGCGGGTGCAAGCCCCCAACCTGCACTTACCTTGCGCGCCGGCAGTTGAGCTGTAGGGCCCCGTGGAATTCCGATCTGGGGCCTGGCCCAGCTGCCGGCGCGCAGTGCTTGCGTGTCCCAGGGGCGCAGTTAGTTCGATGCGTCCCCTGGGATCACGTGGGCCATGGGCAGCCAATCGGAGGAGGGAAAAGCCCATTCATAAGTCTTGACAGGAAGAGCTGTCAAGACTTATAAATACACCGGCCCCAAAATGGCAGTAAACCTTCAAATAATTTTTTTTTTTTAAATCACATTTTTTAAATAAACTATAAATTACATTAAATAACTATTTTAAACAATAATTTAAATTTTTGAAAAAAATAATTTTATATTTTAACGGGGCTAAAAATAAACTTACCTTGCTTTAAAGTATTTAAAAATAATAAACCTGTGGAAAAAATGTTTTAATTTTAATTAATTGACCACTTACCTTGTAAAAAGCAGGCCTTACGCCTGCTTTTTAAATTTCTAAATTCTAAAGACTTACCCTCACGGAAAAACCTGTTTAAAAAAAAAAAAAAAACACGTAAGTTCAAAGCGCACGCGCAGACTCCCCTGCACACGCGTTGGACCTCTGAACCCCTTCGTTCAGAGGAACGGAAGTGCCAGTTTCCCGCGCATGTGCAGTGCATGCACGAAACCGGCACTTCCATCGGGCTTATGGGTGAGTGCCCAGCGCGTACTCACCCGTGGAGACCCGAATTTCTGGGCCATCATCTGGTCAACAACGGATTGAAGGGTATAGAGAAAATATACACAGAGATAATTAAATATTCCTTGGAACATTGTAGTTTAGGAACTAAAAGAGGTGTTATTCATGAAAAGCAATTGAACAGGATTGAATAGTAATGATGTGGGGATGGATTGATGTTTAGGAATTTTGCTTAACCTTTGAGGGAGCGGGGGAAAGAGAGGTAGGGAACAATTCTTCTCAACTTTTGTATGGTACATTGCATACATTTGGTAGGGTTCATGATGGGGCAGATTGTGCACATTTCTATGAAACCAGCGGGACGATAAGCCAATCCTATCCTCTATGTTCAGTTCATGAAGTCTAGCTGTAAACTTTACTCATTCTTGAGACACGATTAAAAATACTGTAATGTTATGACCAATATGAAATTGAATTTGTTTTCTAGTTTTGTGCTATTACGGCAGCTCTCTTGAACAGAGGTTCTAGATAGAGTACATTTTATAAGTAAAAATATAAGTGAAAAAAATAAGGACTTTTATTCATTGTGTTCATTAAGCACTTCATATGTCTGAAATAACCAGGAAATTTGAAAACTCTTTAGAAAAGGAAACCGTTATTTAATACTTTTGTGCAGGGATGACACGAGCACGAAATGAGCTCAGCAGGAACACTGGTTTCATGGAGATGTATGAGCAGCTGAAAGCCATGTTCTCGAGTGAAAGCAGTCTCTTCAGTTCACAAATAGGTACCTGTAATGTTTTATATCTACTCCTTTTTATATAGTTTGTTAATCTTGCTCTAACTTTTGTCCAGTGTATATCCACTATGTGTTGGAATAATGCACGCGATCAAATGGAGTCTCTTTCAATATATGGAAATGGTGTAACAATAGTCATCAGTGGCATGCACTGGCAGCTACTTTAGGGGAAATCTTAGGATTGTTGCACAAGGGGAAGCAAAGAACGAAAACGCTTGCATTTAGATTGCACCCTTTGCGACCCAAGGTTGACCCAAAGTACTTCACAACTAATGCATAATTTTCGAAGTGTAGTCGCTGTTATTGTGTCGGCAAATATTACAGCGAATTTGCACATAGCAAGCTCCCAAAAACAGCAAATTAGATGAATGACCAATTCACTTGGTATTGGTTCAGGGATAAATGTTAGTGAGGACACCAGGAGAACTCCCTGCTCCTCTTCAAATAATGCCATGGGATCTTGTATGCTCACCTGAACACCTGACTTGGCTTAACAGCCATCCAAAATACGGCACGTTCATCACTGAAGTACTCCCTCATTACAGCACTGAAGTGTCAGCCTAGATTATGTGTTCTAGTAATTGGAGTGGGGCTTAAATCTACAACCGTCTGACTTGAGTTGATGGTGTGCGGACACCTGACTAAACAGAATGTGGAATATAGAAATATCAGTAGACATCAGCATAAAAATCCAGGGCTATTCTAGCATCTGGGTAAGATCAACCTGAAGTAGGGATCATTTGAAGTGCTTTTTTAAGAAGTTTGTTCAGTCTCATTATTCCACTTTATCTCTTTATAAAAAATTAAAAAAAATAATAATAATGTTAAGTTATATGGAAGCTCTGGTTAAACCCCATCTGGAGTACTGTGTTCGGTTCTGGGCATCGCACATCAGGAAGGATATATTGGCCTTGGAGATGGTGCAATGCAGATTCACCAGAATGATACCAGGGCTAAAAGAGTTAAATTATGCAGACAGGTTTCATAGACTAGTAGACGATTAAGGGGTGATCTAATTGAGGTGTTTAAAATGATTAATGGATTTGATGGGGTAGACAGAGAGAAACTGTTTCCTCTGGTGGGGGAGTCCAGAACAAGGGGGCATAACCTTAAAATTTGAGCTAGGTAGTTCAGAGGTGATGTCAGGAAGCACCTCTTCACAGAAAGGGTAGTGGAAATCTGGAACTCTCTTTTCTCCCCCCCCCCCCCCCCCCCCCCCCCCCCAAAAAAAAAGCTGTTGCGGCTAGGTCAATTGAAAATTTCAAAACACAGATTGATGGATTTTGTTAGGCAAGGCTATTAAGAGTTACAGAACCAAGGCAGGTAAATGGAGTTAAGGTACAGACCAGCCATGATCTAATTGAATGGCGGAACAGGCTCGAGGGGCTGATTGGCCTCCTCCTGTTCCTATGTCCACCACATGTTACATTTTTTTGTCTAGGAATGTACACTGTAAAGGAGCTGGAAATGGTAAGGACTGCAAAGCAATGACCCTGGATAGATTGGCTGCTTATGAAACTGGGATTGTTCTTTTGTACACGTTAATTTGATTGGTGTTGCAGTTTGTAACCATTGAGTTTTGAAGATGATGAGGATCAGATTTGCCAGAAAATTTTAAATGTTCAGCGTATAAAATGTGATGTCCAGCAAAGTTAAAACATGTATTTGCCTTTGTGATACCTGCATTCATCATGCCCGGACTGTCTGGAGATGAGAAACTTGTGCACAGGTAGAAAGAACAAATCCAGCATGTCATGGACTGACCTTACAGAGCTCCTAGAAAAATTGGCAGAGTTTCTAGAACCATATGTTTGCTCTATATTTACAGGCACTGTGACATATTAGAGCAGTGTTTTTTTCCATAAACTCTAGGTGGTATATTTGGCAGCCTACTTGGATAACTTTGTTCCAGGGACTAGTGGATCTATACATTTATTAGTTGCCTGATTCACTTCTGAAACAATTTGCCGAAGTGGGAATGTAATTCAACACTTAATTCTCAGAAAAGGATGTTTTCAAGTTTGTGGCAAGTCCCAGCTAGAAACACAAGAGTTAACTCACATGGCATAATGCAGCGTATTAGTGGCTTCAGTCTGATCATAATTTGGTTATAATGGAGAATATAATTCATTAAAATGAATTAAATTTAATTTACCTCTTCACATATAGTGTGTTTTATAGAATATATAATGAGGAACAGTAGAATATATCAGCATTTCCATTCATAAGGAATACCTTCTTTAGACATATTCTGTCAGACACTGGAGGTTTTCTTCATTTGTGACATAATCTAGTTATTCCACGATTCTTTATTGTGAAGCTTTTGTGCCTTTTTATATATTGCAGCCTTCATAAAATGGTTTATTTCAGGGTCTGAAAACAGAAAACAATTCATCTACAGTCACCCCAAACTACAAAAGCTTGAAGAAGTTGTAGTGGGCCACTTCCAGTCCTGGGCAGAATCTGGAGGTAATGTGCATGTGGGTACTGGTTTGTGAAGTAAAGCTAAGAACCTCTGTATAACCTTTTCTCAATTTTCACATTAAAATAATATTTTCATTTTAAAAGGCTTCTAACAGCACGGTGGCATAGTGGTTAGCACTGTTGCCTCAGCGCCAGGGACCCGGGTTCGAATCGGCCTCGGGCGACTGTCTGTGTGGAGTTTGCACATTCTCCCCGTGTTTGCGTGGGTTTACTCCGGGTGCTCCGGTTTCCTCCCACAGTCCAAAGATGTGCGGGTTAGGTTGATTGGCTATGATAAATTGACCCTTAGTGTTAGGGGGATTAAATGCGTGGGGTTACGGGGATCGGGTGGGATATGTGTCGGTGCAGGCTCGATGGGCCGAAATGGCCTCTATCTGCACTGTGTGGTTTCTGTGATTTCTCTGTGATAAACTGTACAGTTGAAATATCCAGCAAATTAATATTACCTTTTCTAGAGCAATCTCATCATTTTTAATCATTGCTTGGTGCTGCAATGTAGTTAGGTACGCAAGCATACATTGTACTTTGTTTAGAAGTAGAATTCAAAAGTACTGATGGTGGACGTTGATCACGTTTGTTTATTATTTATTCTTGGGATTTGGGTGATGCTGGCAAGGTTGCATTTATTGCCTATCGCTAGTTGCCTTGAGCAAGTGGTGATGGGCCTTCTTGAACCACTGCAGTCCTTTTCGTGATATTGCTCTCATGATGGTATTAGGTAGGGAATTCCAAGAATTTTGACCTAGCGACAATGAAGGAATGGTGCTAGAAGTCCAAGTTAGGATAGTGAGTTACTTGGATGGGGGTGGCAATCAAGCAAACTACTTTGACCCAGATGGTGGTGAACTTAGAGTGTTGTTGTGGCTGCACCCATCCAAGTGACTGATAAGTATTCCCTCAAACTCCTGACTTGAGCCGTGTAGAAGGTGGAGAGGCATTGAGGGGGTCAGGTGCTGTAATAGTATACTTGCAGAAATTCAATTCATTTCATATATATAGTCTTTGCATTCTGGGCAACTTATTTTATGGTGCTGTATAAATGTAGTACATGCTTTCATTGTAGGCAATAGTCTTGTAAATTAGTTACAATGTGTATTTTAATACCGTGTTGACTAACGAGGCTCAAAGGGTATTAATTGGTAAAAATATTAAGTGGAGGGGTGATTTTCCACCCCCCCCCCCCCCCCCCCCCATCCCCCCATTGTGTGTTCCTGACATGGAGCATCGATCGCAGGGAGCGCTGGTGAGGAAATCGGCCCTTGCAGTCCCTGATTTTTGTTTCCATTAATTCAAATTCAAATGGACAAAAAAATTGAGCTGTGGGCCTGCAATTTTCCATTCCGTATTCCCTATGCGTTCCAGGTGTGGCCAATCGGAATCAGCCCTATGATTCCTTGTAATGCTTCTTCATTGGCTGTTAAGCTAATTATGCACAACTTTTTGATTTCTTTTCAGGTCCAAATACTTCTGGAGAAAAAGTTGATGGGGTAAATACTCGTGTTATGATCTTCTCCTCATTCCGGGACAGTGTTCAGGAGATTGCGGAGATGCTCAGCAAACATCAGCCTCTTGTGCGAGTCATGACATTTGTCGGGCACTCTTCAGGAAAGAACACAAAGGGGTTTACACAGAAGGAACAGCTTGAGGTAACCTGGATGCATGAATCAAAAAGTCTTCCAAGAAAATTGTATAGTGATGTAAATAATCACCTAATGTAAAACTGTCAGTGTAGCAATAATGTGGATAAGAATGATAGAGAAATTAGGGTATATAAAGACACTGTTGTGATAAGAGGTGACTTCAATCAAGCCTACATAAATGGGGAAGTTATGCAACAGAATCAGAACTAGCTTTTTGATCCAAAGTTTTAAGAATCCCACTAATGGTAACCGTCACCTAGACTGGTTTCTTACAAGTGGCCAGGATGAGTTCCATAATGGAACTTTGAGACCAGTGAACACAATGTTATTCCATTTAAAATTATCTGGCAATTCAGGTCAAAAAAGTTATTTTATTAAGGCAAACTTCACAAAATTGAACAGAGACCTAAATTAAATTAACTGAGAAATACTGCTGAAAGATAGCTCCAACAAACAAAAATTAAACCCTTTTAAAACAATAATGTTGCGTATGCAGGAGAAGAATATACTCAAGAAAATGTATTAAATAAACCTTCTCAAATAGATTACTAGATCAATTCTAGTGGCAATAAAAAAAAACTATAAGCATACAGGGATCAAAGAGGAATGTAATTCGGAGGAGTATGAAAATTCAAACAGGTTAAAAGGAACATTAAAAGTTCAGAGGACCCGAGAAAGAAAGACTTGCATTTATATAGCGCCTTTCACGACCACTGGACGTCTCGAAGTGCTTTACAGCCAATTAAATACTGTTTGAAGTGGAGTCACTGTTGTAATGTGGGCAACGCGGCAGTCAATTTGCGCAAAGCAAGGTCCCACAAACCGCAATGTGATAATGACCAATAACCTGTTTTTGTTATGGGATAACCGGAGATGAGGACAGTTGAAGTTAAACGTGGACTCCCTAATAGCTCAACAAGTTTATTCAGTGCATTAGCTGATCTTGGTTGGAGCGTTGGTAGGGGCATTTAAATTAGCCACTCTGCTCTTGGATTTTAGAATCATAGAAGGCCATTTGGCCCGTCACACCTATGTCAGCTCTGAGCTTTCCATTTGCTCATCTAAATTTTTGTTTTTCAAATATTTTTCCACCTCACTTTTTTTAAAGCTTATTATGGATTCTGCCTCTACCACTGTTTCTTGCAGGGCATTCCAGGTCCCAACAGCTCTGTGGTTAAAAAATATTCTCCTAACCTCTCCCTTTGTTCTTATAATCATAAAATTATGGTCTCCCATTACCAATTCACTGAATGGTGAAATAGTTTTCCCTCATTTACCTTGTGTTGGAGCTTGAGGTCATCTGATCCATAGGCACTCGCCTTTTTTGTTGGACTTATCTCCACGTACCTATCCTACTCTTTCCTCTCCACCCCCACCTCCTGCGAGACCCATAGCCAATTCAGAAATCCTGTATTTAAAAAAAAAAAAAAAAAAAAAAAAAAAATTCTACTCTGACCATTCCAAGGCAATCAAGCAAGCACCAAGAGGCTCCAAATTCATTACTTATTACTTCAGTTTAAATGGGTGGCCCTGGTTCCACCTGGCCTCATCACCTCAAACAATCAATTTGTTTGTACGTTATTGATACCCTTTATAATATTAAATACCTGAATCCGGTCCTTTCTAAGTCTACGCCTCGCCAGAAAATGCAAGGCACAAAGTCTATCTTCATAGTTCAATGTACTTAGATTGGGAATCATCTTGTTGCCCTTCTCTGTACCTTTTGATAGGGGGCCTAAATTGTATACAGTAGTCCAGATGAGGTGCCTCAAAAGCTTTGTATAACCCTATTATCATGGCCCTAGTTTGGTACTGAACAAACTGGGCAATACAGACCAGGCCCTTGTTCATTGGTTGTAGTCTTGTCTGCCATTAGAAGTGTGACAGCGCCGCCACTGGTGGAGGAATGTAATTGCTGTATGACAAGTTTACGTAGGCAGTTTCCATTATAAAAGTAGACAGGAATTTATAATGGAAGTAGAAAATATGACTTTAAAATGGAAACTGAATTATGCCTACACACCCTTGCCCAATTAACCCCCCACCCTCTAAACCTGCTTCACCTGAAGACTGCCAGTGTTCAGTGCCACAGGAGACCGACTAGTATTTTTTAATTACTAGTGCCAGTTTTCTTTTAATGTTATGATGATTCCAGATGGTGGCAATTTTGGTTTCATTTGAATTTATTCATAAATTGTTGTAAAATATTTAGCATAATTGCACAAAAAGATTTGGAGGTGCACTTGCATCATAAATGTCTTGCTGACAAGTCAGAAAATATCCATACACAATCAGTAACTGAAATCAAAATATTGTTTGGTAAAAATGAAAATTATCTGCACATTTATAGTTTGGTGTATTTCTTGCAAACATCGCACCACCACATCTACGCTGCGAATATGCAGTCTCCAGAGAATGCAACTACTACAACAGCAAAGACAGGCCGACTTGACTAAGCTGCCACCAACCTGTCTCAAATCTAGAAGGCCATTTTAGACAGTCAGCGGTCTCCCCTTGGCCTTGATGACCAATGGCAGAATACTTGGAAGAACCGCTACTTACTAAATGGGACTCCTTAATAGAGGACCCCACAGTACAACCTGAAGGATTAAACCTTCCTCGCAAACAGTGGACAACCATCAACTGCCTCAGAACCGGTCATGGTAGATGCTGCCACCTTCTCCATAGATGGAAGATTTAAAGCATCTCCATCATGCGACTGCAGAGCTCCTATCGGACCCTGGGCTACATCATCGAACACTGCCCTCAGAGAAAATTCGCAGGCAGTCTACAAGATATCCACACTGTTGCACTGGAAGTTTTGGCCTGGATATCTGACTTGGATATTGATATTTAATTTGTTTTTTGCTACTACCATATGAAAGAAGAAGGTGGTGTATTTCTGGTCAGGGTCAAAGTGGGATTTTAGGAAAAGTTAGTTTGTTGCTGCCTAGTTTTGGGAAGACAAAGAACATCTTGACACTTTTTTGTAATGATATACAACATTGCTTTAATACTTCCTTATTTCCACTTTTTTTCCTAATGTCAGGTTATGAAGCGCTTTCGTGAAGGAGGTTATAACGCATTGGTTTCTACATGTGTTGGTGAAGAAGGATTAGACATTGGTGAAGTTGACCTCATTATTTGCTTTGATGCTCAAAAGAGCCCCATTCGCCTCGTACAAAGAATGGGTCGAACTGGCCGGAAGCGTCAGGGCAGGATTGTGGTCCTCCTTGCAGAGGGACGAGAAGAAAGGGTGAGTCTAAAGAGCTACTTTCACATGATTGGCAAAAAAAGTTAATGCTGTAATTTTGTGTGTGGTTATTGCAATAATTTTGTTTTTTATGTGCATTGTATTAGAATCAACCTTTGGGACTATGGTGCGTTTTGTCAAATCAGTTTAGTTTACATTAATGATCCATTCAACTCTTAACACTTTTCTGTCTTTAACCAGTTCAGCATTTAATTGCCTATCCAGTGCATGTGATCTGTCTCTCAAAATGTCTAGGGAAAGGGCAGCAAGAAAGTGGAATTCACAAGTAGGGGAGCTTAGTGCAGTAAAGATTTTATAAGAAAATATATCTTGAGATGTAGAGGTACATTTATGTAGGGCTGTTATTTTGTGTGCATACTCACCAGTGATTAGCTAGGAGACGCATTACAAGATGAGATGTGCAAATAGGAGAAAAGAAGAAACTAGTTTGATCTTGAGAATAAGCCTAGTTTACTTTTGCTTATTAGACTATATCTATTAGAATGGATTGAACTGGCAAACCTTTCTAAAGTAATGTTGTCCATTGTTATAGTAGATTTGTTTTTACTGAATTCCTAACTGACCTATGTGGTCGGCAGAAAGATTTACCATAACTATATAAATTAATTGTTGGCGGGAAGGGGTGCAGCGGGATTCTGATCTAGAATAGGACACCCTGTCTACTGGAAAAACACTTCAAACGTTTTCTACAGATAGTTGCAGCTTTGAAAAAAGGACCTGATTTTGGTGAGTGTATATTTGCATGATGGTATGTAGCACACTGCCCTGAGTGGAAACAGAGAATTAGAGAAACAGTTGCAGGAAGAGAAACTTTTTTTTGTGCAATACCATGGGAGATCAAATAGTGATGCTTAATTATTTATTTGTAAAACTATTTTCAGTTAATAGACATTTATTTCTATTTGTAGACCTACAACCAAAGTCAGTGTTCCAAGCGGAGCATTTACAAAACCATTCTAGGAAATGGCAACAAGTCCTTTCACCTTTACCCTAATAGTCCACGCATGGTTCCTAATGGTCTGAATCCAGTTGCACACAAGATGTACATAACTACTGGAGAGTATGAATCGAGCAATGTATCAAGGCACTCCTCAAAACAAGGAAGAAAGTCGAGTATTGTACTCCCAGAGTCTTTCATGTACCGCAGAAGCCCAGGTATGATGGAAGGTTAGGTGGTCCTTTCTGCATTTTGTTTGTGAATAGATTAACAAATCCTGAAGTAAAACAATGAGGTTTAACTTCTGATTTTTCTTTTATGTTCTCAAAAAAGTTCTGCATATATTTTAGGAAGCTATTGTACACTATGATTGCATGGCTCTTGAGTGATACATCCAAGTTAAGGTCTTTAAGATTTATTTTGCAAATAGATTTAATTTTCTTGATGGTAATATTTTGAACAGTTTAAAGTTGATTTTGCTGATATTTAACTGACCTTTCAGCACCAAAATTAATTCATTCAAGGGGTATAGAATGCAGCATGTTAATGCAAGAATATAGTGTGCAATAACACCCCGAAAAACTTTATATATCACTTCTGCATGTATTGTCACTGCAATTAAACAATCTGGTAGCTTCCTGAAGCATGCAGTTTGACAAAGTGCTCCAGAATCCAGCAATTCTGGTTGTTGGTATTCTTGAGCTTTACGTACTTTTTTCCACTCTTCCCTTTCCCCCCTCTCGGCCTCTCTTCAGCCTCTGTGGCTCTTTTTGATGCAGCACAGCCATCCAGTGTTCCCATCTTATATCAATGTTAATAGTTTTCAAGTTCCTCTTTAAGCTTGAGCCTAGGTTGGCACTGCGGCCTTGAAGCATCTCAAGCTCTCCATACCCGATCTGGCCTATATGGACTCCAGTCCCACACCAACAAGATTGACTCCACACGGACTGCAGCGGTTCAAGAAGGCAGCTCACCGCCACCACCTTGAGGGCAACTAGGGATGGGCAATTGATGCTCAAAGCCCACATCCTGTGAATGAATGAATAAAATACAAAAGATCCTTTTGGAAAACTCCCATCCGATATGCATGCACGGTAGTCTAAATAGGCTGCGCACCCAAAAAAAATTACGGGGAACATTGGTGGGCAACTTTCTTCTGTAGTGGTTTGATAAACTGAGTGGCTTGCTAGGCAACTTCAGAGGGTAGTTCAGAGTCAACCAAGTTGGTGTGGGAGTGGAGTCACTTATAGGCCAGATCGGGTAAGCTTGGCAGCTTTCTTTTCTTAAAGGACATTAGTGAATCAGTGTGGGTTTTTATAACCATCTGAAAGCTTCATGGTCACTTTTACTGATACCAGTTTATTTTTTCTATTTCCAGTTTAAAAAGAAAACTGAATTCAAATTCTCAAACTGCTATGGTCAGATTTGAACTTGCGTTCTCTGGATTATTAGTCTAGGCCTCTGGATAACTATAAGCCAGTGTTAAAGAAAAATTATTGGACTTGACCGAGAGTCCGCAGCGGCCCTAATGAGCAAACAGCCCTGTTTCGGGGTTGGACTGCTTGGCACAATTTTGGGATGGCCCTAAAAATCCAGGTTGTTGCTATACTTAGAATTTACAGCACAGCAACAGGCCTGTCGCCCCAACCGGTGTACGCCAGTGTTTATGCATCGTACGAGCCTCCTCCCTCCCTCCCTTCTTCATCAAATCCTATCCGTATATCCTTCTATTCTATTTTTTTTTATGCCTTTCTTCCCTTCTCCCTCGTACTCATCTAGCTTTCTGTTAAATTCGTCTGCTATTTGCATCAACTACTCCATATGGTAGCGAGTTCCACATTCAAACCACTCTGGGTAAAGAAGTTCTTCCTGAATTCCTTATTGGATTTATTAGTGACTATTTTATATTTATGATGACTCCTAGTTTTGGACACCCACAAGTGGAAACGTCTTGTCTATGTCTATCCTATCAAACCCCTTCATAATTTTAAAGACTTCTATTAGGTCACCCCTCAGCCTTCTCTTTTCTAGAGATATGAGCCCCAGCCTTTCAGTTTTTCCTGATGGTTATAACCTCTCAGTTCTGGTATCATCCTTGTAAATGCTTGAGCTATATATGAAGGACAGAATTGGAGGTGACAACACAGGCAGAAGTGATGTCAAGTTTTGACCCTGGTGTTTTTTTACAGACTTTTTGTTAAGGTGTTGTCATAGTACTTCTTTATTTGACATAATAAACATGGAGGTTTGCTTTGACTTGATCATGGATTTCTCCATGTTGTAGAAAGCTGATTGCACGGAGCAGGCTGACCTCACCATCATGCACTTCAGTGATGTCTGTATAGTTTAGAACTGTACAGAAGGTTAACTATCAGTTAATTGTTGAACAGAATTAGCAGGGCATCAAGTCTGTAGTCTGGTAGTTTTTCTTTTGCTCTTTTTCATCTTTCTCTTTCCCTTTCCCCTTCCCCTCTCCTTCACACATGCAAATAAAAAACATCCAGATTAGGAACTTTGTGTGAAAGTGAATCGCTATATGGAAGAGGGAAAACTGAAAATAAAGGATTATTGTGGGGTGTGTGTTTGTGTTTGTCTGCTAACTCTAACTTTACTCATGACTTCATTCAGTTCATTCATTGGAACATTCTTTCCTCTCCATTGAAATGCCTACAAGCTTATTCTTTGTAACATGAATCTGGTTTTCTTACAATTTTCCTTGCTACAATAAACATGTTGAACTGTCCTTGGTCTGTTCTTGTACAGTAGATGGAGGCTTTCAGCTCAGTAATTGGGTACAAAAATCTATTTGGTATTTTTTGTGCTTATTCTTTCACTTAAGGGCAGCTTGGCTCTGTTCATAAAGGGACAAACAACTTAAATATTTTCTTGTCGACAAAAAAAAAATGATTTCGCAAGTTAGAATTTGCGTGAAATACCGCATTAGTTGCTTGGGAAACAAAATACAGTTCAAAGAAGATCATGCTATCTTTCTAGAATTCGGTATTCTAAGCTCAACCAAAGAATGTGATGTGTCATTGCCAGAATATCCTAAGGATTTTAGGGTTGTACCTGTCTCCTCCAAGATGTTGCTGGAAGCGTTCAGCAGGTCATGCGGCATCAGTAGAGAGGCTGTTTTGAAGACTGGAAACATTAACTGGTCTGTTCTCGCCATAGATGCTGCCTGACTTGCTGAGTGCTTCCAGAATTTCTGTGTTTATTTTAGACTTCCAGCATCTGCAGTGTTTTTACTTTTTGTCCTCCAAGATACAGGAAACTTTGTGCTATCCAGCACTGACGGGACCGAGCTGTTGCCGTCCCATCAAAACTGCCAGACAAACCAGCGCTAATGTTGAAACATACGGAGATTTTGAGCTCCGTATCTGGCAACAAACCCTGTTGCTTAGCAACAACTTCTAAACAGTCGGCCATACCTTGCAAGCGTCTCTGTAGCTTAGCAACAGCTTCAGCGAGACCTTGCAGAGCCTGACTGGTGGAAAAAAAGCAACGAATAGCAAAAAAACCTAACGAAACGGCTCCTGATTTTTGCCGGTGGCTCGAGCATTCCGGACAGTTAACCTCTGGATAAACCAAAGTTTCCTGTATTAGTAGTCATCAGGTACTTTGATACCCACAATGGGAATTTGAACTGAACTAGTGCAGCTCGTTGCTTTTATTGACCTTGGTGTCATACTTGACCCTGAAATGAGCTTCCGACCACATATCCGCAGCATAACTAAAACTGCCTATTTCCACCTCTAACATCGCCCGTCTCCACCCCTGCCTTGGCTCATCTGCTGCTGAAACCCTCATCCATGCCTTTGTTACCTCTAGACTTGACTATTCCAATGCACTCCTGACTGGCCTCCCACGTTCTACCCTACGTAAACTTGAGGCCATCCAAAACTCGGCTCCCCATGTCTTCACCATCACCCCTGTGCTCGGTGACCTACATTGGCTCCTGGCTAAGTAGCTCCTCGATTTCAAAATTCTCATCCTTGTTTTCAAATCCCTCCATGGCCTCGCCCCTCCTAATTTCCTCCATCTCCACAACTAACTATGTTAACTTGTACTTATATAGCACTGTTGTTATGTATTGAATGCTTAAAATATGCTTGGCAATGGTCATATCCACCTCATACTTTCATCCTGGCAATTAAGCTTAGGTGAATGGAGGTTACTTTTTGAGTTTGTTTAATCTGTTGCCTCCAATTAAATAAATTGGATTCTATAGTTTGCAGGGTGTACCTGTGTTGATTGCGGTAAATGAGGATTGCTGATTATCAGGCATAATGCATGAAAGAGAAACTTATATATTTATATAAGTTATCGGGAACGGTAGCATAGTGGTAATGTCACTGGGCTAGTAATCCAGAGGCCTGGACTAATGATCCAGAGACTTGAGTTCAAATCCCACCACGGTAGCTGGGGAATTTATATTCAGTTAATTAAATAAATCTGGAATATAAAGCTAGTATCAGTAATGGTAACCATGAAACTATCGGATTGTCATAAAAACCCATCTGGTTCACTAATGTCCTTTTAAGAAAGGAAATCTGCCGTCCTTACCTGGTCTGGCCTACATGTGACTCCAGACCCACAGCAATGTGGTTGACTCTTAACTGCCCTCTGAAATGGCCTAGCAATCCACTCAGTTGTAACAAACTGCTATGAAAAACAATAAAAAGAATGAAACTGGACGGACCACTCGGCACGGGCTATGGACGCGACAACGGCACACTCAGCCCAGTCGACCCTGCATTGCCCTCCTCACCAACATCTGGGGACTTGTCCCAAAATTGGGAGAGCTGTCCCACAGACTAGTCAAGCAACAGCCTGACATAGTCATACTCAGAATCATACCTTTCAGCCAATGACCCAAACTCCTCCATCACCATCCCTGGATATGTCCTGTCTCACCGGCAGGACAGGCCCACCAGGGGTGGCAGCACAATGGTATACAGTCAGGAAGGAGTGGCCCTGGGAGTCCTCAATATTGACTCTGGACCCCATGGAGTCTCATGGCTTCAGGTCAAGCATGGGCAAGGAAACCTCCTGCCGCCCTCCCTCAGCTGATGAATCAGTACTCCTCCATGTTGAACACCACTTGGAAGAAGCACTGAGAGTAGCAAAGGCACAGAATGTACTCTGGGTGGGGGACTTCAATGTCCATCATCAAGAGTGGCTCGGTAGCAGCACTACTGACTGAGCTGGCCAAGTCCTGAAGGACATAACTGCCAGCCTGGGCCTGCGACAGGTGGTGAGAGAACCAACACGAGGGAAAAACCTACTTGACCTTGTCCTTCCCAATCTACCAGTTGCAGATGCATCTGTCCATGACAGTATTGGTAGCAGTGACCACCGTATAGTCCTTGTGGAGACGAGGTCCTGTCTTCACACTGAGGACACCTCCATCGTGTTGTGTGGCACTACCACCGTGCTAAATGGGACAGATTCAGAACAGATCTAGCAGCTCAAAACTGGGCATTCATGAGATGCTGTGGACCACCATCAGCAGCAGCAGAATTGTATTCCACCACAATCTGTAACCTCATGGCCCGGTATATCCCTCACTCTACCATTACCATCAAGCCAGGGGACCAACCCTGGTTCAACGAGTGTAGAAGAGCATGCCAGGAGCAGCACCAGGCGTACCTAAAAATGAGGTGCCAACCTGGGGATGCTGCAACACAGGACTACATGCATGCTAAAAAGCGGAAGCAGCATGCTATAGACAGGGCTAAGCGATCCCACAATCAACGGATCAGATCAAAGTTCTGCCACATCCAGTCGTGAATGGTGGTGGACCATTAAAACAACTAACGGATGTCGAGGCTCCATGAATATACCCATCCTCAATGATGGTGGAGCTCAGCACGTGAGTGCAAAAGACAAGGCTGAAGCGTTTGCAACCATCTTCAGCCAGAAGTGCCGAGTGGATGATCCATATCGGCCTCCTCCTGAGGTCCCCACCATCACAGAAGACAGTCTTCAGCCAATTTGATTCACTCCACGTGATATCAAGAAACGGCTGCGCGCACTGGATACAGCAAAGGCTGTGGGCCCCGACAACTTGTGCTCCAGAACTAGCTGCGCCTCTAGCCAAGCTGTTCCAGTACAGCTACAACACTGGCATCTATCCGACAATGTGGAAAACTGCCCAGGTATGTCCTGTCCACAAATAGCAGGACAAATCCAACCCTGCCAATTAACGCCCTAACAGTCTACTTTCAATCATCAGCAAAGTGATGGAAGGTGTCGTTGAAAGTGCTATCAAGCGGCAGTTACTCACCAATAACCTGCTCACTGATGCTTAGTTTGGGTTCAGCCAAGACCATGTGGCTCCTGACCTCATTACAGCCTTGGTCCAAACATGGACAAAGGAGCTGAATTCCAGAGTGACTGCCCTTGACATCAAGGTAGCTTTTGACCGAGTGTGGCATCAAGGAGCCCTAGTAAAACTGAAGTCAATGGGAATCAGGGCGGGGGGGGGAATGCTCCACTAGCTGGAGTCATACCTAGCATAAAGGAAGATGGTTGTGGTAGTTGAAGATCAATCATCACAGCCCCAGGACATCGCTGCAGGAGTTCCTCAGGGCAGTGTCCTAGGCCCAGCCATCTTCAGCTGCTTCATCAATGACCTTCCCTCCAACATAAAGGCAGAAATGAGGATGATTGCTGATGACTGCACAGTGATCAGCACCATTCACAACTCCTCAGATAATAAAGCAGTCCATTCCCGCATGCAACAAGACCTGGACGATGTTCAAGCTTGGGCTGGTAAGTGGCAGGTAACATTCACGCCACAGAAGTGCCAGGCAATGACTATCTACAACAAGCGAGAGTCTAACCACCTCCCCTTGACATTCAGTGGCGTTACCATCGCCGAATCCCCCCAACATCAACATCCTGGGGGTCACCATTGACCAGAAACTTAACTGGACCAGCCACATAAATACTGTGGCAACAAGAGCAGGTCAGAGGCTGGGTATTGTGCGGCGAGTGTCTCACCTCCTGACTCCCCAAAGCCTTTCCACTATCTACAAGACACAAGTCAGGAGTGTGATGGAATACTCTCCTCTTGCCTGGATGAGTGCAACTCCAACAACACTCACGAAGCTCAACATCATCCAGGACAAAGCAGCCCGCTTGATTGGCACCCCATCCACCACCTTAAACATTCACTAACTCCACCACTGGCGTACCGTGGCTGCAGTGTGTACCATCTACAAGATGCACTGCAGCAACTCGCCAAGGCTTCTTTGGCAGCACCTCCCAAACCCACGACCTCTTCCACCTAGAAGGACAAGGGCAGCAGGCGCATGGGAACACCACCACCTCCAAGTTCCCCTCCAAGTCACACACCATCCTAACTTAGAAGTATATCGCCGATCCTTCATCGTCGCTGGGTCAAAATCCTGGAATTCCCTCCCTAACCGCACTGTGGGCATACCTTCACCACATGGACTGCAGCGGTTCAAGAAGACGGCACAACACCACCTTCTCAAGGGCAACTAGGGATGGGCAATAAATGCTGGCATTGCCAGCGACGCCCACATCCCATAAACGAATAAAAAAGAAATAGTACCTTACGTCTCCTGAGAAATATCTGAAAGTGCCTTACAGACGATGAATTTCTTCAAAGTGTAGTAACTTATGTATTTAAAAGCGGCATCCATTTTGTAGCCCATAGGATCCCACAACCACTGAGCGAAATGATCTGTTGATCTGTTTTTGGTAGTGGTTGTCAAAGGAGGAAGATTGCCTCGGAGATTAGGAGAATTCCCTTCTCTTTAAATAGTTCCACTGGGTCTTTAACATCCATGTTAGCCATGTCTCCTTCAAAGGACTGAACCTTCACCAACACAGCACTTCCTTAGTATTGCACTGGAGCGTCAGACAGAATCAAGTCCTGGAGTAAGACTTTAACTCCTCAGCTTCTGATTCTGGAGAGAATGCTACCAATTGAGCCAAGCTAACTCACAACTGCCAGTACTACATTTTTAAGTGTTTGTGATGAATTTTTTCAAAGCAAGATGAAATTGGAATTGTGGATCTCCAAGTTGTGGCATGCAAGAACATTACTGTTAATCATGCATCTTTATAGATATCCACAATTCTGTCGATCCAGCAGCATCTCCATTCTAGGTTCTTTTGCTGAGCCCTTTGTCTCTCTCAGTGTAACAGTATTTTGAAGGCTGAATGAATAATGTTATACTAAATGTTTAATGCATTACATTCAAACTGTAGGGGGTGAGAGAAAAGAGGCCAAGGTGACTTCCTTGACACTTTTTCCCCATTACTGCCCTCCTTAAAGGTAGAGCTTACTGGGGATAATCCACTGAGGAAATGAGTGTTCTAGAATATCTTGGCATAGACCATTGGAGGTTTTTTTAAAAAGTACTTTCTGTTCCTTAGTTTCTCTGAAGGTGATGCACTGATTTTAAAAATACATACACATTTGAAATTATCTTAAAACTAATTTTAAAAAAATAAGAAATTTGAAGAAAATATTTAAAAACTGGCCTGTTGAAATCATTTGCTACTGTAAAGGTACATTTTTGCTTTTGTTCTTAGCGATAAAACAGACCAAGTCCAAGGAAGATGGTTTGTTGACTCCAGAAGAATTTGAATTTTGGGATAGAAAATTCCGATTGAAAAATGATGATTTAGGGATACCAAGATTAGTTCCAGTTCCATTTGAGTTTGCAAAGGACGAACCAGAAGCTGTGGTAAGCTACCAAAATTCTTCATTTGTTCATTCAGCCACAGTTTAATAAGTTTGTACCATAGTGCTGATCGTTATAGTCAGATGATCTCAATCTGTTCTGCATAAGGTTTCTTTTTGAAAGGCACACTAAATTCTTCTATTGTCTATATGCACCAACAAAAGTTTCTTTACTTTGTTCATCAGTATTCTCTTAACTAATTTAGTGTAATTTATAGTAGACAGTTCTAGTAATAGCACCATAATCTTTTATTAGTTGATGAAAAGTTTCATTTTCACTTAGTTCCTGATGCTAGTAGCCACGACAATTTTTTCTCTGCAGTTTATCAAGGAGGCCTGCCTTAGCCAGTTGGTCAGTTCTGGTGTTCCCTCAGAGGAGTCCAGCGACAGAGAGTTATTTAAGTGACGTTGTGATCGGGGGGGGGCCAGGGGAAATGGTGAGTTCCTTTTGGATGAACTGAAATGGTCTAGATGACCTTCCTCAACTTTGACTTTCATGTGTAGTGGAACCTTGGATTCTTCAAAGAAGCACAGATCAAGTTTTGAGCCAGCTTGGCTCAGTAGCATTTTTGCCGGAGTCAGAGGGTTTTGGGTTCAAGCCCCGCTATAGAAGTTGATGAAGCGTAGAGAATTGGTGTTCTCCCTTTAGCAAGTTTGTATTGTAATGTTGTCCTTCTTAATCAGGTCATCTTGCCTATTCTTTACTAGGCTGCTTTCTGTGTTCTTGTATATTACCAGGTCAGGAAAATTAATGTGTTGCTCCTGTGACTTTATGGTGTCCTAGGGTTTTGTTTTGTTACCAATCGTTCAGTCAGGATAGAATCCAGGAGCAGGACGCAGATGTGTGGCCCCAACCTTGCATATCCTGGTGCATAGTCTCTAGTTAGTTCTGCTGCTTCTCAAATAGCAAGAACTTGGTGAGGGGTTGGACAGATGACACACTGGTAGTAAGTTACACAAATAAGTGAAGAAGGATGTGGTTCCACCTGCTCTTTATGATGCCATATAAATCTGCCACTAATTCTGTCAAAATCCTCTGGATCCCTGTGCTCATTATTTGTGGGAGGAAATAAAATGTTTGAGGTGGATGCTCCAGGAGTAATGGGTAGTTTCACAAGTGGACTCTGCTTAACCAGCATCTGTCATTTTTGACCTTTATCATTATCCAGAAATATGCCTAATGGGGACTTTCCAGAGCAATCAGTTGTCAAACTTTGCTACAAGAATCAGGAAAGTCGCTTTCAACAAACGCTCATCTGGAAATGGACATTTTTGCAACTTCTGTTTCCTCATGGCCACCACAAAGCACGGTGGCATAGTGGTTAGCACTGTTGCCTCACAGCGCCAGGGACCCGGGTTCAAATCCGGCCTCGGGTGACTGTGTGGAGTTTGCACATTCTCCCCGTGTTTGCGTGGGTTTTCTCCGGGTGCTCCGGTTTCCTCCCACAGTCCAAAAGATGTGCGGATTAGGTTGATTGGCCATGATTAAAATTGACCCTTAGTGTTAGGGGGGATTAAATACGTGGGGTTACGGGGATAGGGCTTGGGTGGGAGGGCTGTCGGTGTAGGGACCGGGTGCTAGGGGTATGGATGATCAGCCATGATCTCGTTGAATGGCGGAGCAGGCTCGAAGGGCCGAATGGCCTACTCCTGCTCCTATCTTCTATGTTTCTATGTTTCTATAAATTGTAGTGTTTGCTGAGGAAGACTTGGTTCTTGGATCTCTAATTACCATCTTGTTAATTCTCTTTGACAGTGCTACTTAAAGCTACTTTCATCTGTGCTAAATATTCTCTTGTGATTAACCTCAATGTCTGTTTTGCTTTCTCTAACCAAACAACTAATGGCATAATTCAGAATGATGCCTTATATAGAAGGATGAATTTTACAAGGCTCCATATTGCTGTTGTGCTTGCACACTGCCAATGATTTTCTGATATGCACTGGCTGCGTGAGAGGCCTCATTGGCAACATGGTGTCTCTCAATATATGGAGAAAGTCACTGACAAATGGTGGTGTTGGTGTAAATTCCTTAAAGGGATATTAGCTGTAAATCATTTTCTTAACTGAAGGATGATGCCAATATTCTATTTGTATGTGAAATTTAGTAGTAATCTAAAATTTAACATATATGCATAGTTTGTTGCACTTAGTTTGAAGACTGTGTACTTCATGCTTTTTCAACAGTTTATCATCAAGCAGGTTCTTCTTTCTGATAATCCTGTGTCTAACCATGGTGCATTATCCCTCTTCAATCTCTCTGCAGCCATTCACATGTTCAACCACACCATCCTCCTCCAACTCGCCTCTATTGGGGCTTTGATTGTTTGATTCCACTCTTACCTATCCGATCATAGCCAGAACATCTCCAACAATGGCTTCTCTACCCATATCCGCACCGTTACCTCTGTAGTTCTCCAAGGATCTACCCTTGGTCTCCACTTCTTTCTCATCTGTATGTTGTAATTTGGCGAAATTATCCGCATATAACATGATGACACCCAGCTCTATCTTAATCTCTCCACTACCTCTGTTGTCAGACTGGTTGTCTGGCAACTAGCCTTGGATGAGTCATCATTTCCTGCAGCTAAATCTTGGAAAGGCTGAAACCATCGTCTTTGTCTCCCTTCAAAAAATTCTATACCTTTGCCATCAATTCCATCCCTCTCCCCGTCCACTGTCTCGTGCTAAAGCAGACTGTTTGCAACCTATTATCGGACCTTGAGCTGACCTTCCAATCTCACATCCTCATAAAGAACGCTATGTACACCTCCGTAACATTGCGCACCTCTGCCTCTATCTCAGCCCATCTGCTGCTGAAACACTCATCCATGCCTTTGTCACGTCCAGACTCCTACTATTCTAACACACTCCTTAAGCTCCAGCTCATCCACAACTCTGATGCTCATATTCTGTCCCACACCAAGTCCCCATCACCCCAATCATCGCATAGCTATATTGGCTCTTATTCCCCCATTAACTTAAATTTAAACAGGAGGATGAGAATTTTAAATTTGTTTGTGGCCATGCCCAACCCTATCGCCATAACCTCCTCGAGCCCTGTAATCTCCCAAACACTCCATAAGAACATAAGAAATAGGAGCAGGAGTAGGCCAATCAGCCCCTCGAGCCTGCTCCGCCATTCAATAAGATCATGGCTGATCTGATCCTAACCGCCAATCTACTATCACTGAACCATCTCCTGAATCTAACAGAATTAGACACACGAAATAGGAGCAGGATCAGGCTACACGGCCCCTGGGCCCAACTCCGCTACCCACAGGGCCATGACCGATCCGAACCTAGACTCATGTCCAAATTCCTGCCCACTCCCTGTAACCCTTAATTCCCTTTACTTCTAGGAAACTGTCTATTTCTGTTTTAAATTTATGTAATGATGTAGCTTCTACAGCTTTTTGGGGCAGCATATTCCATGGACCTACCACCCTCTGAGCGAAGTAGTTCCTCCTCATCTCAGTTATGAAAGAGCAGCCCCTTATTCTAAGACTATGCCCCCTAGTTCAAGTTTCACCCATCATCCCATCATCGGGAACATCCTCCCCGCATCCACCCGATCCAACCCCTTCACAATCTTATATGTTTCAATAAGATCGCCTCTCATTCTTCTGAACTCCAATGAGTAGAGTCCCAAGCTACTCAACCTCTCCTCATATGTCCATCCCCTCATCCCCGGGATTAACCAAGTGAACCTTCTTTGTACTGACTCAAGAGCAAGTATGTCTTTTCTTAAGTATGGACACCAAAACTGTATGCAGTATTCCAGGTGCGGTCTCACCAATACCTTGTACAACTGAAGCAATACCTCCCTATTTTTATATTCTATCCCCCTAGCAATGAAAGCCAACATTCCATTGGCCTTCTTAATCACTTGCTGCACCTGCATACTAACCTTTTGAGTTTCGTGCACCAGGACCCCCAGATCCCTTTGTACTTCAGTACTTTCCAGTTTCTTGCCATTAAGATAATAACTTGCTCTGTGATTTTTTCCTGCCAAAGTGCATAACCTCACACTTTCCAGTATTGTATTCCATCTGCCAAATCTCTGCCCACTTACTTAGCCTGTCGATGTCCCCTTGCAGGTTTTTTATGTCCTCCTCACTCACTACTTTCCCTCCCATCTTAGTATCATCTGCAAACTTTGATATGTTACACTCGGTCCCCTCCTCCAAATCGTTAATATAGATTGTAAAGAGTTGGGGACCCAGCACCGACCCCTGTCGAACACCACTAGTTACTGATTGCCAGTCCGAGAATGAACCATTTATCCCAACTCTCTGCTTTCTGTTAGATAGCCAATCCTCTATCCATGCCAGAATATTACCCCCAATCCCGTGATTTTTTATCTTAAGCAATAATCTTTTGTGTGGCACCTTGTCAAATGCCTTTTGGAAGTCTAAATACACTACGTCCACTGGTTCCCCTTTATCCACCCTATATGTTACTTCCTCAAAGAACTCCAGCAAATTTGTCAAACATGACTTCCCCTTCATAAAACCATGCTGACTTTGTCCTATTAAATTATGATTATCCAAATGTCCTGTTACTGTCTCCTTAAAAGTGGACTCCAATATTTTACCTACCACAGATGTTGGGCTAACCGGTCTATACTTTCCAGCCTTCTGTCTACTGCCCTTTTTAAATAAGGGCGTTACATTAGCAGTTTTCCAGTCTGCCGGGACCATTGCTGATTCCAGGGAGTTTTGGAAAATTATTACCAATGCATCCACAATCCCTACCGCCACTTCCCTCAAGACCCTAGGATGTAAGCCATCAGGTCCAGGTGATTTATCCGCCTTGTGTCCCATTATTTTACCGAGTACCACTTCCTTAGTGATTTTGATCGTGTTTAGCTCCTCCCCCCCTATAGCCCCCTGTTTGTCCAGTGTTGGGATATTCTTAGTGTCTTCTACTGTAAAGACTGATACAAAATATTCATTCAGTGTTTTTGCCATCTCCATATTTCCCACCATTAATTTCCCAGTCTCATCCTCTAAGGGACCAACATTTACTTTAGCCACCCTTTTTCTTTTTATATAACTATAAAAACTCTTACTATCTGTTTTTATATTTTTTGCTAATTTACTTTCATAATCTATCTTCCCTTTCTTAATCAATCTTTTTGTTACTTTTTGCTGTCTTTTAAAGTTTTCCCAATCCTCTATCCTCCCACTAGATTTGGCTACCTTATATGCCCTTGTTTTTAGTCGAATACTATCCTTAATTTCTTTACTTAGCCACGGATGGCTGTCTTTTCTTTTACACCCTTTTCTTCTCAGTGGAATATATATTTTTTGGAAGTTGTAAAATAACTCCTTAAATGTACACCACTGATCATGTATCATCTTACCCTTTAATCTATTTTCCCAATCCACTCTACTCAATTCCGCTCTCATACCTTCATAGTCTCCTTTATTCAAGCTTAGCACGCTTGTTTGAGATCCAACCCTCGAATTGAATATGGAATTCAACCATGTTATGGTCACTCATTCCAAGGGGATCCTTTACTAGGACATTTTTAATTAATCCTGTCTCGTTACACAGGACCAGATCTAAGGTTGCTTGCCCCCTGGTCGGTTCAGTTACATACTGCTCAAGAAACCCATCCCTAATACACTCAATGAACTCATCCTCAAGGCAGCCCTGCCCAATTTGATTTGTCCAATTAATATGATAGTTAAAATCCCCCATAATTATAATGTTCCCTTATTACAAGCCTCAACTATTTCCTGATTGATACTCCGTCCAACAGAGTTGCAACTGTTCGGAGGCCTATAGACTACGCCCACTAGTGTTTTTTCCCCCTTATTATTTCTTTCCTCCACCCAAACTGTTTCATTATCCTGATCTTTTGACCCAATATCATTTCTCTGTATTTCAGTGATTCCTTCCTTTATTAACATAGCCACCCCACCTCCCCTTCCTTCCTGCCTGTCCTTCCTGATCGTTAAATAACCTGGTATGTTTAATTCCCAGGCATTGTCACCCTGCAGGCATGTTTCTGTAATGGCCACAAGATCATACCCATATGTAGTTGTTTGTGCCATTAACTCGTCTATTTTGTTACGAATGCTACGTGCATTCAGATAGAGAACTTTCAAATATGTTTTGTGACACTTAGTTCCTGCTTTTGCCCTTTTTATTACTTTACCTTTTACTCCATACCTTCTGCCCCTTCCTGACACGCTCTGGTTTTTTAATTTCCCCACTGCTACCTAAGTCTATGACCTTCTCTGTTGTCATTTTTATTATTTGCTCTCTAGGAACCTCCCCCCAACTAGTTAGTTCAAAGCCCTCTCTACAGCCCTAGTTATATGATCCGCCAGGACTCTAGTCCCAGCACTGGCCAAGTGAAGCCCATCCCAACGGAACAGCTCCCTCCTGCCCCAGTACTGGTGCCAGTGTCCCAGGAAGCAAAACCCATTTCTCCCACACCAGTCTTTGAGCCACGCATTTAACTCTCTAATTTTATTTGTCCCAGCCAAATTCGCTCGTGGCTCAGGTAATAATCCAGAGATTATTACCCTTGAGGTTCTGTTTTTTAATTTGACCCCTAGCTGCTCATACTCCTTTAACAGAACCGGCTTCCTAGTCCTATCTACGTCGTTTGTACCAACATGGACCATGACAACTGGATCCACCCCCTCCCACTGCAAGTTTCTTTCCAGCCCAGGGGAGATGTCCTTAACCCTGGCACCAGGTAGGCAACACAGCCTTCGGGACTCTCGCTCTCGGCTGCAGAGAACTCTATCTATTCCCCTAATAATACTATCCCCTACCACTACAACATTTCTATTTACTCCCCCCTCTTGAATGGCCCCCCGTTCCACGGTGCTGTGGCCAGGTTGCTCATCCTCCCTGCAGTCCCTGCTCCTGTCCCCACAGGGAGTAAGAACCTCGAACCTGTTGGTCCACTTCTTTGACTCTGGCCTGTACCACCCCTGCCCCAAAATTGGTGGTGTCCCTTCAGCCGCCTAGGTCCCATGCTCTGGAATTCATTCCCTAAACCCCAACTACCTCCACACCTTGAAGACACTCCTTTTTGATCAAACATTTGTTCACTCCATCATATATCTCCTCCTTTGGCTTGGTATTCGTTTTTTTTGGGTCTTATTACGCCTCTGTGAAGTGCTATGGGGCATTTTTCTTCATTAAAGGCGCTGTATAAATGTAGCTTTTAGTTGTTGTTGTATAAGTAATAGTAGTATTCGGGCATTATTCCTGGAAAAATGGAAAATGTCTGCAAATTTTGAAGTCGGTTTCTGCCTTCACCAAAATTTGATGTGTAAATTTTTGTTACTTCAGTTATCCTTTAGTACAGAAAGAGAATTAGACTAGGATCTAGTGGGGGGAAAATAGAAGAAAAATCTAACTCTACAGTTATTTAAGTTCTTTCTATATGTATGTTATAGGAACATGAGAGTGGTAGAATTCATGAGCTTTCTTTGTCAGAGTGGAGCCTTTGGCAAAGTCGTCCATTTTCTACCCATTTGGTTGACCATTCCGATCGCTGCCACCACTTCATAAGCATTATGGACATGATCGATCTGATGAGACAAGAAGAGGTCAGTGAGATCATCTATTGAATGTAGCTTTTAGTTATCTACTGAACACAAAGACTACTTAACAATCTGCAATAACAATTGTAAAATGCACAGGTAAATTTGTTTCCAGTAAAATTCTAAATTACATATTTTTAGAATAAGTTGCCTTATCTCCCATGTTCTTTCCTTTTTGAGTGCCTTCCAGACTGCACCTCATGACTGGCCTACTCCCAGAACAGCACCAACGCATTCTTGAGTAGCTGTAAGAGGCACATGAGGAGTCTGATGGAAAATCCCCATTTTTTTCCCATTATTTGTTTTATTCTTCCTTTAACAATGAAACTGTAACTCGGATGAAAATCTGCTTTGTGTGTGCGCAACAAAAATCTGCATTATAGATCAGTCAAAACAAAGAGTTTTTAAATATAAAATCTCATTGCACAATTGCTCTGATGGCAGGTTTGATGTTTCAACTTTTACATGTATCTATGATGATTCTAATCAAACAAATATCACACAATTTGATTTGAAATGTATAGTAAGGAATGAATTTTATGAATTGTATTTATCAGATGAACCAATAATTTATTGTTTTGGAAATTAAGGGAAGGAAAGAAAGTAACTATGTTGGGCAGTGGGTTAGATAGTATTGAATCTAGCCTAGACTGACTGGATGGAATCTCCTGTCATCTGGCCGTAAGAATATTAATAAGTGAAATACGTTTGGCTTGTATTGGTCAGGTCCTAGTATCAATATCTTGCTACTGTACTAGTATGCATTGTTTTTCCATTGCACACCAGTTTTGTGCTATGGGCCCATTCCCACCATTTTGTGCTGTGAGCCCATTCCCTAATGAAAACTGGAGTGAAGAACAACATTCAGGTAGGAGGAGATGTTCTTCTGGGGTTGAGGCTGGGGCACGTTTTAGCAGAGTTGATCTGGATGCACAGTAGTTGATGCAGATTTGGCTGCCTGAAATGGAAAGTGTTCCTTTCTCCAGTATCCTACTTTGAGCACAACAGTCACATAAAGGGAGAAAAATGCAAGCAGTTGTGAACTAGAACTGATTTTCTCTTCTGTTTCCTTCGTTCAGTACAAAAATGTCATTTGAGGACAAAACAACTACAGTAACATTGACAATGAACCTTACTGAAGCAATTTTTACAAGTTTAAAACTGGCTTTAATTACTCAGTGCAAATTCAGTGTTTGAATTCAAATGGAATAAATCAATTTTTTTTAAAAAACAATAGATTGAAATGTCAAAAGGTTACTGATACTTTAAAGAAAAGATTGAATATCAGTTTGTAAATTAGATTCAGTAAATCAGCATACAATAGTGTTTTGGGATTTTCTATTTTTTTTTTAGTTCATTGGTTTTATAATATCTGCATCATGAAAATTAAAACACTGCTGTCTGAGTTGGATGTTTTTCTGGTGCAGACTTGCTGACCTGATTTTATGGATGTAAATAAAGCCATTGTTAACGATATTAAAATCACAACTTGGGCTTTGGTGTACCTTTTGGTTACTATAGAAACTGGAACAGTATATATGAGGATTAGGTCTGCAAATGATTACTTTACTTGGATTCTTTATTCAGTTTTATAGCACCTACGTCAAGTTCACTGCAAAAGGACGTTAATGTATTTTCAAATTTTTGTTGGCAAGGGAACAGGTGCATGTGGCGCTGTGAGCTGCATTGTAACGCATGTCCGTAATAAAGCTTGCAACTGAATACAACTCTTAAGAAAGCAACTGAAGGCAATTACTCATCTGAAATTAAGTTAGCATCTATACAATATGGGGGCGATTTATCCCGGGTACTTCAGGTGCTAAAGAGTCTCTGAGGTGGCCAAGATGAAGTCTTGAACTGCAACGCCTGGTTAGACTGTGTTTAGCGCAAGATGTCATCTTGGTAAAGAAGTTGAAACATGCGCTAGGAATGGCTGCCCCAAGGATGATTAAGGCTCTGATGACCAATTAAAGTGGCACCTAACAATTATTAAAGAAGCTGCACCCCCTTTTTGCTGCAATTAATGACCTCTCCTAACAGCGACCAGCTGAACAGGAGTAAACAAGTCATTGGTGAGGATTGCAAGTGCTACTTAAAGCCATGCTCGGCTTTCACTGTTCACATGCTGGTGGCGATCGACTGACTACACTGCATTTGAAGAGGACTTTTGATGCACGTCGGGACACTTTCTGAAACGTTTTGTCAAGACTTCACCAACACTCTATCAACATTTATTCTGGAGATTCTCTGAGGACTTCACCTAAAGAGAGTGAGTGCTGTGCTACTGTACATTATTGGAAACCTATAGGAGTCACCAGGAGGAAGTGTGTTTGGTCATGGGGACCTTATTAGGGGTTCCCCCCTTGGTCTGGAGGAGGAATGGATGAGGCCTGGCAGAGCAGCACCAGCTGCTGGAGGAGGGAGGGACAAGAGGGCGAGGAGGGCTGACTGGCTGCATGCTCCACAATTTGGCGATCATGAGAGACCAGCCGTTACCACCAACCATTGTATGGGAACGGTAGCATAATGGTTATGTTACTGGACTAGTAATCCAGAGGTCTGGACTAATGATCCAGAGACATGAGTTCAAATCCCACCACGGCAGCTGGGGAATTTAAATTCAGTTAATTAAATAAATCTGGAATAAAAAGCTAATATCAGTAATGTTGACCATGAAACTGTTGGATTGTCGTATAAAACCCATCTGGTTCACTAATGTCCTTTAGGGAAGGAAATCTGCCGTCCTTACCTGGTCTGGCCTATATGTGACTCCAGACCCTCTGAAATGACCTAGCAAGCCACTCGGTAAAAAACCGCTATGAAAAACAATAAGAATAAAACCGGACGGACCATCCGGCATCGACCTCGGCACTGGCTACGGACACAACAATGGCAAAGCCAGCCCAGTCGACCCTGCAAAGTCCTCCTCACCAACATCTGGGGACTTGTGCCAAAATTGGGAGAGCTGTCCCACAGACTAGTCAAGCAACAGCCTGACCTAGTCATACTCACAGAATCATACCTTTCAACCAGTGTCCCAAACTCCACCATCCCTGGGTATGTCCTGTCCCACCGGCAGGACAGAACCACCAGGGGTGGCGGAACATTGGTATACAGTCGGGAAGGAGTGGCCCTCGGAGTCCTCAACATTAACTCCGGATCCCATGAAGTCTCATGGCTACAGTCAAGCATGGGCAAGGAAACCTCCTGTTGATTACCACCTACTGCCCTCCCTCAGCTGATGAATCAGTGCACCTCCATGTTGAACACTACTTGGAAGAAGCACAGAGAGTAGCGAGGGTACAGAAAGTACTCTGGGCAGGCTTCAATGTCCATCACCAAGAGTGGCTCGGTATCATCACTACTGACTGAGCCCCGAAGGACATAACTGCCAGTCTGGGCCTGTGACAGGCGGTGAGAGAACCACATGAGGGAAAAACCTACTTGACCTTGTCCTTGCCGATCTCCCTGTCACAGATGCATCTGTCCATGACAACACAGTCATCGTGGAGTCGAAGTCCCGTCTTCACGGTCTACCACTGTGCGAAATGGGATAGATTCAGAACAGATCTAGCATCTCAAAACTGGGCATCCATGAGTCGCTGTGGGGCAGCAGAAGAATTATATTTCATGTAACCTCATGGCCCGGCATATCCCTCACTCTACCATTACCATCAAGCCATGGGGCCAACCCTGGTTCAACGAGTGTAGAAGAGCCTGCCAGGAGCAGCACAAGGCGTACCTAAAAATGAGGTGCCAACCTGGGGAAGCTGCAACACAGGACTACATGCATGCTAAAAAGCGGAAGCAGCATGCTATAGACAGGGCGAAGCGATCCCACAATCAACGGATCAGATCAAAGCTCTGCAGTCCTGCCACATCCAGTCATGAATGGTGGTGGATCATTAAACAACTAACAGGAGGAGGAGGCTCTATGAACACACCCACCCTCAATTATGGTGGAGCCCAGCACATGAGTGCAAAAGACAAAGCTAAAGCGTTTGAAACCATCTTCAGCCAGAAGTACTGAGTGGATGATCCATATCGGCCTCCTCCTAAGGTCCCCACAATCACAGAAGCCATTCTTCAACCAATTCAGTTCACTCCACATGATATCAAGAAATGGCTGAGCGCACTGGATCCAGCAAAGGCTATAGGCCTGACAACATCCTGGCTATCGTGCTGAAGACTTGTGCTCCAGAACTAGCCGTGCCTCTAGCCAAGCTGTTCCAGTACAGCTACAACACTGGCATCTATCCGACAATGTGGAAAACTGCCGAGGTATGTCCTGTCCACAAAAAGCAGGACAAATCCAATCCGGCCAATTACTGCCCCATCAGTCTACTCTCAGTCATCAGCAAAGTGATGGAAGGTGTCATCGACAGTGCTATCAAGCAGCACTTACTCAGCAATAACCTGCTCACTGATGCCCAGTTTGGATTCCGTCAAGACCACTCGGCTCCTGACCTCATTACAGCTTTGGTCCAAACATGGACAAAGGAGCTGAATTCCAGAGGTGAGGTGAGAGTGACTGCCCTTGACATCAAGGCAGCATTTGACAGTGCGGCAACAAGGAGCCCTAGTAAGTCAATGGGAATTGGGGGGGCGGGGGGGCACCCCATCCACCACCCCATCCACCACCTTAAACATTCACTCCCTCCACCACTGGTGTACCATGGCTGCAGTGTGTACCATCTACAAGATGCACTGCAGCAACTCGCCAAAGCTGCTTCGGCAGCACCTCCCAAACCCGTGACCTCTTCCACCTAGAAGGACAAGGGCAGCAGGCGCATGGGAACGCCACCACCTCCAAGTTCCCCTCCAAGACACACACCGTCAAAATCCTGGAACTCCCTCCCTAACAGCACTGTGGGAGTACCTTCATCACACGGACTGCAGCGGTTCAAGAAGGCGGCTCACCACCATCTTCTCGAGGGCAGTTAGGGATGAGCAATAAATGCTGGCATTGCCAGCAACGCTCGCATCCCATGAACGAATTTAAAAAAAAAACATAATTGGCTAAGGTATAGGAGACAGAATAGTGGTGAGTGGGTGTTTTTATGACTCGGGAGAAATATGCAGTGGGGTCCCCCAGGGATCGGTTTTAGGACCATTGCTTTTCTTTTTATATATAAATGACCTGGACTTGGGTATAGAGGCTACAATTTTGAAGTTTGCAGATGATACAAAACTTGAGAACATAGTAAATAGTGAGGCGGATAGTAGCAGACTTCTGGAGGATGTAGACAGACTGGTGAAATGGGCAGACACATGGCAGATACAATTTAATGCGGATAAGTGTGAAGTGATGCACTGCGGAAACAATAAAATGGAGAGGCAGCATAATCTAAATGGTACTATTTTGAGAAGAGTGGAAGAGCAGAGGGACCCGGGCGTGCATATTCACCAATCCTTGGAGGTGGCAGGGCAAGTTGATAAGGCAGTTAAGAAAGCGTATGGGATACTTGGCTTTGTAAATAGGGGCATTGAATGCAAAAGCAAGGAAGTCATGCTAAACCTCTACAAATCACTGGTTAGCCCTCAGCTGGAGTATTGTGTACAATTCTGGGCGCCACACTTTTTAGGAAGGATATTAAGGCCTTGGAGAGAGTACAAAGGTGGTTTACCAGGATGGTTCCATTGATGAGGGGCTTCATATTGTGGAGAGATTGGAGAAGCTGGCATTGTTCTCCTTTAGAGCAGAGAAGGTTAAGGAGAGACCTAACGGAGGTATTCAAAATTAAGAGGGGTTTTAATAGAACAAGTAGGGAGAAACTGTTGCTTCTGGCAAGTGGGTCAGTAACCAGAGGTCACAGATTTAAAATAATTGGCAAAAGAACTAGAGGGGAAATGAGGAGAAATTTCTTCCCAAAGGGTTGTTGAGATCTGTAATGCACTACTTGAACAGGTGGTGGAATCCGATTCCATAGGAACTTTCAAAAGGCAATGGGACTTGTACTTGAAGAGGACTAATTTGCAGTGTTATGGGGAAAAAGCTGGGGTGTGGGACTAAATTGGACAGATCTTTCAAAGAGCTGGCACAGGCACGAAAGGCCGAATGGCCTCCTTTTGTGCTGTATGATTCTAAACAGCTACAATTAGAATTGATCTTTCCCAAGAGCTGTTGATATTGCAATTAAATTGGACTGGTTTTCTGACCAGTTTTCTAGGTCAGCTACTGTTCTGATTGGTTTATTTATTTCAGAAATCATAGTTATCTGACAAGTTCTAGTTATTTGCTTATGAGCAGCAATTTATTGTCGCATGTCCCACTACAGAAATTTTCACCTTTTGCTTGACAAACAAAAGGGCCATCAGGATTGATATCTAATATTCTGAGTCACACATGTATATTCCAGAACCTTTATTGCTGAACTAAGGAAAATGGATACAAGAGAGAGACCCAGTGCTGCAAGAAGTAAATTCAACAGCTTGCATCAGGTGTACTGCACAGATACAAGCCATTCGGCCCAACTGGTCTATGCTGGCGTTTCTGCTCCACACGAGCCTCCTCCCACCCTACTTCATCTAACCCCATCAACATCTCCTTCTATTCCCTTCTCCCTTGTGCTTATCTAGCTTCCTGTTAAATGCATCTATGCTAGTTACCTCAATTACTCCTTGTTGCAGTACATTCCACATTCTTGCTACTCTTTGGGTAAAGAAGTTTCTCCTGAATTCCCTATTGGGTTTATTATTGACTGTCTTATATTTATGACCTCTAGTTTTGGATTCCCCACAAATAGATACATTTTCTCTACGTCTACCCTAAGACCTCTATCGGGTCACTTCTCGGCCTTCTCTCTTCTATAGAAAAGAACCTAACTTTGTTCAGCCTTTCCTGATAAGAATATCCTTTCAGTTCTGGTATCATCCTTGTGAATCTTTTGACACCTATCCAATACTTCTATTCTTTTTTTATAATATGGAGACCAGAACTGTGCACAGTACTCCGTGTGGTCTAACCAAGGTTCAGTACAAGTTTAACTTTTTATATAGCTCCTTTATCATAGAAAACTTCCCTTCATGGAGAAAAATGGACAATGAACAATAGTAATAGAACATTTAGTGGAGGTATGATTTGGAGGGAGTTTTTGAAGGTAGGTAGGGATGTGATGGAGGTGATAGTTGAATGGGACTTACGATGCCGGCTGTGGAGATTTGGTTCAATTCTATATGGTAGATCATGGAAGGAGAACGTTGGAGAAGCCGAGCCTGGAATTCAAGAGACTAGCTCTGTGATCTGAGATAAGGATTCTGGGAGGCAGTGCTAGAGCTGAAGATAGCTGGCCATGATGATGGATGGGATATGGAGGGTTGAAGCTCAGATTAGGGTCAAATGGCAAAATCTGGTGCAAATTTACATGGTCAGTGGCTCAGGTTAAAGTAACTGCCAGATCTCCGGTAGCGCTAGGGAGATGCCCAACATGAAGCAGTTTCATAGGGTGTAATAAATGATATATTGCAAAGTGACTGTTATGTTCTTGCATTTAGAGAAGTAAATACTGTTTAATGGTTCATGTCTACAGCTCCATCTCAATCCCATCCATCTACTATCCTTGTCTAGATGGAACATAATGTAGGAATGATTTTTCAGTTCATTCAGTATGGTTAATTGTTCAGGTCCTGTTTCTTGACTCACTGACCATTACTTTGATCTTTTTCTGCCCTAAACCCAATCCCTGTACTCCTGTCTGAATCGGGGATTGACTGAGCCACTTCTGAGTTGAATGCCGGTGATGTCAGTCTGTTCCATAAGCTGCTGACTCTTAAGTATGAAGAAGTTATGCCGTAAGTTTAGGTTATGACTACTGGAGACCAGGAACTGACAATGAAACACGTAGACTGTTAGAGAATAAGGGTAAAACACTGCAGAAGTCTATTTCCCCTCTTTTAAAGTCCTCCATACCAGTCCACCTTTTTATACCAATGAGAGTTGTAATGTACAACTTAAAAATATGGGTATCAAATTTGTACACTATTTTAAAGTAAGGTTTGTTTTAAATGTCTAATCTTGCCTTTAATAATTTGTATTTCTGTTCCAGAAAGACTGCAGCTATTCATTAGACATTATGTCTTATTTAAATATGGATGATATTTTTGAAGCAACTCTCACGCTACAACCCCAAGTTGCATCTATTTCCATTGCAAATAATCGAGATAAACGTAAAATGGATCAGATAATGAAGCCTAGACGTGAGAGAAAGAAATGCATAAGTAATGGTGTGAAACAAAATCATTACACATTAACGAATGAAGATGAGGAATACTCTATTTTTAACACCAGTAAAATGAAAAGGACAAAAGTTCAATGTTCGTCCTCTTGTCCTGAAACGGCAAACTCCAAAGAAACACACAAGTCTCCATATTGTGTTTCTAGGAATTGTCGAGACGAAGAAACTGCATTTACCTCTAAGGGTTATGCATCAAAACCAGGTGAACCGATCGATCAGCCAGAGGGAGAAATTGAAGTGGACATAAATAATGATGTACAGGAAGCGACTTGCTTCAGTGGGTCAGATATGAGGGAAATCTTGGAGAGCCACATGAAAATCAATTTGAATGTAGATTCCGCTGCAAGCAAACCGACAAACACTGAATGGAAAAGTGTTGGCATGAAGAAGAAGGAAAATGGAGAGTACCACCACCATGAACCAATAAATGATTACGTGATGAGGGAAATAATAGCAGCTGGAACGTGCAATCTTTTTTCCAAATACCATGCAGCAAACCCTGTCGATTCAGAACACAATAGTCTAGTTAATGAAACAGCAATTAATGGGATGAGTCTGTCCAAACTGTTTTATCTCCCAGACTCTCTCGTAACTCAGGACCACAGTCCGCAACAAAGATCCTCAAGTACAGATCCAGGAAGAACCAGACATTCTTATTCACCAGGTGTTGAGCATTCCAATTATGATTCAGTAAGGCACGGTCCCACCAGTGTTGGAATGGTTTTGGAAAACGTAACCTCATTTCTTACTATGTCTCCTCCTTCATTAGACAGGTTTCCTTTTTGGGAAGAAGTAAATTATGAAGGAAATAAAAGGCAATCAGATATTTCACAAACGCCACCAGTAAATGTTTTAAAACTTGACCAAGGAGACAACCAATTCCTAAGTGGTTCACCACCGATCAATATTAAATCAACAGATTTAGTAACTTGCAGAGAGCTGGAGGCCTTTCCTGAAGATTTGAGTAATCATGTTAACGCAGGATCCAGTCCTTCCTGGGATGATTTATTTGATAGTAATATTGAAGAAGACTTGGAACAAGATTATAAAGCTCAATTAAGTGTAAACCAAGAAGAATTACTTGATCCTTCACACCAGTATCATAACTCGACTGATAAAAATAAAAGCAGAAACAGTAAGACCCTCAAGGATTCTATAAATGACATACCATTTATATCTGAGAAGAGCTTGCCTTTGTTTGAAGATGAACCATCACTTGATGGCCTTTCTACTCTTTGTGTTCCTGACTACAAAAATTGTGCAATCACACAGGATGTCTCTGGACTAGAGAGGCAGTCTACTGTGTTGAATGAACCACCACAAAATGTTCAAACAGTCACTAATAAAAGTTTGGAAAATGGAGAAACTGAACACAATGTAACATGCAGGTCACTTTTGCATAAATCATTTCAAAGACACATGCTTTGTGAAAATTCAAGCGTTGACCAGCATAGACCTGTTGCTGATGACAATAACATGTACAATTGTTCAGATGAACTATTTTCCGTTAACTTTGAACTAGGCTTTTCATTTGAAGACGCGGATGAAAATAGTGATGTCTTAATGACCAATACTATTTACAACAAAACCACTGAATTCTCAGAACATCTTGCAGGCAAATCATCTTCTGAAAACACAGAAGTAACAAAGACAGAACTAGATGAATGCAACCCTGGGATTCGGGAAAACTGCATCAACATGGTTACTTCAAAATTATTTGCAGCAGGGACAGCAGTAATGAGAGATTGCTCAACGCCAGTGTCTTTGAAACACACTCCCTTAAAAACAAGCAAAATAGAAACATTGCCTCATAATGAAAAACAATGTTTGACAACACAAGAAGTTGCTCTGTTTTCTCCAATTTGTCAGCCTGATCATTGTGTTTCCTCTGCCATTTCTCCAACTTTTACATCCATTGCAACACCAGAAGAAAAAAGTCCCCCCCTCAAACTCTGTGGTATGACTTCTTTCAACCCACTGCTTAAAAATGATCTGGTGATTTCCCAGAATCCTGCACTGAGCAATGTTACAGAAGACTCGGAGGTTGTTAACAAAGGAACCTTGTCTGAACCAGCAGCCTCTCCTAACACTTCTGCGAGTATTGTGAAATGTAGCACAAGTGAAATGCATGGAAAGAAGCCTTTAATAAGTAACAAACGGAATATTTTTTGCAAAATTCTTGAATCACCTATCAATGGTAAGATACTTAATTTTAATTTTTGACCATGAATATGTTCTGAATTTTTTAAAATTTCTATTGGGTATTGCTCAAATTTATGAATTCTATTACAAATTAAATCAGCCATTTCCTATCCAGTTAAACCTTCTCCAGGGAATGCTTCTTTGCAATGCCAGGTTAGGCTGTGACTCTTGATTTAGGCTGCATTTACACTATTTAAGTAGCATTAGTGCCAAGTGAAAACCACTTTGTACTAACGATACAATTGTGGTATAAATGCATCCTTAATGATTTAAGGTTTAGCCTTCGTGCTCCTGGGTTGTGGAGGGGAAAAGTAGTCAGAGTACCTACTCTGGATCGCCATCTCATGGATGTGTGTGTATATATTATATAATTAAGTGCTACATGTAACTTATAGACAGGATCAGGCTCAGCAATGCTGCCCACCTGTGCCTGCTGACATTCATTGTTCAACCCACAAGTGAATGTTGGCCACTTGGGTAAGGTACCAGAAGGTGACTTGTGCCTGGGAAACCATACTCCACAAGTGCCTTTAGGAGCAGATGGAAGAAAATTGATGAGGGGAAAAAGAGAAAAATGGGAGGGAGGAAAGGATTCACGCTGGCATCCGGCTTGATGTACATCAGCAATAGAAAGTCAGGTTTGAATTTTTGCCATTCATTTGTAGCGTATATCTTAAAATATATTAAGAAGTCCTGAAACTCCGATTTAATTTGCAAGTGACCAAAGTGCTGTTAAAAATACAGGGGATTGATATTCTTCACGATACAAATTTTTGTACTTTCACATTCCCCTGTAATGCTTCAAATAATATTTAAGTAGCAAAATAGTAATAATGACTAAGACCTCGACTTCCCACTCCCTGCAGCATGCATGTACTCTAAGCGAAAAGTACAGAAACTTTAAACTATTAACAGAATTCCACTGTGAGCTGCAATAATGAATGCTCCTTTTGCAGCTGTGTAGGAATCATCAGATTCAGTACTGAGGCTCTGCGCTACAACCCAAACTTGCAACTTTAGCTGACCATTTGATTTTTGACTAAATGAGGACTTTATAATATAGCTGCAACCCTTCTAAACTTGATTTCTCCTTCATACCAAGCCCAGAGTTTTAATACAGACACCGTACTGAAATTCAGCAGAGGTATACCACATGTGCTGAATCTCCGATTATTTCCATGGCCACATTTTTATTGTGTGCTTTCATATGGCTGCACTGTTTGTGTGTTGGGCAAGAATGCTGCCAATAATGTGGTTGGGTTAGTTCACAACCAAATGTGCCATCCCTTTTCTGAATAGGTTCCAGGATTAAACGATTTGTTTACTTCCATGGTTGGGGATGAGGAGGAAAACTTGGGGACAGATCAGAGCTAGGAATGCTTTGTCGAGCAATTTTGCCTTCATGATCATGGGGGGAGGGAGGAAGAGAAAGAACATTTTATTTACACATTTTATTTATCAAATGGATAGTGCTGTGGTTTCCGATTTAATAAAGCCATAAAATGCAGTAGCTCAGATTTTCCTGTGCAGTCTCCATCCTGGAGCAATTTGGTCGCAGCCCAAAGCAAGTGCACTCTGCCAGGATAATAACCTCAGTCCCATCAGGCCTAACGTAAATAGCACAGGCAAGATCGGGGCCTTGGATATTGCAGTAACATTAAAGGGACAGGTGCAGGAGGAGCCACAGAACTATTCAATTTATTTTGAAGCTAATGACTTTGGAATATTGAGAGGAAAGGTAAACCAGGCATAGATTTTTTTTTTTTCTTCTTTTGGGGGCAAAAACACAGTTGTGGCCAAACATAAACGTTGAGTCTTTTTATCCCCACATTATACTTTCCCCATGCAAATTTGTGATTTTTGTGTCATTCTGGCACTTTTAACCAAATTGTCTATACGCCAGCTCTGGAAGCAGCAGTGCGTATTTACTATTCCCCTGATCTGCACCTGGTCCTTTCACAAGAAATTCAGAGCCATTTGACACCAATTTGCATGCAATTTACATTCCTGCACCCACTTGAGTTGCAACCACCAAAAAAATCTTCAGAGGATTTTCTGCAGCATCATTCAGGCACAAAAAATGATCAATGCCCATTTTTCCTCTGTGCACCTGTCTTTCAGGCGCTGCTTGGTAAGCAGGGCCCAGGGGAAAAACTACCCTAAAATGTTCCTCTGTTTCTGTCTCGTTAGTCTGCTGGGAGTATATCTCTCCAATCCAAGCTTTTATCTTTCCATTTCAATCTTTTTTTTTAATCACATCGTGTATACTATATCTGTGATTTGCAGCTGTGAACTACTGCGGTTAATCACTGCCTTTTTTCAGTTGTTTATCGTAATATTTTTTATATATATATACTACTGTAACCCCTTTGAGACTTAAATGATACTTGTGCCTTTCAAGATGAGTTTTGCCAACCTTACAAATATGTTCTTTAAATTATATGTGCCGCATATTTGAAAGTAGATCTTCAGAATTCTACAGGGCTAGCTATGCATAAAAACACATGATTTATACAATTTGTTACTGAGTGCCACTGTGGCATTCATAGCAATATAACAGTTGCATAATGATTCTGTTTCTTAAGTTTTTAGTATTGGGCTGACACTTGACGCATCTTGTTGCTAAAATTTCTAAATCTTTATTCATTTGTCGAACTGTATTTTGTGAAAGTGTGGCTTTTTTCTTTTGTGCCTTTATGTTATGAGATGCCCGAAATGTTCTTCGCTGTTTCTCTACTATGCAGTGAGAAATCCTGATGTACAGCACCCCCATCTGGAATTTTACTTTATGATCCAGTGATTGCTATCCTTTATGTATAGTGAAATACCACTTGATTTTTGTGGAGAAAACATTTGCTTCTTGAAAATACATATTTGTATTTTAACATTTTTCAATCACTGCCAACTCCTCAATCCAAAGTAACCAATGATTCTCCATATTTGATCCATCCACAAATAATTTATTACTGAGCCCTAGGAATGTTTCCAGCATCATCTTGCTTTGGAACTGTTAAATGTTTTCTTTATTTTATCTCAGTCACATGACAGTACAATGTTTATTGGCGCCAAAACACCCCTTTTCCATTTAATAGGTTTAATTTCAGTGCCACTTTTAAATGCGATTACTTTGTTCTCGTTTTAGTGAGGTCATAGTATATGTTCTAACGGATGATGTGTACTGAGTAAATTCATATGGGGAAATCAACAACAACTTGCACTGATATAGCACCTTTTAACATAGGAAAACATCCCAAGGCCCTTCACAGAAGCATAAGCAGACTGAAAATGGGCACCAAGCCAAAGCTGGGGATATTAAGAGGGGTGACAAAAGACTTGGCCAAAAAGGTGTATTTTAAGGAGGGTCTTAAAGGAGTAAAGGGAGGTGGAAAGGCGAGTGGGTTTAGGGAGTGAATGCTAGAGCATGGGGCCTAGATGGCTGAAGGTGTAGCCATCAATGGAGGGCTGAAGCAAGTGGGGAGGGATGCATGAGGTCAGATCTGGTGGTGCGGAGTGTTTGAGGCGGGGTAGTAGGGTGGGAGGAGGTTAGAGATGGGGAGGGATAAGGTAATAAAGGGATTTAAACACAAGGGTGAGAATATTAATTTGGAGGCATTGGGGTGGGGGGGGGGACCAGGAGCCAATGTAGGTCAGCACGGACAGGATTGAGGGAGTGGGATCTGGTGGGGGAGCGGGACCTGGTGGGGGTGGTATACAGGCAGCAGAGTTTTGGATGAGTGGAAGTTTAGAGTATAGAGAATGAGAGGCTGGCCAGGAATGCATTGGTAATAGCTGAATCTGGAAGTGAAGGCAAGGATGAGTGTTTCAGCAGCAGATTGGCTAAAACATAGAAGATAGGAGCAGGAGTAGGCCATTCGGCCCCTCGAGCCTACTCCGCCATTCAATTAGATCATGGCTGATCATCCAAACTCAGTACCCTGTCCCTGCTTTATCCCCATATCCCTTGATCCCTTTAGCCTTAAGAAATATATCTAACTCCTTGAATATATTTAATGAATTGGCCTCAACTGCCTTCTGTGGTAGAGAATTCCACAGGTTCACCACTCTCTAGGTGAAGAAATTCCTCCTCCATTTCTGTCCTAAATGGCTTACCCCTTATCCTTAGACTGTGATCCCTGGTTCTGGACTCCACCCGCCCCCCCCCCCCCCCCCCCCCCCAACACCACCCCCTCTCCCTGCCATTGGGAACATCCTTCCTGCATCTAGTCTGTCTAGTCCTGTTAGAATTTTATAAGGTTCAATGAGATCCCCTCTCATTCTTCTAAACTCCAGCGAGTATAAGCCCAATCGACCCAATCTCTCCTCCTGCACCATTCCTGCCATCCCAGGTATCAGTCTGGTGAATCTTCGCTGCACTCCCTCCATGGCAAGAACATCCTTCCTCAGATAAGGCGACCAAAACTGCACACAATACTCAAGGTGTGGTCTCACCAAGGCCCTGTACAACTGCAGTAAGACATCCTTGTTCCTGTACTCAAACCCTCTCGCTACGAAGGCCAACATACCATTTGCCTTCTTAACCGCCTGCTGCACCTGCATGCTTACTTTCAGCAACTGGTGCACAAGGACACCCAGGTCTCGTTGCACTTCCCCTTCTCCCAATCTATTGCCATTCAGATAATAATCTGCCTTCCTGTTTTTGCCACCAAAGTGGATAACCTCACATTTATCCACATTGGGCAGATGCATGGCAAATGCAGTATAATCACCCAACCTGTCCAAATCATACTGGAGTTTCTCGGCATCCTCCTCACAGCACATACGCCCACCCAGCTTTGTGTCGTCTGCAGACTTGGAGATATTACATCTAGCTCCCTCGTCTAGATCATTAATATATATTGTGAATAGCTGGGGTCCTAGGACCGATCCCTGCGGTACCCCACTAGTCACTGCCTGCCACTCGGAAAAAGACCCATTTATTCCCACTCTTTGCTTCCTGTCTGCCAACCAGTTCTCTATCCAAGTCAGTACCTTGCCCTCAATCCCATGTGCCTTAACTTTACACGCTAATCTCTTATGCGGGACCTTATCGAAAGCCTTCTGAAAGTCCAAATACACCACATCCACTGGTTCTCCCTTATCCTACCAGTTACAGCCTCAAAAAATTCCAGATTAGTCGAGCACGATTTACCTTTTGTAAATCCATGTTGACTTTGTCTGATCCTGTCACTGTTTTCCAAGTGCTCTGCTATTACATCTTTTATAATGGACTCTAGCATTTTCCCCACTACCGATGTCAGGCTTACCGGTCTATAATTCCCTGTTTTCTCTCTACCACCTTTTTTGAATAGTGGGGTTACATTAGCTACCCTCCAATCCATGGGAACTGTTCCAGAGTCTATCGAGTTCTGGAAGATGACCAGCAATGCATCTAATATTTCTAGGGCCACTTCCTTAAGTACCCTAGGATGTAGATTATCAGGCCCTGGGGATTTATCGGCCTTCAATCCCATCAATTTCCCTAACACCATTTCCCTACAAATACTGATTTCTTTCAGTTCCTCCCTCTCACTAGACCCTATGTTCCCGACATCTCTGGGAGGTTATTTGTGTCCTCCTTTGTGAAGACAGAACCAAAGTATGTATTTAATTGGTCTGCCATTTCTTTGTTCCCCATTATAAATTCCCCTGATTATGACTGCAAGGGACCTACGCTTGACTTCACCAATCTTTTTCTCTTCACATACCTATAGAAGCTTTTACAGTCAGTTTTTATGTTCCCAGCAAGCTTACTCTCATACTCTATTTTCCCCCTCTTAATTAATCCCTTTGTCCTCCTTTGCTGAATCCTAAACTGCTCCCAATCCTCAGGTTTACTGCTATTTCTGGCCAATTTATATGTCCTCTCCTTGGATCTTATGCTATCCCTAATTTCCCTTGTTAGCCACGGTTGAGTTACCTTTTTTGTTTTATTTTTATGCCAAACAGGGATGAACAAATTCTGTAGTTCATCCATGCGATCTTTAAATGTTTGCCATTGCCTATCTACCATCAACCCTTTGAGTAACATTCCCCAATCAATCCTACCCAACTCGCGCCTCATACCATCGTAGTTTCCTTTATTTAAATTCAGGACCCTAGTCTCGGAGTCAACTACTTCACTCTCCATCTTAATGAAAAATTCTTATCATATTATCATCGCTCCGCCCCAAGGGGCCTCACACAACAAGATTGCTAATTATTCCTTTCTCATTACATAATACCCAGTCTAAGATGGCCTGATCTGTAGTTGGTTCCTCGACAAAGTGGTCCAGGAAACCATCCCGTATACACTCCAGGAATTCCTCCTCCACAGTATTGTTACTAATTTGTTTAGCCCAATCTATATGTAGATTAAAGTCACCCATGATAACTGCTGTGCCCTTATTGCACGCGTCTCTAATTTCCCGTTTAATGCCATCCCCAACCTCCGCATTACTGCTTGGTGGTCTGAATACAACTCCCACTAACGTTTTCTGCCCCATGGTATTTCTCAGCTCTACCCATACAGATTCCACATCATCAGAGCTAATATCCTTCCTTACAATTGTGTTAATCTCCTCTTTAACCAGCAATGCTACCCCACCTCCTTTCCCTTTTTGCCTATCTTTCCTGAATATTGAATACCCCAGGATGTTGAGTTCCCAGCCTTGGTCACCCTGGAGCCATGTTTCCGTAATCCCAATCATATCATATCCGTTTACATCTATTTGCGCAGCTAATTCTTCCACCTTATTACGAATGCTCCTCGCATTAAGACACAAAGCCTTCAGGCTTGTTTTTTTTAGCACTCTTAGACCTTTTAGAATTATTATTTACTGTGGCGATGTTTGATTTAAACCCTTGATTTCTTTGACTGCCACTTTTGCTTTTCTCCTTCCTGTCTTTTGCTTCTATCCTTGTTTCCCTTTCCTTTCTCTCCCTGCACAGGTTCCCAACCCCCTGCCATTTTAGTTTAAACCTTCCCCCACAGCACTAAAAACATTCCACCTAGGACATCGGTCCCAGTCCTGCCCAGGTGCAAACCGTCCAGTTTGTACTGGTCCCACCTCCCCCAGAACCGGTTCCAATGTCCCAGGAACAGAGGAGGGTCATATTACGGAGGTGAAAGTATGAAGGGGAGACATTGGGGTCGGAAGCTCAGCTCGGTCGAATAGGACACAGGTTGCGTACAGTCTGGTTCAACGTGAGGGGATGGAATTGTAAGGATGCGGAGTTTGTGGTGGGGTCTAAAAATTATGGCTTTGGTATCCCAAAGTTTAACTGGAGAAAATTGCGGCTCATTCAAGACTGGATGCCAGACAAGCAGTCTGACGATGCAATGCATTTCTGGGATTGAGAGAGGTGGAGGAGAAGTAGAGCTGGGTGTTGTCTGCATCCATGTAGAACCTGACAACATGTTTGCGGATGATGTTGACAAGGCGCAGTATGTAGATTGGAAAGAGGAAGGGCAAGGATAGATTTTTGGGGGACCCGGTGATGCTGTGGGGATAGGAAGAGAAACCAATGCTGGAGATGCCCTGGCTATGATTGGATAGGTAATAGTGGAACCAAGTGAGGGTAGTCCCACCGAGCTGGACAATGGAGGAGAGGTGTTGGAGGAGGATGATGTTGTTGATTCAAAGGCTCTAGAGAAGGATGAGGTGGGAAAATGCACCATGGTCACAGTTGTTAAGTCTGTGTGTCCCAGTTATGCTTATTATAAATCACTGGACACAGACCACAAGAATAACTTTAACAGGTCTTTACTATTCGGAGCTCAGGGCAGAACTGCCCAGCAAATCCCTACACAACACTTATATACCGGTGTGGTCACCACCGGTATTACAGTATACAGCAGCCAAGAGAAAGTAGTACATCTCTTAAGGTAGTTCTCTTAAGGTGGAACAGGTTACATACACCACAATCCTCCCTTTTTAGCTTAACAGTTATATCCCCATTTAACATAACATAATAACATATATATATATACAACTTCATGCAAAACAGTTCAAAGATTCAGTCTCTGAGGAGGCCTCCTGATTCGAGTTGGATAACGCCTTTCAGGGGTCTCTGATTCTCGTTGCTGGGGTGACTCATCTAGTTGGTCTCTTATGGATTGGACATCATCATCAGGTACATTCACTTCTGAGGTAGATGCTTCAGGTTCACTAACTTCTTCCACGGTTGTCTCTGCCGTAACCATGGGTTCGACCCTTGTTCTCGATTCTACCAGTTGGTCAGCATGACGCCGTATTACATTTTCACCAATATCTACTGTGTACATCAGGGGTCCTTGTCTGGCCCTAATTGTTCCAGATTGCCATTTCTCGTTTTTATAGTCCCGGGCTAACACTGGTTGTCCTATTTCGAAACTCCGAGTGGTCTTGTTATTTATATGCTGGAACTGTTTCTTTTCAACTTCCCTCCGCACATTTGGTTTTAACAAGTCCAACCTGGACCGCAACCTCCTGTTATAGAACATCATGACAGGACTTTGGTTTGTCACTGCATGGGTGGCGTTTCGATATGCCAGTAGGAATTTGTCCACCTTGTGTTGTAGTGGAATCTGATCTTCGCTCATGGCTTTTATTGCTTTTTTGAACGTTTGTACAAATCTCTCGGCCAACCCGTTTGTAGCCGGATGATATGGGGCAGAGGTATAATGTTTCACCCCATTCTTCTTCATGAATTTCTGGAATTCTTCTGACACGAACTGCGGTCCGTTGTCTGAACATATTTGTTCTGGCAATCCATTTCTTGCAAATATCGTTCTTAGCACCGCGATCGTCTTTTCCGAGGTAGTGGTAGTCATCTTAATCACTTCTGGCCATTTAGAATGTGCGTCCACCGCAATTAAAAACATGGAATCCATGAATGGACCCGCAAAGTCAATATGTACACGTTGCCATGGGGTTGAAGGCCATTCCCATGGATGCAGCGGTGCAATCGGAGGTGCATTTTGCACTTTTTGGCACCCTGAGCAGCTTTTCGTCAGATCCTCTATCTGTTGGTCGATACCCGGCCACCACACAAGCCCTAGCAAGGCTTTTCATCTTGACTCCCCCCAGATGACCTTCATGCAGTTCCTTTAGAACTCTCTCTCTTAACTTAGGAGGAATAATCACCCTTGTTCCATACATCAATGTTCCTTGACAGATGGACAGCTGTTCTCGTCTTGCTGAGAATGCCGGTAACAGTGGATCACCATGTGCTGGCCATCCCTTCACTGTCACTTCGTAGACCCGGGACAGTGTCGGGTCGTTCCTGGTTTCTCTTTCAATAATTGCATTGGTGACTGGTAAACATTCGATGATGGTCGAGTGAAATAACTCAACAGGGTCAACCGTCGGTGCCTCCTCCTCTGTAGGTAGTGGCAGGCGCGACAGCCCATCAGCATTACCATGCTGCTTTGTACCTTTGAATTCGATCTGATATTGATGTGCCCCTAGGAAAAGGGACCATCTCTGGAGTCTCTGTGCTGTCATCACCGAAACACCCTTCTTAGGGTTAAAAATGGATACCAACGGCTGGTGGTCTGTCAGAAGCGTAAACTTTTGGCCCTGCAGGTAATGATTAAACTTCTTTACTCCCCACACAAGGCTGAGAGCCTCCCTATTTATCTGAGCATAGTTGCGCTCAGCGGAGGTCAATGATCTGGATGCGAACGCGACTGGCCTCTCCAGGCCATTTGGCAACTTGTGTGAGAGTACTGCCCCAATACCATATGGAGAAGCATCACAAGTCAAACGAATAGGCAGCGTTGGGTTGAAGTGAGCCAACACTTCCTCTGAGGTGATCAATGCCTTGCTTTTGCGAAAGGCCCTCTTACAGTCCTCGCTCCACTTCCATGGTACTCCCTTCTGCAAAAGAGCGTTCAGCGGGTGCAGCACCGTGGATAAATTTGGCAGAAACTTATGGTAATAGTTAATCAACCCTAGGAACGACCTCAACTGGGATACATTATCCGGAGCGGGAGCCTTCACAACAGCTTCGATCTTGTCAGGAGACTTATGAAGCCCCTCCTGGTCAATGACATGACCACAGTACGAGATCCGCTTCTGAAAGAACTCACATTTCTGGCGATTAACTCGAAGTCCATATTCTTTCAATCTGGTGAGCACCAGTTCCAAATTTGCAAGGTGTTCCTCGTCATCATCTCCTGTAATCAGAATATCGTCCAGGTAACATTGTGTGCCTGGAATTCCCTGTAATACCTGCTCCATGGCCCTCTGCCAAATTGCTGGAGCCGATGCCACTCCAAAAACCAGTCTATTATACCGGTACAAGCCTCTATGCATGTTGATCGTGAGATACTGGCGTGACTCTTCCTCAACTTCCATCTGTAAGTGCGCCTGCGCCAGGTCTATCTTGAAGTGTTTCCCGCCAGACAACGAAGCGAAGATATCCTCAATCCACGGAAGCGGATACTGCACCGTGTGAAGCACCGGATTAACAGTGATCTTGAAATCTCCACAGATGCGAACCTTCCCCGGTTCCCCCGGCTTGTTGCTCGATGAACGCTTCATAACGGGAACAATGGGCATGGCCCACTCACTCCAGTCTACCTTAGACAGTACTCCTGAACGTTCTAGCCCTTCCAGCTCAGCTTCCACAGCAGGTCGTATCGCATAAGATACCGGTCTGGCTTTGAAAAATTTCGGGTTTGCATGTTTTTCAACCTTGATGTTTGCCGTAATTCCTCTCAGTGTTCCCAGTCCCTGTTGGAACACCTCTTTAGCATCGTCCAATATTCTGGACAATCGTTTAGGTTTGACACCTTTTTACCGGAATCTACCGTTAGTGCTTTTAAGGAATGCCAGTCCATATTTATTTTCCTAATCCACTCCCGTCCCAGTAGTGGTGGACCTCCCTCAGGTAGCACATATAAGTCCATTCCTCGGCTTTCTTTGCCCTTGTGGACCACCTTTACCTCTATCTTCCCGATGGGGTATACTCTTTGCCCCGTGTATGTTTTCAATACAATCTTCGTATCCCGTAGGGGAATATGTGGGAATAACCTTTTGTAATCTTTCTTATTCATGACCGTCAATGCCGATCCAGTGTCCAATTCCATCTTCACTTGGACTCCTGCTATCTGAAGTGTGACCCAGATTGTTTGGAGGTCTGCTTCATTACCAACATTGTGTACTCTTAGACTACCCAGTTCATTACTGCTGGAGTCTGAATCTGACTTCTGTTCGTTCGAACTGTTCTCTGTCACCTTGTGTACCTTTCTGTACTTTTCCTGCGGTGACTTTTTTGTTGCTGGTCTTCTTTCCTGACCGGCATACTTTAGCTATGTGACCAAGCCTGCCACATTTTCTGCATTCCTGATTTTTGAACCAGCACTGGTTCTGATCGTGCGTTGTCTTTCCACAACGATAACATTTTACTGTACCCAAGACCATTTGATTGGTGCTGAGTTCCGGTGACCGTTGCTGCATTTCCGCAGTGCCTCTCGCTGCGGCTTCGTGCGATGCTGCAATAGTGACAGCTTTATCAAGCGTAAGATCATTCTCCTCAAGCAGTCGCTTTTGTGTTCCTTCTTTTAACAATCCACACACAAATTTATCTCTCAGCGCATCTGCTAGTCCTGTTCCAAACTGACTACTTTGATAGCTTACGCAGTTCAATTAAAAATTCAGCGTTGCTTTCGTCTTTCAGCTGCGTTCTTCTGTAAAATTTAAATCGTTCCGCTATCATCAGCGGCGTGGGGTTTAAATGATTTTTCAGGACAGTAACAATATTCGCGAAAGTCTGATCCGCTGGTTTATCTGGTGACAGAAGGTGCTTCAATAGCCCGTATGTCTTTGCACCCATTGAGCTTAATAAGGTTAGTGCTTTCTCATCATCTGGTACCTTATTTGCTTTACAATAAACTTCCATGCGTTCTACATACGTGGTCCAATCTTCGATATCGCTATCAAAGGTATTAATGTTCCCATGTTTAGGCATCCTTGCAAGTTTTTAAATTTTTCTTTTTCTCAAAATGGCGGCTTCCCGCGCTTGTCTTCTTCCCCCGCCTACTAAAATGGCGACTTCCCGCGCTTGGCGGTCTTTCCCGCGCTCGTCTTCTTCCCCCGCCGACTACAATGGCGGATTCCCGCGTTTGCCTTCTTCCCCCGCTGGCTGCAATTGCGATTGCCGTTCTCGCCTCCCCAGCGGTTCTCAATTCCCCGACGCTGCTTTTACTCCCCCGCGGTTCCCGTGGGCATTCACGCTTCCCCTGCTGTTGCGCCTCTCAGCCCCGCATACAGCCCGGTCCTTTACACCGGCTGCGTTTGAGTTCTCCGCGGCTCTCGTGCCTTAAGCTGCCCCAGTCGCTGCGCCTCTCGGCCTCGATTGCAGCCCGGCCCTTTTCACCGGCCGTGGTCGAGTTCTCCGCCCTTTTTCCTCCGTTTTCCCTCCCCCACTCCAGAGTCAACGCGGCCGACTTTCTGCTCGTGTCGCTGATCGGCTTACCCACCACCGTGGTAGAAGGGATGATCACTGCCTGTCGCTGATGGAGGGCTTCGTGGTCAGAATTTTTCTTTTTAACCCGGGTTCTCGATGCCTCCCGTGCGATGGTGCTCAGCAGGATGATGAGGGCGGATGCCTCTTCTCGACGCCCGTTCTGAGGACGAAGCTGCCTTGAATGTAAAACTGCCGCAGGGTAAGATCGGACTCGTCGCCACTGTTGAGTCTGTGTGTCCCAGTTATGCTTATTATAAATCACTGGACACAGACCACAAGAATAACTTTAACAGGTCTTTACTATTCAGAGGTCAGGGCTGAACTGCCCAGCAAATCCCTACACAACACTTATATACCGGTGTGGTCACCACCGGTATTACAGTATACAGCAGCCAAGAGAAAGTAGTACATCTCTTAAGGTAGTTCTCTTAAGGTGGAACAGGTTACATACACCACAACAGTCACTGAGGATTAAGGCTAATTCAGAGTTGTAGCAGAGGTGGAAACTTAATTGGAAAGATTCAAACATGGAATTGCGGGAAAGTTGGGCAGGAATTTGGGAGGCGACAACACGTTCATAGACTTTGGAGAGGCAGTAATTTGCAAATGGGGCGGTAGTTTCCAAGGAATGTGTACTGATTTTGGATGTTATGTATATAAATAATTTAAGCATTGCTATAAGGGTTCATGTCATTTGAATTACTCAATTGCTCCCTTCAAACCAGGGCTTTTGTCAGCAAATTGCATACAATATTTTAGACATGGTACGCACTGTGAGCCATTAAATGATTCACTGGTGGCCATTTAATGTGAAATAACATGTTATTTATCTGTTAAACTAAGTCTCATTAAACTTTCAGATTTGGTCACAGTAGTTGTCTGTTTATTTGTTGAACAGTCATTTGTGTGACAACAATTCTAAAGAAATGAACCGGGCAGAACAGTTTAAATGAAGTAAAAGTTTCACAGGACACTGAAATAAAGATGTTAATTTACAAATCCACGGAAGGATCTCTCCCAAGTGGTCGTCAGTTTATAGAGTGCTCCATTTTCCTCGGAGTAACTTGACTCCCTGCTAGACTGTCACTGAACATTCCATATTTTCCGTATCAGTTTTCCTATTTTCGCCACCCCTGTTCCTCGAAAAAAAAGTGGTTTCATATTATGATTTCATGGCTAACTTTGATCCACTTGTTCTTTTCTGCTTAATTACACACGTTTTACCATTAGTTTAATGTCCTAAAGGATATGTACTACACATTATGCCTGATATGAAACCTTTAAGTGGCTGAAAACATAAACCCTTGAGCATTTTTTTTTTTTATTCTGCCATCTTCAAATTGATGGTACAAAGTCATGAGTTAACGGAAACCCAGTTGTGAACTCAAATGAACTGTCAGACTTCAGTTACTTACTGATGGCAAAAACAAGGCTGCACTTGAAATATTCAGACATGCATAGTATTACCAGTGAAGTGTATTTATTCTATAAGTAACATCTTGCATATTTTAAAAAAAAGCACAACCACTTACTTGTCCCCGTGATTGGTCCATGTTACTTAATATGCTTTAGTCAGCAATAGAAATCTATAGAAAACTATTTTCAGACAAGAAAAAAGTGTAAAGTTAAAAGACCATTAAGCAGCAGTGCTTTTTCTTTTCTTGGTATGAAAATATTTGTTCTATCAGTTTTTAGAAAGGTTGATTATTAATGAACTGTTTCTGATGTATAGGAAAATGTTTCTTTCCTCAGGTAGGTGCAACAGTGAGAGTGAAGATGAGGTGATCAGAAGACCTAGTAAAAGAATAAAATTCGGTGTTCTTGAGTCTCCTGAGGTGAGTCGATTTACATAATAACTGGCACCAATGTACATCATTTTATAGATTCATTCTAAATGGCAATTTTCTCATGTCAGAGTAAAATGAATGTAGATTTTCTTTTAACTAAGAAATACAGGAAAGCACACTGGGTACTACAAATTCATAGTTCTGAGCTACTGACCTAGGAACAGGAGTAGGCCATTCAGCCCCTTGTGCCTGTTCCGCCATTCAGTTAGATCATGGTTGATCTGTACCTCAACGCAATTTACCCACCTTTGTTCCATATCCCTTCCGATGGGCCATATGGCTTCCTTCTGTGCTGTATCATTCTGTGATACCCGTTCCTAACACACAATCCAGCAATTTCAGTCTTGAACATTTTAATTTACCCAGTATCCATAGCCTTTGGGGAGACAAGTTCCAGATTTCCACTATTATTTGTGTGAAAGTGTTTCCTGATTTCCCTCCTAAATGGCCTAGCTCTAATGTTAGTATTATGTCCCTTTGTTCTGGATTTCCCCCACCAGAGAAAATCGTTTCTTTGTATCTGACCTATTGAATTCCTTTTATTATTTTAAACACCTTGATTGGATCAACCTTCTAAACACAAGTTCATGCAACTTGTTTACATAATTGAACCCTTTAAACCCGGTATCATTCTGGTGAATTGGCGCTATACCCCCTCCAAGGACAATATATTCTTCCTGAGGTTTAGTGACTAAAACTGAACACAGTACGCCAGATGGGGTCTAACCAAGACTCTATGAGTGAAGCATCATTTCCCCTTGGTTGGGGAGGAGGACTCATTAAATAATGGTATTGTAAAGGTTAAAGCCTGGTGGTATTAAACTGATTGGAATGTGAGCATATTTATGTTCATCATTGCATGTTGAAAGGCTAAAGCAGAAGTTGGAAGTACTGACAGCTGTGGGTGCATGGAGGCACAGTCCAATGGGGCTGCAGTGCATTGTACTACATTCCTCGGACTCTAATGTGGATGTTGACAGTGCTGTTGCTAGGGTGAGGACTTGATGCAGCTGAAGGGTGTTTCCCCACAGAAAGTGGAATAACTCCAGCAGCATTAGGAGAGGTATAGCAGCAAGTTGTTTCCTTTTCTCTGTTGGGCACTGGAATGTGGCCAAAGGGAACCAAAAGGATGGATGAAAAAATAAACTGGAGAGAGAAAAAGAATGAATGAATTGAATTTGAAGCTGTTCTACACACAAAGCTGAGAAAATGGAAGCTGACATTCTTGCCTGTGTTGCTGGTGATGAACAATGTTGTTTCCATGATCAGTAGTAAATAGGAGTTTAATTTTCATGGAAGTATTCTGTGTTGCAGGTGATGGGTACCAGTGATATTGCTTCACCTGTTTTGGCTAAGCGAAAACCCAGGAAAACACTTAATGTACGTAAATAATTAAAAAAAATTATTGTGGAACATGCATATAATTATGGAAAAGGTTTCCTATGGTGCCAGGATTTTGACCCATTATTCATTATTTACAGAGTCTGGAAGATGAGTTTAAAGCCAACTCTGTGTAGCTTTATTTTTCAGTCATTGTAAATGTGCGTCTTTGCCCAGATCTTTTACAGAAGGACCTATGAAAAATTGAGCCCTGTTCTCAGGACCTTATCCCTTCTGGAAAGTCAATCTGATGTTTTTGAAAATGAACTTAGCTTTATTTTAAAACCATTGCCATCGTTGACCTGAAAGGCAAGAAATGAGATTAAGTAAAATACATAATTGTATTGGGTAAATGATATTTTTGGGCATTGTTGAGAATTTACTTAAATCATAACTAGCCTTCAAAATAAAGAAGAAACTAATTCTGTAAGAGTTGAATGTTTATTTATTTTTTATTCTGCAGTTCTGTTCTCTGCACACAATTGTTTAACAGAAGTCGTACATGAAACCATTACTGCATTACGTTTGTGACCCAAGAGCATAGTTTTTGAGACATAGCATATGCTTCTGATTGTTTGAAACTGCATTACATCTATTAGTAAGATGTACAGTGACTTCCACTGGTTCACAGCTAGGCTCTTGTACAATCACTGAAATGTCAGCTAAACATTTTGGGTGAAGGAAATGGGACTGAACCTTGATTTGTGGATGATTTCACTTCACAGTTAGGCTTCACAGACAGTGAAGATGATGATTTTAGAGCAACTGCAACCAAGAATAATAAAGATTCCAAATTGTCCAGAAACATTCATCGTTCCTGGAGAAAGGTAGGTGCAACAACAACAACAACTTGTATTTATGTAGCACCTTTAACGTAGTAAAACGTCCCAAGGCGCTGTACAGGTGCAGTCTTAGTCACATGTTCAGTTGTTGTATGAAGCAGTATATGAACTTTTTTTGGCACATTTTGTAGGTCAGTGACCTGTTATTAAGATGGAGTATTAACACACAAGACAAATATTAGTACCTTGTATAGTTTTAGGACAGAATTATCCGTTGAGGACAAAAACAACATACTGCGGATGCTGGAAATATGCAATAACAACTGGAAATGCTCAGCCGGTCAGGCAGCATCTGGAGAGACGTTTGCCTGATGAAAGATCATCGACCTGAAACGTTAACTCTGTTTCTCTTTCTCCACAGATGCTGCCTGACCTGCTGAATGTTTCCAGCATTTTCTGTTTGTATTATCAATTAAGAATTTTGCCAGTTAAATATAATTTACATATTTAGAGAATACATAATGGTTTTGAGCTTAGCCCTCTTAGAATTCGATTTGGTCAATCCTTTTTAAAAAGACGGGCTACCATGGAAACATAACCTTGGGCAGAAGTCATAGCAGTTTTGTTCAAGTTACTTTTGATGTGGCTGTTTTTCAAATAAATGAATCATCGGAATTCTCTGACATGGCATAATCACAAGATTTGAGTTTAAGAGAATGGGTTTCTTTATTGCAGACTTGACTTTTCCCCTCCAGCTGCACCATAATTCATTACTAAACTTTTGACTATAGTCTGTACTGTAGGTTCTACGAAAATGACTTCCCTTTGCTGAGTGATTTTTCATCATGCTTTCTTGTATTTTGGCATTACAATGCTTATTAATTGATTTTTGTTATGTAAAAATGAAGTTGGGCAACTGTGACTAGTGTAAAATTGGGCAGCTCCAATTATGACATTGATATTATGGGTGAAGTAAGACTGGAACTGGGAAAAGTAGAGGGAGGGAGGAATGCCTTTTTTTAACCTGGAACCCAAGTGCTGACCTCAGTGCATCTATTTCAACAGCAATAACTTCTTGCATTTATATAGTACCTTTAACGTAATAAAACACCCCAAGGTGCTTAATTCAGTTCTATTGGTTTCTGTATCCCTTCCTCCCAGACAGTACAGCTTGGCACAGAAACTCAACATGTGAAGAATTTTGGGTGTGAGCTATTGGCAAGGTGTACCACTATGCCACCCATTCCAGTTCCAAAATTCATTGTGTGGATTTTCAACACTAAGAAAGAATGGCATTTATATGACATGTTTTGCATCCTCAGGATGTCCCAAAGTGCTTCACAGCCTATGGATTGCTTTTGAAGTGTAGGCAAACACGGCTGCTAATTTGTGCACAGCAAAGTGCCACGAAGAGCAAATAAGCTAAATGACCAGCTAATCTTTTCTTTGACTGTTGTCCAGGACACCAGGAAATCTCTCCTACACTTTGAATAGTGCCATGGGATCTTTTACATGCACCTGATTAAGTAGGTAGGGCCTCAGTTTAAAACCAAATCCTAAAGAAGGCACCTCTGACAATGCAGCATTTCCTCAGGACTGCACTGCGATGTCAGCCTAGATTATGTGCTCAAGCCTTTCAATTAAAAAGATAATATGCTGTCATTTTTTTGTATGTTCATGGCCATCAAAACAGTTGTACAGTATTCACTCCACACACTGATCTGTACAAGTGTAACATCTCAAATTATAAAAATCTCCATACTGCTATTTTTATAAGGAGCGCCATTTGATGTCGATATAACTTTTTTCTATTACAAGGCATGTATCTGGAATTTTGAGATGGCAAAGGATTGCTACTTAAATATAATTGTTAATTGGCAGCTGTCTTGCTTTTTCCATTAGCATGCTGCTCGACAGTTTCTTGATGAAGAGGCTGAACTTTCCTCGGAGGGAGCTGAAAATGTGTCCTCTGATGAAGATGATTCTGACCATATCAACGATACTCCTTTGAAACATTTCATCAATGATGAATCCCAACTTTCGCAAGTTATAAGTGGTAACTTTCTGCAGCAATTTAAAATCTGAAATGAAGGCCTCATTAGTTCTGTTTGCACTATTTGGAACTGTATTTTTTTGCAAACATAAATTAGAAAGGTGAAGTCCTGATGGCTCAGTGACTCTATCCAGTGAATAGCTGAGCCAAATAGACCAGAAAGATTTGATGCCTGGTCTGTGTTGAATTAGCTGATCTTAAAGGAGTGCTACAATTACTTCAGTGGTTAATGTGTGTATACCAGTTCAGGACAGGATCAGGTTTAGCTTTGATGCCATTACAGTCGAATAGCCTGCTGATGTGCTGTCAAGGTTCACATGAATAATAGCCACTTTACGCAAGTTACTGGAATGTTCCCAGCATCCGTGCAGCCATACCCTAGAAAATAGTCAACATGTTCAAAAGAGGAAGTGAGCAGAGAAAATGAGCATAAAAACAAATACATTGGAAGTAAATACTACCTGTTATATTTAGCCTTTATTTGAATGTATTGTACTTTATTTTTTAATAAAACAAGATGACAAGCCAGTGACTAAACAGATAGAGGATATGCATAGAAAATGTGAGCTATCAGCAAGAATAGGGACTAGAATTTTTCTCTACTGAAAGTGTGGAGTCGACGCCCAGGAAAAGCAGTTAATGCTGTGTTGATTCTACCTTTTTAAAAAAACAAAAAAAAACAAATGGATAAATACTTTTATATAGATTTGATAGCGGTGTTCAAAATTATGAGGGGTTTTGATACAGTAGATGGGAAGAAACTGTTTCCACTGGCAGGAGTGTTGGTAACCAGAGGACACAGATTTATGATAATTGGCAAAAAATTCAGTGGGGGAAATTATTTCTTTTTTAATGCAGTGAGTTGCTATGATCTGAAATGCACTACCTGAAAAGGTGGTGGAAGCAGATTCAATAGTAACTTTCAAAAGAGAATTGGATGAATACCTAAAGGAGAAATTTGCAGGGCTATGGGCAAAAAGCAGGGGAGTGGGACTACTTGGATAGCTCCTTCAAAGAGCCGACACAGACATAATGGGCCGAATGGCCTCCATATGTGCTGTATATTTCTATGACTCTATTCTGTAGTGTTTTAAGATATGGGATTGAAGACTAAGTAAAACAAATTATTAAATATTCAGTGGAAATGATGGTTTTAGTATTTCTGTGACCATGGGCATGTTATCTGTGAAGTGCAGCTGTCCAAGTTGAATAATGTGTGTTGTAAAGTTGGATTATTGTCCTAAGGCGAATGGGAAATTGCCGATTTTTCTCAGTAATTAACCCACTGGCAAAATTGCAGGAATGTGTCTCTTTGAAATGTGTTATTTCTGAGAATATGATTTTGTTAAAGGTTATTTAATTTTGGAGAAAAGCATTTACATTTAAATTCCATTGTGATAACTCTCCTACTTTATGTTGAGTTTTGTATTAAATTATATCTGGTAGATCACCTCTGCAACCTAAGTGGATCTAGACTGACACAAGTACTGGCAATTCTGATTCCTGTTAGATGATCTCCCTACTTGGGCAAAGCCAGCTACTACCTAAATTAGCACTAGGTCACACCTTCCAAGTTGAATTGGGAGGAATTACTTTACATGTTGCTTATCTGAAGGACTTTACAGCCTTGATATCACAAATTTAATGAATTGTTTGTCATTTTCCCCCAGACGGTGATATGCAAGAAATTTACTTGAAGTCTGTCCGTAGCCCAAATATTTACAATAAGAAAAAAATGGTCTATAACAAAAATGAAATGACCATCTTTTCACAGGTAAGGTCTAACTGTTTAGATTTTGTTAAATCAGATCCGTTCTTTTGGTGGTTTAGAGAGAAAATTGCTGCTGATTTGAGAACTTTTTAATTGTTAAGATTTACTGTGCCAAATTGTGGCTATGTAGTCATAGGTATGTCTTAGAAGCACTGTTGCAAAATGCCATTATTGTTCATTCCATTCTTATACAAGGCCTCCGGGCTCAGACTAATGGTCAGGTAGACAGTATGTTTGCATACCTGTAACTGTGTTTCAGGAAATGTGCAATCTCAGTACAGGTTGCATCAGTCTATGCTTTTCTGACTCCTGCTCCTTTGCTGTGAGAAAATGACCATCAGTAACTTTGCTGGCTTTGGGAGCTCAGTGTGTGGAATATTGTAGAAACAAAACTGCATCCTACCTCTGTGGTGTCAATACGCTGTCACTGAGTAGTCTTCAATGGAGAAACTTTTTTATATAGCTGAGGTATTGGAGAAGACCACGCTGGGAATCTGCATAGGAGAGGAGGAGGAGGGTGGGTCTCTGTTAGAAATGAGGCCAGAAGTCACGGTTGAATAGTAGGGCAGGAGCAAGTCATCCCTGGTGCTCTCCAATACTTTCTCTTCTCTGGAAAGAGATGATGTGGAGACTTGAGAGTTGACTACGACAGGCAAGGCTGTGCCATGCACTGAGGTAATCCAACAGCCAGTCAGAAAATATGGGGAACGAGAAAGAGTAGGAGACAAGCTGTGGTATTACTGTGTTCAAGTACTGGACCCAGTAAAACAAGTGGTGGTACAGGGATTGTCAGCAGCCTTGGAGAATGTTACCAATGGGGTCCGAACAGGGATCTGTTTTGGGACCTCTTTTGTTTAATATCTTGATAAATGATCTGGAGCTAGAAGTCACAAGCACAGTGGCAAAATGTGCCGATGATGCAAAGCTACTGAAGGTGATAGACTGTAAAGTTAAACATGATGATCTACATATAATTGGGACAGATAACAGAAGAAATTCAATGTAGAGAAATACAAAGTGCTTCATGGGTCAAAACATCCAGGAAAGAACTATTACTTAAATGGAAAGAAAATAATGTATATGGAAAATTAAATAGATCTGGGGGTCCTGATTGACAATAAATTGTAGCTATTTGCAACAATACAGGAAACTATCTTTTAACCGGCACCTAAATAAGTGGAAATCTCTGTTAACCGACAAAATTCAGGAGTAGGTTCAGGTAAGTTTTACTTCATATTAGTGGCAGTTCCTGGATCTGTGGCTGTGTAACTGGTGTTCGTGCACTTGTTGCTAAGCAACAGGGATGCTTGGTCTGTGGCCAGAGTTCCTGCACATGTTGCTAAGCAACAGGGAAGCCTGGATTTGTTGCTGTGTACGGAGCTCTCGTACCTTTTAAACTATACCTCTCTGTAATCCGGCCTTTTTGATAAACCGGCACCACGCCGGTCCCGTTGGTGCCGGATAATAAAGAGTCTCCTGTACTTGGTGGCAGTGAGTAAACCAAATCAGATGTAGGGATGTATTAAAGGCTCAATATTGAGCCAAAATAGTGAGGGTATGATCACACTTGGAATAATGTGTAGTTCTGGTCGCCATAGTACAAAAGGAATATTGTAGGTATTGAAAGGTTACAGAAGAGAGCAATGCGAATGATTGAGGGGATGAAGGGATTGGATTATTATGAGTGATTACATAAATTTGGCATGTTTGCACTGGAAAAGAGAAGGCTGAGAGGTAATGGGATTCTAAAGGGACTAGATAATGTAGACCATGACCAGCTATTTCACCTTGTCCAGAACAGTAGAACCAGAGGACACAGGTTGCCCTTGAATGGGGTAAATTCAAAACTAATCTGCAGAAACATTATTTCAGTGAGCGAGTGGTAAATCTATGGAATAGGCTTCCTAGGGAGACCGTGGAAGTGGATAGTGTTGATTAATTCAAATGCAAATTAGATAGACTTATTTCAGAAAATAATATTTTTGGATACAGTGTACGAGTAATTTGAGACATGGCATATAGTAAGTATAGCTTGCTTGGGAGTAACCGGTGACATTGGACCTATGGTTCCTAAAGCTTTCAACCACTGGGGGTTTTCCTTGCCTTGTGTCTAGGTCTGTTGTAGACTAATTGATGTTGATTCATTACCATGATTAGTCAACAGCTCCCTTATTGTATCATGCAAATGCCAGAATGGTAGATGGCAAACTGAATGGACGTTTGGTCTTTTTTGTCTAGCAATTCCTATGTTCCTAAGTTAACATTTCAAGTTTAACTCATCAGTTCTGATGAAGGGCACATCCAAACATTAACTTATCTTTTCTCTTTACAAATTATGATTGATCTGTGTACTTCCAGCATTTTTGTTTGTACTTGGTTTGCAGCATTTGCTTTCTTTTGTTTTGGTGGTGTTGGAATGTTAAACTCTAGTAAATATATGAACGTCTTCTCTCTCTGGTGGTCTGTGGTAATGTTGAGCTTTTCTTCTTGTTAGATTCCTGAACAGGATGAGACCTATATAGAAGACAGCTTTTGTGTTCGGGAGGAAGATGAAGAAGATACTCGAACTGAATTAAGTGATGATGAGATTGTTAATTTTGATCTCTTTAATGACACTCCCATTGGAGGAAACAAACAGTATGCGACTCGGCACAGAGCAAGAACAAAAATGGCAGAAATGGAGAATGCTAAAGGTGCCTTGACCAAAAAGAAGAAAGGCAGCCGAATCATTGTGTTGAATGATTCCAGTGAAGAAGAACAAGTTGTGAACATGAACAATCAATTGCCAGGAAAAGATTTGGTACTAAACAGCAAGAGTAAACAGACTACAGAAGAGCAAAACATTATTTTATGTTCTTCAAAACCAAGCTTAAGAGGTTGCTCTTTTAAGAAATCTTTTTCAAAAATTACTTTGCAACAACCGGCAGGTGTTGAAAAGGATAAACCTTCAGATCCTTGCTCAATGAACAGAAGCTGTGCCATGCGGTTGAATCTCCAGGCTTCTGTGTCTGAAACCTTGGACTTTCAAATAGAGCAAAAACATTCAAAGTCTACTTCAACACTTGCCCCAGAAATTACATACAATTCAATGCAAGACAAGGCACAGAGTAAAACCCAAATGGACAAACATCACTGTATTAACTCTGTTGTAAGTATTAATTGATAAAATGTATTTATTTTAGTGCTTGCTATACAGATGCTAATAATCCTCTGTCAGCTAGTAAAATAAATCCCGATATCGTATCTGGTCTAAAACATGTTGTATAGATGCAGGACCTAATTCTTTCTCTGCATCCCCACTGTCCAAAAAACATTAAAAAGGTAAGAAATATCTACTTCTACATTATCTTTGAATCCAATGCTGTCTGTATTACAGGCTGTAACACCTCATGGGACTGAAATGACATTGATTTTAAGCCCTTTGAGCTCTCTTGCAGTTCGGCATCTTGTATGTGGTCTAGGTTTTGTTATCCGACATATTATTGTTTAATTTCATGGGGTAATTTTATTTATAGTAAAAAGCTACTGATATATATATTAATTGTAAAGAAAATGCTACATGGAGGTACAATGTAGGATTACTAAAGAACATTAACTAATGCCATTTAAAAAAAACTAATCATTTGGTAAGCCATTTTTTTGGTTATTTTACCTTCAGACTGTTTATCAACAGAAACCAATATTTCAGCAATTTTTTGTAGTTGGATAAAGAAGTGCAGAAACTTCGACAAAACATTTTTGCAGTCTGCTGTGCCTATAGTACTAGTTTGAGCTGTAAAGAATTTTGATCAACTTTATGATTTTAAAAATTACTTGCAATTGATTGTGACATTAAGTAAATGCCATCACAGTAGAATCATGCCAAATTATGTGGCATATTAACATTTTCAGTATCCATCCACTTTATGCATGTGCTTTTTTCCAATACTTATGGTTTTGTGAAAAGGGGACATTTTCTCTGTTCAGATGGATTTACACTTTAATCCTAAATTGAACATTACAACATGCAACATTCTATTTTAAAGCGTTGACTAAATTTAGTTAAAAAGAATTTTTTTTTTTTTTAAAGGAGCTCAGATTACGCATTCCTGCACCCTAGTATGAAATGCTTACTGCTGTCTAGGAAATGGACCCTACTTTGTTCCTCATTTCATATCACCCACCTGTTTCAATAAGACTAATTGGAACTGGTTTTCCAAGCACAAAGCAAATATGGCTTATATATCATATTGTATAATGTTTGTGAATACCCTGGGGATGGATTCAAGTTTTAAATCCTGTGCAGTAATCCATTTGTGGATTTACTTGTCAAACATAGCATGGCTGGTTTTAAAAGTTGAGATCTGTAACTAATTTACTGCAATAAATAAACATAACTACAGGTGTGCTTTTAGATTTTAAGTGGCCCAGTGATTTACAAATATATGTTGGTAACAGTAACGCTGTAACAAAATAGATGCATTTCCTATTACAGACAGAAAAATCATTGGTGGACTATGACATTTCCACATTTTCAAGACCAAGTGAAACTCTGTGTAAAGACAGTCTGATTACTAACCATCACCCTGTAGCTCTCGGAACAGTTCCACTGAAGGTTCTTGTGGACAGTCGAGAAATCTCCTCCGGGCCAAACCTGGTCTCTTCTCTACGTATTAAACATAACATTAAGGCTGAGATTTGTTGTCTCAATGGATGTGATTATATAGTGAGCAATCGGATGGCTGTAGAAAGAAAATCCTTATCAGAGTTTGCAAACAGTGTCAACCGAAGTAGGCTTGTAGACCGTATTCAGCACCTTCAGGCCATGTTTGAACGTGTGTGTGTCATTGTGGAGAAAGACAGAACAAAACCAGGTGAGTGGCTTGTTTATGAATTGTTTGTGTCTGACTCTCCGATGACATTTCACAGAATCGTTATGCTTCCTTTTTCATGAGGCTTTCTTCAACCTACTGTAAGACTTGTCAGCCAGAATGATGAAAACATCACAAGAATTTCCTATTTAGATGTACATATTTTAGACATCAACGTAACATGGTTGCCATACTTTTTTATTCCAATAGACAGTAGATGCATAATGCAAAATACATGTACCAAGTTAGACCCTGTTTGAGAATAGCGCACATCCCTTGGGGCTCTTTTTTATAAAGTTGCTCTTTGGAAGCATTAAAGTGTAGCGATTGGTTGTTAAGATGTCCCTCAGTAGAGAAAACAGTGAATGGAATATTAAAGGCTATAGTATAGCAGATCAAACGGTTTTACCCATTGAGATTTCTACATAATTCCCTAGGCTTTTGACAGCAGGAGGTGCACAACAGCCAACCAATATGACTTCTGATTCTCCTCCCCTCCATGATGTAGAGTCTAGTGTGGCACAACCTTGTGACAAGTCATGAACATGAGCCTGCACACTCCCAATTAGTGGCACTTGCGTTGCTGTATCACACGTTTTACCTTCTGTTTTCCTCTGTTAATACTATAGATGAATTTTGCTGTGCCCTTTCTAAAGTGCTGAAGTTACCATTTTATTACCAGACTTTATTGTCTGTGGGTATATCCAAATAGCTTTGTGGTTTGGCTGTAATGATGCATAATGTGTTACACTAGCATAAAGGATCAAAGGAAAGTGAGCTCTAAAGTTGGCATAACACAGTATGGATAAATAGAAAAACATTCTCAATCTTAAGAATAATTTTGAAGATTCATAGTTCTGTCTTTCATTTGAGGCAAAAGTAAATTGTGTTGAACTCTGCATTTCAATAAACTACAGGTGATACATCCAGGATATTCCAGAGAACCAGGTACTATGATGGCTTGTTATCAGCTCTGACCGTTGCTGGAATTCGAATCTTGTTCAGCTCTAGCCAAGAGGAAACAGCTGGCCTACTTGCTGAACTTGCCCATGTTGAAGAAAGAAAGAATGCTGCTATTACTGTCCCGTTGGAGGTTCGAGGTCACCGGCAACAAATTTTGCAGTTCTACCTCAGCATTCCTGACATCAGTTATATAACGGCTTTAAATCTCTGTCACCAGTTCAAATCTGTGAAAGAAGTAGCTAACAGGTAATTTTATTTCCTGATTTCGCTAGGTTATATTGTGCTTCATTATATTAATTTTCAGACGCGATGGTATTTGCTAGAATGCCAACAATTAGTCTAATTGTAGTGTAAGGGAGAATTTATAGTGACAATGTAATAGTGAGGTGAAAGAGAGTTAGCTCACTTGCATGTGGGAATATATATTTTCAAAGTCATTTGTGACTTTTTTGTGTGCTCATGATTTGCAGTTCTCTCAACCGTACATATGAATACTGCACAGGTAAATCACCTGACCTCCTCGCAAGCAGGTGTCTCTTATTCGCCTCACAGCTGTTGTCTAGAGCCTCTGCACATTTGTGCAGTTCTGAAAATGATCACAAGATACAAATTCCAATATTTAATGTGACGGTCACAGGATGTCTGTTCTTCAGATGCACTGGACATTGCAAGGAAATTCAGTATCTTCATAACCACCACAAAGAATTTCAATTAGCTTGAGCACCTTTTTGAATGTTTTTAATCTGCTAGTTCTGATATTGGGAGAACAGGGCTGGAAGATTTACTAATCCTGACTGCAAAGAAGCGGAGCTGACATCAGTTGCTGCTGCTGTTAACCCAGAATGCTTCACCTGTTTGTGTACTAATTTAGTTTGTTCGTACTGCCAACAGTCCGTGCCTGGCCCGCGCCATGCTCTCCACCTCTAACAGTGCTCGGTTTTTAAAAAGGAGTAAAATTGCATATTTAAAAAAAAATTGAAGGATGCTACAGTTGATTCAAATATTTACGGTTGATCATTAAAAGGATCATATTCACTTCTTTACACAACTGTGTGTGTCTTGCATGTATTGAAAATAGAATGATTATTTGACAATAAATTTTTTCTTCGCCCTCTAGTTCAGTGGATGAAATAGCAGCTCGAGCAAAGGTTGGTCACCGACGAGCTGAAGAGATCTACCGTTATCTTCACTATGTGTTTGATCCTCAAATGGTGCCTGATCATCTAGGGCAAACTACCCGGAAACAAAGCTTATAGGTATAAATATCTTTACGATTTGCCAACCGTGAGCATCTTTAAATGCACTTTATTTCTGTACTTAATGAATATAATGTACAAATTATGTAAATAAAATCTTTCAACAAGATTTTGTCGGCATATTCAAATGTTAACATAGTTAGGACTCTGCCAACTGAAACCTCAGCTGAACATCGAAATAAGATTACAACTACAACCTGTAACTTGGACAATTCAAGATTTGTAAATTTAAACCACCCAGGCACTGGCAGCATAACCCCAGTTACAAAATCCATCAGGTTAAGAATTTGGATTAAAGATATTTTTGTCAGTACATAATATTTGCCCAGTTTCGTTAACTATAAAAAGGTAGAAGTAAATGAATCATTCAGTATTATACTTGCATTAACATCTGATGATTGTTAATTAACAGTCTCAATTCTAGCAGTCATTTAGACAATGTATTGTGTGGGTGGCATTGGTATAAATGTTAAGCAGCATCAATCACTGAAAAATTCCAGTTTAAATACAATAATCATTTGATTATATCTATCCGTGCCCTTGTTCGCAGATTCCTTTTTATACAAAAAACACAACTGAATAATTGTTTAAGATTGCTGTAAAACATTATTTCCTACAATTAAATAATGGAATAAACTAGAACTGTGGTTCTCAAACTTTTTTGGTTGAAGGACCCCTTTTCAAATGGATTTGTAATCATGGATGTAACCCCCCCCCCCCATCTAAATTATAATACTATTTGCATTTGCATTTTTGAATGTAAAGTTCATCAGTGCCCTGTTAAAGGGACTTGCATGAAGCTTTACCGGGACTGTCTGATATAGTGAACATTGTTGCTAAAACTTTTATCTTCCCTTCAGCTGAAAGGTAACCCTACAGGTTCAGCAACATGCCTGTTGAATAAGTCACCACATGACACCTCCCTGCTCTTCCTGGAGTGGGATTAGACTCAGTGGCTCCTGTTATGAACAGTGGCACAGTTTCAGGTGTAACCTTCCATCGCCTGCCTACTCACTGCACAGCTGCTGAGTGTTTCAGGGTTTTTTCCTCCCACTCTGCTGCTTACTGGCCTGTCTGTGCTGGAATATCGCTGCCTGGTGTGCAACCTTTCTGCCATCGGGACACCGCCAGTAACTGGGACCGCGGCTTTAGTCTGGGTCCAGTCACAGGCCCAGCTGCTGTACTCCGTGAACAAAGCTCTGCTTGATTGTCATCCCAGGTCCTTGGACAAGGCGGCTCCTTCCTACCCTACCCCAGCCCTATGAATCCATTCCTGGTGTCTTGGGCCTCTCATCTTCTCTTGGGATTCTCAGTCAGTCAGAGGCCCTGCTAATCCAGTTATGCATCCGTTTCCAGAGCTGCTTTGGTAAGCGATCGGCGGGTGGGCACTGGGGCCAATGTCTCGCTGTGCAGGTGCACCTGGACCTGACATTGAACTCCCCGGTGCGTGACCTCTCTGCTATGCCACTCGAGCAGACGAAGAAAATCCATAATGGCCAACAGCCCATGCCATCGCTGCAGCTGGTCCCAGTCACATTATTTCGCAGACCTCTTGGAAAGTCTCTACAGAACCCCCCCGGGGGCTCTGCGGACCCCAGTTTGAGAACCACTAAACTAGAACAGTAATGATCTAAATAGGCACACTCTCAAAAGTGTTAAGGGGGAAAAATTTAGCATGTGGTTTATATTCTGATTGCAACTCCTTGTCTTAGTTGCTTCGGGTCATGGATGATCAACTTTGCCTACAAGGAGTGCCTTGAGTAGCTCTGGATAGTTAGGTGTCCCCCATCCTGTCACAGGATCCCAAGATGGAGAAGCACAGAATCCCCGACCTTCAGTTTTTTCATCCAGACAACCTAAGTGGCATCCTATAGTCACCTATGATTTGAAGAGAGAATTGTGAAATTCAACATTAGCAGTGTAAGCAGAAGACCCGCTTTATGTACTACACTTTCTAGGTGGCATATTCTTTCTGTTCCCTAGCCATCAGGTTAAGAATGCACTCTGCACCTTGTCTCTGCGAATTAAGGTATTTTTGTCAGTCCAGGGCATATGCCAATTCGTAGTTAACTATAAAAAGTAGAAACAAATTAATTTAGTATTAGTTATATCAATTTTTGATGATCAGTTAATTGGCATGTCCCAATTCCAATAATCCAACACGTGAAAAATATGAAATAAGTACATATAAATATTTTCTGCTTTGTAACCTGACTTGAACTCATGAAAAATGTCTTTGTTCCAGTGTCAATGTTGCAGTCCTGTTATATTCTCAGCTATCTGTTCTGTTCTCTATATTTAAAACTCTAGGCTTTCATTTGCAAAGCAAAGTTAAGAAACCAAAATTTGTGTGACACACCTTTAGCAGGCTCCCAAACACACTTTTTTCATTACCTTACTGGATGTGCAGTATAATCGCACAAAAAAAAATCCTTCCACTTATTTTATGTACCACATCTGTAATTTTACATCTTGTAAATTATTCAGTTTTTAGGGTAAGTCAAATGAAGCAAAAATTCTGGACTCCATGGCATTGCACGTGGTTAAGAAGGACCTAATCAAAATATATGAATCACGAACACCTTTCCTGTGGCTTTGTTCATGGATAGCTTGGGGCGTTTAGTATCTGAGACTTCTACTCAACTGATCTTGTTCATTTGTTTCTCATTGGGGTTTTGCAGTTTATCAGTTATGGCGTGGACTACTTTGTTTGTGGATGTGAAAGGAATTTGGCGGTGGGGGAGACTTTACCCCCCCACTGCACTCTGTGGTCATTTTGGAAATCTCCAGTATGTGCAGGCACATCAAGAGATTTTGGGTGCACTGGAAGAACTGCTTTATGGTCCCCTTCAATCTGTCCCAGCTCCTCACTTTCTTTCTCTCTTACTCTCTTCCCTCATTTGTTGGGCTCTCCCAGTAAATTTCTTACTCATTCTCTTTGTGTCCGTTACCATCCTCGATTCCTGTCTTTATACTACTGTCCCCATTTCTCTCTTCATCTGCGTGCTTTCGCTAGTGATTTCTGCCAACTGTATCCTTTTCCTCAAATTATCTTCAACCATCACCTTTTCCACCAGCGTGTTCTCTCACTCAACAGGACAGAAGCTACAGAGGCAAGAACCAGTTTTACACAGATTAAATGAAATGAATAAAGGAGACCTAGATTGGGATTTTTAAAAAATTCAAATTTCTAAATGGTGTTTTGTCCTAGGTTTCCTGGTGCAGTTTGAAGTAATCTTCAAACTACAGCAGGAAACTTGTAAAAAGTAGTGTAAAACCTTTGAATTAATTGACCAGGTACGATAATACGACAACAATTTGCAGTTATATAGCTCATCGGTCACTGACCTCATCTCTTCTGGAGATCTTCCCTCCACAGCCACCAACCTCATATATAGTTCCCAAACCCCCCACAGCTCGCTTCTACCTCCTTCACAAGATCCACAAACAGGACTACCCTGGTAGACCCATCGTTTCAGCCTGTTCTTGCCCCACTGATTTCTTCCTATCTTGACCCTAGTTTTTCTCCCCTTGTCCAGTCTCTTCCCACCTACATCTGCGACTCTTCCTTCGCCCTCCACCACTAACAGTTTCCAGTTTCCTGGCCCCAACTATGGATGTCCAATTCCTTTACACCTCCATCCCCCACCAGGATGGCCTGAGGGCGCTCCGCTTCTTCCTTGAACAGAGGCCCAACCAGTCCCCATCCACCACCACCCTCCTCCTCTACCTGGTTGAACTTGTTCTCACATGGAACAATTTCTCCTTTGACTCCACTCACTTCCTCCAAATGAAAGATGTTGCTATGGGAACCCGCATGGGTCCTAGCTATGCCTGCCTTTTTGTGGGCTATGTGGAACATTCTTTGTTCCAGTCCTACTCTGGTCCCCTCCCTCTCCTCTTTTTCTGGTATATTGATGACTGTATCGGTGCGGTTTCCTGCTCTCGCCCTGAACTAGAAAATTTCATTCCCTTTGCTTCCAATTTCCACCCTTCCCTCACCTTCACATGGTCCATCTCCGACTCTTCCCTTCCTCGACTTCTCTGTTTCCATTTCTGGGGATAGGCTATTGACAAACATCCACTATAAACCCACTGACTCCTACAGTTACCTGGATTACACTTCCTACCACCCTGCTTCCTGTAAGGACTCTATTCCATTCTCACGCTTCTCTGTCGCATCTGCTCTGATGCCACCTTCCATATTAGTGCTTCCGATAGTCTTCCTTTTTCCTCAACTGAGGATTCCCCTCTACCGTGGTTGACATGGCCCTTGGCTGTGCCCGTTCCATTTCCCGCACTTCTGCTCTCACCCATTCCCCTCCCTCCCAGAACCTCTCTTGTCCTCACCTTTTACCCCACCAGCCTCCACATTCAACGGATCATCTTCTGCCACCTCCAGCGTGATCCCACCACCAAACACATCTACCCCTCCCCATTCAGCATTCCGAAGGGAACGCTCCCTCAACACCCTGGTCCGCTCCTCAGTCCCAACACCCCCTCCCCTTCCCACAGCACCTTCCCATGCAAGTGCAGGAGATGCAACATCTGCCCTTTTTTTTCTCCCTTCCCACCGTCCAGGACCCCAAACACTCCTTCCAGATGAAAGTAATTTACTTGTACTACTTGCAATTTAGTATACTGTATTCGCTGCTCACTATGTGGTCTCTACATTGGAGATATCAAATGCAGATTGGGTGACCGCTTTGCAGAACAACTCCGTTCAGTCCGTAAGCGTGACCCTGAGCTTCTGGGTTGCCTGTCACTTTAATTCTCCGCTCCACTCCCACTCTGACCTCTTAGTCCTTGGCCTCTTACACTGTTCCAATGAGGCTCAACGTAAGCTCGAGGAAAAGCACCTCATCTTTCAATTAGGCACTTTACAGCCTTCTAGACTCGACATCATGTTCAACAATTTCAAACCATAACCTTTGCCCTTATTTTTCACATGGCAGCTGTTGATGATTCTGCCATTCCCATTTACACCTCTTCTAGACTGATCGTTTGTTTCTTTACTTGTCCCATTACCATCTCCTTTTGCTTTGTACTATCATACCTTTTTGTCATTTAGTCACTCCTGCCTATCACAGACCTTCCCTTTTCTTCCCCCACCCCCTTCCCTGCCCCTGCACTTGCTTAAAATCTGTTACATCTCTAACTTTTTCCAGTTCTGACAAAAGGTCACAGACCTGAAACGTTAACTCTGTTTCTTTCTCCACAGATGCTGCCTGGCCTGCTGAGTATTTCTAGCATTTTCTGTTTTTATTTCAGGTTTCCAGCATCCACAGGATTTTGCTTTTGTATCTGCATTTACATAGCACCTTTTTAACGTAGAAAAACTTCTTAAGGTGCTTCAGAGATGTGATCAGACAAAAATGGACACCAAGCCAAAGAAGGAAACATTAGGGGGTGTGACCAAAAGCTTGGTCAAAGAGGCGGATATTAAGTAGGGCAGGGAGGAAGAGGGGTTTTGGATATGGAATTAAAGTGTGGGGCCTAGATGGCTGATGGTATGGCCGCCAATAGTGGGTCAAAGGGAATGGGAGGGATGCACAAAAGGCGAGAGTTCTAAGATAGGGTGGGGCAAGGCCATGAAGGGATTTAAACATGAGTACATGAATTTTAAATCTGAGTTGGTGGAGGTCCAAGAGCCAATGTAGGTGAGCAAGGACAAGTGATGGTGAGCAGGACTTTGGTGCAGGATAGGATATGGGGAGCAGAGTTTTGGACGAGCTAAAGTTTACAGCGGGTGAAGAATGCATTGGATCTGGAGGTGATAATGGCATGGTGAGGGTTTTGGTAGCAGATAGGCTGAGGTGGACAGTGGCAGGAATGTTATGGAGGTGGAAGTAGGCACTCTTTGTGATGGAGTATATTAGGGTTGGAAACTCAGCCCGGGGTCGAAATAGGTTGCTGAGGTTATAAACAGTCAGGCTGAGGCAGTGGCCAAGGAAGGGGATGGAATTGGTGGCAAGGGTGCATAGGTTTGTGGTTATGGCATTAGATCCCCCACATGTTTTAAATGGAGGCTCACCCACAACTGGACATTGGACGTGCAGTCCAACAACACACAGGCAGTGGAGAGGTAGAGCTGGGTGTCGCCTGCGTACATGTGGAAGCTGACCCCATGTATGCGGTTGTCATTGCCAAGGTGCAGCATGTAAATAAGAAAAAAAGAGGGGCCAAGGATAGATCCTTGGGATACTCTAGAGGTAATTGGGCAGGAAGAGAAGCCATTGCTGGAGATGTCCTGGCTCTGACTGGATAGGCAAGAGTGGAATCATGCGAAGGCAATCCCACTTGAGCTGGACAGTGGAGTAAGGCATTGGAGGAGGATGGTGTGATCAATCATGTCAAAGGTTGCAGAGAAGTAGAGGAGGGATAATGCCCCACAGTGACAAAGGATATCAACTGATTATGATTAGGGCATTTCATTGCTGTAGCAGGGACGGAAACCTGATTGGAGAGATTTCAAACCTGCTGTTGCAAGAAAGATGGACACAGATTTTGAGGCGACAGCACATTTAAGGACTTGAGAGGAAAGGGAGGTTGGAGATAATTTTCTAGGAGAGAGGAGTTGAGGGTTTTTCAATGGTGGTTTTGAAAGGGAGAGACATAGTACTTGAGGAGAGGGAACCATTTACAATGTCAGCTAGCATAGGGACCAGGAAGGGAAGTAATAGACATACAAATAATTGGTTATTGAAAATACAATTCAGCCCCATGATAGTGCTTAGAACATAAGAAATGGGAGCAGGAGTAGGCCATTTGGCCCCTCGAGCCTGCTCTGCCATTTGATAAGATCATGGCTGATCTGGTCTTGGCCTCAATGCCACTTTCCTGCCCGCTCCCCATAACCCTGGACTCTCTTATCATTCAAAAATCTGTCTCTCTCCACCTTAAATATATTCAATGACCCAGCCTCCACAGCTCTCTGGGGTAGAGAATTCTAAAGATTCACGACCCTCCGAAGAAATTCCTCCTCATCTCCATTTTAAATGGGCGACCCCTTATTCTGAAACTATGCCCCCTAGTTCTAGATTCCCCCACGAGGGGAAACATCCTCTCTGCATCTACCTTGTTGAGCCTCCTCAGAATCTTATACGTTTCAATAAGATCCCCTCTCATTCTTCTAAATCCAATGAGTATAGGCCAAACCTGCTCAAACTTTCTTCATAAGACAACCCCTTCATCTCAGGAATCAACCTCGTGAACCTTCTCTGAACTGCCTCCAATGCAAGTATATCCCCCCTCAAATAAGGAGACCAAAACTGTACGCAGTACTCCAGGTGTGGTCTCACCAACAGTTGTAGTAAGACTTCCCTACTTTTATACTCCATCCCCTTACAATAAAGGCCAACATTCCATTTGCCTTCCTAATTGCTATACCTGCATGTTAACTTTTTGTGTTTAATGTACAAGGACCCCCAGATCCCTCTGTACCACATCATTTTGTAGTCTTTCTCCATTTAAATAATTTGCTTTTCTAATCTTCCTACCAAAGTGGATAATCTAACATATTCCCACATTATACTCCATCTGCCAAATTTTTGCTCAGTAACTTAACCTATCTATATCCCTTTGTAGATTCTTTGTGTCCTTTTCACAACTTGCTAACCCACCTATCTTTGTATCATCAGCAAATTTGGCTACATTACACTCGGTCCCTTCATCCAAGTCATTAATATAGATTGTAAATAGTTGAGGCCCAGCACTGATCCCTGTGGCACTCCACTAGTTACAGTTTGCCAACCTGACAGTGACCCATTTATCCCGACTCTCTGTTTTCTGTTAGTTAGCCAGTCCTCTAGCCATGCTAATATATTAACCCCAACCCCGAGCTCTTATTTTGTGCAGTAACCTTTTATGTGGCACCTTATCGAATGCCTTCTGGAAATCCAAATACACTACATCTACTGGTTCCCCTTTATCCATCCTGCACATTACATCCTCAAAGAACTCCAGCAAATTTGTCAAGTATGATTTCCCTTTCATAAAACCATGCTGACTCTCCTTGACTATTATGATTTTCTAAATGTCCTGCTACTACTTCCTTAATTGACTCCAGCATTTTCCCAACGACAGATGTTAGGCTAATTGGTCTATAGTTTCCTGCTTTCTGTCTCCCTCCTTTCTTGAATAGGGGTGTTACATTTGCAGTTTTCCAATCCTCTGGGACCTCTCCAGAATCCAGGGAATTTTGGTAGATTACAACCAATACATCCACTATCTCTCCAGCCACTTCAAGACCCTAGGATGCAGGCCATCAGGTTCAGGGGACTTAAACACCTTTAGTCCCATAAATTTGCCTAGTACTTTTTCTCTAGTGATGGTGATTGTTTTAAGTTTCCCCCTCTCTACAACCCCTTGATTATCTATTATTACTGGGATGCTTTTAGTGTCTTTACTGTGAAGACTGATACAAAATATTTGTTCAAGAGTAATATTAGGCAGGGTGTAAAAGTACAAGAGATATGGTTTAATGCCTTTTTAACCCCCTCTGACTCTTCTAATTGCAGTTTGAGCATCCTAAGTTAACGTCTGATAAAAAAGAATCTGAAGTCTGTCTTGAGCTGCTGGGGAAGCAGTTCTGCCGTTCCTCATCAAAAAGGTCACAATCAACTTTCTAGATTTATTTAAATGGCACAGACTTTCCCAGGATTGGTTGAGGAACAATCCCGGCCATAGTAAAATATGGGGGGTCAACTTTAATCTTGGGTAGGTTTGGGTCGGCTGCCCGTTTTACACCCTGCCCAATATTACTCTCCATTCACTTCAATATGTGATGGTACAACTGGCTGCTCCCCCTCAATGCAGCTCCATTCAAAGTAGCAACATTTTCAAATGATGTTACATACAGAATATTTCATGTGTGATTGCTTTGAAAGCAATTTGGATGTGCTTTTCTTTGACAAATGGAGGAAAGAGTTTTATTTATGGGCTGCCTCATTTCAGTTCCTTTTCACTTCTTGAAGTATGCTTTTAGATCCAGATCTAGACCTGTGACACCAGATGAAAAAGTCTCAAGTAAAGTGAGTTTTGGGAATCATAATCTCATCCTTAGTGGGTGTAAGTCTCAGCACAAAATTACCGACAATTTGAAAATAATGGACAACAAAAGAGGCTGTCTTGTATGGGAACTGTGCGGTAAGGAGCATTATTCTAAAATTGGGATTAAGGCATACAGTTGCTGTAGTGTAGCTGCTGATTGACCTGGAAATTACTCTGTACTGACACTGGCTCACAAACTAAACATTTGTTATTCCCTTAGCAAGGACATCCTCATCTAGCTAAAAAGAAATTCATCCATATTACATTTTAAGATTAGAAAATATCAGGCAATAAACAGATTGTGGCAATTTTGAATTGATAGCCTTGTTTAACTTACATCAAAGAATGCCCCAGATGTACCATTCTCCTGTAATTTGTAAAGCAATGGGTTTATGAAACCAAGAGCTGGAAGACCTTTTTGGAACCGGTGATCATTTATAAGGGCCAAGATACCACCAAAGACCGGAGTTGAGGCCTGCAGAGAAAACCAAAACCACATCATTTTATTAAATAAGAACAAAAATCTCAAATGCATTTAGCACATTAATTATTTACCTTTCAAGATCTTTCTCATGCTATGTTGACTGACATTTAATCATTGCTAAAGACCAAAGATATTACCATTTTGTAATCAATGGCAATGATAGTTAAACTCCAATGTGATGAGCACTGGTGCTCTGTCCTGTGGAAAACTGAATTGGATTTTTATGACCACAGTGATGGTAGGGTGATTTTAAAAAATCTCTATGGTTAAGGGGTTTTAGGTACTGTGTAAATAATGATTCAACTTACCGATGTTCCAGAAACCCAAGGAATAGGGATTAGATTGGACACAACCCAGTAGTTATCAGATAGAGCTGCTACGTCAGGATAGGCACGGCCATTAGCATTGTAGTAGGTAGCTGGGGGAAGTGATTTCATCCTTTTGAGGTAAGACTTCACAGCAGCAGCCTGTAAAATGAAATTTGATATTGCACATCTTTTACCCTAAATATAACACATCTACTTATAACAGCTCAAGAGAAACCTGGACTTTTTAAACCCATTAATATCTTGTAATGAAAAGTACATATTGGGAGAATTGATTATCACTTCCTTAGTTTCGATTCTTTTCGTAATCTACTTAATAAAATTAACTTCGACATTTTAGTCTATGGTTCAAGCCCTTGGCCTGAAGATGGTGCTGTTACTTGTGACTATACCTTAACTGGATTGTAAATAAAACATGGTCAAATGACAAGAATACGTTGAGATGTTATGAAAAAATGTAGTGTATATTGGAAGACTTCAGCATTGAATGTCTTGCTTGTTTTCTATCTTTTTCACATCCAACAGCACATTAAAACTTGTTGGCGCACCAGTGCATTGTAACAAGGAATGGAGGGATGCGGGCTTGTACTTCCCTATGTGCTGAGTTTATAATCTCGTGCTAAGCACTTCCCCCACAGGCAGAGAGTGAAAAATGGTAGGGTGACTCATCCAAAGTATGTTTCATAGCACTAGTCTGCCAGCTCAAACTTCCATTCTTCAACAGTACCTGTACTAGTACAACAGTGTGCACAGTACTGCAGTTTAGTGCTCACAGCAGTACACTGGTACATACTATATTTTTTCCTCAGTTTAGGCATATCTTCTATCCAGAAACATTGTTTAAAGAAATAATGATTGTTTTAAAGATATATTGCTCTTTTTTTATATTATCCATCATTTCAACGTCACTGACATTTCAGAGTTAAAGACACTTCAGTCTCAAAGGGGCCATAGAGTCATACGGCACAGAAGGAGGCCATTCGGCCCATCGAGTCCGTGCCGGCTCTCTGTAGAGCAATCCAGTCAGTCCCATTCCCCTGCTCTATCCCCGTAGGCCTGCAAGTTTATTTCCCTCAAGTGCCTATCCAGTCTCCCCTTGAAAACATTGAGTGTCTCCGCTTCCACCACTTCCGTCGGCAGCGAATTCCAGGTCCTCACCACTCGCTGTGTAAAAAAGTTTTTCCTCACATCCCCCCTGTATCTCTTGCCCAAAACTTTATATCTGTGTCCACTAGTCATTGTACCATCAACTAGTGGGAACAGCCTTTCCCTGTCTAGCCTATCCAAACCAGTCGTAATCTTGTACATCTCCATCTAATCACCCCTCAACCTCCTTTGCTCTAATGAAAACAAATCCAGCTTCTCCAACCTGTCCTTGTAGCTAAGATCACCCATCCCTGGAACCATTCTGGTAAATCTCCTCTGCAGCTTCTCAAGGGCCTTCACATCCTTCCTAAAGTGTGGTGACCAGAACTGGATGCAATACTCCAGTTGTGGCCTAACCAGTGCTTTATATAGATTCAGCATAACTTCTCTACTTTTGTACTCAATACCTCTATTTATGAAGCCTAAGATCCCATATGCTTTGTTAACCACTCTCTCAATATGTCCTGCCATCTTCAGGGACCTATGCACATTAACTGCCAGGTCCCTCTGTCCCTGCACATTCTTTAAAACTGTGCCATTAAGTGTATATTGTCTCTCCCTGTTTCTTCTGCCAAAATGCATCACTTTACATTTCTCTATTAAATTCCATCTGCCACTTGTCTGCTCATTCTGCTAGCCTTTCTGTCCTGTTGCAGTTGATTGGTATCATCCCCCCCCACCCCCAGTTTGGTGTCATAGGCAAATTTAGAAATTCCAATATCCAGGTCATTTATATATATCAAAAAAGGCAGTGGCCTCAGCACTGACCCCTGGGGAACACTACTGTCTACCATCCTCCAGTCTGAAAAACAGCTATTTACCACAACTTGCTGTTTTCTGCCCTTAAGCCAATTCCTTATCCAAGCTGCCACTGACCCACCTATTCCATGAGCCTCAATTTTGTTAACCAGCCTTCTATGTGGTATTTTGTCAAACGCCTTCTGAAAAGCCATGTAGACAACATCCATTGCATTCCCTTGTTGGAGATTCTACCGTACTTCATAAAACCAAGAAAAATTAGATTTAAAATTTTGTCAACTAGAACTAACTAGAGCTGCATTGGAATCATAAAACTAAGCTGTATGAAGAATAGGCCAGCTTAACCCACATCAGCATAGTCTGCAGAGCTTTGTTCTGGTACCACCAGGCAACAGTGCAGTAGATGAGACATTCAACACTACTACATTATTGAAACATGGGTCATCGTCTCATAACTATCTCAGGTGAGTCCTATGTCTGCATTGCCGAGGGATACCTGTTCATTACAAAGTCACCTTCAGTAAAACAAAAATCGATCTAGTGACCAACTAGTTTACTTAACTGATAGCTTGGCATCTTAAACACATTACTGAATCCACCACCACTGATGTAGTCCGTGACCTCAGATGTAATTTGAAAGGGATTCTTGAAAGAAGTTCCTCCCACAGTTGTGACATATGGACTGAAAGAAGTTTTATAATTGGTTACGGCTGGACATCACACACAATGATCATGTTCATTCCAATGGCATGCTTCATGATGGGCATTTTTTTCCAAAATCCATAATTTTGCTAATTTCTTTGTAACAATTAATGACCTATAACTGTATGGATATAATTTCTGTAAAATAAATTTTAAACTGTACAGTAAATGGATTAAATATGCAATAAACAAATGCATAAAAGATGGGGGCAATCTTCAACGGGCAGCCACCGGTATCTCACCTACAAATCGAGCGACCAGCAGAGGAAAAATCGGCTGGGCCTTTGACACCCAAGGCTTAACTGATTCAATTTTCAAGTAGGCCTTCACACTTGACTTCCTACCACTCTTGCTCATAACAGATGGGAGGCTGTTTAAATATGCAAATTTGGGTCCCATGTCGGTTGTAGCAGCCCGATTGCAATTTTTATGTACAAATGGGTGGAGTGTACGCCAGACATGCTAGGCCCAGTTATAACGGGCATTGAGCAGCAGTCTTTAAAGGGACTGGTATAGGCCATTCAGGAAAAGGTAATGACGAAAGGTCATTGACCTGAAACATTAACTCGGTTTCTCTATCCACTGAATACCTGCTGAGTATTTCCAACATTTTTCTGTTTTTATTACAAAGATTTCGCTCGTTCTTGTGCCCCTGTGGTCAGCAACCTCCTCCAACCCCCAAACCTTCCATCCGGATCCAGAAGATTTTTATTTAACTAAAACTGGTAAGCTGCAGTGGAGGAGCCTGTTTGGTGCCTGCAGCTCGCCGGCTGAATTCAATTGAGGCCTGAATCTGAAAATGGTTTGGGCCCCCCCTCACTGTGGCTTTGGGCGGGTGCCCTACCCACTTTGGGCGCAGGTTGAAAATTTCCCGCTATATTTCCCTCCTCTAGGTTCCTCTGTACAACACATGACATGCCAGCTCCTTCTACCAGGTCTCTGCCAATGCAGCGCTGTAACCAGCAACTAGGTGCTGCGTATGGGTCAGGGTGCAGGGTGACAACATTTTCTAATTTTGATTCCCTTGGTGTGGGAAATCAGAACCTCTTCTCAAGACTTCCCACATTGGCACGACTGAGCACTGGAGGTTGTGGACATCAATGTGGATCCCAACTCTTCACTGGAGTGCCAATATCCCACCTTTGATTGATTACCAATTCTAATTTAGCACATTAGAGTTCACAATTGGTTCTTGCAACAAAAATATTAATTAGATCAACAGGAACTCAACATTTCAAGCTTTATCCAGATTGCTAAAGAATAAATGAGTTATTGCTGGAGAACACTAATGGATTGTGAAATTATATAATGTAAATGATTTTAACAGTGTCACTTGTGATTTAGTAAGTGTTAAGATATGAAAAATGCATATTCATTAGCTAGAATATGTAAGTGTTTGATCTTGCAAAGCATGTGGTGGAATACTACATACCTACTCATTAAAAAGCTGCACAGTATATTTGAGTCATTACCTAGATGCAGGAAAGCTTGGTCTGAAGGTATTGATGTCTTTTCTAACTTCTCTGCAGCCTGCACCATCATCACCTATCACACAAGGCAAGTGAGTGTTAAACTTTAACCAGCATTACCCCTTCCATCAGTTTTAACAACTTTCGTATAATGTAAAAATCACTCGAGTATGCTGTATATTTAGAATCTAAGTAACATGCTGAAATAAAAACAGAAAATGCTGGAAATACTCAGCAGGTCAGGCAGCATCTGTGGAGAAACAGAGTTAATGTTTCAGGTTATGACCCTTCATCAGAACTGGAAAAAGTTGGAAATGGAACAGGTTTTTAAGCAAGTGCAGGGGCAGGGAAAGGGGGAAAGAACAAAAGGGAACGTCTGATAGATAGAAGGCAGGAGAGATTAAAAGACAAAAGGGATGATGGTGCAAGGCAAAAGGAGATGGTAATGGGACAAGTTAAGAAACAAAAGATGGCTCTAGATGAGGTGTAAATGGCAATGGCAGGGGCCGAGGTTATGGTCTGAAATTGTTGAACTCGATGTGGAGTCCAGAAGGCTGTAAAGTGCCTAATCAAAAGATGAGGTGCTGTTCCTCGAGTTTATGTTGAAGCTTCATTGGAACAGTGTAAGAGACCGAGGTCAGAGTGGGAGTGCAGCGGAGAATTAAAGTGACAGGTGACTGGAAGCTCGGGGTCACCCTTACGGACTGAACGGAGGTGTTCCGCAAAGTGGTCACCCAATCTGCGTTTGGTCTCCCCAATGTAGAGGAGACCTCGTCGTGAGCAGCAAATACAGTATACTAAATTGCAAGTAGTACAAGTAAATCGCTGTTTCACCTGAAAAGTGTTTGGGGCCCTGGACAGTGGGAAGGGAGGAGGTAAAAGGGCATGTGTTGCATCTCCTGCACTTGCAGTGAAAGGTGCCGGGCGAAGGGGTGTTGGGTGTGATAGAGGAGTGGACCAGGACGTCGCAGAGGGAGCGGTCCTTTCGGAATGCTGAAAGGGGTGGGGAAGATGTGTTTGGTGGTGGGATCACGCAGGAGGTGGTGGAAATGGCAGGGGATGATCCGTTGAATGTGAAGGCTGGTGGGGTGAAAGGAGAGGACAAGGGGAACCCTATTGTGGTACCGGAGGGGACATGCTGAACTTTAGCTCCCATCGCAATGCTCATCAGTTCCATGAAAATAAAAGGGCCAATTTTAACTTGGTGTGGGAATTGGTGTGCGTGTCCCGATAACGTCATCGGGAAACAACAGTGCCATTTAAATTAGGCCCCTGCTCCTCTGGGGCAGGTGGCCTTCCGGCCCCTGAATTCAGGCAAGTACAAACAGTGGGGGCGGGAACACGTTTGGAACACAGCCACCCCCCATATTGACCCCCGTTTGCACCATTCCCACCAGACGGGGTGGAATTTTAAAATTGGCCCTGAAATGTGTTTTTCCAGAACACAATCTAGAACTACATATTTATTTAAATGTACATAAAATGAGCACCAACCCACAATGCACCAGTATGTGCCAAATACTAATCCAGTTATTTAAGATATCAAGAGCCTTTATGTTCTTTTAGTAATTTTTGCTATTTTTAATTTACATTTATTAATAGAACTAGAGAAAACAGACTTAATTCTGATAGTCAATACTCAAAATTTTACTGCATCTCCTAAATAATATTTAAAGTATTGCACCAAAAAACACACATACACAAAATATACCCTGTTGGGTGGTGTAGTTAAGAAACTACTGCTGTTTGATTGTAAAAGAAGCTGATAAATATCCTTTCCATGATATGGGGCTTTAGACGAAACGCCAAGCTGATTGAAGTACAAAACACAATAAACTATTCATTACTCGAACTAAAGCAGACCATCTGACATTGATATTTTAGACTGCAATGTAGCTAGAAATTAGAAACCAATTATCCTTTAATTTCAAACTTGTAGTGCTAAATAATCAAAAATAAACAAGTTTCAAGAGTTCTTATCTGCATATTTAACTATACTAGATGTGTACAAATATGTAGAAGACGTGCAGCTTGCTATTTTTCAGTACTCACGGGGCCCAATAAACATTTCACAATTACCCAACAACCACAGTAGTTGGAAGTGGTTAGATTGTGACGAATCTATGGAAAATGCACTCAATTCCAAATATATCATATGATGACTGGTTTAAAAACAAAGAAAAAAATCTTGCTTTAAAAGCGATTTGTCATCAGATTCAAAGAAAAATATTTACCAGAAGCAAACAGTATTGTGAGCCCACGGGTGCCAGCCTTCATTAACTCGTTGTTGATTCGCTTCAAATATGCCACAGACAGACTGTCCTCATCATCTCCATAACTGATGGAGTGGACCCATGGAATAGATGACATATTGCTCAATAAAATCATCCACGCCAGAAAGGGTTCCTGGGATCCATGTCTTCCTGTAAGGGTCAAATTACCGTACATATCAACAACAGTTAACTATTTGCCTGCAATTATTCTGACAATCTGTAAACATTTGAAGGATTAAAGTATTACAAAATTGTTCAGTTAGAGTAGGGTGAATTTAAGATAACCAAGAACAGTAAATAATGTAATGCGGAAGCTACTTATATGAACACACTGAAAAGCCCAACAGGACACTCCTGACTTAATCAGTTCTGCTCAGCAAACTAGCTACATTGGCCCAGAAATTCGGGTCTCCATGGGTGAGTACGCACGGGGTACTCACCCGTAGGCCGAATGGAAGTGCCGGTTTTCTGCATGCACTGCGCATGCGCGGGAAACCGGCACTTCCGAACGAAGAGGTTCAGAGGTCGAACGCGCGCACAGGAGAGGCTGTGCGTGCGCTTTGAACTTACGTTTTTTTTGCAGGTTTTCCCAGGATTGTAAGCCTGCAGGATTTAGAAATGTAAAAAGCAGGCGTAAGGCCTGCTGTTTACAAGGTAAGTGGTCAATTAATTAAAATTAAAACATTTTTTCCACAGGTTTATTATTTTTAAATACTTTAAAGCAAGGTAAGTTTATTTTTAGCCCCGTTAGAATATAAAATTATTTTTTTCAAAAATTTAAATTATTGTTTAAAATAGTTATTTCATGTAATTTATAGTTTATTTAAAAAGTGTGATTTAAAAAAAAAAAATATTTGAAGGTTTACTGCTATTTTGGGGCCGTAGTATTTATAAGTCTCGACAGGTCTTCCTGGCAATACTTATAAATGGGCTTTTCCCTCCTCCGATTGGCTGCCCATGGCTCACGTGATTCCAGGGGACACATCGCACTAACTGCGCCCCTGGGATACGCAAGCACTGTGCGCCGGCAGCTGGGCCAGGCCCCGGATCGGAATTCCACGGGGCCCTACAGCTCAACTACCGGCGCGCAAGGTAAGTGCAGGTCAGGGGCTTACACCCGCGGGAAGCCCCCGACCCGAATTTCTGGGCCAATGCAGGACTTGGGTCCACCATTGGGCTGAGCTGTTTGCAAGTGCACAGAAGTGTGGAGTGCTGCCGCAGAGATCATTGCTTCCCACTAGAACTCAGCTAAAGTGTCATCACAGAAACTTCCTCGCCACAGAAGAGGAAGAAGAGCATGGGGCTGAACACGTCAGCATTAAGGGAGGTTAAATCACTAACACAACCGGAGGTTAATGTGGGATAATGTTAGAGTAAATGGAAAGGAGGGGGAGGAATTTCTGAAATGTGTTCAGGCGAACTTCCTTGACCAATATGTTCTTGGCCCAACTAGGAAGGAGGCATTGCTGGATCTGGTGCTGGGGAATGAGGTGGGCCAGGTCGACCAAGTGTCTGTGGGAGAACACTTGGGTATGAGTCATCATCGTATCATAAGATTTTGATTAGCAATGGAGAGGAGCAAGGAACAATCTAAAGTAGAACTTCTAAATTGGAATAGGGCTAACTTCAATGGCATGAGAGGGGATCTAGCCAGGGTAAAATGGAACCAAAGACTGACAGGAAAAACTGTAACGGAACAATGGGTGATCTTTAAGGAGGAGATGTTCCAAGTACAGGCTAGGTACATTCCAATAAGAGGGAAGGGTAAGGGAACCAAAGCAAGGGCCCCTTGGATGACGAGGGAGATAGAGAATATGATGCATGTCAGGTGAATTCTTCAAGTGAGAACCAGACCAAATACAACAAGTTGAGAGGGGAGGTGAAGAGGAAAATAAGACTGGCAAAGAGAGAATATGAGAATAGAATGGCAGTTAACATAAAAGGGAACCCAAAAATCTTCTACTGGCATGTAAATAGTAAGCGGGTAGTAAGAGGCAGGATGGAGCCTATTAGGGACAAATAAGGTGATATATGCTTAGAGGCGTAGGGCAAGGCTAGAATACTGAATGAGTACTTTGTATTGGTGTTTACTAAGGAAGAGGATGCTGACAAAATATCAGTAGAAGTGAAAAAGGTAGAGGTAATGGATGGTGTGAGAATTGATAGGCAGGATGTGCTGGAAAGGCTAGATATGCTTAGGGAGTGGATATTTCACCTGGTCTGGATGGCTTGCATTCCAGGTTGCTAAGGGAAGTGGGAGTGGAGTTGGCAGAAGGCTTTGCCATAATCTTCCAATTTTCCCCAGATGCGGGGGAGGTGCCAGAGGATTGGAAGGTGGCAAATGTGACACCCTTGTTCAAGAAGGGTGTAAGGACAATCCTAATAACTACAGGCCGGTTAGTTTAACATCAGTGGTAGGTAAGGTTTGAGAAACAATAATCAGGGAAAAAATGAACAGGCACTCGGAGAGGTTTAAGTTAATTAAGGAGAGCCAACACGGATTTGTAAAAGGCAGATCGTGTTTGACTAATCTAATTGAATTTTTTGATGAAGTAACAAAGAAGGTTGCTGAAGGGAATGCAGTGGATGTTGTCTATATGGATTTTAAGAAAGTGTTTGACAAAGTACCACATAAAAAGGCTGGTTAACAAAATTGAGGCTCATGGAATCAGGAGGGTCAGTGTCAGCATGGATAAGAATTGGCTTAAGGACAGAAAACAGCAAGTTGTGGTAAATGGTTGTTTTTCAGACTGGAGGATGGTAGACAGTGGTGTTCCCCAAGGGTCGGTGCTAGGACCACTGTTTTTTTTTTATATACAGTAATCCCTCCCCAACCGCGGGGGATACGTCCCTGAAAACCCCCGTGGTTGGTAAAACCGCGCTTGGCAAATATAAGACCCTATGGGAAAAATGGGGTATGGGGGAACGCGGCCGCATTAACACTCGTCAGAGCCGATGCAAGTTGCTTGTTCGTTTAATAAACACAAATAAAATACACAATAACCTAACAAAAACAATAAATGTTCAAATAACACAATAAAAAAGATCAACTGGGCGGTTTCAAAGAATTCTGCGATGGATGAGGACTGATTTTTTTCTAAATATCTTTCTGGACCTGCTTGTATGGTCTCATTAAATCCTCCAAACCTCGCTTGAATTTTAAACTACGCTCCAAGAATGGGTCAATCTCCATAAAGAGGTTCAAGAGATTATTGGCAAGGAGCATTGCCTTGCTCAGGTTGGCACTTGTTATCTTCGACTTCTCCACCATATCTTCGTCCTCTGCCTCACTAGAATGCTGTATCAGCTCATCAAGGTCCTCCTCCGTCAACTACTCGCCGTGCAACTCAAGGAGCTCCTCGAAGTCATCGGGCTCTATGTTGGCCAGTCCCTCGCCTCCCAAACGTCGCGCAACCTTCATAATGCGATCAACTTCATCGTCAAATGTAGGGAAGCCTCGGAAGTCATTCACTGCCTCCTTCCAAAGTTTACCCCAGCAGGCGTTGATTGTCGTCCTCTTCAGTTCATCCATCGATTCTTTTATGTTAGTGATGCAGTCAGCGATGGTGTAATCCTTCCAACAAGTTTTCACCGTCAGTGTTGCGTCATCCTCCATAACCTCCATCATGCGGTCAAAGCTGCGTCGTATGTAGTATGCCTTGAAGGTGGCTATCACACCTTGGTCCATGGGTTGAAGGAGTGAAGTCGTGTTGGGAGGCAGGAAGACGACTTCAATATTAGGGTGGGCGAATTGGAGTGTCGGCGGGTGGCATTGTCGAGGATGAGTAGGACCTTGAAGGCCAGATTTTATCTTGCAAGGTACCGCTCCACGTCATGCACAAAACAGCTATGGAACCAGTCCATGAAGACTGCAGCAGTAACCCACGCCTTGCAGTTAGAACGCCAAAAGACAGGGAGATAGTTTTTGTTTTTGCCCTTCAGAGCGCAGGGATTCAGAGAGCGGTAGAGCAGCATCGGCTTCACTAAACAGTCTCCCTCGGCGTTAGCACAAAGAAGAAGGGTCACCCTATCCTTAGCCACCTTGAATCCCAAAGCATGCTTCTCAGCCTTCGCGATGAAAGTTCGGGAAGGCATCCGCTTCCAGAAGAGACCAGTCTCATCCGCATTAAATACCTGCTCCGGCAGGTAACCCTTCTCGGCGATCAACTTCTTCAGCTCCTCTGGGAATTTGGCAGCGGCCTCGTGATCGGCTGAGGCCGATTCCCCCACAACCTTGAGGTTAGTCAAGGTGAACCTCTTCTTAAAATTTTCCAACCAGCCCTTACTCGCTTGAAACTTTGTCATCTACACTTTCCCCGGCAGCCACAATAAGATGAGTACCCATGCGGAATTAACATTCACTTTTTTCTGGTTCTGGTCTTCCAACCAGATATTAAGTGTCTTCTCCATTTTTTCAAGCTTATGGTCCCGTGGCATAAACGACACTTTAGCACTTTTTGAAGAGCCACCCGCAATACTAGCCCTTATTGACACCTCACCTTATTTTATGGTTCTAATGGTGGACTCGTTAACCCCCATTAGTCATCCAACCGACGCTGTACTTTCACCACGGGCAAGTCTATTAATGACATCGAATTTCCTATCCAAGGTTAGTACATTCCTTGCCCTTTTCGCTACTGTTTCACCTTTACCACTGAGATTACGCTTGGGGGCCATGATTAAGGGCTAAACGTTCACACACACACGGTACAGGTACAGTATACCCACGAGTGGAGCGAGACCATGCCTAGTAGTAATTATGCCGAAAAGAACGGCGCGGATGAATGCAGTCTCGTGTTTGGAAGCGCGACCGGTGAAACTTGAAAATTAAAAAGCACGTATACGCAAAATTCACTGCCGCGGTTGGCAAAAGTTGTCGCAGAGAGGAAACCGTGTATACGTGAAATCCGCATCCGCAAATGACCTGGCTTTTGGAATACAGAGTAAAATTTCAAAATTTGCCGATGATACCAAACTTGAAGGTGTGGCAAACAGTGAGGATGATACCAATCGACTGCAACAGGACATAGATAGGCTAGCAGAATGGGCAGACAAGTAGCAGATGGAATTTAATACAGAGAAGTGTGAGGTGATGCATTTTGGCAGAAGGGAGAGGTAATATAGACTTAATGGCACAGTTCTAAGGAGTGTGCAAGGACAGAGGGACCTGGGGGTTCATGTGCATAGATCTTTGAAGGTGGCAGGACATATTGAGAGAGTAGTTAGCAAAGCATTTGGGATCTTGGGCTTCATAAATAGAGGTATTGAGTACTAAAGCAGGGAATTTATGCTGAACCTTTATAAAGCGCTGGTTATGCCACAACTAGAGTATTGCGTCCAGTTCTGGTCACCACACTTTAGGAAGATGTGAAGGTCCTCGAGAGGGTGCAGAGGAGATTTACCAGAATGGTTCCAGGGATAAGGGATTTTAGCTACAAGGTTAGGTTGGAGAAGCTGGGGTTGTTCTCCTTGGAGCAAAGGAGGTTGAGGGGAGATTTGATAGAGGTGTATAAGATTATAACGGGTTTGGGTTAGGTAGACAGAGAGCGGCTGTTCCCATTAGCTGATGGTACAACGACTAGAGGACACAGATTCAAGGTTGTGGGCAAGAGATACAGGGGGATGTGAGGAAGATTTTTTTTACGCAGCAAGTGGCAATGACCTAGAATTCGCTGCCGACGAGGGTGGTGGAAGCAGAGATGATCAATGATTTCAAAAGGAAATTGGATGGGCACTGGTGGGAAATAAACTTGCATGGTTACAGGGATAGAGCGGGGGAATAGGACGGACTGGATTGCTCTACAGAGAGCCAGCATGGACTCGATGGGCTAAATGGCCTCCTTCTGTGCCATAATGACTCTATGGCATTGAACCTGTGCAAACACCCCCCCAAAATGATGACATTTATGACACCTGCCAAGGTTTTTCAGGTCTTTTAGTTACAATGTCAATACAGGATGAGCACGAGAAGGGATACAAAACCACTCTGAAGCACGTATGGGTAGGGAAGATGTACATTGTACAAACTGTTACAAATGTCAGAATCCCTACCTAACTCAGGACATTGCGTATCCCTATCAGCACCCCAGCTCCTCCAACTCATTATTGACAGCACGGTGTCAACCAGTCACTCTGGTAAAATTCACTGTTTGGCTGTAAGTCCTGCTGGCTGTTCGTCCCGCCCCGCCTCCAATTCATTGGCTGACACAGTGGTGCCAATAGTCACTCCAATCTTGGGTCTGCTTCAAACGCTTATCTATTCTTCCTATAAGAGATGCAATGGTCTCTGCCTCAACTACTCCCTGTGGCAAAGCACTGAATTATCTAACAATGACATTAAAAAAAAAAACTCTCCTCTTAGGGAAGTTATTGTAATATGTATTGGTAGGGTTGCGAAGGGGTGGAAATTTTCCACGGGAAGTTTAGCTTGGGAATTTTGCCCAAAAAAGCACTTGCTAGCATAATATTTTTTTGTTGTTTTTCTTTGTATTTCTTTCATTTTTTTCCCCCACAGGTCCTCTCTTAAAATTGCTAACAGAGATGGAATCTTAATTATTAAGGAATTTCTTAATCAATGTATGTTTATTTTCTTACTTGGCTTGTTTTAATAATTACAAGTTTTGTGTGTGACTGTGAACAAATGTGTCCTGATTGGTTGGATGAGTGGATGAGCGATTAGCTCCCTCTATTGGTGATGTAGCGTTGTGCGTGCACAGGTCATGCTTCCATCACATGGAGCATCAGGAAAAATGTACTCACCCTGTTGCAATCGTGCTGATCGACCGCAGTTCGACACAGAGACGAATGCCCTTTATTTCTCTGCATAGAACAATGCCACGTTTACCGTCGGATGTGTGGAAGCATTTTACCCCAGGCATTAAAGATGGAAAGACTGTGTACATGTGCAAACACTGTACAAAGCCATATGTAAAGAATGCCACAAAGATGCAGCAGCATTTATCCAAATGCAACAACTTCACTCAAAGCTCACAGCAGTCAGCCCAGAGTTCCTCTGCTTCCATTCAAGAAGATGATGGTTCACATTCAGCATCAGGCTCCTTATCATCAGCAACTCCTGGCCCACTTGGAAGGTTCTTTGATACAATGGATAACCATAGCCAGACGAATGCAGATGAGTGCCTTGCTCGAGCTGTATATGCGACAGGCTCACCCTTCATGCTCACAGCCAATGTGTACTGGAAGAGATTTTTCAATGTTATTCGCCCTGCATACTGTCCTCCCACCAGACATGCTTTGTCTACTTATTTGCTGGAGGCTGAGTATAACAGAGTCCAAGGAAAGCTCAAAGAAATGATAGAGATGGCAGATTGTGTTGCAGTTATCTCAGATGGGTGGTCAAATGTACGAGGGGAGGGCATCATAAACTACATTGTCTCCATTCCTCTCCCAGTGTTCAAGAGCACAGACATGAAGGACAACAGACACACAGGCACATACATTGCTGATGAGCTGAAAGCGGTCATCAACGATCTTGGATCACAAAAGGTCTTTGCAGTAGTTACTGACAATGCTGCGAATATGAAGGCTGCTTGGGCTCAAGTGGAGGAGGCCTACCCTCATATTACATCTATTGGGTGCACAACTCATGGGCTCAACCTGCTCCTCAAGGACATCATGGGTTTGAGAACCATGAAAACACTGTACAAGAGAGCCAAGCAAGTTGTTAAGTATGTCAGGGGAAAACAGGTAGTTGCAGCAACCTACAACTCCAAGCAAACGACAAAGAACAAGAACACCACACTGAAGCTGCCCAGCAACACTAGATGGAGTGGCGTTGTCATAATGTACAACAGCCTTCTGGAGGGTAAGGAGTCGCTGCAAGAAATGGCAATATCCCAGTCTGGGGATATGGAAACCACCATCAAGAAAATACTGCTGGATGATGTGTTTTGGAAGAGAGTCTTAAACTACTCTCACCAGTAGCATCTGCAATTGCTCAGATTGAAGATGATGCTGTCTTGTCAGATGTTCTCAGGCTTTTTGCTGATTTAAAAGAACAAATCAGCATTGCCCTACCTACATCCCTGCTGCTCAAAGCAGAGGAGAAGGCAATTGTTCAATTCATACAGACACGTCAAGAATTTTGTGTCAAGCCGATTCATGCTGCAGCATACATGCTGGACCCAAAGCATGTTGGCAGACCAATACTTTCTGGAGAACAGATCAACAGCGCTTAGTGTGATTTCTACCCTCTCACGCCACCTCAATCTGGACGTGGGCAAAGTTCTCTACCAAGCAAGGTCTTTGGAATGGGGACGGGATAAGGGAATCATGCAAGCATATCAGTGCACATACCTGGTGGAAGGGACTTTGTGCATCTGAGGTCCTGTCAACCATTGCATCGGTGATACTCCAAATCCCACCTTCATCAGCGGCCTCTGAACGAAACTGGTCACTTTTTGGGAATACGCATACAAAGGTGCGCAACAGGCTGACTAACAAGAGAGTGGAGAAACTGGTGGCTATCTGGGCGAATCTACAGCTTATTGAGCCAGATACAGAAGTGTCCACCACACAGCTAGACAGTGACACAGAGGAGGAAATGGACACGTCAGAGCCAGAGTCAGATAATCAGGAGGAGCAATGATGAGTAGAAGACTCATGAGTAGAAGACTCAAAAGGGACAAAATAAGGACAAATTACAGGCTAAATAAGCTGACGCTCTTTTTGTTTTATTTTAGATGGGTCTTTTTTGTGGAGGTTCAATAAAGTTCAAAATTATAAGCTAAATAAAGTTTTGAAAAGCCTGTTTTTATTTGTATGGAACAGTATGTCTATTTTGATGACAAAGATAATAAGGGTCAGAGACAAAAACCATCAGTGTGCAAAAAAACTCAAAATTCCCATAAATTCCCATGGAAAGTTTCCTCTTTTAAAAATTCCTGGAATTTTGCAACCCTATGTATAGGACAATTTGTCCAGCAAGTATCCCTTCCAGAAATTCATGGGGACTTATAATATCTTCTTTTCAAGGATTTATATTCTTATAAGTGGTCTATAATAAAGGGATAAGGGTCAAACATATTCTAAGAAGATTTGTTATATTGGAATTTGGCTGCTTTGGAAGTTTACTATCAAATTCATAATTACATATTTAACCAAAATTTTTCAAAGGAATATTATTTCTGTACAGCTAGACCTTTACATCGTGCTCAGTAATTACTAAACAGACTTATAACAAATAAATGTGAACTTTATATCACTAATGCCTTGTGACTAACTGTGGGCTAAATCAATGTCACAAGCTGTACAAAAGCAGAAGTATCTTGAGGTTATATTACACATACTTGGCTGAATAAGCAGTGAAAGACAAATGCCTCAAGGAGGGCACACTATAGTACAGTATGACTAACCTGTCACACTAGTAAACAGAAACAAATACCTAGAAATTCAATAAAAGCTTACCTGCATTACTGAAGACCCAGGTAGTTATGTTTGCACCAGTACTCATAATGTACTCCACATCCAGGCTGGCTTCCAAGCCTGCCTTTATACCTCCTTGGGATCCAATCACATTATCTACTTTAGTGTGGTGCACAAAGCTGCTACCAAATAATTGCATGAACTCTGCGAGGTCCATCTGGTGGAAATACTGCTCCAGGAACTGAAGGATAAAACAGTTAAGATCGAATTAATTTGCAGAAATATACTACAGATCAACTGAACTGAATTCTATCATTTTTATTACAGCCCACCATCATTTCACCTTAACAAAAATGCATGAAGTCTGATAAAGCAAACATTTGAACTTCAACCTTCAGATTAAACAAAAAATTAAGGAAATAAATGTATAAAATGACCACTGTTATAATTCATTAGGTTATTCATGAGCATGTCTATCCTGTTCAATGCTCACCAATTTGTTCAGGAACTATTTGGCTTCAGGATCCTCTGTGGCCTTGCTCCACCCTCTCTGGGGAATCTCAAGCCCTGTGTTCCAGCTCACATCTTCCATTCCTCTGACTCTGATCTTTCAACCCTTGCTCTCTGAATTCTTTTCTAAAACCATGCTAACTCTCTCCTCACCGTCAACGGCCTCCCACAATTCTATCTCTTTAACCACGTCTTTGGTCTCTTCCCCCCCCCCCCCCAAATTCCTTCGCTTTCTATTCAGTGTCCGCCTCTCCCCTTTTGAATACTGTAATATTTCCCAAAGACACTGTTGTTTGAGGCTCAATAGTGGTCGGTTTCCTCTCAAGACACGTTCTGCATATTTCTAGGTGCAAAATACTGCTTTAACTAATAGATAATAGGGAGGTTAAGAAGAAGGGTTCTCAACTGGGGGTCCGCGAGAAGATTTTAAGGGGTCCGTCAAAAATAACCAGACTCTACACAACATCCTGCCCCTCACACACTCCAATTGATTGGAGGACCCGCTCGGGCCTCCAGACCCTCTTCCTATTGGTTTGGAACTCATGTCAATTACCCAGGTAGTGTGAGCTGAGCATGCACGGGCAGTGCTGGCTGGTGGAGACACAGCAGGTAAGAGGTCTGGAGGGAGCGGGTTAATAAACCCTGGTGGGGACTGATTCCCGGGTTTGTCCCAGCCAGAAAGCACCAAACTCTGGGAACAACTGCAAGTGCTGGGAACTCTCAGGTAACATCTGTAAATGATGGAGAAATGGTGACGGGTCAGGGAGCGTCTGTAAATGAAGATGAAAAGGCGACAAGTCAGGGAGCATCTGTAAATGAAGGAGAAACAGTGACTGGTCAGGTAGCGCCTGTAAATGGGAGCTGGTGACTGGTCAGGGAGCGTCTGTAAATGAAGGAGAAACGGTGACTGGTCAGGGAGTGTCTGTAAATGAAGGGAGCTGGTGACTGGTCAGGGCAAGCTGCCCATACCTTCCAGAGTGCCTCTCCTAGCCTTGGTATCCCCAACTCTAAATCTAACATCCTAACTGTAACCCTGACCCATAACGGTAAAATCATAACCCGAAACACAAACGTAATCCCCAACCCCTAACTGTAACACCCTAATCATAGTCCTAACGTTTATCACTAATTCCTAAAGTTTATATATTACATTGTGTAAGTTTTCAGATCCCTCCATGGCCTCGCCCCTCCTTATTATTGTAATCTCCTCCAGCCCTACAACCCTCAGAGATATCTGCGCTCCTCCTATTCCGGCCTCTTGAGCATCCTCGATTTTAATCGTTCCACCACTGGTGGCCGTGCCTTCAGCTGCCAAGGTCGAAAGCTCTGGAATTCCCTCTCTAAACCTCACTACCTCTCTTTCCTCCTTCAAGACACTCCTTTAAACCTACCCCTTTGTCCAAGCTTTTGGTCATCTGCCCTAATATCTCCTCATGTGGCTCGGTGTCAAATTTTGTTTGATAACGCTCCTGTGAAGGGACATTTTACTACGTTAAAAGGTGCTATAACAACAACTTATTGTATAGTGCCTTTAACGTAATAAAACATTATAAAATATATAAATACAAGTTGTTTTGTGTTACAGGGGGTCTGTGGAATTTTCATAACATGGAGGGAGGTTACAGAAGCAAAATGGTTGAGAACCCCTGGTGTAGAGGATTATACTGAAGTGCAACTTACCAATAGGTTTAATATGATTTGATTAACATCATACCTGTGCCACTGCTTGACTGTTATTCTCATGAGACCCAATATCACTTGTAGTGAGGTTGTATCGTTTTCTCACAACAGCAGGTGTCACTCCCCAGTGAAAGTCTGCTTCTGTATACTGGCTAGCTTTCCACGCCTTGCTGATCACTGTCTTTTGTGAAGGGAATCGGTGCACACCTCCAACTACGATAAATATATATATATATTATAAAACACGCAAATATATAATTTACCCTCAGGAAAGCAGTATTTTCCACTAACACCTTCATTCCATAACTTGAGATGATTTACTGTGTTAAAAGTGCTATATAAATGCAAGTTGCAGTCACTGAAATAGACCTGCTGTAAAGAGTGAAAGTGAACTTAGTATTTAACAGCCAAAAAAAATACCTAGGAAAGGATGGGCTGTTGTTGTAGACTAGTGCACGAGAGCACCAGTGTCTTGCATCAAAGCAAGGTAGGTGCTAAGTAGAGGCCGAGTGAGGAAACAGTGCACAGAGTTGCACTGCGCTGCTCTGGCATACCTCGTAGTGGCCATTTCAGAGGCAGATTATTGAAGAATTGCATATAGCAGGTGTGCCACACCATTACTGGAGACCTTGGAGCAGGTCACCCACTGCATGGAGATGGGCAAGCGTGGAAGATACAAATTTAAAAAGGAGCTGTAGAAAGTACATTTAAAAACGAACTTAGATTGATGATGGAAATCTGAAGTCAGATTAAAGAGATGAGAAGGAATAACCAAATTATTGTTCTGGGAGATTTTAATTATCCCCTTATCGATTGGGACAGAGAGTAATAAAACGGAGAAAAGAGAATGGAATTCCTAAAATATGCACAAGAGTCCTTCCTCAAGCAGTCTGTCAGCTGGCCTGCAAAGGCAGAGGTGCTGCTAGATCTGATTAGGAGTAATGAAAAAAAGATAGATGAGCTAAAGGTGGGTGAGGAGTAACCACAATATGATAAGATTTAAGATGCAACTAGAAAGGGAAAAAGTTAGGACAAAAACTAGAAACACCAGATTGGATTAGGTTAGTACTTAGAAAGATTTCGAATGAGAAATTGGCACTCACGAGATAGCAAAGGTGCAGGATAAGGATATTCAATTATAAAAGGAAACTACTGGTAGTTTTAGGATGCTACGGATTGTCAATTTATAGAAGATGATCAAAAGATGGCAGAGGTATTTAATAAGTACTTCGCATCGGTTTTTATCAAAGAGAAGGATACTGGATAAGAGATGAAGCTGAAGTATGAGGGAGAGATGAGCGACATTGTGAATGGATAAAAGGAAAATTTTAGATAAGTTTTAGCTGGTATCCCTTAGGAAGAGGATGAGTATTCCACATCTTGAAACAAAAACGTTACTTATGTGGATTTCTCAGTAGCTTGGTTTGGAGACTCTTAAACACTTGTATCAGACAGCCGACTGACTAAAACAAAATGTTTGACTGACTAAAACAATTAACCGGTCAGAGAAAGGATAGAACGCCATGTATCTAAATCCTAACATTAATTGACATCACTATCCAAGGTGGTATTGTTTTAAAAGCTCACCAAAATCAACATGTTCAGCCACTTCTTCAGGGATTTCGTACTTAACCAGAGATCGTATCAGGGTCTGATGGCCATTTGTGTAACGATTAAACTTTGATCCAGACAAAAGCTTTTCAGCAGTGCTGAAATACAGGTTGAAATACAGAATAATTCCATGACTTCATTCAGTAACAGTCCCTGAACTGTAAAGCCAAACTTTTCTTGAGTTCAATACCAGCAAAACCAAAGTCATACCTTTCGGTTCCTGTCAGCACCCATGTGGTTCTGGTTCTGGGTTCATCAACTTCCCTAGCTGCCTACTCAACTGACTCTGGATTACAGGTTACTCCCAACTCGCTCCTCGAGGACTGTACTTTCAGTCACTCCGCTCTTAATCGTTGGAACACACTCCCAAAAACACTTTGTCCTGCTATCTCTTGCCCTTCCTTCAACCCCATTAAAAACCTACTATCTGTGGACTATCCTCTTTAGCCTTTTATACCTCCTGCTCATCATCCTCTTTTCCCCCTTGTAAGTGCTCAAAGATGTCAATTTATTTATGGGGTTGCTATAAAAATGGTTCATTATGCAGTTTTGTTAGCAATTGAGCTTGAAATATCATGGGAATTCCGACAAGAGACTGACAGGACTCCCAAAGAAATGCCAGTGACCGGTTATGCCAGGTTTGTGCTGTTTCTGGGATTTTCCTCAGTGCCTTGTAAAGGACAAACAGAAGTTCTGCCCTTTACAAGGCAAATGAGGGGCTGGGACTCCCTAAGCCAGGAATTCCCTTTCTTGCTCCTCAGTCAGGACCTTCAGTTTGTGTGGCAGCCGGTATTGCTGAGCGAGTGGAGGCAGACTGACCTCCACAATGGTGTCTATGGGCCCCACCAATGAGGTCCAGACCTGGAAAACAATCTGGGCCCCCAACTAATTATTTATTTTAAAATGAAGCCAGATTGAACTCGAATACAAAAGCAAAATACTGCGGATGCTGGAAGTCTGAAATAAAAACAGAAAATGCTGGAAATACTCAGCAGGTCAGGCAGCAGCTGTGGGGAGAGAAACAGAGTTAACGTTTCAGGTCGATGACCCTTCGTCAGAACTGGGCTGATGAAAGGTCATCGACCTGAAACGTTAACTCTGTTTCTCTCTCCACAGATGCTGCCTGACCTGCTGAGTATTTCCAGCATTTTCTGTTTTTATTCCAGGTTGAACTCGTTGCTCAGCGGGCCAAAGGGACAATTGCTGGGGTCAGGTAGGGGACCTGGATAACCCTTCCTCCCATCCAAGGTACATAGTCAGAATTGCCTTTAGCCAGGGGCAGGTGGGTATGAGTTACAACCAATGTGGTGCTTGCACCTGCCTGCACCAAGCTAATTCGACTCCGTTCCACTGACCCCACAAACACTGGCTGGAGGGCACGATTCGGTGCAATCCTGGTGTAACTGCTAGGATCATGACCCGAGGAATTTTGAAGCCACTGCATCGAATGAGGGATAATCCTTTATCAATTTTGGCTTTTCCATTTTTGGAAGGAAAGCCAACCTATGAGATGCACATGAGCAGATCGGGTGGAATAAACTCTAACTTTTGTAGCACTGGAGACTGGAGCTTACTGAGCTGTGCCGATGAATGCAGTTTTAAACTTTTTTAAATGTTCCTGAATCTTTATAAAGTTCTTTGTTCTAACATACATTGTCCCTAGCTCTCAAATTAATGCAGAACCCTTAACATACATCCTCCTTATAACACCTTGGTATGGCTCCCATAAACATTGTTATGGAATTATGCCTAAAAAAACAAGTAATAAACAGTCCACAGCACAGATTTTTTTTTACCTGGCAAACATGAAGCATTTCAAGAAATCTAAGGTCTGGACTGTGGAGCAGTTTCGTACACCATGATTTCTCAGCCATGTCCACACAGTTTTCAGAGTCTCTTCTGAAGGCCGAATCAGATTGGATAACTGATCCAAGGAGAGGTATTTACCTGCAGAATAGTAAGACAGTGACTCAGTTTATAGAACTCAACTAAATATTTCTCAAAAGGTCAGCCAAAGGTGCAGTGATTTTCACTAAATAAAAACCTGCCTAAATAATTTTTAAAATCAGTCACAGAACTAAAACCAAGTCAGAATCAGTCAATCAATAAGTCACGTTTGAGATTCTTCTGAGGGAGTTATGCTCATCTTTGTCAGGTAGTGTGCAATCGTCAAATATTACAAATATAACAAAAAACTGCAAATGCTGGAAATCTGAAATACAAACAAACAAATGCTGGAAATATACAGGTTTTGGGAAGCCATTCGGCCCATCTTAATTCATTAATCCAGAGAGATCTTATCATCTCTCGACCCCCCTCCCCCCCCACCGGCGCTACTTTACCGGAGGTGTGACGGAAACCCTGTTTACACATGTACAAGATGGTAGCACCTCTGCTACCTAAATCAGTGAACTCAATAGTACCTTGAGTTTGAATTTAAGACTTGAATGATAAAGTTACAGAAAAGCCTGATGAGCAGTTCTAATGTATAAAACACCAAATAAGCCACATAACTTTTTTCTGGATATTACCGTATTGGGGAGAATGTGGGTTTGATACTCGCTCCAGAAGTTCTTTCAGTTTGTCGATATTCTGCTGTTTCAGTGCAAAAGTGAGCAGTATTTGATCAGTGGCCAATACTCGTCCTTCATTTATCCACCCTACAGGAACACTGCAGAAAAATAGGAAACTCATTGGAAAACCTACACCTAATATTTTAAGTGTTGGATCATGTTGGACCGTACAACCTTTATTATTCAATCACACAAATAAAAAAAAATTCCAGTAAAATCTCTCACAGAAGACTTATCATCAAGTAAAAGCTTATGGAATCCAAGTTGTCAACTGGCTCAAATGGGAAACAGACACTGTATTCCATTCACCACAGTACTTCCACAGCTGCCCATTTGCACAATAGTGCCCTCACCTTTGATGCCTTTGTTCCTGGAAACGCCTCAATTCTCTGCCATCCTGGCCATTCCCCTTGGTATGGTCCCCATCCCTCAAATGCCAGTGATGCAGTTTTGAGTGTATCTGGTGGCGGGCGCACAACTGGTTTAGCCATCAATCACTACATCAAGCACTATTGGACCTCACGATTCTCTGCCAAAGCTATCCACTGCTCCTGGATCATCCCACAGAGCATTGAGTCTTCTTTTCTCCACTATCAGTTATCTCCTTAAACCCCTTCTCCCTTGCTCCCTCTAACCTCACCTCCAACAACATGTCCTGCTCCCTTGACCCCCATGCTAGCTGATGTTGCAAATGATTCCCTTTCCTCAGGTACTGTCCCCTTCACTTTCAAAACTGCCATCACTATTCCCTCCTAAAATACACCCTTGACCCTTCTGTCCTTGCAAACTATCCCCCCCAATCTATAACCTTCCATTGTTCTCCAGTCCTTGAAGGTGTTGTTACCTCCCAAATTCATGCCTTTTCCTGCAACTCCCTGTCTGAATTTCTCCAATCAGGTTTCCCGCCACAGCACCAAAATGGCCCTATCCAATATCACTAATGATATCCTCTGACAGTGACCATGGTGCATTATCCCTCTCTGTCCTTCTTGACCTTTCTGCAGCCTTTGACACTATCCTCTTCCAATGCCTCTCCTTCATTGTCCAGCTCAGCAGGACTACTCTCAAGTAGCTCCAATCTTACCTATCCAATCACAGCCAGAGGATCTCCCAGCAATGATGCCCCTTGACAACATCATCCAAAGACATAGGGTCAACTTCCACCTATGGTGATGACATCAAGTTCTACCTCTCCACATCTCTCCAATGCTTCTGTGTTGTCATATTGCTTGTCTGACATCCAGTCTTGTATTAGTCACAATTTCATCCAGCGGAATATTGGTAAAACTAAAACTATCGTCTTTGGCCCCTGCCACAAACTCCGTTCTCTTGCCATCAATTCCATTCTCCTCACTGGCCACGATCTCAGACTGAACCAATCTGTTTGCAGCCGTGGTGTCCTATTTGACACGGAGCTGAGATTCCGACCCCATGTCCTCTCCATCACAAAGACTGCCTACTTGCATCATAACATTGGCAGCCTCCGCCCTGCTTCAGTCCATCTGCTGCTAAAATCCTCATCTATGCCTTGATCACCTCTGGATTTGACTATTCCAATGCTCTCTTGGTCAGCCTCCAATCCTCCACACTCAGTAAACTGAAGCTCATCCAAAACTCTGCTGCCTGTATCCTATCCACCATCAAATCTTATGGACTCTTCATACCTGCCCTCGCTGACCCACATTGACATCTGGGCCCCCAGTGCCTCCAACTCTCATTCTCATGTTTAAATCCCTGCAAAGCCTTGCCCCTATCAATCTCTGTAACTTCCTCTAGTTTTATAGCCCCCCACTCCGATCCTCTAACTCTAACCTCTTGTGCATCGCCCCCTTCCTTTGTTGCATCATTGCTGGTTGTGCCTTCAACTACCTAGGTCTCATGCTCTAGAATTCTCTCCCTAAATCCCTCCGCTTCCCCACCTTCCTCTCCTGCTTTAAGACCCTTTTTAAAACCCATCTCTTTGACCAATCTTTTGGTTACTCTTCCTAATGTCTCCTCCTTTGGGTCATCCCCCGTACACCTCTGTGAAGTGCCTTGGGATGTTTTAAGAACATAAGAAATAGGAGCAGGAATAGGCCACTTGGCCCCTCGAGCCTGCTCCGCCATTCAGTAAGATCATGGCTGATCTTGGGCTCAAAGCCATTTCCCTGCCCGCTGCAAGTTGTTGTGATCAAATGTAACAGTACTTATTGTGCAACAGAGTCCAGTGGAGTTCACTGTGACTGGTCCCCTGCTATTTACATGTATTACTTTAAAAGCAATGGAACGCCAGTTTGCTGACTCCAAGCTGTATGAAACAGGAGGTTGTTCATAGGGCATCAGTATATTTCAAAGAGATCCTCAAACACTTAACAAATGAGTAGGTAAACATAAAACGATACTTGATGGTGAAAATGTAAAGTAATTTATAATCCTAAATCGCAACAAGTAAATAATTCAGCGGCGTGCAGGAGCAGAGATCTGGACAAGGTCCAAACGTTAACTAGCTGCAAATGGTATTCCATTGTAATGACAGCAATTATACAGGCAAATTAAATAGCATTTCAATATAGCATACACACTAAAGCATTGGTGGAATTAAATCTGTGCAGTATTGCACCCCTTAAATCAAATGCCACATCTGGCCTACAATACGAAATCAGCAGTTTTATCTTTCTGTGGAGAATGAGTAAACTCTGCCCCATAACCATTAAAAGCCAGAATTACAGCAACTACTAACTAGTACTGTCAACTTCAATGGGAAGTCAAAGGAACTATAGGAATAGGTCGATGGGGTTGACATAAGGCCCAGCTATTATGATAAGCAGTAATGAGGTAAACATATTTGCACTTACCTAACACTTTGATCTGGTTCGAGGAAAACACCACGGGCGGAGGAGATCAGAGAGCAAGAAACGCAAAACGCCAGGAACAAGCACCTGCTCCAAATAAACGGTGAGATTAATGTGAGAGCGCGGGCATGTAACTTTAAAATTCTGAGAAATCACAAACATTTAAGAGATCATTTGAAAAGTTATCACTATCTGTGCCTTAAATCTTTCCATTCATACAACCCGGCAAAAATGATGAAAGCGAGATGCAATCGCGAGCTTTAACACAGTCCCTGCCAAGGTGACACTCACCCAGTTGTCATTGTGAGCAGCGCTCAGAGTGGGGGCTCGGCGGCACGCGTTAGTTCACTGACCCGGGGATCGTCACTCAGATCCAGCCGCTGCAGCAGGAACCCAGCGCTGCCGGTTGCACTCGCCCTCTGCACTCAATGCAGTGAAATTACTGCGTAAGTACTTCCGGGAAGTCCAGGCTGCACCAGTGCGCCTGTGCTTGCAATATTAGTGGGACAACAACAACAACAACTTGTATTTATATAGCGCCTTTAACATAGTAAAACGTTCCAAGGCGCTGCACAGGGGTATTATAAGACAGAAAATTTGACGCTGAGCCACATAAGGAGAAATTAGGGCAGGTGACCAAAAGCTTAGTCGAAGAGGTAGATTTTAAGGAGCGTCTTAAAGGAGGAAAGAGAGGTAGCGAGGCGGAGATGTTTAGGCAGGGAATTCCAGAGCTTAGGGCCTAGGCAACAGAAGGCACGGCCACCAATGGTTGGGCGATTAAAATCAGGAATTAGAGCAGCGCAGATATCTCGGAGGGGGGAGGGTGTTGTGGAGTAATTTTAAATACTCAACAGAAGTCTGAGATCGAGAGTTCAAGTAGTCTTTATTCGCACACGTGGGGAGACAGTCTGCTCTGTCTTAGCCAGACTTCTCCAAATTGTCACAGCAATTGTTAAACATTTATACGCATAGGTATACATGGTTGACCTCGTGCATGATCCTTTCTAGTAATCTGATTGGGTTGTACCCCGCACGCACATTTACTGATTGGTTACCTAAATCACGTCACATTGTCTTCGCCTATATTTAAAAGATAACTATATTAATCATCTTAGTAAAGCAATCATTTTAGTAAAGCTGAGGCTGCAACTTCTAATCTTTGCATTGTTTAATTTCTTCTTCTGCTTTCCTGCAGCTATGGTCTCCCACAACCCTATCGTTCCTGTCTTTGTTCTATGTCTGTGGTTTGATGTACCTGTGTGTGTGACTCATTTGATGTCTGGCCTTGTTTTGTGGTTTAAGCTGAGGTCGTCTGTTTGCACAGCTTCCGCATTATCTGCTGCAAGGCTGGCAGCCCTTATCCCGTCATTAAAATGTGTTTTGTTCTATATTGACCCTTGCCCGGATAGTAAACCAAGCCCCTTCCTGCTATCCTACCCTACACTTATTTTTCTCCACATCTTTCAATTTTTCCCTTTTCAGGGGGGTTGTGGGGCTGAAGGAGATTACAGAGATAGGGAGGGGCGAGGCCATGGAGGGATTTGAAAACAAGGATGAGAATTTTGAAATTGAGGTGCTGCTTAACTGGGAGCCAGTGTAGGTCAGCGAGTACAGGGGAGATGGGCGAACGGGACTTGGTGCGAGCTAGGACACGGGCAGCCAAGTTTTGGATGACCTCAAGTTTACGTAGGGTAGAATGTGGGAGGACAGCCAGGAGTGCGTTGGAATAGTCAAGTCTAGAGGTAACAAAGGCATGGATGAGGGTTTCAGCAGCGGATGAGCTGAGGCAAGGGTGGAGACAGGCGATGTTATGGAGGTGGAAATAGGCGGTCTTTGTTATGCTGCGGATATGTGGTCAGAAGCTCATTTCAGGGTCAAATTTGACACCAAGGTTGCGAACAGTGTGGTTCAGCCTCAGACAGATGTTAGGGAGAGGGATGGAGTCAGTGGCTAGGGAACGGAGTTTGTGGCGGGGACTGAAAACAATGGCTTCGGTCTTCCCAATATTTAATTGGAGTATATTTCTGCTCATCCAGTACTGGATGTCGGACAAGCAGTCTGACAATTTAGAGACCATGGAGGGGTCGAGAGAAGAGGTAGTGAGGTAGAGCTGGGTGTCGTCAGTGTACATGTGGAAACTGATACTGTGTTTTCGGATGATGTCGCCAAGGGGCAGCATGTAGATGAGAAATAGGAGCAAGGATAGATCCTTGGGGGACACCAGAGGTAACGATGCTGGAGTGGGAAGAGAAGCTGTTGCAGGTGATTCTCTGGCTACAATTAGATAGATAAGAATGGAACCAGGCGAGTGCAGTCCCACCCAGCTGGACGATGGTGGAGAGGCTTTGGAGAATGATGGAGTGGTCCACAGTGTCAAAGGCTGCAGACAAGTCAAGAAGGACGAGGAGGGATAATTTACCTTTGTCACAGTCACAAAGGATGTCATTTGTGACTTTGATGAGAGCCGTTTCGGTACTGTGTCAAGGGCGGAAACCTGATTGGAGGGATTCAAACATGGAATTGCGGGAAAGATGGGCACGGATTTGGGAGGTGACAACATGTTCAAGGACTTTGGAGAGGAAAGGGGAGGTTGGAGATGGGGCGGTAGTTTGCAAGGACGGCGGGGTCAAGGGTTGGTTTTTTGAAGAGAGGAGTGATGATGGCAGATTTGAGGGAGAGGGGGACAGTACCTGAGGAGAGAGAACCGTTAACAATGTCTGCTAACATGGGAGCCAGAAAAGCAAGTTGGGTGGTCAGTAGTTTGGTGGGAATAGGGTCAAAGGAGCAGGAGGTGGGTCTCATGGACTAGATGAGCGCGGAGAGGTCATGAGGGGAGATCGGAGAGAAACCGGAGAAAGATGTGTGTTCAGGGCTAGGGCAGGGGGGAACCTTAGAGGAAGTTTGGCCCGGTGGGCTAGGGGAAGGAAGGAGAGTGGCAGAGGCAGCCGATTGAAGGGAAGCCTGGGAAGTCCAGGCTGTACCAGTGCGCCTGTGCTTGCAATATTAGTGGGACACAGAAACAGAGCGGATAACCTCACCTCATGAAAGGTGCTGGCTTGCTAAAATGTGTTCCCATTGGAAATAAGCAGAAGAAGGTGCAATGTTTTGGTTTGCTAACTCTGGGCCCATGTTCTGTTTTCGTGTGGCACTGTGTCCAAACATAGCTGTTCAAGAACCGCCGCCCTACTTATGGATAGCCATTGGTGAGAACTCACTCTTCCCTTATCTTTTCCAATGTCCTTGACTTTCCATTGTTGAGAGACTAGGAGGACTGGTCAGACTCTTTCAGGCAGAAACCCTCATGGATGGTGATACCTTACCTTCCATCACCCACCTTGCCCAAACCACTGCAGCGTCCATGTGGCTTTCATCAGCAAATCACACCTCGGTCTTTCCCCTTAATCTCTGGCACCTTCTCCTCCTTCGAACATCTCACTTTGTTCTATCCTTCTTGCATTTCCTTTAAAATTCCCATTCTCTACCACCTCCCCAAGCTCCATCCCGAGTTTCGAACCAAAATATCCTACCTCCTTTCCTCCCTCAACCCCTGCACTGAGAAACTCCTCAATTTCCATCTCAACTCACCTTGTCCTCTTTCCTCTAATTTTATTGCCCTCTGCCTCCTTAAACCTTTCCCTCTATATGAACCTCAACCTATATTGAAGACCTCCTCATTAGCATCTCCTGTGACCTCTCTACTCCCATGCTCTCGAATATAAACAAGGCTATTTTCAACAAATTCCTTGGCCGGAATCTTGTCTACCTTGGCAGGTCCAGTGCAGGTGGTGGCTATGTCGGGTCCCGAGCCCGTTGCTACCTCCATCAGCTCCACAGAATGATTTTGCGATAACGGGGCCTGTTAAGCCTGCCCTGTGCGTTGCTCAACCCAATTCAATGGAGTGGGTCTGGTAACGTCATCGATGACGCGTTTTCAGCCGGTATATTTAAAGGGACAATGGCCACATTGCATTTGAAGGTTCAACTATGAGTATGCAGTCAGTGCAGTTGATTTCCACTGCTGCACATGGGGCACAAATGACTGCACAGAGGCAGAGGACTGCACCCAGGTTTTCTGATGACTCCCTTCACATGCTTGTAGAGGGAGTCAGAGCATGCAAGGAGGTCCTCTTCCCTCTGAACAGGTGAAAGAGACCTCCCCAGCAAAGCAAAGGAGCCTGGCTCCAGATGGCCGAGGAAGTGAACAGCAGGGACGTCGTGAGGAGGACCTGGGTGCAGTGCCGCAAACAGTTCAACGATCTTGTGAGATCTGGAAAGGTGAGTACAAAGCCACACTCACCTTTATCCTGCTGTGCCTCTCATCACATCCCCATCACTCTGCCTTCCCAACCCTACTCCTGAACATCCTTAATCACGCCAACATACCTTGCATGTCCACCCATCCCTCTATCTATATTATCACATCACCATCTTACTAGCTGATGCGCTATCAATTACTCATAAAAGACTGAGAGTTAAGAGAGTAACTAAAGGCTTTTATTAATAAAAGAATGAAGGTCTGCCTCGAGTGGTCGACCGGTCCAGAAATACAAAGGGCTGGGGAGCAGTCACCTTTATACTAGGACTTGTGGGAGGAGTCAGCCGAGGCATGTCCAGGCATGTACACAGTGGAATACAAACAGTGGTTTACCACATTCACCCCTTGTTTAAAATTGAGTCCGGCGGGGTGAAGTGTATTAAAAGTTAGTGTATTGGAGTCTCTCCGGAGGTCTTGTCTGCCGCTGTGATCGGCGTGGCGACGGCAGGGGTAGTGGAGCTTCCGGCGTCGAGTCCTGCGTGGGCTGTGGCACAGGCGTGTCGTCCTCGTAGATGTCGAGCGGGTCGCGGGGCCCAGGCCTGCCGTCTGCTGGGGCTGGATATCGGATCGTGGGGGGGGGGGGGTGGTAGTGAGTAGTGGGTTACTGCGGCCCCCGAGGGTGCAAGGTCTCTTATGGAGACTGTGTCCTCCCGCCCGTCCGGGTATGCAATGTAAGCATACTGGGGGTTGCGTGGAGGAGGTCGACCCTCTCGACCAGGGGGTCCATTTTATGGGTCCTCACGTGCCTTCTCAGTAGGACCGGCCCAGGGGACGTCAGCCATGGCGGTAGCGATGTCCCCGATGTGGACTTCCTTGGGAAGACAAACATTTTCTCATGAGGGGTGGCGTTAGTGGCAGTGCAGAGCAGTGACCGAATAGAGTGGAGCGCATCGGGGAGCACATCCTGCCAGCGGGAGGTTGGAAGGCCCCTAGACTTTAAGGCTAGCAGGGCGGCCTTCCAAACTGTCGCATTTTCTCTTTCCACCTGTCCGTTCCCCCGGGGGTTGTAACTGGTGGTCCTGCTTGTGGCAATACCCCTAGTTAGCAGGTACTGACGGAGTTCGTCGCTCATAAACGATGAGCCCCGGTCGCTATGGATATAGCTGGGGAAACCGAACAGGGTGAAGAGGTCGTTCATTTATTTAATGACCGTGGCACTGGTCATGTCCGGGCAGGGGATGGCGAACGGGAAACGGGAGTACTCATCAATAATATTGAGGAAGTACACATTGCGGTCGGAGGAGGGGAGAGGCCCTTTAAAATCAACGCTCAGGCGCTCGAAGGGGCGAGTGGCTTTTATCAGGTGGGCCCTGTCTGGTCTATAAAAGTGCGGTTTGCACTCAGCGCAGACTTGGCAGTTCCTGGTCATGGTCCTGACCTCCTCAATAGAGTAAGGCAGGTTGCGGGCCTTGATGAAGTGGAAGAACCTGGTGACCCCCGGGTGGCAGAGGTCATTGTGGAGGGCCCGCAGTCTATCGATCTGCGCGCTGGCGCAGGTGCCACACGATAGCGCATCCGGGGGTTCATTGAGCTTCCCGGGCCGGTACAAGATCTCGTAATTGTAGGTGGAAAGTTCGATTCTCCACCTCAAGATCTTGTCATTTTTGATTTTGCCCCTCTGCTTGTTGTTAAACATGAAAGCAACTGAACGTTGGTCAGCGAGCAGGGTAAATCGTTTTCCGGCCAGGTAGTGCCTCCAATGACGCACAGCCTCCACAATCGCCTGGGCCTCCTTCTCAACAGCGGAGTGTCTGGTCTCCGGGCCTTGGAGGGTTCGTGAAAAGAAGGCCACCGGTCTCCCCGCCTGATTGAGGGTAGCGGCCAGGGCAAAGTCGGACGCGTCGCTTTCCACCTGGAAGGGGATGGATTCGTCCACTGCGTGCATGGTGGCTTTGGCAATGTCTTCCTTGATACGGTGGAAGGCTAAGCGGGCCTCTGCCGTCAAGGGAAAAGAGGTGGACTTGATCAGCGGATGGGCCTTGTCCGCATAGTAGGGGACCCACTGGGCATAATAGGAGAAAAACCCTAGGCACCTCTTCAGGGCCTTGAGGCAGTGGGGCAGTGGGAGTTCCATAAGGGGACGCATCCGGTCGGGGTCGGGGCCGATGACTCCGTGTTCCACAACACAGCCAAGGATGGCGAGGCGGTTTGTGCGGAATATGCACTTCTCCTTGTTATATGTCAGGTTCAGGAGTTGGGCGGTGCGGAGGAATTTTTCGAGGTTTGCGTCATGGTCCTGCAAGTCACGGCCGCAGATGGTCACATTGTCCAGATATGGGAAAGTGGCCTGCAACGCATTTTGATCTACCATCCGGTCCATCTCCCTTTGGAAGACGGAGACCCCGTTGGTGACGCCAAAGGGAACCCTAAGGAAGTGGTAGAGGCGGCCGTTTGCCTCAAAGGCAGTATACTGGCGGTCCTCAGGGCGGATAGGGAGCTGGTGGTACGCTGATTTCAGGTCAATGGTCGAGAAGACGCGGTACTGCGCGATCTGGTTGACCATATCAGCTATGCGGGGGAGTGGGTAGGCGTCCAGCAGGGTGTAGCGATTTATTGTCTGGCTGTAGTCGATGACCAGGCGCTGCTTCTCGCCGGTCTTAACGACCACAACCTGGGCTCGCCAGGGGCTGGTGCTGCCCTCAATAATCCCTTCCTTCAGGAGCCGCTCCACTTCGGTTTTAATGAAAACCCTGTCCCCGGCATTGTATCGCCTGCTCTTTGTGGCGATGGGCTTACAGTCGGGGGTGAGGTTAGCAAACAGTGGGGGGGGGGGGTGACTCTGAGTGTGGAGAGGTTGCACCTGGTGCGCGGCGGGCAATTTGGGAGCTGCTGGCTGCGGACTGTGAGTGGGGGTAGGGGTCCACCGTACGCCATCGTAACACTTTTAAGGTGGCACTGAAAATCTAACCCCAGCAGGACGGCAGCGCAGAGGTCGGGCAGGACCAGAAGTTTAAAATGATCGTACACGGTCCCATCTACTACGAGTGTCACTACGCAGTAGCTGCCGATGTCCGCCGACTCGGACTCGGAGGCCATAGAAATCCGCTGGTGCGCAGGCAGGACTGGGAGAGAGCAACGCCGCACCGTGTCGGGGTGGATGAAGCTCTCCGTGCTCCCAGAGTCAAAAAGGCAGATTGTATCGTGGCCATTTACCTTAATGTCCATTGTGGAACTGGCCAGCTGGTGCGGTCTCGCTTGGTCCAGTGTAACGGATGCCAGTGTAGGGGTCGGTGTGTCGCTGCGGGTATCAGATGAGGCGGTGTTGGGGGCCTGCTGCATTCCGGCTGTCGTCCAAGATGGCGGTGTCCATGATCCCCATGTGGCTGAAGGCGTCCAAAATGGCTGCTGTACCGGTGGTTCGCACATGGCCGGGGAGGCCCAAGATGGCGGCCCGCATGGCCCACACGCGGCGCTGCTGGGGTTCGGGGTGACTTTGGCCCTGCAGACATTAGCGTAGTGTCCCTCCTTCCCGCAGCCCGAGCAGATCGCATTTTTCGCCGGGCAGCGCGCTCTGGGGTGTTTTGCCTGGCCACAGAAGTAGCATTTCTGGCCTTGGGGCACTGCTGTCTGGCCTTGGGACACTGCTGCGGTAGTTGGGCCATTGCTGGGGTGTGGCTGGGGTGGCACGGCGCTATGAGGCGGTCCTACCGTGTCCCAGGCTGTCATTCCCCGTGGCGTCCACGGTGCAGAGGAGTAGGCATCCATGCCCCGGTAGGCTGCATCCAATGATAGTGCGAGTTCAGAGGTCTTGTTGAGGTCGAGGTCACTCTGCTCCAACAGTCGCTGTCGGGTGTAATTGGATCTGTGGCCCGCTACAAAAGCGTCCCGGATAAGTTCCTCTGTGTACACGGCGGCCTTTACATCCTTACAACCACAGGCCCGGCCAAGCACAGACAGTGCCTGAAGGTATTCCACGGTCGATTCCCCAGGTTGTTGTTTACGACTCCCCAGAAGGTGCCTGGCGTACACTTCGTTCACTGGGCGCGTGTACTGGTCCTTGAGGAGCTTGATAGCGTCCGCGTACGAGGTCGCGTCTTGGATGACCGAGTACACTCGGTGGTTCACTTTGGAGGTCAGGACATCCAGTTTGTCCTCATCCGATTTGATTGCTGCGGAGGCGGTCAGGAATTTTTCGAAACACTTAAGCCAGTGAGTAAACTTGGTGGATGAGTCCGCCTCCCAATGATCTAAGTCCAGGCATGCTGGTGTGAGGATCTTCTCCATTATAAAAATTTTGTTAATAAAATTGATGCGCTATCAATTACTCATAAAAGACTGAGAGTTAAGAGAGTAACTAAAGGCTTTTATTAACAAAAGAATGAAGGTCTGCCTCGAGTGGTCGACCGGTCCAGAAATACAAAGGGCTGGGGAGCAGTCACCTTTATACTAGGACTTGTGGGAGGAGTCAGCCGAGGCATGTCCAGGCATGTACACAGTGGAATACAAACAGTGGTTTACCACACTAGCCACCCCTCACTCTCACCCTCATCCTAGTGCAATTATACCAACTAACAACATACAAGGTCACTTGGAATTGCCACCCCACTCCATCATATTCACCCTCTTACATGTAAGTAATCCATTCCTTACACTCATTCCATCACTCTATCTCAACCTTCTCTTCTTTCCCTCCTTGCAGGAAAAGAAAGCCCACAATAAGAGGGAGAGGGGGAGAACTGGTGGAGAATCTCCATCACTCGCAACCCTGACCACTGCAGAGGAGGCTGCATTGGAGCTGTCTGGAGTGTCTGAGCACCCCTCGAAAGTGGGAGACGGAGAGGGGGACATCTCAGCAACCTGGTGACAGAATCACTTTTCATACAGCTACATGGCATACAGCAGTCACTCATATGGGGGCTGTTGTCAGCAGCCACTGAATCATAATTATGTGCATAATGCTACCTGTGCCCAATATACATATGGCATATCTAACTCATCTTTTTACTCTCCCATAGGTTCATCAAGAGCCCCACTGTCCAGGAGGAAGCCGAAGATGACCCCTCAGAGGAGCCTCCAGCCTCTGAGGGCGCAGCATCACCTGATATAAGCCCACCTAACACCAGCGCAGATACGCACACCTCAGTGGGTCCCTTGCAACATAGTGTTGTCACCTGGTGTCTCACAAATCACAAGTGAGCAAGAGTATCTACTCTTGGAGTAGGTGGAGACAGGGACAGCAGTGGAGACTCCTCAGTGGAGGGCTCAGGCCCCTCCTAGCTCTGCTCAGCTGCTTGCAGGCGCTGAGCCTTGGGGGCCATCCAGAAAGAGGGCGATCCTAGAGCTGCAGGAACCAGTGCAGGAGGCTCTGACAGGTTTTGCGAGCGTGATGACTGCCACTGTTCAGAGAATGGGGGAGTCCTTCTCCAACATGAGCACCAGCAGGCAATGGCGACTGTAGGCTCTTCCATGGATAGGATGGTCACTTACATGGAACAGCTAGCCGCAGGAGCACATGGTGTCTATGCAGAATAGATGGCTATCTATAGAGGATAGATGGCTATCTATGGAGAATAGATGGGTATCTGTGGAGAATAGATGGTTAACTATGGAGAATAGATGCTAGAGGCTCATAGACTTCCTCTCTAGGAGAGATGTCAGTGTAGACGTGGGTCCGCATGGCCCCACTGATGTGCAGCAAGGTGCTCCCCAGCTCCTTGCTAGCAGGTAAGTGCGGGTGGCCCGTGAGAGGGGATATGGAAGTGGGGGCTCCTCTCCAAGCGCTCACACTTCTCCCCCCTTGCCAACCCCTCAGTCAGAGCCCCAGATGCCTCCCCAGATAGCGATGGCCAAGTCTGCCCCTGCACAGTCACAGGAGGAGCAGACTTTGGCGGGGTCCTCACAGGCTCCAAAACCCAGAGGGCGACCACCAAAAGTGTCTAAGCAGGTGCAGCAGGGAGGTGAGGAGGCGGCCTCTACCTCTGTTGAAGCCACAGGGGTAGCACCACGTAGAAGTACACTAAGAGAAAGATGCCATACAAGTAGATTCAGAAGGGTAGTCACTTGGGTGTTTTGTTCAATGTTATTGTGAAGTTTCTGTTAATTTAATCTTTACCATAAATGTATTTATTTTCAAAACTTTCCAGTCTTGGACAAATTTGTGTGCACAATGGGAAGTGACTTAGGTAGTTGGAGTGAATGGTCAGACCTAACTTTATCTCCAGCAATGGTGGTGACTGTGAAAGGAATGGATTGGTCATTGTAGGGATGCTTTATGGTCTGGCTGTGGGGTGTGCCAACCTGACGAGGCATATGGCAGCCATATGGGTGTACTGCATAAAGTTAAGTAAATCTGGCCATGACGAGGCCATCCCTAGCCTCACGGGCAGCATATGCTTGCATGCCGGTGCCATCTGCACCACACGTTCCTCCAGCTCTTCCTCCTCCTCATCTGCTACCTGATGTTCTTCTTGCTCCTATGAAGAGGCTGTGTGCTCTGTGCCTTGTTCCTCATGCAGTGCTAATCCTCGCTGCTGTGCTTTGTTGTGCAGGGCGCAGCAGACGACGATGATTCTGGAGACCCTGGCTGGTAAGAACTGAAGGGCTCCTCCAGATCTGTCAAGGCATCTGAATTGCATTTTGAGCATGCCTATTGTCTGCTCTGTGACACATCTGGTGGAGATGTGGCTTTCATTATATCTCTCCTGGGCCTCAGTACTTGGCCTCCTCAAGGGCATGAGCCACATCTTCAGTGGGTAGCCCTCGTCTCCAAGCAGCCAGCTGGAAAGTCTGTTTGGATATGCGAACAGCGGCGGGAGGGTGAACTGGCGCAGGATGAAAGAGTCATGACAGCTACCAGGGAATTTAGCCCACAGATGCATGATGATCTTCCTATGGTTGCACATTGAAGGAGTGGAAGCCCTTGCGGTTGACAAACACTCCTGGGTTATGATGGGGTGCCCTGATGGCCACATGTGTGCAGTCAATGACGCCCTGCTGTGGAAAGCCAGCCAGAGTGGCAAAGCCAAGTGTCTGCTCAGTAATACTGGCTTCATCAGTGGCAAAGTTGATATAATTGGCTGACATGTCAAACAGAGCATCAGTGACCTGTGTGATGCATCTGTGGGTGGCCGAGATGCAGCAAATGTCTGCTGCAGGTCCCTGGAAAGAGCCTAAGGTGAAGAAGTTGAAGGCAATGGTGACTTTGACAGCCACTGGTAAGGCATGTTCACCCGCTTCTCTGGGCTGCAGGTCTTGGTCCAGCAGTGTGCACGTCTGTGACGACTTGGCGTGATAGCCTAAGCCTCCTTTGGCACTGCTGCTCAGTCATGTTGAGGATGCTCATCCTCTGCCTGTAAACCTTGTATTGCCTCTGGCACAGTGCAGCCCTGCGCTGATGCCCTCTGTCCTGTGCAGTTCAGGGTGTTCAGAAGGTTGGTGGTGTTGCTGGTGTGGGGGCTGATCGTGGTCAGATTCTGAGGGCCGAGGTGAGACAGTATAGACGGTACCCATGCATCAAGAATAGATGGCAGGTGAAGTAGAGATGACAGAAGCAATGTCAATGGTGAGAGAGGTTCTTCCAATGAGGTGACAGTGGATGGAGACTTTTCTTGAAAGACTTGCAGCCTGCAGAAAGCTCAATCTGTGTTGCAAATGCAGTGAGAAACAGCTTCTGCATGAGGAAAGTGATCAGCTGTCAGGTGGAAGCTTTTATAGTACATTTCATTTGGTCAACTAATCAGCCACTCAACTCCCATCTCGGGTTTACAGGCGTGGTTCCCGAGCAGCATGGTCATCATGGGAAACCAGTTAAATTTAAAAGGTAAGTTTAAAAACACTCTTAAGGGTCTGACAACAAGCTACTAATTGTTTAAATTGGGTTGGCTGCCTCTGCCGGTCAGGTCAGGTCCGTGATGACAGACGCACTTGGGGGAAAGGTGGTTCCCAACCCAGTCAATAATAACAACTTTCCCATCCGACCCGCCAGTGATCACACCCACTACCACCCCAGAAAATTCCGGCCCTTGTCTATAACTACCCACACCCCTTCCTGCTTCCAATCCTACTTCCTTGTTTGCCCCTGGAAAAAACCTTCCTCCAATTTACTACACTATCAACTGTCTAGCCTTTGGTCTTCCATTTGCCACAATATTTCAGCAACTGTTAATATGTTCAACCACTCCCTCACCTCCACTTTTGATGCATTTGTCCCCAGCAAAATATTTTCTCTCCCATCATGGGGACCATACCAGTGGGAATGGCCATCAAGTCCAAGGGTACAGATTTGAATGTACCTGGCCTACAGCTCATTTAGTCATCCATAGCCAGATCTGCCTCACTCTCCTCTGCCAAAACTACCTGTAGTGTCCGTGTGTTGATAAAGACACTGAAGACAGGAGTTGGTTCATAGGTATTTACTAAGCAAAGTCTGGGGGGGGGGGGGGGGGTAACGGATATACACAATACACAGGCTTATATAGCCCGAGTGGCAATCACCGGCACCACAGCACACATGGGGCTCTTAAAGGCACATACACTACAATTCCTCCCCTTTTAGCTAACCAGTACATCATATTTTAAGTAATTATTAATTACATGTTATAAGCAAAATAATATACATTGCTGTAGTTAATTAATTATAAGTCAGCCTCTCAGGAGGCTTCCTGACTCAGTCCGGATAACGCCTCGGGGGTGTAGTAGTTTCTGGTGGTGTAGTAGGTTCTTCTGGCAAGGCTGATTCAGCTTGAATGCCAGTGTCGGGTTCATCGGGTTCCAGTATCACCGGATCGGAGGTAGATATGGGTATCTCTACTTCATCGTTAGATGTATAGAGTTGTGGTGTAGGTTGTCCCTTTTCGGATGACTTTATGATTTGGTCAGCATGGCGCCTTATTATGCTTTCTCCGATGTCCACGGTATACATCAGTGGTCCTAGTCGTGTGCAGGTAGTTCCAGGCTGCCATTTCTCGGTACGGTAGTCCCGGGCCAAAACTTGTTGACCTATCTGGAAGGTTCTAGTTGGCCTTTCATTCATGCCTTGAAACTGCCGGTTCTCCACGTCCCTTCTGATGTTGGGCTTGACCAAATCCAGCCGGCATCTTAGGTTTCTATTGAAGAACATCATGGCGGGAGTTTGGTTGGTAACCATATGTGTTGCATTCCTGTATGCGAATAAGTAGTTATCCACCTTGTGCTGAAGTTTTATGTCTTCATTACCCATGGCCTTTATGGCCTTCTTGAAGGTCTGGACAAACCTTTCAGCCAATCCATTGGTGGCGGGATGGTATGGGGCGGACGTATAGTGCTTAACCCCATTGTTTTTTTAAGAACTTTCTGAATTCTTCGGACACAAATTGCGGTCCATTATCAGAACAGATCTGTTCCGGCAGCCCATTCCTGGCAAATATGGTCCTTAATACTGTGATGGTTTTTTCCGTGGTGGTGGAGGACAGCTTTATTACCTCCGGCCACTTGGAGTGTGCATCAACCGCGATTAAGAACTTTGAGTCCATAAATGGACCAGCAAAGTCGATGTGTACCCTTTGCCATGGAGATGAGGGCCACTCCCATGGATGTAGAGGGGCTTGTGGTGGAGCGTTTTGGACCTTCTGGCATCCTAGGCAGCTCTTGGTCATTTCTTCGATGTCTCCATCGATACCTGGCCACCATACAAACGCCCTGGCTAGGTTCTTCATTTTCACTCCACCCAGATGCCCCTCGTGAAGCTCCTTTAGCACTTTATCCTGGAGTTTGGGTGGAATCACCACTCTGGATCCACACATCAAGGTTCCTCGGCACACTGACAGCTGTTCTCTTCTTTGCGAGAATGCTGGCAACAGTGGTTCGCCATGTGCTGGCCATCCCTTCACTGTTAAATCGTAGACCCGTGAAAGAGTCGGGTCATTTCTCGTTTCCCTTTCAATGGCAGAATTTGTTACTGGTAGACATTCCACTATGTTAGAGTGGAACATCTCCATTGGGTCTACTGTAGGTGCCTCTTCTACCGTTGGCAACGGTAGGCGCGATAAACCGTCAGCATTCCCATGCTGTTTTGACCCTTTGTATTCTATGTTGTATTGGTGCGGCCCTAGAAAAAGGGACCACCTCTGTAGCCTTTGCACTGTCATAATGGGAACACCCTTTTTAGGGTTGAATATGGAGATGAGGGGTTGATGGTCAGTCAACAAGGTAAATTTTTGTCTGTGTAGGTAATGGTTGAATTTCTTTACTCCCCATACCAGGCTGAGTGCTTCCCTGTCGATTTGGGCATAGTTACGCTCAGCTGAGTTCAATGAGCATGACGCAAAAGCTATCGGCCGTTCCGAGCCATCAGGGAATTTATGCGATAATACTGCTCCTATGCCGTAAGGGGATGCATCGCACGCCAGTCTGATTGGCAGTGATGGGTTGTAATGAGCCAAAACTTTTTTGGATGTGATTAAGTCTTTGCATTTATGGAAGGCACTTTTGCAGTCTTCGTTCAATTTCCAAATTACTCCTGTTTGTAGCAGTTCATTAAGAGGGTGTAGAAGAGTTGATAAGTTCGGTAAAAATTTATGATAGTAATTTATTAATCCCAGGAACGACCTTAATTGTGAAACATTTTCAGGTGCTGGGGCTTTTATGACCGCCTCAATTTTTTCAGGTGACTTATGCAACCCATCCTTATTTATTATGTGGCCACAATATGATATTTGATTTCGGAAAAATTTGCACTTGGGGCGATTTGCTCGTAGGCCCCGTTCTCTCAGCCTAGTGAGCACCTGCTCTAAATTGGCAAGGTGCTTGTTGTCGTTTTCTCCTGTTACAAGGATGTCGTCTAGGTAGCATTGAGTCCCCGGAATCCCTTGGAGGACTTGCTCCATAGCTCTTTGCCAGATAGCTGGAGCGGATGCTACTCCGAAAACCAATCGATTGTACTGGTACAGACCTTTGTGTGTATTTATCGTGAGATATTTTTTAGAGGCCTCTTCAACCTCCATCTGTAGATATGCCTGTGCCAAGTCAATTTTGGTGAAACGTTTCCCTCCGGATAGTGAGGCGAAAATATCTTCTATCCTCGGAAGAGGATACTGTACCGTGTGAAGGACCGGGTTTACAGTCACCTTGAAGTCTCCACAGATGCGAATTTTTCTCTGTTCTTCAGATTTATCATTCTTCAATGCTTTCTTCATGACTGGGACGATGGGTGTTGCCCACTCGCTCCAATCTATTTTAGATAATACGCCTGCCTTTTCCAAATTCTCCAGCTCTGCCTCGACTGCTGGACGAATTGCATATGGCACTGGTCTTGCCTTAAAAACTTGGGAATTGCTGCATCTTCCACTTTTATTGAGGCGGTGATGCCTTTCAAGGTTCCTAGTTTCTCTTGAAATACTTCCTTGGCGTTGGCCAAGATGTCTTTTAATCGTTCAGGTATGACGTCATCATCATTTTTTTCCTTACTCGTCACCGTCAGTGCCTGAATGGAGTGCCAGTCTAAACGTATTTTTCTGATCCATTCACATTCCAACAGCGGTGGACCACCATCTTGTAGAACGTATAAATACAACTTCTGTATTTCCTTGCCGTTGTATACAACAGGCACCCTTATTTTTCCTTTGGGGTATACTTTCTGCCCCGTATATGTTTTCAAGATAATGGATGTGTCTTTTAAAGGTATATGCGGAAATAGCCGCTCGTAATCCCGTCGATTTATGACGGTCAGAGCTGATCCTGTATCTAGCTCTATTTTAACTGGGGACCCTGCTATTGTGAGGGTAACCCAAATGGTCTGGTAATCTTCTTTGGCAATTACATTATGTAATTTGAGAGAGCTTAGTCTCTTGTTCCCGGAGTCGCTATCACTCTTCTGGTCTTCGGAGCTACTGTCTGTCATCATTTGTACCTTTCTGTGTGTTAAGTCTGTGTGTCCCAGTTATGCTTATTATAAATCACTGGACACAGACCACAAGAATAACTTTAACAGGTCTTTACTATTCGGAGGTCAGGGCTGAACTGCCCAGCAAATCCCTACACAACACTTACATACCGGTGTGGTCACCACCGGTATTACAGTATACAGCAGCCAAGAGAAAGTAGTACATCTCTTAAGGTAGTTCTCTTAAGGTGGAACAGGTTACATACACCACAATCCTCCCTTTTTAGCTTAACAGTTATATCCCCATTTAACATAACATAATAACATATATATATACAACTTCATGCAAAACAGTTCAAAGATTCAGTCTCTGAGGAGGCCTCCTGATTCGAGTTGGATAATGCCTTTCAGGGGTCTCTGATTCTCGTTGCTGGGGTGACTCATCTAGTTGGTCTCTTATGGATTGGACATCATCATCAGGTACATTCACTTCTGAGGTAGATGCTTCAGGTTCACTAACTTCTTCCACGGTTGTCTCTGCCGTAACCATGGGTTCGACCCTTGTTCTCGATTCTACCAGTTGGTCAGCATGACGCCGTATTACATTTTCACCAATATCTACCGTGTACATCAGGGGTCCTTGTCTGGCCCGAATTGTTCCAGATTGCCATTTCTCGTTTTTATAGTCCCGGGCTAACACTGGTTGTCCTATTTCGAAACTCCGAGTGGTCTTGTTATTTATATGCTGGAACTGTTTGTTTTCAACTTCCCTCCGCACATTTGGTTTTAACAAGTCCAACCTGGGCCGCAACCTCCTGTTATAGAACATCATGACAGGACTTTGGTTTGTCACTGCATGAGTGGCGTTTCGATATGCCAGTAGGAATTTGTCCACCTTGTGTTGTAGTGGGATCTGATCTTCGCTCATGGCCTTTATTGCTTTTTTGAACGTTTGTACAAATCTCTCGGCCAACCCGTTTGTAGCCGGATGATATGGGGCAGAGGTATGATGTTTCACCCCATTCTTCTTCATGAATTTCTGGAATTCTTCTGACACGAACTGCGGTCCGTTGTCTGAACATATTTGTTCTGGCAATCCATTTCTTGCAAATATCGTTCTTAGCACCGCGATCGTCTTTTCCGAGGTAGTGGTAGTCATCTTAATCACTACTGGCCATTTAGAATGTGCGTCCACCGCAATTAAAAACATGGAGTCCATGAATGGACCAGCAAAGTCAATGTGTACACGTTGCCATGGGGTTGAAGGCCATTCCCATGGATGCAGCGGTGCAATCGGAGGTGCATTTTGCACTTTTTGGCACCCTGAGCAGCTTTTTGTCAGATCCTCTATCTGTTGGTCGATACCCGGCCACCACACATAAACCCTAGCAAGGCTTTTCATCTTGACTCCCCCCAGATGACCTTCATGCAGTTCCTTTAGAACTCTCTCTCTTAACTTAGGAGGAATAATCACCCTTGTTCCATACATCAATGTTCCTTGACAGACGGACAGCTGGTCTCGTCTTGCTGAGAATGCCGGTAACAGTGGATCACCATGTGCTGGCCATCCCTTCACTGTCACTTCGTAGACCCGGGACAGTGTCGGGTCGTTCCTGGTTTCTCTTTCAATACTTGCATTGGTGACTGGTAAACATTCGATGATGGTCGAGTGAAATAACTCAACAGGGTCAACCGTCGGTGCCTCCTCCTCTGTAGGTAGTGGCAGGCGCGACAGCCCATCAGCATTACCATGCTGCTTTGTACCTTTGAATTCAATCTGATATTGATGTGCCCCTAGGAAAAGGGACCATCTCTGGAGTCTCTGTGCTGTCATCACCGAAACACCCTTCTTAGGGTTAAAAATGGATACCAACGGCTGGTGGTCTGTCAGAAGCGTAAACTTTTGGCCCTGCAGGTAATGATTAAACTTCTTTACTCCCCACACAAGGCTGAGAGCCTCCCTATCTATCTGAGCATAGTTGCGCTCAGCGGAGGTCAATGATCTGGATGCGAACGCGACTGGCCTCTCCAGGCCATTTGGCAACTTGTGTGAGAGTACTGCCCCAATACCATATGGAGAAGCATCACAAGCCAAACGAATAGGCAGCGTTGGGTTGAAGTGAGCCAACACTTCCTCTGAGGTGATCAATGCCTTGCTTTTGTGAAAGGCCCTCTTACAGTCCTCGCTCCACTTCCATGGTACTCCCTTCTGCAAAAGAGCGTTCAGCGGGTGCAGCACCGTGGATAAATTTGGCAGAAACTTATGGTAATAGTTAATCAACCCTAGGAACGACCTCAACTGGGATACATTATCCGGAGCGGGAGCCTTCACAACAGCTTCGATCTTGTCAGGAGACTTATGAAGCCCCTCCTGGTCAATGACATGACCACAGTACGAGATCCGCTTCTGAAAGAACTCACATTTCTGGCGATTAACTCGAAGTCCATATTCTTTCAATCTGGTGAGCACCAGTTCCAAATTTGCAAGGTGTTCCTCGTCATCATCTCCTGTAATCAGAATATCGTCCAGGTAACATTGTGTGCCTGGAATTCCCTGTAATACCTGCTCCATGGCCCTCTGCCAAATTGCTGGAGCCGATGCCACTCCAAAAACCAGTCTATTATACCGGTACAAGCCTCTATGCGTGTTGATCGTGAGATACTGGCGTGACTCTGCCTCAACTTCCATCTGTAAGTACGCCTGCGCCAGGTCTATCTTGGTGAAGTGTTTCCCGCCAGACAACGAAGCAAAGATATCCTCAATCCACGGAAGCGGATACTGCACCGTGTGAAGCATCGGATTAACAGTGATCTTGAAATCTCCACAGATGCGAACCTTCCCCGGTTCCCCCGGCTTGTTGCTCGATGAACGCTTCATGACGGGGACAATGGGCGTGGCCCACTCACTCCAGTCTACCTTAGACAGTACTCCTGAACGTTCTAGCCCTTCCAGCTCAGCTTCCACAGCAGGTCGTATCGCATAAGGTACCGGTCTGGCTTTGAAAAATTTCGGGTTTGCATGTTCTTCAACCTTGATGTTTGCCGTAATTCCTCTCAGTGTTCCCAGTCCCTGTTGGAACACCTCTTTAGCATCGTCCAATATTCTGGACAATCGTTTAGGTTTGACATCTTTTTTACCGGAATCTACCATTAGTGCTTTTAAGGAATGCCAGTCCATATTTATTTTCCTAATCCACTCCCATCCCAGTAGTGGTGGACCTCCCTCAGGTAGCACATATAAGTCCATTCCTCAGCTTTCTTTGCCCTTGTGGACCACCTTTACCTCTATCTTCCCGATGGGGTATACTCTTTGCCCCGTGTATGTTTTCAATACAATCTCCGTATCCCGTAGGGGAATATGTGGGAATAACCTTTTGTAATCTTGCTTATTCATGACCGTCAATGCCGATCCAGTGTCCAATTCCATCTTCACTTGGACTCCTGCTATCTGAAGTGTGACCCAGATTGTTTGGAGGTCTGCTTCATTACCAACATTGTGTACTCTTAGACTACCCAGTTCATTACTGCTGGAGTCTGAATTTGACTTCTGTTCGTTCGAACTGTTCTCTGTCACCTTGTGTACCTTTCTGTACTTTTCCTGCGGTGACTTTTTGTTGCTGGTCTTCTTTCCTGACCGGCATACTTTCGCTATGTGACCAAGCCTGCCACATTTTCTGCATTCCTGATTTTTGAACCAGCACTGGTTCTGATCGTGCGTTGTCCTTCCACAATGATAACATTTTACTGTACCCAAGACCATTTGATTGGTGTTGAGTTCCGGTGACCGTAGCTGCATTTCTGCAGTGCCTCTCGCTGCGGCTTCGTGCGATGCTGCAATAGTGACAGCTTTATCAAGCGTAAGATCATTCTCCTCAAGCAGTCGCTTTTGTGTTCCTTCTTTTAACAATCCACACACAAATTTATCTCAGTGCATCTGCTAGTCCTGTTCCAAACTGACAGTACTTTGATAGCTTACGCAGTTCAATTAAAAATTCAGCGTTGCTTTCGTCTTTCAGCTGCGTTCTTCTGTAAAATTTAAATCATTCCGCTATCATCAGCGGCGTGGGGTTTAAATGATTTTTCAGGACAGTAACAATATTCGCGAAAGTCTGATCCGCCGGTTTATCTGGTGACAGAAGGTGCTTCAATAGCCCGTATGTCTTCGCACCCATTGAGCTTAATAAGGTTAGTGCTTTCTCATCATCTGGTACCTTATTTGCTTTACAATAAACTTCCATGCGTTCTACATACGTGGTCCAATCTTTGATATCGCTATCAAAGGTATTAATGTTCCCATGTTTAGGCATCCTTGCAAGTTTTTAAATTTTTCTTTTTCTCAAAATGGCGGCTTCCCGCGCTTGTCTTCTTCCCCCGCCTACTAAAATGGTGGCTTCCCACGCTTGGCGGTCTTTCCCGCGCTCGTCTTCTTCCCCCGCCGACTACAATGGCGGATTCCCGCGTTTGCCTTCTTCCCCCGCTGGCTGCAATGGCGATTGCCGTGTTGCTGCCGTTCTCGCCTCCTCAGCGGTTCTCAATTCCCCGACGCTGCTTTTACTCCCCCGTGGGCATTCATGCTTCCCCTGCTGTTGCGCCTCTCAGCCCCGCATGCAGCCCGGTCCTTTACACCGGCTGCGTTTGAGTTCTCCACGGCTCTCGTGCCTTAAGCTGCCCCAGTCGCTGCGCCTCTCGGCCTCGATTGCAGCCCGGCCCTTTTCACCGGCCGTGGTCGAGTTCTCCGCCCTTTTTTTGCTCCGTTTTCCCTCCCCCACTCCACAGTCAACGCGGCCGACTTTCTGCTCGTGTCGCTGATCGGCTTACCCACCACCGTGGTAGAAGGGATGATCACTGCCTGTCGCTGATGGAGGGCTTCGTGGTCAGAATTTTTCTTTTTAACCCGGGTTCTCGATGCCTCCCGTGCGATGGTGCTCAGCAGGATGATGAGGGCGGATGCCTCTTCTCGACGCCCGTTCTGAGGACGAAGCTGCCTTTGATGTAAAACTGCCGCAAGTTAAGATCGGACTCGTCGCCACTGTTAAGTCTGTGTGTCCCAGTTATGCTTATTATAAATCACTGGACAGGTCTTTACTATTCGGAGGTCAGGGTTGAACTGCCTAGCAAATCCCTACACAACACTTATATACCGGTGTGGTCACCACCGGTATTACAGTATACAGCAGCCAAGAGAAAGTAGTACATCTCTTAAGGTAGTTCTCTTAAGGTGGAACAGGTTACATACACCACACTGTGCTTTTCCTTATTGATTCTTTTCCCGTTAGTGGATTTTTTGTTTTCAGATCGGCACACACGTGGAATGTGTCCCATCTTTCCACATCGCCTGCATGCTTTTTCCTTGAACCAGCAGTCCCTCTGGTCATGGGTGGATCTGCCGCAGCGATAACATCTCTCGAAACCCCGTGTCATTTCATGTGTGCCTAAGTCCTGTGGCCTTTGCTGTATCTCTGCAGCTCCTATTGCACTGAAAGCCTTGTCCAGTGTTAAATTTTTCTCAGAAGATACCTTTTTTTGTGTTTCTACACTTAGGGGATCGCAGATGAATTTTTCTCGCAGAGAATCTGCCAGTCCTGCCTCGAATTGGCAGTGTAGGGTATCAACAATCTCCTCAAAATTCTTGTCCATCGGTTCGGCTGGAGTAATTTAAATTTTGTAACAGCTTGTATGTCTTTGCGCCCATTAGATCCAGAAGCACTGAAGCTTTTTTTTCATCTTCTATTCCATTTGCGGTGCAATATACCTCCACTCTTTCCACATATGTGGTCCAATCCTCTATCTCGTTATCAAAAACATCAATATTGCCAGAATTAGGCATCTTAGGAAAGATATGGCGCTTCCCGCGCTTTTCTTTCTTTTCTGTAAAAAAGATATGGCGCTTCCAGCGCTGCTGCCGATGACAACGCTGTTACTGCGGTTTCCGTTTGTTTTATTTTTTTATTTACTGTTGGAGACTCGTTCCCGCCGGAGTTTCTCTCCAGGTCTGAACGCTGACTTGCTTGCCGCACTGGCCGTCTCCCGAGTGCTCCCTCCCAGTACGTTATTGCTTGCCTCCGATTTCGCTGCCTGTCTCAGCTGTAGAGCCAGCTGCTGGAGCCCCAGCCTGACACCCAGGAAGGATTAGCGCAGTACCTGCCACCAGCTTGTGAAACCACAGCTTCTCTCACTTCCTTGAGTCTTCAGGACGCCCGAGGAATCGATGTCCTTGAGGAGCTGCCGAATTGCAGGTAAGTCCGTTTCCACTGTAGTGTCCGTGCGTTGATAAAGACACTGAAGACAGGAGTTGGTTCATAGGTATTTACTAAGCAAAGTCTGGGGGGGGGGGGGGGGGGGGGTGTGTTCTAACGGATATACACAATACACAGGCTTATATAGCCCGAGTGGCAATCACCAGCACCACAGCACACCTGGGGCTCTTAAAGGCACATACACTACACTACCCACTACTCCAGGATCATCCTGGAGAGCAAAGATAACCTCCAGCTTTTTTCCATGTCCATCTCCTTAAACCCTTCTGCCCTGCCCCATTCAAATTCACAAATTACATCATGTGACCATGATGCATTTTCCCTTCTCATCCTCCGCAACCTCTTTGTAGCCTTTGACATGGTCAATCACACCATCTTCCTCCAACACCTCTCATCCATTGTCCAGCTGAGTAAGATTGCATTCATTTGATCTGCAGTGCCTTTTTCTAAGAATAAATGATTCCAAGTTGGATTGGACAAAATTTGAACTTTCCATACTGTCCAGTTTTGGACCAAATTAAATTTGAAATTCACTTTGGTGCTGACCTCTTCAGTGCATGTGGCAATGACACTTTTCATCAAGTGAATTCACCTCAAGAGCCTCATTTTCAAATCCCTCCTTCGCTATGCCCCACTGTACCTCAGTGATCTCTTCCGCCCTTACACCCCCAGATTCATTCTCTGCTCCCTCAATAGCAGCCTACACGTTGTTCCACTATTGGTAGCCACTCCTTTGGTCATTGAATCCTTGCCCAATGAAAGTCCCTTTGAATACCTCCCTCCTTTCAGTCAATTTAGGCCTTTCTTTTCAGCTATGCTTTTGCATTCCACCCATTTTGTTATCTTTCTCATAATGCTTAGTGACTACTCTTTAACCACCTGTAACATGCTCCATGATGTCTTTGCATTAGAGGAGTACTATAGAATACATGCTGTTGAGAACTTCCATAAGCAGACCAAGCTTCTTACGAAGTGTACCCCACATCTTTATTCTCTGCCCAGGTCTACAATTAAGCTCGACCTAAGTTAATTGCATACTGAATAGGCAGGTTGTGCACCACGTCTCATCACTTTAGACAGCAGAAGATATCACGTCAAACAGACCGTACTCTTGTTCTGCATTTATTTACAGAAATACATGGCAAAAAGATACAAGGAAACTTATAAAGGAACAGTATTTATAGGAGAGAACTGGAATCTGTCTACTAGGGTTAATATACCCTTTACAGAAAGTTGACTTTTTAAATAGGCGCTTGGAATGTACTAGTTCCTTTTGACAAATCAGAAGAATCTTTTTCCAAGGTGAACTAAGTTTTTCAGGATGATACACGTAGAATATATGACTTGTAAATACCCCACATAGCCTTGGTGTCTGTCAAAACTAAAAACTAGCAGTCGGATCTGTTATATTTATCTTATGGAACAACTTTCATGTAAACCCATTTCATTCTGCAGTCACTAAGCGAACAAAATTCTAAGTCTTCACATCTGGGTTGACATTGAGAGAAGGACCTGCAAAAGTTGGTGCTTTTTGCATATTTCCCTCAGACCAGTCCTCTTCACACATGGATGCTAGAAATTATATTAACATTTAAAAAAAGCTGCCAGCAAAAGAGAATTTTCAGCTTGTTTGTGGGTAGAACCTTACCTGATGCATGCAGACGAGGGTCTCCAGTCCACCATTTGTACTCACGAAAATCTTAAATCTATACTACTGTACTTGAAACTAAATAAAACTAAAAAAAGTATATTTAAAAAAAATCAGATTCTGAACCATGCAGAGACCAGGTATTATTATTTGATCATAGGTTCCTTCCCCCAGCCCTCTGTTAATCCCTGTTAGAGACATTAAGATTCTCCCTTAAATACCCTTGAGGGGGAAAAGAAAAAAATCAAGTAGCACTTCTATCTCCATAACCCTCAATCCTATTTAACAGATATCCATTCAGCTCCCTTTTGAAGGCGTCAATTAATCCCAGACACCCTACTTCTCTTAATGTCTAACCTTGCTTGAAGCATGCGAGTTTTGTACATGCCTATGTTCATTGTCCAAGTTAAATAACTTGCCTACGTTGCATTATTTTTTTTACATGGACTCTGGATGGAGCAGGCTTTTGGCCAAATGAGTACAGAATGCCTTCTATGAAAGCAATGTATTTAGAATGGTAGGTGAAATCCACTCGCTACTGCAGCGAGTACATTACTTTAAAGCCTATTCATAAAATGTAAATAGTCCAAATTCTGTGTTTTCTTAAAGTCGAATACAGTGAAACCTAAATATAACACACCTTTAAGACTAATTAACTTGGTGTGAATTTGGATTATTGGAATTGACAATTGGAGGAAAATCAGCAATGGCCAGAAGATCTACATGCAGGTAAGTCTTAATAACTTCATAGCATTCTTTATTCACAATTTGTTAAAAAAATTCTCATCCATTCCCTTTCTCACATCTACCCTGTGCTACACGACATTTCTGGCAAAGATAGGCTCAACATGCTTTAATCCCACTCAAACTGATCATGGGAAGGTACACGGTAGGCAATTACCCCCTCACTGTGGGCAATTGCTTAGCATTTGTTTGGTGCCTTCCCCCGATAATAAAATGAAATAAAACTCGGTGAGTGGAGGATTGAGTGCTTATCTCACATCCTACCACTCTGTGGAGCAGTATGTTTAGGGCTTCAATGTGCTGTGCCATCTGAACAGCCTAATGCACACATAGTTAATGTGCTATATATGCTACTCAGAGTGCAATTCCCAGAAGCTTAAAATGGGCTCAAACAGTAAAAATAATTTCAATAACCACCATACCAATTGTTTTTTAATTTGCAGAAAATAGTGAGTGTTATATGTTCATTAGCAACCATTGGTCTCAGTTAACTACTTCCCTTAAGTGCTTAGCCTATCAGATTATGTATAAAGGACAATAGATAAAAACATTAAGCAAATGAAAACTTTTACATTTAAAATTAGTGACTTTGATTTCTTTCACATGAAGAATGAATATGGATAAAAGGTTCATGTACCCTCAACTCAACCAGTTGCATTAGTTTAAAGCAGTTGTTGCTTTCCTGGGAAATGGGTTCAAACTGCAGGTAAAAGAAATGCGGCTGTTTCTACAGCATGCTTCTCTGCTCTTAATTCTTAATTTTAAAAACGGTATGGCCAGTGGGACTGGAGCAGAGCGTGTTGGCAGACTATTTATTCCACATGGGGCATCACACCAGAGTTTGACTATATCCGCCACTAACATCTATACAGACATCACATACTTTCTCCACATGCTGCACACTCTTATGAAGAGTCACTGGGCCTGGCTAATTTTCCCTATCATAGTCAAGAAACATTAACATATTAACATTAATATATCCTAAGGCTGTTAGTGATAGAATTGCTTTAACAATCCTGCCCAAAACATGCTGCTCCTTTTAAATATAAATAAAATGGGTTAAGCTGTGAAATTGCAGCAATGGCTCATCACATGATGCATCATAATGTGCAGATGCCTCCATCTTCTAATTCAGTGAAGAATTCCAGTACATATTTAGCACCTTTATAGAATACCAAGGCACACATTTAAAAAACCATCACTATAGACAAATTTCAAACTAAGCACAAGCTTAGGAACAATTGTTAAATTTAAATTGGAGTCAATATATTTCATTTAGAATTTAAATTCATTACAAAACACTTAAAACTTGCTGTATGTATTTTTATACATTTATATACATTAACAAGAGCAACCTGAACTTTTGAAAGTTGAAGTACAAATATGATTCCTGCATTCAAATTTAACAAGATTACAAAGTCTTCATAGACACAACCTAGGTACATGGACTTCAGGAATTTTAACTTTATTATAAATTAAAATCTATTCAGAGTCTGAAAAGTAGTAATCCTCATCCTCTTTGTCATCATCTGATTGAGGGTTTTTTCCATCCTTGAACAGCTTTTCTAGATTAGATTTCTGTGGGCCTGAAAAATACAAAGTCATAAGATGCAAAAGCTATTGCAGTTGGCACAGAATTAAATGAGTAGGCCTGTGCACCTATATTTAGGCACAATTTCAGTAGGTTAGATTAGGCAGCATTGCAGGTAACAACGCACCAGTTGTCATTTCTGACCTAGAATTGTTCTGGAGATAAATTTGTAACTGTATCTCTGCCAAACTGTTGACGTTGTCTTTTCATGTTGGTAGATCCGGATCTACTGAAACATTTTTACTTTTCAGCCAATGTTTTAATATATATTTATCTAATTAAGGCCCGTAAGCCAACACAAATGGTGGTTGGATAGAAAATAGTGCTCTGCATTGCTGAATACATTCTGGGTCTGATCGTGGATATTAGGCCCACCTGAGGATGCCAAACCGAGGCAGAAAGTTCCTATTTGAGAATATCTCAATGGGCCTCATCATGCAATCAAATACAATGCTTTATATTTCTTCCAAAATATTGAAAAAAACTATTGTACACTATACTGGCTGAAGACATCTGAAATTCAACGTCATTAATCAAAAGATCCACTGAAGTGTGACATTCCCAATGTAATTTAAATCAAAGCCAAGACAGCTAAAACAGCATCATCAAAAGTAATAACTATTACCACTAATGGTACAGGTGTATGGATTCTGAAAGCCTTGCCTGAATAACCAACTGCTCCCTGTAATGATATCAGCAAATAGTGATGGTATTTGCCTGTTTGATTACTTATGCCTGACCAGCAGAGGGCATGTGAGAGACAAGCAGTTTAGTTTTAGTTTTGTTTTAGATGGATCTCTAACATGATGTCTCCTGTAATGCTGTTAACTGAGTTGAACATACTTTAGATAAAAAGTCATTCTCTTTCATGAATGTGTCGTCATTGAACCCACATACAAATCGATACACTCCCTGCTTCATTTATTTCAACTGTGCTCAACTGATGATGTGCCATTTAAAATAAAAGCAAACATTTTACTTAATTACCTGGGCTCAATGTTGTGATGAGTCCTCTGTCTGCAAGAATTTAAAGGATTTGAACAGTCTTATTCCATTTCTTTGTAAGTAAGGGCCACAACACAAAATGACCCTTACTTTGGCACCAATTGGCCACTGTACTTGGGTCACAAAGAGGACATACAAGGTGCAGTTAGGGGTGCTCCTTGGGGTCAATTAAAATGAGTAGGGCAAAGTGGAGGAAGCTTTCCTTCGGATATATCCTGTGGCTTAGTGCTAATACTGAATGTCTGAAATTAAATGTGTTCCATATTCGGCATTTTGAAGAATAAAGAAAAACCCACCAAAAGCAAACATACACATATCTATAAGTCTTGCATATGGTGCACACTTCCTATAAAAAAAATCCTTACTTCACACATCATGATTTGTGAGCAATGCCTCTGAACATTTATAATGGAAAAATCCTGTACTAACATTTGGCTCATACACTATAAGAACAGGTCTCCTACTGCTAAGTGGCGCTGTTGCATTTTCCTGTCGCCCACCTCCTCTACCGCTCATAGCTTTTTCCTCTCTTTTGATCCTCCCTGCTCCTAACTTGAGGCCCCACTCTCCCTTCATGTCCTGTTCCTTTTGCCTTCCCGGGCCATTGTAGGCCCCACTCTTCCCTGCTCATTCTGCTGTCTCTCACCATTTCTCCACTGCCCTTTGCCACCTCATCCCTCCTCTTTCATGTCTAGTTCCTATCCTGCTCCTTAGCTTCAAGGCCCTGCTCTTGCTACATCTCACTTGTGGCCTTTGTACCATTCAATTACTTTTCAGAGTTGAAAAAAAAGTTTCTCAAAGGAAACTGGATCCTCTGGTTCATCAACATGTTCTTCAATAAGTCACGTGAAAGAGCTCCTCGGTTCTGGAGGATGAAGCAGTGATCTTTGGGAGTATAATACTGGTGACAGAAACTCCTCAAAAACCACATTTAAAACAAACACTTTAAAAGTTGCATTACTTTTCCCTCGATCTGATTTAATAGTTCTCGAATATATAGAATTACAGTTTGTTTCTACATTTCTATATTAGCAATGGATAGAAGATTGGCTAACTAACAGAAAACAGAGAGTCGGGATAAATGGGTCATTTTCTGGTTGGCAAACGGTAACTAGTGGGGTGCCACAGGGACCAGTGCTGGGGCCTCAACTATTTACAATCTATATTAATGACTTGGATGAAGGGACCGAGTGTAATGTAGCCAAATTTGCTGATGATACAAAGATAGGTGGAAAAGCAAGTTGTGAAGAGGACACACAGAATCTGCAAAGGGATATAGATAGGTTAAGTGACCAGGCAAACATTTGGCAGATGGAGTATAATGTGGGAAAGTGCGAGGCTATCCACTTTGGTAAGAAAAATAAAAAAGCAAATTATTATTTAAGTGGAGAGAGATTACAAAATGCTGCAGAACAGAGGGACCTGGGAGTCCTTGTGCATTAAACACAAAAAGTTAGCATGCAGGTAAAGCAAGTAATTAGGAAGGCAAATGGAATGTTGGCCTTTATTGCAAGGGGATGGAATATAAAAGTAGGGAAGTCCTGCTACAACTGAACAGGGTGTTGGTGAGACCACACCTGGAGTACTGCATACAGTTTTGGTCTCCTTATTTAAGGAAGAGATACACTTGCATTGGAGGCAGTTCAGAGAAGGTTCACGAGGTTGATTCCTGAGATGAAGGGGTTGTCTTATAAAGAAAGGTTGAGCAGGTTGGGCCTATACTCATTGGAGTTTAGAAAAATGAGTAGTGATCTTATTGAAACATATAAGATACTGAGGGGGCTGGACAAGGTAGATACAGAGAGGACGTTTCCCCTCATGGGGGAATCTAGAACTAGGGGGCATAGTTTCAGAATAAGGGGTCGCCCATTTAAAACGGAGATGAGGAGGAATTTCTTCTCTGAGGGTCGTGAATCTTTGGAATTCTCTTCCCCAGAGAGCTGTGGAGGCTGAGTCATTGAATATATTTAAGGTGGAGATAGACAGATTTTTGAACAATAAGGGAGTGATGGGTTATGGGGAGCAGGAAGGGAAATGGAGCTGATCCCAAGATCAGATCAGCCATGATCTCATTAAATGGTGGAGCAGGCTCGAGGGGCCAAATGGCCTACTCCTATTTCTTATGTTCTTATTAATAAAATGAACACTTTCATATGACATTTTATAAGCAATTTTTAATAAACACATTTTAGAAAATGCTGTTTAAATTCCATCATTTAAATCCTCATAATAAAAAGATACAAGACAAAGAAAAACAAAACACAATAAGAGAAAGAAACAGGCACAAGAATTGAAATGAAACAGACAACCAGCTTTGGCAATATGGTTCTCTGTAAACTTTCATGCCAATAAAGCATTTGAATTTGAATTTGAATTTGACAGTGTGTGCTTTCACTTACTGTTAGCAACGCCATTACAAGACCCATTGTTTTTAGAATACTTATCGATGTGGTAGATGGTTTTAAAAAATAAATCTAACCTACTTCTACATAGGATATACGGCACAGAAACAGGCCATTCAGCCCAACCAGTCCATGCTGGTGTTTATGCTCCACTTGAGCCTCCTCCAGTTTTTCCTCATCTAAATCTATCAGCATAACCCTCTATTCCCTTCTCCCTCATATGTTTGTCCAGCCTCCCCTTAAATGCATCTATACTATTCGCTTCAACCACTCCCTGTGGTAGCGAGTTCCACATTCTCACCACTCCCTGGGTAAAGAAGTTTCTTCTGAATTCCCTATTGGATTTCTTGCTATCTTATATTGATGGCCTCTAGTTATGCTCTTCCCCACAAGTGGGGAACTATTCATAATTTTAAAGACCTCTATTAGATCAGCCCTCAGCCTTCTTTTTTCAAGAGAAAAGAGACCCAGCCTGTTCATCCTTTCCTGATATGTATACCCTCGAATTTCTGGTATCATCCTTGTAAATCTTCTCTGCACCCTCTCCAGTGCCTCTATCCTTTTTATAATATGGCCACCAGAACTGTACACAGTACTCCAAGTGTGGTCTAACCAAGGTTCGATACAGGTTTAGCATAACTTCCCTACTTTTCAATTCTATTCCTCTAGAAATAAACCCTAGTGCTTGGTTTGCTTTTTTTATGGCCTTGTTAACCTGTGTCGCAACTTTTAGTGATTTGTGTATCTTTACTCTTAGATCACTTTGTTCCTCTACCCCGAGACTCCCACCCTCCAAGGGATGTGACCTCCCTATTCTTCCTACCAAAATGTAATACAGTACCTCACATTTATGTGTTGAACTTCATTTGCCAATTATATGCCCATTCTGCAAGTTTATTAATGTCCTCCTGTAATTTGTTGCAGTCCTCCTCAGTATTGACTACCCCCCCCCTCCAATTTGGTGTCATCCGCAAATTTAGAAATTGTGTTTTTGATTCCTAAGTCGAAATCGTTAATGTAAATTGTGAACAGCAGTGGTCCCAGCATGGATCCTTGTGGAACACCACTACCCACCTTCTGCCACTGTGAAGAGCTACCCTTTACTCCCACTCTCTGCTTTCTGTCTTGAAGCCAGCTAGCAATCCATTCTGCTACTTGTCCCCTGACTCCGCATTCTCTGACCTTGTTCAGTCTATTATGGGGTACCTTATCGAAGGCCTTTTGAAAATCCAGATAAATTACATCTACTTCTAATAGTATCCTTTCCCACCTGAACCTCACTCTTACCAATTCACCGCCACTTCTCTACACTTACCCTCTGACTTACCATAAGCAATGCCATTGGAGATCCCTTAGCAATATGTTATAAGACTTTCATTAAGCATACACTTCCTGAAAGTGTCACACTATTTCTTGCAACATTTATTCACCACACTTTTGAGTCATCATGAGCAATGCCACAAGATATATATAGATATCTATCTACCTAGCGGGTTCTATATCCACTCATTTTTGTTTTTCCCCTAAACTGTATTCCAAAGGGATTCTTTCTCAGCTTCTAGATGTGGTAGGCTTATGAATGTGTTATTCCGGAGAAGTATTCTGCAAGCGTAAAGCCCTTCAGTAAAACTGAAGTCAATGGGAATCTGGGGGGAAAACTCTCCACTGGCTGGAGTCATACCTAGCACAAAGGAGGATGGTTGTGGTGGTTGGAAGTCAATCATCACAGCCCCAGGACATCACTGCAGGAATTCGTCAGGGCAGTGTCCTAGGCCCAACCATCTTCAGCTGCTTCATCAATGATCTTCCCTCCATCCTGACTTGGAAGTATATTGCTGTTCCTTCATCGTTGCTGGGTCAGAATCCTGGAACTCCCTCCCTAACAGCATTGTGGGAGCACCTTCACCACACGGACTGCAGCGGTTCAAGGCGGCGGCTCACTACCACCTTCTCAAGGACAATTAGGGATGGGCAATAAATGCTGGCCTTGCCAGCGATGCCCACATCCCATGAACAAACAAAATAACCACCTCTTTTTACAACCCAACCCTGTGACCAAGCTTTTAGTCACCCCTCCTAATATCTAATTCTTTGGCATTTTTGTCTGATTACACTCCTGTGAAGCAATACAAATGCAAGTTGTTGTAATTATCCAAATGTGAGCTGCAAGGTTCTGGTGTACAGGAAATGTGGCCCATTCCCCAGCCATCAAAACGCTTTTGATTTTCTTGCACCTGAAACATTTTATGCTCGTTTATAAAATGATTTTATTGATGGCAAGTTTAGGAAAAATCTCCAGAATGTAATGAATCATTTGTTTTGGGGCTGGGTTATTGTTTCCCTGTAATACTGTCATTGTTGAAATGTTTGGGATATGAATGGCTGGTGCATTCCTTTGGACCTAATATGTGGAACTGAAAGTTATGTGTTGTGGTTTTAAGCTTCAAGCTTTGCTTCACTAAAATGTAGTCATGTGAATGGAGTGTGCACCCTAGGTGAGCAACTGTTTTCAAGAGATCTATTTTACATGAGAAAAGTTGTTTCAGAAGAAACTAATGGAGAGACTTGTATGTTCATTGGTGAGACTTCACCAGAACAGTCGTCATTGTGTTGTGAAATGTAATAACTACTCGGTACAGGAAACTTCGCGATATCCGGCACCGACGGGACCGAGCTGCTGCCGTTCTATCAAAACTTCCGGATAGACCAGCGCTAATGTTGTCAGATACGGAGGTTTTCATCTCCATATCTGACAACAAACACTGTTGCTTAGCAACGGCTTGTAAACACTCGGCCCGTACCTTGGAAGCGTCTCTGAAGCTGTTGCTAAGCTACAGAGATGCTTTCCAGAGCCTGGCTGTTAAAAAAAAAATGCTAGGTGAAGAAAAAAAACCTAACCAAAACGGCTGCTGATTTCTGCCGTTAGATCGAAGTTTCCGGACATACAACCTCCGGATAAACCAAAGTTTCCTGTAGTTGATTAAAGGAGTACTTTATATTGGTACTACATTCCAGGAAACTGATGGTGCTGAGATGGCTGGTCTCCTGTTTAGTTGGCTGATAATTGTAGTTCCTTTGTTTAAGCTCCTAGTTGCGCTAGTTCAGTTGTCAGTTGCATATGTTTTTTTACAGGTGCCTAGTATCACTGTAAACGGGTCTTTTTCCGAGTGGCAGGCAGTGACTAGTGGGTATATATATAAATAAATAATCTAGACGAGGGAACTAGATGTAATATCTCCAAGTTTGCAGATGACACAAAGCTGGGTGGGCGTGTCTGCTGTGAGGAGGATGCAGAGAAACTCTAGTACGATTTGGACAGGTTGGGTGATTATACTGCATTTGCCATGCATCTGCCCAATGTGGATAAATGCGAAGTTATCCACTTTGGTGGCAAATACAGGAAGGCATATTATTATCTGAACGGCAATAGATTGGGAAAAGGGGAACCAGTCGCTGAAGGTAAGCATGCAGGTACAGCAGGTGGTTAAGAAGGCAAATGGTATGTTGGCCTTCATAGCGAGAGGATTTGAGTACAGGAGCAAAGATGTCTTGCTGCAGTTGTACAGGGCCTTGGTGAGACCACACCTTGAGTATTGTGTGCAGTTTTGGTCGCCTTATCTGAGGAAGGATGTTCTTGCCATGGAGGGAGTGCAGCGAAGATTCACCAGACTGATACCTGGGATGGCAGGAATGACGTATGAGGAGAGATTGGGTCGATTAGGCTTATATTCGCTAGAGTTTAGAAGAATGAGAGGGGATCTCATTGAAACTTATAAAATTCTAACCGGACTAGACAGGCTAGATACAGGAAGGATGTTCCCGATAGCGGGGGAGTCCAGAACCAGGGGTCACAGTCTAAGGATAAGGGGTAAGCCATTTAGGACAGAGATGAGGAGGAATTTCTTCACCCAGAGAGTGGTGAACCTGTGGAATTCTCTACCACACAAGGCAGTTGAGGCCAATTCATTAGTTATATTCAAGAAGGAGTTGGATATATTTCTTGAGGCTAAAGGGATCAAGGGGTATGGGGAGAAAGCAGGGACAGGGTACTGAATTTGGATGATCAGCCATGATCTCATTGAATGGCGGAGCAGGCTCAAGGGGCCGAATGGCCTACTCCTGCTCCTATCTTCTATGTTTCACAGTGTCTTTACTTGAGTGAAAACTCATGGATCAGTGTAAGAGGCAGAGGACAAAGTGGTCAGAGTGGAAGTGGAGTGGAGAGTTAAAGTGAGGGGTGACCGGAAGCTCGGGGGTCACGCTTGCAGACTGAACGAAGATGTTCCGCAAAGTGGACACCCAATCTGCGTTTGGTCTCCCCAATGTAGAGGAAACTGCATTGTGAGCAGCGAATACAGTATACTAAATTGCAAGAAATACAAGTAAATCGCTGTTTCATCTGGAAGGAGTGCTTGGGGCCCTGGACGGTGGGTAAAAGGGCAGGTGTTGCATCTCCTGCGCTTGCACGGGAAGGTGTCGTGGGAAGGGGAGGGGGTGATTGAGGAGTAGACCAGAGCATCGCGGAGGGAACGGTCCCTTCGGAATGCTGAAAGAGGAGGGGAGGGGTAAATGTGTTTGGTGGTGGGATCACGCTGGAGATGGCGAAGGATGATCCGTTGAACGTGGAGGCTGGTGGGGTGAAAGGTAAGGACAAGGGGAACCCCATCGTGGTTCTGGGAGGGAGGGCAAGGGGTGAGAGCAGGAGTGCGGGAAATGGAACGGACACGGTCGAGGGTCATGTCAACCACGGTAGAGGGGAATCGATTGAGGAAAAAGGAAGACATAAAGGAAGCACTAGTAAGGAAGGTGGCATCGTCAGAACAGATGTGACGGTGATTGATACCAATGGTCTTGTAGGTGCAGTAACAGAAACTCATTTGGGCTCTGGTTGTAAAGTTTAAAGGCAAAGCTGACCATCACATTTTACCCATTAGCATACTCACATATGGAATAAAACTGAAATGAAGAAACCTTTACGTGAAAGTGCAGTGCTCCTACCTTCTATTAAACATGATGATTTCGATCTAGATGGTGTCATAAAAACTGCTGGTTTCTGAAATAAGAATAATCAGGACTTAAGTTACTAAGATATAAGCTTCTTAATCATGTAAATGAACTATTTACAGCCACTTGTTTCCTACCGATTTTTTCTTGACTTTGGACCAATTCTTCATCTTGCATTTTTTTTGCAGTTGAAAAACATATTTGTCATTATTAGCACTATAAAAGATAATAAATAATGGATATTGGAATATGTTGTAGAAACACTATACTTTTAAAATGTGTACACATGAAGACAACCCAGTGACGTTGCACGTTGGTACATAAAATACTCAAGCATGAATATTTAGAATTTGAGTTTTTGCACTTATTCTCCGTGATAAATTCCTGATCTTATGTGGTTACAAAGTATCACTGGAAATCTAATATTAGGTCACATCAATACCTATTTATGAAATATTGTGCATCAGAGGCAAACCAAAATGGAGAAAAAGAATGATGGTTGGCAGCATTAAAAAAAAGTTAAACACACACAAGCAATGAAAAGCTTTACATGGTTCCAAATTGTGTGTGTGTTATTTTTATTACATATATAGAAAATGAACAAGCACTCGCAAAGTCCAATTGTATTTCAGGATGCAGTACTGCTTCCATTACTAGGTTATAAAGTCTCCTGGCAGCAGTAAAATTTATTTTTGTTGGGTTGATTACCTATCAGTGGGTCCCAACATTCGAGGACTGATGTGATTCCACTGTGGTGTTTTTGCTAAAGGAAAAATTACTGAAGATGGAGTAGTTGGATTTGTCTGAAGCATGAAGTCATCATCATCCTCTTGGCTGCTTGGAAAGCTAGGAAGCTGCAATATTGTTATGAAAAGTAAAAGGAAATGTTGAAACTCAAAATCTGCAATTCTTAAATACTCAGCATTTGTTTTAGAACTAAAGATTTATTATGTGCACAGCATAACTAACTTCACATTCAATAATTTGCATCTATAATGAGTATCATCTTCTAGTGATTTTAAAGTACTTGACTTCTTAATGTTTTTTATTTTGACATTTAAGTCAATATATACAAGATTACTTAATATAATGTGGGGAATTTAGATTTTCCACTAAACTAGATTGAGTCACTTCTTGGTAAAATTGGCTAATCAAATAACACAGGCAGGTCTTAGAAGAGATGTGTTCTCAGTGTTATATTTTTGATAGCATCAAAAACACCTGAATTGTTGCTGTAAATCTGCTTCTAAATGGAGTTGTACATAGCCTACATTTATAGAATTATCCACGCTCCTTAAATTTCCACGCATTACTCAAACTTCATGATGTGTTTTGCATTTAAAACCACAAAGAAAAGGCTACTGTCATCAGCCACAGGACCTTCACCCAAATCTTCAGCCCGGTTTGGAAGGTGAAGCATTGATTGTATTGTCATTTTTAGTGGTCTTATAGTACGGAGTCTCTAAACAGCTGACAAGAACTGAGTACTTATGTCGGCATAAATTCAGATAATGAAAACTGGCACGCTTGAGAAACATTTGAACATGTTTGATGTGATATTGGGATGCATACATAGGCAGCTTACTCCTTCCACAATGAATGTCAAACAGTATCGAAGAGGTCATTTAACTATCAAGTGAAATTACTTTCCCCGAGGCCCATGACTGCTGAATAGTATTACCTGAACAATAATGTGGTAATGTATCATACCGAACACTTCTTCCAAAATACAGCTCAAGAACCTCAAATCTATCATGACAAAAAAACACCTGTCCTCTTAGGGTACAGCAAATTAGAACAAACTGTAACTAATGTGGGCAAAATAATTGGTTCCCCATTTTGAAAACTGTAAGAAACAGGGAGATCCAGGATATTCTGGGACAAAGTTCAAATTTTAAGATATACAAGATATGCTCGGAGCCAGAAATGCAAAGGGTCATCTTGCCCTCTTCCTCAGATAATACGATCTAGTCTTGATATTGATCAGTATAGTAATTGTTGGGCTGGTGGCAGATGACATTGGAAAGCTCCAATAAATGGGTATGTTCCAACTGCAGCCATTGCTGAATAGATAATCTGGCTTCCAATTCCAAGATTGGAGACCATGTAGGTAGCGCCAAGTCTGCTATGTGGGGCACGAGATATTTCCTGACTAATATCACAGAAGTGATTGCATTATTCTAAGAAGCTTGTCAGAGGAGAGTTTCATTGCTCCTTCTTCCCATTAGTACGGTTTGAGCCATCTTTTAAAAAAATGTGTTCCTTGGATGTGGGTGTCATTGGGAAGGCCAGCATTTATTGCCCATCCCTAATTGCTCTCGAGAAGATGGTGGTGAGCCGCCTTCTTGAACTGCTGCAGACCGCGTGGTGAAGGTACTCGCATAGTGCTGTTAGGGAGTTCCCGGATTTTGACCCAGCAATTATGAAGGAACGGCGATATATTTCCAAGTTAGGATGGTGTGTGACTTGGAGGTGATGGTGTTCCCATGCACCTGCTGCCCTTGTCCTTCTAGGTGGTAGAGGTCACTGGTTTTGGAGGTGCTGTCGAAGAAGCCATGGCGAGTTGCTGCAGTGCATCTTGTACTGTAGATGGTACACACTGCAGCCATGGTGTGACGGGGATGGAGGGAGTGAATGTTTAAGGTGGTGAATGGGTGCCAATCAAGCGGGCTGTTTTGTCCTGGATGGTGTCGAGCTTCTTGAGTGCTGTTGGAGCTGCACTCATCCAGGCAGTGGAGAGTATTCCATCACACTCCTGACTTGTGCCTTGTAGATGGTGGAAAGGCTTTGGGGAGTCAGGTGTGAGACACTCGCTGCAGAATACCCAGCCTCTAACCTGCTCTTGTAGCCACAGAATGTGTGTGGCCGGTCCAGTAAAGTTTCTGGTCAATGGTGACCCCCTAGGATGTTGATGTTGGGGGGATTCGGCGATAGTAATGCCGTTGAATGTCAAGGAGTGTTTAGACGCTCTCTTGTTGGAGATAGTCATTGCCTGGCATTTGTGTGGCGTGAATGTTACTTGCCATTTATCAGCCCAAGTCTGAATGTTGTCCAGGTCTTGCTGCATGCAAGTATAGACTGCTTCATTATCTGAGGAGTTGCAAATGGAACTGAACACTGTGCAATCATCAGCGAACATCCCCATATCTGACCTTATGATGGAGGGAAGGTCATTGATGAAGCAGCTGAAGATGGTTGGGACTAGGACACTGCCCTAAGGAACTCCTGCAGCAATGTCCTGGGGCTAAGATGATTGGCCTCCAACAACCACAACCATCTTCCTTTGTGCTAGGTATGACTCTAGCCATTGTAGAGTTTTCCCCGATTCCCATTGATTTCAATTTTACTAGGGCTCCTTGATGTCAAGGGCAGTCACTCTCACCCCACCCCTGGAATTCAGCTCTTTTGTCCATGTTTGGACCAAGGCTGTAATGAGGTCTGGAGCAGAGTGGTCCTGGTGGAACCCAAACTGAGCATCGGTGAGCAGGTTATTGGTGAGTAAGTGCCGCTTGATAGCACTGTCGATGACACCTTCATCACTTTGCTGATGATTGATGGGGCAGTAATTTGCCGGATTGGATTTGTCCTGCTTTTTATGAACAGGACATACCTGGGCAGTTTTCCACATTGTCGGGTAGATGCCAGTGTTATAGCTGCACTGGAACAACTTGGGTAGAGGCGCGGCTAGTTCTGGAGCACAAGTCTGCAGCACGACAGCCAATTTTGTCGGGGCCCATAGCCTTTGCTGTATCCAATGCGCTCAGCCATTTCTTGATATGTGGAGTTGTAATGAAATCTGTTTGTCTTGCCTGTATTCGTTTTGCACTCATGTATATTACCCTCCCCCACACGGTGTATAGTTTCACTTCCTCTTTCCTGACTAACCTGGAAGGTTCCAGGTCTTGGCTCTTGGCTCCGCCCCTGACTTCTCTTACTTAAAGATCCCAGGATCTGTATGACTCATTCCTGTGAGCCAGTCGGTGTGTTGAGATGTTAGCTCTGATCTTAGTGATTAAAAGCCAACTTGTTTAAGTTAATAACTTCCAGTTTTGTGGTTATTGAAGGCACATCAGGAGTGAATTGAATTGGCTGAAGACTGGCCTCTGTGATGGTGGGGACCTCAGGAGGAGGCCGAGATGGATCATCCACTCTGCACTTCTGGCTGAAGATGGTTGCAAACGCTTCAGCTTTGTCTTTTGCACTCGCGTGCTGGGCTCCACCATTATTGATGATAGGGATGTTCATGGAGCCTCCTCCTCCCGTTAGTTGTTTAATGGTCCACCACCATTCACGACTGGGTGTGGCAGGACTGCAGAGCTTTGATCTTATCCGTTGATTGTGGGATCCCTTAGCTCTGTCTATAGCATGATGCTTCTGTTGTTTAGCATGCATGTAGTCCGGTGTTGCAGCTTCCCAGGTTGGCACCTCATTTTTAAGTATACCTGGTGCTGCTGCTGGCATGCTCTTCTATAGTTCTCATTGACCCAGGGTTGGTTGCCTGGCTTGATGGTAATGGTAGAGTGAGGGATATGCCAGGCCATGAGGTTACAGATTGTGGTGGAATACAATTCAGCTGCTGCTGATGGCCCACAGCACCTCATGGGATGCCCAGATTTGAGCTGCTAGATCTGTTGTGAATCTATCCCATTTAGCACGGTGGTAGTGCCACACAACATAATGGAGGGTGTCGTCAATGTGAAGACGGAACTTCGTCTCCACAAGGACTGTGCAGTGGTCACTGATACCAATACTACCATGCATCTGCGACAAGAATATTGGTGAGGACGAGGTCAAGTTGGTTTTTCCCTCGTGTTGGTTCTCTCAGCACCTGCTGCAGGCCCAGTCTGGCAGCGATGTCCTTCAGGAATCAGCCAGCTCAGTCAGTCGTGGTGCTAGTGAGCCACTCTTCGTGATGGACATTGGAGTCCCCCCACCCAGAGTACATTCTGTGCCCTTGCTCCCCTCAGTGCTTCTTCCAAGTGGTGTTCAACATGGAGGAGTACTGATCCATAAGCTGATGGTAGGTGGTAATCAGCAGGAGGTTTCTTTGCCCATGTTTGACCTGATGCCATGGGGTCCGGAGTCAATGTTGAGGACTCCCAGGGCCACTCCCTCCTGACAGTATACCACTGTGCCGCCACCACTGGTGATGGAGGAGGTATGATTCTGTGAGTACGACGGTGTCAGGCTATTGTTTGACTAGTCTGTGGGACAGCTCTCCCAATTTTGGCACAAGTCCCCAGATGTTAGTGAGGAGGACTCTGCAGGGTCGACTGGGCTGGTTGTGCCTTTGTCATGTCCGAAGCTGGTGCAGAGGTTGATGCGGGGTGGTCTGTCCAATTTTATTCTTCTTATTGTTTCTTGTAGCGGTTTGTTACAACTGAGTGGCTTGCTAGGTCATTTCAGAGGGCAGTTAAGAGTCAACCGCATTGCTGTGGGTCTGGAGTCACATGTGAGGACGGCAGATTTCCTTCCCTAAAGGACATTAGTTAATCAGATAGGTTTTTATAACAATCCGGCAGTTTCATGGTCACCATTACTGATACTAGCTTTTTATTCCAGATTTATTTATTAACTGAATTTAAATTACACAGCTGCCATAGTGGAACTCACGTCTCTGGATTATTAGTCTAGCCCTCTGGATTACTAGTCCACTAACATAACCACTGTGTTACCGTACCCAGTTTGTGGACATGACTTTCTAACAATGCTCTGGCTGCTGTCAAGGTAGCAATTTGTGCTTCGTAGTAGCCTGCATCATGCTTTAGAGTTCGCGTTGGGGAAGGTTGATCCGAGTCCTAAATCGTATTGTGCAGAGGACTGTATGGCCTCATCCTTTCCCAAGATCACATACATCGCCAGCACTGATGACACCTTCTTCAAGAATATGGACCAGGTGACACACTTCAAAATGTTATGCAACATTGGAAGTCTATGCACGCACAGATCGTAAATTTAAGTATAGAATATTCCCACTGACACAAACTATTACCTCTGCATAAGATGATAATAGTAGACCAATTCCCTGACTTAGTATTCCTGGTGAGGAGTGACAGTTGCAAGGAGGGCTGGTCGAGAAATCACAGACTTGCAGTCTTTAATTTTCTGTTCAGTGATTTATTGGTTTGAAAAATCAAGGGCTGTAGATAACAAGAACTTCCATTTGTGTCAGCTGTGGCTCAGTTGGTAGAACACTCGCCTCTGAGTCAGAAGGTTGTGGGTTTAAGTCCCACTGCAGGGACTTGAGCACAAAAATCTAGGCTGACACTCCAGTGCAGTGCTGAGGGAGTGCTACACTGTCTGAGGTGCCGTCTTTCGGATGAGACGTTAAACCGAGGCCCCGTCTGCTCTCTCAGGTGGATGTAAAAGATCCCATGGCCCTATTTCGAAGAAGAGCAGGGGAGTTATCCCCAATGTCCTGGCCAATATTTATCCCTCAACTAACATAACAAAAACAGATTATCTGGTCATTATCACATTGCTATTTGTGGGACCTTGCTGTGCTCAAATTGGCTGCCGTGTTTCCCACATTACAACAGTGACTCCACTTCAAAAGTACTTCATTGGCTGTAAAGTGCTTTGAGACTTCTGGTGGTCATGAAAGGCGCTATATAAATGCAAGTCTTTCTTTCTTTCATTTATATGGCACCTATAACGTAGTACATAGACCCTCGATTTCTGACCTGCAATCTCTGACCGCTCCACCCCCACCCTGATCAGGAGTCCCAAATCAGGGAATCAATTCATACATCTACATTGGTGATTTGCAGCTTGAGTTTGTTCACATAATGGTAAACTTGTTTTTTTGCGAGCATGTTTATTTCCTCAAATATACTAGGAGGGAACGAGACAAAAATGAGAACCAATAATGACAATAATGGCTCCAACACTGCTAAATGAAGACAAACTATAGAAAAATGGGACCTGGAGTGATGCGTCTTGTTCATTTTGACACCATATTTTCATTTTAGGAGCTATTGTCATTCAACTAACCTAAAGCTGTCCTGCTGACCAGAGACTTCTGCATTAATAACTGTGAGAATTTACTGGTTACATGAAAGAACAAAAGCATTAAATATTTTAAGGTAAGAATGGAAGACCAAAAGGTACTATGCCAACTGTTTCATAAGAACATAAAAAATAGGGGTAAGAGTAGGCCATATGGCCCCTCAAGCCTCCTTTGCCATTCAAGAAGATCTTGGCTGAACTTCTTTCTCAACTCCACTTTCCTGCCTTATCCCCACATCCCTTGATTCCCTAAGGGCTGAATTTTCTGTGGTGGTAGCGGGCGGGAAAGTTGTTTTTTTTTTTTGACAGCGGGTCAGGAACCCGCTGTCAACTCACTCAGTGAGAAACGCGCCTTTCCCACAGGCGCATCTGTCAGCATCGAGCCGACCCGACCTGCAGCAGTTAAGAGCCTTTCTCCCCCTATTTTTAAAATTTCCCTGCATGGCCACGGGATTCATACAGCTCGGAAATCAAGTCAGTCAACCTGAAGCGCGAGTTCTGTGGCCATTGCTCCAGCTGATTGCTTGACAGTATAGAAAACAAACCAAAATAAAAACACGTTGATTACATCAGCTAACAGATTGATGGAGATTCTGTTCTACTTGCAAAGCTACTGGTAAATGTTAATTTTTCAATGGCCATTCTCGGCTGTTGCCTTCCAACTGAACAGTAATTGCAGTGAATTGATCTGCACTATAAAAATGACATATACCATTTAAATAAATGTTTGTGTTGTTTCTGGTCAGGTTTCTCTCACAGTATACTGTGATTATCCAGTTACACATTAAATCAAGTCATAAAAAGTAACAATTTCATTCTCATCACTCATTCCACTGGTTCAATTTGTTTTCAGTCCCTGAATATGACTAATTTAATTTTTCAGTCTGAGACTTTAGGGTGAATTTCTGCAGAGGTTCTCTCACTTGTTCATTGTTAACTTCAACAGAAGAGCTGCAGAAATCCCACAAACACATTGTAAGCATCACTTACACAGTTTGTCAGGGATTCCGCAGCTCTTCCGCTGAACTTGCGTATTATAAATCCACCCCTTTACAATTATATTTAAAACCTGCTTAATTTTGTGTATTACCTATAAACACACATCTTTCTTTTATTTGCACCAGTTACTGATATAAAAGTCTATAGAATTGTGACTAAAGCACCAATAACTTCCCAATTAATGTACTTTTTAAATTATGTTCTTGATCGTATTTGTCGATGGAGTTATATTACTTAATGATAATTTTATTTAATTATTTCTTTATCGCTCATATATAACTTTTATTATATTATTGTACAGTAAAGATTCAACACCCACTATGTTAGATTAAACTTAAAATTTAATGTGGCCAGAGTCCCTTTAAGGATCCCGGCTTAAAACGTGTAATGAATGATGTCACCAGACCTGCTCCATCTAATTGGGCTGGGTAACGCGCTGGGCGGGCTTAGTAGGCCACATTAAGGTAAGTTCATTTTGTACAACGGGATGGAGCCAGCTGCGGGGTCGCGACCCGCCACGGACACCGGCTGCACCGGACCTGCCAAGGTAAGGAAAATTCCAGCCTTAGTGTCCAAAAATCTATCGCTCTCAGTCTTGAATATACTCAACGACTCAGCATCCATACCCCTCTGGGGTAGAGAATTCCAAAGATTCACAACCCTCGAAGTGAAGAAATTTCTCATCTCAGTCTTAATTGGCCAACCCCTTATCCTGAGACTATGGCCTAGAAATTCAGTTGCTTGCGCCACCAGTTTGCGCCCAAAGAGGCCACTCAGAGGCTTTAGCGCCACTGGCCACAACCACCGCGATATTTAGCGGGGCGCTAATGGCGGCGTTAGCCTGTAGCGCTGCGCCGCCACCGATGACGTCATCTGTGTGCGCAGCGCCCCGCTACCGCCCTGAACGCCATATTAGGTCGCAACCGCCTCTTCCGCGCCGGCCGCAAATAGCGACCGGTACACAGGGGCCAACCTGTGGCGGTAGTGGAGCGAGTTAAGGTGGAGGTGCGGCCGGCCGCTTTTTCGGCGGCCGCCTGCCCGCAACCCCCCCCCCCCCCCCGCGGCATTGCCGGCTGTTTCCCGAGAGCCCGGCACTTCTCCTTGGTGCCGGGCTCATTTGCCGGCACTCGTGAGCGGGGATCGCGCTGTTGCAGCCACCTCCCCCTTAACAGTGGGAGGAAGGCCTACAGTACCGCTGCGTGCCGTGCCGCAGCGGGTGGCGCTGCGGCACTTTGCGCGCCGATATTCAGTTTCAGTGCCCCAAGCGGGGCGCGGGAAGCCTCGTTTAGCGGCCGGCTTCCATTTGGGGCGCAGAAACTGAATATCTCGATGGCGCAAGTGGCTCCGCGCACAGCGGCAATTCTGGCGCCCAGGCGAGCTTGGCGCCCCAAACTGAATTTTTAGCCCTATGACCCCTAGTTCTAGGCACTCTTGCCAGGAGAAAAAGCCTCTCAAACTACCCTGTCAAACCCTCTAAGAATTTTATATGTTTCAATGAGATCACCACTCATTCTTCTAAACTGTAGGGAATATAGGCCCATTCTATGCAATCTCTGCTCATAGGACAACCGTCTTATCCCAGGAATCAATCTAGTGAACCTTCATTGCACCCCCTCTAAGGCAAGTATATCCTTCCTTAGGCAAGGAGACCAAAACTGTACACAGTACTCCAAAGTGTGGTTTCACCAAAGCCCTATAAAATTGCAGCAAGACATCCTTAGCTTTATACTCCAAGCCCCTTGCAATAAAGGCAGCATTAGACAATTATTTTGACTTGAGAAGAATTTGATTGGATTACCTGAAGGTTTTAGAACACTGTAGGATGATATTTTAGAGTGTCCCTCACCTTTATTCTTTTATGCTGTAATCCTGTATCATTGAAAAGGTCTTCATGATCATCCTTTGGCAAATGTTCCAGGAAGGATCTTATTTGCTGCTTTCTTTTCAGTGTTCCGGTCCGAGCAATAATTTTCCCAGGTTCCTCTATAAAACATATGTATTAAATAATTGTGCTGTAAAACCAATATATGTAAATCTGAAAAACTGAATTTTTAGCCCTATGACCCCTAGTTCTAGGCACTCTTGCCAGGAGAAAAAGCCTCTCAAACTACCCTGTCAAACCCTCTAAGAATTTTATATGTTTCAATGAGATCACCACTCATTCTTCTAAACTGTAGGGAATATAGGCCCATTCTATGCAATCTCTGCTCATAGGACAACTGTCTTATCCCAGGAATCAATCTAGTGAACCTTCATTGCACCCCCTCTAAGGCAAGTATATCCTTATGTAAATCTATGGTTATCTTGCCTAATCACGCCAACCTGAATATTTGAGCACATACAGATTAATTTTCAGTCATAAGGCAACTTTATTAAGAGAGAAAGTAATTCTACAGAATAGTATTATGAATAACTAATTACTGTACTTGCTAGTTTTTTTTTAATTTTGGAAAGTTTAAGTTTAAATTTTTTTTTGCATTTAAGGGACTTTTTTGTAGAATTTTTAATTTAGTTATCTGTTGCAGTGCAGAGTGGATTGGATGCATTACAGCGGCACAAGACAAAAGGATCCCTTAGTGATTCCAATCAAGAAACATTGGTTATATATTCAGTCCAGTAGCATTGGTGGCAGTTCTTATCTCTTTCGTGTCCGAAACCGAGACAGTCATTCTTCCCCTGTTCATCAGAAGGATAAAAGCAAGATTTATAAAAAATGTAAAATAAACCTAGAATTGCTCTATGCAGCAGCAACATACATTTATATAGTGTGTTTAATGTAGCAAAAAGATCCCAAGGTACTTCACTGAGGCAAGGAAGCAAGAAACCTGGGCCAAAGAAGAGAGGAGGGGTGACATGACCAATAGCATGTTAAAAGGTGGGTTTTATGCAGAGTCTTAATGGAGGAGAGAGAGAGGAGGAGGTGTTTAGGGAGGGAATTTGGAGAGTGGGACCTATGCTGCTGAAAATATTGTCATCTATGATAAGGCAATGGTGGTGGTTTAGGGCTGGAGGAGGCAGAGAGGTGGGACCATGGAAGGATTTAAACACAAGGATAAGAATCTTAAATTTGAGGCATTCGGGAACCAATGTAGGTCAGCAAAGAGGGGTGATAGGTGAGCTGGACAATGCAGAATATGAAGCCGCCGGGAAAGCACTGGAATAATTAAGTCTGGTGGTGACAAAGGCATGTATGAAGGTTTCTGCAGCAAATAAGTTGAGGTAGGGGCGGAGGCTGGCAATGTTAGAGGTGGATGTAGACGTTTTTTGTATGGAGAGGATATGAGCTCAATAGCTCAGCTTAGGGATAAATAGGATGCAGAGGTTGTGAACAGTCTGGTTCAGCCTGAGACAGTAACCAAGGAGGGAGGTGGAGTTCATGGCTGAAGACAAAGGCTTTGGTTTTCTCAATGTTTAGATGCAGGAAATGACATTTCATCCAAGAATGGATGCCAGGCAAGCAGACAGGACAGAGACAGTAGAGGGGTTGTTAAAGGTGTGAAGAGAGGGAGAGCTGGGTCTCATTAGCATACATGTAGAAGCTTCTCTATCTGCCCCATACCATTACTTCCAGAGTCCCCCAAGGATCCAACCTTGACTTCCTTGTTTTCATCATCTACATACTGCCATTTGGCGACATCATCTGCAGACATGGCTCAGCTTCCAAAAGTGCGCTGACAATACCCAGCTCTATCCTTCCATCAGCTCTCCCAATCCCTCCACTGCGTCTGTCCTGTCAGATTGCTTGTCCGACACCCAGTCGTGTTCAAGTTCCTTCAGGGCATTTCCCCATCCTATCTCTGTAATCTCCCCGTGCCTTACAACTACCTCCACCCCCACCTCCACCTCCACCCCTGCCCCCACCCCCACCTCCACCCCTGCCAAATAAAAATCTCTCGGACTCTGACCTCTTGTGCATCTTCACCCCTATTCCCCCCACCATAGCGGCTGGGCTTTAAGCCACCTAGTCCCCACACTCTAATTCCCTCCTTAAACCCCTCCACCTCCCTCTCTTCTTAAGATCCTCATTAAAGCTTACCTCCTTGATCAAGCTTTTGGTTGCCTCGCCTCAGATCTTTCTTTGGTTTGGTGCTCATTTTTGGTTACACCTCTAACATGCTTTAGGATGTTTTTCTACATTAAAGGCGTTATATAAATGGAACTGAATAGATTGGTTCCATTAATAACGAAAAGCTGTTTTGCTTCCACCTTTTCTGAAATAAGCAATCATTTGACAATGTTTACTGCCCACTTGTGGCAATCCAGTTGACATGCAGCTGATGTGGAAAAAGAGTGAAAATGATTCAGCAGTTACAAGTAGTTATAAACACATTAACAAATTAAAGAATATGCCTGCCTGGTTTGGGGGAGGGAGAATAGGAAAAAAATTGATTAAAAATCTGGTGTATGCGCATACCTCCTGTTCAACTTCCTATTGCTGTGATTTTTGGTCAATTTTTATATCAATATATAACATTGGAACTTTGAACACAAACATTTAGAATGGAAAGTCTGCATGCAAACAGTTGTCTGTAACAATATAGTCGCAAGTAAGTTGATGGTGCAGTGGAGTGAATTTCTGAAGTCTCTCTTCCAACTCTTGTCACTACTTTGTATATTAAAAAAAATCTTTATATTCATGAACTGCTCATGGGTAACACCGTGGGCACTTACTAGTATTTAAAAAAAAAATTCAGGTGATGTTGACCTACTTTTCCACCTTCTTACCCCTTCCAAAAATAATAAATATTTGGCACTGTTACCAATAATAAAATAAAACGAATCCTGGACCGGCTTACATACTAACAAACCATCCATAAATGTATGCATTCCAACCTTGCTTGATTTTATTACTGGAACTCTTTTTCTTGTGCTTCACTTCAGGTCTTTTGGACAATTTCGGTTGCTGTTCAGATATGTACTTTTGCTGGCACTCCTCAGCAGAACGTGTTCCAACAGATGCTGCAACATCTTCCCAGAAACCATGTTTATGTTTTGGTAATGCGGCAACAGTTCTATCAGGACAGAAATCAATTTGAAACCTTTGTTATGGCCAAGTAAAATAAAGATAACCTACTTACAATGTCTTTTAAAAAAAAGGAGCATCTTCCACATATTGCTGGGGTGAACCAGTGCCAAGTCACAAAGCAGGAGAAAAACATTTAACATAAACCTCAATTTAATATGTATTATGACATGATAGGTGTCTCCCTGATGACCAACAGTACTCCTCTGCAGAACATAAAAGGCATGGCCCACCCTAAAGTGTCTGCTTTCCCAGGCATTTCCTAAAAAAAGTATTTCTTTTCCCTGTTAGATCCAAGGGATGGCCACGTGGGAGTGGAAGCTGCTCCTTCGAATAACAAAAATGACCGTACAAGATCAGTAATCTTTCGTTCTTCTACAGGCTTTATCCTCCAAACATTACTAGAGACTAACATAGGACAAGGAGGAGGGAAATCCTTTTCAGGGAATAAAGACTGCAACCACCAGATAGACATGTCGTACATGGTTGGCAAGTATAAATAATCATGTTTGGTGAAAGTATGTGGGTTACTCCAAGTAGGTGCCTTATGTACATTATCTACAGACAGCTATTTCAGGAATGCCCAGAAGGCACATGTGGAATGGGTGGGATAACCTTTCAAGGACTTCTTGGGCTCTCTCTCAGCTGGAAGGTAACAATGCATTTGACAAGTCATCTCGCAAAGCTGTATTTTAGTGACATTTACCAAATATTTTAGGGGTCCATTAATTATTATAATATGGAGGGGGGAATTGGTACATTCTAAATAAAAAACTAGCACTCTTATGAACATCTGCAAAGTGATATGAGGAAGAAAATAAATGAAAGTAGAATACAACCTTTGGCATGAAAGCTGAGTATTGCACGACTGAAATGTCAAACCATCTGCCACTTGTCTGCCCATTCTGCTAGCCTTTCTATGTCCTGTTGCAGTCAATTGATATCATCACTGTTTGCCACCCCCCCAAGTTTGGTGTCATCAGCAAATTTAGAAATTCTACTCTGTATTCCAATATCCAGGTCATTTATATACATAAAAAGCAGTTGCCCCAGCACTGACCCTTGGAAACACCACTGTCTAACATCCTCCAGTCTGAAAAACAGCCATTTACCATAACTCGCTGTTTTCTGTCTTTAAGCCAATTCCTTATCCAAGGTGCCACTGACCCACCTATTCCATGAGCCTCAATTTTGTTAACCAGCCTTCTATGTGGTACTTTGTCAAACGCCTTGCGAAAATGCATGTAGACAACATCCATTGCATTCCCTTCATCAATCCTCCCTGTTACTTCATCAAAAAATTCAATTAATTCGTCAAACACGATCTGCCTTTTACAAATCCGTGTTGGCTCTCCTTAATTAACTTAAACCTCTCCAAGTGCCTGTTAATTTTTTCCTTGATTATTGTTTCTAAAACTTTATCCACCACTGATGTTAAACTGACCGGCCTGTAGTTACTAGGATTGCCCTTACACCCTTTCTTGAACAATGGTGTCACATTTGCCACTTTTCAATCCTCTGGCACCTCCCCCGCATCTAGGGAAGATTGGAAAATTATGGCAAGCCCTTCTGCTATTTCCTCCCCCAATTCCCTTAGCAACCTGGGATGCAAGCCATCTGGACCAGGCGACTTGTCCACTCTAAGCATACCCAGCCTTTCTAGTACATCCTGTCCATCAATTTTCACCCCTTCCATTGCTTCTACCTTTTCCACTTCTACTGATATTTTGGCAGCATCTACCTCCTTAGTAAACACCGATACAAAGTACTCATTGAGTATTCTAGCCTTGCCCTGCGCCTCTAAGCATATATCACCTTCTTTGTCCCAAATAGGCCCCACCCCGCTTCTTACTGCCCGCTTACTGTTTACATGCCGGTAGAAGATTTTTGGGTTCCCTTTTATGTTAACCGCCATTCTACTCTCATATTCTCTCTTTGCCAATCTTATTTTCATCTTCACTTCCCCTCTCAACTTATTGTATTTGGTCTGGTTCTCCCTTGAAGAATTCACCTGACATTCATCATACACCCTCTTTTTTTGTTTCATCATCTTCTCTATCTCCCTCGTCATCCAAGGAACCCTTGCATTGGTTCCCTTACCCTTCCCTCTTGTTGGAATGTACCTAGCCTGTACTTGGAACATCTCCTCCTTAAAGATCTCCCATTGTTCCGTTACAGTTTTTCCCGTCAGTCTTTGGTTCCATTTTACCATGGCTAGATCCTTTCGCATCCCATTGAAGTTAGCCCTATTCCAGTTTAGAAGTTCCACTCTAGATTGTTCCTTGCTCCTCTCCATTGCTAGTCTAAATCTTATGATACGATGATCACTCATACCCAAGTGTTCTCCCACAGACACTTGGTCGACCTGGCCCACCTCATTCCCCAGCACCAGATCCAGCAATGATGAGGAGAAATTTTTTCACTCAGAGTTGTGGGGAACTGGAATGCTCTACTTGAAAAAGGTGGTGGAAGCTGATTCCATAAATAATTTTAAAAGGGAGTTGGACAGGTATTTGAGGATGAGGAACTTACAGGATTACAGACAAAAAGCAGGGATGTGGGACTAAGCACAACTGCTCTTTCAAAGAGTCAGCACAGACACGACAGGCCGAATGGCCTCCCTCTGTGCTGTAAGGTTTCTATGATTCTATGAGCTCGGTACAGAGCCCTGGCCAAAGCTATGAATTACATGCTATGTGACTGCGCCATGTTATCATTTCTGGTCCTCCACGACATCTCTGTGGCATTTGATACTTTTATGGTATCATCCATTGCCTCTCCTCCATTATCCAATGCCGTGGGACTGCCCTCAATGGCTCCACTCCTACCTGTCCAAAGGCAGCTAGCACATTTCAATCAATGGCTTCTGTTCTCTCCGACAGTTATCTTCAGAGCCACTCAAGGATCTATCCTTAGCCCTCTCCTCTTCCTCATTTACATGATGCCCCTTGGTGTCATCATTCGAAGGGATAGGATCACTGCCACCCAGCTCTAAATCACCATCACTTCCCTCAACCCCAGGACCACCTCTGTGCTGCCAGATTACCTATTTTACATGCATGCCAAAATTTCCACCAACTGAACAATAGGACTGAGCAACTGGTCCTTGCTATAAACTCCACTCCCATGCCACTAATTTAAATGGGTACAGTAGCCTAGTGGTTATAGGAATGGACTAGAAATCCAGAGCTGGAGAGTTCAAATCCCACCGTGGGAAATTGAATGAATTAAATCTGGCAATTTGTGAGCTCACTCCAGATAAAATAACCATGAAGGCTGCCTGATTGTCTTAAAAATCCAACTAGTTCAGTAGTGTCCTTCAGAGTAGGGAACCTGTCACCCGTACCTGGTATTTACGACATGTGACTCTTAATGCCCTCAAGGCAACTAGTGATGGGCAATAATTGCAGCCTTGCTAGCGATGCCCATTTCCAGAGAATGAAGACAAAAAAATTTCCATTCCCCTTCTCAGCCATTTCCTCACGCTGAACCAGACCACGCAAAACTTTGGTGCTGTAGGTTCAAATCTGTCATCAACAAGATGTAATAGAACATGTAATTCTGCCTCCATAACACTACCCACCTCTGCTGAAATGCTTTTGCACACTTTTCTCACCACCTAGACTCAATCTCTCCAATATCCTCATTGCTGACCTCTCATCCTCCATAAATTCCAACTTGTTCAAAGTCAGCTGCCCGTATCCTGCAGTTATTTCTACTCATCCATCACCCCTGTCCTTGCTGAACTACACTGGCTCCTTGTCCTCAATACATTGAATTTAAAATCCTCCCACAGCCTCGTCCCAACCTATGCCTGAAAACTCCTCCAGCCTCGTCTCTTCTTACACCTGTCAGCTCTCCAACACTGGCCCTTTGTACACCCCACCCTCCCTTTGCATTGGTGGCAAAATCTTCAGCCACCTGAACCCCAATCTGCAGAACACTCATCCTAAACCTCAAAGGATTTTAATTAACTTTAAAAACCTTCTCAAAACCACCTCTTCAACCAAGCCACCTCTCCTACATTGCACAATGGCTTGGCATTTGTTGTTTTATCTATTTTATTTGTTTCTGTTCTCCACTGTCAAGAGTTCGGAGACATTATCTGGATTAACGGTACTATATAAACACAAGTTATTGTTCTGTTTGGTAAGGACTAAAAAGCCCAAACAGATATTGAGTATCTGTACTATGCTGTGCTTTCAACTAAGACAAAAATAATTGTGGTTGGTGAAGCTCTGGGAGCTGTTCAAACACAGTTTGGGTACAAGTCATATTCATTAAAATTAAAATAAGGATAGTTGATGAATAATTGAAAAATTCCAAATTTAATTGGAAGAAATATGAAGCAATGATTTATCTGAGTATCTGTGACACCAGTACCATAACAATCTTTGTTTTCAAAAATGTGGGGAGTACATGTGCAACAAAAAAACACTTTATCCCAGTGTTGGGAAAAACAAACTGATGCTCAAGGTGTATAGCTCTATATACTGCACAGAAATGGGATTGGGCACATGGGGAACACCTCAGGCATCATGCTTCACACAAGTCTTAAAAAAGGATGTCTCTGTGTTTTTTTGAGAACTGGTCCACTCCAGTGGTATGTAGAGGATGCAATCTCTAAAAGAATCTTTGCTTAATGGACAAAAGGTATTGCCAAATAGCACAAGTTATTAGTTAAATTACCAAGAAATTGGTTTGGAAACATATGCCAAAAAGAGACTTCCAGCATACACAGTAACATGACAAGTTCAGACTTCCTTAAACCCTTCACGTGTTCTTACCTGTGCAGACAGCGTAGTTCTCTCTCAGTCCAGAGTTCTGCTTCAGTATCAAGAGAATTCAAGGATGTACATTGTCTTGGTTGTTTTTTCTGACTAGACCTAGAATACGATTCAGGGTTGAAGTCTGTTACTAACTTTTTCCTGGGTACTGTATTTTTATTTGAAGATTTTGTTGAACATCTTGGTTTTTCTTTTACAATATCTTCAATCTCATTTGTTTCAGTCTCTGAATCATCTGTAACAGATGACAAAAACGTATTCAATTGATTCTTAGGTTTTCTTCGTGAAGAATGTCGGTGACACTTTGGTGCACTGCTTCCAACATTGCGGTGACTTAGTTCTGCTTCATCTATTCGATGTGCCAGAGATGTTTTAACTTTGGCATTTATTTTTGAAGAGGATTTCAGCCCACTTGGTTTAGTCATCTCAGTATAGCCAGTACATAATTCCTCTTTCAACTTGTCTTTTTTAGGATGAAAGGAAGGCTGACGCTTTTGAACACGAATGGTTGTTTGTCTCCCAGACCAACAGAGGTTATTTAAGGTAAGTTCCTCAACATTGTTTTCTCTGATTTCCGTGTTGGTTGGAATGGAGTTGGCTGATGTCAACCTCTCAGACAAAATGCAATCTCTATTAATCATTGAAAGGGTTTGGACTGAAGATTCTTCAGAAACTGACTCTGTGACACAAGTAGAGTCAATATAGTTTACAGTTGAAATAATTTGCTTATTTACTTGGTTTTGTTTATTGACATGCCGTTTGAAGTTCCTACTTCTCATTTTCCTTTTAATGTTAATCTTGACATTCTCACTGGTCTTCAAATACTCATCTTCTGATTGACTCAATGAGATAGTTCCTTTGATTGATTTTGAAGAACGATTCACTTCTGTGGGTCTACTTTTAGACTTACTTTCAGAACTATCGTTGTCAATTGTACCCTCCATTTCAGATGAATTACTCATTTCTGCCGCAGACATATTTCTTCCTTTACTCCTGTGGTTTTGGACATTGTCTAATGACTCATTTGATTTTGTTGTCCCATTTCTTAAATTGTAAGGATCACGAAGTTTCACTTCCATGGGTCCACAATTAGACCAGTCTTCAAAAATATCACTGTCAGATGAATTATCCATGGTGGCCAAATTCCTTCCTTTATTCCTGTATAACTCACTTAATTTTATTGTTTTGTTCCTTAATGCATAAGGATCACGAATTGGGGTCACAACAACAACTGGGTTTACTCTACTATGCGTTTTCTTAATTGATTTTTTTATTTTAGTATTCGAAGTACTTTCATCTGTGCTTGAAACGGCCTGACCTGGCAACCGTTTACGTGGCTGGTTTCTCGTGATATATTTCACTGGCTTGTCTTTGGATTTTTCACTTGCCTTTCTTCCCCTTTTGGCATCTCTTTCCATCTTTAGAACTGGATCTATTACAAGACATAAGCCAAAATATATACCTGGAGATCTGGTATTCAAATAAAGTGAATATTTACTGTAAAGGATAGATTAGTTATCTTTAGGCATAGCAGTCAGCATTCCATGAGAAACGAGAAATCTACTATAATAGTAAAATGCAAAGAGAATTTTGGATAAATGACACATTTATTCCACTTGTCACGATACACCTTCCTGGAAGCTGTACTAGTTTTCCCTGGAGCATTGTTCGAACATGTGGAAAAAGGTTCCCCAGGTTGATAAAATAGACTACTGTGGTGTTGCCTTCCAGAAATGCACAACTCAATTGCAGATTTTGTCGTGAATTTATAGAAGGGCAAATTGTACAACCGTTGATTTCTATTAGCTCATTAAGATTAATAATCATCATCAGGGTGAGATAGGGGTGGTAACTAATTCAATTGTTTGAGAGCTCAACGCAAAAGCTTGATTTACCTGCTGTACCATATTCATAAATACTCAGGAGGTTATTGAGGTAGGAGATTCTGTTACAATAATCTTATAAGAAACCTTACAGCTGGGACTGAAGGCAGCTGGGATTGAAGGCAGCAAGTACTCACTGTACAGTGATGCTCATAGACTCTCAATTGGGAGCTCTTTTTGAAAAATGTCAACACTGAGCTGCATCCAAAGTATAGCACCTTTGGTTGTAAGGAAAATCAGGTTGATTCCTTTACAGGCACGTGCAGACCAGGAAAATCTCCCCAAATATTCTTACGTGAAGGGCATCCACTGCTGCAGTATAGTGTTCTGAGGACCTGCGGGAAGGAGAGAGGACAGTAGGGGTGTGTGTCCGATGTAGCAGAGTCTGGTTTCCAATCGTCTTGGATCCCCTTGCCGTTGGACCAAGACCGTGCTCTGTCAAGCCCGTGTGGTAGCTGGTGTGCAACGGCCACCCCACGTTAAAAGAATTCACGCACAGGCATCTTCCACCCTTTAAAATGAAGTTCGGGACCTGGAACGTCCGGGGCCTCATGGACAATCCCAACAGCGACCGGCACGCCATACTACTATCTTTGCCCGGGAGCTCAGACGTTTCGACATAGACATCGCTGCCCTAAGTGAGACCTGGCGGGCAGGGGAAGACTGTAGTTACACCTTCTTCTGGAAAGGCAAACCTGAAGAACACCGCCTCCATGGGGTAGGCTTTGCCATAAAAAATGAGCTAGTTGAACGTCTCAGAGACTCCCCTTGTGGAATAAACGAACGACTCATGACTCTTCGGCTTACCCGAGCCGGAACCAGCGCGCTACGGTCATCAGTGCGTATGCCCCAACACTGGAAGCTACAGACGAGACCAAAGAGGAATTCTACTCCAGCCTCGAACAATCCCTGTCCCGAGTGCCAACGGGCGACAAGCTGATCCTCCTTGGCGACTTTAACGCCAGAGTTGCAAAGGACACAGACCTCTGGGGAAGTGTGATCGGCAGAGAGAGGATAGGGAAAGCCAACTCCAACGGTACCCTCCTCCTGACGAAATGCTTAGAACATGGCCTTGTCATAACCAACACCTTGTTCCGTCAGAGACAAGTACAAGGCTTCATGGCAACACCCTCGCTCCAAGCACTGGCATCTGCTGGACTACGTCATCGTCCGAGCGAAGGACCGCAAGGACGTCCGCATCACCCGCGCCATGACAGGAGCTGACGACTGCTGGACAGACCACCGCCTAATCCACTCTGTCATCTCCATCAACGTAGCCCCAAAACAGCGACGGCAACAGAAACAATGCCGCAGGAAAATCAACGCTGGAGCAAAGACCCTCCTAAGAAAGCCCTATTCAGCCTGCGCCTCACAACCAACCTGACAACTCCCAGTGATTCAGAGACACAGTGTCCACAGCGCCTGGTCTGCACTCAAGACCTCAATAATCAGCACCTGTGAAGAGATGCTCGGTCACTCGACCGGGAAACACCAAGACTGGTTCGACGAGAACGACCAGGAGATCCAGGGGCTAATAAGCCGCAAGCGCAAGGCATTCCTGATCTGGAAACAACAACAGAACTCGAGAGCAAGAAAGCAGCTCTACAGCCGCCAGAAGGCCGAGGTCCAACAAAAAACTCGTGACCTAAAGAATAGATGGTGGGTGGAGAAAGCGCAGGAGATCCAACAGCTAGCCGACAACCACGACATGCGTGGATTCTTTAGCGCAGTCAAGACCACCTATGGCCGAAGCACCCAAGGTCCTACCCCACTGCGGGCCAAGAATGGAGAGCTACTCATCAAGGACAGAGAGGCAGTCAGTGCCCGCTGGAATGAGCACTTCGAAGATCTCCTTAACCGAGACCCTGTCTTCGACACGAGTGTCCTCAACTCCATCTCGCAGCATGCTACTTGCCATCACCTTAGCACAACCCCAGCCCGGCTTGAGGTTGAAAACGCCATCCGATAACTGAACAACAAGGCCTCAGGAGCAGATAGATCCCTGCCGAGGCGCTAAAACATGGCGGAGAAGCACTATTGGTGCGAATACATTAACTTATTTCTCTTATTTGGAAGGAGGAGAGCATGCCAGGGGATCTCAGACGCCATAATCGTGACCAGCTTCAAGAAAGGTGACATTTGATTGTGGTAATTACAGAGGAGTCTCTCTGCTGTCTGCCACAGGAAAAGTCAGCACAAGAATCCTCCTCAATCGCCTTCTCCCAGTGGCTGAAGAGCTCCTCCCAGAGTCGCAATGCAGATTCCGCCCATTAAGGGACACAATGGACATGATCTTCAAAGCGCGTTAACTACAAGAGAAATGCAGGGAACAGCACCAACCGCTGTACGTGGCCTTCTTTGACCTCACAGAGGCCTTCAACACCATCAACCATGAGGGATTATGGAGTGTCCTCTTCAAATTCGGCTGCCCTCAAAAGTTTGTCACCATCCTCCGCCTACTTCACGACGACATGCAAACCGTGATCCTGACCAACGGATCCAATTCACGTACGGACCGGGGTCAAGCAAGGCTGTGTCATCGCACCAATGCTCTTCTCGATCTTCCTGACTGCAATGCTCTATCTCACCCTCGTAAGCTCCCCGCTGGAGTGGAGCTAATCTACAGAATAAACAGGAAACTGTTCAACCTCTGTCGTCTCCAGACCAGATCCAAGGTCATCCTATCCCGTCATCGAATTACAGTATGCAGACGATGCTTGCGTCTGCGCACACTCAGAGGTCAAACTCCAAACCATCATCAACACCTTCACCGAAGCGTACGAGAGCATGGGCCTTACACTATACATCCTAAGACAAGGTCCTCTACCAACCTGCCCCCGCCACACAGTACTGCTCCCTGATTATCAAAATCCACGATGAGGCCTTGGACAACGTGGACCACTTTCCATACCTCGGGAGCCTACTGTCAACAAGGGCAGACGTCAATGACGAAGTCCAACACCACCTTCAGTGTGCCAGTGCAGCCTTTGGTCGCCTGAGGAAGAGAGTGTTTGAAGACCAGGACCTCAAACCCAGCACCAAGCTCATGGTCTACAGAGCAGTAGTGATACCCGCCCTCCTGTATGCTTCAGAGACATGGGCCTTGTACAGCAGGCACCTCAAAGCACTGGAGAGGTACCACCAACGCTGCCTCCGCAAGATCCTGCAAATCCATTGGCAGGATAGGTGCACCAATGTCAGTGTTCTCGCTCAGGCCAACATCCCCAGCATCGAAGCTTTGACCACGCTCGATCAGCTCCGATGGACGGGCCACATTGTCCGCATGCCTGATACGAAACTCCCAAAACAAGCGCTCTACTTGGAGCTCCAACACGGCAAGAGAGCCCCAGATGGGCAGAGGAAACACTTCAAGGGCACCTTCAAATCCTCCTTGAAAAAGCGCAACATCCCCACCGACACCTGGGAATCCCTGACCCAAAACTGCACAAAGTGGAGAAGCATCCGGGAAGGTGCCGAACACCTCGTTCTCTTCGCCGGGAGCAAGCGGAAGCCAAGCGCAAACAGCGGAAGGAGCGCACGTCAACCCAAGCACCCCACCCACCCGCCCCTTCAACCACCGTCTGCCCCACCTGTGACAGAGACTGTAGGTCCCACATTGGACTCATCAATCACCCGAGAACTCATTTTTAGTGTGGAAGCAAGTCATGCTTGGTTCCGAGGGTGTGCCTAAGAAGAAGTGTTCTGAAATACTCTACCCAAAGTGTTTCTTAATTGTGGAAAAGAACATCTTGATAAATGCAATGTTTTACAAAAAATAATTAACTTCTAATGCAGGGGATCAACAGGGAAGAGTCAATGGCAAAAACAATTGGTACATTCAGAAAATGCCTATTTAATTAACACATGGAAATGCGATACCTAAACATGACGCCAACAGCATCAAAATTATTTAATATCTTCCCTATTTGTGACCTCAGCTTAAGTGGGGAATATGGAAAGAAGAAATGTGACAATTATTTCTGAAATGGCAAGTAAGTAGCAATGTGGAAATAACAGACAAAGACTCAATGCTGATGGATGAATGCATGCAGATTCTAGGTACTAAGATGATGTTGCCAAGTACTTGGCTAGCAGAGGGACTATTTCTTAATTGTTCCCACTTCATGTACCTCTGACCCCACCACACTGGAATGAAGTTTCTCATTAAAGGATACTCCTCACTCTTGCTTTCATTATTGTAATGATGAGAAACATTACTGGGAGGTGAGCAATACCAGGCTCCCATGTGCTATGAACCAAACATATTCTTTTTACAGGTAACAAACTAGATGTGAGGAGATCACACTGGGAGAAGAACATGGGACACAAAGTCATGATTAAGGAGTTGATAGAGTAGATAATGTAAAACGATTTCCTTTGGTGGGGGACTCCAGAACAAGGGGGCATCACCTTAAAATTAGAGCTAGGCCATTCAGAGGTGATGTCAGGAAGCACTTCTTCACACAAAGTGTAATAGAAATCCGGAACTCTCCCCCAAAAACACCACTTGGAAGAAGCATTGAGGGTAGCAAGGGCACAGAATGAACTCTGGGTGGGGGGCTTCAATGTCTATCACCCAAAGTGGCTCGGCAGCACCACTACTGACCAAGCTGGCCGAGTCCTGAAGGACATCGCTGCCAGACTGGGCCTGCGGCAGGCGGTGAGAGAACCAACATGAGGGAAAAAACTACTTGACCTCGTCCTCACCAATCTACCTGTCGCAGATGCATCTGACAATGACAGCATTGGTAGTAGTGACCACTGCAGAGTCCTTGTGGAGACAAAGTCCCGTCTTCACACTGAGGACACCCTCCCTTGTGTTATGTGGCACTACCACCGTGCTAAATGGCATAGATTCAGAACAGATCTAGCAGCTAAAAACTGGGCATCAATGAGGCGCTGTGGGCCATCAGTAGCAGCAGATTTGTATTCCACCACAATCTGTAACCTCATGGCCTGGCATATCCCTCACTCTACCATTACCATCAAGCCAGGTGCCCAACCCAGGTTCAATAAGGGGTGTAGAAGAGCATGCCAGGAGCAGCACCAGGCGTACCTAAAAACGAAGTGCCAACCTGGGGAAGCTGCAACACAGGACTACATGTATGCTAAACAGCGGAAGCAGCATACTATAGACAGGGCTAAGCGATCCCACAATCAACGGATAAGATCAAAGCTCTGCAGTCCTGCCACATTCAGTCATGAATGATGGTAGTCAATTAAACTACTAATGGCAGGAGGCGGCTCCAGGAATATCCCCATCTTCAATGATGGCGGAGCCCAGCACGAGTACAAAAGACAAGGCTGAAGCGTTTGCAACTATCTTCAGCCAGAAGTGCAGAGTGGATGATCCATATCGGACTTCTCCTGAGGTCCCCACTATCACAGAAGCCAGTCTTCAGCCAATTTGATTCATTCCACATGATATCAAAAAACTGCTGAACGCATTGGATACAGCAAAGGCTACGGGCCCCGACAACGTCCTGGCTGTCGTGCTGAAGACTCATGCTCCAGAACTAGCCACGTTTCTTGCCAAGCTGTTTCAATACAGCTACAACACTAGCATCTACCCAACAATGTGGAAAACTGCCCACAAAAAGCAGGACAAATCTAATCCGGCCAATTACCGCCACATCTAGTACGATAGCAAAATACTGCAGATGTTGGAAATCCGAAATAACAACAGAAAATGCTGGAAAAACTCAGCAGGTCAGGCAACATCCGTGGAGAGAAATTTGAGTTGACGTTTCGGGTTGGACCCTTCTTCAAAACTCGAGGAACAGCACCTCATCTTCCGATTAGGCAGTCTGCAGCCTTCCGGACTCAATATCGAGTTCAACAATTTCAGATCATAAGCTCGGCCCCCATTTCATTTTCTCTTGTAATTGTTCCACTTCTTTCCCCCCCCCCCCCCTTTCCTTTTGTTTCTCTCTCACACCTGGCAGCTATCTTTTGCCCTGCCAGTACACTTTACACCTAATCCCAGCCTATTACCATCTCGTCTAGCTTCTAATCTCTTTTACTTCTTTTGTTTCTTTTATTCTTTTGTCCGATCGCAGCCCTGCCTTCGATCTAGTTTCTTTTCTTTCCAGTTTTGAAGAAGGGTCCAACCCGAAACGTCAACTCAAATTTCTCTCCACGGATGTTGCCTGACCTGCTGAGTTTTTCCAGCATTTTCTGTTGTTATTACCGCCACATCAGCCTACTCTCAATCATCAATGTGATGGAAGATGTCGTCGACAGTACTATCAAGCGGCACTTACTTACCAATGTTCAGTTTGGGTTCCGCCAGGACCACTCGGCTCCAGACCTCATCACAGCCTTGGTCCAAACATGGACAAAAGAGCTGAATTCCAGAAGCGAGGTGAGAGTGACTGCCCTCGACATCAAGGCAGTAGTTGACTGAGTGTGACGTCGAGGAGCCCTAGTAAAATTGAAGTCAATGGGAATCAGGGGGAAAACTCTCCACTGGCTGGAGTCATACCTAGCACAAAGGAAGATGGTTGTGGTTGTTGGAGGTCAATCATCTCAGCCCCAGGACATCACTGCAGGAGTTCCTCAGGGCAGTGCCCTTGTCCCAACCATCTTCAGCTGCTTCATCAATGACCTTCCCTCCATCATAAGGTCAGATGTGGGGATATTCGCTGATGATTGCAGTGTTCAGTTCCATTCATAACTCCTCAGAAAATGAAGCAGTCCATCCCCGCATGCAGCAAGACCCAGACGACATTCAGACTTGGGCTGATAAGTGTTAAGTAACATTCGCGCCACACGAGTGCCAGGCAATGACTATCTCCAACAAGCAAGAGTCTAACCACTGCCCCATGACATTCAACGGTATTACCATTGCCGAGTCCCCCACTATCAACATACTGGGGGGGGGGGGTCACCATTGACCAGAAACTTAACTGGGCCAGCCACATAAACACTGTGGCAAGAAGAGCAGGTCAGAGGCTGGGTATTCTGTGGCGAGTGGCTCACCTCCCGACTCCCCAAAGCCTTCCCACCACCTACAAGACACAAGTCAGGAGTGTGATGGAATACTCTCCACTTGCCTGGATGAGTGCAGCTCCAACACCACTCAAGAAGCTCAACACCATCCAGGACAAAGCAGCCTGCTTGACTGGCACCCCATCCACCACCTTAAACATTCACTCCCTCCACCACTGGCGCACCATGGCTGCAGTGTGTACCATCTACAAGATGCACTGCAGCAACTCACCAAGGCTTCTTCAACAGCACCTCCCAAACCCACGACCTCTACCAACTAGAAGGGCAAGGGCAGGAGGCACATGGGAACACCATCACCTCCAAGTCACACACCATCCTGACTTGGAAATATATCGCTGTTCCTTCATCGTCGCTGGGTCAAAATCCCGGAACTCTCTCCCTAACAGCACTATGGGAGTGCCTTCACCACACAGACTACAGCGGTTCAAGAAGGCGGCTCACCAACACCTACTCAAGGGCTATTAGGGATAGGCAATAAATGCTGGCCTTGCCAGCGACGCCCACATCCCAGGAGCGAATAAAAAAAAACTTTCCCGATTGGCATATCCCTGCTTTGCATAATAATGGAGGAGGAAAAGGATTAACAGAGCCAAGAGTCTCTGAGAATGAGGCACCACAGCAAATGACAGCAGCCCACTCTCTATTACCCCTATTGGAGACGCTGCATTTGCGCTCAGTATAAACCCGTTGTTACTTTTTGGCGTAGCAAATGAGCCCTGCAGGAAGTTCTGCGTGTGATCAAAGAAAGTCAAGGACATAAATGCAAATTGAAACCGGCTTGCTTGGGTTTCATGGAAAAGCTTGTTTTGTAAGTCAGATATGGGTTATATTTTGGACTAAGGAAAGGAGAAATCAGAAAAGTATGGAGTGAAGAAACTATAATTTCTGTTACTAATTATTCCATGGACAGATGCCGAATGGAGTTGAAGAACACAGACATCTCGGACTGCAAATATATAATTCCTTGAAAGTGCAGATGGGGACAAGTTAAAGAGTTAATAATAAATTTTACATGGTAATGGTTAGGCCACAGTTATGGCATGCAGTTTTGGGCCTCCCTCTATAGAGAGGACATTAAAACACAGTGGCAGATTCACTAGGATAACACAAATAATGAGAAATCTTAGTCATGAGCAGTGTTGAGATACTTCGACTATTTCTACTGCCTAACAGGTCATTTAATTGGAGTTCTTAAAAAGTTATACAGTAAAAGGTTTTTGTAGAATAAATAGTAAAAAGTAGTTTCTCAGATTGGTTAGCCAGTGACAAGGAGACATCAATTTAAAATTAACAGAGAAGAGAGGAGCTACAAGAAATTTCTTTACACAGAGTTGTTAAAGCCGGGAATGCTTTGCCAGAGGGCGTAGTTAATGGCAAGATCATTCAATCTTTTAGGGAAACAATAGATGAACATTTAGTGCAAAGAAAGATAGAGGGCTACGGGAAGACAGCAAGTGGGATTTGTTCTGAATTGTTCTAGGAAAGAGCGGTCACAAATATGCTGCGCCAAATAGCCCCCTTCTGTGCTGTAAATCGCGAAGGTTTTATTTTTCCTTCTGAATTAAAACCCAGAAATCAAACGTACCTTAAGAGGCACACTAACAGACAATACCTCAGTACCTAGGTGGCAACAAGGCAAGCCATGTTTGAACTCTGGAATTAATAATGATAAAGTTAAAAAGTCAATTTTATTTGTTTATTTATTAATTTGACAAGTAAAATTTGTCGAGCACTTAAAAAAAGGAACGGTGATATATTTCCAAGTCAAAATGGTGTGTGAATTGGAGGATAACTCATGCGCCTGCTGCCCTTGTCCATCTAGGTGGTAGAGGTCATGGGCTTGGGAGGTGCTGTCGAAGAAGCCTTGGCGAGTTGCTGCAGTGCATCTTGTAGATGGTACACACTGCAGCCACGGTGTGCCGGTGGTGGAGGGAGTGAATGTTTAAGGTGGTGGATGGGGTGCCAATCAAGCCGGCTGCTTTGTCCTGGATGGTGTTGAGATTCTTGAGTGTTGCACTCATCTAGGCAAGTGGAGAGTATTCCATCACATGCCTGACTTGTGCCTTGTGTAGATGGTGGAAAGGCTTTGGGGAAGTCAGGAGGTGAGTCACTCGCCACAGAATACCAGCTCTTGCAGCCACAGTATTTATGTGACTGGTCCAGTTCAGTTTCTGGTCAATGGTGACCCCAGGATGTTGATGGTAGATGATAGTAATGGCATTGAATGTCAAAGGGAGGTGTGGTTAGACTCTCTCTTTATGGAGATTATCATTGCCTGGCACTTGTGTGGTACAAATGTGCTGAAAAAAAAACTAATTTGACTCTGTAAAAGGTGAGGAGAGCGTAAATACAGACTAAGACACCATGTCAATGTCTTAAGGAGGACTTCATCCTATGGTTATTTCTATTACATAGATTTACATAGAGTCCACAGCATAGAAACAGGCCATTTGGCCCAACTGGTCTCTGCTGGCGTTTATGCTCAACACAAGCCTCCTCCCACCCATCTTCATATGCCTCTATTGCTTTCTCCCTCATGTGCTTATTTAGCTTCCACAAAAATGCATCTACGCGATTTGCCTCAAGTACTTTTGTGGTAACCTGGGCTCAGTCTCATTGGCATGTAGACTCCCCATACCATAGATTTGCAGAGCTTACTTTTAAGGAGATTATTGTACTGTAGATACAACAGTAAATATAAATCTACAAAACAATTAAAAACCTAGGGAAATATGAAAACTGAAAAGTAGGACAAGCATGTATTACAGAAATATTTACAGAAGTTACATTTTCTTACTTCTATTTTGTTTTCCAGTCAGGCCTTCTGTGGATGCTTTTTGTTTTTGCTGTTGATCTGAGGTCCTCAAAGAAATTTCATTTCTAGCATTCATTTTCTATGATTTATTAATATAAAAAAAATAAAGTTACATCAATATCATAAGTATTTATTGTTCCATTTATTATAAAGTATTGTACCCACTGGAGTATTCGGAAAGCTGGAAGTCAAGTAATCGGTTCCACCCTCAATGACAGTAACGTTCAGGGTATTGTCAATAACTAATCGCTGTCCCCGCCAATACTCCATTGGTGCTTTAATGCAACGACCACTACGGCTAGTCAGTGCACCTCTTTGTATAGATGTTTCCATGGAAATTTTAATTCCTATTTAAAAAAAGTAATGAAAGCCATTTAAACAGTCAGAAATGTCAAAATCAATGCATGTAAACAGTTTTATAGTAATATAAACACAAGGAAACTAAAAGTAAATTCTTTCTATAGTTCACAAGTTAAAAAGCAAGGAATTTTCTCAGATTACCGATACTGCTTAAATTCTGGGCCACTTAATAAACTGCTAAATTGATAAAATAGCAGCCTCTATCTTGTATTATTTTTCTAAATAAAAGCCAAATAAGTTAATTCTTATGAGATAAGTAAAGCCTCAACAGGTAGTTTACATAGATAGGATTTAATGGTCACATTATAAATTTGTGTAATCTACTCAATTAGTGGTAAACCTCAACAGATATTTACCTGAAGTTAACTTGTGCATAAGCTACAGCCACAAAACCTCGGCCTAGAAATACGGTGGGCTGTGCCACCAGTTAGCGCCTAAAGAGGGCACTCAAGCTTTAGCACCACTGGCCATGCCTCCCGCGATATTTAGCTGGGGCACTAATGGCGGCGTTAGCCTGTTGCGCTGCGCCGCCACCGATGACGTCATCGGTGTGCGCAGCGCCCCGATCTCGATATTCGGTAGCGCCCGCCTCTGTAGCGCCGTTCGCAAATCGCGTCCGGTTCACGGGGCCTACCTGTGGCGCAAATTAAGGTGGAAGTGCGGGGCGGCCGTTTTTTTCGGCGGCCGCCTGCCAGCACCTCCGTCCCTGGCCTCCTGCTCTCCCCCCCGCGGCAGTGCTGGCTGTTTTCCGAGAGCCCGGCACTTCTCCTCGGTGCCGGGCTCTTTTGCCGGCACGCGCGATCTCTGATCGCGCTGGTGCAGGCCCCTCCCCCTTAAGAATGGGAGGGAGGCCTGCAGTACCGCAGCGCGCCGTGCCGCAGCGTGTGGCACGTTGCGCTGCGATATTCAGTTTCAGCGCCCTAAGAGGGACGCGGAGCGCCTTGAGCCTCGCCCTGTGTCCCTCTTGGGACGTTCAAGCTGAATTTCCGGCGGTCGCAACTGCTCCGATCGCTGCGCTAATTCCGGCGCCCAGGCGAACTTGGCGCCCCGTTTGCGGCTCCACCGAATTTCTCCCCCCTCAACTCTATCTTTTGATTGGGCTACAAGGAATATAGGAATGAGAAAAAGGTCATAAGTCCATTTAGATCACAGTGCCAATTTCGTCCTTTTTTTCAGGGCCATACACCACATTAACCTGTCATCTACCCCGGCAACAAACTCTCACCTCTCTGTCTACCACTGAATCAGGAATGCGAGATAACTTGAAAATGGTCAAAGTAAATTTTGTACACAGGTCTTAAAAATAGACTGACCTAGATTTGCTTTCTATCTTTTTTTTCAGTCCAACTTTACACACACTTAGTTTAGTAGCAGTATCACAATCTTCAATAGTTTAAATCCACTCCGTCTATTTTTCTCAAGTAAGATGAATTTTTTGAGGAGCTCACTAACATGGTGGATAAGAGTATGTATATGAACATTATTTATATGGACTTCCAGGAACATTTGATAAGGTTCTACACAAGAAATTAGCAAAAATGAAATCGCATGGAATTGGGTTGGAAATTGGTTGTGAGGCAGGAGACAGAGAGTAGGGATAAAGGATTGGCAGGAGTGACTAGTGGTGTTCCTCAGGGACCTATACTGGTGCCTCACCTTTTCACCATAAGTATCAATGCAGATGACACCAAGTTAGGGGGAGCAGGAAGTTACATAGACAGATTAAGTGAATGAGCAAAACTGTGGCAAATGGAGTTCAATGTGGGTAAGTGTGAGGTCATATACTTTGGATCCAAGAAAGATAAATCAGAGCATTTTCTGAATGATGAGAAAATAAGAACTGCGGAGAAGATTTCTGTGTCCATGTACACAAATCACTAAAAGCTAGAGGACAGGTTCAAAAGGCTAATGAATATTGGACTCTATCTCAAGGGGGCTGGAATACAAAAGGGAGGAAGTTACACTTTAGCAGGAAGTTAAAGGGACATAGACAGACTAAGCAAGTGGGCAAAATTATAGCAGATGGAATTCGATGTTGGGAAGTGCAAGGGCATCCACTTTGGACCTGAGAAAAACAAATCGGAATATTTTCTTAATGGTGAGATACTACGAACTGTGGATGAGCAAAGGGGATGCATGTGCATGAACACAAATCACAAAGCTAGTGGCAGGTATAAAAAGTAATTAAAATACTAATGGAATGTTGGCTTTTATCTCAAGGGGGGCTGAAATACAAAGGGGGCTGAAGTTATGCTTCAGTTGTAGAGTCATTGTCAGACCGCATCTGCTGCACTGTGTTCAATTCTGGGCAACGCGCCTCAGGAAAGTTATAGCCCTTGGAGGGTACAGCGCAGATTAACCAGAATTAGATCAGGATCTAAAGTCTTAAATGATGAGGAAAAGGTGCATAAACTTGGCTTGTATTCCCTCGAGTTGAGAAGGTTGAGCGGTAATCTAATCAAGGTGTTTAAAATGACAAAAGAATACAATTGGGTAAATATAGAGAAGCTATTTCCTCTGGTGAGGAAATCCAGAACAAGAGGGCACAATCTTAAAATTGGAGCTCGGCCATTCAAGAGTGAAATTAGTAATCAATTTTTCACACAAAGAATAGATCTCTCTCCCCCAACGTCTGTGGATGTTGGGTAAATTGAAAAATGTAAGAATGAGACTGAGATTTTTGTTGGGTAATATCAAGGGATATGGAACAAAGTCGTGTAAATGGATTTAAAGTACAAATCAGCCATGATCTGATTGGTGGAACAGGCTCGAGGGGCTGAATGGCCTACTCCTGTTCAATGTTCCCCCTAATTTCTTTTGCGTGCGAGGCAAACGTTCCTTCTAATTTATTTTGGCCCATGAGGCCCATTTTACAGGCTGCACGAACCATTCAAAATTCCACGCATGCATGGTTTTGCTATTTAAAAGCTGGCTCACCGGCTGCACGGGACCTCAAAAGCACTGTGCGGCTGCGCAGCTTAAAGGGAACGTTGGTGCGTGGTCCCTTTAACGGGCTGTGTGGCCCATTCAAAGTTTCACCCATGTGCAAAATTTTACATTTGAAAAGTCAGTCCCAGGCTGCGCGGCACCGGCAGACAGCTGTGCAGCTTAGAGGAAACGTTGCTCCTGTTCCTATGCAATACGATTCCAGATAATGCTTTTAAATTACAAAACAATTTATTAATTTGATTGCAATTAGAAGAAACATAGAAACATAGAAGATAGGAGCAGGAGTAGGTCATTCAGCCCCTCGAGCCTGCTCCGCCATTCAATGAGATCATGGCTGATCATCCAAATTCAGTACCCTGTTCCTGCCTTCTCCCCATATCCCTTGATCCCTTTAGCCTTAAGAAATATATCCAACTCCTTCTTGAATATATTTAATGAATTGGCTTCTACTGCCTTCTTTGGCAGAGAGTTCCACAAGTTCACCACTCTCTGGGGGAAGAAATTCCTCCTCATCTGTCCTAAATGGCTTACCCCTTATCCTTAGACTGTGACCCCTGGTTCTGGACTCCCCGACCATCGGGAACATCCTTCCAGCATCTAGTCTGTCTAGTCATGTTAGAATTTTATAAGTTTCGATGAGATCCCCTCTCATTCTTCTAAACTCCAGCGAGTACAAGCCCAATCGACCCAATCTCTCCTCATACATCATTCCTGCCATCCCAGGTATCAGCCTGGTGAATCTTCGCTGCACTCCTTCCATGGCAAGAACATCCTTCCTCAGGTAAGGCGACCAAAACTGCACACAATACTCAAGGTGTGGCCTCACCAAGGCCCTGTACAACTGCAGCAAGACATCCTTGTTCCTGTACTCAAACCTTCTCGCTACGAAGGCCAACATACCATTTGCCTTCTTAACTGCCTGCTGCACCTGCATGCTTACTTTCAGCGACTGGTGCACAAGGACGCTCAGGTCTCGTTGCACTTCCCCTTCTCCCAATCTATTGCCATTTAGATAATAATCTGCCTTCCTGTTTTTGACACCAAAGTGGATAACCTCGCATTTATCCACGTTATATTGCATCTGCCATGCTTCTGCCCAATCACCCAACCTGTCCAAATCATACTGGAGTTTCTCGGCATCCTCCTCACAGCACACACGCCCACCCAGCTTTGTGTCGTCTGCAAACTTGGAGATATTACATCTAGTTCCCTCGTCCAGATCATTTATATTGTGAATAGCTGGGGTCCAAGGACCGATCCCTGCGGTACCCCACTAGTCACTGCCTGCCACTCGGAAAAAGAGCCGTTTATTCCAACTCTTTGCTTTCTGTCTGCCAACCAGTCAATACCTTGCCCCCAATCCCATGTGCCTTAATTTTACATGCTAATCTCTTATGCGGGACCTTATCGAAAGCCTTTTGAAAATCCAAATACACCACATCCACTGGTTCTCCCTTATCTATTTTACCAGTTACATCCTCAAAAAATTCCAGTAGATTAGTCAAGCACGATTTACCTTTTGTAAAGCCATGTTGACTTTGTCCGATCTGGTCACTTTTTTCCAAGTGCTCTGCTATTACATCCTTTATAATGGACTCTAGCATTTTCCCCACTACCGAGGTCAGGCTTAATTCCCCGTTTTCTCTCTACCACCCTTTTTGAACAGTGGGGTAACATTAGCTACCCGCCAATCCATGGGTACTGTTCCAGAGTTTATCGAATTTTGGAAGATGACCAGCAATGCATCTACTATTTCTAGGGCCACTTCCTTAAGTACCCTAGGATGTAGATTATCAGGCCCTGGGGATTTATTGGCCCTCAAGCCCATCAATTTCCCTAACACCATTTCCCTACAAATACTGATTTCTATCAGTTCCTCCCTTTCATTAGACCCTATGTTCCCCGACATCATTGGGAGGTTATTTGTGTCCTCCTTTGTGAAGACAGAACCAAAGTATGTATTTAATTGGTCTGCCATTTCTTTGTTCCCCATTATAAATTCCCCTGATTCTGACTGCAAGCGACCTACCCTTGACTTCACCAATCTTTTTCTCTTCACATATCTATAAAAGCTTTTAGTCAGTTTTTATGTTCCCTGCAAGCTTACTCTCATACTCTATTTTCCCCCTCTTAATTAATCCCTTTGTCCTCCTTTGTTGGATCCTAAACTGCTCCCAATCCTCAGGTTTACTGCTTTTTCTGGCCAATTTATATGTCCTCTCCTTGGATCTTATGCTATCCCTAATTTCCCTTGTTAGCCACGGTTGAGTCACCTTTTTTGTTTTATTTTTATGCCAAACTGGGATGAACAAATTCTGTAGTTCATCCATGCGATCTTTGAATGTTTGCCATTGCCCATCCACCGTCAACCTTTGAGTGACATTCCCCAATCAATCCTACCCAATTCGCACCTCATACCATCGTAGTCTCCTTTATTTAAATTCAGGACCCTAGTCTCTGAGTCAACTATTTCACTCTCCATCTTAATGAAGAATTCTATCATATTATGATTGCTCCACCCCAAGGGGCCTCGCACAACAAGATTGCTAATTAATCCTTTCTCATTACATAATACCCAGTCTAAGATGGCCTGATCTCTAGTTGGTTCCTCGACATATTGGTCCAGGAAACAATCCCGTATACACTCCAGGAATTCCTCCTCCACAGTATTGTTACTAATTTGGTTAGCCCAATCTATATGTAGATTAAAGTCACCCATGATAACTGCTGTGCCCTTATTGCACGCTTCTCTAATTTCCCGTTTAATGCCATCTCCAACCTCCGCATTACTGTTTGGAGGTCTATATACCACTCCCACTAACGTTTTCTGCCCCATGGTATTTCTCAGTTCTACCCATACAGATTCCACATCATCAATTAACAGTGTTATTTCCTAGTAATTCATTTTGATTAAGTCTCACTAAACTTGCAGTGACTATGTCACAAATTTAATCTGTCAGTTGTTGTCACATAGCAAATTAAAAAAAATCTTGGCTGTTAAAATCTACCAACACACTCAGTCAAAACAACGCTACACATCAACAGGTGTTTTGGCAATGAAGAATACAATTTAAAGAAAAATGAACTCTCACAAATTTGGGTGGTGAGACATGGCTAAACAAGACAGCTGGAGAATTTGATGGCTAGGAAGATCAATCTTATGTTTCTTCAAATACAATTTGCAATCCTCTCCTAAAGATGCTGAATGTTACAGTTGTATGGGTCTGCAGGTGGCAGCATATTGTCAATGCCTAATTAGCCATTCTTCATGTATGAGCCCACACAGGGAGTGCCAGCAAACTATTTGATTATAGTTAGGGGTATCACATAGGCTTGCCAACTCTGGTTGGACATACTTCTGGAGGTTTCCTCACAAGACCTCCCGCCTCCAACATTGGTTGCCTGACACACCCATTCTGGTGGTGCATCACTTTCCCATGCCTATTGGCAAGTAAACAGACTTGTTCATCAGCCAATCAAATGATTCTTGACTGTCAAACAGCCTTTTCTCCCATCTCCAATTCTTTGATAATTATTAAGCAAAGTGTTCAAAGAAAATTAAAGAAAAAAACCCCTCTAATTTTTAATGCACCTGATTTTCTCTCTGTTGCTGACAGCAGTGTCCAGGAGATGAATCATTAATTCCTGGGGATTACATGACAATCTTGGAGTGTTGGAAACCCTGGTATCACAGTTGATCCTGATCTATACCTGACACTTTCCAGAAAAGGGGGCGGGGGTGAAATCAGTTCAGCACAGATTGGGAATGATAACTTCTGGTTTCTATGAATTTGTTACAGACCTTGCAGTGTCTTTTCTCAGTAGGCCACTGGGGGACCTGGATTACACGATGAAGGAGTCATGTCACTGCTTGGTCAAATGTCAGATGGAATCAATTCCTAATATTCTCCCCCAATTAATAACCTGTCCATATGGTATGTGGAGGATATGAAAAAGGATTTTTTCACAGGAGACATTAATTAGCTAGTCAGATTATTGGTTTAGATAAATATTTTGAAGTGGGACCACCAATGTCATTTGAAAATGAATTGTGCACTGGTATTCATTTATGCATGCTATAAATTAAAAGTGTAAGTATATAACAAATTTTTACACCAATTTTCTTAGCAGGAAATTTACCTCAAAAATACTACTGCACACAGCAGATCAATTTTTATTATAGAAATAACAAGAGTGTTCTTCCAATCTGCCACGTTCTATTTTTTCTATATCCGTATCAGTGAAGGTACAATGGCCCAGAATTTACGGTCAGCGGCAAAGCGACAGCGGTCGCCACTGGCCTCAAAGACCTCGCAATCTCTGTGGCGAAAGCTTGAGCTTTCTAGACGTTAAATTGATTGGAGCACTGTCAAAAGGGGTCCCCAGTGGAGAGCAGCAGTGGGGTCATCAAGCTGTCTAAGCAGTCAGTCACATCGAAAAATTCTCAGACAACAAACCAGAAAATAAAAAGTACTGATTGAATTCACTTTTTAAAATTTTTACGGAGCACGAAATAAAGACTGGGGCAAACACACGGGCTTAAGGTAGAAGCTGAAATATCATAAACAAACTGAAATTTAAAACTTAAAAAAATTATTTTAAAACTCTGGTAATTTTCTATATAGAGAATGGAGAAATTTGACATTCCACAAATATAAAATTTGTTTTTCATGGCCAGAACGGTTGTTCAGCAGTCAATATGCCGTTTAAACCCAAGTTACACCTATTAAAACACCTCACAAAAAGTTGTGTTTTGTTGTAACAGCGATATTACAGCAGAAAAACTTAACTTTGTCAGTTCAACTGATTTCACTGATTGCTGGCTCTGGGGAGTTCCTGGCGGACCAGGGAATGACTGACAGCAACTTCAGGATTTCCACACTTAGCTGCGCATGTGCTAAATCTTGAAGTTACGGACAGTTTCAGAGGGTTAATGATGCCGAATGCCGACAGTTCGCCGCCATTACCACTGCAAAATCCAGGCCAATGCAACAGTTTTTTCTCTCCCCTGCAAATAAAATATGCCTAGTTTCCTCAACAGTGAGCGGCAAAGTGACAAACAGAAATAGAATTGATGTGTGCTACTGTGTCAAATTTGGAGCAGAATGGAGTAGAATTGTTGCTGTATTACCAAAACATTTTTCCTTCAAAATGAATGTACAGATATTCAAATTTTAAAAAGCGAATAGTGTTACTTCTACTCCTTTTATACCATATTGAATTTAAATGAATATCTTTTCAATGCTTAACAAAACTGAAAAATTTACCATTCTCAATTTCAGAGTTTTTTGTATGTTTTTCCTTTGTTGACATCTTCAATTCAGCGAGTTTGTATCTAGTAGATGGAGTCTCATCCACATCAGCTGCTGAAACTGAATCATCCTGTGATTTCCTGGATTTCACTGAAGGTGACTTTTGAATTCTGGCATCTTTAGTCTCTCTTATTATGTTTGGATTGTTAGGCTTTTCCCTAAAAAGAGAACTTTTGTTATAATTGTTTTTATTTCAACAATTTAATTTCCATTGTGAACTTCCAAAATAGCTTTCATTTCTTCCCACCTTCAAATGCTAGATTTCTCCTTTGGTGTGGGAATGGTGACCCAAACTTTTCTGCAGCTACTGACAGGATCTGATTTTCTGTAGAGCGAGATCAATATGGTCTAACCTATTTTTCTCCTCCCACCTCCCCACCAAAGTCAAAATTTCAACTGACTGAAATTTCTCAATCCTTTTGCGATAAGCTGATTGTTTAGCAACTTAACCAAAAACTAAGTACATGTAGCAACCTTGAAATGTAGCCACCTTTACACATAGCCGTAATTGTTTGAACAAAGACATCTCCAAACACTGTTGTTAGTTTAATAGGAACAAACTCTTTCCAGAGATTGAATGGCTAACAATGGATGTTCTCTCAAAGTATCAATTGGTGCATACATGATGCAAGTTGGAATTTTTGGGAATTAGTTTGATAATACTCAATTTGAAGCTTTTTCAGGTGTTTACCTAGAGAGCACAAACTAAACATGGACAAATATTACACTAAGTGTTCTGCAATATTCTTCTTATTCGGCAGTCCCTCGGAACCAAGGATGACTTGCTTCCACACTAAAAATGAGTTCTCAGGTGACTGATGAGTCCAATGCGGGACCTACAGTCTCTGTCACTGTTGGGGTTGTCCATGAGGGTCCTGACGTTCCAGGTCCCGAACTTCTTAGCCATATGGAGACTGATGCTCCATTTATCTGGTGTTTAATGAACTCTCAGCAATTTTTTGAGCTGCTTCACTTTGTATCTTCCCTGGAATCTGTTGCACAATTTGCAGATGTGTAAAGTCATACTCAGGAAAGACTTGTCAGGAGCTTCTGTACAAATTCTTTCTTTAAGGCTTTATATTTGACAGAGAAATTTACTGAATTCATCCCAGTCTGAACATGGAGAGGAAACTTTTCAGCCATTTTAAAATATTTACCAAATATTTCAGATGCAATCAAGACAAAAGAACAATGTGTGCAGGACTTGATGTGAGCAAGAGATCATGAGGGATACTGTGATAAATTCTACAGAGATTGTTTTCTTGAAAATTTCCCCCACTAGGTTTGATAATTTTAGTCTATACCTTCGATACATTAGGCAGACACAAAGTACTGTATAGAAATAGAAATAATACAAAAAAACATACCTCTTACTTTCAAGGAATTCTTCAATATGCTTTTTCCAATCCAATGGAAAACCAAAACAGAACTGTTTAAAAAAGGTACTGGAAAATCCTGTTTTAAAAAAAAGTTAGTTTAAGGGTTAAACCTATGCCAGCACTTTTTCATTCTCATTTAAGGTGACAAGGAATTGTTATAGACAATGGGGGGGAAACATTCGGTATCGCCCATTTTGGGGTGCTAATTTCGGCCAGGCACAAAGTTTAGCGCCTGGCACTAATTATCGCCTCCAACTGCAAAATTCGCCTCTATCGCTCCTGGAGGTGATTTGAGCGCTAAATATGGCACTACGCAAACGTCAGGGAGCGAGGCGCTATCTTAGAACGCTACCGAACGATGCCAATTACCATGGAAGCCAGACAGACTGGCACCGTCCAGTTCTTAAAGGGGAGGGGCCATCTTGCTGGCCAGCCTCTCCCTGCTCATTGCAGCCTTGACTCTCGGCCTGGAGAGACCTCAAAAGCAATTGTGTTGGAAGCACTAATGGATTGGCCCACGGAAAGAGCTCGGCACTTACGAACCTCAAAAGTGGTGCTGAGGGCCAAAACCCAAAACTCCTTAGGACAGCATTAAAACCAAAAATTTTGCCGACAAGAAAAGGCAGGAACTGCCCGCCTTTAAATAGCGCTTCCCCAGCCCTTTCCCGACGTGAAAACATTCCCCTCTACCTGTCGTTTCTAGCGGCAGGCGCTAAGGCAGGGAGTGCGACTCAATATCCAGACTGGGGCGCTACTCGTTTGACTGACGTCACGATCTGCGGGCGCAGGAGATCGTGGTGGTAGTGTTTAGCGCTGCCGCAACATGACTGGTCAATTTTGCGAGCGGCGCTAAAATCGCTGCACTCGGGCACTAAGTTCCTAGCGCTCCGTTAGCGCCCGCCGGAGGCGCCAAGCAACCGAATTTCTCCCCAGTGGATAAATTGTCAAGTGTTGAAAGGAAAATGCATGGTGGCAAACGTGCCTTTGAAGGGAAGAAGGGAATTATTCATCTGTGACAGTAAAAGTGTTGACATTTCTCAGATTAAAATAGATATACTTTTCACTTAAACACTGGTTACATCTGTTACCTATCTGAATTGGCAGATATATTAATTTATTAAAATTAAGTCATGAAAGGAAAAAATATAGGCAGGACTAGAAGTTGAACTTTCAAAAGTAGACATGGAACTGTCCAAGAAATTTCCAAATTTTGAACAGTGCCTCACAACTGAAACAGCAAATTCCTTTCGGGGGTTGTCATATTTTTGACGGCCATCAGGGAAATAAATTGAGGCTGTGTACTGTGAAATAAAAATGTAGTCAACAAAGGCATTTCTTTAAATAATATGACAATTTCCAGTGTTGCTAATTTCACCAAGGAGCAGTCAGCTTGAAATCAAAACGTCAATGCCAAATCATAGTTATGGAGCTCTTGTCGCTTATAGCATTTTCCAACAGCAACAGTACATATAAAGATGCTCTTATACCTTGGTTCTTCATTGCAACATAATCCATTGGACCTTTCAGAACATAAATCGAACCAGTAATAGATGTCACTTCTGTGTCTTTTATTCGTTCAACAATTACATTACTATGCCAGTATATTCCGTCAGCATCTCTGTTTGGGGACACATATACACACAATGTTTTAGTTTTCATGAAGAGAGAAACAATGCACAGTATATAAAAGATCTAACACCAATACTTATATTCCAATTGAAGAAACTAAAAAAGGTAACAGATATACTGTTCAAATTAACCAAGCTTCAATTCACTTAAATAGAAAACACTCGTTAATTATGAAAATTGGCAAATTATTTTGAAACTTCAAAAACACATTTTGTATTCAATATAGCAGAGAACATAAGGATCAAGAGCAGGAGTAGGCCATACGGCCCGTCGAGCTTGCTCCGCCATTCAAGAAGATCATGGCTGATCTTCGACCTCAACTCCACTTTCCTGCCCGATCTCCATATCCCTTGATTCCCCTAGAGTCCAAAAATCTATCTATCTCAGCCTTGAATACACTCAACCATTCAGCATCCACAGCCCTTTGGGGTAGAGAATTCCAAAGATTCACAACCCTCTGAGTGAAGAAATTCCACCTCATCTCAGTCTTAAATGGCCGACCCCTTATCCTGAGATTGTGCCCCTAGCTCTAGACTCTCCAGCCAGGGAAAACCACCTCTCAGCATCTACCCTATCAATCACCCTCAGAATCATATGTTTCAATGAGATCACCTCTCATTCTTCTAAACTCCAGAGTATAGGCCCAATCTACTCAATCTCTCCTCATAGGACAACCCTCTCATCCCAGGAATCAATCTAATGAACCTTTGTTGCACTGTCTCTAAGGCAAGTATATCCTTCCTCAGATAAGGAGGTCAAAACTGTACACAATGTTCCAGGTGTGATCTCACCAAAGCCTTGTACAATTGTAGCAAGACTTCCTTACTCTTATACTCCAACCCCCTTGAAATAAAGGCCAACATGTTATTTGCCTTCTTAATTGCTTGCTGCACCTGCATGCTAATTCTGTGTTTTCTGTACAAGGACACCTAAATTGCTCTGAACACCAACATTTAATCGTTTCTCACCACTTAAAAAATATTCTGTTTTTCTATTCTTCCTACCTCACATTTCCCCACATTATACTTCATCTGCCACCTTATTGCCCACTCACTTAACCTGTCCATATCCCTTTGCAGGCTCTTTGTATCCTCCTCACAGCTTATTTTCCCACCTAGCTTTGTATCGTCAGCAAACTTGGATACATTACACTCGGTCCCTTCATCTACATCATTAATACAAATTATAAATAGCTGAGGCCCAAGCACTGATCCTTGTGGCACCCCACTAGTTACAGCCTGCCAACCTGAAAATGACCCATTTATCCCTACTCTCTGATCTGTCCGTTAACTAATCCTCTATCCATGCTGTGGCGGAGCCACCAGGGGGACTCTGATCTAATGTACATAATTATCTTTAGCAAATTATTAGCTACAGAATGAATCTGTATCTTTGTTCATATCATTGCATGTACATAGCGCGGTCCCTTTAAGAATGAGACCAAACGCGATGATGTCATCACGTTGATCCTCCAGCGGCGGGAAAACGTGATGACGTCAGGCTGGGGAGTCCTCGTGGAGCCAGCAAAGAGTAGACCTGTAATGTAGTTCTCCTGTGTTTTCGTTTTAAACTCTGTTGATTAGTATTAAACATAGTTTGTTTGATAGACTGACTCGACCTCAGTCCTTTAGTTAGGAATCTAGCCATTCCTACAGTGGTGACCCCGAATTTTCGTGAACAATTTTCGCGAACAATTCGCGGAAGAAGCGAAGCGCGACGAAACATGGAAGCGAACTCCGTGGCTTTGAAGCTCCCACAGTTTTGGGAACAACAGGCAGCCTCCTGGTTCGTCCAAGCAGAAGCACAATTCGATCTCCAAAACATCGTTGCGGATCAGACCTGTTACGTTTACGTGGTCTCCGCACTCGACAGCTCCACGGCCTCACTGATCATCAGCCTGCTCGAAAACCCCCCGGTTGACAGCAAGTATAATACTCTTAAAGCGCGGTTAATACAGGTCTTCGGGCTCACGAAGGCGGAGCGTGCCCGCCAGCTACTCGCTTTGCCCGGGCTTGGCGATTCCAAGCCATCTGAGTTAATGAGCCAGATGCTCACGCTCCTTGGCTCAGAACCACGTTTCCTCTTTCGGGAGTTATTCCTGAGTCAACTACCCGAGCAGGTTCAGGCTGCCCTCGCCAGATCGGAAGCCACAGATTGCGCAGCACTTGCTGCAGAAGCAGATACGATTTATGCGGTCACGCAGCAATCCTGCGCCGCCACGAGGCACCCCTCCCCCGCGAACGCCGCCCCGACGCCTCCACCACCCGGCTTGTGCTTTTACCACGCCCGTTTCGGCACGAAAGCCAGAGGCTGCCGCCCTCCCTGCAGTTTCGCGCCTAAAAAAAACCCGACAACAACACCAACAGCAACTCCAGAAAAGGAGGACCGAGTCTGAGGAACGTTCCGCGGCCGCGATGGCGATTGGAAATTCCGGGAAGCTCCTCTACATTACAGATTCCCTCTCAGGCCGGCGCTTTTTATGCCAGTGTAGCATCCTTCCTGCCTCAGCACTCGATATTCAGTCTGGGAGGCACGGCCTCTCCCTCGAGGCAGCTAATGGCGGGGCCATTCGTACCTTTGGCAAACGGCGGGTCCAGGTGTGCTTCGGCGGGCAATTTATTACAGCCAAGGTTTCGCAAGCCAACCTCAGTGCGGATTTCTTATGCGCCAACAGCTTCTTGGTGGATGTAAGTAATCGTCGAATGGTCAACGCGGCCACCTTCCACTCCATCCCTTACTTCCGCAGTTCCGCAACGTCGCACACTGTCTCCTGCGCGTTGTCCTCGCCAGACGAGTTCACTCACCTATTAGGTGAATTCCCGGAGCTGACCAAGCCCACTTTCTCCTCCTCGGCCACTAAGCATGGTGTCAAACACCACATTATGACTGGTTCTCCGGTTTACGCGCGAGCTCGGCGCCTGGAACCCGGCAAGCTCGCAGCTGCGAAGGCAGAGTTTGCCACGATGGAACGGCTGGGGATTATTCGCCGGTCAAATAGTCCCTGGTCCTCGCCTCTCATCATCCCGAAGCCCGGCAGTGGATGGCGGCCATGCGGGGACTACCGATGCCTTAATGACGCCACTGCTCCCGATCGGTACCCGATCCCGCATATACAGGATTTCTCCGCCCATTTGGCGGGAAACTCAATCTTCTCCAAGGTCGACCTCGTCCGTGGCTACCACCAAGTTCCCGTACACCCGCAGGACGTCCAGAAAACGGCTGTCATCACTCCCTTTGAACTGTTCGAGTTTCTACGGATGCCATTTGGGCTCAAGAACGCCGCACAGGCTTTTCAACGACTAATGACTCGGTCCTGCGGGATCTTCCCTTTTTATTTGTCTACCTTGACGACATCCTGATAGCCAGCTCTACCAAAGAGGAACATGTCTGCCATCTCCGCACCCTCTTTCGGCGCCTCAGCCAACATGGCCTCATAATCAACCCGGCCAAGTGTCAGTTCGGCCTACAACAGATTGACTTCTTGGGCCACCGCATTACTTCGGAGGGCGCAATTCCACTGCAGTCAAAGGTCGAAGCAATTACGGCATTCCCAAGGCCGCAGTCCACCAAGGCCCTTCAAGAATTCCTGGGCATGGTGAATTTCTACCACCGCTTTGTACCCAAGGCAGCACGACTCATGCAGCCCCTCTACGAGGCCCTCAAAGGCAAGGCCGGAAAGGATACAATAGCCTGGACGGTCGAAATGGACAACGCTTTCGACAGCACAAAAACCGCTCTAGCCAATGCAACTATGTTGGTGCACCCTCTGCTAGGTGTCACCATCGCCCTTAGCACCGACGCTTCCGACTATGCCATAGGCGCTGTGCAGGAACAGTGGGTCAACGGGACGTGGCAATCACTGCCATTTTTCAGCCGCCAACTCCGGCGCAACGAACGCAAATACAGCACTTTTGACCGGGAGTTGCTGGCGCTGTTCCTGGCTATCCGCCATTTCCGTTTTTTGTTAGAAGGACATCCCTTCACTGCGTTTGTAGATCACAAACCACTGACCTTCGCCATGGCCAGGACCGCCGAACCGTGGTCGGCTCGACAGCAGCGACAGCTAACTTTCATTTCAGAATTCACGACAGACGTCCAACACGTAGCTGGCAAGGACAACTTGGTAGCTGATTGCCTTTCTCGCGCGACCGTACGGGTGGTCCAGCTGGGCATCGATTATGCCCTCATGGCTACCGATCAGACATCCGACCCTGAAACACAGGCGTATCGCACTGACACCTCTAGCCTCCAACCGACCGATGTGCAATTCCACGCTGCAGGCACCTCGTTACTCTGCGATGTCTCCATGGGAGGTCCCCGCCCGATCGTTCCAGTCGCCGCAAAGTTTTCGACGCCATACATGGGCTTTCGCATCCTGGCGTGAAGGCATCTCAAAAATTAATGTCGGCTAAGTTCGTCTGGAGAGGAATGCGTAAGGATATCCGCGACTGGGCTAACACCTGCGTCGCCTGTCAAACGTCTAAGGTGCAACGTCACGTTAAGGCCCCATTGGCCACGTTCGCAGTACCAGAACGTCGATTCGACCATGTCAACGTGGACCTCGTCGGGCCGCTTCCACCGTCGCAGGGGTTCACATACATCCTCACCATGGTCGATCGTACTACTAGATAGCCAGAGGCAGTTCCTTTGGCGTCTACTACGTCCGCTGATGTCGCCAGAGCATTCCTCTCCTCGTGGGTTGCACGTTTCGGCGGACATTTCTTCAGACCACGGTCCACAGTTCTCTTCCGAGCTCTGGAATGCTGTGGCCCAGGGTCTCGGCACCAAGCTTCACCGCACCACGGCCTATCACCCGCAAGCAAACGGTTTGTGCGAATGTTTCCACAGGTCGTTAAAGGCATTGCTGAGGGCCAGCCTCCAAGGCGCCGGATGGGTGGATAAGCTTCCGTGGGTCATGTTGGGTCTCCGCATGGCACCCAAAGAGGACCTGCAATCGTCCGCCGCGGAGCTTGTGTACGGCCAGCCACTCCGCGTACCGGGAGATTTCCTGCCGCTTCCAACTGAGCCGCCATCGGGAAACAGCCAGGGCTTTTGCGCCTATCCCAACTTCGCATCACGGCCTTCCATCTTCACACATACCAGCGGAGCTAAAGAATGCTGAATTTGTATTCATTCGTCATGATGCCCATAGGGATCCGCTCAAGGCCCCTTACACAGGCCCTTTTCGCGTACTGGAGACAGGCGACAAGAGTTTCTCTGTAGACATCGGTGGTAAACCCGACCACATATCCATTGACCGTCTCAAACCGGCACACCTGGACATCGACCGGCCAGTAGAGACCGCACAGCCACCACGACATGGTCGACCTCCCGCTGCATCCACGTCAGGCCGAAGGCTTCCATCCGCCAGCCCGCCCGCTGTTCAACAACGTCCACTCCAAGAATACAGGAGTCGCTCTGACAGGCTTGTCAGACCTCCTAGTCGATTGACTTTTACTGTTAAAGACAATTCTGGGGGGGCGCATGTGGCGGAGCCACCTGGGGGACTCTGATCAAATGTACATAATTATCTTTAGCAAATTATTAGCTACAGAATGAATCTGTATCTTTGTTCATATCATTGCATGTACATAGCACGGTCCCTTTAAGAATGAGACCAAACGCGATGACGTCATCACGTTGATCATGTGATCCTCCAGCGGCGGGAAAATGTGAGGACGTCATGACGTCAGGCTGGGGAGCCGCCCTAGCCAGTCCTCGTGGAGCCAGCAAAGAGTACAAACCTGTAATGTAGTTCTCCTGTGTTTTCGTTTTAAACTCTCTTGGTTAGTATTAAACATCGTTTGTTTGATAGACTGACTCGATCTCAGTCCTTTAGTTAGGAATCTAGCCATTCCTACAATGCTAATATTACCCCCAACCCCATGAGCCCAAATCTTGCGTAACAACCTTTTATGTGGCACCTTATTGAATGCCTTTTGTAAATCCAAATACATGAACAATGATGGACAGGTAAAGACTCTAAGGTCCATTGAGCCTGTCCCACACAATTGCGATACCTTGTGTATCACAATATATACACTCCACTCCGCCCAAAACCATGTGATCTCCTGGGAGAGGCAAAAAAAAAACCCAGGCCAATTTTGTAAAAAAAATCTGGGAAATTTCTCTCCGACTCAACTAGGCGATCGAAACTAGTCCAGGAGCTCACTCTGGCCCTGAATTCCCTACCTCCTGTAAGAGGTGGTCTCCGCCCCAGCCAGAAACAGGTCCAGCTCTCGTTTGAAGAAATTCAGTGAATCAGCGTCCACCGCACGAGACGGCAGCCTGTTCCAGAGGCCCACTATTCTCTAGGAAAAACCCACCTCCTGACACCTAACCTAGATCTAAGCCTTATACAACTTAAATTTCTGACCCCATGTCCTCCCTAACCTATTTAATTGAAACAAACTGTCAACGGGAACACAATCTATTCCCTTCATTATCTTATGAACCTTAATCAGATCACCTAAGTCTACGCTTCTCTAAAGCGTAGAGTCCCAACTCTTTTAGCCTATCTTGATAACTAAGATGCTTTAGACTGGGAATTAGTCTAGTGGCCCTCCTCTGCACCCTCTCCAACTACGTGAGGGGACCAAAACAGTATTCCAAGTGCGGCCTGACTAAGGTCCTGTACAAGGACAAAATTGTTTGCCTCGTCTTGTTCTCAATTGTCCTCTGGGTACACCCCAAAACCCTAGTTGCTCTAGCTATTGCTTCACAGCATTGCTCATGTACCTTTAAGGATGTATGCACCAGAATGCCCAAATCTCTTTCCGTCTCTACCTTCTTTATGCTTTTCCATGAAGGGTGTATGAATGTTGAGCATTTCCCCATCCCACATGCAGAACACTGCACTTATCCAAGTTATATATCATTTTCCAGTCATGAGCCCAATCTCCCAACACATTAAGATCTGCCCGAAGCAGAGGAGCTTCATCTACAGCCCTAATACTTGCACAGATCTTGGTATCATCTGCAAATCGTGCCCCCAACACCTACATCCAGATGTTTAATAAAAATAGTAAAGAGCAACGGTCACAACACTGATCCCTGCAGGACACCACTGGTGACCGGTCGCCAAACAGATCCAAATCCATCTATAACTACTTTTTGCCGACATCCTACCAGCCAGGTCTCATAGAATAAAATCTTAGAAATTTACAGCACAGGAGGCGGCGATTTGGCCCATCTTGTTCGTGCCGGCCGACAAAGAGCTATCCACCCTAACCCACTTTCCAACACTTGGTCCGTAGCTTTGTAGGTTATGGCACTTCAAGTGCATATCCAAGTACTTTTTAAATGTGATGAGGGCCTCTGCCTCTACCACCCTTTCAGGCAGTGAGTTCCAGACCCTCACCACAATCTGGGTGAAAACATTTCTCCTCAAATCCCCTGTAAACTTCTGACCAATTACTTTAAATCTATGCCCGTTGGTTATTGACCCTTCTGCTTAGGGAAATAGGTCCTTCCTAGCCACTCTATCTAGGCCCCTCATAATTTTATACACCTCAATTAGGTCTCCCCTCAGCCTCCTCTGTTCCAAAGAAAACAACCCCAGCCTATCCAATCTTTCCTCATAGCTAAAACTCCCCAGCCCAGGCAACTTCCTCTAGTGAGGGTGCAGAGGAGTGCCACTAGACTAATTCCCAGTCTAAAGCATCTTAGTTAACAAGATAGGCTAAAAGAGTTGGGACTCTAAATCCTTCCTGTAATGTGGTGACATTCTCAATCCAGCTCAATATATTACCACTAATACCAGAGGCTTCGATCTTATAGAGAAGCCTCTTGTGCGGTACCTTATCAAAAGCTTTTTGGAAGTTTAAGTAGACAATGTCTACTGGACTTCCCTCATCCACCAACTTTGTACAGGAAACTCTCTTTTAACCGGCACCTAAATATCCGGAAATCTCTCTTAACTGGCAAAATTCAGGAGTAGGTTCAGGTAAGTTTTACTATATATTTGTGGCCGTGCAACAGGGACTCCTGGATCTGTGGCCGTGTAAACGGGGTTCCTGCACCTGTGGCCGTGTAACCGGGACTCCTGCACCTGTGGTCGTGTATGGGGCTCTCGTACCTTGGTAAGTATACCTCTCTGTAATCCGGACTTTTTGATCAACCGGCACCACGCCGGTCCCGGATAAAAAAAGAGTTTCCTGTAACTTCAAAAATACAATTAGATTTGTACGGCATGACCTTTTTATGAAGCCATGTCGGATGTCCCTAATATGTCCCTCTCTATCCAAGCAATCATATATTGCATCCCTAATGATCCCCTCAAGCAGCTTACCTATTACTGGTGTTAAACTATGGGCCTATAGTTTCCCGGGTTTGTCTTGTCTTTTTTAGTGATGGGGACAACATTAGTCTCCTTCCAGTCTATAGGAACCATTCCAGAGTTCAGTGAGGTATTAAAAATACAGGCTAAGTGCTCGCACAGCACATGCCCCATCTATCTCCCCGAGGACCCTTGGGTGGAGATCATCTGACTCGGCTGCACTATCTATTTTCAAGTTATTAATTCTTTATAAAACAATATGTTCATCTATGTTATTACTAGTTTTGTTAGTAACATTATTAAATTCTAATAGTTGATCATCATAAAGGGTGAAGACCAATGCAAAAGCATTTAATATTTCCGCCATACTCAGTGAGTCCTGTGTAACCTGTCCTTGAACATTCTTCAATGGCCTAATACAGTCTGACAGTTCGCTGACTCTTCACATAACTGAAAAAGCTTTTTCCATTACTTCCACAGCCGTCTACGATCTTTTTTCCATTCGCTTATCTAATAGCAGCCCTTGTTTTCTTTAGTTGTTCCTTGTACTCAACTCTATTTAGTTGAGTAGTAAGTGTCTTTAATTTATAGAAACATTTCTGTTTACATCTTATTTGTCTTTGTACATAACCAGTCAGCCACCTTGGATTTTTCTTACCACACTTCCTTCTATATTGGTTTCATCACCACCCAGTTCCAAATCATCTGCCATTTTGGTGAAGTTTGCTTTTCTGAAATCTGGTATGAGTTGCAGATTCTCAGTACCTTTAGTTCTACTAGTCAATTCAAACCGTATAATGTTGTGGCCAGCTGCTCCCCCACATGGAGGCCCAATATGAGGTCAGGCTCACTACTAAACACTAGATCCAATATATGATTGGATCCAAGATATGATTATCCCTAGTTACTTCATTAACACGTTGAGTCAGGAAACAGTCTTGTATATTTTAGACAAATTTTTCAGCTGCACTTCCCACAACAGCGGGTAAACCATCGTGCCACTGAATGCCAGGAAAATTAAAATAACCCATCAAAAACAAAGGTGGCATTTTATATTAAAAGCGTTTGCAATCTGGTTCCATAATAACTCATCATGTTCAGGTGTCTGACCCGAGGTCCAATAACAATTACCGATAATTAGTCCCTGCCCGTGAGCTTGGTCCACTTGAACCCAGATAGCCTCAGATATACTTAATGAGGCAATATCAAGTCTCTAGCTGTTAGGTTCTCACTAATAAAAATAGCAACTCCACCTCCCCTTTGACCTACTCTATCCTTTCTGAATCCCTTGTAGCCCTTTAGGTGAATTTCTGTCCCATCACTTTCATCCAACCATGTCTCAGAAATACACAATATGTTTAATTTCTCCAACACAGCATAGGATTGCAGTTCTAACAATTTGTTTCTAATACTCCTTGTATTTACATAAAAACAATTTAAAGGTCTCTCATCTAACTTCTTAAGAGTTATTTATTCTTGTATGCTTTGTACCTTGGTTATCTGCATGCTTAGAATCTATGGCCTAGAAATTCGTTGGGCTGCGCCACCAGTTAGCGCCCAAAGAGGGCACTTAGAGGTTTTAGCGCCACTGGCCACGCCTCCCGCGAAATTTAGCGGGGCGCTAATGGCGGTGTTAGCCTGTAGTGCTGCGCCACCACCGATGACGTCATTGGTGAGCGCAGTGCCCCGCTGCCGCCCCGAACACGGTATTTGCTTGCGCCCCCCGCTGTAGCGCCGGTCGCAAACTGCGACTGGTTCAGGGGGGCCTACCTGCGGCGGTAGTGGCGCTAATTAAAGGGGAGGTGCGGGGTGGCCATTTTTAACGCTGGCTGCCTGCCAGCACCTCCTCGCGCTGCCGTCCCCGGCCTCCTGAGCCCCCCCCCCTTTAAGAAGGGGTGGAAGGCCTGCAGTACCGCAGCGCGCCGTGCCGCAGCGTGTGGCGCTGCGGCACGTTGCACTGCGATATTCAGTTGCAGCGCCCCAAGAGGGAAGCGGGGCGCCTCGAGCAGCGCCCCACTTCCGTTTGGGGTGCTGAAACTGAATATCGGGCTGGCGCAAGCGGCTCCTTCTGGGGCGGGACTTCCGGCGCCCAGGCGAGACTGGCGCCCCATAATTTCTAGGCCTATGTATATTACATCCACCGGTTGTCTACCACTTTTATCTACCCTGCTAGTTACATCCTCAAAAAACTTGAATAAATTTGTTAAACGTGATTTCCCTTTCATAAAATCACGTCGACTCTGCCTAATCATATTATGATTTTCTAAGTGCCTCGTTACCACTTCCTTAATAATGGATTCCAGCATTTTCTCAACAACTGATATAAGGCTAACTGGCCTATAGTCCCCTGTTTTCTCTCTCTCTCTCTCCTTTCTTGAATAGCGGCATTACATTTGCTACCTTCCAATCCACTGGGACCGTTCTAGAATCTAGGGGATTTTGGAAGATCACAACTAATGCATGCACCATCTCTGCAGCCACCTCTTTTAGAAGCCTAGGATGTAGGCCATCAGGTCCAGGGAATTTGTGGGCTTTTAGTCCCATTAGTTTCTCAAGTACTTTTTCTCTACTGATGTTAATTAGGTAGGTCTGGAGGAAACAGATGTATTCAAGCACAACTGTATGTACTAGAACAAAAATGTAAACATAACTTACTGTTCTATTTTTCCCAAATGTTTTTAGTTTTACTTTCAATCTTACTGTTTGCTTCTATTTTCTTCAACTCCACTATGTCCATACCATGATTACAACAGCAACTTGCATTTATATAGCGCCTTTAATGTAGTAAAACGTCCCAAGGCACTTCACAAGAGCGTTATCAAACAAAATTTGACACCGAGCCACATAAAATGATATTAGGACAGATGACTAAAAGCTTGACCAAAGAGGTAGGTTTTTAAGGAACATCTTAAAGGATGAGAGAGGTAGAGAGGCAGAGAGGTTTAGGGAGGGAATTCCAGAGTTTAGGGCCAAGACAGCTGAAAGCACGGCCGTCAATGGTGGAGTAATTAAAATAGGGGATATGCAAGAAGCCAGAACTGGAAAAGCACAGAGATCTGAGGGTTGTAGGGCTGGAGTAGGTTACAGAGATAGGGAGAGACGAGGCTACGCAGGGATTTGAAAACAAGGATGAGAATTTTGAAATTGAGGCATTGATGGACAGCAGCCAATGTAGGTCAGCGAGCACAGGGGTGAATGGGACTTGGTGCGAGTTAGGATAAGGGCAGCAGAGCTTTGGATGAGCTCAAGTTTATGGAGGGTGGAAGATGGGAAGCCGGCCAGAAGAGTTTTGGAATAGTTAAGTGTAGAAGTGACAAAGGCAAGGATGAGGACTTCTGCAGCTGATGCGCTGAGGCAGAGGCGGAGTCGGACGATGTTATAGGGGTGGAAGTAGGTGGTCTTGGTGATGGCGTGGATATGTGATCGGAAGCTCTTGGGGTCAAATATGACACCAAGGTTGTGAACAGTCTGGATCAGCCTCAGACAGTTGCCAGGGAGAGGGCTGGAGTCGGTGGCTAGGGAATGGAGTTTTTTTGCAGGGTCTTTCCAATACTTAGTTGGGAGCCGAGTTCCGCTCATCCAGTACGGGATGTCAGACAAGCAGTCAGTGGAGGGGTTGAGAAAAGTAGAGCTGGGTTTCCTCAGCGTACATGTGAAACCTGACGTGTTTTCGATGATGTCGCCGAGGGACAGCATGTAGATGAGAAATAGTAGGGGGCAAGGATAGATATTTGGGGGACTCCAGAGGTAATGGTGTGAGAGTGGGAAGAGACGCCATTGCAGGAGATTCTCTGGCTATGACCGGATAGATAAGAATGGAACCAGGCGAGTGCAGTCCCACCCAACTGGACGACGGAGGAGAGGCGTTGAAGGAGGATGGTGTGGTCAACTGTGTCAAAGGCCACAGACTGGTGGAGAAGGACGAGGAGGGATAGTTTACCACGGTCACATAGGATGTCATTTGTGACTTTGATAAGAGCCATTTCAGTACTGTGGCAGGGTAGAAACCCGATTGGAGGGATTGAAATATGGAATTCCGGGAAAGGTGGGCTTACAACTATGCATTTTTATTACATGAAATATCTTTAGCAGGTCACATACTACAACACAGATTACTGAAGTATCTTTACAGTTCTGATTGAAAAAACTTAAGTTCCATCAATGTATGTCCAAATAAACTGAATACACAAGTATAGTGCTTCTGGTGAAGTTACAGCGGTGGAGCAGGAGCAACTCTGAGGAAATTCCTTGGCAGTGTATCCTCTGACCTCGACTCCTTCAGTTTCTTTAGATGGAAACATTTCCCTAGTTTTACAGTATGTTGCAGATAAAAATGAGAAGTATTTTTGCCTAGAAAGTAAAAACATGCAACCTTTTGCTCCCCCAATGCTTCAGCTTATTAAATTAGTGTTTAGCTCATATAGCCAAGGAGGTCCCAGGTTCAATCCCAAAACACTAGTTAGGTCACAGCTAGAGTACTGCGTACAGTTCTGGTCACATTACAGGAAGGATGTGATTGCACTAGAGAGGGTACAGAGGAGATTTACGAGGATGTTGCCAGGACTGGAGCATTTTAGTCATGAGGAAAGGTTGGATAGGCTGGGGTTGTTTTCTTTGGAGCAGAGGAGGCTGAGGGGAGACTTAGTTGAGGTGTATAAAATTATAAGGGGCCTAGATAGAGTGGATAGGAAGGACCTGCTTCCCTTAGCAGAGAGGTCAATAACCAGGGGGCATAGATTTAAAGTAATTGGTGGAAGGATTAGAGAGGAATTGAGGAAAAATGTTTTCACCCAACGGGCGATGGGGGTCTGGAACTCACTGCCTGAAAGGGTGGTAGAGGCAGAAACCCTCATCGCATTGAAAAGTACTGGGATGTGCACTTGAAGTGCTGTAACCTACAAGGCTATGGACCAAGAGGTGGAAAGTGGGATTAAGCTGGATAACTCTTCTTTAGTCGGCACAGACACGATAGGCCGAATGGCCTCCTTCGGTGCCATAAATTTCTATGATTCTATGACTATGTTAACTGATCTCAACTTGGCAGTAGGAGTGCTAAAATTGGCATCACCACCCTGGGATTAGGGAAAATTGGCTATAATATCTAGTCCTGATTGGTATAATAATGACTTCCTTCTGGCTGTCAAGTGGAGACATGCTGTGACACCCTTTTTTATTGAATAACCTGCTGACAATCAATATCTGGGCTCACATATGGAGAGTGGCCACGAGTAAGGCACTTCAGGACAGGGGAGGGAGAAAAGCTGGTGATAAAAAAAGGGGCCAAGCCCTCTTCAAAATGCATGTTTTGTTTTGTCTCTAAAGCAAAGGAAGTTACCTTTTTCCTTCAACACAAATCTCATTGCTGCTTTTTATTTGCTGGATGATCCATTTAGAGAGAGTAATCTTCCTTTCCTATATATTTAAAGAAAGCAAGTGTAATTATAAAAGTTATTAAAGAATCTATCACAAAAGTAATTGCCAACCAGATAATAAAGATTCTTAAATAATCAAGTTATTGAGAGCTTAGAGTTCTCCTCTAAGAGGCACCCACCAATGAATTATCGACTGATCTACAGCTGCTGGTGGGGCCGACTTCTAATGGCTACTAATATTTTACACATTTTGTAGGTCACCAGTTAATCAATGTCTATCTCTAGTACTCCTCTTGAAGAATCTAGTATCTCCATCCAGAAAGGTCCTGACGATTTCATACTATAACATGGATCTCAGAGAACAGGACTAGAGTGCTTAAATGAGTGGCTACCAATAGTGGTATGAAATGTTGAGCTGTGCTCAATTTTGCTCTATGTAAGCAGACGCTTGGTCTTTCCTATTCATATGATAAAGGAGGATAATTTAAAGGTGATATAATCTTTAACATAAATTACTCTCTATTTAACACACCTCATTCCTTCTGGACTTATTTGGAGATATTTGCTTTGCAGGGTTACACATATTATTTGAGTAGCTCCTTTCTTTTATAGGGTTCCTGTACTGAAATGGGAAATCTTAACTCGCATACAACCAGGATGTTGTTAAACTTTAACACTGGGAGGTTAAAAAAAACTATAGCTGCTGGTAATCTGGAACAAAAACAGAAAATGCTGGAAACACTCAGCAGGTCAAGCAACTCTTCTGTTCTCGCCAAGAATGCTGCCTGACCGGCTGAGTATTTCTAGCATTTTCTGTTTCTAATAATGGGATTTTGATTGCTTATTTTCTTTCCCCACTTCTCACTGTTGATCGATGCTCAGTTACCTTAGCTACAAACTGGGTGTATAGGTGAGGACAACATTAGGGCTCAACTGTCCCAGAGTTGAATGGCTTGCCAGTGTTCACCATCTAGCCTCACACATTAAAATGGCCATTTGAGCAAAGGTCCAGAGCCCATAAAACCATAACCTTCAGGAAAATATTTGGGGGAGGGACAAAACGATTTAAGCTGTGCTCACCATTCCGACTTTTGTTGCACTCTGGCAGAGTAAAAAACATTGGCTAAAGAGTGTAATGTGTGATCTATTCACCAGTCTCTAATCTATCCTTGCAGAGGAACCAAGAGCAAGTCTCTCTTGGTAAAGCAGATCACAATGGTGGTGTTCCTCCAGAGACATACTGAGCAGCCACAGCTCAATGTTTAAAAAAAATGATATTTTGATGCAAAAGGATTGTTCTTTACAGAAGGTACTGTTATGCAGCAGAAAACTTAGCAATCTGATGAAGTGCACTGAAAGTGCTTCAGTTGGAGGTATAACAATGAGCAGTGCTTAGAACTACTTATCACTTGATGTTTCCCAATGGCTAATAACAAAGTTTAACACTATAGTCTTGCTCAATATTTAATCGATTACATATATTCCAATGGCACATTGAGCGCTATATAATTTTTCATTTATGAATCTTAAACTAGTGAACTTGAATTTTGTCTAAAATTCTGTAATTGCAAAACCCTAAACGCTGTTTCATTAAAAGTGCATATATTGCTAGAATATTTAATCTGTTATACCAATGCCCAATGAATTGTAAGCACCTCAACAATTACCATCTACAACAGTGCATAAAAATTCTCAAAAATAAATGCATATATTTATGTAGACAATTGACAATTTGTATGTTTATTTTGCTTACCAATTTGCTTTTGGTACTATCAACATCATCAGGCTTTGATTTTGCAATTTCTGCTTGTTTTCGAGGTATACTGATCTTCGGTGATCTCAGCAAGATAGTACACAACTCCTTACACTCTTCAAAACCATTAGCAGCTTTTTCAGAGTGCTTATATCCTGTTTGCATTATTCCTTTATCTGGATGGACAAGGTGTTGCAAAGAGGTAGCACTCAAATCTATGATGTTCTGCATTTCATTTCCTGTGCAGTTGGTATAGATACTGGCAGAAACTGAATTTGCTGTGTTTAGTGCTGTGTCCTGAGACCTTTCATCATCACCATCATTGCCATGATCAGTATCCGCTTTCAGAGAAAGAGTGTTCCAATTTTCAACTTTTTTGACAGTGCTATCAGCATTGGATATCCTCATAGTTTTCTGCAGAGCTTCTATATTTTCTGTGGGCTGATAAGTGTTTAGTTTATTTGACACTCTTGATGTTGAAACTGATGCTCCATGTTGGTCACCGTGTAGCAATCCCACTATTATCCAAAGTATGAAAATCATTAGACACTAGGGCAAACAGATGGAGGATACAGTAAAACCTCAAAAAAAAACACCAAATGTCTGCTATTAAAATAACTAGGCTTAAGCACAATACATACCCAGGAGTAAATTGTATCTCACTGTGCTGAGTAAGACTAAGAGAGATTTGTGAGGCATTGACAATCATTATAAGACGACATTGGACATGGGGAATACTAGCAAATTGGAAACAGACTAACGTGGTGCCCATATTCAAAAAAGGTGACAAATCAAAGTTAGGCAACTACAAATTCATTAATCTTACTGCAATCCTCTGTAAAATAGTGGAATCTATCAGGTGTAACAGCCATCATGGATTCAGAAGGAGAAAATCCTGCCTGACCAACCTCCTTGACGTTTTTGACAAATTAGCACTTCAATTGGTAATCCCTGCAACATCCACACACACACAACACAATAGCAAAATACTGCAGATGCTGGAAATCTGAAATAACAACAGAAAATGCTGGAACACTCAGCAGGTCAGGCAGCATCTGTGGAGAAAGAAAAACAGAACTAACGTTTCAGGTCTGTGACCTTTCGTCAGAGCTGGAAAAAGTTAGAGATGTAACAGATTTTTAAGTAAGTGTAAGGGCAGGGAAAGGGGGGAGGGGAGGAAAGAACAAAAGGGAAGGTCGGTGATAGGATAGAAGGCAGGAGAGATTAAAAGACAAAAGGGATGATGGTGTAAGACAACAGGAGATGGTAATGGGACAAGTTAAGAAACAAAAGATGGATCTAGATGAAGTGCACATGGCAATGGCAGAATCAACAACAGCTGCCATGTGAGAAAAAATAAATTTTAAAAAATAGTGGCCGAGGTTATGATCTGAAACTGTTGAACTCGATGTTGAGTCCAGAAGGCTGTTAAGGTGCCTAATCGAAAGATGAGGTGCTGTTCCTCGAGCTTACGTTGAGCTTTGTTGGAACAGTATAAGAGGCCGATTTTTAATCCCTACAACATGTTGTACTTAAATTTCCAGAAGGAATTTGACAAAATTTCACAAAAGGCTATTAATTAAACTCAAAACATTAGACTCAAGATAGATCTTGAGAATGGATAAGAAATTGGCTGAAGGGCAGAAAACAACTGGTACTTATTAGAAAAATTATCTTAGGGTGAGGGAAATACTGAGGGGTTGCCACAGAGATCGGAGTTGGGACCATAACTGTTTCTAATTTACATCAATGATTTGGACTGAGAAACCCAATGCAAATTGGTCAAATTTGCAGATGTTGCCAAACTAGGAGGAGCAGTGAAATCAAAGGAGACAGCTCAGAACTGAGAGAATGAGCTGGACAAAACATGTAAGTAGCTAGATAAATAGCAGATAAAGTTTAATACAGGCAAATGTAAAGTACTACATACAGGAATCCAAAGTGGGTAATACATGTACTCCATGCATGGTGTTGAAAAGACCTAGGAGAGTCTTAGTAGACTTGTTACTCAAAACATCTAACCAATGCAGAGCAGTCATCAGCAAAGCCAACATAATGTTACATTATATAGGCTAATCAATGGAACAGAAGTTACAAGTCATTGGATATGAAGGGCACAACAGAAGGATATTCAATCTGAAGGTTAAAAACAAATAAAATAGTCATCACAAAGAAATGAGTCCAATTGATGATGCACAAAGATCAAGTAGTAATAATACTACTTTTTGTGCCAATGTTCTCCCCTTACAAAGGAGCAGACCTCTTGCTGGCCACTGTCCCATGGTTGCAGGTCAATACACATACATTTCCAGCAGGGATTACTGAACAATTAGGAGCAGGAACGTAGCCAATTTTCCCTCCCTAATGTACTAAAATAATACAATGATATAACCCAACTTCTAAGGGAGCTCGTCAATCTCCAATGCTGATTTTGTTTCCCTTCTATATGTTTACCTCTCCTGTTCATGACCCTGATTTTGCTGTGCATTTAAAAAAAATTCTGGCCGGTCTCATGCAGGGAAATCCCGTTGCCATCCAACTAATTCATCTGCTCACGCCTTTACATCTGGAACACACTCAAGGGAATCGCTGGTGCCCCCTGGCACATTGACAGGCTGCACTTGTTGCAGGACTAGATGGAGGGTGGTGTACTTAACCACCCAGTTTAAAAAGAAAATGGAAACAGATAAACTAGATGATTTTATATCAATTAGTCTCATCCAGGAAGTACAATAGCTGCTAGACTATAATAAGAGGTAACATTAGTGAATAGTTAGGATGATATGGCCTAATCAGGGACTGTAAACATGGATTGGTAAGGAATGGGTCATGCTTGACTTGTTAATTAAATTATTCAAGGAAATTAGCTAGCATATATAGACAAAGGGAATATAGTGAGTGCTAGCCTAGGCGCAGTGGTAACTCTTGCCTTCAAGTCAGAAGGTTGAGAGTTCAAGCCCTACTCCAGAGACTTGAGCACATAATCTAGGTTGACAGTACAGTGCTAAGGGAGTTCTGTACTTGAGGTGCAGTCTTCAGATGAGATGTTAAACCAAGTCTTCCCGCTCAGGTGGCCCTCAAAGATCCCATGGCACGAATGGAAGAGAAGCTGGGGAGTTCTTGGTGTCCTGGCCAAAATTTATCCCTCAACCTATATAACTAAAACAGGTTATCTGGTCATTTATCTCATTGCTGTTTGTGGAACTTTGCTGTAGGCAAATTGCCTGCTCGATTCCCTTACAACAGTGACTACACACATGGGAGATTTGTTGTGAAGATTAAAGCCCAGTATTAAAGGTAAAGTGGAATCATGGATAGAGAGATGATTGAAGGATAGAAAACAGTAGGATAGTAGGATTGCACATTTTGTCTGTTTTAATTTTTTTTTACATATCCAACTTGGGTGAGCTGGTGTAATCACTTTATGGCTTGAAATTAATATTTAACCAAAAATAGTGCTACAGAAAGCAGTTATGCACAAAAAATAGGTTCCATCTTTCAATGAGGAAATTAAGGGTTGGGTCAAATTTAACACCACAATTGAATGGAAACATCAAAACCAGATAACAGAAATAACAGCAACTGACTGTACCTTTATGTTCTGAAAGTTTAACTGAAGCTAATGGTGAGCGTTGATTGCCTAATCCAACCTCTTGTTTCATTTGTAAAAAGATTTTGGCTGGGGATTGTTTCATCACAGGAACATGGTTCTTCCTTTGTGAAATGTGGCATCCACCTGGCAGAGTGGGGACTACAATAAACCACAAGTTTACATTAGACATTTGCAAAAAATGCAGATGTATTAAACACACATACATAACATTGGATATTACTGTGTATACAGTTGATTCAAAATAAACCGATAGGCAAACATAGATCTCCAAAACAAATAATAAAGGATGACCCAAAGTGTCAGTGTTCAACATATGGTCTGTATCAAGCCCGTTTCTTCTATTAAATGCACAAGGCTGATTTCAACTATGGTTAGTTTCATTGGGAGCTGAAATTAACTAGTTGAAATAAGCTCTGTGCGCTTCACACTATTACAGTAGTTGAATATCTGAGCTACAGCTTTTAAAAAATAAACATGACTCATTCCTGAGAACTAGATATGGAACAATCAATTCTTTAGTTCAGGGATTGTAAAGAGATCAAGCTAAATCTGTCCCATTTTTAAGGCCAGGGGATGGATGGCAATGAGGACAATTGCTGGTGAAGGGGTTTACATTTTTTTTGAGGTGTGGAGTGTTTGTGCACGGATCTAACCTTTATTTTGCATGGGCAATGCTACATTTTTGTGCAGGAGCAGTTAGTTCACTTTTTTTATCTATAGGGTCTTGCATTTTTTGTGTAAGGGGGCTTGAATTATCTGAACAAAAGGCTTCACATTTCTGCAAAACTGTGCAGCTCACTCACTGGGTTATCTAGTCGCCAGCTGCAGAAAATTGGACAACTCTGATCTAAAGGCCTGGAGGGTTCACCTGGGAAATTTTGCCATATTGAAAAAGTACTAGCCTTGAATTCCACCTATTTAAATTGAGAGGGCCCATTGATTGTTGGGATTGACTCCCAATTCTTAAGACAGTTACACTACACAATTTGCGTTGATGTCAAATGGTTTCAGCTTTATATTGATGCAAACTGTATGGTGTTGTTCACAGAATCATACAGCACAGAAGGAGGCCATTCAGCCCATCATGCCTGTGCCGGCTCTTTGGTAGATCTATTCAATTAATCCCACTCTCCTGCTCTTTCCCCATAGCTCTGTAAATTTTTTCCCTTCAAGTATTTATCGAGTTCTCTTTTGAATGTTACTATTGAATCTGCTTCCACCACCCTTTCAGGCAGTGCATTTCAGATCACAGAACACAAAAAATGTTTCCTCGTGTCGCCTCTGCTTCTTTCATCAATCACCTTAAATCAGTGCCCTCTGGTTACCGGCCCTTCTGCCACTGGAAACAGGTTTTTCTTATTTAATCCATCAAAACCATTCATGCTTTTGAACACCTCTATCAAATCTTCTCTTAACCTTCTCTGCTCCAAGGAGAACAACCCCAGCTTCCCCAGTCTCTCCACATAACTGAAGTCCCTCATCCTTTGTACCATTCGGGTAAACCTCTTCTGCATCCTCGCTTCCAAGATCTTGACATCCTTTCTAAAACGTGTGGTGCCCAGAATTGAACACAATGCTCCAGCTGAGGCCTCACCAGTGCTATACAAAGCTTTAGCATAACTTCCTTGCTTTTGTCCTCTATTAATAAAGCCAAGGATCCCATCTGCTTTTTTAACAGCCTTCTCAACTTGTCCTGCCACTTTTGATTTGTGTACATACCCTCCCAGGTCTCTCTGTTCGTGCACCCCCTTTAAAATTGTACCATTTCGTTCATATTGCCTATCCTCATTCTTCCTATCAAAATGTATACCTTCACACTTCTCCACGTTAAATTTCATCTGCCCCATGTCTGCCCATTTAACCAGTCTGTCTATGTCCTCCTGAAGTCTGTTACTATCCTCCTCATTGTTTACTACATTACTGAGTTTTGTATCATCTGCAAACTTTAAAATTAGGCCCTGTCCAGGTCATTAATATATATCAAAAAGTAGTGGTCCTAATACAGCCCCTGGGGAACACTACTGTATACTTCCCTCTAGTCTGAAAAACAACCATTCACTACTACTCTCTGCTTTCTGTCCATTAGCCAATTTTGTATCCAAGCTACTACTGTCCCTTTAATCCCATGGGCTTTAATTTTGCTAACAAGTCTATTATGCGGTACTTCGTTAAACGTCTTTTCAAAGTCCATATACCCAACATAAACCGCACTACCCTCATCAACCCTCACTGTTTACTTCAAAGAACTCGATCAAGTTAGTCAAACACGATTTGCCTTTAACAAATCCATGCTGACTTTCATTTATTAATCCATACTTTTCCAAATGCCATTTATTTTTGTCCCAGATTATTGTCTCTAAAAGTTTCTCCACCACTGACATCAGGCTGACTGGCCTATAGTTGCTGGGTTTATCCCTTGCTTCTTTTTTTAAACAGGGGTGTTACATTTGCAATCCTCCAGTCCTCTGGAACCACCCCATATCCAAGGAGGATTGGAAGATTGGGGCCAGAGCCTCCACAATTTCCACCCTTATTTCCCTCAGTAACCTAGGATGCATCATATCCAGACCGGGTGTCTTTTCTACTTGAAGGCTGTCAATCTTGTCATATCTATTTTTATGCTATCCAATATCACTACTGCCTCCTCCTTTACTGCAACATTTGACAGAATCCGCTTCTGTAGTGAAGACAGATGCAAAGTACTCATCAGGAACTCAGCCATGCCCTCTGCCTCCACAAGATCTCCTTTTTGGTCCCTAATTGGCCTCATCCTTCCTTTGACAACCCTTCTACTATTTATGTGTTTATAAAAGACTTTCACACAGGATCTACAGCACAGAAACAGGCCATTCGACCCAACCAGTCTATGCTAATGTTTATGCTCCACTCGAGCCTCCTCTCGTCTTTCATCTAACCCTATCAACATAACCCTCTATTCCCTTCTCCCTCATATGCTTATCTAACTGCCCTTTAAATGCATCCATACTATTCGCTTCAACTACTCCCTGTGGTAGCGAGTTCCATATTCTCACCACTCTCTGGGTAAAGATGTTTCTTCTGAATTTCCTATTTGATTTCTTGGTGACTATCTTATATTGATGGCCTCTAGTTTTGCTCTTCCCCACAAATGGAAACTCTTATCTATTTTATCAAAACCTTTCATGATTTTAAAGACCTCTATAAGGTCACCCCTCAGCCTTCTCTTTTCAAGAGAAAAGAGACCTAGCCTGTTCATCCTTTCCTGATATGTATACCCTCGCATTTCTGGTATCATCCTTGTAAATCTTCTCTGCACCCTCTCCAGTGCCTCTATATCCTTTTTATAATATGGCGACCAGAATTGCACATAGTACTCTAAGTGTGGTCTAACCAAGGTTCAATACAGGTTTAGCATAACTTCACTACTTTTCAATTTTATCCCTCCAGAAAGAAACCCTAGTGCTTGGTTTGCTTTTAGTAATTTGTGTATTTGTACTCCTAGATCATTTTGCTCCTCTACCCCATTTAGATTCTTATTTTCCAAGTAATATGTGTCCTCCCTATTTTTCTTGCCAAAATGTAATACCTCACATTTATCTGTTGAATTTCATTTGCCAATTATATGCCCATTCTGCAAGTTTATTAATGTCTTCTTGTAATTTGTTGCAGTCCTCCTCAGTATTGACTATCACCCCTAATTTGGTGTCGTCTGCAAATTTAGAAATTGTTTTTGATTCCGAAATGTAATTCGTTAATGTAAATTGTGAACAACCGTGGTCCCAGCACTGATCCTTGTGGAACACCACTTCCTGCCTCTGCCACTCTGAATAGCTACCCTTTACATAGGATATACGGCACAGAAACAGGCCATTCGGCCCAATCAGTAAATGCCGGTGTTTATGCTCCACTCGAGCCCCTTCCCACCTTTCCTCATCTAAATCTATCAGCATAACCCTCTATTCCCTTCTCCCTCATATGCTTGTCCAGCCTGCCCTTAAATGCATCTATACTATTCGCTTCAACCACTCCCTCTGCTAGCGAGTTCCACATTCCCACCACTCTTTGGGTAAAGAAGTTTCTTCTGAATTCCCTATTGGATTTCTTGGTGACTATCTTATATTGATGGTCTCTAGTTATCCTCTTCCCCACAAGTGGAAACATTCTCTATCAAAATTTTACAGAATTTTAAAGACCTCCACAGGAAACTCTCTTTTAACCGGCACCTAAATATCTGGAAATCTCTCTTAACCGGCAAAATTCAGGAGTAGGTTCAGGTAAGTTTTACTATATATTAGTGGCCGTGTAACCGGGGTTCCTGGATCTGTGGCCGTGTAACCGGGGTTCCTGCACCTGTGGCCATGCAACAGGGACTCCTGGACCTGTGGCCGTGTAACCGGGGTTCCTGGATCTGTGGCCGTGTAACCAGGGTTCCTGCACCTGTGGCCGTGTAACCAGGGTTCCTGCACCTGTGGCCATGCAACAGGGACCCCTGGATCTGTGGCCGTGTAACCGGGGTTCCTGCACCTGTGGCCATGCAACAGGGACTCCTGGATCTGTGGCCGTGTAACCAGGGTTCCTGCACCTGTGGCCATGCAACAGGGACCCCTGGATCTGTGGCCGTGTAACCGGGGTTCCTGCACCTGTGGCCATGCAACAGGGACCCCTGGATCTGTGGCCGTGTAACCAGGGTTCCTGCACCTGTGGCCATGCAACAGGGACTCCTGGATCTGTGGCCGTGTAACCAGGGTTCCTGCACCTGTGGCCATGCAACAGGGACTCCTGGATCTGTGGCCGTGTAACCGGGGTTCCTGCACCTGTGGCCGTGCAACAGGGACTCCTGCACAAGTGCCGTGTAACCGGGGCTCCTGCACCTGTGGCCGTGTACCGGGCTCTCGTACCTTGGTAAGTATACCTTTCTGTAATCCGGACTTTTTGATCAACCGGCACCACGCCGGTCCCGGATAAAATAAGAGTTTCCTGTATTAGGTCACCCCTCAGCCTTCTTTATTCCAAGAGAAAAGAGACCCAGTCTGTTCATCCTTTCCTGATATGTATACCCTCGCATTTCTGGTATCATCCTTGTAAATCCGCCAGTACTCTGGCACTACACCCTTTTCTAACGAATTACTAAATATGTATAGTAATGCCTCGGCTATTGCTTCCCTAGAGTTTAAAAAAAATGCGCGGATGTAATCCACCCGGACCAGGGATTTTATCCTCTTTGAGTTTCATTAGTTTATTTAGTATATCTCCTCGTTTTATTTTAAATGCAGTTAACTCACTAACTTAATCTCATCATCCAATGTCATCACCACCTGTTCTATCTTCATGGTAAATACTGCAGCAAAGTAATTATTTAATATCTCTGCCATCTCTCTATTGCTGACTGTGGTATTATCCTTTTCATCCCTTAGTGGCCCTATTCCAATCCCTACCTTCCTTTTTTTATTTAGATGCCTGTAAAATATTTTACTATTTTGTTTTATGTTCCTTGATAATTTAATTTCATAGTTCCTCTTTGCCTTCCTAATTTTTTTTGACTTCTCTCCTAATCCTTTCATATTCTCCCTTATCATGCTCTCTCTTGCTGCCCATGTACTTAATGTATACCTTTTTCCTTACCCTTAATTTTTCCTTCATCCATGGTGTTTCATTAGTGTTTAGCTTGTTCTTGTTTATTAGTGGAATATATTTTTCCTGGACTCTGATGAACACCGTTTTAAATGTTTCCCATTGCTGTTCTACAACATTGTTTGCCAATACTGTTGTCCATTTTATTTTCCCAAGTGCTATTCTTAGCCCCTCAAAATCAGCTTTTCTCCAATCTATTACCCTGGTCTTTCTCATACCTATGTCCTTCTCAATTATTATCTTAAAGCGTATTATATTATGGTCACTGTAGCCTAGATGTTCCCCTACTTTTACTTCATTCCCCATTACTAGATCCAATAGCGAATCTTCCCTTGTTGGGCTTTTTACATACTGGGTTAGAAAGGAGTCCTGTACACATTGTAGGAACTCCATTCCCTTATCCCCTTTACCTACCTCTTCTGTCCAATTAATATCTGGGTAGTTGAAATCCCCCATGATTATTATTCTATTTTTTAAATCTAATTTCCCTAATTTGTTTGCGTATTTCTTCCTCCACCTCCCTTCCACTATTAGCTGGTCTGTAGACTACCCCTATTAGTGTGATTAATCCTTTATTATCTTTTATCTCTATCCACATGGATTCTATTTGTCTCGCTGATAGCTGTATCACTTTTTTCTACTGTCATTATGTTATCCCCAATAGGTACAGCTACTCCACCTCCCTTTCCCCCCCACTCTATCTTTTCTAAATATGTTACACCCTGCAATGTTTAATTCCCAGTCCTGATTTTTCTGTAGCCATGTCTCAGTAATCCCTACTGTGTCTGGTTCCTCGCAACGTAGGATTGCCTCCAGCTCCCCTGTTTTATTACGGACACTGTGTGCATTACTGTACAGGCAGATTAACTCATTTTTAATAGCAGTTCCTCTCACTTTATTTTTAACCATCTTTTTAAACTCCTGTTCTATAACTCTATTTATGCCCTGGCCATCAATGTCCTCCCTTACTTTACTCTTTCCTATGCTTTCCTTTCCTGTTTTGTTTGTATTTAGGCTGGTTTCGTTTCTTGTAGATCCCTCCCCCCGTCTTACTAGTTTAAAGCCTTTGCCACCTCCCTATTTACCCTTTCCGCTAGGACACGGGACCCATCCCGGTTCAGGTGGAGCCTGTCCCATCGGTACAGCTCCTTTCTGTCCCAGTACTGGTGCCAGTGTCCCATGAAAAGGAACCCCTCCTTCCCAAACCAGCTCTTCAGCCACGTGTTAATTCTCCTGACCTGACTGTTTCTATGCTAATTTACACGTGGCTCAGGCAATAATGCAGAGATTATTACCCTCGAGGTTCTGCTTTTTAATTTAGCTCCCAAATCCTGATGCTCCCTCAGCAGGACCTCCTCCCTGTTCTTACCTAAGTCGTTTGTTCCGACATGGACCACGACAACTGGATTTACACCCTTCCTTTCCAAATTCCTCTCCAGCCACCACGAGATATCCCTTACCCTGGCACCGGGGTAGGCAACACACCCTTCGGGGTTCTCATTCCTGGCTGCAGAAATCGCTATCTAACCCCCTAATTATAGAATCCCCTATCACTACCACATTTCTATTCTGCTCTCCATCCCCCCCTCGCCCCCCTTGGACAGCCTTCTGAGCCACGGTGCCTTGGTCTGCATTGTGGCTGTCCTCCCCGTAGTCTTTCCCCTTGTCCTCACATGTAGCGAGTACATTGTACCTATTGCACAGGACCAGTGTCTGTGGGACCTCCTTCTCAACTTCTCCTAAATCCCCACTACCCGGCTCCCTAACAGTCACACCTTCCCTTTCCTGAACCTGTGCTTTCCTCTGGGGTGTGACAGTATTCTGGATAAAACTGTCCAGAAGTTCCTCCCCGTCCTTTATGTTTCGGAGTGTTTCTAACTCGCACTCCAGCTCAATGACTCTGAGCTGGAGTGACTGAAGGCAGAGACATTTCTTGCACAAATTCCCACTTACTAGTCCTGACACATAGCCTGCCCTTTCATCTCTAGGCTTTATTTATTTGCTTATTTAATTAGTTAATACATATAGACTGGGCTAACCAAATTAGTAACAATACTGTGGAGCAGGAATTCCTAGAGTGTATACGGGATGGTTTCCTGGACCAATATGTCGAGGAAACAACAAGAGATCAGGCCATCTTAGACTGGGTATTATGTAATGAGAAAGGATTAATTAGCAATCTTGTTGTGCGAGGCCCCTTGGGGAGGAGCGATCATAATATGATAAAATTCTTCATTAAAATGAAGAGTGAAGTAGTTGACTCAGAGACTAGGGTCCAGAATTTAAATAAAGGAAACTACGATGGTAAAAAATATTTTTTTTTTAAATGGCGGCGCGCATGGACGCAGCGGCTTTGTCTCTCCCGAGACTGAGCGTTTTTACCCTCTTTCTGAGTCTCTTCTGGACTCTGCTAATGCGGGAATTGAGGGCAGACCTACTGTACAGCCGGCAGACGCTCCTCGATATCGGGGCCGACTGCGTGCGGCTCACACTCGGCGCCGTCGATCTGCCTCCCGACATCGCCCGACCCCCGGGACCAGCGTGGCGTCCTTCCCCAGCCGGAAGTCGGCGCAGACAACGCAAGCAGAAGCGGGGTAAGAGGGCCAGAATCCAAAATAGGCTGAAGAGGGCCCCACACAAACCCTCCCTCCCAAGTATTTTGCTGGCCAACGTCAGGTCACTAGAAAATAAAATGGATGAGATCAAACTTGATCTCTCCTCACAGAAAAGGACAAAGGAATGCTGTGCCATGATCTTCACAGAGACCTGGTTGAACAACGGCATCCCTGACACCACCATCCAGCTAGAAGGACGCACGGTCTTCCGCGCCGACAGAACTGCAGACTCCGGTAAGAGCAAGGGAGGCGGTTTGTGCATTTACACTAACAATGCCTGGTGCACTAACACGGACATAATCGATAGATCCTGTTCGGCTGATTTGGAATTCCACATGGTAAGGTGCAGACCCTTCTACCTGCCTCGGGAATTCACGGCTGTTATCATCACTGCGGTCTACATCCCACCACACGCTAATGCCAAACTAGCACTGAAGGACCTCTACAGGGCCATCAGCGAACAACAAACTGCGCACCCAGACGGAGCTTTTATCGTCGCGGGGGACTTCAATCACATAAACCTAAAATCTGTACTACCGAAATTCCACCAGAATGTTTCCTGCCCCACAAGAGGGGAGAACACACTGGACCAAGTCTACACGAGCATTGTAGATGCTTATAAGGCCATTCCCTGCCCCCACCTTGGGAAGTCTGACCACCTCTCCCTGTTTCTAGCCCCGGCATACAAACCGCTCATCAAAAGAGTGAGAACATCAGTGAGATCAAAGTATGGCCAGAGGGGGCAGTCTCGGAGCTTCAGGATTGCTTCGAATGCACTGATTGGGGCATGTTTGCCCATAATGACATCGAGGAATACGCATCCACAGTGCTATTCTACATTAACAGTTGCGTCAGGACATACCCCAACCAGAAACCCTGGATGAACGGAGAGGTCCGCTTGCTGTTGAAAGCACGCGACGCAGCAGCTTACAGTGCAGCTAGGACCAACCTAAAAAAGGGTATCAGGACTGCCAAAAGGAAACAGACACTGCGGATAGAGGATCATTTCCACAACAACTCGGACCCCTGGCGCATGTGGCAAGGCATCCAGTCCATCACTGACTACAAGAGTAAAAACACCAGCCCCCCGGTTAGCGATGCCTCCCTTCCGGAGGAGCTTAACAACTTCTATGCTCGGACGGGGACAACAGGGAGCTGGCTACCAAAGCCTTGCCACCCCCCGGAAGACCAGGTGCTCACTCTGTCGACCTCCGACGTAAGGGGTGTTCTACGCGGAGTGAACACACGAAAGGCTGCTGGACCTGATAGCATCCCTGGACGGGTACTCAAGGAATGTGATCAGCTGGCTGATGTCTTCACCGCCATCTTCAATCTGTCACTGGCCCAGGCAGTAGTCCCTACATGCTTTAAGACCGCTACCATTATTCCTGTGCCAAAGCAAACGGCTGTGATGTGCCTGAACGACTATCGACCTGTCGCACTCACACCCATCATAATGAAGTGCTTCGAGAGACTGGTCCTGGCTCACATCAAAGCCAGTGTTCCCACCTCTCTTGACCAACACCAGTTTGCCTATCGTGCAAACAGATCAACGGAGGATGCAATCACAACTGCTCTACACTGAATCACTTAGATGGTAAAGAGACCTACATCAGAATGCTGTTCATAGACTACAGCTCAGCATTCAACACTATCGTCCCCAACAAGCTGGCCACCAAACTTCACACTCTTGGCCTGAACACTTCCCTCTGCAACTGGACCCTGGACTTCCTAACAAACAGACCCCAGTCTGTCAAATTAGGTAACCACACCTCCCCCCCCCCCCCCCCGACCCTGAACACGGGGGCCCCACAAGGATGTGTGCTGAGCCCCCTCCTCTACTCCCTCTTCACCCACGACTGTGTGGCTGTTCATGGTTCCAACACCATCATCAAGTTTGCGGATGATACCACGGTAGTAGGCCAGATCACCAACAACGATGAGTCAGCCTACAGGGAGGAGGTCCAGCATCTCGTGAAGTGGTGCGCCGGTAACAACCTGGCCCTTAACATCAAGAAAACCAAAGAAATCATTGTGGACTTCAGGAAGTCTAAAGGCGGAAGTCACACCCCCATCCACATCCATGGGGCTGTGGTGGAAAGGGTGGACAGCTTTAAGTTCCTTGGAGTCCACATCACGGAAGACCTCTCCTGGTCCCTCAATACCTCCTCTCTGGTGAAGAAGGCCCAGCAGCGCCTATATTTCCTGAAGGGATGTAACCTGTCGCCCCTGATCCTCTCTAACTTTTACCGCTGCACAATAGAGAGCATCCTGACGAACTGTATCACAGTATGGTATGGCAGCTGTAGCTACTATGACCGGAAAGCCCTGCAGCGGGTAGTCAAAACTGCCCAACGCATTACCGGCACCCGGCTACCGACCAGAGAGCACATATACCAGAAACGCTGTTTACGGAGGTCACGGACCATCATCAAAGACCCTACCCACCCCAGCCACAGTCTGTTCGCCCTCCTGCCATCTGGGAGACGCTACAGATGCATTCGCACCCAAACGACCAGATTTAGGAATAGCTTCTTTTCCAGGGCTGTCATCCTACTGAACTCCACAAATAAACTCTAAAGCCTGCACATCTGCCAATGCGCTTTATTATGGTTATGTTTATGTTAATGTATTACAAGCCAAATGAATGTTGAATGTTTAAATGTCTTAATCTAAATGTACACTCTCGGGAGCCGCAAGCCTACATTTCGTTGTACTGCACTTGTGCACTAACAATGACAATAAAGTTGATTATTATTATTATGAGGCACGAGTTGGCTAGGATGGATTGGGGAACCTTACTTAAAGGGTTGACGGTGGATAGGCAATGGCAAACATTTAAAGATCGCATGGATGAACTACAGAATTTGTTCATCCCAGTTTGGCATAAAAATAAAACAAAAAAGGTGACTCAACCGTGGCTAACAAGGGAAATTAGGGATAGCATAAGATCCAAAGAGAGGACATATAATTTGACCAGAAAAAGCAGCAAACCTGAGGATTGGGAGCAGTTTAGGATTCAGCAAAGGAGGACAAAAGGATTAATTAAGAGGGGGAAAATAGATTGAGAGAGTAAGCTTGCAGGGAACATAAAAACTGACTGTAAAAACTTCTATAGATATGTGAAGAGAAAAAGATTGGTGAAGTCAAGCGTAGGTCCCTTGCAGTCAGAATCAGGAGTATTTATAATGGGGAACAAAGAAATGGCAGACCAATTAAATACATACTTTGGTTCTGTCTTCACAAAGGAGGACACAAATAACCTCCCAGAGATGTCAGGAACATAGGGTCTAATGAGAGGGAGGAATTGAATGAAATTAGTATTTGTAGGGAAATGGTGTGAGGGAAATTGACGGGATTGAAGGGATAAATCCCCAGGGCCTGATAATCTACATCCTAGGGTACTTAAGGAAGTGGCCCTAGAAATAGTAGATGCATTGCTGGTCATCTTCCAAAATTCTATAGACTCTGGAACAGTTCCCATGGATTGGAGGATAGCTAATGTAACCCCACTATTTAAGAAGGGTAGTAGAGAGAAAACGGGGAATTATATTAAGTCATTATGGTAAGCATGACATCGGTAGTGAGGAAAATGCTAGAGTCAATTATAAAAGATGTAATAGCAGCGCACTTGGAAAACAGTGACAGGGTCGGACAAAGTCAACATGGATTTACAAAAGGTAAATCGTACTTGACTAATCTACTGGAATTTTTTGAGGATGTAACTGGTAGAATAGATAAGGGAGAACAAGTGGATGTGGTGTATTTGGACTTTCAGAAGGCTTTCGCTAAGGTCCCGCATAAGAGATTAGCGTGTAAAGTTAAAGCAGATGGGATTGGGGGTAAGGTACTGTCTTGGATAGAGAACTGGTTGGCAGACAGGAAGCAAAGAGTTGGAATAAACGTGTCTTTTTCCGAGTGGCAGGCAGTGACTAGTGGGGTACCGCAGGGATCGGTGCTAGGACCCCAGCTATTCACAATATATATATAAATGATCTAGACGAGGGAACTAGATGTAATATCTCCAAGTTTGCAGACGACACAAAGCTGGGTGGGCGTGTGTGCTGCAAGGAGGATGCAGAGAAACTCCAGTACGATTTGGACAGGTTGGGTGATTGGGCAGATGCATGGCAAATGCAGTATACTGTGGATAAATGCGAGGTTATCCACTTCGGTGGCAAAAACAGGAAGACAGATTATTATCTGAACGGCAATAGATTGGGAAAAGGGGAAGTGCAACGAGACCTGGGTGTCCTTGTGCACCAGTCGCTGAAGGTAAGCATGCAGGTGCAGCAGGCGGTTAAGAAGGCAAATGGTATGTTGGCCTTCCTAGCAAGAGGATTCGAGTACAGGAGCAAGGAAGTCTTGCTGCAGTTGTACAGGGCCTTGGTGAGACCACACCTTGAGTATTGGGTGTAGTTCTGGTCGCCTTATCTGAGGAAGGATGTTCTTGCCATGGAGAGAGTGCAGCGAAGATTCACCAGACTAATACCTGGGATGGCAGGAATGATGTATGAGGAGAGATTGGGTCGATTAGGCTTGTACTCGCTGGAGTTTAGAAGAATGAGAGGGGATCTCATTGAAACTTATAAAATTCTAACAGGACTAGACAGACTAGATGCAGGAAGGATGTTCCCGATGGCGGGGGAGTCCAGAACCAGGGGTCACAGTCTAAGGATAAGGGGTAAGCCATTTAGGATGGAGATGAGGAGGAATTTCTTCACCCAGAGAGTGGTGAACCTGTGGAATTCTCTGCCACACAGGGCAGTTGAGGCCAATTCATTAAATATATTCAAGAAGGAGTTGGATATATTTCTTGAGGCTAAAGGGATCAAGGGATATGGGGAAAAAGCAGGGACAGGGTACTGAATTTGGATGATGAGCCATGATCTCATTAAATGGCGGCGCAGGCTCGAGGAGCCGAATGGCCTACTCCTGCTCCTATTTTCTATGTTAAAGCTTTTAATCAAACAATTATTTAGTTATATTATTTAGTTTATCTAGTTAAGTTAATATTTAATAACGTAATATTTTGGGTTCCCTTTTACGTTAGCCGCTAATCTATTCTCATACTTGCTCTTTGACGCTTATTTCCTTTTTTTAGGTCGCCTCTGTACTTTCTATAGTCAGCTTGGTTCTCTACTGTATTATGAAGCTTCCAATTGTCATAAGCCTCCGTTTTCTGTTTCATTTTAACCTCTATATCTTTAGTCATCCAGAGAGCTCTAGCTTTGGATGCCCTTGCTTTTATTCCTGTGGGAATGTGTCTACCCTGTACCCAAAGCATCTTCTCTTTGAAGGCCTCCCATTGTTCAATTACTGTTTTGCCTACCAATTTTTGATTCCAATACACCTGGACATGATCTCTTTTCAACTCAGGAACATAGGAACAGGAGTAGGCCATTGAGCCCCTCGATCCTCTTCAGCCATTCAACAAGATCATGGCTGATCTGCGACCTAACTCCATATACCCACCATTGGCCCATATCCCTTAATACTTTTGGTTAACAAAAAGCTATCAATCTCAGATTTAAAATTAATAATTGACCTAGTATCAATTGCCATTTGTGAAAGACAGTTCCAAACTTCTACCATCCTTTGTGTGTAGAAGTGTTTCCTAATTTCACTCCTGAAAGGTCTGGCTCTAATTTTTAGACTATGCTCCCTAGTCCTGGAATCCCCAACCAGTGGAAATAGTTTCTCTCTATCTACTCTAGCTGTTCCCCATAATATCCTGAAAACTTCGATCAGATCATCCCATAACCATCTAAATTCTAGGGAATACAACCCTAATTTGTGTAATCTCTCCGCATAACTTAATTCTTGAAGTCCGGGTATCATTCTGGTAAACCTACGCTGCACTCCCTCCAAGGCCAATATATCCTGGTGCCCAGAGCTGCTCAGTACTCCAGGTGTGGTCTAACCAGGGTTTTGTACAGCTGCAGCATAAGTTCTACCACTTTGTATTCTAGTCCTCTAGATATAAAGGCCAGCATTCCATTAGTCTTTTTGATTATTTTTTGTATCTGCTCATGACATTTTAATGATCTATGTTCTGGACCCCCGAGTCTCTTTGGACCTCCAGTGTTTTTAGCTCTTCACCATTTAGAAAGTACCCTATTCTAACCTTTTTAGGTCCAAAGTGGATGACCTCACATTTGCCTACATTGAAATCCATTTGCCACAGTTTTGCCCATTCACTGAATCTATCAATATCTCTCTGTAATTTTATGCTTTCATCTACACTGCCTGCAATGCCGCCTATCTTTGTGTCATCGGCAAATTTGGATACGTGACTTTCTATACCATCATCTAAGTTAATAAATACTGTGAATAGTTGAAGCCCCAACACAGATCCCTGCAGGGCACCACTAGTCACATCCTGCCAATTTGCGTACCTACCCATTATCCCTACTGCCCGTCTCCTGCTGTTCAGCCAATTTCCGAACCAAGTCAATAATTTGCCCTCAATTCCGTGGGCTTCTACCTTAGTTAACAGTTTCATATGTGGGACTTTATCAAATGCCTTCTGGAAGTCCATATAAATCCACAGACATTCCCGTCTACTACTTTAGTCAGCTCCTCAAAAAATTTAATCAGCTTTGTCAGGCATGACCTACCTTTCACAAATCCATGCTGGCTCTCTCTGATCAACTGAAAATTTTTGAGGTGTTCAGTCACCCTATCCTTAATTATAGACTAGCAATTTCCCGACAACAGATGTTAGGCAAACTGGTCTGTAATTCCTTCATTTCCCTCTCTCGCCATTCTTAAATAGCGGAGTGACATGCGCAATTTTCCAATCTAAAGGAACGGTTCCTGAATTGAGAGAACTTTGGAAGATTATAGTTAGGGCATCTGTAATGTGCTCACCTACTTCCTTTAAAAGCCTGGGATGGAAACCATCTGGTCCTGGGGATTTGTCACTCTTTAGTGCCATTATTTTCTTCATTACTGTTATTTTAAGTTAGCCCTCCCTCAGTTAAGTATTTTTATGCTTGATTGTACCATGTCCTTTTACATAACTATTCTAAACCTGATGATATTATGATCACTGTTCCCCAAATGCTATTCCACTGAAACATGCATCACTCGCCCCACTTCATTCCCCAGAACTAGATCCAACACTGCTTCTTTCCTCGTTGGGTTGGAAAAACACTGGATCAAGGAATTTTAGGAATCCCACACCATCTTTGCCCTTTACATTGTACCTAACCTAATTTATATTAGGATAATTGAAGTCCCCATTATCACTACTCTTTAGTTCTTGCATCTTTCTGTAATTTGCCGGCAAATTTATTCCTCTATCTCCTTCCCACTATTTGGTGGCCTATAGTATACAACCAGTAATTCAGGCACAAAATTCCAAAGCTGACCAGGTTAGAGATGTCAACCTAGCTAAAAATGCAAAAGTGAGGGCTAAAGGTAATAAGATTGCTTTATATCTCCACTTACCAACAGAAACTCTAACAAAAAAAAACTCTGCCAACTCAAGAAAGTCAAAGACAGAACTTAAACTGAGTTATCAGATAACTTCAAATAAGAGTAGACTGTAGTTCATTGCAATCTGTTGTTGTTTCGCATGTCCCACAGATCTGATTGTTAAAATATACATTGTTAAAATAAACCAATGTATATTTTAATACATTATTGGTCATTGGGTTCCAGAGTCAAATCTCTATGTTCTCCCGTAACATCGACTACCTTCACCCTTGCTTCAGCCCATCTGCTGCCAAAACCTTCATTATGCCGTTGTCACACCCCGACTCGACCATTCCAATGCTCTCCCGTCCGGCCTCCTAGTTTCCACCCTTGATAAACTTCAACTCATCCAAAACTCTGCTACCCACATCCTAACCCACAAAACTCCTGCTCACCCATCACCCCTAGGATCGGAATTACATTGGCTCCCGGTCCCCCAATACCTCAAATTTAAAATTCTCATCCTCATGTTCAAAGCCCTCCAGGGCTTCACTCCTCACGAGTGTTCATCCAACTATGACCTCTTGTGCATACCCACTCTCCTTGTCCCACTATTGATGGCTGTGACTTCAGCCGTCTAGGCCCTAAGCTCTGGACTTTCCTCCCATAACCTCTCCTCCTTAAAACTTAGCTCTTTGACTAAGCTTTCAGTCACCCCTCCTAATATCTCCTTCTATGTTCGGTGTCAGTTTGTCTGATTAAGCGTCTTTGAAGTGCCGTGGGATGTTCTCCTACATTAAAGGTGCGATATAAATACAAGTTGCTGTTGTTATTCCCATCCAGCTCATGCTAGACAGCCAACCCACTCTATCCAATCCCAAGCCCTATGCCTTGGTAATTCTGCTCTCACCTATGCCTAGCCCCCTCCCATCACGCTCCCCCACAACATTTGTTTCTATATTCTGTTCCTTCCTTCACATCCAGACAGACATCAATTCAAGGTCAGAATCCGCTCCTAGGTCTTTGTGGGTGTAGGAGAATGAGATGTTGAGGGTGCATTGTGATGAACACAAGAACATTCAAAAGTACATTAATGTGGTCAATGAGGAATCTGGGGATAAGCATAGCTGTAGACACTAAATAAAACATAACAGCACAAAATTCTTTCAATATAATAGCGTAGTCTGAGAAAAGGTGAGAACCTTTAATGGATGGAAACAGGCGGAAACTAAAATGAAGATAATTGTATAGGCAACAATTCCTCCCAGTATTCACTAAGTCAGACACTAGCAACATACCCTCCATTGTCGATGACTTTTCAGTAGGATTAATGATCCTCATCAATGAGATGGAGGCCCTATAAACTGAAAGATTTTCAAACAGTCTCAAGGATGGATGGGATTTATCTTAAGATATTGAGACATAAAAAGTTAGAATTGAAAGCTGACGATTGTCCTGTTGAAGGAACTGAATGCTAGCGAGGTACTGGAGTTGGAAACAAGCTAAGGTGGAGCCTATTTTCAAACAGATGACAAAACAAACCATCGATGTTGCATTAATATGGGATAAAAGAAACAATCGTAAGTAAACTTGAGGATTACCTGAATGATAAGCTACTCAAAGCAGCCAACGTCATGTTAGTTTGGCTCAGTGGTAGCACTCTTGACTCAGAATCAGGTCGTGGATTCAAGCCCCACTCCAGTATTTGAGCATATAATCAGTGCAGTACTAAGGGAAAAGGTTAACTACCAAATCAGATTCACTGATTATTTCCTCATTACAGTTTGTGGGACCTTGCAGTGCATAAATTGGCTGCCATGTTTGCTTACATGACATGACTAAACTTCAAAAGTACACTGGTTACAAAGTGCATTGGAACATCGTGTGGACATTAAAGGCACACTATCTTAACATTGCTGCAAATCCAGGCTTTCTTGGTGTATCCTGGACTTCCAAAAGGTCATTGGCAAAGAGCCATATGGACGACTGCCAGTATATTTAAAGCAGTGGGAATTTAAAATAAATTCTCGGTATGGATAAGAAATTTGTGCATAGTACTTGTTAGGAAGTGATGTCAGTGGGGGTGGGAGGGAGCATCCTCCATAGATTTGTGTTTGGAATACTATTGTGTCTAATTTTCATTAACTTGGAGCAGAATCTCCAGCAAACTGGTCAAATTTGCCGACAATGCCAACCTTAAGGGGGCGGGTGGGAAGAGGAGGAGTTAGCCGAGGTGGAGTTAAATCTCCACAAGCAGTCAAAGGCCTCAAAAATGAGTTTGATATAATATGTAAGTAGCTTGCCAGTGTCAAATGAAATGTAATACTGATATGCAAGTATTACACATGGAAAGGAAAATATGTATTCTATGAACGGTGTCAAAATAGCTCAGGAAGTTGAAAGAAGTTCGTTGATATTACTACACTCAGTACGTAACACCACCAGCCACTGTGGAACAATAATCAACAAAACAAATATAAAACTCATTTTTGTTGCATTTAGGGTTTCAAGATCTTGTGGCATTACATTTCAAATTTGAAATGAAGTGTGCACTTTGGGGAAGCAGGTTACCTCAACTTCCCTCAGTATTGATTGCATTTGATTCTACTGACAGAATATCCAGAAACCCAGATCAGGGAATTTTTTAAAAATGGTTCAAACTGGACAGAAATAAGAAAGTTTTAAAGAACATTAGAAATAGGAGGAGTAGGCCATTCGGCCCCTCGAGCCTGCTCCGTCAAGCAATATGATCATGGCTGATGATCTACCTCAACTCCACTTTCTGCACTGTCCCCATATCCCTGGATTCCCTTAATATCCAAAAATCTATCGATCTCTGTCTTGAATATACTCAACGACTGAGCCTCCACAGCCCTCTGGGGTAGAGAATTCCAAAGATTCACCATCCTCAGTGAAGAAATTTCTCCTCATCTCAGTCCTAAATGGCCGACCCCTTATTCTGAGACTGTAGCCCCGGGCCCCCACGTCAATTACAAGAGAAATGCAGGGAACAGCACCAACCGCTGAACATGGCCCTCTGTGATCTCACAAAGGCCTTCGACACTGTCAACCATGAGAGATTATGGAGTGTCCTCCTCAAATTCGGCTGCCCTCAAAAGTTTGTCACTATCCCCCGCCTGCTTCACGACAACATGCAAGCCGTGATCCTGACCAACGGTTCCACCACAGATCAATTCATGTACGGACAGGGGTCAAGCAAGTCTGTGTCATCGCACCAACGCTCTTCTCTATCTTCCTTGCTGCAATGCTCCATCTCACCCTCAGTAAGCTCCCCACTGGAGTAGAGCTAATTTACAGAACAAATGGGAAACTGTTCAATCTCCGTCGCCTCCAGTCCAGGTCCAAGGTTATCCCATCCTCTGTTGTCGAATTACAGTATGCAGACGACACTTGTGTCTGCGCTCACTCGGAGGTCGAACTCCAAACCATCATCAACACCTTCACCGAAGCGTACGAGAGCATGGGCCTTACACTAAACATCCGTAAGACAAAGGTCCTCTACCAACCTGCCCCCTCCACACAGTACTGCCCCCCGATTATCAAAATCCACGACAAGGCCTTGGACAATGTGGACTACTTTCCATACCTCGGGAGCCTACTGTCAACAAGGGCAGACGTCGACGACGAAGTCCAACACCGCCTTCAGTGTGCCAGTGCAGCCTTTGGTCGCCTGAGAAAGAGTGTGTTTGAAGACCAGGACCTCAAACCCGGCACTAAGCTCATGGTCTACAGAGCAGCAGTGATACCTGCCCTGCTGTATGCCTCAGACATGGACCATGTACAGCAGGCATCTCAAAGCACTGGAGAGGTACCACCAACGCTGCCTCCGCAAGATCCTGCAAATCCATTCTCACCATTTAAAAAATACTCTGCTTTTCTATTTTTCCTACCAAATTGGATAACTTCACATTTCTCCACATTATATTCCATTTGCCATGTTCTTGGCCACTCACTTAGCCTGTCTATATCCCCTTGAAGCCTCTTTGCATCCTCCTCACAACTTACATTCCCACCTAGCTTTGTATCATCAGCAAACTTGGATGTCCTGGTACACGAATCACTGAAAGTTAATATGCAGGTACAGCACGCAATTAGGAAAGCAAATGGTATGTTGGCCTTCATTGCAAGAGGATTTGAGTATAAGAGTAAAGACGTCTTACTGTAATTATATAGGGCCCTGGTGATATTACATTTTGTCCCCTCATCCAAATCATTGATATAAATTGTGAATAGCTGAGGCCCAAGCACTGATCCTTGCGGTGCCCCACTAGTTACAGCCTGCCAACCCGAAAATGACCCATTTATTCCTGCTCTCTGTTTTCTGTCCATTAACCAATCCTCAATCCATGCTAGTATATTACCCCCAATCCCATAAGCCCTAATTTTGTTTAATAACCTCTTCTGTGGCACCTTATCAAATGCCTTCTGAAAATCCAAATACTGTACACCACATTCACTGGTTCCATCTTATCTATTCTGCTAGTTACAACCTCAAAAAACTCTTAACAGATTAGTCAAACACAATTTCCCTTTCATAAATCCATGTTGACTCTGCCCAATCCTATTATTATTTTCTAAGTGCCCTGTTACCACCTCCTTAATAATAGATTCTAGCATTTTCCCTACTACTGATGTCAGGCTAACTGGTCTGTAGTCCCCGTTTTCTCTCTCCCTCCTTTCTTAAATAGTGGGGTTACATTTGCTACCTTCCAGTCTGCAGGAACCATTTTAGAATCTATGGAATTTTGGAAGATGACAACCAATGCATCCACCATCTCTATAGCCACCTCTTTCAAAAGCCTAGAATGTAGGCCATCAGGTCCAGGTGATTTATCGGCTTTCAGTCCCATGAATTTCTCCAGTACTATATTTTACTAATTTCTTTTAGTTCCTCATTCTCGCTGGACCCTTGGTTCTCCACTGGTTCCGGGACACTTTTTTGCGTCTTCCGTGAAGACAGACACAAAGTATTTGTTTAATTAATTTGTTAAATGTTCTCTTGTACTAAATTTCAAACCCATCCAGCTAAATAATAATTAAGTATAGACATTTAGATTTAGTTTTTGTTATTAAAATGATATATAGGACAAGATCTGAATGTCTCATCAATGTGTGTGCACCAGTACATGTTGCTGAATACCAGCAGCTGGCTTCAGTGACAAATTAACCAAAATATAATCTACTAATCAGAAGATTAAATATGCATAGCCCTGGATCATAGTCAATATTTAATCAATATCAGTTCATACCTGTAAAGGTGTTTTTTAAGATGTGTCCATTCACAGATTCAACAGGCCATTGGCCAGCCCCATTTAAACCAAAAGTTGTTTTTTGGGGCGTTTGAAGATGGTGATTTTCAAGTATCGGACGATGGTCACAGTGAAGTTTGCCTTTCATTCTTTGGAACATTTTGGCAGGACTCTCAGAGGCCACTTGGTTGATCAATTTAGATCCAACGGGATTTAAATGAGACTTGACATAACTCTGATTTAAATGTACACATGCTGAGGCTGAATCAGAGTCCATTATGTCACTGAGCTCAGGAGAGATGACATTAAACGTCCCCTCCTTTTCCAGCAATGTGGACTGAAGTTGACCATTTATTTGACGATTATGCTCAGTTTTTAATGAGATTAAAGTGAGTGTTGCTGGAGGAACGGGGTTGATAACCTCTCGTTGAGTATTTGCTGAACCAAACTGAAGTTTACGTAACTCTTTTAGTGGGGTACCGTTTGGAATTTGGTGAAGAGGTACTGTTTTCCAGGCTGTTTTCTGTTCTTTGTCCATTTCAGTATTTTTGAGAACTTTCTTCTTGCATGGAGTAACAGACACCATACTGAAAATATGATTATTTTCCTTTTCACTTCCACTGCTCGTCACTTCGGGAATTTATACCTTACACATGCATCTGTAAATGATCAAAACACTAACCCTATGTCTCAAAAACTTGATATCCATGTTGGATGAAAAATCCATTATCTGTGCTGTAAAGAAAACAATACTTTTAGTTACCTAGCAAAACTACCTAATGCTTCCTCAAAAGCTTTTCCCAATTACTGAAATCCAGCAATACTTAAATCATTTTTCATTAACACAATTACATAATATTAAAATGATTAAAAACGGAACACTGCCTATATGCTAATAGGTAAGTGACGATAAGTAGACTGATTAGTACGAGAACAGGTGGAGTGTTTTAATAGTTATTCCCAACTTATTACAGTACAGATGCTTATTTCTAATCACATTTTCCACTCAATTAATATAATAAAGTCAAAAGGCAGCCAGTAAGCCCCATCAAGCCAACCCCATCCACAGTAGAACATGGTTAATCAGACTTTTTCTTACTCCTCCCACCCATCAGTTGACCCTTACTTTAAGGAACAGTAGGTTATTTCCCACGCTCCTAAAATCAAATCAAGCAGTGCTGTTAATATCTCTGTAACCCTCAATTCTGCTCAACAGGAATTGATCAGCTTTCTTTTAAAATTAATTGATCTGAATTAACTTTTTTTCTGGGAATCTATCCTGTGGGAGAAAATAAGAGTTAATGAGCCAGCTATCGAAACTGTTACCCATAATGATCTGGGACGATGGGTAATTTTGTTATGTTATTTCAGACTTCCAACAGGCATCACAAGCTGATGAGAAAACCAGTGTTATTTACATAGTATAGGGCTGTCTGGTATGATTCCTATGTTCAGTGGCTGATAGCTGATCTGAGTAGTCTATGGTCAAACTTCCAGACTATAAAGGCTGCAAAAGAGCAAAAGGGGATGGTGAAGGTCAGTTAATAATGGAGGTCTCATTGTTACAGCCCCAACCTTCGGGGTTATGTAATCATATTACTAGATATTGGGTAGTACAGCAAACTCCTGAACATAAGGGACACAGGTTCTGCTTACGGAAATGACCAGTGTCATTAAGCCCGAGACAATATCTAAGGCGGACCTGAAATTTGCAATAAAGATATAGATAAGAAAGTAAGGAAGCTAATTTAATGTGAAATTAGCTTAGGATTAAAGGACACAAAATTTACAAGCCTCAAGCAAAGTCAGAGATTAGAAACTTATGCCATATTCCTTCTTGTTTCTCTTTATACATTAAAATTAAAGTTTGAAGCCATCAAATCACTATGCACATTTTTTTTCAAATTTTCAAATTTTAATGCAAATCATTCTGATGCCATAAAGATGCTTTCACAGATACAGAAAATATAGCAGTGAGGAGAAATTTTAAAAATGCTTAAGATATAAAAATTGCCATAAAATCCATGTCCTGTTGCGGCAAAAATTTTAGGTGTAAATTTACAGCCCGTTCAGGACTGGCGTAAATTTACATGAGCTGCATTTTTGCATTGGAGGGGGGGGAATAGAGCTTTATTGATAAGCGACAGAGGATTTCAACGGAGGTTTTGGTATTGGCATAAGAGAGAGGAAAATCGGACATAGCTTAAAAAACTGGTGTAAGTCACTTATGCCCAAATTTTCTCGATCCACCGCTGAACATCGGCACGACGTGTATTTATGCTGTTGTCTCGGCACAAGTTTTCAGGAAATTCCAGGTCATATTGATAAACCTTCCAAGTTTATAATACATTCAAAAACCTTGGGATACAGGAAGTTAGATTTACAAAGAAATCTCCACTGCTGCTTATATGAAGGCTGTGATTGGCTAAAAACTCTGAGTTATTAAAGTGCCTCATCGGGGGACCCCCAACTGAATTTGAATGTAATGTTCAGCCAGTCAGAACACTGTGTTCAGGAAAGTGTGCTATAAAATAATTCTTAAAAGTAAAATCATGTACACTAGGAACTATTCTTTACTATTAGAATAATAATGCAGTAACTATTAAAACGTTCTTAATCATCAATAATCACATTAATGCGGCTAAAAGTCGATCTTGAAATTAATTAGAACTTCTGGAGCTTTAAAATCTAGCACTACATTGAATTTAAATAGTCAGCTTTGAAAACAAAATAACTGAAAAAATTATTTTGTCTATATTCAATATTAACTTGTTATTTTGCATTGCAAGCGTCAACATACAAGGGGTTAAAACAGGATGATCACAGGCTCATTTCTCATCGAGGAAAACACATCAGTTCAGTTCCAGACAAGCTGACTACAATATCGTTCATAAATAAGGATCATTAAGTCAGCCTTTGTCAATTTAATTTTTGGGTTTCCCCATTTTTAGTATAAGGGAGAAAATCAGTTGGGGGAGGGGGGGCAGGGGGGAAAGAGAAAAATCAGGTAAATTCGTAAAAAACCCTGTAGAAACAATTGTTATTTCGAACATCGTTAATATAGTACTCAAGAAAATAAACCAGAGGCTGAAGAAAAAGGTAGCCAATCTAAATGACAACCCACAATTATTTGCACAATTCATAGATTCTTAACAATTCACCACGTAAAAAAAAAAATAGCATTTAATCAGTGGAAATTGGTGAAGATGGATTTAAATAATCCCTACTCATAAATGCAAATCGGTAAGTTTGAGGACTATCATAAATTCCAGGCGTCAAATGGTCAATTGTTTCAATGACAAACATCCTAAGTCACTGCTGAATGACTATTTGTTCTAATGTATTCATGAAAGCTGCAGTTGTTTGTTCACAAGAGAAAGGCCATTCAGTTGAACTCAATTCATCCATCCAGAAAAATAACAAAGTTCCCCCATCATGTCATCCAATTGTTTCTTAAACAATTCCAGATGCAGTCTGACCAGAACACCATCAAGTTTAATCCCTTCCTCCTGACTTATATTCTGTTTTGGTTATGTAGGTTAACATTGTGTTGGCTTTGTTGCTTGCTTTTCTGCCTTGGTTGAGCATTCTCAGCAGTATTGAGGCCTTTAACATGGTTGACCACACCATCCCTCTCCACCTTGGGTGGGACTGCACTCGCCTGGTTCCAATCTTATTTATCTAATCGTAGCCAAAGAATCACCTGCAATGGTTTCTCTTCCTGCTCCCGTACCGTTATCCCTGGTGTCCCCAAGGATCTATCCTTGGCCCCTTCTATTTCTGATCTAGATGCTGCCCCTCGGTGACATCATCCAAAAGCAGTGTCAGTTTCCACATGTACGCTGACAGTGCCCAGCTCTACCTCACCACCACCTCACTCAACCTCTCCACTGTCTAAATTGTCAGACTGCTTGTCCGACATCTAGTAGTGGATGAGCAGAGATTTCCTCCAACAAAATGTTGGAAAGACCGAAGCCATTGTCTTTGGTCCCCGCCATAAACTCCGTTCCCCAGCCACCGTCCCTAGCAACTGTCTGAGGCTGAACCAGACTGTTCACAACCTTGGTGTCATATTTGACCCCAGGACGAGTTTCCGACCACATATCATCGCCATCACTAAGACCACCTATTTCCACCTCTGGAACATTGCCCGATTCTGCCGCTGCCTCAGCTCATCTATGCTGAAAACCTCATCCATGCCTTTTTTTTACCCCTAGACTTGACTATTCCAACGCACTTCTGGCCAGCCTCCCATGTTCTATCCACCGTATTTGAGGTCATCCAAAACTCTGCTGCCCTTGTCCTAACTCGCACCAAGTCTCGTTCACCCATCACTCTGGGCTCATTGCTTAACTGGGAGCCGATGTAGGTCAATGACTCTATTTTAAAATTCTCATCCTTGTTTTCAAATCCCTCCATATCTCTGTAATTTCCTTCAGCCCCACAACCTCCCACCTCCCCCACCCCTGAGATATCTGCGCACCTCTAATTCTGGCCGCTTGAGCATCCCCGATTTTAATCGTTCCACCATTGGTCGCCGTGTCTTCAGCTGCCAAGGCCCCAAGCTCCCTAAACCCCTCTATCCTCCTTTAAGACGCTCCTTCAAACCTACCTCTTTGACCAAGTTTTTGGTCATAGAAACATAAAGATAGGAGCATGAGTAGGCCATTCGGCCCCTTGAACCTTTTCTGCCATTTAATGAGATCATGGCTGATCATCCAAATTCAGTACCCTGTCCCTGCTTTCTCCCCATATCCCTTGATCCCTTTAGCCTTAAGAAATATATCCAACTCCTTCTTGAATATATTTAATGAATTGGCCTCAACTGCCTTCTGTGGTAGAGAATTCCACAGGTTCACCACTCTCTGGGTGAAGAAATTCCTCCTCATCTCTGTCCTAAATGGCTTACCCCTTATCCTTAGACCGTGACCCCTGGTTCTGGACTCCCCCACCATCGAGAACATCCTTCCTGCATCTAGTCGGTCTAGTCCTGTTAGAATTTTATACGTTTCAATGAGATCCCCTCTCATTCTTCTAAACTCTAGCGAATACAAGCCCAATCTCTCTTCATACATCATTCCTGCCATCCCAGGTATCAGTCTGGTGAATCTTCGCTGCACTCCCTCCATGGCAAGAACATCCTTCCTCAGATAAGGCGACCAAAACTGCACACAATACTCAAGGTGTGGTCTCACCAAGGCCCTGTACAACTGCAGCAAGACATCCTTGTTCCTGTACTCGAATCCTCTCGCTATGAAGGCCAACATACCATTTGCCTTCTTAACCGTCTGCTGCACCTGCATGCTTACCTTCAGCGATTGGTGCACAAGGACACCCAGGTCTCGTTGCACTCCCCCTTTTCCCAATCTATTGCCGTTCAGATAATAATCTGCCTTCCTGTTTTTGCCACCAAAGTGGATAACCTCGCATTTATCCACATTATACTGCATCTGCCCAATCACCCAACCTGTCCAAATCATACTGGAGTTTCTCTGCATCCTTCTCACAGCACACACCCACCTAGCTTTGTGTCGTCTGCAAACTTGGAGACATTACATCTAGTTCCCTCATCTAGATCATTAATATATATTGTGAATAACTGGGGTCCTAGCACCGATCCCTGCGGTACCCCACTAGTCACTGCCTGTCACTCGGAAAAATACCCGTTTATTCCAACTCTTTGCTTCCTGTCTGCCAACCAGTTCTCTATCCAAGTCAGTACCTTACCCCCAGTCCCATGTGCTTTAACTTTGCACATCAATCTCTTATGCGGGACCTTATCGAAAGCCTTCTGAAAGTCCAAATACACCACACCCACTGGTTCTCCCTTATCTATTCTACCAGTTACATCCTCAAAAAATTCCAGTAGATTAGTCAAGCATGATTTACCTTTTGTAAATCCACGTTGACTTTGTCCGATCCTGTCACTGTTTTCCAAGTGCTCTGCTATTACATCTTTTATAATGGACTCTAGCATTTCCCCCACTACCGATGTCAGGCTTACCGGTCTATAATTCCCCGTTTTCTCTCTACCACCTTTTTTGAATAGTGGGGTTACATTAGCTACCCTCCAATCCATGGGAACTGTTCCAGAGTCTATAGAATTTTGGAAGATGACCAGCAATGCATCTACTATTTCTAGGGCCACTTCCTTAAGTACCCTAGGATGTAGATTATCAGGCCCTGGGGATTTATTGGCCTTCAATCCCGTCAATTTCCCTAACACCATTTCCCTACAAATACTGATTTCATTCAGTTCCTCCCTCTCATTAGACCCTATGTTCCCCAACATCTCTGGGAGGTTATTTGTGTCCTCCTTTGTGAAGACAGAACCAAAGTATGTATTTAATTGGTCTGCCATTTCTTTGTTTCCCATTATAAATTCCCCTGATTCTGACTGCAAGGGACCTACGCTTGACTTCACCAATCTTTTTCTCTTCACATATCTATAGAAGCTTTTACAGTCAGTTTTTATGTTCCCTGCAAGCTTACTCTCATACTCTATTTTCCCCTCACCTGCCCATATATCTCCTTATGTGGCTCGGTGTCAAATTTTGTTTGATAGCACTCGTGACATGCCTGGGAATGTTTAGGTGAATCAAAGGGATATGTTGAGCGGGTGGCAAAGTGTAGTTGAGGTCAAAGATCGGCTATGATCTTACTGAAAGGCAGAGCAGGCTCGAAGGGCCATATGGCCTACTCCTGTTCCTAATTCTTATGTGCTACTACGTAAAGACTCTATGTAAATACAAGTTGTTGGTTGAGTCGACTAAGATATCTGAATCCAGGTCATTTCCTTAAATTAGAGACAGCAGTGGCCCCCCCACCCCTGCAACTCTGACATAACGCCACTAACAAGTACGTGTTTCCTACCAGTCAGCCAGTTTCTTATCCAGTCCCACAGTTAACACTGACCCTCCATAGCTTTAAGCTTATCCAATAGTTTTTCAGGTGGGATTTTGTTAGAAGCCTTTTGGAAGAAAAGCTACACCATCTCATAAGGATCTTCAGTCGACTTGGCTAGTCACTTCACTAAGTTCCTGAGGAAATTGGTTAGGCAGGGTCTTCCCTTCTGAATCCATGTTGACTGCTGTTTACTAGGTTATTATTGTACAAATAATCCTCAAGTTTGAACCTGATAATTGATTCCATTGTTTTACACATAATGGAAGCAAGACTACTGGGTCTGCAGTTGCCATTTATATTTTGCCACCCATTTGAATATGATCACTAGACTGACCTATTTCCACTCTACTGGTATTTCCCAGGTGTTCACTGACTTCCTCAATGATTATTAGTGCCTAACAAATAATATCCATAATCTCCCTCAGCATTTTGTATGAATACCATATATTTATTTTGAGCACGTTAAAGGATTTCCATCTCACACATTAAAGTTATTGATGTTACTTAGGATATTTCTGTTTGGGGTGGGCATGTTGCTCCTGTCTTCCCTTGTGAATAATGGGAGGAAGTAAACATCAAGAATATTTACTGTTTTGGGCTCCTCAGTTTCAAGCCCATTTGCATTTTAAATGTTTTTCACCTCATCTGACTGTCCTTATGATTGCAGACCAAAACAAATTTTGACTATTTCATGTAGCCTCAGCTGCTATGCTTTTAGCTAGATCGCTCATTGCCCCTCTGATCACCCATTCAACAGGTTTCTACAATTTCTTGTATTCATCTCAGTGAACCCTTTTCCCTTGCAGTACTGTAGTGGCCCATTTGTCCGCTTTCTCTTATTTTTAATGACATTTAAAACCATATTTATTTAGTTTGAGGGCATTGATTTGCATTTATATCTTTATCCTTGTTGCTTTGTTCCAGTTTCTGAGGGCAATTAAAGGATGGACTCCAGCCTGGGATAGTGGCTTTGATTGCCAGCTATTTCAGGTCTCTTAGAAAGAGGGTAGGGCCACTGATTGACTGGAGCCCTCTATGATAGACATCAAAGGGAGGCAGCTGAGACTTCCTCTTCCAGAATCAGTGACCAGTTAGGGCTGTCTGTTTTACAAGTTTGTTTAGCAAAGCAGGTATGCTAGCATATAATTATGATGACAGGTAAAGTTCTGGTTTTTAAGGTCCATGTTTAAAGAGAAAGTGAGTTGCATATGTTGATGTATAAAGCACATAACCATGTTTAACTGTGTAATGATCATTTATGTACCTGATGTAAATAAAACTGATTCAAAGCCTGTCTCAATTTGGTGTGTTTATCCGGTTCAACAATCAAATGGAGAAGAATTCAGATAGCAGCACTTTGTGCATTCCAGTAGCCAAAGTATAGAGTTGCGTTATATATTACAAATCCATGGGTTTTCCGATGGTTCACCAACATATTGGTCAAGAAAAGGTGCACTCTGCACCATAGATGATGAAACGTTTGCTTAATGGAGTGACTTATGACACTGAGCCCAAGAGAACATCTAGTGTAGTAACCCCAACAATGGGGCAAGTCAACCCTCTGTGGCAGACTCAGTAAGTCAGATGCCTGAACGAGTCAATTCTGAAGCAGTCCAAGGCAGTGTGCGGGTGACTGAGCAGCCAGCCCAGCTCACTGACCTGAAGGAGTGGACCGGTCACCAGGAGCTGGGATTCTTCCTCCCACTCTCAGCTCCAGATAACCGCACCAAGTCAAAGCCCCCCCAACCCCCGTAACTGGCTCGGGTCATCCATGCCTCGATGCAAACGGAACTATTCCAACTTTTCTGGCTGTGTTTTCTCTCCAATGTTTGTTGCACTGAGCGCGGGCCCGGAGCTGCGCGAGCGGCTCGCGCCCCTCTCCAGCTCCAAGCTGCGCCCCTCACCCCGCCGCTCCCTAGCCGTTTGATCAATGTAATTTCCCGCACGTTCGTTCTCACTCGCTGCCCGGGAACCTCTGCCATGCGTCGAGTCCGGGTTCATCATAAATTAGTCTGACAGCCGCTACTCACCAACCCAGCCGCCGCCGCGCCCGCAACCATCATTTCAAACCCCCGCAAAAGACGTTAGCAATTTTCGAACCCAACTCTCGGCTTCTGATTGGTGCTCGCATCAATGACGCGGCTTCCCGTTCGGTCGAACGTTACGTCACCACGTCACGTCATCCTCGGGACGGACAATGCCTGTGGTCGCGTGCGTGCGTGGAGCGCTGCTAAACTGGAAAGTGGTTTCCGCACTAGCGGAACAGCTCCTGCAGTAGGAAACAGGCAAGGCTGGTGTGTGCTTTTTACAAACTATTTTTGTGTTATAAGAAAAATCCAGTTTGTGCTAGTTTTATTTTTTTTACAAAAAGCAATCGGGGGTCCATGGTTTTATAAATAGAGGCATAGAATACAAAAAGCAAGGAAGTTATGCAAAACTACTAAAATAACAACAGCAAATGCTGGAAGCACTCAGCAGGCCAGGCAGCATCCAATTAGGCCACAGCTGGATCATTGTGTCCCATTTGGGGCAAAACAATTTTTAGGAAGGTGATTTAAGTCCTTGGAGAGGAGATTTATCAGAATCATACTGGAGATGAGGGACTTGAGTTATGTGGAGAGACGGACTATTTAAAGCTAGGGTTATTCTCCTTAGAGCAAAGAGGGCTAAGAGGAGATTTAATGGAGGTATTTAACATTTTGTGGGGTTTTGATAGAGTAAATAAGGAGAATTGTTTCCACCAGTAGGAGGGCTGGTAATCAGAGGACACTGATTTAAGATACTTGGCAAAAGAACCAGAAGGGAGATGAGAATTTATTTTTAAGCAGAGTTGTTATGATCTGGAATGCACTGCTTGACAGGTTGGTGAAAGCAGACTCAATAGTATGATTCAGAAAGGAATTGGATATATACTTGAAAAGGGAAAAAATGCAGGGCTATGGGGAAAGAGCAGGGGAGTAGGACTAATTGGATAGCTCTTTCAAAGAGCCGGCACAGGTACGATGGGCCGAATGGGCTTCTGTGCTGTTAGATTCTATGACTAAGCAGACCGTGTGGTACGTTGGGAAGGAAGTTGGTATCTTAAGGTGAAAATATACCTCTGAATATACTCGTTATAACTTGAGAATATCTTGCTAAATGTTTAACAAAGTTTGTGATAATTAAGATGCTATTGGAGGTTTGTCTTTTTAAATAAAAGTTTTTACTGTATCTTCATGAGGCACTTTTTTTAAAGTTTAGAATTTACAAAATTATTGCAAACTGCCTGAAATCACGGGGTTTATAAGGAAGTTGAATTTTGTGTCTTTAATGTGAAATAAACAAATTTGTGGACACTAGTTAGAAGTAAAATTGCAAGTATGTGCAATATGATGCCATTGAATAATGTGATATGATTTTTTATCCACAGATCTCAACACAGGTGGATGTAAAAGATCTCATGGCACAATTCAAAGAAGTGCAGGCAGCTCTCCCAGTCTAATGAGGGTGAGGAACTTAACGTAATTCATTTAAGTAGAGAAAAAATACTAGAGAAACTAATGGGACTAAAAGCCGACAAATCCCCTGGACCTGATGGCCTACATCCTAGGGTTCTAAAAGAGGTGGCTGTAGAGATAGTGGATGCATTGGTTTTGATCTTCCAAAATTCCCTAGATTCTAGAATGGTCCCAGCGGATTGGAAGGTAGCAAATATAACACCGTTATTCAAGAAAGGAGGGAGAGAGAAAACAGGGAACTACAGACAGGCCAGTTAGCCTGACATCAGTCGTCTGGAAAATGCTGGAATCCATTGTTAAGTAAGTGGTATCGGGGCACTTAGAAAATCGTAACATGATTAGTCAGAGTCAACACGGATTTATGAAAGGGAAACTGTGTTTGACAAATTTATTAATTTTTTGAGGATGTAATAACTAGCAGGATAGATAAATGGGAACCAATGGATGAAGTGTATTGGATTTCCAAAAGGCATTCGATAAGGTGCCATATGAAAGGTTATTACTCAAGATAATGGCTCATGGGGTTGGGGGGTAATACAGAAGCATGGATAGAGGGTTGGTTAACGGACAGAAATGAGAGTAGGGATAAACGGGTCTTTCTCAGGATGGCAGGCTGTAACTAGTGGGGTGCCGCAAAGCTCAGTGTTGGGGCTTCGGCTATTTGCCATCTATATTAATGACCTAGATGAAGGGACCGAGTGTAATGTATGCAAGTCTGCTGATGATACAAAGCTAGGTGGGACAGTAAGCTGTGAAGAGAACACAGAGTCTGCAAAGGGATACAGATAAACTAAGTGAGTGGGCAGTAAGGTGGCAGATGGAGTATAATGTAGGGAAATGTGAGGTTATTCACTTTAGTAGGAAGAATAGAAAAACAATATTTTTTAAATGGTGAGAAATTTTGAAATGTTGGTGTTGAGAGAGATTTGGGTGTCCTCGTGCAAGAAACACAGAAAGCTAGCATGCAGGTACAGCAAGCAATAAGGAAGGCAAATGGCATGTTGGCCTTTATTGCAAGTGAGTTAAGAGGAGGAGCGACAGAGTTAAAAGCAGCAGCGGCCAGAGCGGGACCGGGGGAGGAGCGACAGAGTTAAAAGCAGCAGCTGGGAGCGGGACCAGGGGAGGAGCGACAGAGTTAAAAGCAGCAGCAGCCAGAGCGGGACCGGGGGAGGAGCGACAGAGCTAAAAGCAGCAGCGGCCAGAGCGGGACTGGGGGAGGAGCGACAGAGTTAAAAGCAGCAGCGGCCAGAGCGGGACTGGGGGAGGAGCGACAGAGTTAAAAGCAGCTAGCTGGGAGCGGGAGTGGACGGACCTTTGTGGTGGGGGGGGGGGGTGGTAGAATCAAAAGTGTGATGTCACAGGAAAGCGGTAAGTGATTGGTTGGTGAGTATTTCTCTTTTTCTCTAAACTAGGGTATTGGTTTAAATTAAGAGCCGTGATTATAGATTAAAAACTGTACATAGATAATTGAGTGATATTTCAAAACTTGAAATCCTAATTAGTTAAATAAAATACAATAGAGATGGCAGGGCAGGTGATGTGTTGCAGCTGTAGAATGTGGGAGCTGGTGGACCCCCAGTGAGATCCACAGCAACCACATCTGCAGTAAGTGTCTGCAGCTCGAGGAGCTTCGGCTGAGAGTTGATGAGCTGGAGTCCGAGCTTCGGACACTGCGATGCATCAGGGAAGGAGAGGGTTACCTGGACACTCTGTTCCAGGAGGCAATCACACCCCTTGGGTTAAATACTTCAAATTTGGGCCGTGGTCAGGGACAGGAGGGTGTGACTACGAGTGAGGCAGGTATGAGGATACAGAAGGTAGCATTGGAGGAGCCTCTCAGCCCTTGCACTTGTCCAACAGGTACGAGGTTCTTGCAGCCTGTGTGGATGAGAGCAGGGACTGCAGGGAGGATGAGCAAACTGACCACTGCACTGTGCTACAGGGGGCCATTCAAGTTGGGGGAGTAAAAAGGAATGTTGTAGTGATAGGGGACAGTATAGTTAGGGGGATAGATACTGTTCTCTGCAGCCGAGAGCGTAAGTCCCAAAGGCTGTGTTGCCTGCCCGGTGCCAGGGTTAAGGACATCTCCTCGGGGCTGGAGAGGAACTTGGAGTGGGATGGGAAAGATCCAGTTGTCGAGGTCCACATAGGTACCAACGACATAGGTAAGACTAAAAAAGAGGTTCTGCTGAGGGAGTATGAGCAGCTAGGGGCTAAATTATAAAGCAGAACCACAAAGGTAATAATTACTTCCTGAGTCACGAGCAAATTGGCATAGGGTCAATAAGATCAGAGAGTTGACTATGTGGCTCAAAGATTGGGGTGGGAGAAATGGGTTTCAATTCAAAGGGCACTGGCACCAATATGGGGAAAGAGGGAGCTGTTCCGTTGGGACAGGCTTCACTTGAACCATGCTGGGACCAGTGTCCTGGTGAATCGAATAACTAGGGCTGTAAATAGGGCTTTAAACTAAATAGTGGGAGGGGGGAGGGTTCAGCTGAGGGGAAATTTAGAAAGTTAAAGAGAAAGGACAAGGCAATAGTGCAGGGTAGCGATAGCGGGAATGATAACCAGAGTGTGACAGGAAGGGACAGAGCGTACAAACATAAGAGTGCATCAGCAAATAGGGTCAGAGTAGGGAAAAATGGTAAAAAGACAAAATTAAAGGCTTTTTATCTGAATGCACGCAGCATTCGAAACAAGATAGGTGAATTGACGGCAAAAATAGAAATAAATGGGTATGATTTGATAGCCATTGCAGAGACATGGTTGCAAGGTGACCAAGGCTGGGAACTGAATATTCAGGAGTATTTGACATTTCGGAAGGATAGAAAGGAAAAGGAGGTGGGGTAGCTCTGTTAATAAAGGATGAGATCAGTACAGTAGTGAGAAATGATCTTGGCTCGGAAGATCAAGATGTAGAATCAGTTTGGCTGGAGATAAGAAATAGTAAGGGAAAGAAGTCACTGGTGGGAGTAGCCTATTGGCCCCCCAACAGTAGCTACACTGTAGGACAGGGTATAAATCAAGAAATAATGTGGGCTTATAAGAAAGGTACTGCAATAATCATGGCCAATTTTAATCTTCATATAGATTGGACAAATCAAATTGGCAAAGGTCGCCTTGAGGATGAGTTCATAGTGTATTTGGGTGTGTTTCTTAGAACAATACTTAAAACAATTACTATCACTAGAGAAAAAGTACAGGCAAACTAATGGGACTAAAGGCTGACAAGTCCCCTGGACCAGATGGTCTGTATCCTTGGGTCTTAAAAGAAGTGGCTGCAGAGATAGTGGATGCATTGGTTGTAATCTTCCAAAATTCCCTAGATTCTGGAAAGTTCCCAGTGGATTGGAAAACCGCAAATGTAACGCCCCTATTCAAGGAAGCAGGGAGACAGAAAGCGGGGAACTATAGGCCAGTTAGCCTAACATCTGTCATTGGGAAAATGCTGGAATCCATTATTAAGGGAATAGTAGCAGGACATTTAGAAAATCATAATACAATCAAGCAGAGTCAACATGGTTTTATGAAAGGGAAATCATGTTTGACAAATTTATTAGAGTTCTTTGAGGATGTAATGAGCAGGGTGGACAAAAGTGAACCAGTAGATGTGGTGTATTTGGATTTCCAAAAGGCATGTGATAAGGTGCCACATAAAAGGTTACTACACAAGGTAAGTGCTCACGGTGTTGGAGGTAATATATTGGCAATATATTGGCATGGATAGAGGATTGGCTAACAGAAAACAGAGAGTTGGGATAAATGGGTCATTTTCAGGTTGGCAAACTGTAACTAGTGGGGTGTCACAGGGATCAGTGCTGGGCCTCAATTATTTACAAACTATATTAATGACTTGGATGAAGGGACCGAGTGTACTGTAGCCAAATTTGCTGACGATACAAAGATAGGTGGGAAAGCAAGTTGTGAGGAGGGTCACAGTCTGCAAAGGGATATAGTTAAGTGAGTGGGCAAAAATTTGGCAGATGAAGTATATGTGGGAAAGTGTGAGATTATCCACTTTGGTAGGAAGAATAGAAAAGTAAAATATTATTTAAATGGAGAGAGACTACAGAATGCTGTGGTACAGAAGGATCTGGGTGTCCTCGTACATGAAACACAAAAAGTTAATATGCAGCTACAGCAAGTAATTAGGAAGGCAAATGGAATGTTGGTCTTTATTGCAAAGGGGGATGGAATATAAAAGTAGGGAAGTCTTGATGCAACTTTACAGGGCGTTGGTGAGACCACACCTGGAGTACTGCGTACAGTTTTGGTCTCCTTATTTAAGGAGGGATATACTTGCATTGGAGGCAGTTCGGAGAAGGTTCACGAGGTTGATCCCTGAGATGAAAGGGTTGTCTTATGAGGAAAGGCCTATACTTGTTGGAGTTTAGAAGAATGAGAGGTGATCTTATTGAAACATATAAGATTCTGAGGGGGCTTGACAGGGAAGATGCTGAGAGGATGTTTCCCCTTGTGGGGGAATCTAGAACTAGGGGGCATAGTTTCAGGATAAGGAGTCATCCATTTAAGACTGAGATGAGGAGTAATTTCTTCTCTAAGGTTGTGAATCTTTGGAATTTGTACCCCAGAGAACTGTGGAGGCTGAGTCAGTGAATATATTCAAGCTGGAGATACAGATATTTGAGCTATAGGGGAGTCGAGGGTTACGGAGAACAGGCAGGAAAGTGAAGTTGAGGCCAAGATCAGATTAGCCATGGTCTTACTGAATGGCAGAGCAGGCTTGAGGGGCCGAATGGCCTACTCTTGCTCCTATTTCTTATGTTCTTAAGAGTAAGGAAGTCTTGCTACAATTGTACAGGGCCTTGGTGAGACTATACCTGGAGTACTGTGCACAGTTTTGGTCTCCTTATCTAAGGAAGGATATACTTGCCTTGGAGGTGGTGCAACGAAGGTTCACTAGATTGATTCCTGGGATGAGAGGGCTGTCTTATAATGAGAGATTGTGTAGAATGGGCCTATACTCTCTGGAGTTTAGAAGAATGAGAGGTGATCTCATTGAAACATACAAGATTCTGAAGGGGATTGACAGGGTAGATGCTGACAGGTTGTTTCCCCTGGCTGGAGTGTCCAGAACTAGGGGGCATAGTCTCAGGATAAGGCATTTAAGACCGAGATGAGGAGGAATTTCTTAACTCAGAGGGTTGTGAATCTTTGGAATTCTCTGCCCCAGAGGGCTGTCCATGCTGAGTCTTTGAGTATATTCAAGGCTGAGATAGATAGATAGATTTTTGGACTTTAGGGGAATCAAGGGATATGGAGATTGGGCGGGAAAGTGGAGTTGAGGTCGATGATCAGCCATGAATTTATTGAATGGCGGAGCAGGCTCGAGGCGCCGTATGGCCTACTCCTGCTCCTATTTCTTGTGTTCTTTCACAACCTCAGGATGTCCCAAAGTGCTTCACTTTTGACGTCACTTTGTAATGATTGCAAATGTAGTAACCAATTCATGCACAGCAAGTCAGAGTAGTGAGGTAAATAACCAGATCATCTGTTATAGTAATGTTGGTTGAGAGATAAATGTTGGTCAGCAGACCGGGAGAGCTGCCTGCTCTTTTTTGAATAATGCCATGGGATCTTTTACATCCATCTGAACAGACAAACTCTGTTTAAGATCTCATTTAAAAGACATCTCCTCTGATAGTGACAGCCAGTGGGTCAGTTGGTAGCACCCTTGCCTCTGAGTCAGAAGGTTGTGGGTTCAAGTCCCACTCCAGAGACTTGAGCACAAAAAATCTAGGCTAACACTCTAGTGCAGTGCTGAGGGTGTGCTGTACTGTCAGAAGTGCCATCTTTCAGATGAGACGTTAAACTGAGGCCCCGTCTGCTCTCTCAGGTGGATGTGTGGGCAGCACGGTGGCATAGTGGTTAGCACTGTTGCCTCACAGCGCCAGGGACCCGGGTTCAAATCCGGCCTCGGGTGACTGTCTGTGTGGAGTTTGCACATTCTCCCCGTGTTTGCGTGGGTTTCCTCCGGGTGCTCCGGTTTCCTCCCACAGTCCAAAGATGTGCGGGTTAGGTTGATTGGCCATGATAAAAATTGGCCCTTAGTGTTAGGGGGGATAGGGCTTGGGTGGGATGGCTGTCGGTGTAGGGACCGGGTGCTAGGGTTTGGATGATCAGCCATGATCTCGTTGAATGGCGGAGCAGGCTCGAAGGGCCGAATGGCCTACTCCTGCTCCTATCTTCTATGTTTCTATGTAAAAGATCCCATGGCTCTATTTCGAAGAAGAGCAGGAGAGTTCTCCCCAGTGTCCTGGCCAATATTTATCCCTCAATCAACATCACTAAAAAACGATTATCTGTTCATTATCACATTGATGTTTGTGGGAGCTTGCTGTGCAAAAATTGGCTGCCGGGTTTCCTACATTACAACAGTGACTCCACTTCACTTCAAAAAGCACTTCATTGGCTGTAAAGCACTTTGGAACGTCCGGTGATCGTGAAAGGCGCTATATAAATGCAAGTCTTTCTTTATAGTGCAGCAATCTCTGTGCTGAAGTATCAGCCAATGTGTTTAATTCTCTGGAGTGGGGTTTGAACCCATGACCTCTGACTCTCTCAATTATGGGTTAGTTGGTGAAGTTAGCTGGTGAAAAATGGAAGGAAATGACGGTTAAAAGGAGAAAAATAGATTGTAAAGTGGTAGACCAAGATGCTGTGAAGTGATGTGGATTGGGCGGAGATTCTGAGATATCATCAAGAAGCAAGTGCCTCTTCACTCGGAAGGAGGGGAAAATTGTATGAGTACTCATCTGTTGCAACTCTTGTACGCCTCCAGGCTGCTCCAAGACACAATTAATTTGTATATTTGTAAAAATAAAGTCTGAAAAGAGCAAATATACTTTATGTAATAGAATTTACTGAGAAAGAAAATGTGTCTGAATCTAAATATAAATGCACAATGAAAACTAATATGGTCATGGTTAATGCATTGAAGAGCCACTGCCAAGCACTGAAGTATTTTCTTGTTTTCCTCTAGGTGCTAGTATAGTAAATGCTGGTGCAAAGAATTGGATGCATTCCTACATTATAACAGTAACTACACTTCAAAAGTACTTCATTGGCTGTAAGGCCCTTTGGGACATCCTGAGGTTGTGAAAGACGCTATATAAGTGCAAGTCTTTTTTTTGCATCCAGGGAGGTTAGGATTTTACAACCAATATGGCAAAAGTAGGTCATCATTGGTTAAACCTACCTCAGGATATATTGTTGGAAGTATTTAGATATCTAACATCTGAGGAAAAGGCTAATGTTCGTGCAACCTGCAAGTACTTGCAACAGTTAATCGACCATCCTACCTTATGGCTGAACAGTACAATTGTCCTGAAAAGTTTGCAAAGCTGTAACTCCTATTTTTGGAGAACACTTAGAAGGAGGAGAATTAGATCTGTGGTGATTAAGCAAGCAACACAGAAGCAATGGCAGAAGATGGTGAATTTACTTCCTGACCTGACGGCTGTGACTATTGATGTAAAAAAGAACCCGGAAAATCTGCGCACTTTGAGATCACTCGCAAACTTACAAAAACTACAGCTGAGTAATAGTTTACAAATGCTAGACCAAGAGCTGCTAAGAGAAATTGCTATCTTCAAACAACTGACTCACTTGGTTTTATGCACTTTGGTGTTTGGCCATAACAGTTCTTTGCAGCACCTTGCAGAATTAAAAAAATTGCAAGCATTGACACTTCACGTCCGACAGAAAAGCCCTTCTTTGGCATCACTTCAATATGTTTTGTTTCGATTGCCAAAGCTGAGAGAGCTATCACTGAGTTCTGTGGACACAGGGGACAATTTATCGGTGTGTTTTACTGCACCAGAAATGACGAATTCTAAACAGACAGGTAAGAAAAAGACTCTGGGGAAAGAATTGTTCTGATGATTATAAGAAAATATGAAAATGACAGACAGGAAAAGACCCAGTGGTCCATCTAGCATGTCCCATATAGTTGTGATGCCTTATGCATCACAATACGGACACTCCCTACCCATCCGGAGCCACCCTGGGGGAGATTTAAAAAAAATCAGATTAAATATCCAGGCTGATTAGGGAAAATAAATCTGAAATTCTTCTCCACCCCCTTCAGGCAACCTTCCTTTATATGAAGGGTTGGGACATTCAGGATCCAGATAAACTTTTCTGCCACATACAGAATTTAAGCACAAAGGGCCATATTTACAAATTAAGGAAGACCAGAGAAAATAGGAAATGCAGAAAGAACTTTTTACTAAGAGTGGTAAGTGTGCGGAACAGGTTATTGGCATGACTGGTGGAATAAGAAACCTTAATCGGTTTCAAGAACTAAACAGATTCCTGTCAACAAATTACATTTAGGGTCATTCGTAATGCACCAAGGGAATACTGTGCACAGGTGGGCTAGATGGATCAAAGGTCTTCTCCTGCCTGTAACTTGGTGCCTTTAATGTAATAAAATATTTTAAGGCACTTAATGTAGAAGAGGTTCGATACCGAGCAGGAGTAAAAAAAGTTAGATCAATGAGAGTAGTTTTGAGGTGGTTTTTAAAGCCCTGGATCGCCTGGCGTGTTACTAAGCCCTCCTCCCACCAGTACATAATCTAGACTGACCGGTGAAATACTGAGATGGTGCTACATTTAGAGCTGTGTCTTTCGGATGACTGTTATAGGATGTCTTTTAAAATCCTCATTGTCTACCACCCACCCCTAAGACCTATCTCTAATTTCTTCCTGAGATATCCTCTGTTCTTTCCCTCTCAGTCTTTGCATCCTCATCCTTGGTGATTTCAATCTCCATCTCTGCTCCCCTTGCTTGTTTCTTGCTGAATGTACTGCTCTCCTGTCCTCTCTGAACTCTCCCTCCATACATACTCTCCTATCCATAATTCATGGCCACCCCTTGACCTCACCGTGGCCTCTGTACTTCCATGCTCTCAATCACTGTTAAGGCCATTTTCGACTACTTTGTATCCATAACTGCCCACGTCCCCATACCCACTTTCGCCTCTACTTTTTTCTGTGTCTGCCCCAGAAAAAACTCTTCTACCAGGTTGCTTATAACTGCACTTCCAAGCTCCTAACTGTCTAGCCTTTGCTCTCCATTTGCCACAATACTTCTGTAGCTGTTGATTTGCTCATCCACTCCCTGACCTTTGATGCCCTTGCCCCTGACAAATCCCCACTGTCTCCCATCCTGCTCGTAGCACCTGGTACAAGCCCCCATCTTTGCTCCTTCAAGGTTAAGAGGTGCAAAGTTGAGTGTATCTGGCACACAACTGATTTAACCATCAGCAGATACCATATCATGCTGTACTGGGTCTCACTCTTCTCTCTCAGAAACGGCCACAAATCGAGGATCCTCCTGTAGAGCAAACCATAAACATCTCTCCGAACAGGTTTCCACCCTTTCTACAGCATCGTAATGGCCCTAACCAAAGTTACAAATCACATTCTATGTGACCATGGTGCGTTATACGTTCTTGTCCTCTCTGCAGCCTTTGGTGCTGTCAACTGCACTATGCTCCTTCAGTGCCTCTTTTCCGTATTAAGCTCAATGAGACCATCCTTGTTTGGTTCCATTCTTGTTTATCGGAACAACACTGGAGTATCTCCAGCAATGGCTTCTTACAGCAGGATGTGTCTATTTACATAAATTAGACTTTGTGGTTTTAAAGGGAAATTAATACAACTGGACCATAGCAGCAGAATAATACACTGTACATTACGCGGTATAATTCAACTGTTGGAGTGAAGCAACATATCGCTGACTTACCATGAACAATGTCATGGGAGATCTGTTAATTTAATGAAATTCTGAAAAATAAAGTAGCAATGTTAAATTGGAAAAAAAAGCTACATAGTACCTGAATCCAAAATAATTTTTTTGTTTAGAGCCACATTGCATTTCACCTCTTCAGTTAGAGAAGCTGAGTCTTTTGAATAGCATCAATGGTCCACTGTCCGAGGCAGCACTCAAGCAACTGTCGAATGTCTCTAGCCTTTCTGTGAGCCTCAGCAGGCCCTGTGTTTCAATGAACAGCAATTGTGTGCACAGCATGTTGGAGAACTTGCCAAGTATTACTGAGTTGGAACTGTCCTGTAAGTAGACTTACTTACCTCATGTGTAGCAGTTCAATTTAAAGCAAGGAATCTGGTAAAATTTGTGTGCTTCCTAATATTCAAAGTTATTTTTGATATTACCTTATGACTGATTTCCTGGTGAATAATGGAATATATATTTATAATAAGGCATGTGCTTCTGCTGCATTTTAACATTCACTCGGTGTTTTTGTAAGATCGTTTATAATCGTTGATCATAATTCTAATTAAAGGGTCAGTGGACTCTAAAGAACTGCCAAACAATTCGAAGTGCTTCAAAGGAATGCAACTGTACACTTGCCAGTGTCTCTCGGGCAAACTTTTTTTAAACCAAGTTTCATCATTTAGACTGCTAGAAGAAGGTAGCCTGGAAGAAGACATTTTAGCCTAGAATTTCTGATTGGCATTATTATAACAGTGACTTTTGCACCATTTAACAACCATAATAACTTGCATTTATATAGCTCCTTAAATGTAGGGGAGGTGGGGAGGGGGGGAAAGGAGCAAGGTATTTCACAAAGGTGTAAGGGAGAAATGAATGACGAGCCAAAGAGGATGTGGAGAGGCAGAGGGTTTTATCGAGGGAATTCTAGAGCATGGGGCCTAGGCATCTGAAGGCACAGCCACCAATGGTGGGGTGAAGGGAGGGATGGATACGCAAGAAGCCAGAGTCAGAGGAACAGAATTTGGGGGTGGGGGGAGGTGGCTGGTAGGGCAAGAGGCAGTTAGAGATAAGGAAGGGGCCAAGGGATAGTTAATTCATTTTAAACAGATTAACAATAGCATTACAATAATATTCAAAAGAAAATATAAAATCTTTTGTGTAGAACCTTCCTAGGCAGAAAGTTTTAGTGACAACCCAAGATGACCATAAAATAGACCTTTTATGATGTCACATCAGGGGTAAGTTGTACAGAAAATGTTTCTGATTTTCTCTTTTTGGATATGATCCTACTTCCTATGCCTGATGGATAAATATGAAGAATTAGGAGGAAGTGGTGAAGGTGGGCAATCCAGCTTTATCCCTCTTAGGCTCTTCATTTACTCCCCATAAAACCAATAAACTATTTCTTGGGTGAAAAAGAAACCTATCTGTTCCCAGACAGCTCCTAATCCTCCTGGCAATCTAGTCTCGAGGTGGTGTATGAAAGCAAGCCAGCCGACACATCTACTTCCATTTTAATTTTATTTTTCCCCCCCTCTTCCCTGCTGTCTCCCTGTGGAGAATTGCTTCATCCACATTTGGAATCGTCCTCGCATGGTAAGATCGGGAACTTGCCCTGGAGAATAATGGGGATTAATCTGCATTCTACAGCTTGCACTCTATCGTGAATTAGAGCAGAAATGTGTCGCACCATGTCATTGGAAAAATTTGGCTTGTCCTGCTTGAATCTCGCCTCCGGGAGGCAGATGGCAATTATCCAACAGTGAAGCCCAAGCTGTTCTGGTACGTACCACAGTTGGGGAAGTAGTAGTGAATGGCCTGAAAATGGAAGAGAAGGTTTTCCAAAAGAATTTGTAAATGATTGGACATCCCGAGTTTGAAATACTAAAACCTAGGGCCTAAAGACTTGAAAAGGAGATGAGCTGTGTTGTAACTATTGCATCCTGTGTTTAAGTTCCCCTCTAGTCTACATATTAATCTAGGGTTGGTCATTGGTTTAGAGAAAATTGTTTTTTTCCCCCAAATGTTTGGAACTACTTACTATATGTTTATGGGTTCAATATTGATTGGTGAGCATTCTGTGAAGTTGAATGCTGAAAATTTAAAATAAAAAAATGGAAAATGTTGGATTAACCATTTGATTCAATGGGATATCTTTTCAATTTGTGCACAATAAATGACCAAATAATTTGTTTTTGGTGGTGTTGGTTGAGGGAGGAATGTTAACAGAACACCAGGACAACTCTCAGTTCTAATTCAAATTGTCACATAAAATCTTAGATTCACCTGAGCAGATAAACAGGATCTTGGTTTAACGTGACATTTAAAAGCTGGCACTTCCAAAACACACTCGCTGCACTGAAGCCTAAATTATGTTCTAAAGTCCTGGAGTTACGCTTGAACCCACAACTTTCTGACTAAAAGGTGCTACCAACTGCTCCGTGCTCAACGGAAGGTTAACATTTTGGGTGGGACCTTTCATCAGTATTTCAGAAGAATCCCAGTGAAACGTTAACTTGCATTTCTCTTTCAGATGCTGATTTGACCTAGCAGTGTGTGACCAGTATTTTTTTTAATAGTCAAACTGAAGAGTTATGAAAGTGTTATATTTCAACAAACTATATGCTGTTTTTCTTTGGCTGCTGACTCTACAAGATATATGTAAAAGAGAAGTGCAATTTTGAAGGATGATTTTTCAAATGGATTCATCCATATGCAATTCCTATGTTAAATTATGTACCTTACCAGGGACTGGACCTCTTGCTGACTATGTGAAGATTTTACCTTCGGACCTCGCAAGCTTGGATTTGATAAATACAAGACTCTCTAATGTTGATGTGCAGCTTCTATCTGATTCTTCAGGAAACACTCTTAAACATCTAGGCCTGGTGCTGTGTAGTGGTATTACTGAAATAATGTTAAAACGACTGCCAAAACAGTTTCCTTTTCTGCAGACCCTTGACCTTAGGTAAATTTCAGTATACCTATATTAATCAATGCAAAATGTCATGTCACATGGTTATGTATTTTATGCACGTGCATGAGTATAAATAGAAGATTGTGGGTGATTCACTTTTTTTCCTCCTTTCTTAGCCTGGCACACCTGAGGCTAATTTGATGTCCACCTTTGCTGAAGCTAACTCTCCAAAGACCAGGGTTCAAACCTTGGGATTGTCCTGGTCTCGATGGCTGTGTGCCACACCAGCATGATGCTTTACCCACCGAGTCATTGGGGAAACCCTGGCTCGACTGCTGTTTTTTAAATAAGGATGGTTTTGTTAACTTACAGAAGTACCTTCTATCGCAACAGACAAGGCTGAGAGAAATTTATGGCTGTTCACTTTAATTTCTGAAAATTGTGGTTAATTGGTATAGGCAGTACCAAGGTTTCTAGGCATTGCTGGAATTTCTCCTTGGATTGCAAACCACATGCCCAGTAGTCAAGCAGGCAGTGCTACAACCACCATTTAGGCAGTTTTAAACATCAACAGATACAATAGCAATAGATTTTAGCTTAAGATCAAAGGAAGGGAAGGTGGGGGGCGGTGGGGAGAGCTCAGGAAAACAGTACCCATGCTAAAACGATTGTTTTCATTCATGAAAGATTCCCAAACGATTGCTTTCTCTCATGCTGCACAAATAACATCTTGCCTTATCATTCAGTCTCTCAAATTTCTTCATCTGGCAGGGGTTACCTGAAGGAGTGTTTAGACAAACAATTATACTAACCTAGAGCAATCTCAAAACTATGAAAATGGCATGTTGAGGGAGACTTTCGGGCTGATTGCCAAATGGGCACTATCGGCGGTGTGCCCACATTGCCCGCCCAACACTACAGTCGGGAGGCCCGAACCCCCGTCAGGTACAGGCCTCAGTAATATTTTCACAGTGAGCTGCACAGGTGCTCCTCTGCAGCTCACTGATCTGGTGAGGAGGAAAATCGTCCGGCTACTGCCAGTAGGTAAACCCTGTTAGGAGGGAAGTGGATGCTGGGGTGGTGGAAAACTGTATGCTGGGGGCGGACAACGGACCAGCAGTGGGCCGAAAGATTTTTGTGAGACTCTTGAGGAGAACTAGCCCCCCAAAAATCTTCTGAACAAAAAAAGGACATACCTTTTGGGAAAGACCTCTAGCGGTTCCTTTAAGGGCTCCAAGTGCCTGGAGGAAGTGGGATTGGCAGGTATTACCCATTTCTCTTTGAAAGCTGCAATCAGGATCCTATACCAGTCATAGGACCTCGATTTGCATTTTTAAACAATCTCCTGCTTGTTTTGGCAGGAGTGCTTGGCGCCCATTTAAAGGCCTGCCTGAAGGTTGATTCAGGCAGACAATTGGGTGCACATGTACCCGTCATGCTCTCAACTGCCAGACACCAGATTTTCCTGTAAGAAACGGGCGGATGGCAGTTGAAAATCACCCCCATTGTTTGAAAACTCAAATCATCAGTCAGCGTAATTTCATACTACAAACTGAGAGCGGTGGATGCAAAACTACAAAGTACAAACCAAAATATTAACACCCCTGTAACTCTTTCAAAAATCAAATCCTTAAATTATGCATGGAGAATTAATTTTGATTTAGCCATCATAGAATTTGATGTGACAACACGGTCCAACAAAAATTAATAAACCAAACCTATTGAGCTTTTTTCTACATTATCAATACAATATTTAATTATTTGTGTGGTTGTGCTTTGTTATGTTCTTTATTAAATATAAAAAGCCTGTTCTATGAATGAATACTGACTTTGATCTTTGAGACTCACTTTGTCAGAAGAAACTGCTTTCGATCGCCTGAGGGGGTCGGAAAGGAATCTTTCAGATTTCCCCCCCCCCCCCCCCCCCCCCGCCTTATTGGTCCTGCTTTTTTTTTCTGGTTTCTTGCCTCTTCCAGGAGATTTACATGGCTGCGGGGGTGGGAAGTATCTAGCCATGATGCTCCAGACATCATGAGTGTGGGGCAAGCTTGATGGACCGACTGGTCTTTTCCTGTCCGTCATTTTCGTATGTAAACCACTAGGAATGAATTCTCCTAGTAGTGGTATAGAATGGGACTTTCCTGGATTATCAATTTATTTTGGAAGTTATTTACTAAGCAGTTGCATAACTTTATGGATGTAGGAAAAACTTTTGAGCTTCCTACTGTTTCTGCAAATTCATACTAAACTGCATGATTTTTTCCCCCCCCCTTTTTTCAGCGGGTGTAGATTGTTGAAACCAGACATTTTGTTTGGCTTAGTGGAGCTGGCATTTCTAAAGGAAATCGTAATTTCAAACAATCCACATCTAACGGACGCAATAATGAAGCAGTTTCGGACTTTAACTGACAACAGAGTTCACGTGGCTCAGAAGAACAGGAGAAGTCGCAACAGATGCGATTGCATATTTTATTCTCCGTCCACGAGTTGACGAACGAGAGAAATGTTTTTGTGCGTGATAAAATGTGAGCTTGGCTGAGAACTGAAGAAATGCGGTGCACGTGATGATCAGGATTAGACTGAATTGACAACTTTGGTGCGGGGGGAACCCATAAAGACAGTGGACACTTATTACTTATTGTGTATATTGCATTTTTGAGTAGAAAAATGTCAATTGTCAGAAGTCATAATATTGGAACAAGTTCTTTATAATTTAATGTTGTTTCATAATATTAAATCTGTTACCATTATATTTGTTGTTTGTCATTCTGAATTAGATGTACATGACCAGCAGAGGGAACTCTTGCTCAAGATACATATACACCAATGTGATTTCAAAGTCCCAAACACATTTTAGGACTATATACTGTAATATATTTCTCATTATAAAAGCAAGTCACCAGGTTTTCAAAATGATGGTTTCTTGTTTTCCAGGGAATCTTTATTAGGCATAAGTAGGATTGATCAGATTTTGTGGAGAATATTTAGCAAAATATACAAAGCCATTTAAAAAAAAAATCTGAAGAAAAATTGCATTCTTCACCCATCAACAAGAAACCTGGAAACAGGTTTCCATTAAAAAGCACAAGGAGGCAATAAAACAGACAATGGGAGTTTTATTATACAATGCTTTTAATAGAGAGCAGACTTGCCTGTTACTTGCTATGTGATGCTAATGTTCAATGCCACACACTGGATAGAATTGATAGATGGAGGCTTCAGTAACCGTTGAAGCAGTATTGATGACTGATAAGAGTGGCTTAAACGTTATCGTAACTTTTGTTCTCTGCAGTCTGGTCATATGGCCAGTTTAAAAGTCACAAAATCATTTCATCTCATGTGATATTTGAACCTTTTTAATAGGGTAGAATAATTTTGAGTGCATCTTACAGGTGTAGCTCCAACCTACTTTAGGACACCGTATTGTAACTCTGTCATCCGTCAGCTTTTAAGTTCTTGATCTCAGCTCTTCGATGTCTGTAAAGGCACTGTGCAGGGGTCAGGCCACAGGTAAGAAGGGACAGTCATCAACACTGGACTGATCTGCTGAGCTTACTTTTAGGCCATTGGTCATCTGCTAGGAAATAGTGCATTTCATAGGAAGACTAAGAGGCTCTGCAACATATAATTGACAGGGCAAATCCCATTTCTTCTCCCCTTATGTTACTTTTAGAATTTGAGTAGATAAGTTTGAAGCCAATAATTTTATACGAGATCCATGAAAAAAACCACACTTGCTTTTCTGTTGACCCTGGACTCCCTAGTTCTATATAATAGTTAAATTGAAAGAAATATTCCAGGTTAACCTTTTTCTATACCCACAACAAACTTGTATGCCTTTTGTAAAATCCTCAGATGCCTCCTTTCCAGGTAGAAAATCCCAAGGGGTAGGTTTTGAGACCTCCCAACTACCCACAGGCTCATAGCGCCTTGAAAATAGCAGACTTACTGCCCCGTTGCCGTCGTCGATGTGGCCATTGCAACATTCTCTGGGCCTATCGCTGGGCGGCCGTAGCACCTGCCTGAATCTAGCGGTAGGCTCATTTAAAATACAAATCGTGGTCTTGGGACGTATTTAGGACTCCAAATGCTATTTCAGGGCTGTACACACTCCATCCTGTATCAGCCGATGGTCCAGCTGAACAGGAGCCTACAGGTAAGTGTATTTATTATTGCGGGGCCAGGAGGAGCAGGATTGCTACTTTTGGATTCCTACAATACCAGGATGTTCCATTACCACTCCGGGTTCTCCCTTCCCCACCCCACGGACCTACCTTCTTCCAGCCCGGAGGCCAGTTGTGCCACTCAATATTGCGGCAGACTGTGGCGCTACTGTCCTGATGCTAATGAGACCGGGCTGTCAGAATGGACAGCACAGGCGGCTGATCGGCTGGCACCCCCTGCTGGTCGACTGCCTGATAGTTAAAAATCTACCTCCAGTCTCTCCCAGTCTTTCCTTGTAACTCAGACCCTTGACACTAGGAATAAGCCTCAACTGTCTTCACTGCGCTGACCCCAGCGCTTGGATATCTCTCGTGTCTTGATGAGCTGAACTGGATACAGTCTGACTGGAGTATTACACAGTTTGATCATCTCTTCCTCTGACTATTATAATTTATTTATTACAAATGATGAGTGGTCTCAGAATTACAAAAGATACTATATCCCCCCCCCCCCCCCCCCCCCAGCAAGTTTTTGGACTGCTTTCCCCTCCTATATTATGGGGAATAAGGAAATGGCAGAAATGTTAAAACAAATATTTTGTATCTGTCTTCACATTAGAAGACACAAAAAGCATACCAAAAATGGTGGGGAGCCAAGGGTCCAATGAGGGTGAGGAACTTAATGTAACTAATATAAGTAGTGAAAAAGTACTAGAGAAATTAATGGGACTAAATGCTTGCAAATCCCCTGGACCTGATGGCCTACATCCTAGGGTTCTAAAAGAGGTGGCTGTAGAGAAAGTGGATGCATTGGTTTTGATCTTCCAAAATTCCCTAGATTCTAGAACGGTCCAAGCGGATTGGAAGGCAGCAAATGTAACCCCGCTATTCAAGAAAGGAGGGAGAGAGAAAACGGAACTGCAGACAGGCCAGTTAACCTGACATCAGTCATCTGGAAAATGCTGGAATCCATTGTTAAGAAAGTGGTATCAAGGCACTTAGAAAATCATAACATGATTAGTCAGAGTCAACACGGATTTATGAAAGGGAAATCGTATTTGACAAATTTACTAGAGTTTTTTGAGGATATAACTAGTGGGGTAGTTAAAGGGAAACAGTGGATGTAGTATATTTGGATTTCCAAAGGGCATTCGATAAAGGGCCACATAAAAGGTTATTACACAAGATAAGGGCTCATGGGGTTGGTGGTAATATAGTAGCATGGATAGAGGATGGGTTAACGGACAGAAAACAGAGTAGGGATAAACGGGTCTTTTTCAGGTTGGCAGGCTGTAATTAGTGGCGTGCCACAAGGATCAGTGCTGGGGCCTCAGCTATTTACAATCTATATTAATGACCTAGATGAAGGGACCGAGTGTAATGTATCCAAGTTTGCTGACAATGCAAAGGGACAGTAAGCTGTGAGAATGCAAAGGGATATAGATAGACTAAGTGAGTGGGCAGTAAGATGGCAGATGGAGTATAATGTAGGGAAATGTGAGGTTATTCACTTTGGTAGGAAGAATAGAAAAACAGAATATTTTTTAAATGGTGAGAAACTTTCAAATGTTGGTTTTCAGAGAGATTTGGGTGTCTTCGTGCAAGAAACACAGAAAGCCTGCATGCAGGTACAGGAAACAATAAGGAAGGCAAATGGCATGTTGACCTTTATTGCAAGGGGGTTGGAGTATAAGAGTTAGGAAGTCTTGCTACAATTGTACAGGGCCTCGGTGAGACCACAGCTGGAGTACTGTGCACAGTTTTGGTCTCCTTATCTAAGGAAGGATATACTTGCCTTGGAGGCAGTGCAACGAAGGTTCACTAGATTGATTCCTGGGATGAGAGGGCTGTCCTATAATGAGAGGTTGTGTAGAATGGGCCTATACTCTCTGGAGTTTAGAAGAATGAGAGGTGATCTCATTGAAACCTACAAGATTCTGAAGGGGATTGACAGGGTAGATGCTGAGAGGTTGTTTCCCCTGGCTGGAGAGTCTAGAACTTGGGAGCATAGTCTCAGGATAAAGGGTCAGTCATTTAAGACCGAGATGAGGAGGAATTTCTTCACAGAGTGTTGTGAATCTTTGAAATCCTCTGCCCCAGAGGGCTGTGGATGCTGATCCTTTGAGTATATTCAAGGCTGAGATAGATAGATTTTTGGACTCTAGGGGAATCAAGGATATGGAGATCGGGCAGGAAAGTGGAGTTGAGGTCGATGATCAGCCATGACCTTATTGAATGGTGGAGCAGGAGCGAGGGGGCGTATGGCCTACTCCTGCTTCTGTTTCTTATGTTCTTCCCCAAGAGCAAGATTGGGGGAAGGAGAAGTGCCATCAAAATCTTGTGGCAGACAATGCCTAGAAACCAGCAAGTGCAAGTAAGCAGTGATTATGTTAGTCACTGAAACCCTGAGGTGAAATTGTCAGCATTTGATTGAAGTGAACAGCAGAGAAAAGGCCCGACCTGATATACCTCCCTCTCTGGGACAGATGATCTTCCCCCCACCCCCCAGCTAAGTAGGAATTGTGGATTTCCCCCAAGGAGCAGTAAGTTGCCCCCGCCCCAACTGGCTCAAATTACGATTCGTTCACTGCTGACTGCATTTTGCATTCCAACCTACCTGCTGGCTCTCAATGCCTTCCACTGGCTGCAGTTTACCCCTACCCTGCTTCATTTCCCCTTTTAAGCAACCACCCCCCACCCCCATACTGCATTTCCCATCCACAGCAACCCCTCCTCTCCATTGGCTGCTATTCTCTTCCCTGATGGCTGGTTCTATGCCTCAATTGTCTCCCTGATCTGAATTCCCCTGCTGGCTGAATTTTATGGTCTTTGGCACCTGCCTCACTTGACCCTCACATTGAAAGGATTTCACAAGCAAAGATGCAATCCACTGAACACCTCCTTTACCCCTCTCTCCTGCTTTCCCTTCTCTCTTGCCCCCTCCCCTCCCTTCTTCCTTGCTCTCTTTCCTTCTTCCCTTTCCCACTCCCTCCTTCCCTTCTCTCTTGCCCCTTCCTCCCTCTCCCCTTTTCTTCCCCTCCCTCTCACCATCCTCTCCCTCCTCCTCATTCCTCTCCCGTCTTTGCACTCCACCACATCTTATTTGCATTCTCCCTCTTCCCCCTCCCATGTACTGCCTCTACTTCTGCCTCTCCCTCCCCTATCCTACATAGTTTTCAGTATCCCCACTGTCAAACTCTAACATGGGAGATCTAATAATATTGTTTTGGGAATGTAGTCCAACATCCTATTGGCTTTAAAACGGCCAGGCAGCATCCGTGGAGAGAGAAACAGAGCCAACGTTTCAGGTCTGGGACCCTTCATCAGACCTGAAACGTTAACTCTGTTTCTCTCTCCATGATGCTGCCTGGCCTGCTGAGTGTTTCCAGCATTTTCTGTTGTTGTTTCAGATTTCCAGCATCCGCAGTATTTTGCTATTATATCCTATTGGCTTTGTTGACTGCTGCTCTACGTTGCTTGGACATAATTAGCATTAAGTCTACTAAGACTCCTAGGTCTGTTTCAGCTTCATCATTAGGGAATTGGTCAGGCAGATCTTCCCTTTCTGAATCTTCTATTAACTAGGTTACTTTTAACTATTAACTAGTGGGGTACCGCAAGGATCAGTGCTTGGGCCTCAGCTCTTCACAATCTACATCAATGATTTGGATGAGGGGACCAAATGTAATATATCCAAATTTGCTAATGATACAAAGCTGGGTGGGATTCGTAAGTTGTGAGGAAGATGCAAGGAGGCTTCAAGGGATATAGACAGGCTAAGTGAGTGGGCAAGAACATGGCAAATGCAATATAATGTGGAGAAATGTGAAGTTATCCACTTTGGTAGGAAAAATAGAAAAGCAGAGTATTTATTAATTTTTTTTTTTTTAATTCATTGATGGGATGTGGGCGTCGCTGGCTGGCTAGGCCTGCATTTAGTGCCCATCCCTAATTGCCCTTGAGAAGATGGTGGTGAGCCACCTTCTTGAACCGCTGCAGTCCATATGGTGTAGGTACACCCACAATGCTGTTAGGGAGGGAGTTCCAGGATTTTGGCCCAGCGACAGTGAAGGAACGGCGATACAGGTCCAAGTCAGGATGGTGTGTGGCTTGGAGGGGAACTTGTAGGTGGTGATGTTCCCATGCGTCTGCTGCCCTTGTCCTTCTAAGTGGTAGAGGCCGCGGGTTTGGAAGGTGCTGTTGAAGGAGCTTTGGTGAGTTGCTCCAGTGCATCTTGTAGATGGTACACACTGCAGCCACAGTGCGCCGGTAGTGGAGGGAGTGAATGTTGAAGGTGGTGGATGAGTGCCAATCAAGCGGGCTGCTTTATCCTGAATGGTGTCAAGCTTCTTGAGTGTTGTTGGAGCTGCACTCATCCAGGCAAGTGGAGAGTATTCCATCACACTCCTGACTTGTGCCTTGTAGATGGTGGAAAGGCTTTGGGGAGTCAGGAGGTGAGACACTCGCCGCAGAATTCCCAGCCTCTGGCCTGCTCTTGTAGCCACAGTATTTATATGGCTGGTCCAGTTCAGTTTCTGATCAATGGTAACCCCCAGGATGTTGATAGTGGGGGATTCAGCGATGGTAATGCCATTGAATGTCATGGGGCGATGGTTACAGTCTCGCTTGTTGGAGATGGTCTTTGCCTGGCACTTGTGTGGTGCGAATGTTACTTGCCACTTGTCAGCCCAAGTCTGAATGTTGTCCAGGTCTTGCTGCATATGGACACGGACTGCGTCAGTATCTGACGAGTCTCGAATGTGCTGAACAGTGTGCAATCATCAGCGAACATCCCCACTTCTGACCTTATGATGGAGGGAAGGTCATTGATGAAACAGCTGAAGATGGTTGGGCCTAGGACATTGCCCTGAGGAACTCTTGCAGTGATGTCATGTGATTGAGATGAATGACCTCCAACAACCACAGCCAACTTCCTTTGTGCTAGATATGATTCCAACCAATGGAGAGTTTTCCCCTTGATTCCCATTGACTTCAGTTTTGCTAGGGCTCCTTGATGCCACACTCGATCAAATGCTGCCTTGATGTCAAGGGCAGTCACTCTCACCTCACCTCTTGAGTTCAGCTCTTTTGTCCATGTTTGGACCAAGGCTGTTGTAGTGTATGTACCCGTTTACCTTTAAGGGAACTATAGAATGTAACCGTTCGCCTTTAAGAGCACTACTTTAGGTGTGGCACTATTTGTTGGCTCATGTATACTGTAATACCGATAGTGACCACACCAGTATATAAGGGTTGTGATACGTTAACTAGGGCAGATTCGCCCGAACCTCTGAATAGTAAAGACCTGTTTTATTTGTTAATCTTGGAGTCTGTGTATTATTTGCAATACAACCCACAGACTTTACAATGGCGACGAGGCCGATCGTACCCTGCGGCAACAGTAGTTCCTAAGCAACTAAGGAGCGTTGAAGTGAGGCACCCGCCCTCGTCGTTCTGCTGGGTGAAAACTCGAGGCTGCAGCGATAGCAAAGAGGAAGATTTTGGCATTGAAAACTTCCATCTGCAACAGGCACTGACGGTCCCTTCTGCCACAGTGAGGAGCGAGCCGATCGACAAGAGAGGCAAGGCTGCCACGGACTGTGAGTAAGGGAACAGTAAAAGAAAATAAGGAAGGAGTAAAACCAGAGGATAAGGGCGGTACACTCGACCACGGTCGAGGGGGAAAGGAGCCAGACAAAGTCAGGTCCAGAGGCGCTGAGACCGGGAGCAGGCCGGGTGAGACAGAGCCGAGAAATCGGGAATTGGCCGAGAGCTAGTTCAGAGGCTGTAACTGTCCGCCGTCATCGGGGGTACCCGGAGCTGGTTGCCTGCCGCGGGAAGGAGAGCGCTGAAGCCGACGCGCGGGCTGGGGATCTGAAAGCCAGCGGAGAGCGCTGAAGCCGACGCGCGGGCTGGGGATCTGAAAACCAGCGGAGAGCGCTGAAGGCGACGCGCGGGCTGGGGGTCTGAAAGCCAGCGGAGAGCGCTGAAGCCGACGCACAGGCTGGGGACCGGTAGCCAGCGGCCGTCGCCCGCGGGGGAAAGTGTACCCCTCCCGCCAGGGGAAGAAGCGGGAAACCGCCATTGCCGTGGGCGGGGAGAACAGAGAAGCGCGGGAAAGCCGCCATTTTTCGCGGGAAAACCGCCGGGGAAGAAGACAGAAGCGGGAAACCGCCATCTTAGAAAAATAATAAGAATTTACAGAAATACTGGTGTTGTTCTCAAGAAGAGAGGAAAAATAATAATAAGTAAAGAAATACTTGTGTTGTACTCGAGAAGAGAAGAAGATGCCTAAGCGAGGAAATATTAATGATTTTGATGTTGAGATAGAGGACTGGGCCACGTATGTGGAACGCATAGAAATATATTGCAAAGCCAACGAAATTGAGGATGACGACAAGGCAATAACTTTGTTAAATTCGATGGGAGCAAAAACATACGGGCTCTTGAAACATCTAATAGCACCAGTTAAACCAGTGGACCAGACCTTCGAAGAGATCGTAGCAGTGCTGAAGGATCACTTGAACCCCACACCGTTGATGCTGGCTGAACGATTTAAATTTTACGCAAGAACCCAGAGGAAAGATGAAAGCAATGCGGAATACTTAGTCGAACTGCGTAAGCTAGCGAAATACTGCCAGTTTGGAGGGAATTTGACAGAGGCGCTGCGGGACAAGTTCGTATGCGGCTTGGCCAAAGAAGGAACGCAGAAGCGACTCCTGGAAGAAAACGACCTCACACTGGACAGGGCTGTCCTCATAGCTTCATCGCACGAAGCTGCAGCGAAAGGAACGGCGGAAATGCAGCTAAAGGCGGCGGCACTCGGGGTGGACCAAATTACTGCAAGCACTTCCAAATGCTACCGTTGTGGAAAGACAACGCACGACCAGAATCAGTGCTGGTTTAAGAACCAAGAGTGCAGGAAATGTGGCAAACTGGGTCACATCGCGAAGGTATGCAGGTCCGGAAAGAAGACCAACAAGCAAAGGAAGCCACCACCACAAGAAAAGTACAACAAGGTGCATCAGGTGGCTGAAAAGAGTTCAGACGAACAAAATTCAGACTCAGACCCAAACAGCCAGGAGCTGGATAGTCTGAGAATCCACAATGTGGGTAAAGTAACTGATCTACAGACGATCTGGGTCACACTAAAAATAGCTGGAGTCCAAGTACGAATGGAGCTGGACACGGGATCAGCTGTATCAGTCATCAACCAAAAGGACTACCACCGGCTATTCTCTCACATACCCTTAAGAAATACTAAATTCGTATTACAGACATACACGGGGCATAATGTATACCCCATGGGAAAAATACGAGTCAAAGTGAGAGATAGGGGCAAAGAACACCCACGAATGAATCTGTACGTATTACCTGAGGGAGGACCACCACTCCTAGGGCGGGAGTGGATGCAGAAAATAAACATAGAATGGCACTACCTAAAAGCCATAGGGAAGGAGGACTCGGTGCAAGCTATCAGCTCAGATTCTGAAATGGATGACGTGACGACCAATGTAAACATGGAAGACAAGGCAAAAAGGGAATTGCTGATGAGGGGAAAGGAAACGAAGACAGGCAGGCAGGCCCATGTTACCAAGCAAAATCAAGCTGTAGAGCAGAACCCCAGGTTGACAGAGAATTCTGAGCCTGCTCAAGCTAAGGATTCATCCACGACGGAAGAACACCGAGCTCGGTCCCAAACTTATGTCAAAGTACAACGACAATTAGAACAGTTGAGTGCCCGTCTCGTACAAGAGATGGAAAAGATGAAAAAGTTCTGGGACACCGAATGGGAGACCCTGGAAAGACAACAGAGACAGCTAGCTCAAGCAGAGAGCGACCATAGAGCCATCGTGGCCAAGTACCAATCACATCTCCCTGAGGCTGTTCAGGAACTAGAATATGCACAGAACGATCCAAAGGAAGAGGAATCTTCAGGAAGTCAGGATGGTATTCCAGTTCATCTCTACGACTTGTTGCAAGCAGAGTGTAACGAGTTGAAAGAACAGTATGAACAGGCTCAGACTACAATCCTGGAAGGGGTTAACTTGGCAACCTCCGAAAAGCTAGTTTTACTGGAAGCATATGAACAACAAAAGTCTGAACAGGAGCAAGAATTACAAAGACTGCAGGAGATGTTTGATGAGCTCCAGGCCAAGGCTGACTCATCATTAGGGATTCAATCCATAGAGGAAAAATTAGTGGTGGAAGACATAACAGAACAGGGAATACAGGATGTCCAAGAACTCGTTAAATTATTAAAGGAAACACAAAATAAATATGAAGCGGCAATGGCCGAGGTCCAACGACTTGAAGAACAGATTCAACTGGGAATCTTTTCAGTGGAAGAAAAGGGAACTGTAAGAAACACAGAGATCGTAAGAATGGGCCCTGAACATGAGCTTAAATCGTCAAAGGAGAGGGGTTTGGAGCAGAAAAAGCTGGAGGAAGCTGAACACATGAAGAAGTCTCTTCAGGAGAGATGTCTGGATGTGGAAACAGCTGCTGCGATAGAAGGATTAAATCACCTGATAACTCAATCCTCGATGGAAGGGAAGGTATTGAGGTCAGTAGTGAAGGAATGGCAGACAACCCTGGAGGAGTGGAATGAATATGAACGCATGAGGAAGTCTTTTAAAGAAAGAGAGATAGAGAAGGAACAGCAGTCGGCTAGCGTCCAGTTGGGTAAGGAAGAAGTAGAAGGGCCTCTCGATGGACTAACTCAGGATGACCCCGAATGTGACCATGACCTGTTGAGTGACACTGAATATTACGAGGAGGTGGTCTGTGTTGTGTATGTAACCTGTTCCACCTTAAGAGAGCTTAAGCCTGTTCCACCTTAAGAGATGTACTACTTTCTCAGGCTGCTGTAGACGTAATACCGGGGGTGAACACACCGGTATATAAGCACTGTGCAGTAATCTTGTATTCAGTATAGTCCCTACCTCCAACCAGTAAAGACCTGTTTTTATTGTTACTCATTAGTCTGTGTCTTAATTAACTAAATAATTCACAGACTTAACAGTCTGCCCAAAGTGTGATGAAAACTCCCAAAGTGCTGAAATGCGGATGAAGCACTTAAGGTCTAAGGAACATAGAGAGTTGATGGTGCTACAGCTGGCCGCCGAGAAAGGAGCTTCGAGAGTTTCAAAAAGGCAGAAAAGAAAAAGAAGAAGCCGGAGATAATAACTGTTTAAAATATTATTACTTCTACTACCTCAGTCCGAACACTACGAAAGGTGCTAAATTTGTAAAAAAAATCCGGGGACATTATCAAGACAGCCAGTGGGTTGTATAAGTCCGCACTGCTGGTTCAACAGGACGAAAGTACAAGCTGTTAAAAAGGCTATGGAGGAGTCACGTTTACCAGGTGAACCGGCTACACCAAAAAGATGCTGTCTGGGACGAATTAATACCAGAGACTGAATTTATGAACTGTTCCCACAGAGACTGAACCTGTAAACTGTTTCCACTGAGAGTATGTTTGTAAACTGTTATATGACGTTGACTCCATCGAGAGTATATCTGCAAACTGTTTATATAAAGTTGAAGATTGTATGTTTAACGGGATTCTGTAAGTAAAAAGCTAAAAAGGGAGGATTGTAGTGTATGTACCCGTTTACCTTTAAGGGAACTATAGAATGTAACCGTTCGCCTTTAAGAGCACTACTTTAGGTGTGGCACTATTTGTTGGCTCATGTATACTGTAATACCGATAGTGACCACACCAGTATATAAGGGTTGTGATACGTTAACTAGGGCAGATTCGCCCGAACCTCTGAATAGTAAAGACCTGTTTTATTTGTTAATCTTGGAGTCTGTGTATTATTTGCAATACAACCCACAGACTTTACAGCTGTAATGAGGTCAGGAGCTGAGTGGCCCTGGCAGAACCCAAACTGGGCGTCAGTTAGCAGGTTATTGCTGAGTAAATGCCGCTTGATAGCACTGTCGACGACACCTTCCATCACTTTGCTGATGATTGAGAGTAGACTGATGGGACGGTAATTGGCCGGTACAGCCTCAATGGTGAGAGATTGGGAAATGTTGGTGTTCAGAGGGACCTGGGTGTCCTTGTACACAAATCACTGAAAGTTAACATGCAGGTACAGCAAGCAATAGGAAAGCAAATGGTATGTTGGCCTTTATTACAAGAGGATTTGAGTATAAGAGTAAAGACGTCTTACTGCAATTATATAGGGTCCTGGTGAGATCACACCTGGAGTATTGTGTACAGTTTTGGTCTCCTTACCTAAGGAAGGATATACTTGTCATAGAGGGGAGTGCAACAAAGGTTTACCAGACTGGTTCCTGGGATGGGGGGATTGTCCTATGAGGGGAGATAGGCCTATATTCTCTAGAGTTTAGAAGGATGAGAGGTGATCTCATTGAAACATACAAAATTCTTACAGGGCTCGACAGGGTAGATGCAGGGAGGATGTTTCCCCTGGCTGGGGAGTCTAGAACTAGGGGTCACAGTCTCAGAATAAGGGGTCGCCCATTTAGAACTGAGATGAGAAATTTCTTCACTCAGAGGGTGGTGAATCTTTGGAATTCTCTACCCCAGAGGGCTGTGGAGTCTCAGTCATTGAGTATATTTAAGACAGAGATCGATAGATTTTTGAATATTAAGGGAATCAAGGGATATGGAGATAGTGCAGGAAAGTGGAGATGAGGTAGATCAGCCATGATCTTATTGAATGGCGAGCAGGCTCGAAGGACCAAATGGCCTATTCCTGCTCCTATTTCTTATGTTCTTATGTTTCCCAGATGATTCTCCAGTTTACTCCTGATAATCGATTCCATTGTTTTACACAATTGAAGTGAGACTATTCGATCTGAAGTTGCCTGTGTCTCTGTTTGGGGAGCCTGAAGACTGTTTTGGTACTGCACATGTGCACTTGATCCGGTCACGCACGCGCAGTATGAGGCATGAGGAAACCGTCGGTGGAATTGACGAAGCATGTTGCCAAGCCCAGGGGGGAAGCTCGGAGCCAGGTGAGAGAGGAGCTTGGGGGTGGGGGAGAAGGTCAAGAGCTTTGGGTTGGGGGGGTTGGGGGCGGCCGGAGGTGGTGGTGGAGGTTCGAGCGCAGAGAGAACCGTGGGGATGGGGGAAGAACATGATCCAGGTCGAAAGGGGGGGGATGATGGGAAGACTGATCACGTTCTCCCATTATTCGTGGATCACCGTTCTTCCAATCGGATGAATTAGTGAATCCCTTCTTACACACTGAGTAGGTGAATGGCCTCACCCCAGTGTGAACTCGCTGGTGTGTCAGAAGGTTGGATACACACACGGACCCCACATACATGGACCCTTCATTCAAGAATTAAATCATTTTTATCACTTCCAGAAGGGAAAAAATACCCAAAACTCCGAAGAATTAACTAACCCACTAATTAGAGTATAAAGGGGCAGATTTTGTGGTGGGTATGACGGCATACTCTGAGTGTACGCCACCAAACCACCTTTGAAATATACCACAAGTTCGGGAACTGACATCAGCACTGGGTTGGACAATGCCCATCACTAGGCCTCAGCAACAATCACCTTAGAGTGAGGGCAGTGCCGGGACTGGCATCTCGTGTTCCTCCTGCACAGGAACACCTTTCCTGGAATGGGACAGATCCCAAACCTGGTAGTGCGGCGCTTGTCCCAAAGGCGCTTAATCCTGAACTTGCGATCTGTCAAGGTACGCCTTGACAGATGAGCCACACTGACGAGGAAATATACTCATTGCTGGCGTTCAGTTGGGCTAATTGTCCACCAACTGCCCAGCAATTACAGACGTTTTCCTTATGGTTAGTGAAAGTAAGCGCAACCTTCCAGACTCAACATCGAGTTCAACAATTTTAGATCATAACCACTGCTCCCATTTTTTTGGCCGGCAACCGCTGGTAGTGATTCTGCCACTGCCATTTTCAGCTCCTCTAGACCCATCTTTGGTTTCTTTTCTTGTCCCATTACCACAACTTGCCTTGCACCATCATCCTTCTCCCATTCCATCATCACTGCCCTCCCCCACTCCATCATCACTGCCCTCCCCCACTCGGGGTAATATTTTCTAGGGCGGTTCGGGAGGATTTAAACTAATTTGGCAGGGGGATGGGAACCTAGGTAGTGGAAAAGAGGGAAGTCATATGAAGTCAGAAATAGATGGTAGAAAGGTGAGAAGCAATAAGCAAAGGAGAGAAACACAAAGGGCCAAACTAATTCATAATGAGAGTGTGAAAAAAGCAAGCCTGAAGGCTTTGTATCTTAATGCTAGAAGCATTAGGAACAAGGTGGATGAATTCGTTGTGGAAATAGAGGTAAACAAGTATGATTTGATTGGGATTACAGAAACGTGGCTGCAGGGTGGGCAAGGCTGGGAACTTAACATCCAGGGATATACAATATTTAGGAAGGATCGGCAAAAAGGTAGGGGAGGTGGGGTAGCATTGCTGGTAAAGGAGGGGATTAATGCAATGGAAAGGAAGGATATTAACTCGGATGAAACGGAATCTGTATGGGTAGAAATGAGAAATAGCAAGGGGAGGAAAACGTTAGTGGGTGTGATATATAGGCCTCCAAATAGTAATATGGAGGTGAGGGAAGGCATAAAAAGGGAAATTAGAGAAGCGTGCGATAAGAGCACAGCTGTCATCATGGGTGACTTTAATTTACATATTGATTGGACTACCCAAATTAGTAAAAATTCTGAGGAGGAGGAATTCCTGGAATGTTTTCGGGACGGTTATCTGGACCAATATGTCGAGGAGCCGACTCGAGATCAGGCCATTTTAGACTGGGTATTGTGCAATGAGAAGGGACTTATCAGCAATCTTCTTGTACGAGGCCCCTTGGGTCAGAGCGATCATAATATGATCGAGCTCTCAGTCGAGATGGAGAGTGAGGAAATTGAATCAGAGACTAAGGTCCAGAACTTAAATAAAGGGAATTACGAGGGTCTGAGACGGGAATTGGGTAAGATTGATTGGGTGGTGTTTCTGGGGGGATTGACAGTAGAGAGACAATGGCAAGCATTCAAAGATAGAATGGAAGAATTCCAGAACATGTTTATACCGGTTTGGCATAAAAATAAACCTAAAAAGGTGACTCAACCGTGGATAACGAGGGAAATTAGGGACAGCATAAAATCAAAAAAAAGGGCATATCAACTGGCAAAAAAAAGCACCAGACCGGAAGATTGGGGGCAGTACAGGATACAGCAAAAGAGGACAAAGGGATTAATCAGGAAGGGGAAAATAGAATACGAAAGTAAACTTGCAGCAAACATAAAGACAGACTGCAAAAGCTTTTATCGGTATATCAGGAGGAAAAGACTGGTAAAATCCCAAGTCGGTCCCTTGCAGTCCGATTCGGGAGAATATATAATGGAGAATAAGGAAATGGCAGACCAATTAAACTCATACTTTGGTTCTGTATTCACAAAGGAGGACACAAATAACCTCCCAGGAATATCGGCAAACATGGGGACTAATGAGAGGGAGGAGCTGACAGAAATTAGTATCTCTAGGGATATGGTGTTGGGTAAGTTGAGGGGACTGAAGGCCGACAAATCCCCGGGGCCTGATAAACTACATCCTAGGGTACTTAAGGAGGTGGCCCTGGAGATAGCAGATGCTCTAAGGATCATCTTCCGGAACTCCATTGACTCGGGAACAGTACCCGTGGATTGGAGTGTAGCTAATGTTACCCCAATATTTAAAAAGGGGGGTAGAGAGAAAGCAGGGAATTATAGACCAGTAAGCCTTACATCGGTTGTGGGCAAAATGCTAGAGTCCATTATTAAGGATAAAATAGCGGAGCACTTGACAAATGGGGAAAGGATCGGACAGAGTCAACATGGATTTACAAAGGGTAAATCGTGTTTGACTAATCTGCTGGAATTTTTTGAGGAAGTAACTGGTAAAATAGATGGGGGAGAGCCAGTGGATGTGGTGTACCTTGACTTCCAGAAAGCCTTCGATAAGGTTCCACACAAAAGATTATCATGCAAAATTAAGGCTCATGGAATTGGGGGCAAAGTATTAACGTGGATAGAGAACTGGCTGGCGGATAGAAAACAGAGAGTTGGAATAAACGGCTCGTTTTCGGAGTGGCAGGCAGTGACCAGCGGGGTGCCGCAAGGATCTGTCCTGGGACCCCAGCTGTTCACAATATATATAAATGATCTGGATCAGGGAATTGGATGCAATATTTCCAAATTCGCTGACGACACTAAACTAGGAGGAGGGGTGGGCTCTGATGAGGATGTCAGGAGGCTACAGTGCGATTTGGACAGGTTGGGGGAATGGGCGGATACGTGGCAGATGCACTATAATGTGGATAAATGCGAGGTTATCCACTTTGGGGGTAAAAACAGGAGGGTAGATTATTATCTAAATGGCAATAGATTGGGAGATGGGGAAGTGCAGAGGGACCTGGGTGTTCTTGTGCACCAGTCACTGAAGGAGAGCATGCAGGTGCAACAGGCGATTAAGAAGGCAAATGGTATGTTGGCCTTCATATCAAGGGGGTTCGAGTATAGGAATAGGGATACCTTACTACAGCTGTACAAGGTGCTGGTGAGACCGCATCTGGAGTATTGTGTACAGTTTTGGTCGCCCCATCTGCGGAAGGATGTTCTTGCCATGGAAAGAGTGCAACGGCGATTCACCAGGCTGATACCTGGAATGGCGGGAATGACCTACGAAGAGAGATTAAATAGTTTGGGCTTGTACTCACTGGAGTTTAGAAGATTGAGAGGGGATCTCATCGAAACATATAAAATTATGGCAGGCCTGGACAGGCTGAATTCAGAGAGAATGTTTCCAATGGCCGGGGAGCACAGAACCAGGGGCCACAGTCTAAAAATAGCGGGCAAATCATTTAAAACAGAGATGAGGAAGAATTTCTTCACTCAAAGAGCGGTGAGCCTGTGGATTTCCCTGCCACAGAGGGCTGTGAAGGCTAATTCAATAAATATTTTCAAGAGAGAATTGGATATATTTCTGAAGGCTAAGGGGATTAAGGGTTACGGAGAAAAGGCGGGGACGGGGTACTGAACTGGTAAGATCAGCCATGATCTCATTGAATGGCGGAGCAGGCTCGAAGGGCCGAATGGCCTACTCCTGTTCCTATCTCTATGTATCTATGTATCATCACTCCCCTCCCCCACTCCATCACTCCTCTCCCCCACTCCATCACTCCCCTCCCCACTCCATCACTCCCCTCCCCCATTCCATCACTCCCCTCCCCCACTCCATCACTCCCCTCCCCCACTCCATCATCACTCCCCTCCCCCACTCCATCATCACTCCCCTCCCCCACTCCATCATCACTCCCCTCGCCACTCCATCATCACTCCCCTCCCCCACTCCATCACTCCCCTCCCCCACTCCATCACTCCCCTCCCCCACTCCATCACTCCCCTCCCCCACTCCATCACTCCCCTCCCCCACTCCATCACTCCCCTCCCCTACTCCACAGCAGGAGCCTGTTTCATTGTGAAAGGTATCCGAAAGATCTTGCAGGGATTCTCTACTGTGGTTCCTGACAATGGGTGCACTTTGCAAGTTGCTGAAAACGTTTGGAAGAGGCTCTCAATCTCAAAAAGAGCACTCGGAAGTCACCTGCGAGGATTCAAGGCATAAATAGGCGGGCTTTTGGAATTCTTTTTCCAGTATGAAATCGTGCTGAGCTTCGTCAGCTCAGGACAGACAGAGAAACAATGACACACCTTGCCCTTTGCTGGCTTAAACTGTGGACTATTAAATAAAGAGGGAAGCATTTTGTCAATTTGATTTCAGTTTTTTAAAGCTTGGATGACTGTTTAAAAATGATCTTGTTCACATTTACATGATTTTAAAATAGTTATTCCATAATATATGAATGTTTTAAATTTTGTTAACATTTATACGCTGCCAAAAATTTTGATTTTGTAAAAAAAAAGTTTGCCCTAGAAATTTGTCTCGGACAATGATATTCAGTTCCATGGCACGAATATCAGGTGCTGCGTATAACAGACGGCCAATCCGATACCGTCCATTTTGCACCACTGCCCGAGATGAATTTCTACCTAATCACTTTATTAATATGACTTTTACAACTCTTTCCATTTTTTCCCCACAGGTACTGCATCTATTTAAAGAGGAAGCCTGTGAGGGAGAAACATGCCTTTCGAGGACTTTGCCCTGATCCTGTATGTGATTCTGGTACAGAGACTCCCAACGCGCCAGGGAACAACAAAGAAGAGTGAGGAACCATGACCGTCGCCTGATCAGGAGGAACTTCTACCCACCCCAGAGAGCATATAGGGAGAGGCTGCCTTTTGAGATGCTGTTGGAGGAGTTGTGTGTGAGGAGACTGCGCTTTAGTAAAGAGGCAATTGGCCATCTATGTGATACGTTAAAGGACGACCTTCAGCCACGTTCGAAGACCTGCAGTGCCTTGTCAGTGGCCGTGACGGTAACCACAGCACTGAACTTCTATGCATGCGGGTCATTTCAGTCAGGCACTGGTGACATTTCCAACATCACCCAGAGCGCTGCGAGGGCCTGCATTCACCAGGTCACAGATGCCGTATTCCGTAGGGCTTCTGAGTTCATCGACCAGAGGTCCCTTGCATTTTATAGGATTTCTGGCTTCACAAAGGGATTGAGGCTGTTGATGGAACCCATATCGCATTAAAGGCACTAATTGATGCACCTGTTACATTTATCAACAGGAAGGGGTTTCATTCCTTAAATGTAATGATTGTCTGTGATGCCCAACTGTGGATCCTTAATGTGAATGCAGATCACCGGGGAAGCGCTCATGGCACCTTCGTCCTCCAGCACTCAGACTTACATGACACCCCCAGCACATTGCGCCCAGGATCTGCATGGATATTGGGTGACAAGGGCTACCCGCTAAAACCGTGGCTGATGACACCATGTCGCAGGACCAATAATGAGGTACAGGAGAGATATAACCGTGTACACGTGTCCACACGCCAAGTGGTGGAGAGGACAATTAAGAGTTCTAAAATCACGCTTCTGGTGCCTGGGCAGGTCGGGCGGACTTTAGAGTACTCACCTCTGAAAGTGTCAAGGATTGCGGTGGCCTGTTGCACTTTGCACAACTTTGCCCTGCGGGAAGCACTGACCCTTAACCCTGCAGATGAGATCCCAGTGGAAATGGACGACGTGGAGGATGCTAACATGGATGTCCCTGTGCCCAGGCTTAGTGTGGCACCCAAGGAAGCAACTGCTGCAAAAAGCAGAGCGGCTAGGGAGTAGCTGGTAACTAACCCCTTTACAAGGTGATGAGAGTGTCAAGATGCCTCCTACTTCCCCCTCCCCTAGCACGCCACAGAAAAGAACGGACAGGATTTAAAGTCAGTGAACTTTTATTGCACCAGCAAATACTCTTTGCAAGACTTTTGAGATACTTATTTGATGTTCTTAGTGCAAGACTTTAAATACAAATCGTTAACTAGCTATTTTCTACTTTGTTAACAGTTGTAATGTTAAATTGGTTGATAATAAAAACAGTTAAACATTTTAAAGTGACGACACGGGCAGCACGGTGGCATAGTGGTTAGCACTGTTGCCTCACAGCGCCAGGGACCTGGGTTCGAATCCGGCCTCGGGTGATTGTCTGTGTGGAGTTTGCACATTCTCCCCGTGTTTGCGTGGGTTTCCTCCGGGTGCTCCGGTTTCCTCCCACAGTCCAAAGATGTGCGGGTTAGGATGATTGGCTATGATAAATTGACCCTTAGTGTTAGGGGGATTAAATACGTGGGGTTACGGGGATAGGGTGGGATATGTGTTGGTGTAGGGGTTACGGGGATCGGGTGGGATATGTGTCGGTGCAGGCTCGATGGGTCGAAATGGCCTCTATCTGCACTGTGGGGTTTCTGTGATTCTGTGATTCTGTGACAGCAATTAAACTACTTGCTTCATTGTTGGCTAAAAGAGACAAGCTGGCTGCTTTGGAGACAGGGTATTGTTCACTAATTGCAATTTCACACCTCAAATCTCTTTAATAGTCTTTAAACATTTTTAAAGGTTTCTAAAAGTTTTTTAAATGATTTAATAGTTTAAAAAAGTTTCTAAAAGTCTTTAAAAGTTTTTATAAACATTAAAATACACTTACATTTAACATAAAACAGGTAATTTCAATGCAAGAGACTGAAAAAAGTTTCTGGGGTGTGGCTTAGTTTTGACAGATTTTGTGGATGTATCTTCCCTTATGCATAGGCTGTACACTGCGCTCTTGGCCCCCATGATGTCACATGCTGTGCACAACTCTGCAGCACCAAACAGCAAGTCTATGTGTGGGGCCTCGCACAAGGTAAGTTCGTACTTTTTTCGTAGGTCGGCAGTGTACTCCGTAGCTACGCTGCCGACCGCAATTTCTGGGCCAAAGGCCTTTATTTTACCAGCCAAGGGCAATTATAATTACAATTGCAGAATACTAGATAACAGAGGATCTTCACAAAGCTAACTATACTTCCACTTTCTGTAGGCTCACTGGCAAGACTGGATCAAATTACACATTGCAGGGTTATCTACAGCAGGCAGAATCAAATTACACATTCCAGACAAACTGTCTTGTCCTCCAATAAGATCAATCAGATATCTGGTCCAACCCACATGTGTTGCAAATAGATGCAGCCATGTCTGTTCTGTCACCTAGTTACAATATGGGCACCACATTAGCTGTTTCAAGTCTACTGGTACCTTGGAAATAAGGAAGTATAGTCTGGGGTACTTGATACTTCCACAGTTTTGGAGGGTGTTCATAAAATGCACAGGAAAATTGCCAAACCACCATCAATGTATTTCTAGTGGGGAGAAAAATTATTTTCAATTGATTATGCAAGTAGAGCCAGATTGGTTAATTTAGCATTATTATTGAGGAAAAACTATAAGCACTGGAAAAAAATATTGTTAGTTACAGCTGAACCGCAGAAGAGATATTTAAGGTATTGGAGAATGGAGCAGTAATCGGAAGTGGTGATTTAATTTTAGCTTTTAGAGAATAGATTTGTCCGTGAAGCTTTCAGAGTTATTTAGTTGAAAAGGGATGGAAAGTAAGGGATTCAAGTAATAACAAATAAAAAATAACAAATAACGAATAACAAATAACGAATCATCCTCCGGCATTTCCGCTACCTCCAAAGTGATCCCACCACCAAACGTATCTTCCCCTCCCCTCCCCTTTCAGCATTCCGTAGGGACCGCTCCCTCCGAGACACCCTAGTCCACTCCTCTATCACCCCTAACAGCCCTTCCCCTTCGCCTGGCACCTTCCCGTGCAAGTGGAAGAGATGTAACACATGCCCTTTTACCTCCCCCCTTCCCACTGTCCAGGGCCCCAAACACCCCTTCCAGGTGAAACAGCGATTTACTTGTACTTCTCGCAACCTAGTATACTGTATTCGCTGCTCACGATGCGGTCTCCTCTACATTGGGGAGACCAAACGCAGATTGGGTGACTGCTTTGCGGAACACCTCCGTTCAGTCCGTAAGGGTGACCTCGAGCTTCCGGTCGCCTGTCATTTTAATTCACCGCTCCATTCCCACTCGGACATCACCGTCCTTGGCCTCTTGTATTGTTCCACGGAAGCTCAACGTAAACTCGAGGAACAGCACCTCATCTTCCGATTAGGCACTCTGCAGCCTTCCGGACTCAATATCGAGTTCAACAATTTCAGATCATAACCTCGGCCCCTATTACATTTTTTCTTGTAATTTTTCCACTCCTTTCCCCCTCCGCTTTCCTTTTGTTTCTCTCTCACACCTGGCAGCTATCTCTTGCCCTGCCAGTACACTTCACACCTAATCTCAGCCTATTACCATCTCGTCTAGCTTCGAATACCTTTCATTGTCTCTTTTACTTCTTTTGTTTCTTTTAATTCTTTTGTCCGATCGCAGCCCTGCCTTCTATCTATTTTCTTTTCTTTCCAGTTTTGAAGAAGGGTTCGACCCGAAACGTCAACTCAAATTTCTCTCCACGGATGTTGCCTGACCTGCTGAGTTTTTCCAGCATTTTCTGTTGTTATTAGGGGTTAATATGTATTCAGTTTGTGTTATGAATGAGGAGGGAGAGAATGAATTGATTTTGAGCTAAGCAGTTTAGAGGACCTGTGTGAGGGAAATTAGTGGTATTTTGCTTTGTGTTCATGCATGTATGTATATTGCAACCTATGTTTTTGATAAAACCAACAAAAATTTTAAAAATGGGTAAGAATGACTCCCACTATCCTAAGCTGTTTTCAGTATCTTACATGACGTAGAAAGTTTTGGTCCTCTTAAAAGTTATAAGTAATGTCTTTTGTGTCAGTAATAACTTCAGAAATTGTTGTAACTGACAACCTTATGTGATTACATTTTTTATTCATTTAGCAGTCCATTATCATGTAGAAAAAAACAGATAGCTGCTATCGACTCCAATCTAATTTGCACTTGTACCATTTACTGACATGTAATCATGAAACTTCATTCTTTAAAACAGAAGCTAGGAATGATTTATGTATGTATGCTATCACAGTGGTGCTTGTGAGTGACAAAAGATAATTCAAGCTCGACTTTTAGTTCGCCTGTAATATTGAGTGGTGTTTTGCAATTTACATCTAATTAAACATTGCAAAAAACTGTTTCTGAAAACAAATATGGAATATTTTGGCTGTATGCTCAGCTAAATCACATCATTCAACTCACTAGAGTTGTAGTTCAGTTGATAATTAGTTCTTTTACTCCAGTAAAATATGTGCATTTTATTAAACGTTCCACTGGTTTTATGCAACTAATAGGGTAGATTTTACAAATTTACATTAATTAATTTCAATGAACAGAAAATCTGAATTAATTTTAATGGATGGAAATTCCTGTAGTGCCTACTGACATCCATGCCCAAATTCGCAGTATCTGATCCTGACAGGCATAGATGGTGCATCGGGAGTCCAAATTCATAAAATCGGAGTTTTCAATAATTGTCCATTTGCAATACAGTTGGATCAGATGGCCACGTGCTAACATAAGTGGATTGATATGGAGGAAAGTGAACACATTAGAATAATAGATGAAAGGAATGAAGTGCACCGTCTAAAATAACAGTTTCATATAAATGTAGCTATCATTACTGTTTAAAATGGGATGTACTGTTGTAGATTCAACAAACCCCTAAATAAGCCGTTTCTTTGAGTCCTGAATGTAGTTCCTTAATGGAGGTTACCTTTTAACTGGCTTTGTTGTATTTACCTTAATTACAGATCTAATTAAAAAATATGGGGGAGAAATTCGGTATTGCCCCGTTTGCGGCGCAATAATCGGCCGGCCGCAAAGTTTAGCGCCTGGCGCAAATTATCGCCTCCGACTGCAAACTTGGCTTTTATCGCCCCGGAGGTGATTTGAACGCTAAATCAGGCGCTACACACCTGTCTTAAGGTGCAAAGGCCGAGGAGCGAGGCACGCGGGCGAAGCTCATGTGATGTCAGTTAGCAATGGAGCACAGACACACTGGCGCTGGCCAGTTCTTAAAGGGGAGGGTCGATCTTGCTCTCCAGCCACACCCTGCTCATTGCAGCCTTGAATCTCATCGTGGACAGACCTGTGCCTAAATTTTCCAGCCATGGACTATGGAGAGGGTGAGAGAACGAGCTCAGCGCTTCAGCGACCGGGCCTTGGAGGCTCTGGTTGGCACGGTGGAGCGCAAAAGATCTATACTGTACCCAGAGAGTGGCAGGAGGCCATTGCCGCGCGACTACAGAAGAATGTGGAGGGTGGTGGCTCAGCACGTCTCCTCCAGGTGCCCAGGACCCATACGCAATGTCGCAAAAAGTTCAATGACCTCACTCGGGTTGTCAGGGTGAGTGGCTGTTTTTCAATACCTCTCCATCCCTCCATCTCAACCTCACTCTATGGCCAGAGGGTCTTAAAACCCCAATGCCCAACACTCATCCAAGACCTTTGGACATCTCATAAAACACACACGCATATTCCACACCTTGCATACAGTAAGGGCCATTCAACTATGAGAGGCACATCAGGCAAGACCATGGCTGCATACAGTAAAGGCTATTCAACTATGGGAGGCACATCAGGCAAGACCATGGCTGCATACAATAAGGGCTATTCAACTATGGGAGGCACATCAGGCAAGACCATGGCTGCATACAGTAAGGGCTATTCAACTATGGGAGGCACATCAGGCAAGACCATGGCTGTATATCAACTCAGACGCCGTCCTTTTTCTTGCAGGCCAAGCTATCTCATAACAGGATGAAGGGATAATTACAAGTCCTAGCCCTGTCCGGGCTACCCCAGATCAGGCATATTCCCCAGACGTTCACCTTCAACTTAAGTTAGAGATAACCGAATTTTATAAGACGCTTATATGGGTATAAAGGTTCAGGCTATCTCTCCCTAAAGGAAAGGAATGACTGAAGATGTTACCATCCTCCAGATAGCACTTTTAATAAGTTTAACTAGACTGTAACCTTCCAGATATTATGAGGGTCCAGAATACCCCCCAGAATTCTGCAACTCCTTACAAAAGAGTGTACAGAAATTGGGTTCGCGAGTTTATACAGAAATACTCTTTGAGAGACAGTTCTAAAAATATATGGGCCAGAACTTCAGGTCCCCATGGGTGAGTACGCGCTGGGTACTCACGCGTAGGCCCAACGAAAGTGCCAGTTTCATGCATGCACTGCGCATGCGCGGGAATACGGAACTTCCGTTCACTTAAAGGAAGGGGTTCACAGGTCGAACGCGTGCGCCAGAGAGGCAGTGCGTACGCCTGGAACTTCCGTTTTTTTTGCAGGTTTCTCCGGGAGGGTAAGTTTTCAGGAGCTACGCTTGTAAAAAGCAGTCACAAGGCCTGCTTTTAACAAGGTAAGTGGTGAATTAAGTTAAATTAAAACATTTTTTCCACAGGTTTATTATTTTTAAATACTTTAAAGAAAGGTAAGTTTATTTTTAGCCCCATTAGAAACTGTAATTAATTTTTTCAAAAATTTTAGTTATTGTTTAAAATAGTTATTTTATGTAAAAATTATTTGAAGTTTTAGTGATGTTTTGGGACTGAATTGTATTCAGCTCTTCCTGTCAAATCTATGAATAGAGATTCCCTGCTATCATTGGCTCTCCATGGCCCACATGATCCCAGGGGATGCTTCGAACTAACTGCGCCCCTGGGATACACAAGCACTGCGCGCCGGCAGTTGGAGGAGGCCCAGGATCGGAATCCCACGCGGGCCCACAGCACAATGTCCGGCGCACTAGGTAAGTGCAGGTCAGAGGCTTGCACCCACGGGAAGCCTCCAACCCGAATTTCTGGGCCAAATTTTTATTTAAGAGCCGACATTCAGTTAACAGCTGTTGAATCAGTCGCAACATTAACAATTCAAAATACAAATATCTTACTTTTCTTATTTTTCAGAGATCCTTATTCTCAAATCTTTACTTTGTTACATTTCTACATTTCTTACTTATTTCTAAATCCAGAATATCCACCAAAATCAATTACTTTGATTACCCGAGACTCAAAGTTAAAAACTTACAGAGCGTGCCTGTGAAGTTGAGAAACGCTTGGCCCGTTCAGCGAGTTCTAACTATCTGTTTGAAAAGTTCTTATTTTTATACCCTTTTTGCAGTGGTTTATTCTTTGAAGTTCTCTGCTGATGTCAGCTATTTGTCTTTATTCATTCTCTCTTTTGAATGTTTTCTACCTTACTGTCAATTCAACTATTGCATGCATAATTATGTCTCTACCTTTAGGTGTTCCAAAAACCATCATAAAAACAATATGACAGCTATGGTTTCTGTTTGATGCTATTCTTACAAAATTCTTTCATTCAATTCTTAATATTGGCTTAACTGGTTTTTAGCAGACGTTGAGTCTCCTTACTGCTCCAAGTTCAATACAAACACAATGTAATTGCTTGGTGTATCTATTGACGTCATATCTTCAAAGTGTTCTTGTTGGTATCATATTTACTATGTATATATTAAAGACACTTTGACCAGGGTGTTTCATGCATTTTTAGCTATCTCAATTGGTTGCATATTTAGTCGTGTTTCCTGTCTTCCAAGTTTAACATAAAAACTATTTGACCAGCGGGTGTTTCTTTTACTTGATGTCATCTTTTCAAAAGCACATGGTTCTTTTAATGTTACGATAGCAAAATACTGCGGATGCTGGTAATCCGAAATAACAACAGAAAACGCTGGAAAAACTCAGCATGCCAGACAACATCCGTGGAGAGTGAAACAGAGTTAACGTTTCAGGTCGAAGACCCTTCGTCAGAACTGAGAAAAAAACAGGAAATGAAACAGATTAAAAAGCAACTTTGGGGGCTGGGAAATGGGGGAGGGGATGAAAGAACAAAAGGGAAGGTCTGTGAGAGGTGAAGAGACATTAAGAGATATTCAAGGCAAATGGAGATGGTAATAGGGCAGGTAACGAAACAAAGGATGGCTCTAGATGAAGTGTGAAATGCGCTGGCAGAATGAAAGACAGCTGCCATGTGGGAGAGAAAAAAAAAGGAAAAGGCCCAAACCAAAAGTGTGGATAAAAAACATATAAGAATATGATAGGGGCCGAGGTTATGATCTGAAATTGTTGAACTCGAGATTGAGTCCAGAAGGCTGTAAAGTGCCTAATTGGAAGATGAGGTGCTGTTCCTCGAGCTTACGCTGAGCTTCCGTGGAACAATGCAAGAGGCCGAGGACGGTGAGGTCTGAGTGGGAATGGGGCGGTGAATTGAAATGACAGGCGACCGGAAGCTCGGGGTCACCCTTATGGACTGAACAGAGGTGTTCCACAAAGCGGTCACCCAATCTGCGTTTAGTCTCCCCAATGTAGAGGAGACCACATCATGAGCAGCGAATACCATATACTAGATTGCAAGAAGTACAAGTAAATTGCTGTTTCACCTGGAAGGGGTGTTTGGGGCTGTGGTAAACCACTTTTATTGTTCACTATCGTTACACTACAGTTATCACTGTTATATCGTTACTCTATGGTTATCACTGTTCACACTGTTGTATCACTATATGAGGTCGCCTCTTGTCACACTGTTATACCTGGGCTGACCACTGCTGACTCCGCCCATGGCTCCACCTACCTGCCCAGGTATAAAGGTGGTCGACTGGCTGGTATTCCTCCTTGTTGGATCCGATCACCCACGAGGGTGGGCTCTGTTATTTAGCCAATAAAAACCTATAGTTACTTTCTTAACTCGTCGCTTTTCATTGGATGAATTGATAGGTATATCAATTTTATTGGCTAAATTTTAAAATGTCGTTCCCTGAGCAGCAAAGCGAGCAGCAAAGCGAGCAGCAAAACAACCAGCCAGACGCCGAGCTACAACAGCCACAGCAGCCAGCTTGGCTGCGAGCCCTCAGACCACCGTACCTGGATCTAAACCCACAGGCTGCAAACTCAGCCCTCGACTTCGAACACTGGCTGAGCTGTTTCGAGTCCTACCTGGGAGAATCCGGCGTGCCTCAGAGATCCAAGCTAAGAGTTCTGACCGCCCAAGTGAGCCCTAAAGTATTCGCACTCATCCGGGACCTTAAAACATACGAGGACGCCATCAACCGGCTGAAAAGACAGTACCAGAGCCCGGTAAATTCCATGTATGCCAGACACCTCCTAAGATCCCGCCCGCAACAGCCAGGAGAGCCCGTGGATGAATTTTTACGGGTGCTACAAGCACTCGGCAGAGACTGTAACTTTAAAGCGGTAACGGCGGCAGAAAATACTGAAGACAATGTCCGCGATGCCTTCGTGAAAGGCCTGCGGTCCGACTACTCACGGCAAAGACTACTGGAAGCAAAGGACCTCGACCTGGACAAAGCTACAGCCCTTGCTCGCTCTCTAGAAGTGGCCCATCGGGACCTCGAGGCATACTCAAGGTATTGTAACTCGCGACCCTGGGACATGGGACCGACCCCGATCGCAATACCCCCCGCAGCAACCCCCCTGGGACCTACTTCAGCGTCGGCGTCCCGGACCCGATCGAGACCGCCACCCCCGGTACCGGCTCCGACATCGGACCCCCGCGATCGGGCCGCCGGCTGCTTCTTCTGCGGCCAGGTGAAACACCCGAGGTCGCACTGCCCTGCCAAAAACGCGACCTGCTCGACCTGCTTGAAGAAAGGCCACTTTGCAAAGGCCTGCAGAGGGGGATCAACAGAGGCCAGCAGTGCCTCATGCGAGCTGTGGGGGCGGCCATCTTCCATCAAGGCAACAGAGGCCAGCATCCCCACATGTGAGTCATGGGGCGGCCATCTTTGATCCAGGCAACCGACACCAGCAGTGCCTCATGTGAGTTACGGGGGCAGCCATCTTCTCCGCCATTTTGTCCAACCTCGTGGGAGACGCCATTTTACCCACCACGCTCGACCGCCACCGTGCCTCTAGACCCGACTACCGCCTCACCCGCAGACTACAGCAACTCGCTCAGCTATACACTAGCCTCCGTCACACTGGACCAAGCCCGCCCGCATCACCTGTCCAAGTCCATGATGGACATCAAAGTAAACGGCCACGCCACGACCTGCCTGTTCGACAGCGGAAGCACGGAGAGTTTCATCCACCCAGACACGGTGAGCCACTACTCCCTCCCTGTCCAGCCAACGCGCAACCGGATCTCGATGGCATCGAGGTCCCATGCCACAGACATCAGCGGCTACTGTGTTGTGACCCTGTCAGTTAAGGGTACGGAGTATAAAAATTTTAAAGTCCTCGTCCTGCCCCAGCTATGCGCTGCCGTCCTACTAGGGCTAGACTTCCAATCCCACCTCCAAAGCGTCACGCTAGCATACGGCGGACCCCTCCCCCCACTCACAGTCGACAACCAGCAGATTTTAAACCGCCCACCGCGTAACACCTGCGGCCTATCCACCCTCAAGGTCCCGCCACCTTCCCTGTTCGCTAACCTCACCCCCGACTGCAAACCCGTCGCTACCAAGAGCAGGCGGTACAGCGCCGGGGACAGAGCTTTCATTAGCTCTGAGGTGCAGCGTCTCCTGAAGGAGGGCATCATCGAAGGGAGCACCAGCCCCTGGCGTGCCCAGGTCGTGGTCGTTAAGACCGGCAATAAAAACCGCCTGGTCATCGACTACAGCCAGACCATAAACAGGTACACCCAGCTGGACGCATACCCCCTTCCCCGCATATCTGATATGGTCAATCAGATCGCACAATACCGAGTATTCTCTACCATCAACCTTAAGTCGGCCTACCACCAACTCCCTATCCGCCCTGAGGACCGCCAGTATACCGCCTTCGAGGCGAATGGCCGCCTCTACCACTTCCTTAGGGTTCCCTTCGGCGTCACCAACGGGGTTTCGGTCTTCCAAAGGGAGATGGACCGGATGGTTGACCAGAACGGGCTGCACGCCACGTTCCCCTACCTAGATAATGTCACCATCTGCGGCCGCGACCGGCAGGACCATGACGTTAATCTGGAGAGATTCCTCCGTACGGCCCAACGGCTGAACCTCACCTACAATAAGGAGAAATGTGTGTTTAACACCTCGTGCCTTGCCATCCTCGGCTGTGTAGTAGAGAACGGAGTCATCGGCCCCGACCCCGAAAGAATGCGTCCCCTCATGGAGCTACCCCTCCTCCACTGTCCAAAGGCTCTGAAGAGAACCCTGGGGCTCTTCGCCTACTATGCCCAATGGGTGCCCAATTATGCAGACAAAGCCAGACCCCACATGAAGTCCACATCCTTCCCCCTTACGGAGGAAGCGTGCGCAGCCTTCTCCCTCATTAAGGGAGACATTGCCAAGGCCACAATGCACGCAGTGGATGAGTCCATCCCCTTCCAAGTGGAGAGCGATGCATCCGACTTCGCCCTAGCCGCTACCCTTAACCAGGAGGGGAGACCAGTGGCCTTCTTCTCAAGGACCCTACAGGGCCCTGAGATCCGACACTCGTCGGTCGAGAAGGAGGCTCAGGCGATTGTGGAGGCGGTACGACGCTGGAGGCATTACCTGGCAGGCAAACGATTTACCCTCCTCACCGACCAGCGTTCGGTTGCTTTTATGTTTAATAACAAGCTGAGGGGCAAAATCAAGAATGACAAGATCTTGAGGTGGAGAATCGAGCTCTCCACCTATGATTATGATATCTTGTACCGGCCAGGTAAGCTGAACGAACCCCCTGATGCTCTGTCACGAATTACATGCGCCAGCGCGCAAAGTGATAGACTTCAGACCCTCCACAACGACCTCTGCCACCCCGGGGTCACCAGACTTTACCACTTCATTAAGGCCCGCAACCTGCCCTACTCCATCGAGGAGGTCAGGACCATGACCAGGAACTGCCAGACCTGTGCCGAGTGCAAACCGCACTTCTTTAGTCTGGACAGAGCAAGCCTGATCAAGGCCACCCGCCCCTTTGAGCGCCTGAGCATCGACTTTAAGGGGCCCCTCCCGTCCTCTGACTGTAATGTGTACTTCCTCAACATTGTTGATGAGTACTCCCGTTTCCCTTTTGCCTTCCCCTGCCCAGACATGACCAGTACCACGGTCATTAAATGCCTGAACGACCTCTTCGCCTTGTTCGGGTTCCCAAACTATATACATAGTGACCGGGGCTCCTCCTTCATGAGCGAGGAACTCCGTCAGTTCCTACTAGCGAGAGGTATTGCCGCAAGCAGGACCACCAGCTACAACCCCCGAGGGAACGGCCAGGTGGAAAGAGAGAACGCGACGGTATGGAAGGCCGTCCTCTTAGCCTTAAAGTCTAAGGGCCTCCCAACCTCCCGCTGGCAGGAAGTCCTCCCGGCAGCACTGCATTCCATCCGGTCACTACTTTGCACTGCCATTAACGCCACCCCCCATGAACGAATGTTTGTTTTCCCCAGGAAGTCGACTACGGGAACCACTCTACCAACCTGGCTGACCTCTCCGGGGCCAGTCTTACTGCGAAAGCACGTGAGGGCCCATAAAACGGACCCCCTGGTTGAGAGGGTGGACCTCCTGCACGCCAACCCCCAGTACGCCTATGTGGCATACCCAGACGGGCGGGAGGACACAGTCTCCTTACGAGACCAAGCACCCTCGGGCACTCCGGAGACACCACCTTCACCCCCCCCCACCACCCCCCCAATTCCAGCCCAGGTAGACGGCATGCCGGAACCCCACGAGCCTTCGCCGACCACGCAGACACCAGCATTAACACCGGATAATGCAACACCGCCGCTGCGACGATCAGAAAGGCTTACGAGGCCTCCGGACAGACTGACATACCAGAACTGGTAGTACACTTCACCCCGCCGGACTCAAATCTAAACAAGGGGTGAATGTGGTAAACCACTTTTATCGTTCACTATCGTTACACTATAGTTATCACTGTTATATCGTTACTCTATGGTTATCACTGTTCACACTGTTGTATCACTATATGAGGTCACCTCTTGTCACACTGTTATACCTGGGCTGACCACTGCTGACTCCGCCCATGGCTCCACCTACCTGCCCAGGTATAAAGGTGGTCGACTGGCTGGTATTCCTCCTTGTTGGATCCGATCACCCACGAGGGTGGGCTCTGTTATTTAGCCAATAAAAACCTATAGTTACTTTCTTAACTCGTCACTTTTCATTGGATGAATTGATAGGTATATCAGGGGCCCTGGACAGCGGGAAGGGGGGAGATATAAGGACAGGTGTTGCATCTCCTGCGCTTGCACGGGAAGGTGCCGGGCGAAGGGGAAGGGGTGCTGGGGTGATAGAGGAGTGGACTAGGGTGTCTCGGAGGGAGCGGTCCTTATGGAATGCTGAAAGGGGAGGGGAAGATGCGTTTGTTGGTGGGATCACGTTGGAGGTGGCGGAAATGGCGGAGGATGATCCATTGAATGTGAAGGCTGGTGGGGTGAAAGGTGAGGACAAGGGGAACCCTATCGTGGTACCGGGAGGGAGGGGCAGGGGTGAGGGCAGAAGTGCGGGAGATAGAATGGACACGGTTGAGGGCCGTGTCAACCATGGTAGAGGAGAATCCTCAGTTGAGGAAAAAGGAAGACATGTCAGAAGCACTGGTGTGGAAGGTGGCATCGTCAGAATAGATGCGGCGGAGACGGAGAAACTGGTAGAATGGAATAGAGTCCTTACAAGAGACTGGGTGGGAGGAAGTGTAGTCCAGGTAGCTGTGGGAGTCAGTGGGCTTGTAGTGAATGTTGGTCAATAACCTATCCCCAGAGATGGAGATGGAGAAGTCGAGGAAGGGAAAGGAAGAGTCGGAGATGGACCATGTGAAGGTGAGGGAAGGGTGGAAATTGGAGGCAAAGTGAATGAAATTGTCTAGTTCAGGGCGAGAGCAGGAAACGGCACTGATACAGTCATCAATGTACCGGAAAAAGAGGTGAGGGAGGGGACCCGAGTAGGACTGGAACAAAGAGTGTTCCACATATCCCACGAAAAGGCAGGCATAGCTAGGACCCATGTGACCCATAGCAACGCCTTTAATTTGGAGGCAATGAGTGGAGTCAAAGGAGAAGTTGTTCAATGTGAGAACAAGTTCAGCCAGGCAGGGGAGGGTGGTGGTGGATGGGGACTGGTTGGGCCTCTGTTCAAGGAAGAAGCAGAGCGCCCTCAGGCCATCCTGGTGGGGGATGGAGGTGTAGAGGGATTGTACGTCCATGGTGAAAAGGAGGCGGTTGGTGCCAGGAAACTGTAAACTGTTAAAGAGGCGGAGGGTGTCAGAAGAGTCGCGGATGTAGGTGGGAAGAGACTGGACAAGGGGAGAAAAGAGAGAGTCAAGATAGGAAGAGATAAGTTCCGTGGGGCAAGAACAGGCTGAAATGATGGGTCTACCAGGGCAGTCCTGTTTGTGGATCTTGGGAAGGAGGTAGAAGCGGGCTGTGCGGGGTTGGGGAACAATGAGGTTGGCGGCCGTGGGGGGAAGATCTCCAGAGGAGATGAGGTCAGTGACAGTCTTGGAAATGGTGGCTTGATGTTCGGTAGTGGGGTCATGGTCCAAGTGGAGGTAGGAGGAGGTGTCGGAGAGTTCGCATTCAGCTTCCGCTAGGTAGAAGTCAGTTCGCCAAACAACAACAGCACCACCCTTGTCAGCAGGTTTAATGACAATGTCGGGGTTGGATCTGAGAGAATGGAGTGCTGCAAGTTCAGAGGGAGGTAGGTTGGAGTGAGTGAGGGGAGCAGAGAAATGGAGACGGCCGATGTCACGGCGGCAGTTAGCAATGAAAAGACCTAGAGAGGGTAAGAGGCCAGAGGGAGGGGTCCAGGTAGAATGAGAATTCTGAAAGCGCGAGAAAGGGTCAGCCGTGCGGGGGGAAGACTCCTGGCCAAAGAAGTGGGCACGGAGACGAAGGCGGTGGAAAAAGAGCTCAGCATCGTGCCGAGCTCGAAATTCATTGAGGTGGGGGCGTAAGGGGATGAAGCTCTGTTGTTCTTTAATGTTTGTGTTTCTGTTCAATGTGTTAGCTTATAACACCTTAAACTGGGTCTTCTCATTGTGTTGGTTGCAAACCGTAGACCTTTCGGAAGCACCAATGGATTGCTTCAATCTTTCATTGTTTTAGTATATTTAACTAATTCCCATTTCAAAGCTTGTTTGGTTTTTACAACTTGTTAAACAATTGATCTTTATCTCAGAAGCCTGTATTTCTGTTTGCAGCCTGTGTCTCCGAGGCTTTAGATTTTTTAATCCAGTATATCATGTATTAATAATATCAGTATTCTGTTCATATTATGGTGTATCTTTCTGAAATATGGCGTATTCCTTCACAAGGAGACAGCAGTAATGGACGGGTGGAGGGCAGCCTCAGCTGCAACCCCTCAGCGATCTCGAGGCACGCATCCACAGGATTGTGGAAAACCAGGCGATCGGTCCCGTCGCCACTGGAGAGGTTGACCCCATTTGGGACAGCAATGGTAAGGTCATCAGCTTTCTTTCCTCTCTCATTCCACTTGTCCCTCACAACACCAGCCTTTTACACTTTCAATCCAACTTACTAAATCGCTGCACTCCTTTCTCCCTTACTGCCCCCCTGTCCTCACGCTAAAGCCACTCTTGTACCTCCCTGCTTTCAAATGGTGATTCACCAGCTGAGGAGACGAGCCCTCAAGCAGCCAGTGGAACCGATGCTGCAGGCGAGGAGGAAGAGGAAACCGGAGCCTCAGCACCACCCTCTCCCGAGGAAGCCCATGCCCACACTGGGAACACGTCTTCCCTGGAGGGGAACAGGGGGGAAGGGTCTGATGAGGGTGAAGCTCCGGGACCCAGCGTGCTGCAGCAACGCGATGTGGCTAGGGAAGCTCGGGGGCCTTCTCCCCAGAGGAAGAGTAGGCCAGCGAGTCCTGCTGCACTCGACGCAGAGGAGGAGCGGCTCATCGCTGAAATGAACACCCAGGCAGTGGGCATGCACACTCAGCTCATGGGTGCAGTGGGAAGGGTGCCTGAAAGCATTTATGCACTGGCAAGGAGTGTGGAGCACTACGCTGCAGCACAGGCAGACCCAACACAAATGTTTAATGCTGCAATTCAGTCACTGGCTGCCGTGATCCAATCTCAGACTGGTCTCATGCAGTCTCAGATTGAGGCCACGCAAGCACTGACTGCTGCCATCGTCGCTGGTTCGGTCACATTGCCCCGGGGCTCTCACCGTGCTGCAGCAGGCCAGCAATCTGTGCTCCAGTAGATTGCTGCGGATGCTGAGGTGCTGCCCCGTGGGCGTGCCAGTGTGTCGGTCGAGCAGGGAGGTGCTGTCCTCTCTCAAGATGACAGTATTCCTGCTCCCACCACTGTCACTTCCCCATTGCACTTGCCACCGCCTGTAGCCCAGACTGCTGCCGCCCATGCAGAGTTGGTGCAGTCTGCAGCCGGGCCCTCCAGGCCCAGAGCTAATCGAGGGCGTCCTTCAAGGGCATCTGTAATCTCAGGTTCTGACATTCAGCAGCCTTCCACCAGCCTTGTTGCAGCCACTGGGGCCCCATTACAGAGGAGCAGTAGGGCGGGAAGGGGGCAAGTGTGCAAGGGAAGGAGATCACCCTCGAAGGGCAAAAAGTAGGAGGTCTGACAAAATGTTGGGAATGTTTTTATTAAAGGCCGAGGTTTGTGTAATAACTTTTGTTTAGTGTTTTGGCCATTATCTCCAGGTTGTGAGAACCAGTTATGTTAATTAATGATTTTTTGTGTTTGTTTCTATTAGTTTGTCATGAATAAATGACACACACAGGGCTAAAAATTCGGTGGCGCTGCGTTTGGGGCGCCAAGCTTGCCTGGGCGCCGGAAGTCCCGCCCCGGACGGAGCTGGGAGCGCTAGCCCGATATTCAGTTTGAGCACCCCAAACGGAAGCGGGGCGCTGCTTGAGGCGCCCCGCGTCCCTCTTGGGGCGCTGAAACTGAATATCGCAGCGCAACATGCCGCAGCGCCACACGCTGCGGCATGGCGTGCTGCAGTACTGCAGGCCTTCCTCCCCTTCTTAAAGGGGCGGGGCCTGCACCAGTGCGATCACCGATCGCGAGTGCCGGCAAAAGAGCCCGGCACCGAGGAGAAGTGCCAGGCTCTCGGGACACAGCCGGCACTGCCTTGCGGGGGGGGAATCAGGAGGCCGGGGAGGGCGGCGCGAGGAGGTGCTGGCAGGCGGCCAGCGAAAAAAATGGCCGCCCTGCACCTCCCCTTTAAGTTGCGCTACTACCGCCACAGGTAGGCCCCATGAACCAGTCGCGATTTGCGACCGGCGCTACGGGGGGGGGCGCGACCCAATATCGTGTTCGGGGCGGTAGTGGGGCGCTGCGCACACCGATGACATCATCGGTGGCGGCGCAGCGCTACAGGCTAATGCCGCCATTAGCGGCCCGCTAAATTTCACGGGAGGCGTGGCCAGTGGCGCTAAAGCTACTGAGTGCCCTCTCTAGGCACTAACTGGTGGCGCAGCCCACCGAATTTCTAGGCCACAGAGTTTGTAAAATATAAAAGTTGTTGTATTGAAAATGTACATGTTTGGCCTTTGGAATCATTGCTGCCTTGGCCGGCTATAAGGGTTGCGGGTTGCTTTCCATCATGTTGTTCTCCATGCCAGAAGCCATTTCCTGAGTAGTGGCCTGGAAGCGGCTTGTTATCAGTCTTTGACGGACGGCCCTTGCAGTCTCAACATTGCGGGCCTCCCTCCCGCTTTGGTGCTGCTGCTGATCATCCTCCTCCTCTTCCTCCTCCTCCTCCTCCGGTGGTGCTCCAAGGCCTGGTGGCATTGGCTGGGTCCTGAGGATTGCCAGGTTATGAAGAATGCAGCACACAACTATGAAGAGGGAGACTCACTCAGGCGAGTACTGCAGGGCTCCTCCTGAGCGGTCCAGACTGCGGAACCGTTGCTTGAGCACGCCGATCGTCTGCTCAATGATGTTCCTGGTGGCAAGATGGCTCTCATTGTACCGCAGCTTCGCAGGGGTGTTGGGATTACAGAGCTGTGTCATCAGCCAGGTGCAGAGTGGATAACCCTTGCCCCCGAGGAGCCAACCACTTGGCAGATGCACTGCCTGGAAAAGCTCTGGCACACCAGTCTGGCTCAGGATGAAAGCATCGTGGCTGCTGCCAGGATAGCGGGTATTGACAGCGAGTATCAGCTGTCTGGTCACAGAACAACTGGACATTTAAGGAGTGGAGCCCCTTGTGGTTTCGGAAAACCTCTGCATTCTCCTGCGGTGCCCGCAATGCCACATGCGTGCAGTCAATGGTGCTCTACACCATGGGGAAGCCCGCTATCCTCGCAAAGCCCAATGCGTGTTCATGCTGTTTGGCCTGGGTCATCGGGAAAGAGATGTACTGGTGTCTCCTTTTATAGAGGGCATTTGTGACCTGCCGGATACAGCAATGGACCGCGAACTGTGAGATATTGGCGATGTCCCCATTAGTTGCTTGAAAGGAGCCGGTGGCATAAAAACTCAGAGCCACTGTGATCTTCACTGCCACCGACAGAGACATCCTGGTCCTCAGTTGAGGCTGCAGGTCTGGCTGCAGCAGGTTGCAGAGCTCAGTGACCACCTCCTTGCTGAAGCGCAGCCTGTGCGAACACTGCTCCTCAGACAAATTAATGTAGGAGAATTGTTCCCGGAATACCCTGGGAGGGTAAAGTCTCCTGTGCACAGGCCTGTTGGCCCTCCTTCCTCTGGCCATGATTGCCACTCTCTCTCTCCGTCTCTGATGCCTCCGATTCTGCAGGCGCAGGACGACGCCCCGAATCAGTGCAGCCCCCATAGTCTCTTGACAATCGAAGTAATGAAGGTCAAATCCAAAAGAACCAAAGTGATGCTCAGTAGCCAAAACTACTTCACACAGTGTTGATTCTATGCAGAAGTCTCTCTCTCTCTTAGAATCTCTCTCTCTCTGTCAGAATGAGTGGTGCAAAAATGTTTCCCACAAAAAAAGGCAGGAAGAGGGCGCCTTTAAATAGCGCCCCCCCGGCCCCTCACTGACTGGAAAACGTTCCAGTCTCCCTGTCATTGTTTGCGGCAGGCGGAAAGGAGGGGGGCGCCACTCAATATCCGGTCCGGGACGCCACCGGGGCGTTGCACGCTCGACTGACGTCACGATCTGCGGGTGCAGGAGATCAGGGCGGTAGAGTTTAACGCCGTCGCAAAAACTCGGGTCAATTTCGTGAGCAGTGCAAACATCGCCGCGCCTGGGCGCTAGTTACGTTGCGCCCCATTAGCGACCTCTTAGGGAGCTAACGGGAGGTGCTAAGCAACCAAATTTCCCCCCCAATAATTTTAGGAGTCTATACTAGTAAGTGTTCTGTCAGTATGAATGTAGCATCGGAACAAACATAGGAACAGAAGTAGGTCATTCAATTACATCATGGCTGATCTGTGCCTCAACTTCATTTGCCTAGCTTTGCTACGTTGATACCTTTACCTTGGTCCTCCCACCAAGGCCAATATATCTTTCCTGAGGTTTGGTACCCAAAACTGAATTCAGTACTCCCAATGGGGTCTGATCTAGGATCTGTACATCACTTTCTCAATTTTGAATTCCAACACCCTTGAGATAAAGGCTATCATTCCATTAACCTTTTTGATTACTTTTGTACCTGTGCACTGGGTTTTAGTGATATGTGTACATAGACACCTAAATCCCTTTGCTGTTCCACAGCTGCTAGTCTCTCACAATTAAGAAAATATTCTGATTTGTCTTTCTCAGATCCAAAGTGGATGACCTCACACCTCCCCGCGTTGAACTCTATCTGCCAGTCTGACTTACTTAGACTGTCTATGTCCCTTTGTAACTTTCTGCTCCCATCCATACAACGTACTGTGCCTCCTAACTTAGTGTCATCTGCAAACTTGGATATAAAATGCTCTATTCCTTCATCTAAATCATATATGGTGAAAAGCAGAGGCCGCAGTCCAGTTTCCTGGAGAACACTACTTCTCATATTCCACCATTCAGACAACAAACCCTTTATCCCTATTTTCTGTTGCCTACCTCCCCAATAATTACCAACTCACATCACAAGGTTACCTCAAATTCCACGCGCTCTCATTTTTGCTAATAATTTCTTGAGTGGAACCTTATATGCCTTCTAGAAGCCCATATAGACAACTTCCCTGTCCACCCTGCTAGTGACCTCCTCAAAAAATTAATTTGATTAGTCTGACATGCCCTACCCTTCACAAATCCATTCTGACTCTATTTGATCTGCTGATACTTGTCCAAGTGCTCAGTAACTCTGACTCTGATGATAGATTCCAGTAATCCCCTCACAATTGATGTTAAACTGACAGATCTATAGTTACCAGATTTCTCCCTACCTCCCGTCTTAAATAATGGAGTGACATTTGTAATTTTCCAATCCAAAGTCACAATTCCTGAATCTAGAGAGCTTTGGAAAATTATGACTAATGCACCTGAAATTTGCTCACCTGATTCTTCTAATACCCATGGGTGGAAACCATAAGGTCCTGGAGATTTGTCTATCTTAAGTACCATTATTTTTTCCATGACCTTGTATTTTTAGGTTCCCTTGTACTGCTGGCAATTTGCCCTCTTCCATTGCTAAGTCCCTGTTTCCCTTCTGATTGGTGTGTTAACCACATTGCATTATCTGTCACATAGTCAGCAGTAACCAACCAGATTGCATAAACAGAAACATCCCTGTGAGTTCCCAGCAAACTTCACATTTATGCCAGAACTTTCAACTTCAGCAGGATTGTAAAATGTGCGATAGCAGATTGGCTGCCTGTTATACACCCTCCATGATTTATAACGAGTGGCTGATCCGATATCACCCTTGCCGATGTTGAATGTTCTGCCCTTAATTTCTACAGGCAGCTGGAGAAATGTGTAGAAAAGGATAATGCTATAAGACAACTACTTTCTGGCCCTGTTCATTCCCTGGAAATTCTAGATGACAATCCACCCACCACTTCCCTCAATCCCTCCTACCCACTCCCTCCATGGCCCTGCCCACTCTTGGGCCTAGCACACCTACCTGATCTGCTCTGCCACATGCTTGCTCCTAATGTACCTCGGATGTGCCCTTGGTTTGGGCACCAGGGTTGCATTACCAGCATCTAAATTTGGGGACAGCAATGTCCCAGATGCATAGTCTGGGCTCTAGGAGTGTGGTAAACCACTGTTATAGTTATCACTGTATATTGTTCTCACTGTTCTCACTGTCACATCACTACACGAGGTCGCCTCTTGTCGCACTGTTATACCTGGGCTGACCACCTCCGACTCCGCCCATTACCTGCCCAGGTATAAAGGTAGCTGACTGGCTAGTATTCCTCCCTGTTGGATCGGATCACCCACGAGGGTGGGCTCTGTTATTTAGCCAATAAAAACCTTCAGTTACGTTCTTAACTCGTCGCCTTTTATTGGACTAATTGATAGGCATATCAATTTTATTGGCTAAATAACAGATAACAGATAATAGCCGATCAAACACTGGCTGGACTGCTTCGAATCGTACCTGGAGGAAGCCGTCGTCCCTCAGAGATCCAAACTAAGAGTCCTGAAAGCCCAAGCGAGCCCGAGAGTATATACACTCATCCAGGACATGACTACATACGACGACGCCATCAACCTACTGAAACAGCAGTACCGGAGCCCGGTAAACTACATGTACACTAGGCATCTCTTAAGATCTCGCCAGCAACAGCCAGGAGAATCGATAGCTGAATTTTCACGAGCGCTGAGACAACTCGGCAGGAACTGTGACTTTAAAGCGGTGACGGCTACTGCGAACATGGAAGACAATGTCCGCGACGCCTTGGTGAGAGGCCTACGTTCCGACTACACACGGCAAAGACTGCTTGAAGCTAAGGACATAGACCTGGACAAGGCCGAAGCCCTCGCCCTCACCCTAGAGGCCACCCAGCAAGACCAGGAAGCGTTTGCCAGGTACTATTCGCGACCCTGGGACTCGGGCCCGACCCCCACCCCACCACCCTTCACAGCGCTGCCCCCGGGACCTACCTCAGCGTCTGCATCACGGATCCGACCGGGCCCGCTAGCCCCGGTACCGGCCCCGACATCAGGCAACCCCGATCGGGCCGCTGGCTGCTTCTTTTGCGGCCAGGAGAAGCATCCGAGGTCGCGCTGCCCAGCCAAAAACTCGACCTGCAAAACCTGCCTCAAGAAAGGCCACTTCTCCAAGGCCTGCAGAAGCAAATCCTCAGAAGCCAGCAGTGCCTCATGCGAACCCTGGGGGCGGCCATCTTTGTGCGGGGCAGCCGAAGCCTGCAGAGCCTCATGGGAAAACCAGGGGCGGCCATCTTTGTGCGGGGCAGCCGAAGCCTGCAGAGCCTCATGGGAACAGCAGGGGCGGCCATCTTTGTGCGGGGCAAACGATTTAAACAGAGCCTCATGTGAACTACGGGGGCCGCCATCTTGTCATGACAACGACGCGCTCATCTACACCCTAGCTTCCGTGACCCTGGATCAAGCCCGCCCGCACCACCTGGCCAGCTCAATGATGGACATCAAAGTCAACGGCCACGCCACGACCTGCCTGTTCGACAGCGGAAGCACGGAGAGCTTCATCCACCCAGACACGGTGAGCCACTACTCCCTCCCCGTCCTGCCAACGCGCAGCCGCATCTCGATGGCATCGAGGTCGCACGCCACAGACATCAGCGGCTACTGTGTCGTGACATTGTCGGTTAAAGGGACAGAGTATAAAAATTTTAAACTCCTCGTACTCCCCCAGCTGTGCGCTGCCGTCATACTAGGGCTGGACTTCCAATCCCACCTCCAAAGTGTAACCCTAGCATACGGTGGACCCCTCCCCCCACTCACAGTCGACAACCAGCGAAAGTTAAACCGCCCACCGCGTAACACCTGCAGCCTATCCACCCTCAAGGTACCGCCACCTTCCCTGTTCGCTAACCTCACCCCCGACTGCAAACCTGTCGCTACTAAGAGCAGGCGGTACAGCGCTGGGGACAGAGCCTTCATTAGCTCTGAGGTGCAGCGACTCCTGAAAGAGGGCATTATTGAGGGGAGCAGCAGCCCCTGGCGTGCCCAGGTGGTGGTAGTCAAGACCGGCGACAAAAATCGCCTGGTTATCGACTACAGCCAGACCATAAACAGATACACCCAGCTGGACGCATACCCCCTCCCCCGCATATCGGACATGGTCAATGAGATTGCACAATACCGCGTATTCTCGACCATCGACCTCAAGTCGGCCTACCACCAACTCCCCATCAGCCCGGAGGACAGCCAGTACACCGCCTTCGAGGCGAATGGCCGCCTCTACCAATTCCTTAGAGTCCCCTTTGGTGTCACCAACGGGGTCTCGGTTTTCCAACGGGAGATGGACCGGATGGTTGACCAGAACGGACTACAGGCCACTTTCCCCTATCTCGATAACGTCACCATCTGCGGCCGCAACCGGCAGGACCATGACGTGAATCTGGAGAAATTCCTCCGTACGGCCCAACGGCTGAACCTCACCTACAATAAGGAGAAATGCGTGTTTAACACAGCGCGCCTTGCCATCCTTGGCTGTGTAGTAGAGAACGGAGTCATCGGCCCCGACCCCGAAAGAATGCGCCCCCTCATGGAGCTACCCCTCCCCCACTGTCCAAAAGCACTTAGGAGAACCCTGGGGCTTTTCGCCTACTATGCCCAATGGGTACCCAATTATGCGGACAAAGCCAGACCCCTCCTGAAAACCACATCCTTCCCCCTCACGGAAGAGGCGTGCGCGGCCTTCTCCCTCATTAAGGGAGACATAGCCAAGGCCACAATGCACGCAGTGGATGAGTCAATCCCCTTCCAAGTGGAGAGCGATGCATCCGACTTCGCCCTAGCCGCTACCCTTAACCAGGAGGGTAGGCCGGTAGCCTTCTTCTCAAGGACCCTACAGGGCCCCGAGACCCGACACTCGTCGGTCGAGAAGGAAGCCCAGGCAATTGTGGAGGCAGTACGGCGCTGGAGGCACTACTTGGCAGGCAAACGATTTACCCTCCTCACCGACCAACGCTCGGTTGCCTTCATGTTTAATAACAAGCTGAGGGGCAAGATCAAGAATGACAAAATCTTGAGGTGGAGAATCGAGCTTTCCACCTATGATTATGAGATCTTGTACCGGCCCGGTAAACTGAACGACCCCCCTGATGCTCTTTCACGCATTACATGCGCCAGCGCGCAAAGTGATAGACTTCAGACCCTCCACAATGACCTCTGCCACCCCGGAGTCACCAGACTCTACCATTTCATTAAGGCCCGCAACCTGCCATACTCCATCGAGGAGGTCAGGACCATGACCAGGAACTGCCAGATCTGTGCTGAGTGCAAACCGCACTTCTATAAGCCGGACAGAGCAAGCCTGATCAAGGCCACCCGCCCCTTCGAGCGTCTGAGCATCGACTTCAAGGGGCCCCTACCGTCATCCGACCGTAATGTGTACTTCCTCAACATCGTTGATGAGTACTCCCGTTTCCCCTTTGCCTTCCCCTGCCCAGACATGACCAGTAACACGGTCATTAAATGCCTGAACAAACTCTTCGCCTTGTTCGGGTTCCCGAACTATATACATAGTGACCGGGGCGCCTCCTTCATGAGCGAGGAACTCCGTCAGTTCCTATTGGAGAGGGGTATTGCAGCAAGCAGGACCACCAGCTACAACCCCCGAGGGAACGGCCAGGTGGAAAGAGAGAACGCGACGGTATGGAAGGCCACCCTCTTAGCCTTAAAGTCTAAGGGCCTCCCAACCTCCCGCTGGCAAGAGGTCCTCCCGATTGCGCTGCACTCCATCCGGTCACTACTTTGCACTGCCATTAACACCACCCCCCATGCTCGAATGTTTGTCTTCCCCAGGAAGTCGACTACGGGAACCACCCTACCAACCTGGCTGACCTCTCCGGGACCCGTCTTGCTGCGAAAGCACGTGAGGGCCCATAAAACGGACCCCCTGGTCGAGAAGGTGAACCTCCTGCACGCCAACCCCCAGTACGCCTATGTGGCTTACCCAGACGGACGGGAGGACACTGTCTCCTTACGAGACCTCGCACCCTCACCCCCCCCTCCCAACCCCCCGAGTCCAGCCGAGGTAGACGGCATGCCGGAACCCCACGAGCCTTTGCCGACTACGCAGACACCAGCTTTAACACCGGATAATGTAACACCGCCGCTGCGACGATCGGAGAGGCTAACGAAGCCTCCGGACAGACTGACATACCAGAGCTGGTAATACACTTCACCCCGCCGGACTCTAATCTAAACAAGGGGTGAATGTGGTAAACCACTGTTATAGTTATCACTGTATATTGTTCTCACTGTTCTCACTGTCACATCACTACACGAGGTCGCCTCTTGTCGCACTGTTATACCTGGGCTGACCACCTCCGACTCCGCCCATTACCTGCCCAGGTATAAAGGTAGCTGACTGGCTAGTATTCCTCCCTGTTGGATCGGATCACCCACGAGGGTGGGCTCTGTTATTTAGCCAATAAAAACCTTCAGTTACGTTCTTAACTCGTCGCCTTTTATTGGACTAATTGATAGGCATATCAAGGAGCTCCACTAATATTATACAGCTCACCTCTCATCGAGAAACAATGACATTTCTAACCAAAGCCATGTGGCTGGGACTTTTGCTTCAAAATATTGTCACATTCAAACTATTCACAAAGATCTCGAGGGAACTCTTCATTCCAAGACTTTAATTATGAGAGCAGGAGCTTGTAAGTACAAGCCTGACTTGAATTTGTAATGCAATTTTAAAAGTTTCATTTGCCAGCAATGATTTAAAATAGGTTTAATATTGATTTTTTTTTAACCTTTGATTTGAGTTTGCTCCCAGTTCCTTCCTGCTATTTAATGACTCCCATGGAGATCATGGGAGAGAGCCTTCAGAAGATTCACTCAAAAGGAAGAAAAGTACTTCTGTGTAATCTAATAAATTATTTTGAATCCACTAAATTTAATTCTATTCATACGAAATAATAAAAAAGCAAGCAATCTATCTATAATATGTTAAAAACATGCATGCATGCATTCCTTCTTTGCACCTTTTGACTTTATGTTGCCACATTATTGTCACTTTTTGTGTCAACTTTTTTCCATTCTAATTTCCCGTGTCCCCACTTAATAAATGTTTTGCCTATATAAACATCTCACACTGTAATTACACATTTTGGGCACTAACTGGCTTTGTGAACAAAATCTGAATTGTTCCTCTGAATTCTGAGGTCATTTTTTTGCTGATTCATCTCCTGATGTAATTGGATTTTAAATTTTATTCTGAGCTTTTATTTTCAGTAGATTTTAGGCTCCCTCTCTATCCCCCACCAAAGATCTTGTTTGGGGACCACTCTGCTTCTGGCCAGCATTGCTGCCCAGTGTCTTCGGCCTATTCTCTGCCCGAGCTGACCCCCCTCCCCAGGATCAGCCTTTTGGATGGAACTATTGTCTCCCCATTGGCCTCCCCATCGGTCACAATTGTTGACCACTTGCCTTAACTGTTCACTTGGCTGCAACTGCTGAACCCCTCCAATCTGTCACTGGTCCTTTGTAATCTTCAGTGTTACTGGCCTTCACTTGCTCGTTCTCCCCCTTCACATGTCATCTAGACTACTTGTGTACAACGCCACAAGAGATCAAGTAGTAATATGTTAAGCATCTTACATCTTTGTGGCACTTCCTGTTCACATGTCCATATTTAAAATGGAAACTGCTTATGTGGATTTGTAACTCCACAATTACACCCTTCTGCCAGTGGAGGCACTACCACCATTGGTGGGAGGATGTAATTGCAGAGTAACAAGTTTACATAGGCAGTTTCCATTATAAATGTGAACATAGGAACTTATAATGGTAATATACAAATACAGACAGAATGTATGATTTGAAAATGGTAAATCAAATTATGTCTGCAAGCCCTGGTCCAATTATATTACCCACCTCATCTGGTCTTGACTCCCTGTGTACAATGCATGGGAGAGTGACTAGTATATGAATAAGAAACACTAGTTGTTGCGTCATCTTATCTTACCTCATTTATTAATATCACAAGGTTGCTGATTGTAAAATTTAACAGAGGTAACTGAAGGTGCAGAACAACAGGACTACATTTTCCAGTGAAAAATAAAAACATTGATAGCAAAACCTGTAAGGCAAAATATGAATGGGAAATATGACATTATGTGAAACTATCTCTGTCTTGCATGTTGTAGTGCAGGCCCGTGCAATCTGAAGGCATACTATTTAGAACATTACAAAGGGCTTAATTTCTCATGATTTATGATCTGATCAGAATCACTTCTCCCCAGTTGTATTATTTGAAGAATAAATGATGAGTGGGAGAAGATAGCAATGGAGTTATGCATTCAGATATTCTTGCTTTGATGGTTTACTCATTCACTTAAACAAAAAGCACATTAAATCACATGCTTTCAAATGTAATTTTTAGTGCTTTTTCAATTGTAGTTTTTTTATTGGAAGTGTTTTGCTTTGGAGTCACTTTTGAGCTTACAGTTTGTTACCGTTATGGCAGGTGAGTGTTTTGGTTGCATATCAAATGACAGAAGAGGGAATGCTTCAAATCTTCACAACATTAGACCAGGAATAATTGAGGTCAGCTAGCCTGAAGAGAAGCTTTTTACAGGGAATTTTACAGTGTTCTGTTTCCTCAGTGAGTAACACTCTTGAGCACGTGACAGCTTTTTAACACACTACACTTCAGCTTTTAGTCAGAAGGTTACCAATAAAAAATACTTAAAATAAGTAAGACAAGTTTCTGGGTAACCTTAATATAACTTAAGGTATAAAAAAAAGTTCTGTAGCTAAATTTTGTAATCTCCATTGTTCTGGTTTTTGCTACAGGATATGGACATTATGATACGTATTTATGATAAAAATCATATTTGAAGTTCAATCAAAAAAGCAGAACAGTAAACCGTTAGATGCAGCTAAATTCACGATAAGATTTAAATTGAACAACAACCATAAACAATGAAAAATCAACAAGAAAGTGGGAGGTCAATGTTTTTCAATTCTGGTCACTGTAGGATACTGATTTCTCATTCTATGATCATATTGACCTGAACATCAGATACAACAGTGTTCACTCTGAGACAGACACAAAACAAGAACTGTTAAACTAATGATGAATCTGTTTTAGCTCAATTTCTGGTTGCTACAGGGCTAGCCAGTCTCCATGGAAATGTGTAAACTTCGCTGGTTTTCATTAGTAAGATTATTGATTGAGAGCAGAATACCAGAACGTGCGGGAGGTTTCACTGCTTCCTTGCCGTTATTTTTCAAAATCAATTTGGAAGGGTTGGCAGAAATTCCTGGATGTATCTTTTTGAGGTGAATGGATTTTTCCAATTTGTGCTAGAATGTATCATAGTGTAGTCCCAGAAGAATTGATTCATTAGCATATTTCTATTCTTCCGGGTGTATCTGTTTACTCCTTCACCACTTCCTCATGCAATATTTACCTGAGCAACAGAGCCAACATGCAATTTCATCCAACTCTAAAGCCACAAGCCCAATTCGTGTTTCAAATCCTTCCTCGCTGTTCACAGGGCCCTGCCTGGCTAACTGGTATAATATATAGGCTCCATGGTAGCTGGCAACCATTTGTAGGTCTTTGGACCAAATTTCCTAAACTTCCCAGTGGCAGCCCTCCCAAGTATTCCTTCTGTCCTCAGTTTTCTTTCACATAAGTGCATCCGGAGCAAAATCAACAGACTGGCACAAAACCTCTTCACCCTTATGTCATCCATAACAGTGAGTCTGTTCTCAACTAGGGAACCCATGTGCTGACAGTTTAAAAAAAAAAGCTATTAAGTAGCACTTTAATATTCAGAGTTCTTCCTCTTTCTGACCCAAATCCAGCTGGGAAATATGGCTTCCAAATCCAAATATAACATTTTTTTTTATCTTCATGGCCTTAATTCTTCAGGCACCTCTCTACTAGAAAAAGTATGCTTTCTTCCACACTGCTCTCGCATGTCCTGTTGTCTGTTCTGCTCCACCTATTTGGATGATGTGCACGTTCCAACCTCCCAGTGTTTGATCAGATGTGCAATACATTCTGGGTTGGTGCATTATCCTAAATGTCAGCAGCATTGCTCTTCCTTCTTAAGAAAGTAACACTTCTGCTCTGTACATGGTAAAGCGTAAATTGCAATTTATGCAAAAACAAAATAAGCAGGTGGTTTACTAGCATGCAATGGATTACTCTTACTCTTGTATGAGATGAAAAAAAAACAAATTTGCAGATGCTTCTCATGGTCATTTTTAAACTTTTAGAACCTCTGAGAATTAGTGCAGCGTTTCATATCACCCAAACGAGGAACCTTGAATTCTTTTTACTTGTGGAGTGACCATAACTCATTTGGTTCTGCATTGCTCATGAGTCATCCGAGCAGTTCACTTATGGTAGAAACTGCCCAACATGACCTCTCATCTATTATCCTACAGAGCTGATATTCAGTCTTGAAAGATTGGTTAAAAAAAGCTAATGAAACTATCCATTTACTTGCTAATCTTGAAAGCTTCTCCAGGTTCCTCTCATTGCATAAATCATTAATACTTTATAATGTCCAATACAGAAAGGCGTAGTGATGCCAGTAGTGTTTACAACATTGTTTCTAGATGCAAAATGGAACAATTTTACTAAACAATTATATATCATATTTGTCACTGGTAAACATCCATCGATGGAATCCTGACCTCCACAAAGATCTCTCTGTAGTTGCAATATGGGAGTGATGAGGTTATGCAGTTCTTATGTTCAATAGTCACAAAATAGTTGCACAAAAATTAAGCCAGTATATCCTGTACCAAACTGGGAACATTGATATGTTTTTGTTTATCACACACTGATCTGACACCAGAGAGACCAATTAAGTAACAATCAAAAAAATGTTTTATGAACTAACTCCTTAGCTCATAGGGTCAAACCTTGATTCACTCTTGATATTAAACAGCTGTCTTTGAAAGGGGAAGTGACCCAAACATGTGATTTTAACATAGCGGTGCTCTGACAAGCTCGCCCTGGATTTCTTGGCGCTCTGGTTGTACCACCCCAATTTATCATCAATGCATCTCCCTACAAAGCTATTGTTTTTCTTTTTAATATCAATAAGGTAGATCTTAAAAAAACATTGCAAAAATCAACACTATAGCAGATATGGCCTCTACTGGAGCATGAACCTGGCTTTGGTGCAGCAGCTCATCCTCCCTGAACACTTTCTATTGAGTTGATGAAATCCATTTGAACCTTAAATTGCCCCATTCCAGTTTGGATTTGGTGTTGCAGCTTCTCAGATTGTAAGCCAGATCAGTAAAGGAAGGGAGGGATCGGAGAGACTGGGGTAGCGAGAGATTGAAAAGGCTGGGTCGGTGGAAGATTGTGGCTCGGGGGGCAGTCGGGTGGTGTGGATCGGCTGATTGTGGGAGTGGTTTACAGGTAAGCCTGGGGGAGTCGAGGGGAAGCACTCTTGCTCCCTCCTGGCCCACAAGCAGTGCTGGAAAGGCACTGATGGATCCAGCAGTCCTCACCTCCATTTAGCTGCTGGGTTTCCCGGGAAACCTGGCCGGCCAGGGTTAAACCTAAAATGGAGAAAAAATGTGAGGCATGCAGCCTCATTAAAATATTTAAATAAGCCATCTGCCTCCTGGTTGCTCGCCCCCTCATCCCACCTCCGTTAAAACTGGAAGTGGGCAGGTTGTGTTTGGCTTTGGGGTTTTTTACATTTTAACATCCTGCCCAACCCAAACCCACCCATTTTTGGGGATTAAAATTCCAATAGATTTTGTGTGGGTTATATCACTAAATGCCATTCCATACCAAGATAGCAAGAAGCACAGTGACTATGGGGATTGCTTTCCATCAGTCTGCTGTCAATGAGCTGAGGTGAAACAGTGTTCTTACCTACATTGTTTGATAGTTTATCTATTACCAGGCCTCCGAATTTCAACATTGTAACAGGAAATATAATTGAACCGTGTGACTTTGTAAATGTATATATCAACTCTAGGGGCACGGGGGAAGTAATTCCACAGTTTCGATGTTCTAGGAAAGAATGAGTGAGAGGAGACTGTTTGGCAAGTCTTGATTTGAACACAGTGTGAATGTAGGGAGGACGGAGATTATAGTTAAACTGATACGAGTTGTGGTTGGAAATCTCGTGTGGTAAAAGAACAAGAAGTAATTTGATGTCAGTGCAGAATCTTTTGATTGACACAGTGCTGCAAAAGACTGACCCAGATTTAAACAAGGTGAAAAGACGGCTACACTGAATGAGAGATGAGGGAATTGGACAAAAAAGGCCTGGAAGTTTGTCAGGTTGGTATCAAGGGAAATGATGACTAGTGTCAGAATTTTACCTGGGTTTAAAATTTATTTAACTATATTCTCATGGGAAACACTTTAACCTGCATTAAGATACCTCTCTAGAAATGATAGATGGAGCTGAAATAGAATAAGGACACAAAGTTTAACCACTGAGAAAAAGTCAACCTTTACTATCTCAACAACATACAATGTCCTACCAAGTTCAAAACATCTGAGTAAAGTAAAAACCATGGCCTAGAAATTCAGTATCACCACGTTTGGGGCGCTACAGCCAGGCGTTCGCTAAATTTAGCGACCGGCGCAACTTAGCGCCACCTTCGCCGAAATTTAGTTGCATCGCCCCAAGAGGTTGCTGCTGCGCTAAAGCAGGCGGTGCACGACTATCATAAGGCACTAAGCCGGCGAGCCGAGGCGCTACCACCGAGGGCGGGTGCAGCGCAGGTGTGGCGAGTTGCTGCTTGAAGGCAGACATGCTGGCGCCAGTCAGCTCTTAAAGGGGGAGGCTTGATTTGTTTTGCTGCCACGCCCTGCACACTGCAGCCCTGAATCAAGGCCTGAACATAGCTGCTTCAACACTTCAATGCCCAGGACTATGGAGAAGGCTAGGGAGCGAGCGCAGCGCTTCAGCGAGGGTGCCCTGAAGCTACTGGTTGGCGCAGTGGAGCGCAGGCGACCTGTCCTCTTCCCTGATAGTGGCAGGAGGCCGCTGCCCAGCGAGTATCGAAAAGCCTGGAGGGAGGTGGCAAACAGGGTGACCTCCAACAGCATGGTTGCCAGGACTCCAGTGCAATGCAGAAAAAAGTTCAACGACCTCACTCGGGTTGTCAGGGTGAGTACCCTTTCCAGTATCCTCTTCATCCCTGCATGTGCACCTCACTTTAAGGCCAAAGGGACCTGAAAGCCCCAATGCCCAGCCTTTATCCAACAGCTATGGGACTCTTATGAAAATCACTTGCACATTCAGCACTTTACACACTGTCAGGGCTATTCCACCATGGGAGGCAGTGCAGGCAAGATCAGCACTTTACACACTGTCAGGGCTATTCCACCATGGGAGGCAGTGCAGGCAAGATCAGCACTTTACACACTGTCAGGGCTATTCCACCATGGGAGGCAGTGCAGGCAAGATCAGGGCTTGACACTGTCAGGGCTATTCTACCATGGGAGGCAGTGCAGGCAAGATCAGGGCTTGACACTGTCAGGGCTATTCCACCATGGGAGGCAGTGCAGGCAAGATCAGGGCTTGACACTGTCAGGGCTATTCCACCATGGGAGGCTGTGTAGGCAAGATCAGGGCTTGACACTGTCAGGGCTATTCCACCATGGGAGGCAGTGCAGGCAAGATCAGGGCTTGACACTGTCAGGGCTATTCCACCATGGGAGGCTGTGTAGGCAAGATCAGGGCTTGACACTGTCAGGGCTATTCCACCATGGGAGGCAGTGCAGGCAAGATCAGGGCTTGACACTGTCAGGGCTATTCCACCATGGGAGGCTGTGCAGGCAAGATCAGGGCTTGACACTGTCAGGGCTATTCCACCATGGGAGGCTGTGCAGGCAAGATCAGGGCTTGACACTGTCAGGGCTATTCCACCATGGGAGGCTGTGCAGGCAAGATCAGGGCTTGACACTGTCAGGGCTATTCCACCATGGGAGGCAGTGTAGGCAATATCAGGGCTTCACACTACTTAGAGGCCGTCCTTTCTCTTGCAGGGCAAGCTGGCCCACAACCGCAGGCAGCAGCGACGGACCGGGGGAGACCGTCCTGACCTGAAAGAGCTCACCGACCTGGAGCAGCGAGTGGAGCGGATTATGGGAGGCCGGCTAATTGGCCCCGTCGCCAGTGGAGATGCCGACCCCGTTCTGGACAGCAATGGTAAGGTCATCACCTTTTTGACCTCTCTCTTTCCACTTGTGCTTCACACCAGCATCCTTTGCCACTCTCGAACCAATGCAGTGCATAGCAGCACTCATGCCTCCCTCGCTGCCGCACTGTCCTCACTCTAAAGCAACTGTTGTGCCTCCCTAATTCGCCAGGTGAAGAGGCGGGCCCTCAAGCTGGCACTGTGTCTGATTCAGATTTCGAGGAGGAGGAAGAGGAAGCCAGTGCCACCCTCAGCCGAGGCAGCCCATGGCCATGATGGGGACATGTCTTCCCTGGAGGGGAACAGGGGGGAAGGGTCTGATGAGGGTGAAGCTCCGGGGCCCAGCGGGCTGCAGCAACGCGGGAGGGGTGGGGACGCTCGGCGGCCTTCTCCCCGGAGGGTGAGTGCGGCCTCCAGTCCTGCTACGGTGAGCGCAGAGGAGGTGTGGCTCCTCGCTGAAATGGGCGCCCAGGCTGAGTGCAGGCACACTGAGCTCATGGCTGCAGTGGCAAGGATGCTGGACTCCATAGAGTCACTGGCAAGGAGTGTTCAGGAATTCGGGGCAGCACAGGCCAGGAGTCTGCAGGATTTCGCAGCATCACAGGCGGCTTCCAGCCAAGTGCTCAGTCGTGCCGTGCATTCACTGGCTGGTCTGATGCAGACACAGATCAGGGCCACACGGGCACTAACTGCTGCCACCCTCACTGGATCAGCCAGGCATCGCCGGGGCCCTCACCACGCCGCAGCAGCCCAGCAGTCTGTGCTTCAGCAGATTGCTGCACATGCTTCAGTGCTGGCCCGTGCGAGTGCCAGTGTATCAGCCGACCAGGGAGTGCCTGTGCTCTGTCAGGTTGGCAGCATTCCTGCAGCCAACACTGTCACTTCTCCACTGCAGCTGCCACCACCCGTAGGACAGACTGCTGCCGCCCAAGCAGAGTTGGAGCAGTCAGCAGCCGGGCCCAGAGCTGGTCCAGGCCGTCCCCCAAGGGCATCTGCCGTCTCACCATCTGACCCTCAGCAGCCTTCCCCCAGCCTTGCTGCAGCCACTGGGGTCCCATTGAGGAGGAGCTGCAGGGCGGGAAGGGGCCACTCACGGAAGCGAGGCGGATCACCCTCGCAGGTGAAAAAGTAGAAGGTGTGGCAAAATGTTTTTTTTATATATGAAGGCCGAGAATGTTGTGTTTGTTTTTTATATGAAGGCCGACAATGTTGTGTTTGTTTTTTATATGAAGGCCTACAATGTTGTGTTTGTTTTTTATATGAAGGCCGACAATGTTGTGTTTTTTTTTTAAATGAAGGCCGAGGATCATGTTCATTTTTGTTTAACTGTTTTTTTCATTTTCTCAAGGTTGTGAGAGCCACTTATGTGTCTGACTGTTTTTTGGGGGGTTTCTCAGAATTTGTTTGTCATGCAGGAAGGGCACAGAGTTTGTAAAATAAAAAATTTTCTTTATTCAGATTGTCCATGTTTGCACTTTGAACTATTTGTTGCCTTGACTGGCTGAGGGTTTGCGGAGCGGCTCCATTCATGTTCTTTCATTGGCACAAGCCATTCCCTGAGAGGGGGCCTAGAACCGAGTTGCAATAATCCGCCGACAGATGGCCCTTGCACTTTGTGCCTCCCTCCCGTCTTGGTGCTCCCCCTCCTCCTCCTCCTCCTCCTCTGGTGGTCCTCCAATGTCTGCTGGCAGTGGCTGAGTCCTGAGGATAGCCAGGTTGTGCAGCATGCAGCACACTACAACGAAATGGGAGACTCGCTCAGGCGAGTACTGTAGGGCTCCTCTGGAATGGTCCAGACAGTGGAACCATTGCTTGAGCACGCCGATTGTGTGCTCAATGATGTTCCTGGTAGCTTGATGGCTGTCATTGTATCGCTCTTCAGCAGGGGTGCTGGGCGCACGGAGCGGGGCCATCAGCCAGGTGCACAAAGGATAGCCCTTGTCCCCGAGAAGCCAGCCTCCTGGGTGAGCCGGGGCTTCGAAAATGTCTGCCACAGAAGTCTGGCGCAGGATGAAGGCATTGTGGCTGCTGCCTGGAAAGCGGGCATTGACAGCTAGTATGAGCTGCCTGTGGTCACACACCAACTGGATGTTGAGCAAATGGTAGCCCTTCCGGTTGCGGTAATCCTCCGCATTCTGTAGAGGTGCCCGCAAAGCCACATGCATGCAGTCAATGGCGCCCTGGACCATGGGGAAGCCCACTATTCTTGCAAATCCCATTGCACGCTCTTGCTGCTTGTCCAGGGTCATGGGGAAGGAGATGTACTGACGTCTCCTTCTGAAGAGGGCATTCGTCACCTGGCAGATGCAGCAATGTACCGTGAACTGGGAGATATTGGCAATGTCGCCAGTAGCGGATTGGAAGGAGCCGGTGGCATAGAAGTTGAGAGCCACCGTCACCTTCACTGCCACCGACAGAGACATCCTGCTCCTCAGCTGTGGCTGCAGATCTCTCTGAAGCAGGTGGCAGATATCAGTGACCACCTCCCTTCTGAATCGCAGCCTCCGAACACACTGCTCCTCAGACATGTTGAGATATGAGAACTGCTGGCGGTATACCCTGGGTGGGTAAGGCCTCCTGTGCCGACGCCTGTTGGCCCTTCTCCGTCTGGCCATGACTGGCACTCTCTCTCGGCGTCTCTGAGCCCTTTGCAATGCAGAAAGCCAACGTTTCCACCCATTGCAGCCCCCATTATATGTGGCAACTCAAGGCTATGGCACTGAAAGTTAAATCCAACTGTAAAGCTCTGGCCTGAAGCCAGAAGTACCTGTGCGAGCGCTGAGTCAAAGCAGAAAGCTCTCTCCCTTTGTCTCTATTCAAATATCTCTCTCTCACACAGAAGGAGTGGAACAAAATGGCTGCCACAAATAATGCAGGAAGAGTCCCCTTTAAATAGCGCCCCCCGCGCCCCGCAGCGACTGGGAATCGTTCCCCTCAACCAGTCGCTGGGGGCGCCAGGCGCACAGAAGGGGGGCGCCACTGAAGTTCCGGTTCGGGGCGCACCAAGGGCGTTGCACCATGAAATGACGTCAGGATCTGCGTGCGCAGCTGAGCGGGCGCTGCGGTTTTGCGCCGCCGCTAAATCTTGACTGAAGTTCGCGAGAGGCGCAGATCGCGCCGCGCCCGGGCGCTAGCCGCTTCGCGCCCCACTTCTCCTCCTCCTAAGGCGCTAGCGGCTGGCGCTAGCAACTGAATTTCTAGGCCCATATCTTTTTTAACTTTTCATAGTCAAGATATTAGAACCATCTTACCACCAGATCATAAACAATGGCAGGATTAAATTGAAATTTACAATGACATTAATGTGTGCAATAATCCATTCTGAAGAGCCACATGCTAATTAACCAAACAGTTAACTATTCTTAAGAACAACGTAATCCTTAAAGGGGAAAAATTCGGTTGGTTAGTGTCTCCCATTAGCACCTCTGGGGGACGCTAACGGGGCGCTAGCAACTTAGTGCCCGAGCGCGGTGATTTTAGCGCCGCTCGCAAAATTGACCTGTCATTTTGCGCTGGTGCTAAACACTACCGCCACGATCTCCAGTGCCCGCAGATCATGACATCATGCAAGCGTGCAACACCCCAATAGCGCCCCGGAACGGAAATTAATTAGTGCCTTATCACCTGCTGCTAGGAACGACAGGTAGGGGGGAACGTTTTCAAATCAGTAAGGGGCTGGGGGAGCGCTATTTAAAGGCGTGTGCTTCCTGCTTTTTCTTGTTGGCAAAGTTTTTGGTACATGCAGGTTGAGAGACGTCTGGAGAGAGGTAACGCTGTCCTAAGGAGCTCTGGCCCTCAGCACCACTTTTGAGGTTCCTAAGCGCCGAGCTCTTTCTGGGCCTATCCATTAGTGCTTCCAACACAATTGCTTTAGAGGTCTCTCCAGGCCGAGATTCAAGGCTGCAATGAGCAGGGTGTGGCTGACCACATGGCCCCACCCCTTTAAGAACTGGACGGCGCCAGTCTGTCTGTCTTCCATGGTAACTGACATCGCCTGAGCTTCACCAGCGCTCTGAGGTAGCGCCTTGCTCCCCGACGTTAGCGCCTTAAGAGAGGTGTGTAGCGCTTGATTTAGTGCTCAAATCACCACCAGGGGCGATAGAGGTGAATTTTGCAGTTGGAGGCGATAATTAGTGCCGGGCGCTATACTTTGCACCCGTCCGATATTAGCGCCCCAAAATGGGTGATACCCAATTTTCCCCCTAACTGTCTGTAAATCTAATGAAGACTCCCCTTCACAGCCTTCCCTCTCTCCCTCATTCCACTTTGAGACCATATCTGAATATCCCATTGTCTTTCAATGCCTTTTCAAATGTCAGATGGAGACAACTTTTGTATAATTGCACTTTTCACTTTTTCCTGCACTTTAGGTCACAGCAAAGGAGAGCTCTGATTATACGTACTTACGTGCAGGTGCAAAACTTTGCTTCCCAGACAGTACTTTTTTAATATTTTGAGATTGCAGGCAGTAGTGGTTGCTTTCTTAGAATATTAAGGCTGAGAAATTGGTTTCCCCAAAAAATGGGAGTGGGGATTGCGATGCGCTAGCAACCCACGCCCGTTCAGAGGACTGTAGGCAGCACACAAACTTTGTTTGCATGATTGTGGCTTCAGACCAGCGCTGAACATACTGCTGAGTGGCTCAATGCTCAGTACGGGGCCCATGTTCATTTGAGGCTTGCACCAATTAAAGCTAGCCTGCGCTACTTAAAGGTAGTCCACACCTCTTAAAGGGGAGGTGAATTTTTTTCACTACAGATCATCATTCAACTGGCTGAGGAAGTCGGTACAAAAACTTAAATCATGATGGCACAACAGGGGAGAGAGCATACACCAAGGTTCTCTGATGCAGCACTGGAGGTCTTGGTGCAGGTGGTCAATTTGAGGAGAGAGGTCCTCTTTCCACAGGGGGCAAGGAGGGAGAGGAGAGTGATGAAGAAGAAGAAACAACATCACTCGCTCTGACACTCTCAGCCACCAGCTCAGATACTGGCACTGTGCAGAGTTTAGAGAGTAGCTTAGAGGTGGGATCTGGACATGGTGAGTCACCGGGCACGAGTGGGCAACAGCCAGGGTGGGGGAAAGGGTAATGCGGGGGAAAGGGTAATGCAGGAGCCAGCTCCCCGGAGGGTGAGGTCGCATATGAGTTCTGCTGCAGAGGACTCAGATGAGGACTTTGATGGGGCGGCCTACAGAAGAAGACTGATGGGTATGCACAATGAAATGCTTGGTGCATTGGCAGGCCTGTCAGAAAGCCTGCGTGTAATGTCAAGGACCATGGAGGAGTCTGGCACCAACTTGGCACAGGGCTTTGCGCAGAGCTTGGAGCCCATCCTTTCCAGCATTAGCGCACTTGTGGACCGAACCATGATGCATTGTCTGATGGCTGATGTCTCGGCTTCCATTGCAGCACAAGCACAAGCCACCCTGCAGCTGAGTGCTGCAGTGGAAGCTCAGGTTTCTGTCATGTAGGCTCAGCTTGCTGCCATCGTGGCTGGGTTTACCAGGGTGGAAAGGGGCTGACAGGGTGTCATGACATTGCAGCAATCTGTCCTCAAACAGATTACTAGGAATGCTGAGGCGCCGTCCCTGGGGGAGTGGCAGTAGCTCCATGGAACGCGAACCCGCTGTTCTCTCTCAGGATGACAGCATTCGTCCTCCCACCACTGCCACTCCGCCAGTGATCTTGCTGGTGCCTGTCAGTCAGCCAGCCCAGACTGCTGCCGCCCATGCCAAGGTGGTGCAGTCTGAAGCCTGGCCTTCTAGGCCCAGAGCTGCTTGAGGCCACCTGCAGTCTCCCCCACTGAAAGTCAGCAGCCTTTCACCAGCCATGCTGCAGCCACTGGGGTAGCACTGCATAGGAGCACTAGGACAGGCAAAGGCTCACAGAAGACAGGCACTAATGGAATGCACAAAGGTGATTAGTTGACTTTGTTAGGTTATATTGGATGGATTTATGGATAAAGTTGTATTGGAATATTTCTTTTGTGGTGGCTTTTATTTCAGCATTGTGGACAAGAGGACGCTGTGATGGTCTGTAACAGAGGGAAGGTAAGGTGTGGGACTATTGTTAATTGGGGAATTGGGATTACGTTCACTCATACCACAGTCGGATGAGTTGATTGCGGTTAGACTGGGCAGAATGGGACTGTCTGGGTTGCCTTCTCCCTTTCGCTTCCTCCTCTTCCGCTTCCTCCTCCTCCTCTTCAGCTTGTTGCCGTATGCCTGGTTGCAAGGGCTGTGGCCTCATGATGGTGAAGTTATGGAGCATGCAGCAGACCACGACGAATCTTGAGACGCGTTCTGCTGAGTACTGCAGGGCACCTCCAGAGCGTCCAGGCAGCGGAAGCGTTGTTTAATGACGCCAATGGTCTGCTCTATCAGATTTCGTGTGGCAGCATGGCTCTCATTGTATGCATGCTGCCCACATGTCATTGGGTTGTGGAGCGGAGTCATGAGCCAGATGGTCAGCGGATAGCCCCTGTCGCCCAGTAGCCACCCTCTGGTTTGACGTGGTGGCTCAAAGACTGAGGGAACAACGGACTGGCACAGAATAAAAACATCAGGACTGCTGCCAGGATACCGGGCATTCACCATCGTGACGTGCTGAGCATGGTCGCACACCAACTGCACATTCAGCAAGTGGTAACCTTTGCGGTTGTGGTACATCTCAGCATTTAGATACGGTGCCCGCAAAGCCACGTGTGTGCAGTCGATGGCGCCCTGCACCATGGGACAGTCCATTATCCTGGCAAGGCCACATGTGCGCTCCCTCTGCTTCGCTCTGGTCAGAGAGAAGACATTGAAATCCCCTCTCCTGACATAAAGAGCTTCTGTCACCTCTCTTATGCAGCAGTGGATGGCGAACTGGGAGATGTTACAGATGTCGCCTGCTCCAGCCTGGACGGATCCCGATGCAAAGAGCTTCAGGGGCACGGTCACCTTCACAGCCACTGGCAGTGCTGTCCTTGCCCTGGAGTGAGGCTGGAGGTCTGGTTGCAAGAGGTGACAGAGTTCTGTGAGCACCTCCTTTATAAAGCGCAGCCGCCTCACACACTGCTCCTGGCTCAGGCTGACGTAAGAGAATTGCTCTCGGAAGATCCTAGGTGGGTAAGGCCTCATGCTGAGAGCCCTTCTCCTCCTCCCCCTCCCTTTGCGAACAGCTTCTTTGCTGCCTCTGCTCCCTCTCCCTGTCATGCTGCAGGCCAAGGGGAGCAAGTGGTCTGAGCAGAAACCTTGAAGTCAGAAGCAAGGCCTTATTCAATATTCAGTGGGAGGTTAGCGGCGATGGTAGCCGGTAGCGCCCCGTGGGTGTCGGGTGGCTTTTTTTTTTGTCCGACTGCCAGCACCTGCCCCCTTCCCCTTTTTTATTCGGTGTGCCGGCCACAATCGCTCAGCCTGGCACTCCTCTTGAGTGCCAAGCTGCTTTCCTGGCACCCCGCTCCCCGGTGATCCAGCAGGGCAGCGCTAGGCCCCTCTTTAAGGAGGGAGGCCTGCAATACTGCACGGTGCTACGTGCCGACGTGCGTGGCACTGTTGCACGTAGCGCCGCAATATTCACTTGTAGTGCCCCAGAAAGGAGGTGGCGTGCTTCCAGTAGTGTCCCGTCTCCTGTTTGGGGCGCTACCACTGAATTTACGGTGCAGGGGCGCTAACTTTTTCGGGGGCGCTAAAAATAGCAATATTGCTTCTTTTGCTCATATGTGTGTTTGTGTGTGTGTGTATAAGAGAGCAAAGCTAACCAGCTGTGTGACTATCCATTAACACCCTGCTCAGGGAGTGTCTTTAAAGGACTGGTGTTGAACTAGCTTCAGAGTCCATTTCATATTCTGTGTTCATTTTTCATTTTAATTATCATGAAGACCCTGCTGTGCTGCAGTCAAGCCACTTACCACACAATAGGTTGAAATGCATCACCACACCATTCTTCCTTGACATAATCATGGAGAAAAAGAAGCATGGCTTTCCTTGCTCTTTCTCAAACAACACAAAAAATATTTAATCCTCTAATAAGAAAAAAAGGTTTAACTCTCTTATCATTTGGAACTTTTCAAAGTGGGCCAATACTCTGTGTGTCGGCCCTGTTTGGCTCAGTATATCCTCCCGCCCTTCTGCGGCAAAATATCAAGTGGCTTGCTGGGTAAATTAAGTATTTACTTTTTGGTATGCAAGTTCTTTGACTTGTTTCAAACAGGATGAGTTATGTGATGAAATATTCCATTCATCACTGCCTGTGACTGTGGTTGGTTTCAGGTTCCCCCTTACCATTGTATTGCCTGTGACTGTGGTTGGTTTCAGGTTTCTCCTCACCATTGTATTGTGTATTGGAATGTATGGAATGTGTTGTGTGTAGGGCTCCGCCCATACCTGGCCTCTATGTAAGCCAGCTCAGTCTGGCCTCACAGCCAGTACTGCAGACCTCCAGGGAAGATACTTCTCTCCACTGCGTGTTATCTTCTAAGTTAATAAAAGCCTTGTTTTGTTTCGCTAACATCGAGTCTCGGGATTATTGAGGCACGTCAATTTTATTAACTTATTTTTCAACACAATGGATCAACTCCTGAAACCCGAACGTTTGGATTTGGATCAGCATGCTCCGGACGCATCAGCACGCTTCGGACACTGGTTTATGTGTATGGAATTCTTCCTGGACAATTCCGCAGCTGTCAAAGACGCTACGGACGCTGCGAGTATGAAACTCGGAATTCTGCGGAATTGGGTAAGCCACCGGGTTTACCCCCTCATCCAAGACGCCGACACGTACCTGGCCGCCTGCGACATCTTAAAGGCGCATTACCAGCAGCCTACGAATGAGGTGTATGCTAGGCATCTGCTCGCCACTCGCGCACAGCGACCTGGGGAATCGGTGGAGGAGTTCCTAGGCACCCTGAAAATGCTTGGCAAAGACTGCAAGTGCCGAGATGTAAAAGCCGCAGTGTACACCGACGAGCTTGTTCGCGATGCCTTTATCACAGGCCTCAGCTCCACTTACATCCGGCAAAGACTGCTGGAAAAAACGGGATTGCACCTGAAACAGGCTGCGGACACCGCGCGATCCCTGGATGTGGCCCAGAGAAACTCGGACGCCTACTCTTCAGCCCGCGCCGTCCACGCCGCCACGTGTGCACCAAGGGCGCCGCCATCTTGGAAGGCATTTTCCCCGCCCGGCAGCCCGACACCGTCGGGGCCCCGTTCTCCCCCCAGAAGCCCTACGACAGCCGCGACGCGTCGGGGACCCAACTGCTACTTCTGCGGGCAGCCAAAGCACACCAGAAACCTGTGCCCGGCGAAAGGCACCACCTGCTTTAAGTGCGGTAAGAAGGGGCACTTTGGGAAGGTGTGCAGAGGGAACCCCGCTGGAAAACCAAAACCCGCCACCGCCGCGTGTGCGCCGTGGGAGCGGCCACCTTGGACGCCATCTTGCCCGACCTCGTGGGGTCCGCCATCTTGTGAGCAGACAGCGCGGACGCCATCTTGTCTCGATCAGGGCCCTACAGTGGCATCGGTCACAGTGGACCAGGCCAGGCCCCACCCGCTATCCAAATCAATGGTGGACATCGAGGTAAACGGGTGCGGGGTTAAATGTTTAATTGACAGTGGAAGCACGGAGAGTTTTATCCACCCGGAACTGGCACGACAACTCTCCCTAAAGGTGGTCCCTACTCGGGGTACCATCTCTATGGCTGATAAAACCCAGACATCGACCATTCTGGGTTACTGCACGGTACAATTGTCCGTTAACGGGACTGTATACGATAATTTTAAAGTATTAATCATGAAGAATCTATGCGCGAGCGTGATCCTGGGCCTGGATTTCCAGTGCAACCACCAAAGCATCACACTCAAGTACGGTGGGTCCCAGCCGCCCCTCACAGTGTGCGGCCTGGCTACCCTGAAGGTAAAGCCGCCTTCGCTATTCGCGAACCTTACCCCTAACTGCCGGCCAATAGCGACCAAAAGCAGGAGGTACAGCTGGGAGGACAGGCGGTTTATCGCAACCGAGGTAGACAGGCTCCTGAAAGAGCACACTATTGAATGCAGCAATAGCCCGTGGCGCGCCCAAGTGGTGGTGGTAAGGGGTAGCGAGAAGAAACGGATGGTGATCGACTATAGCCAAACGATCAACAGGTACACCCAACTAGACGCCTACCCGCTACCCCGCATATCAGAAATGGTGAACCAAATCGCCCAATACCGGGTGTTCTCCACCATCGACCTCAAGTCAGCGTACCACCAGCTCCCTATCAGACCAGAGGACTGCCTTCGAGGCGAACGGACGCCTCTACCAATCCCTCAGAGTCCCCTTTGGGGTGACGAATGGGGTCTCGGTCTTCCAGAGGGAGATGGTGATATACCTATCAATTCCTCCAATAAAAGGCGAAGAGTTACGAAGGTGACTAAAGGTTTTTATTGACTAAATAACAGAGCCCACTCTCGTGGGTGATCCGATCCAAGCAGGAGGAATACCAGCCAGTCGCTCACCTTTATACCTGGCCTGGTGGGTGGAGCCAAGGCGGAGTCGGCAGTGGTCATCCCAGGTATAGCAGTGTGGCAAGAGGCGACCTCGTACCGTGATACAATAGTGGTCAGTGATACAGTTATAACGAACAGTGGTGAACAGTGCTAACTACTAACAGTGATACGATAGTGAACGTGGTTTACCACATTCACCCCTTGTTTAGAATTAAGTCCGGCGGGGTGAAGTGTACTACCAATTCTGGTAGGTCAGTCTGTCCGGAGGCTTCGTAAGCCTCTCCGATCGCCGCAGCGGTGGTGTTGCCTTATCCGGTGCTGGTGCCTTATCCGGTGTTGATGCTGGTGCTTGCGTGGTCGGCGAGGGCTCGTGGGGTTCCGGCATGCCGTCTACCTGGACTGAGGTTGGGGGGGGTGGTGGCGGTGTTTCCGGATCGGCTGAGGGTGCGAGGTCTCGTAGGGAGACAGTGTCCTCCCGCCCGTCTGGGTACGCCACGTAGGCGTACTGGGGGTTGGCGTGCAGGAGGTTCACCCTCTCGACCAGGGGGTCCGTTTTATGGGTCCTCACGTGTTTCCGCAGCCAGACCGGCCCCGGGGCGGTCAGCCAGGTTGGTAGAGTGGTTCCCGTAGTCGACTTCCTGGGGAAAACGAACATTCGTTCATGGGGGGTGGTGTTAGTGGCCGTGCAAAGTAATGACCGGATGGAGTGCAGCGCTGTCGGGAGGACTTCTTGCCAGCGGGAGGTTGGGAGGCCCTTAGACTTTAAGGCTAAGAGGACGGCCTTCCATACCGTCGCGTTCTCTCTTTCCACCTGACCGTTACCTCTGGGGTTGTAGCTGGTGGTCCTGCTTGCTGCAATACCTCTCTCTAGGAGGAATTGCCGGAGTTCCTCGCTCATGAAGGAGGAGCCCCGGTCGCTGTGTATATAGTTCGGGAACCCGAACAAGGCGAAGAGGGCATTCAGGCACTTAATGACCGTGCTACTGGTCATGTCGGGGCAGGGGAAGGCAAAGGGGAAACGGGAGTACTCATCAACGATGTTGAGGAAGTACACATTATGGTCAGAGGACGGGAGGGGCCCCTTAAAGTCGATGCTCAGGCGCTCGAAGGGGCGGGTGGCCTTGATCAGGCTTGCTCGGTCCGGCCTATAGAAGTGCGGTTTGCACTCCGCACAGGTCTGGCAGTTCCTGGTCATGGTCCTGACCTCCTCGATGGAGTAGGTCAGGTTGCGGGCCTTAATGAAATGGTAGAGTCTGGTGACTCCGGGGTGGCAGAGCTGGTCGTGGAGGGTCTGAAGCCTATCGATATGCGCGCTGGCGCATGTCATTCGTGAAAGGGCATCAGGGGATTCGTTCAGCTTGCCTGGCCGGTACAAGATCTCATAATCGTAGGTGGAGAGCTCGATTCTCCATCTCAAAATCTTGTCATTCTTGATTTTGCCCTTCAGCTTGTTATTAAACATGAAAGCCACCGAACGCTGGTCGGTGAGGAGGGTAAATCGTTTGCCTGCCAGGTAGTGCCTCCAGCGCCGTACTGCCTCCACGATCGCCTGGGCCTCTTTCTCGACCGACGAATGTCGGATCTCGGGGCCCTGTAGGGTCCTTGAGAAGAAGGCCACTGGCCTCCCCTCCTGGTTTAGGGTGGCGGCTAAGGCGAAGTCAGATGCGTCGCTCTCCACCTGAAAGGGGATGGACTCGTCCACTGCGTGCATCGTGGCCTTGGCTATGTCTCCCTTAATGAGGGAGAAGGCCGCGCACGCCTCCTCCGTGAGGGGGAAGGAAGTGGCTTTCAGGAGGGGTCTGGCTTTGTCCGCGTAATTGGGTACCCATTGGGCATAGTAGGCGAAAAGCCCCAGGGTTCTCCTAAGTGCTTTAGGGCAGTGGGGGAGGGGTAGCTCCATGAGGGGGCGCATTCTTTCTGGGTCGGGGCCGATGATTCCGTTCTCCACTACGCAGCCGAGGATGGCAAGGCGCGTGGTGTTAAACACGCATTTCTCCTTATTGTAGGTGAGGTTCAGCCGTTGGGCCGTACGGAGGAATTTCTCCAGATTCGCGTCATGTTCCTGCCGGTCGCGGCCGCAGATAGTGACGTTATCTAGGTAGGGGAATGTAGCCTGCAGTTCGTTCTGGTCAACCATCTGGTCCATCTCCCTTTGGAAGACCGAGACCCCATTAGTGACACCGAAGGGGACCCTAAGGAAGTGGTATAGGCGCCCATTCGCCTCGAAGGCGGTATACTGGCGGTCCTCAGGGTGGATAGGGAGTTGGTGGTAGGCCGACTTCAGGTCGATGGTCGAGAATACTTTATACTGTGCAATCTGATTGACCATGTCAGATATGCGGGGAAGGGGGTATGCGTCCAGCTGGGTATATCTGTTTATGGTCTGGCTGTAGTCGATGACCAGGCGGTTTTTATCGCCGGTCTTTACGACTACGACCTGGGCACGCCAGGGGCTGCTGCTCCCCTCGATAATGCCCTCTTTCAGGAGGCGCCGCACCTCAGAGCTAATGAAGGCTCTGTCCCCGGCGCTATACCGCCTGCTTTTGGTAGCGACGGGTTTGCAGTCAGGGGTAAGGTTAGCAAACAGAGAGGGTGGCGGGACCTTGAGGGTGGAGAGGCTGCAGGTGTTACGCGGTGGGCGGTTTAACGTTTGCTGGTTGTTGACTGTGAGTGGGGGGAGGGGTCCACCGTATGCTAGGGTTACGCTTTGGAGGTGGGATTGGAAGTCCAGCCCTAGTAGGACGGCAGCGCAGAGATGGGGGAGGACGAGGAGTTTAAAGTTTTTATACTCCGTGCCCTTAACCGACAGGGTCACGACACAGTAGCCGCTGATGTCCGTGGCGTGGGACCTCGATGCCATCGAGATTCGGCTGCGCGTTGGTAGGACAGAGAGGGAGTAGTGGCTCACCGTGTCTGGGTGGATGAAGCTCTCCGTGCTTCCGCTGTCGAACAGGCAGGTCGTGGCGTGGCCGTTCGCTTTGATGTCCATCATTGACTTGGACAGATGGTGCGGGCGGGCTTGGTCCAGGGTGACGGAAGCTAGTGTGTAGCTGAGCGAGTCGTTGTCATCTGCGGGCGAGGCGGTCGGGCGTGGTGAGTAAAATGGCGTCTCCCACGAGGTAGGGCCCCATGAGGCACTATTGGGGTCGGTTGCCTTAATCAAAGATGGCCGCCCCCATGACTCATGTGTGGGGATGCTGGCCTCAGTTGCCCTAAACAAAGATGGCCACCCCATGACTCATGTGTGGGGATGCTGGCCTCAGTTGCCCTAAACGAAGATGGCCGCCCCCATAGTTCGCATGCGGCACTGCTGGCCTCTGAGGATCCGCTCCTGCAGGCCTTGGAGAAGTGGCCTTTCTTCAGGCAGGTTTTACATATGGAGTTCTTGGCTGGGCAGCGCGACCTCGGGTGCTTCTCCTGGCCACAAAAAAAACAGCCGGCGGCCCGATCGCGGATGCCCGATGTCGGGGCCGGTGCCGGGGGTGGCGGGGCCGGTCGGGTCCGGGACGCCGACGCAGAGGTAGGTCCCGGGGGCGGCGCTGGGAAGGGTGCTGTGGTAGGGGTCGGGCCCGAGTCCCAGGGTCGCGAGCAGTACCTGGTGAATGCTTCCTGATCTTGGTGGGCCACTTCCAGGGAGATAGCGAGGGCTTCAGCTTTTTCCATGCTGAGGTCTTTAGCTTCCAGCAGTCTTTGCCGTGAGTACTCGGACCGTAGGCCTTTCAGGAATGCGTCGCGGATATTATCTTCAGTATTTTCGGCTGCCGACACCGATTTAAAGTCACAGTTCCTGGCGAGTGCATATAGCGCCTGTGAGAATTCGGCTACTGATTCTCCTGGCTGTTGCGGCCGTAATCTTAGGAGGTGCCTAGCGTACATGTAGTTTACCGGGGTCCGGTACTTCTGTTTCAGCAGGTTGATGGCGGTCTCGTAGGTAGTCATGTCCTCGATGAGAGTGTATACTCTCGGGCTCAGTTGTGCCTGCAGGACACTTAGTTTGGATGCCTGAGGGACGCTGGATTCTCTCAGGTATGATTCGAAGCAGACCAGCCAGTGTTTAAAGTCTGCGGCTGAGTTTGCTGCTCGTGGGTTCAGGTCCAGGTACGGCGGTCTGAGGGCTCGCAGCCAAGCTGGCTGGTGTGGCTGTGCTCCTGGGAGCTGCGCTGGTGGCTCCTCCGCCGGTTGTGACTCGTTGTCGGACATCATTAAATTTAGTCAATAAAATTGATATACCTATCAATTCCTCCAATAAAAGGCGAAGAGTTACGAAGGTGACTAAAGGTTTTTATTGACTAAATAACAGAGCCCACTCTCGTGGGTGATCCGATCCAAGCAGGAGGAATACCAGCCAGTCGCTCACCTTTATACCTGGCCTGGTGGGTGGAGCCAAGGCGGAGTCGGCAGTGGTCATCCCAGGTATAGCAGTGTGGCAAGAGGCGACCTCGTACCGTGATACAATAGTGGTCAGTGATACAGTTATAACGAACAGTGGTGAACAGTGCTAACTACTAACAGTGATACGATAGTGAACGTGGTTTACCACAGATGGATCGCATGGTCGATGACCACCACTTGCAGGCAACCTTCCCCTACCTCGACAACGTCACCATCTGCGGTCACAACCAGCAGGATCACGACTCGAACCTCGAGAGGTTCCTGAAAACCGCACAAAAACTCAACCTCACCTACAACGAGGACAAGTGCGTTTTCAACACCACGCGCCTCTGCATACTAGGCAGCGTGGTGGAGAATGGGGAAATCGGACCAGACCCCGACCGATTGCGCCCCCTACGGGAGCTGCCCCTGCCCAACACTCCCAAAGCCCTGAAAAGGTGCCTGGGGTTATTTTCTTATTATTCCCAATGGGTCCCCAACTACTCCGACAAAGCCCGCCCCCTCTTGAAAGCATCCTCTTTTCCGCTCTCTGCTGAGGCCCACGCCGCCTTCAAAAGCATTAAGCAGGATATTGAGCGGGCCACGCTACAGGCAGTGGACGAGAACACTCCATTTCAAGTGGAAAGTGATGCGTCTGACTTTGCCTTGGCGGCCACCCTCAACCAGGCGGGGTGGCCCGTAGCTTTCTTCTCGAGGACCCTCCAAGGGCCCGAGATCAGACACTCCTCCGTGGAAAAGGAGGCCCAAGCCATCGTGGAGGCAGTGCGCCACTGGCGCCACTACCTAGCCGGCAAACGCTTCACCCTACTTACCGACCAGCGGTCGGTAGTGTTTATGTTCAATAATAAACAGAGGGGGAAGATCAAAAATGATAAGATTCTTAGGTGGCGGATCGAGCTCTCCACCTTCGAGTATGACATCATTTACCGGCCAGGGGCCCTTAACGAATCCCCAGATGCCCTCTCACGAGGGATGTGTGCCAGCGCCACCGGGGATCGGCTACAGACCCTCCACAACGACCTCTGCCACCCAGGGGTCACGCGGCTGTTCCACTTCATAAAGTCCCGCAACTTACCCTACTCGATTGAGGAAGTTCGGTCTCTGACCAGGAACTGCCGCACTTGCGCTGAGTGCAAGCCTCGGTTCTACCACCCTGATAGAGCCCACTTAATCAAAGCTACACGGCCCTTTGAGCGGCTCAGCTTAGATTTCAAGGGCCCCCTCCCGTCCGTCGACCGCAATGTTTACTTCCTGAACATTGTGGACGAATACTCCCAGTTCCCATTCGCCTTCCCCTGCCCAGACATGACCAGCGCCACGGTCATTAAATGCCTCAACAGCCTGTTCTGCCTGTTCGGTATGCCAAGCTACATCCACACGGATAGGGGGGCGTCCTTCATGAGTGAAGAGCTACGCCAGTACATGCTGTCCAGGGGGATCGCCACGAGCCGTACCACCAGCTACAACCCCCGGGGTAACGGTCAAGTGGAGCGAGAGAACGGGACAGTATGGAAAGCAGTCACCCTAGCTCTAAGGACCAAGGGTCTCCCTATCTCCCGCTGGCAGGAAGTCCTCTCAGATGTGCTCCATTCGATACGGTCGCTATTGTGTACTGCCACTAATGCCACGCCTCATGAACGAATGTTTAGCTTCCCCCGGAAATCCACCTCAGGCGTATCCATGCCGTCATGGCTCTCCACCCCGGGTCCGGTATTCGTGCGAAGGCATGTGAGGGGCCATAAGATGGACCCTCTCGTGGAGCCAGTGCACCTACTCCACGCCAACCCCCAATACGCGTATGTCCGGCACGCCGACGGAAGGGAGGACACCGTGTCAATAAAAGACGTCGCCCCAGCCGGTAACGACAACAACCACGGCAATAGCAGCAACAACGACCACAGCAACTCTTACCCACCCACTACTCTTTCATCACCCCCGGAAGAACATCGACCAACGGCACCCCCACCAACTACCCCTTCAACAACCCTGGCGGCACCCCCGGCAGAGACCCAGGAGGCCACCGGGGACACCCAGCCGACACCCGCGACACCACAACAGCCACGTCGGTCGCAGAGGACTACCAAACCCCCGAACAGACTAAATCTATAGAAGGGGTGAATGTGATGAAATATTCCATTCATCACTGCCTGTGACTGTGGTTGGTTTCAGGTTCCCCCTTACCATTGTATTGCCTGTGACTGTGGTTGGTTTCAGGTTTCTCCTCACCATTGTATTGTGTATTGGAATGTATGGAATGTGTTGTGTGTAGGGCTCCGCCCATACCTGGCCTCTATGTAAGCCAGCTCAGTCTGGCCTCACAGCCAGTACTGCAGACCTCCAGGGAAGATACCTCTCTCCACTGCGTGTTATCTTCTAAGTTAATAAAAGCCTTGTTTTGTTTCGCTAACATCGAGTCTCGGGATTATTGAGGCACATCAAGCTATATAACAGGAAGAAATGTCAAGCATCAGGGTTTTTTCAGGTCTGCATAGTTGAAACAATTCAGAAGTTATACTGACACCACGGCCGTTATTTTCTTCTTGGAGGTGGGTTGACGTTGGGAAGGGTAGTCAGCGGGTTCCGGTCCCGCTGCCGGCTCCAGCTGGCCTGCTGACACAATTTTTGGTTAATTGGGCTCGTTAAGCCTGCCGTGTGGGTTACCCGCCCTGGTCACAAGGTGCGGGTCTGGTCAGCTGATATGCTGATGTGTTTGCAGCTGGTGCATTTAAGGGGCCATTTCACCATCAGGTCTCAGGTTGTTTCTGGTACGTCTGACTGCTGCTTCTCACCACGATGTCTGCAGAGAAACAAAAGGCAGCTCCCCGCTTCAACGAAGACTCCCTCCATGTTCTTGTGGAGGGAGTCAGAGGACGTCGGGAGGTCCTATACCCAGCTGATGGAAGAAGGAAACCTCCTCAGCAGACAAAGGCAGCCTGGCTGCGAATAGCTGAGGAGGTCAGTGCCAGGTCTGTGTATAGACGCACCTGGTCCAATGCAGGAAAAGGTTCAATGATCTCCTGCGCTCTGGAAAAGTGAGTATAAAAGCACACTTGCCTGAATTCTGCTGTGCCTGTCATCACATCCCCATCACAGAATCACAGAAACCCTACAGTGCAGATAGAGGCCATTTCGGCCCATCGAGCCTGCACCGACACATATCCCACCCGATCCCCGTAACCCCTTCACCAACACATATCCCACCCTATCCCCATGTATTTAATCCCCCTAACACTAAGGGTCAATTTATCATAGCCAATCAACCTAACCCGCACATCTTTGGACTGTGGGAGGAAACCGGAGCACCCGGAGAAAACCCACGCAAACACGGGGAGAATGTGCAAACTCCACACAGACAGTCACCCGAGGCCGGATTCGAACCCGGGTCCCTGGCGCTGTGAGGCAACAGTGCTAACCACTATGCCACCGTGCTGCCCTGTAATCACTCTGCATTGTAAACCCCACTCCTGCACATCCTGACTCAACCCAACATCCCTTGCACCATGCACCATCCCCCATCCCTCTCTCCCTATGCACAGAATCACTTCCCCATCTGACAATGCACCCTCACACCCACCCTCAAGATTATGCACTGACAACAACTAACAACTCAAAAGGAGGGAACTCCGTAATGGGAAACCACTCCTTCATAGTCTCCCTCTAAACATCTATCCTATCCTTTCTTTACACGCATTCCATCACTCTCACTGAAACTCTACTTCTATCCCTCATTGCAGGAAAAGAGAGGCCACAATTAGAGGGAGAGGGAGAGAACAGGAGGAGGACCACTATCGTACTCACAGCTCACCCACACTGAGGAGGCCGCTCTGGACATTGCGGGATCAGTGGAACAGCTCGAAGTGGGGTACGAAGAGACAGGCTCAGTAGAACAAACTGGTGACAGAATGCTGCTTCATCCATCTTATTTGGCTTTCATGAGTGACACATATGGGATCTGATGTCAATAGAAATTGAATGCTCATCGTGTGCACAATGGATGTGTCTGGAATCTACATATCACATGTCTAACTCATGTCTTTACTCTCCCACAGGACCATTAAGAGCCCTCCTCCCTACTGTCCAGGAAGAAGAGCATGAGGACTCCTCAGAGGATGCTGCATCTGAGGGAGCAGTGTCAGCAGCAATGAGCACACCCAGCACCAGCGCAGAGACGCACACTTCGGTGGGTCATATTCGAGATAGAGTAGTGTTGTCACCTGGTGTATCACAACTCACAAGTGAGCAAGAGCAGATGGTGGAGACAGGGACAGCAGTGGAGAATCCTCGTCGGAGGCCGTGGGACGCTCCTAGCTCTGCTCAGCTTCATGTAGGCGCTGTGCCTCTGGAGCCATCCAGAAAGAGAGCGGTGCTGGAGTTTCAGGAACAAGTGCAGGAGGCTCTGACTGGGTTTGCAACCATGGTGACTGCGAGTGTGCAGAGAATTGAGGAGTCCATCTCAAACATGAGCAATGCCGTGGTGCACGCAATGGCAAATGTAGGTCCCGCCATGGAAAAGATGGCAACCTCCATGGAGGACATAAATCGCCAGACTCAAATGAACATGATGACTCTTCTAAATAGTGGTTAGCACTGTTGCCTCACAGCGCCAGGGACCCGGGTTCAAATCTGGCCTCGGGCGACTGTCTGTGTGGAGTTTGCACATTCTCCCTGTGTCTGCGTGGGTTTCCTCCGGGTGCTCCAGTTTCCTCCCACAGTCTAAAGATGTGCAGGTTAGGTTGATTTGGCTATGATAAATTGACCCTTAGTGTTAGGGGATTAAATACGTGGGGTTACGGGGATAGGGTGGGATATGTGTCGGTGCAGGCTCGATGGGCCGAAATGGCCTCTTTCTGCATTGTGGGGATTCTGTGATTCTGTGATTCTGTGATGGTTAGATGGGAGGTCCATGGATGTCCCCATTATGATGACTGTCAGTACAGAGACAGGTCCTCATGGCCCCACTGATGTGCAGCAAGGTGCTCTCCAGCTACTTGCTAGCAGAGAACTGCGGGTGGCCCATGAGAGGGATGATGGTGGGAGGCGACATGCAAGTGGGGGCTCCTCTCCAAGTGCTCAAACTTCCATCCCCTTGCCAACCCCTCGGTCAGAGCCCCAGATAACTGCCGGAGCAGTGATGGCCGAGTCTGCCCCTGTGCAGCCGCAGGAGGAGCAGACTTTGGCGGGGCCTTCAAAGGCTCTAAAACCCAGAGGACGATCGCCAAAGGTGTCTAAGCAGGCGCAGTGGGGAAGTGAGCAGGCTGTCTCTACATCTACTGAAGCCACAGGGGTAGCACAACATAGAAGCACGCGTAAGAGAAAGCTGACACATAAATGATCACAAGGGTGCTCACTTGGGTGTTCTGATAGAATTCAATGTTAAGTTTCTGTTCTTTTATTATGTTGGAATAAATTAATCTTGTATGAACATTTGACATTGTTGCCATTTGTGTGCTCACAATTTGAGGTGGCACAGTGAAGGGTGAGGGTGCCTTTTATGACCAGCAATGCAGGTGACAGTGGATATAGAGTTAACACCACACACTTGCAGCCTCAAGACAGTCTCCCAAATCGTGAAATCAGCAACCTCTGACATTTGAAATGGAGCAGATATGGGACTGCAGTTGCAGCTGAGAAGTTTCCAGCTTGTTGGTCTTTTCGACACACTTACGTGGCGTGATATCTGAATGTCGTGAATCCCGAATAAAATGTTGGAAAATTGCAAAAGGCTCTCAAAATAGCAGTTAGCATGCACTTAACAAGGAGTTAAGTGCCTTAAATCTCTTACCCGCCACTTGGTGTCAGATCTGTTGTGAAATCACAGACCCGACACTCTTGAAACTCACACGGAGGCGGGATTGCGACTATAACACCTGACCTGCCTCCGAACCCGCCCTCTGAGCACCGGCAAAATCGTGGCCCACATATTCTAGACAACTATAAGGCATCAATATTGTGGAGTGAAGATTTCCTTCTACTGTCTATTTATATTAACAATTATGCAATGAGACTACTTTGAGTTACAAGGGACACATCATCAGGACCAAAACTGGACTAAAGTTGGAGCTGGGAATAACACCCTGCAAAATCTGGTTAACTCAAAGTGGGGCACTAATCCAAACACTATCAAAACGACAGTTCTGGACCTCTGTCGCTCTGCTGCTGAATATGCTTGCTTGGTATGGGGCATGCCAGCCATGCACAGAAATTGAACTCAGTTATAATGCTTGCTGCCATTGCATTACTGGCTGCCTTAAACTTACTAAGGTAGATGATCTTTAACTACTGACAGGTATTGCACCTCCAGCTGTAGGAAGAGCCAAAAGAAACAGACAATCTAATGATCCTCGCAAACCATTGTTTCAGCGCCACCCTGCTCAGAGTAGACTGAAGATTCCTGCACTTTGTCATCCCGCTCGACTCTAGTGTGAGAGTGGAGAGTAAACGCCCTGGGGAGCACATATACAAAATAAGCCTTTTTGTCTGGTTATCAAACCTTGACATCGTTTATGCCCTGGCACTGGTTGTTCAAAAGTAATGATGCGCGAATGGGGTTACAATGACAGTAGCTCAGTGATGTGCGAGTGTGGTGATGAGCCGCAAACGATGGGCCATCTGCTCTGCTGCCAACTCCTGTCTGAGTTTTCTAATGCTGCTGTTCTTACTAATTACAATGATAATGCCAAAGCATGTGCAGCTTTGCACCAGGGAAGAGTGTGAAGATACGATACAAAGAACAATTATGTATTTTTGTTATTGAGAAGATCATCAATTAGTTTCTTCATATTGACTTCCAGTCCCGTAACTCATTCATTCATATGGCACTACTTACAGTTCTCTAGACCTTCTCTGAAAGTTGGGGGAAGAGAACTGTACCATTAATAACAGATGATTTTATTTTTTAGAAACATAGGTGAAAGGACAAGACCCAAAGTATAGGAAGGTTGAGAGCTTGTTGTGAGCAGGTGCGCTGGGCACCCATTTAAAGGCCTGTTTGAAAGTTGATTCAGGTGGGAAAATGGGTGCACAAGACCCCCACTAGATTTTTGAACTCCTGGTCGGCCATTTGTCAGGCGAGAAACGGGCAGCCGGCAGTCGAAAGTGTCCCCCAATAGCTCATAACTGGAACTAATCTCACTGAGAGGTAGTGTAATGGGGAGTGTGATAAGAAAGGGATATCCCATTCTGGTACAGCAGAGGGTGCTCTTTCACTTTGGAGTTGAGGTGCATGGCAGAGTCAACACAGAGCTGTTTTGCATTTCATCTGATCCATAGAATAATTGACCTTCAACTGTTTAATGCTGTAGTTATCTAGAGAATAAAACACATTTTCCTTTCTATAGCATTGCAAACAGTTCTGAGGAAATATTTTCTTGAGAAAAATCTAAAAATATAAGGGATAGAGGTAGTGGAATGTCCATTCTAAAACAATTTTTCTCTTCAAATGAATCTCCCCTAACCTTCACTATTGAGCATACAGGATGGACCAGAATGTAATCATGCTAACAGATCCCATCACTAGTCCAGTCTAGTGTTTTGATGCTGTGGCTGCAGGATGATATCTGTCAATGTGAGTGATTATTGGGAAATGAATACTGTCAGTTGAGTAGGCGGGCCTCCCTTACATACATGGTGAGCATGTCTTATTCTGATGGAAACAGAAGACGTCAACACTCTAACTATAGCTTGTAACTTGTGACTGAATGAGGGACAGGGATTTGTGAGAAATGGCTAAGCTAACACACAATTATTGGCACAAGGTTACTGGCCTGTGGGGGTGTGAGGAGAGGTTGGATTTCATAAGTAGACAGGGCAATTTTACTATATGTGCCATGAAATTGTGATGTGCATTGGTTCCTAGGTACTGTGCTGGCTCCAGAAGTTTACAAGTCCCAACACTGTGCAAATCCAGCTTCTGATCACCTAGATGAGTCTTGCTGAAAGTGATTCAGGTGCAGAGATTTCAGATTCAGTGGTGTTGCAGTAGAAAACTGGGCCAGAAGTTTCAGCAGTGATGTCATTTGGTACTTTAATAATGAACAAAAAAAATCAGAACTGAATAATCAATCACAGAGCTGAATAATCAATCTTTTAATATGATAACTGTACCTGAGAATTGTAATGCAGATAGGAAAAACTTAAGTGCGGGGTAGTCACAGAGAAAGAATCCATTAGAGAAGCCAGTTAAGTATGATTCCAGAAACTTTTAGGCTAATTTGAATCGGTTCCCTCTATTTGAAAATAAACTCAGGAACAAGGTAAGTAAAACTGAGGCTTAGCTAACATTCAGAAATATAGAAACAGGAGTAGGCCATCCAGCCCCTGGAGCCTGCTCCGCCATTCAATTATACCATGGCTGATCTTTACCTCAACTCCATTTACCTGCCCTAGCTCCAAATCCCTTGATATCCTTATCCAACAAAAATCTATCAATCTCAGTCTTGAAAGTTCCAATTGTCCCAGCATCCACAGCCTTTTGGGGGAGAGAACCCCAGATCTCTATTACCCTTTGTGTGGAGATAGGTTATAGGACTTGTTATTTTGAGGGCTTTGCACACATATAATTATTGTGAAAGCCAACACAGTTACATAAAACAAAATAAATGACAATGAGCTTTAGAATGAAATGTTAGCCGTCTATTAGGCTAGTTCAGTAGTGGATGTTTTTGAGCTAATGCTATTATTGGTGCTAGTGGAACTATAAGTTTAAGGGTATTAGCTGCTGTTGATGATGTTATCCTACAAATGCTTAACACACTTGTACCAAATTCTTCACTCCCCTATTGTAACGTATATATTAACCTGTTTATTCTAAATGGGTTAATACTTACATTAAAGTAGCAGAGGGAGGAATTTCTTATTAGTGCATTAAGTACTTGTACGATGACATCGCTGACAGTAATTTATACCCTTTAGTGCTCTTATTATATTCCTAATTGCACAATAATGTTGCCTTCAAAGAAATAAGGCTGAAGAATTGCATTGTAGATAACAGAGGCTATAGCAGCTGTTGCAATGGGAAGGCATTGCAGTGGAAGGGGAGATGATAGATGCAGTCTGAATCAAAATTAGTCATGGCAAGGACAACAAAATAATAATTGGCATCAGCTACTGGCCACCAGCTGAAGCGTCAGCTAAAGAGCCGTTGGAGCAAATAGAAGGAGCTACAGGAAATTGTGATATATTAATCAAGGAGGATTCCAATTAAGTCCCAAAAGCAAAGTGCTCAGATCAGAGGCGAGTAGAAGAGAGGTACGATTGTGTAAACAGTTCCATAATGGACTATAAAATAGTGAATATATTTTTGAAGCAGGGTACCAGAGCTCTAGCAGTATTATATTTCACGGTTAGTCATCCGCTAAAATTAATTAGCAATCCAGAAATAGCTTAATGCCTGGGCTCTAGTAATCTCACACTGCTGGACACAATTGTCAAAATATGGATCTTGAATTTGTTTGTAAACCTACCTAACCTCAATTTCAATGTTATTCTAAGCTGTTACACTTTTAATTGTTGGGAGAGAGTCCTGTCCATGTACAGCTCTCTCCTGGTCAAGACTGTCCCAGATCCAGCAAAGCAGGAGCCAGACAATGTAGATGCAGCTCTGCCTGGTGAGGGTCTGTGCTGCAGTTACCGCTTTCAGACGGGTAGCTGCAGTGTAAACGCACTGTAAGACAGAGGTCATAAATCACCTTGAAACCACTTCTTTACAACAGTGTTTTCTGTAGACAGATGTGGAGGGACAGGACACAACAGAAGTCAAAATTGGTTGTCAGGTACACTGGTGAAGAAAAACTTAAATGGCATTTTAATGTTAGCTTTCTAGTATTGATTAGGGGTGCAATTGCTCAGGAAGGGATGGTGAATAGAATAATCAAGTATCGCTTATTTCACGATGACATTGCAGGTGATACATCTACATTTTTAAGATGCAATGTGTTTTTTTACATAAGTTATATTATGTCACATGTTAACAAAACCTTCAAAATAAAGTTTGGCCAGTGCTTTTAAGAGGTGACAATAGTCTTTAATTAATGTGCTATTACCTCAGAAAGATTGTCATGATTAAAATAATTGTATTTAAGTTTATCTTTAATAAGTTATTTTAATTTTAGCTTTAACCTCAGAAATATATATGCTTTCATTGGCCCAGTAGAAATGGTTTAGTGATCGTAACCCACGAGTCCAATTTTAATTTATTTGTTCCCTCTTCAAGAAACCCTGGCTTAGATGTCCATTATGAATGTCTCAATTTGAAAAAAGGAGCAGTTTTCATGAAAAATTGCTTGGTAACCTGTTTGTTGCAAGCGTAATGAAGTGACGGCATTGCATTAAAATATGTAATTCCATAACATGTGTGTGATATTGTCATAATGAAAACAACACCTCCTAACTCCACAAATGAAAAAAAGGTTTCTGATGATGACAGCCCTTTAAATGATGTGTTGCCTCATATCGGGCATGTGGAGCCAGGGGACAAATAGCTGAACGGATAGCAAATTGTCTAAAAAATAGGAAGCAGAGTATGGGTAAAGGGAAGTTATTCAGATTGGAGGAAGATAGAAAGCAGTGTACTACAAGGATCAGTGCTGGGACCTTGTTATTCATAATTTACATTAATGAATTGGACTTAGGAATAAGTAACTCAATATTAAAATTTGCAGATGATACCAAACTGGGGGATGGGTTGTGGGGGGGAGGCAACGGTGGGGGGGGGGAACGGCGGGGGGTGTATAGCTAACACTTAAGAAGAATAAAACATAATACAAGAAGACATTAGAAAACTTACAGGCTGGGCAGTTAAGTGGCAAATTAACTTTAATTTAGATAAATGTGAGGTAATGCACTTTAGTAGGAAAAGTAAAACTATCACCTACATCTTAGAAAATAAGAAACTGAATCGGGCAGAAGAGCAAAGGGATCGAGGGATACAGGTGAACAAATCATTAAAAGCAGCAAAGCAGTTAAAGATGCTAACAAAGCACTGGGATTTATTTCTAGGGGTATAGAATTCAAAAGTAGTGAAGCTATGTTAATCTTGTATAGGACCCTGGTCAGGCTGCACTTAGAGTTCTATGCATAGTTCTGGTCTCCAAACTATAAAAATTGTTGTGTATGTACCTTTAAGAGAAGAACTGATTTTATACTGCAGTACCGGCAGTGACCACACCTGTATAAAAAGCCCTAGCAGGCTTCTGTACTTCAGTCTGACGTTTACTCTCTGTTCAGTAAATACCTGTTTTATTGTTCTTCCACAGTCCGTGTATTATTAAGGCGCGGACTCTACAGTGGCGACGAGCAGGTTCGAACTCACCTGCAGTACTGCATCACCTCACGGGGATCTTTCCCTGAGAAGAAGTTTCTTGGAGGTCGAAGTCAGAGCAACGGGCGTCGACCGCGGGCAACCGCCCAAGGATCCATTGGAGTTCGGAGAATTGCGGGAGAGGCTGTGGAGAGCTGGGCTTGGCTCCCCAGTCAAGGTGTTCCAGCAAATCATGCTGGTAGCAGGTAGTGCGCTGACCCTTCCGAACTGCGGCAGGCTCGAGCTCGATCGAGCGGCTCTGCAAAGGGGCCGCGCAGCGTCGCCGGGAGGAAAGAGAGAGAGAGAGGGTGGAGCACACAGGGCGCGGTCGGTGCTCAAGAACCGGGCAGCGGAGAGAAAATAAACGAGGGGAAGGAAAAGTGAGATGCGCCGAAGCCGCGGGTCGCCGCCATTACCCTGTAGAACGCTAGGAGCAGCGTGGCAGCAAGGGGAAGAAGGAAAAGCGCGGGAGGCGCCATTTTATTCCATTGGGGAAGAAGGAAAAGCGCGGGAGGCGCCATTTTAAATCACCCAAGATGCCAAAGAGTGGCAGTATCACTGCTTTCGACAACGAGGTAGAAGACTGGACCACGTATGTGGAAAGAATTGAAGTGTACTGCAATGCCAATGAGGTGGCCAATGGAAAGAAGGCGTCGGTAATTTAAATTTAATGGGCGCGAGAACGTATGGCCTATTGCGGAATTTAATTACCCCAGCTAAACCAATGGAGAAAAGTTTTGAAGAGATTGTTAATATCTTACAGGAACACCTAAACCCTACACCGCTGCTGATAGCAGAAAAATTCAAGTTCCATAAAAGAAACCAGCACAGAGATGAGAACAATGCTGACTATCTTACGGAACTACGCAAGTTATCGAAGCACTGCCAGTTCGGAGCAGGACTGGCAGACACCTTACGGGATAAGTTTGTCTGCGGGCTCCAGAGTGAAGGAACCCAGAAACGACTACTTTCGGAAAAGGACCTGACGCTAGAACAGGCTTTCAGCGTGGCAGTATCCTACGAAGCAGCAGCACGGGGAGCTGTGGAAATACAACAGAAACCACAAGAATACAGCGCTAACGAAATGGCGTATGGAGCAGAAAAGTGCTATTGCTGCGGCAGAACAACCCATGATCAGAAGGACTGCTGGTTTAAGGACAAAGTATGCAGGCAATGCGGGAAAATGGAACATATAGCAAGAGTCTGCAGGTCGGGAAAGAAAACCAACACTACAAGAACTACTAAGGAAAAGTACAAGAAAGTAAAAAAAATGACAGACAGTAGTTCGGAAGATCAGGAGAGTGATAACGACTCCGGGAGCAGGAGACTAAGTTGTCTAAAGTTTCACAACGTGATCGCAAAGGAGGATCACCGAACCATTTGGGTCACCCTCATGATAGCAGGGTCCCAAGTAAAGATGGAATTGGATACAGGATCAGCCCTAACTGTCATGAATCGATGAGACTATGAGCGGCTATTCTCACATATACCCTTAAAGGACACGTCCATTGTATTGAAGGCATACACGGGGCAAAAAGTCTACCCCAGAGGAAAAATAAGGGTGCCAGTTAAATACAACGGCAAGGAAACACAGAAACTGTATCTATATATACTACAAGATGGAGGACCACCATTATTGGGACGTGAATGGATCTGAAAAATACAATTGGATTGGCATTCCATTCAGGCACTAACTGTGACTGACAAAAAGGATGATGACGTCACACCTGGACGACTGTCACAAATTCTAACTGACGCGAAAGAGGTGTTCCAACAAGGACTTGGGACTCTAAAAGGAGTAAAGGCAACGATAAAAATCGAAGATAACGGAAACCCAAAAGTTTTTAAGGCCAGACCGGTGCCGTACGCGATCAGCCCAGCCGTTGAAGCAGAACTGGAGAGTCTGGAGCGTTCGGGTGTGCTGTCCAAGGTGGACTGGAGCAAGTGGGCCACACCCATCGTTCCTGTAATGAAGAAATCATTGAGCAGCACGCCTGGGGAGCCGAAGAAGGTTCGCATCTGTGGGGACTTCAAGGTAACTGTGAACCCAGTCCTGCACACAGTACAATATCCACTTCCACGGATAGAAGATATTTTCGCCTCACTATCTGGAGGGAAACGCTTTACGAAGATTGATCTGGCCCAAGTGTATCTACAAATGGAGGTGGAAGAAGCATCTAGGAAATACCTCACGATAAACACTCACAAAGGCCTTTACCAGTACAATTGACTGGTATTCGGGGTAGCATCAGCCCCGGCTATTTGGCAGAGGGCGATGGAACAAGTCCTGCAAGGGATCCCAGGGACCCAATGTTATTTGGACGACATCCTGGTTACGGGCGAAAATGACAGTGAACACCTTGCCAACCTGGAGCAGGTGCTCACTAGATTGCAGGAATATGGGCTACGAGCCAACCGCCCCAAATGCGAGTCCTTCAGGAAACAAATCTCACATTGTGGCCACATGATTGATGAGGAAGGGTTGCATAAGTCGCCAGACAAGATTGAGGCTGTAGTCAAGGCTCCAGCACCAGAAAATGTGTCGCAACTGAGGTCGTTTCTTGGGCTGGTGAACTACTACCATAAGTTTTTGCTGAATTTATCTACAATTCTGCACCCACTGAACGCCCTGCTGCAAACTGGAGTAACATGGAAATGGAGTGATGAGTGTAAGCGTGCCTTTTAGAAATGTAAATGCCTAATCACTTCAAAAGAAGTATTGGCCCACTACAACCCAACACTACCGATTCGGTTGGCATGATGCGTCTCCCTATGGCATTGGAGCGGTGCTGTCACACAAATTCCTTGACGGTTCAGAGAGGCCAATAGCCTTTGCGTCGCGCTTGTTAACCTCAGCCGAGCGTAACTATGCCCAGATTGACAGGGAGGCCCTCAGCTTGGTGTGGGGGGTGAAGAAGTTCAATCACTATCTGCACGGGCAGAAATTCACCCTACTGACTGATCATCAGCCCCTGGTCTCCATTTTTAACCCAAAGAAGGGCGTTCCGGTGATGACGGCACAACGGCTGCAAAGATGGTCACTTTTTCTAGGGGCACATCAGTACGACATAGAGTACAAGGGTACGAAGCAGCATGGAAACGTTGATGGGCTGTCGCGCCTACCGTTGCCTACGGTAGAGGAAGCACCTGCAGTGAACCCTGTTGAGATATTCCATGCGACCATAGTCGAATGTCTACCTGTTACAAACTCAAGTATAGAGAAGGAAACCCGAAATGACCCGACACTCTCTCGGGTCTATGATTTGACGGTGAAGGGATGGCCAGCACATGGCGACTCACTGTTGCCAGCATTCTCGCCAAGGAGAGAACAGCTGTCAGTGTGCCGGGGGACCCTGATGTGTGGATCCCGAGTGGTAATTCCACCCAAGTTGAGAGACAGAGTGCTCAATGAGCTTCATGAGGGTCATCTGGGAGGGGTAAAATGAAAAGCCTAGCCAGGGCTTATGTGTGGTGGCCGGGAATCGATAAACAAATTGAGGACCTGACCAAGAGCTGCTCAGGATGCCAGAAAGTCCAAAATGCACCACCACAGGCCCCTCTACACCCATGGGAGTGGCCCTCATCTCCATGGCAACGGGTACACATTGATTTTGCTGGTCCATTTATGGACTCAATGTTTCTAATCGCCGTGGATGCCCATTCGAAATGGCCAGAGGTCATCAAAATGTCCTCCACCACCACGGAGAAAACTATTGCAGTCCTACGGACCATCTTCGCCAGGAATGGCTTGTCAGAACAGATTTGCTCCGACAATGGGCCACAGTTTGTGTCCGAGGATTTCCGGAGGTTTCTGAGGAATAATGGGGTGAAACATTATACATCTGCCCCATATCATCCAGCCACAAATGGATTGGCTGAGAGGTTTGTTCAGACCTTTAAAAAGGCAATAAAGGCGATGTATAACAACGACATACCACTACAACACAAGGTAGATAATTTCTTGTTTGCTTACCGGAATGCAACACATGCAGTCACCAACCAAGCTCCAGCCATAATGTTCTTCAACCGAAGGCTAAGATGTCACCTGGATTTGCTCAAACCAAACATAAGACGAGATGTTGAGGATAAGCAATTCCAGCACATCAACGAGAAGCCAACCAGGAGCTTCAAGATAGGACAACCAGTCTTGGCCCACGACTACCGAACAGAAAAATGGCAGCCAGGAACGATATGCACACAGCAGGGACCACTAATGTACACAGTGGACGTTGGAGAGAGCATCGTGAGACGCCATGCTGACCAGATTCTAGAGTCACAGGAACAAGCCAAACCTATACCACGAGCATGTGCACCTGGTAATGAACCCGAAGTACAGATTGCGTCTACCTCAGAAGCAGTGGTATTGGAAGCTGACGAACCAACCAATGACAATGAGCCAGAATTGACTCCACCGCAAGAACAGGATACTCGAGAAAGGCGCTATCCAGACAGGATCAGGAAGCCTCCTCAAAGACTGAACTTATAAATAATTATTTCAGTTGATGTATATAGTACCGAGAAAATTGTAATTGTAATTAGTTATTATTTAGTTGTTAAATGAATGTTATGTACTGTTTATCTAAAAGGGGAGGAATTGTTGTGTATGTACCTTTAAGAGAAGAACTGATTTTATACTGCAGTACCGGCAGTGGCCACACCTGTATAAAAAGCCCTAGCAGGCTTCTGTACTTCAGTCTGACGTTTACTCTCTGTTCAGTAAATACCTGTTTTATTGTTCTCCCGCAGTCCGTGTATTATTAAGGCGCGGACTCTACAAAAAGGACATAGAAGCCCTGGAGAAAGTGCAAAAAAGATTTATGAGGATGGTACCAGGACTGAGAGATTACAGCTATCGGGAAAGATTGAACAGGTCAGGGATTTTTTACATAAGAACATAAGAACATAAGAAATAGGAGCAGGAGTAGGCCAATCGGCCCCTCGAGCCTGCTCCACCATTCAATAAGATCATGGCTGATCTGATCCTAACCGCCAATCTACTATCACAGAACCATCTCCTGAATCTAACAGAATTAGACACACGAAATAGGAGCAGGATCAGGCTACATGGCCCCTGGGCCCGCTCCGCTAACCACAGGGCCATGACCGATCCGAACCTAGACCCTTTCGAAAACAGAAGACTTAGAGGAGACCTGACAAGATAGTTACTAATATATATATATATATATACATATATATATTTGTTTATGGGATGTGGGTGTCGCTGGCAAGGCCAGCATTTATTGCCCATCCCTAATTGCCCTTAAGAAGGTAATATCCAATAGGGAAATAAGTTTAAATTTCTTTATCCAGAGAGTGATTAGAATCTGGAACTCACTACCACAGGAGATGGTTGAGGCAAGTATCTCAGATGCTTTCAAAAGGAAACTAGATGAGTACATGAGAGAAAAGGGAATAGAAAGATATGCTGAAAGGCTGAGCTGAGGTCGATAGAATGGGAGGAGACTCGTGTGGAGTATAAACACCAGCACAGACTAGTTGGGCTGAATGGCCTATTTCTGAGTTGTGTATTCTATGTAATTCTATGTAATATGTCTATTCATGACTGAAGTAGTTGGTCAATAAGATATCACCGGATTGCCTTGCAACAAGATGTAATCTTGAGCTGGGTAATTGAAGTAGGTTATCAGGATATGACTGATCCAGCTTAACAGACTCTGCAGGATTTCACTAAATATAAAATAGTATATTAGCAGTTGTGTAAAGTGTCATCTTCTGAAGTGAAAATAATTTGTAAACATCCATGTCTCTGTAACACAATCTTAATAGTGACATAAAAATTGGTGATTTATTGGCACATTGACTGGGCCATTAAAAATATCTACATAACCACCGAACACCATTTCAAGGTCAAAGGTTACCATGAAGCTCAAGAGTAAAACAAAATTGAAATTAGATCTGGGTAGCAATATTTCCTGAAGAACGCTATAAATCCATAATATGCTTGAATCAGATTTCTGGAGCAAAATTTATCTTAAGAATAATAAAACAGATAAAAGTATATCTTGGATTGCTGTGAGGTACGAAACTATTCCATGAATAATTTATACATCACCAGCAGTACAGTTTCTTTCATTTCTTAAATAAAATAGTTTTTTCTCTTATGAGAGGTAAATTTTTATTAAAGTTTGGATTCAGTATTCTTTGTTTTTGAACTGTTTGGTCAGCTTTAGATGGTAAATATGGTCTCTAATGTATGAAGTCACCAGAGATTGATCTGCAGAGGATTTTATGTGATATATAAAATATTCCTGGATTGAACACATGCTCTGCACTCATACAGTAAGTCCTGAAAATTGGTCCCTTAGTGCCAAGTTTGAACTGTGAAAACGTGCTCCCCAGATTCTCTTAAGCAAATGGCGATATGCTTATTGTGTTACAATTTTAGATGTAGATTTTAGGGAATTTGTTGTTGCTACTTGGATGCAGACTAGATACTTTTACAGGGTGGAAGCTTTGAAATGATACTGGTAAAAAATGTGCATACTTGTGGTTAATGGGGTTACGGCTTAGATATTGCTCTGGAGGGTCAAAAGCCTGCAAGCTTCACAAACCCAATGCTTGGGATTTGGTGTTGTTTTAGTAAGATGCTGATTGTAAAATGCACAGTTAATTGGGAAATAGGAGTGGAATTTGTTTGTGCATCAGAACATTTACTGCAGGAACATATTCTCTATATTCAGGTTTATCCACTTTAGCTGATATTATTACCTTTTTTAATCTGGCTAATTTTTGTGCTTATGAAGCAATGGGGGAGAAATTCGGTTGGTTAGCGCCTCCTATTAGCGCCTCCAGGGGTGCTAACGGGGCGCTAACGACCTATCGCCCGGGCACGGCGATGTTAGTGCCGCTGGCAAAATTCACCTGCCGGTTTGCGGTGCCGCTAACCACTACCGCCACGATCTCTTGCGCCCGGAGATCGTGACGTCATCCAGCCGCGCATCGCCCCTGTAGCGCCCCGGACCGGAAATTCATTTTCGCCCCCTGCCTCAGTGCCTGCTGTTGGCTGGGAGCTGGGGGAGCGCTATTTAAAGGCGTGTACTTCCTGTTTTTTTTGTTGGCAATCAATGCTGCCTTGTCACTCTGACAGAAACAGACAGGCATTTTGACCTATTTGAGGTTTTCCTACTTGAAGGAGTTTTGCTTCTGACAAAAATTTATCAGGTTCATTTGTCTTACTTTTGATACTGCAACATTTCCAGCACTTAATGGGGGCTATACTGGCACTGGACCTCGCCCTCCAGCTTCATCGTCAGAGGCAGTGGAGGCAGAGAGAAAGATTGGAAACGTGGCCAGAGGGAGGAGGGCCAACAGGGCTCTCAACAGGAGGCCTTGCCCTCCCAGGGTTTCCCGGGAGCAGTTCTCCTACATTCACCTCTCAGAGGAGCAGTGTCTTAGGATGCTCCGCTTCAGCAAGGAGGTGGTCACAGAGCTCTGCCACCTCCTGCAGCCAGAGCTCCAGCCTCAGCTCAGGGCCAGGATGTCTATCTCAGTGGCAGTTAATGTCACAGTCGTTCTCAATTTCTACGCCAGTGGCTCCTCCCAGGCTTCAACAGGGGATATTGTAAACGTTTTACAGTTCACCGTCCATTGCTGCATCCGGGAGGTGACAGATGCTCTGTACAGAAGAAGAAGTGAGTACATCTCATTCCCCATGACCAGAGAGAAGCAGGATGAACGCTCATGTGGCTTTGCAAGGATAGCAGGCTTCCCCATGGTTCAGGGCGTATTGACTACACCCACGTGGCATTGCGGGCACCTCATCAGAATGCAGAGGTGTTCCCTAACCACAAAGGCTACCACTCTCTGAACGTTCAGTTGGTGTGTGACCACAGACAGCTCATCCTCGCTGTCAATGCCCGCTATCCTGACAGCAGTCACGATGCATTCATCCTGCGACAGACTGCTTTCCCAGCACTGTTCCACCCACCACATGAAGCTCGCGGCTGGCTACTCGGATACAAGGGTTATCCACTCACCACCTGGCTGATGACACCCCTCCGCAACCCCAACACTCCTGCTCAACACGCCTACAGTGACAGCCATACCACCATCAGGAACCTGATGGAACAGACTATCGGTGTGCTAAAGCAACGGTTCCGCTGCCTTGATCACTCTGGAGGAGCCCTGCAGTACTCCCCTGATCGAGTCTCCCTTTTCATTGTTGTGTGCTGCATGCTGCACAACCTGGCCACTCTGAGGGCACAGCCATTGCCACCAGGTATTGGAGGTCCACCTCAGGAGGAGGAGGAAGGAGAGGAGGAGGAGGATGCGGAGGATGCGGAGGAGGAGCAGCACCAACGTAAGAGGGAGCCACTGAATCTTGCTTCTGCAAGGGCCGTGTGTGAGCGCCTCATTACACAGTGCTTCCAATAAACGAGATAGCACATGGCAATTGCGCAGAACAACCACATCATTACAGCCAGCTCGCAGCCCCTATCACCGGGCAAAGGTCAAATGAGAAACATCACAAAATTTGCTATATCGAACTAAACATTTATTATTCTGCACAACCAATAATAAACAAACACAGCAATTTATGAACAAACACAACTGGTTCTTAGCAAACAGAACTATTTCTTACCAAACTGAACAATATATTTACTAGCACATCAATTTTTGTACACACACTCCCCCCATTTGCTATTACAGTAACATTTTATTTACTGGGACTTCCTCAACGATTTCCCTCCCCTTTGCAAATCCCCCTCCCAACCCTACTGCTTCTCCGTAATGTGGCCCCAATGGCTGCAGCAAGGCTGGTGGAAGGCTGCTGAGTCTGGGAGCCAGAGGCTGCAGATGGCCTTGCAGAACGCCCTCGACCAGCTCTGGGCCTGGAAACCCTGGTTTGTAGACTGCACCACCTCAGCATGGGTGGCAGCAGTCTGGGATGGCTGGGTTACAGGCTGCGACAAGTGCAATGGCGGAGTGGCAGTGGTGGGAGCAGGAATGCTATCATCCTGAGGGAGGACAGCACCTTCCTGCTCGACTAACACACTGCCACTCCCCCAGGGCAGTATGTCACCATCCAGAGTGTTCTGCTCGAGCACAGATTGCTGGCCTGCTGCGGTACCGTGAGATCCCTGGTGGACAGTGGGTGACCCAGCGACTATGGCAGCAGTCAGCGCTTGCGTGGCATCAATCTGAGACTGCATGAGAGCAGGCTGAGATTGGATGGCACCAACCAATGACTCGATTCCAGCACTAAGCCGTTGTGTTGCCTCGGCCTGTGCTGCAATAGCTGCTGCCACCTCACCCATTACATGTGGCATGGGGTCTGGGTCCCCACGGTCTCTGTGCAAGTCGCCCATCCTCTGCCAAGTGCCAAGGATGGTCTCGAAGGTTTGCGCAGGAGCTGAGAGCAATGCTGGAGGTGGACTCCTCCACGCTCCTAGCCAGTGCATCCATGCTCTTGGGCACCCTTGCCATTGCACCCATGAGCTAGGTGTGCATGCCCATCGTCCGTCTGGTCAACACCTCCACATCGAGGCCCTCATCTGAGTCCTGTGCAGCAGAACTCGTGCGTGCACTTACCCTCTGGTTTCCCTTTCCCCATGGCGTTGCTGCAGCCCACTGGGTCCTAGAGCTTCACCCACATCAGAGCCATTTCCACTGCTCCCCTCCAGCGACCGCATGGCCCCATTATTGGACCTAGCGCCTTCGGGAGACACAGGCAGTGAGGTTCTGACTTGGTGTCCCTCCTCCTCTCCTGCGTCGCTGCCACTGGGAGGCTGAGGGACAGGCTGGTCAGCTGGTGGCTGATTATCTGAAAGGATAAAGGCACAAGAGTGGGGTTAAGGTCAGGGGAGAGGGGCAGGAAGGGAGCAAGGAATGGAGACAGTATATTTAGATGGAAAGTGGGAAGGGCTCGTGGTGTAAGGGGGAAGTGGTGTGAGAGAAGAGGGAGTGGTGATGAACATACCGTTGTTGTCCCCAAGGGGGTCGACCTCTCCGACTGCCACAGCACCCATGACCTGGGTCGCGATGATGCTGTGCACTCGCTCCTGCAGCTGTGTAAGAGGGTGCAGCTCTGACTGACCTCCTCCCGTGTGTTGCTGCTCCCTCCTGTTGTGAGCAAGCTTGGCCTGCAAGGAAAAGGAAAGCGTGTGAGTGAGTGTGCAGCTATGTGTTTGGCACATGTGCCTACCATAGTTGAATAGCTGTTAATGTATGCAAGGCATGAGATGTGGATGTGACTTTTAGCAGAAGGGCATAGTTGGTGGGTGAGTGTTGGGGATGTGGTGGTTTATACAGTGTGTGCACAGAGTGAGGTTGAGATGGTGGGATGTAGAGGTTTTTGAAGCATGTACTCACCCTGACCACCCGAGTGAGATCATTGAATTTCTTGCGGCACTGAATGTGAGTCCTGTGGACCACACTTCTGGCCGAGACGTACTGGGCCACCTCCCTCCACATCCTTCCGAACTCCTGTGGCAATGGCCTCCTGTCAGTGTCAGTGTCTGGGAACAGCACTGCCCATCGGCGTTCCACAGCCGCAACCAGAGCCTCCAATGCCTGGTCGCTGAACCGACGAGCTCTCTCTCTGGGCCTCTGATCAGCCATGAGATTTGTGGTTGATGGATTGCAACTGCTTGCAGGCCCAGTTCACAAGCAGCAATGATCAGAGTGAGGCTGTGCAGCATTATTAAACCTTCCCTTTAAGAACTGGAAGGCGCCAGTCTGCCTGATGATTTTCTAATTGACAGCGCCTGAACTTGAGTAGCGCTCTGTGGTAGCGGCCTGCTGCCCGACGTTAGCGCCCTATGAGAAGTGTGTAGCACTTGATTTAGCACTCCACTTCCCTCCTGGGGTGCTAAAACTGAATTTCGCGGTTGCTGGTGCTAATTAGCGCTGGGCGCTAAAGTTTGTGCCCAGGCGATGTTAGCACCCCAAAATGGTCGATACTGAATTTTTCCCCCTTAGTGTCAAATTTTGTGCCGTTTTGTTTTGTAAGCTCTTGCCTTCTAGGCTTTGGACTGAAGGTGCTCAAACTGATTTCATCCCCAAACCGTTGCAGGAGGGAGGCTTTTGTCCATCACTTCATGCATTTCAATGGGAATACCGCATGCGCGGTATTTTGAATGGGCCACACAGCCCCTTAAAGGGGCCGTGCATCCAAAATAAAATGAATGGGAACATTGGTTGGAGGTGCTATCTTTTGATGAGATGTTAAGCAGAGGTCCTGTTTACTGCTCGGGTAAACATAAAATATCCCATGGCACCATTCACAGGAGAGCATGAGAGTTTTCTTAGTCTCCTGGCCAACATTTTTCCCTCAGCCAACACCACCAAAAACAGATTATTGAGGAATCATTCTTTTGCTGTTTCTGGGAATTTTCCGTTGCTATGTTTGCCTACAGAACAACAGCGACTGCACTCATTGAATGTTAAGTGCACTGGGATATCCTGGAGACATAAAAAGGTCACATAAAATGTCAGTTTTTTCTTTCTCATACCAAATGACAACACCAACAATCAACTGATGCTGACTATTGCCTTTTCAGGTATTTTAAATCTCGCCTGTGGGAAATGCTTGAAATAAGAAACTCTTGTTGACAAACACTGCACATGTAAGCTCCCTGCCATTGGTGTAACAGTAAAGATAAGATTAATAACCAGCAAAGATTGAGGCAAAGTCTGCTAAATAACAACAGCCACCACCACCCACAGAATTAGTGTCTGGAAAGTGGATACTGAGCCAGGAAAAGAGGGCAAGACAAGGGACCAAAAACACAACTGAATAGGTCGATTTTGCTGAGGTTTTCAAAGTAGAAAAGAGATGTGAAGAGGCAGAAAAGTTTAGCCAGGCAATTCCAGATGATAGGGCCTAGGAGGTTGAAGCCCCTGCTAAACATGGTGAGGCGAAAGGGAGGGGGGAGGAGAGTACAAGAGGCTGGAGGTAGAGGGAGATAGTGTTTGTGGTGTATAGGGCTGAGAGGTGGTGGAGATAGGTTAGGCCATGAAGGGATTTAAAGGAAGAGGATTTAAAATGTAAGACATTGGGAATGTGGAGCCAATATAGATTAGCAAGAGCAATCATTTGGGCTGAGAATCAATGGTAGGGCAACATGTTAATTTAAATGTGTGCTATTGAATCTGTTTAAATTGAATGTTATTGTAAAATCACAGGGGATTCAATTTGTACTTTCCAACCCTTACTGTTATAAATGTGGTGGGGTGGTGCAGCAAATATGACATTGAGGTTGGATAGAGTGAAGGGAGCTTTCAGCTGGGAGTCCTTGAGCCTCATACTCCGTACTTGAAATAGAAAGTGTTCCAGTTTGCAGCATTAATATTGCTCATCTTGATGATGAGCATAAATTTATTAGGAAATATAGTGGAAGAGGTTCAATGGGCCAAATATCAGTGGGAACTAAATTTCATCAATTATCCTAAAGCATGATTATCCGTGGCCACTGTTCTACTCCACTGTAGCATCCTGGCCTAGCGCTACATGATTGTTTGTCTTATAACCTAAGGCGCTTTTAGCTTTAAGGACCCAAGGAAATAGGGTACAGGGAGTGCAAAGTCAAAGCGACCTATGTGCTTCACTGTCCCACCTCTATACTGTTGCATTGTTGTGGTCTCTATTTAGGGGCACTGTAGTCTAATTTGGGGCCAAATCAGAGAATATATCCCATGATGCAATTACTTGTAGTGAGCAGGCCAAGATCTTTGATATTCCGTCAAACCCATGCATTAGCATTCTTGCTTTAGGACTCTAACTCAAAAGAGAATTGGATAAATACTTGAAGGGAAAAAACATGTACAGGTCTATGGGGAAAGAGCAGGGGAGTGGGATTAATTGGATAGCTCTACCAAAGGCACGATCAGCCGAATGGCCTCCCTCTGTGCTGTGTCATTCTATGATTCTATGCTTCTAATACAAAACAGTGGGCTTCTGCTGCCATTGGCATATGGAAGTCAGATTGTTTACATGTACGAGTGCTGCTGACATCAGGAAACTCACGCAATGGGAATCAAAGGTAATCTAGTCAAGTGAGAGTGCCTTAAATGCAGTAACACAGTGATTAGAAGTTGTTAGTTGCTCCCAGGTTAAGCTAAATGCAAAGTTGCCAGGAATCACTGAACCCAATGGCCCAAAAGATTAAAAACAGGTCTTTCTGGCTGTCTGTCTTAGCAAGTTTCAGAAGTGTTACATCTGGCTTGCAGCTGTCAGTTGAAACCCTGCAAAGTACATTTCTACAGCTTCTGGTGTACTCCTGTGCAGAGAATAGTCATATCATCCTTTATCAGGGAACAGATATCACATTGAAATCAGCTCGTCAATTTTGTGATTTCTTAAAACTATTAATGGATAATCCAAAGCACATCCATTGTTCTCACAGAAATCTGAAAGTGCTACGCCATACCCTATTGAAAACAAAATCTTTGCCCACTTGAACCAGTCTCGGGCTTGTTAACACGAGGGAACAGGAACATTTTTAGGGCTAAAAATTGGAGTAGGTCTGAAAACGGGCACGGGGATCACGATGCATGATCAGCCTATGCCCATTGAAAGTAGCGCAGGCAGCACGCGACATTCGCGCTGCCTGCGAATTAACCATGGTGTGGAGATGCCGGTGTTGGCCTTCGAGACACACGACAATGCAAAATCGTAGAGCAGAAACTGATAGCCAAGTTCCGCACTCATGAGGACGGCCTCAACTGGGATCTTGGGTTCATGTCACGCTACATGTAACCCCACCTGACGTAGGGTCATCCAGACTCGAGTTGTCGTTGGCTTGTTCTCTCTACACAGATGCGACCGGACCTGCTGTGATTTCCAGCAAAAAAAAATGCTTTTTTGTCTGTTTTTTGTTTTTCATACAGATCCCAGCATCTGCAACATTTGACCCCTTGTGACCCCACCTCATTGTTCTTTGATGTAATGTTTTCCTGACTAACCTATTTGGACACCATTCACACCTTTGATTGCTGTGATTATCTCTCTGCCGAGGTGTGATAAATGGCAGTTAGAAAGATTACCTGTAATCATCTGGCATTATTCTCTGACTATATAAGCTGTGTCTTTATGCATCTCTCCACTTCACCTGATGAAGGAGCAGTGCTCCGAAAGCTTGTGATTTCAAATAAAACTGTTGGACTATAACCTGGTGTTGTGTGACTTCTTACATTTGCTAATTAACGTTATTGATGCCTGCAGTCCAGGGATGAGAGCTCTGCTGAGTGGCTGAGCATTCAGCAGGGGGGCCCAAGATAGTGGCAGGTTAGCTCTATTTAAAGCTGGCCTCCACTGCAGGAATACTTATTGTATAGCAGGGTCATTGGAGTATTGCTATGAATTCAAACATTTGTTTTAAAGCATCAGTAGCTGTGTGATTAAAGCTACCTCACAAAACAGCTGAGGGGAGAATCAAGGCTCGACGTCTGTCTGAAGCAAACACATGTCCCAACATTTCTAGCCCCCGCTTGCAAAAACTCTCCTTCATAATACATTGTGAATTATCTTCTTGAAGGTACTGTGAGAGCAGCAGGAATAGCAGCCAGGAAAGCCTACTGGCTGCGAAATTCACCTCCGTAGCGCCGGTACCATCTCCTCCACCTGGGTAAGGCTTGCTCACCACTCACTGGTTAGTTGCTGCTGTCTCCTGTTCTGCACCACCTTGGCCTGCAAGAGAAAGGGAAGTGTGTCAGTGAGTGTGGTGCAATGTGTTTGGGTGATGTGCCTGTCATGGGTGAATAGCTGGCAGTGCGTGCAAGGTCTGAGATGTGGGTATGAGGCTTGCAGCAGTGGTGTGTGAGGGTGAGGTGAAGCTATGAATGAGGCTAGTGCTGCAGTTGGTGGGATACGGCATTTGAAGATCCATTCACTGACATTGCCCACTTGTGTCTAGAGGGCCTCCTGGCCCCCTGCGGGTAGAAGACCTGTCATAGAATCATAGAATGGTTACAGCACAGAATGAGGCCATTCGGCCCATCGAGCCTGTGCCGGCTCTCTGCAAGAGCACTTCAGCTAGTCCTACCCCCCCGCCCTTTCCCTGTAGCCCTACAATTTTTTTTCCTTCAGGTACTTATCTAATTCCCTTTTGAAAGCCACGATTGAATCTGCCTCCACCACCCTTTCAGGCAGTGCATTCCAGATCCTAACCACTCGCTGCATAAAAAAGTTTTTCCTCATGCCGCCTTTGGTTCTTCTGCCAATCACCTTAAATCTGTGTCCTCTGGTTCTCGACCCCTCTGCCAATGGGAACAGTTTCTCTCTATCTACTCTGCCCAGACCTTTCATGATTTTCAACACCTCTATCAAATCTCCTCTCAACCTTCTCTGCTCTAAGGAGAACAACCCAGCTTCTCCAGTCTATCCACGTAACTGAAGTCCCTCACCCCTGGTAAATCCTTTCTGCACCTTCACTAAGGCCTTGACATCCTTCCTAAAGTGCGGTGCCCAGAATTGGACACAATACTCCAGTTGAAGCTGAACCAGTGTTTTATAAAAGTTCATCATAACTTCCTTGCTTTTGTACTCTATGCCTTTATTTATGAAGCCTAGGATCCCATATGCTTTTTTAACTGCTTTCTCAAAATGCCCTGCACCTTCAACGATTTGTACACATATATCCCCAGGTCTCTCTGTTCATGCACAGCCTTTATAATTGTACCCTTCAGTTTATATTGCCTTTCCTTGTTCTTCCTACCAAAATGTATCACTTTGTAGTTTTCTGCATTAAATTTCATCTGCTATGTGTCCTCCCATTCCACCAGCCTGTCTATGTCCTCTTGATGTCTAACCTCCTCACTGTTCACTATACTCCTCCCAGGTTGATAAGGGATATTGGGGGAGGAGATAGCGGAAGGGCTTGCCATAATTTTCCAATCTTCCTTAGATGCGGGGGAGGTGCCTGAGGATTGGGAAGTGGCAAGACAGTGGTGTTCCCCAAGGGTCAGTGCTGGGGCCACTGCTTTTTGATATATATAAATTACCTGGATATTGGAACAGAGAGTAGAATTTCTAAATTTGCCGATGACACCAAACTTGGGGGTGTGGCTGTAGTGTATGTGCCTTTAAGTCAGAACTACTTTTTACAGCTCCTGTATACTGTAGTACCGGCAGTGACCACACCGGTATATAAGCTGTGCGCATGCCTCTGTACCCCAGTCTAGAGATTACCCTCCTCCAGTAAAGACCTGTTATTTGTTTATGTACAGCATCCGTGTGATTATTTATCCACTGAACCACGGATTCAACAGTGGCGACGAGTGTCGATGCGAATCTACCTGCAACATAAAACAAAACAAAACAAAAAAAAATAGTCGAGTCCAGGAACATGGGCGTTGACCGCGAGCAACCGCCCAGCAGTCAGGCAGAGATCCAACTTCGCTGGGGAGGCTGTGGAGAGTCGGGCTTGGTTCCCCAGCCAAAACGAGCAGTAAGAGACCGACGACAGGTCCAGAGCAGACCCTTCCTGAGCAGCGGCGGCTGGAGCCAACTGACGGCAGAGAGAGAGGGCCGAGCAGCGTCGATGGGGTAAGAAAGAGGGTGACGAGAGCAGGGTGCAGCCGGGGGTTGATCACCGAGCGGCGTCGAGGAAAAATACTGCAAACCGGAGAGAGAGAGGGTAAGAAACAGCCGGGTTCTAGACTGAGCGGCGTCGACAAATATCAAGAGAAGAACGTGCAGAGCACAGCCAGGGATCACAGGCTGATCAGGGTCCGCGGGGCGAAGCAAGGGGAGACGCCATTGAGCCACGGAGAAGCAGGGAGAGCGCGGGAGACGCCATTGAGCCGGGGAGAAGCAGGGAGAGTGCGGGAGGCGCCATGGAGCCACGGAGAAGAAGGAAGAGCGTGGGAGATGCCATTTTGCGAAGCCGCAGCGGAGAAGACGGGCGAGCGCGGGAAGGAAGGAAAGTGCGGGAGATGCCATTTTGTGCCAGCGGAGAAGAAGGGGAAGCGCGGGAGGCACCATTGGTGATAGTTAACGCACAACCAAGGATGCCGAAGAGTGGCAGTATTTCTACGTTTGACAATGAAGTCGAAGATTGGCGACATATGTGGAACGTATTGAGGTGTACTGCAGGGCGAATGAAGTGCCAGATGCTAATAAAGCACTGGTTCTGTAAAATTCCATGGGTGCAAAAACTTATGGGTTACTGCGAAATCTAATAACCCCAGAGAAGCCGGTAAACAAGAATTTTGAAAGCATAGTAGAAATCCTACAGGACCACTTAAACCCCACACCGCTGCTGATAGCAGAACGATTTAAGTTCCATAAAAGGAACCAACACAAAGACAAAAGCAATGCTGAGTACCTAACGGAACTGCGCAAGCTATCGAAATACTGCCAGTTTGGAGCGGGACTAGCAGACACGTTAAGGGACAAGTTTGTGTGTGGGCTACAAAATGAAGGAACCCAGAAACGGCTTCTATCAGAAAAGGACCTTACGCTGGACAAAGCTTTCAGTATGGCAGTATCACATGAAGCAGCCGCAAGGGGCGCTGCAGAGATACAACGGAGACCGCAAGAATATGGCACCAACGAAATGACCTATGGAACAGGGAAGTGCTATCGCTGCGGCAGAACAACACATGACCAGAAAGATTGTTGGTTCAAGGACCAAGTGTGCAGACAGTGTGGGAAAGCAGGACACATAGCAAGAGTCTGCAGGTCTGGGAAGAAAACCAACAGTAAGAAATCTCCACAGGAGAAGTACAAAAAGGTACACCAGGTGATGGACAGTGCTTCAGATGAACAGAAAAGTGACACAGACTCTGGAAGCAAGGAGCTGGGTTGTCTGAAACTACATAATGTAACCGAAATGGAGGATCACCAGGCTATCTGGGTTACACTCAAGATAGACGGAGTCCAAGTGGAAATGGAATTGGACACAGGGTCAGCTCTAACAGTCATAAATCATAGAGACTACAAGCGGCTATTTTCACACATACCCTTGAAAGCTACAGAGATTGTCTTGAAGACGTATACGGGGCAAAAAGTCTACCCCAAACGAAAAATAAGGGTGAAAGTGACATATAAAGGTCAGGAAATACCTAAAATGGATATATATGTATTGCCAAATGGAGGACCACCACTGCTAGGATGTGAATGGATCCAGAAGATACATTTAGATTGGCATTCCATACAGGCACTGAAGGTGGAGGCCAAAAAGGATGACGACGTCACATCTGGTCGATTGTCAAAAATGCTAACTGACGCAAAAGAAGTGTTCCGGGAGGGACTAGGAACACTAAAAGGAAAAACAGCAACAATTAAAATAGAGGATAATGCAAGCCCAAAGTTTCTGAAGGCCAGACCAGTGCCTTATGCGATCAGACCAGCAGTTGAAGCAGAGCTGGAAGGGTTGGAACGTTCAGGAGTACTGTCCAAAGTGGACTGGAGTGAGTGGGCTACACCCATCATTCCTGTAATGAAGAGGTCGTTGAGTAATACGCCTGGGGAACCAAAGAAGGTCCGCATCTGTGGGGATTTTAAGGTGACAGTGAACCCAGTCCTTCACACGGTGCAATATCCGCTTCCACGAATTGAGGATATTTTCGCCTCGCTATCTGGTGGTAAACGCTTCACCAAAATTGATCTAGCCCAGGCGTACTTGCAAATGGAGGTAGAAGAAGCTTCGAAACATTACCTTACGATCAACACCCATAAAGGTCTCTATCAATACAACTGGCTGGTGTTTGGAGTAGCCTCGGCTCCGGCTATCTGGCAAAGGGCGATGGATCAGGTCCTGCAAGGGATTCCAGGGACCCAGTGTTATTTGGACGACATCTTGGTCAGGGGCGAAAATGACGGTGATCACCTCGCTAACTTGGAGAAGGTGCTCGCCAGATTAAAAGAATATGGGCTACGAGCTAATCGCCACAAGTGCGAGTTTTTCCAGAAACAGATCTCGTATTGTGGCCACGTGATCGATGAAGAGGGGTTACATAAGTCCCCTGACAAGATTGAGGCAGTAGTCAAGGCTCCAGCACCGGAAAATGTGTCACAACTGAGGTCGTTCCTTGGGCTGGTAAACTATTACCACAAGTTCTTACCAAATTTGTCTACGGTATTACACCCGCTGAACACCCTACTGCAAACAGGGGTACCATGGAAGTGGGATGACGAACGTAGACGAGCTTCCCAGAAGTGTAAAGAATTGATCACATCAAAAGAGGTGTTGGCCCATTTCAACCCAGCACTACCAATTCGTTTGGTATGTGATGCATCACCCTACGGCATTGGAGCTGTGCTGTCGCACAAATTCCCAGACGGGTTGGAGAGGCCAGTAGCCTTTGCGTCTCGGTCACTAACCTCAGCCGAGCGCAACTATGCCCAGATTGACAGGGAGGCCCTCAGCCTAGTATGGGGAGTAAAAAAATTGAACCACTATCTGCATGGACAGAAGTTCACCTTGCTGACTGACCACCAACCACTTGTCTCCATCTTTAATCCTAAGAAGGGCGTGCCAGTAATGACTGCACAGTGGTTACAAAGATGGTCCCTGTTTCTAGGGGCGAATCAATATGAAATAGAATATAAAGGCACGAGACAGCATGGGAATGCTGATGGGCTATTGCGCCTGCCACTGCCTACTGTGGAGGAAGCACCAGCAGTGGACCCTATCGAGATATTTTATTCGTCGATAATTGAACGATTGCCAGTAACAAACGCGGATATAGAGAAGGAGACCCGCAATGATCCGACGCTGTCTCGGGTATATGAATTGACGGTGAGGGGATGGCCAACACATGGTGACTCACTGTTGCCAGCATTCTCATCCAGAAGAGAACAGCTGTCAGTATGCCAGGGGACAGTGATGTGTGGATCCAGAGTGGTGATTCCACCCAAGTTAAGGGAGAGAGTGCTAAATGAGATACATGAAGGTCATCTGGGGGGAGTGAAAATGAAAAGCCTTGCTAGGGCTTATGTGTGGTGGCCGGGAATCGATCAACAAATCGAAGACCTAAATAAGAGCTGCTTAGGATGCCAGAAGTTCCAAAATGCACCACCACATGCCCCTCTACACCTATGGGAGTGGCCCTCCTCTCCATGGCAACGGGTGCACATTGATTTCGCTGGTCCATTCATGGACTCAATGTTCTTAATAGCAGTGGATGCTCATTCAAAGTGGCCTGAGGTGATAAAGATGTCTTCAACCACTACAGAGAAAACGATTGCAGTCCTACGGACCATATTTGCCAGAAACGGTTTGCCAGAGCAGATCTGCTCTGATAATGGACCACAGTTTGTGTCTGACGAGTTCCAAAAATTCACGAAAAGGAATGGGGTAAGGCATTACACATCCGCCCGTATCATCCAGCCACCAATGGATTGGCTGAGAGGTTCGTACAAACCTTTAAGAAGGCGATAAAGGCCATGTGCGATGATGAAATTCCACTACAGCATAAGATGGACAATTTCTTATTAGCCTACCGAAACGCGGCACATGCAGCTACCAACCAGACCCCGGCCATGATGTTCTTTAACCGAAGGTTGAGATCTCGTCTGGACTTGCTCAGACCAAATGTGCGAAGAAATGTTGAGGACAAACAATTCCAGCACATCAACGAGAAGCCGACAAGGAGCTTCAATGTAGGGCAACCAGTCTTGGCCCGGGACTATCGAACAGAGAAGTGGCAACCCGAAACGATATGTACAAGGCAGGGGCCATTAATGTACACAGTGGATGTCGGGGAGAACATTGTGAGACGCCACGTCGATCAGATCTTAGCATCACAAGAATGCGTCAACCCCATGTCTCGAGTACCTGGGGATGAACCTGACATACCGGTAGCATCTACTTCAGACCCAGTAGCAGTGGAACCCGATGAACTACCCGATGAAAGGGGGTCAGAATCGCCTCTGCACCAAGAACAAGAACCTCCGGAAAGGCGCTACCCTGAAAGGGTCAGGAAGCCACCCCAAAGACTGAATCTATAAATGGACTTTTGTTATTGAATGTACATGTAAAAATGTAATTGTTATTTGAATATTAAGGGGGTATTATTAATCTAAAAAGGGAGGAATTGTAGTGTATGTGCTTTAAGTCAGAACTACTTTTTACAGCTCCTGTATACTGTAGTACCGGCAGTGACCACACCGGTATATAAGCTGTGCGCATGCCTCTGTACCCCAGTCTAGAGATTACCCTCCTCCAGTAAAGACCTGTTATTTGTTTATGTACAGCATCCGTGTGATTATTTATCCACTGAACCACGGATCCAACAGTGGCAAACAGTGAGGATGATACCAATCGACTGCAACATAGAAAGGCTATCAGAATGGGCAGACAAGTGGCAGATGGAATTTAATACAGAGAAGTGTGAGGTGATCCATTTTGGCAGAAGGAACAGGGAGAGGCAATATACACTTAATGGCACAGTTTTAAAGAGTGTGCAGGGAGAGAGGGACCTGGGAATTAATGTGCATAGGCCCCTGAAGGTGGCAGGACATATTGAGAGATGGTTAGTAAAGCATATGGGATCTTGGGCTTCATAAATAGAGGTACAGTATTGAGTACAAAAGTAGAGAAGTTATGCTGAACCTTTATAAAGTGCTGGTTTGGCCACAACTGGAGTATTGTGTCCAGTTCTGGTCACCATACTTTAGGAAGGATGTGAAGGCCCTCGAGAGGGTGCAGAGGAGATTTACCAGAATGGTTCCGGGGATGGGGGATCTTAGCTACAAGGACAGGTTGGAGAAGCTGGATTTGTTTTCATTAGAGCAAAAGGAGGTTGAGGGGTGATTTGATAGAGGTGTGCAAGATTATGACGGGTTTGAATAGGCTAGACGGGGAAAGGCTGTTCCCACTAGTTGATGGTACAAGGACTAGGGGACATAGATTTAAGGTTTTGGGCAAGAGATACAGGTGAGACGTAAGGAAAAACTTTTTTACGCAGCCAGTGGTGAGGACCTGGAACTCGCTGCTGACGGAAGTGGTGGAAGCGGAGACACTCAAGAGGAGACTGCATAGGCACTTGAGGGAAATAAACTTGCAGGGCTACAGGGATAGAGTGGGGGAATGGGACTGACTGGATTGCTTTACAGAGAGTCATCACGGACTCGGTGGGCCAAATGGTCTCCTTCTGTGCCGTATGACTCTATGACTTCCAAGTTTTGTGTCATCTGCAAATTTTGAAATTGTGCCCTGTACACCCAAGTCTAATTCAAATGGCCCAGAAATTCGGGTTGGAGGCTTCCCGCGGGTGCAAGCCCCCGACCTGCACTTACATAGCGCGCCTGCCGTTGTGTTGTGGGCCCGCGTGGGATTCCGATCCTGGGCCTCCTTCAGCTGCCTGCGCGCAGTGCTCGCGTATCCCAGGGGCGCAGTTAGTTCGAAGCGTCCCATGGGATCACGTGGGCCATGGAGAGCCAATCGTAGCAGGGAATCTCCATTCATAAATTTGACAGGAAGACCTGTCAAATCTATGAATAGAGATCAGCCCCAAAACCTAACTAAAACTTCAAATACATTTTTTAAAAAATCACATTTTAAAAATAACTATAAATTACATAAAATAACTATTTTAAACAATAATTTAAATTTTTGAAAAAATTAATTACAGTTTTTAACGGGGCTAAAAATAAACTTACCTTTCTTTAAAGTATTTAAAAATAATAAACTTGTGGAAAAAATGTTTTAATTTTACTTAATTAACCTCTTATCTTGTTAAAAGCAGGCCTTGTGCCTGCTTTTTAAACGCGCAGCTGCTAGGGATTTACCCTCCCGAAGAAACCTGTAAAAAACCCGGAAGTTCCAGGCGGTACGCGCTGCCTCTCCGGCACACACGTTTGACCTGTGAACCCCTTCCTTCAAGGGAACGGAAGTTCCGGTGTCCAGCGCATGCGCAGTGCATGCACGAAACCGACACTTTCGTTGGCCCTACGTGTGAGTACACAGCGCGTACTCACCCGTGCGGACCCGAATTTCTGGCCCAATATATATCAAGAAAAGCAGTGGTCCTAGTATTAACCCCTGGGGAGCCCCATTGTGTAACTTCCTCCAGTCCGATAAACAACCGTTCACCACTACTCCTTGTTTCCTGTCACCTAGCCAATTTTGTATCCAAGCTGTTACTATCCTTTTTATTCCATGGGCTTCAACTTTGTTGGCAATCCTATCTGGCACTTTATCAAATGCCTTTTGGAAGTCCATGTACACCACATCAACTGCAATGCCCTCATCAACCCTCTCTGTTACCTCATCAAAAAACTCAGTCAAGTTAGTTAAACATGATTTGCCTTTAACCAATCCATGCTGGCTTTCCTTAATTAATCTACACTTGTCCAAGTGACTGTTAATTTTGTCCCGGATTATCCTGCTGGGTTTATCCTTTCACCCTTTTTTGAACAAGGGTGTAACATTTGCAATTCTCCAGTCCTCTGGCACTATCCTCGTATCCAAGGAGGATTGGAAGATTATGGCCAGTACCTCCACAATTTCCACCTTTACTTCCCTCAGCATCCTAGGATGCATCCCATCTGGTCCTGGTGACTTATCTATTTTAAGTACAGCCAGCCTTTCTAGTACCTCCTCTTTATCAATTTTTATCCCATCCAATATCTCAACTACCTCCTCTTTCACTATGACTTTGGCAGCATCTTCTTTCTTGGTGAAGACAGATGCAAAGTACTCATTTAGTACCTCAGCCATGACCTCTGCTGCCATGCGTAGGTCTCCATTTTGGTCCCCAATCAATCCCACCCCTCCTCTTACTACCCGTTACTATTTATATGCCTATAGAAGACTTTTGGATTCCCTTTTATGTTAGCTACCAATCTATTCTCATACTCTCTCTTTTCCCCTCTTATTTTCTTTTTCACTTCCCCTCTGAACTTTCTATATTCAGCCTGGTTCTCACTTGTACTCTCAACCTGACATCTGTCATACGCCCCCTTTTTCTGCTTCATCTTATTCTCTATCTCTTTCGTCATCCAGGGAGCTCTGGCTTTGGTTGCCCTACCTTTCCCCCTCGTGGGAATGTACCTCCATTGTACCCGAACCATCTCCTCTTTAATGGCAGCCCATTGTTCGATTACAGTTTTGTCTGCCAATCTTTGATTCCAATTTACCTGGGCCAGATCCATTCTCAAATCACTGAAATTGGCCCTCCTCCAATTAAGTATTTTACTCTAGATTGCTCCCTGTCCTTTTCCATAGCTAGACTAAACCTTATGATACTGTGATCACTGTTCCCTAAATGTTCCCCCACTGACACTTAATCTACTTGACCCACCTCATTCCCCAGAACCAGATCCAGCAATGCCTCCTTCCTTATTGTGGCGGAAATGTACTGATCAAGAAAGTTCTCCTGAACACACTTCAGAAATTTTCCCCCCTCTCTGCTCTTTACACTATTACTATCCCAGTCTATATTAGGATAGTTGGAGTCCCCCATTATCACTACTCTATAGTTATTGCACCGTTGTAATTTCCCTGCAAATTTGCTCCTCTATATCCTTCCCACCAGTTGGTGGCCTATAGAAGACACCTAGTAGTGTAATGGCACCTCTATTGTTTCTCAACTCTATCCAAATAGATTGACCTCTCCAGGACATCCTCTCTCTCCAGCACTGTAATATTCTCCTTAATCAATACTGCCACCCCACCTCTTTTCTTCCCTATCTTTCCTGAACACCTTATATCCAGCAATACTTAGTACCCAATCCTGCCCTTTTTTGAGCCAGGCCTCCCTTATTGCCATGGCATGATAATCCCATGTGTCTATTTGCACCTGTAGCTCACCAACCTTATTTACCACACTTTGTGCATTCACACACATGCACTGTAAACCTATCTGCGACCTTCTTGTATTCTCTCCTAATCTGGCCCCACCTAATACCATACTATTTCTTACTCTAGTGCTAGCTGTCTCTCGCAATCCTTTGTGCACCTTGTTTCTCCTTTCTAATGCTACATCCTGGTGCCCATCCCTCTGCCAAATTAGTTTAAACCCTCCCCAACAGCACTAGCAAACTCCCCCGCAAGGACATTGGTCCCAGCTCTGTTGAGGTGCAACCCATCCATCCTGTACAGATCCCACCTCCTCCAGAACTGGTCCCAATGTCCCAGGAATCTGAAGCCCTCACTCCTGCACCATTTCTGCAGCCACACATTCATCTGCTCTATCCTCCTATTTCAATGCTCATTAGCTCGTGGCACCGGGAGTTATCTGGAGATTACTACCTTTGAGGTCCTGCTTTTTAATCTCTTTCCTAGCTCCCTAAAATTTGCCTGCAGGACCTCATCCCTCTTTCTACCTATGTCGTTGATACCGATATGGACCACGACTTCTGGCTGTTTACCCTCCCCCCTCAGAATGTCTGCAGCCACTCAGTGACATCCTTGATCCTGGCACCAGGGAGACAATATATCATCCTGGAGTCACGTCTGCGGCTGCATAAACGCCTGCCTGGTCCCCTAACTATCGAATCTCCTACCACTATTGCTTTTGCGATCTGCCTCCTCCCCCCTTGTACAGCTGAGCCACCCGTGGTGCTCTGGCTATACTCGTAAGAACACAACATAAGAAATAGGAGCAGGAGTAGGCCATTTGTCCCTTCGAGCCTGCTCCGCCATTCAATAAGATCATGGCTGATCTTTTATCTCATCTCCACTTCCCTGCACTATCCCCATATTCCTTGATTCCCTTAATATTCAAAAATGTATTGCTCTCTGTCTTGAATATACTCAACAACTGAGCCTCCACAGCCCTCTGGGGTAGAGAATCCCAAAGATTCACCACCCTCAGAGTGAAGAAATTTCTCCTCATCTCAGTCCTAAATGGCTGACCCCTTATTCCCAGAGGAACCATCGACCTCACCAGTACTCAGTCCTGAATACTGGTTAGAGAGTGAGATGCACTCAGGGGACTGCTGCACTACCTGCCTGTCCTCCTTGTCTGTCTGACAGTCACCCATTCCTTCTCTGCCTGCACACTCTTACGCTGCAGGGTGACCACCTCCTGAAACATGCCGCACGGAAGCACCACAGTGACGCCAGCTGCTGCTCAAGCTCCGAAACTTGGAGCTTGAGCTCCTGCAGCTGACGACACTTCCTGCACATGTGTTTGTCCAGGACACGGGAAGCATCCTGGAGTTCTCCCATGGCACAAGATGTGCATTCCATGGGACCGAGGTGCCCAGCCATGCCGCTACTTAATAGACTTTTAAGTAACTTAACAGAAATAAACTTAAGCCTTAAAAAACACCAATCACCAGCTACTCACCAATCAGCTCCTTCCCTTGTGCTGACATCACTTACCTCGCTCCCTGATGCTCGCGCTCCCTCCAGGCTCTGGGCTCTGGGCTCTTGGGCCTACCTTTATCTGTGGCCGCTCCTCTCGCTCTCCCGCAGGTCCATGCTTGGACCTTGGGTTCTGTGGCTCCGCTCCTCCTTTTCAGTTAGATGTCCCACCAGCCTTCCTCCTCTTCACTGAATTCCTGCGCTCACCAAATTCTTCCACTCTGCTTGCCATCCACTCCGTTTACGATTTACCCAACTCTGTCTCCAAGCTCTGTGCTCAAGCTCTCTTCCTTTCTCTTCCTTTCTACCTCCTGCACTAAGGCCTCTAGTGCTGCATTTGAGGACCTTGGTGCCCTTTCTCTGCCATGTTGAGCCATTATTTACTCACAGTTGCCTTCACAAGCAGTTCCAGCAGCTGCTGAATGCAGAATGCACCTCACCTTTAGGAGGTGTAGACTGCGTTTAACAAGTGGAGGCTAACTTTAAATAGAGCTAGCTTCGCACAGACTTCAGCCCTCTACTAAGTGCTCAACCATTCAGTGCTGGGCTGAACGCAGCAATCATGGTAACTAGCAGGCAGCATGAAGGTCGCGGACTGCCTGCATTACTTTGAATGGATACAGGCCGATCGCGTATCGCGATTCCCGTGCCCATTTTTGTGCCTAATTGAAATTTTAGCCCACTGTTCACTCTGAAAGTGGACAATTGGCAACTACGCGCATAGATAAGATGCAATCAGAGCTTCTCTACATTGATCTGACAGTGCATTCAATCCTTACCTAAGATGAGCACCATATTCACATTCCCATTTCTTTCTCACGCAAAAGCATCTGAGAATGACCTATCCACTTGATTTCAAAAATCAGGGTAGGTTTGTACTGCCGTGGCCCATTATCCACAGGGAAATGGGCTGAGACTAGACTGTGAGAAAATAATATCATTTTAGATTGCATGCAGGAAACTTAATCAACGGCATGCAATCTAGATTGTAAGGGCAACCTGTTTCACCTTATGAGTTAGTTAAAGCTGATTAATACATGGGAAATGTTGGCATTAGAAGAAAAAATTGCCATTGTAACCTTTTGACACCTGTTCATGATTTCTGTGAATGAGTAAAACTCTGCAGTGTCTGAAAAGGTTCTCTGGGGTGGTTACAGAAAGAGAGAAGCTGCTGCAATGCAGATCTTGGTGTGAGCTGGATGGATGAGTAAATCTCTTGGTAATGTACTGGTATCTTATAATAATACGTGGATTTATACAGCATCTTATGTCAAAATGTCTCAAAGTGTTTCACACAATTAATTACTTTGAAGGGCAAAACTGTTGTCATGTCGGCACAACTATATTGAAATATAAGCAAGCAATTAATAGTTAGTTATTATTCCTATAAAAATCATGAGGACTGCTAAATGATTACATGTATGTACATTAGTCAATTGACCTTGAACATTACAAAGACATTTTAGAGGTTTTCCTACCATGGCCTAAATAAATTTATCTCTGCCTGCCTCAGGAGGATATTATATTAAAACCTCATTGTTTTATTTTAGAAATGATACAAATTAAAAAAAAATATCGTGAAAGAGTTGTAGATGGTGCATTTATAAGACAAAGGTAGACTCTCCAGCCAGGGGAAACATCCTCCCAGCACTTCTTAAAAAATGTGTTTCTGGGATGTGAGCGTCGGCGGCAAGGCCACCATTTATTGCCCATTAATTGCCCTTGAGAAGGTGGCGGTGAGCCGCCTTCTTGAACTGCTGCATGAAGGTGAAGGTACTCCCACAGTGATATACTTCTTTGTAGCGGTTTGGTACAACTGAGCGGCTTGTTAGGCCATTTCAGAGGGCGGTTAAGAGTCAACCACATTGCTGTGGGTCTGGAGTGACATATAGGCCAGACCAGGTAATAAGACATAAGACGTAGGAGCAGGAGTAGGTCATTTGGCCCCTTGAGCCTGCTCCACCATTCAATAAGATCATGGCTGACCTGATCTTGGCCTCAACTCTGTAAGATTCGCAAAATTCTGCAGATCCCCCAAACCAAGAAGATTACCCCAATAGAAGAGATTTTTGGACTGTTTAAAAAAAAACATGTCAGAATGGTAAAAGAATATTGGGCCTAAAAGGGGTTTAAAGTCAAAACCCCAGGATTTTGGTTATTTTAAAAGGCATGTCTAAGCCTGTGAAAGGCTGCGACAAAGGGGTTGGGATGGGCCTCTGTAAAACGAGCAGTTTGGATATTGGCATAAGCCAAACTGTCTGGGAACGTTCTGGACTGTCTCAGTTGTTTTACATAATGATAAAAGACCAGCGGAAGAGCCATTCCCGCCAAAAACTACAGAGCCATCCAAAGTATGCATAATGCAGAACATGCCACTGACCAACAAAATGGACCCTGACCTCAGCAGGAAAAGAGAAATCTTACTAATCAAACCAGAGATTAAACAGTCATTTAAAGCCAATTTAGGTTTCGATGGACCATCCCAAAACTAATTCACACCAACTTAAACCAATTAAGATAGATGGGACCAGCTCGAAACCCATTAAAGAATTCAAAAACTATTAATGTTAACGAGCCCGCCAAAAATGACAATGGGCCAGAGAAGATTTGGTGGGCAGATAAGCAAGGCCTCAAAACGGTATAACTGGGGCCTGCCTTTTCAGTTGGTTGGTGAGTTGGTTCGTTCGGTCAAGGAGTTCGGTTCAGTACAGTCCGGAAGAAGAGAGCAGTTCGGTTTTGGCCCGTTCGATACAGCACGGCTCGTGTAGAAGAGAAGAAGAAGAAGACTTCAAAATCCACATCAAGTCACAAAAGTATCAGGAGTCCAAGCCAGAAGAAGACATCATCGAACGCCTCGTGGCAACCAAAGGCCCCAAGAAACAAACAACTGAAAATATTACCAGCAACTAGGTAATATTGGGCCACCGCGACCGACAAGAAACCAACCTGGAAGAAACCGAAGATTCGCAAGTTTTTTTCCACTCTACAAACTATTCTGACTTACCCCTGGGTAAGATTTGATGGAAAGACTCTAAACCCTATTCCTGATCAAAAGAAATTGGGTACTTACCTGATAGATCCAATACGCACCCGACCGCATCAGCGAACATGCGGAGACTGAAACAGCAACGCAGGTGAAGTCTTCTACCGTGTCCGGGGTACGGCAGGCCCCAACCGTCACATCTAGAGAACCCCAAAATCGCGAACCTCTACAACTGTCAAAAGAAGTCGTTTGGTGAGCATTATCCCTGGTCCTCTGGAGTCCAATTTAGTTAGTGTAGTGGGATTGGGAGGGGTGAAGTGTTCTGTCTATTGTTATTCTCCCTCGTATATTCCGAAGTGTTCCCCCTTTTAGAGTGATAAGATTATTGTGTTGTGTATTTTCTTTCTCAAATAAAGATCAAAGTTGTTTCACCAAAATTCAGTTGTCTGCTGCAATTTCATTACCTTCCCTGCCCGCTCCCCATAACCCTTGACTCTCTGATCATTCAAAAATCTGTCTATCTCCACTTTAAATATATTCAATGACCCAGTCTCCACAGCTCTCTGGGGAAGAGAATTCCAAAGATTCACAACCCTCTGAGAGAAGAAATTCCTCCTCATTTCCAATTTAAAAGGGTTTCCCCTTATTCTGAAATTATGCCCCCTAGTTCTAGATTCCCCCATTAGGGGAAACATCCTCCCTGCATCTACCCTGTCAAGCCCCTTCAGAATCGTATATGTTTCAATAAGATCCCCTCTCAGTCTTCTAAACTCCAATGAGTATCGGCCCAACCTGCTCAACCTTTCTTCATAAGACAACCCCTTCATCTCCGGAATCAACCTCGTGAACCTTCTCTGAACTGCCTCCAATGCAAGTATATCCTTCCTTAAATAAGGAGACCAAAACTGTACACAGTATTCCAGGTGTGGTCTCACCAACACCCTGTACAGTTGTAACAGGACTTCCCTACTTTTGTACTCCATTCCCTTTGCAATAAAGGCCAACATTCCATTTGCCTTCCTAATTACTTGCTGTACCTGCATGCTAACTTTTGTGATTCATGTACAAGGACCCCCAGGTTCCGCTGTACCTCAGCATTTCGTAATCTCTCCCCATTTAAACAATAATTAGCTTTTTTATTTTTCCTACCAAAGTGGATAACCTCGCATTTTCCCACATTAAACTCCATCTGCCAGATTTTTGCCCACTCACTTAGCCTATCTATATCCCTTTGGAGATTCTTTGTGTCCTCCACACTATTTGCTTTCCCACCTATCTTTGTATCATCAACAAATTTGGCTATATTACAGTCAGTCTCTTCATCCAAGTCATTAATATATATTGTAAATAATTGAGGCCCCAGCACTGATCCCTGTGGCACCCCACTAGTTTGCCAACCTGAAAATGACCCATTTATCCCGACTCTCTGTTTTCTGTTAGTTAGCCAATCCTCTATCCATGCTAATATATTACCCCCAACCCAGTGAGCTCTTTTCTTGTGTAGTAACCTTTTATGTGGCATCTTATCGAATGCTTTCTGGGATTCGAAATACACAACATCTACTGGTACCCCTTTATCCACCCTGCTCGTTACATCCTCAAAGAACTCCAGCAAATTTGTCAAACATGATTTCCCTTTCATAAAACCATGCTGACTCTGCTTGACTATATTATGATTTTCTAAATGTCCTGCTATCACTTCTTTAATGATGGACTCCAGCATTTTCCCAATTACAGATGTTAGGCTTACTGGTTGATAGTTGCCTGCTTTCTGTCTTCCTCCTTTCTTAAATAGGGACGTTACATTTGCGGTTTTCCAGTCCGCTGAGACCTCTCCAGAATCCAGGGAATTTTGGTAGATTACAACCAATGTATCCACTATCTCTGCAGCCACCTCGTTTAAGAGCTGTGCCACCAGTTAGCGCCCAAAGAGGGCACTTAGTGGGTTTAGCGCCACTGGCCACGCCTCCCGTGAAATTTAGCAGGGCGCTAATGGTGGCATTAGCCTGTAGCGCTGCGCCACCACACCGATGACGTCATTGGTGTGCGCAGCGCCCCGTTACCGCCCCGATTGTGAAATTTGGTAGCGCCCCCCGCTGTAACGCCGGTCGCAATTTGCGAACGGTTCGGGGGGCCTACCTGCGGCAGTAGAGGCGCTAATTAAAGGAGAGGTGCGGGGCGGCCATTTTTTTGCTGGCCGCCTGCCAGCACCTCTTCACGCCACCGTCCCCGGCCTCCTGAGCACCCCCCCGCGTTGTGCCGGCTGTGACCCAAGAGCCCGGCACTTCTCCTCGGTGCCGGGCTCTTTTGCCGGCACTCGCGATCTCCGCTCGCGCTGCAGCAGGCCCCTCCCCTTTAAGAAGGGGAGGAAGGCCTGCAGTACCGCAGCATGCTGTGCCGCAGCGTGTGGCGCTGTGGCATGTTGCGTGGTGATTTTCAGCTGCAGCACCCCAAGAGGGATGCGGGGCGCCTCGAGCAGCGCCCCGCTTCCGTTTGGGGCGCTGAAACGGAATTTCCGGCTGGCGCTCGTGGCTCCGTCCGGATGCATGCCACCGGGTCCAGGGGACTTGTCCACCTTTAGTCCCATTAGTTTGCCCAGTACTTTCTCTCTAGTGATAGTAATTGTTTTAAGTTCCACCTCACCCCAATAGCCCCTTGATTATCCATTATTGTGATGTTTTTAGTGTCTTCCAACGTGAAGACCGATACAAAATATTTGTTTAAAGTCTCCGCCATTTCCCTGTTTCCCATTATTAATTCCCCAGACTCATCCTCTAGGGGACAAACGCTTACTTTAGCTACTCTCTTCCTTTTTATATACCTGTAGAAGCTCTATGTCTGTTTTTATATTTCTTGCTAGCTTACTCTCATAAGCTATCTGCTCTCTATCATTTTGTTAGTCGTCCTTTGCTGGTTTAAAAAAAATTCCCAATCCTCTGGCCTTTCATTATTCTTCGCAACATTGTATGCTTTTGTTTTCAATTTTAATACCATCCTTTACTTCCTTAGTTAGCCACAGATGGTTCATCCTTCTCTTAGAGTCCTTTTTTCCTCACTGGACAGCAGATTTCCTTCCCTAAAGGACATTAGTGAACCAGATGGCTTTTTACAACAATCTGGTAGTTTCATAGTCAGTAACTTTTTAATTCCAGATTTATTTAATGAGCTGAATTTAAATTCCCCAGCTGCCATGATGGGATTTGAACTCACATATACTGAATCTTTAATCCTGGTCTTTGGATTACTAGTCCAGTAACATAACCACTATGCTACCGTACCCGATATCCTGGCAAGCCCTGTAAGAATTTTATATGTTTCAATGCAACCACCTCACATTCTTCTAAATTCTGGGGAATATAGGCCCAGTCTACTCAATCTCTCCTCATCGGACAATCATCCCATCCCAGGAATCAGTCTGGTGAACCTTTGTTGCACTCCCTCTAAAGCAAGTATACCCTGCCTTAGGTAAGGCGACCAAAACTGTACACAATACTCCAGGTGTGGTCTCATCAAGGCCCTATATAATTGCAGTAAGATTTCTTTACTCTTATACTCCAATCCTTTTTTAAATAAAGACTAACATACCATTTGCTTTCCTAATTGTTTGCTGTACCTGCAAGTTAACTTTCAGTGATTCGTGTACAAGGACACCCAGGTCCCTCTGAACACCAACATTTCCCAATCGCTCACCATTTAAAAAATATTCTGCTTTTCTATTTTTCCTACCAAAGGGGATAACTTCACATTTCTCCACATTATATTCCATCTGCCATGTTCTTGCCCACTCACTTAACCTGTCTATATCACTTTGCAGCCTCTTTGCATCCTCCCTCCTCACACGTTACTTTCCCACCTAGCTTTGTATCGTCAGCAAACTTGGATATATTATACTCGGTCCCCTCATCTAAGTCATTGATACAGATTGTAAGGTTCACAAAATTTTGGCAGCCCCCGAAGATTATTTGATTAAAGAAAACCTGGTTGGAATGTACTTTAAAAACCCAGGACATCAAAGATGGCTGTAGCCGGCCCTGTGGCAAAAGAGAAAGACAGCCTGTATGAATATGAAAGGAGGATCTCCCAGCACTGACTGACAAAAGGATTGAAAAAAAAAACAGCTTCTGAGTACTTAAGTACTTGAAGCTGTCAATCAACTACAGTTAGGAAGTTTCAACACGGAACAAAGGACTCTGTTTACACAAGCCTTCAGCAGTGTTGACTCAAGAGCTTAAGTGGTTGCTGTCAATTAAGTTGCGGTTGGGCGGTAACCACAGGACAAAGTATTGTTTACCTAGCACTCATGAAACCAGCGGGACATTTCAAACTGGGACAGCTCCATTCACAAACCAGTTAAATGAATGGGAAACGCATTATAGCTGCATTCAAACCCATTACAGTCAATGGGGCCAGATCGGTCCCTTTTGTGTAACCCAGATACGTCCAGATTTGGGTGCGAAGATAAGGGCTCCCAATGGGGTATAAAGGTAGCCCCTCAGGAAGCCATTCATTCTCTACCACCTCGCCTCCGGTGCCCTGCCTTCAAGAGGATCATCACAGCCTGCCCAAAGAAGTGCAATACCCGCAGTTACTTTTGAATTACTGGGGTATCTCTACTTCGGGCGGTGAAAAATCCAAGGCAGATCGCAGGGCACGGAGCAAGCGTTTCAACATCATAGACTGGTGAGCATAAACTTTCTGGCCCATTACAAGGCAACCTAGATAGGTATAAGGGGTGGGAACTAAAGGGGAATGTTGTTAAATTGTCATTTTAGTCAATTTTCCCTCGATGTGTCCGTCTTTTCTCCTCCCCGTTAAGTAAAAGTGTGCTGTATTCATAATTATTTTCACTGAATAGCAATTCATTCTTTATTTCAATAAAACATTGGTTTTCTTTGCACCAAACCACTGGTCTCGTTTTGTCTATATCGCTACTGAAATAAGTCCGGCGGTCAGAACCAAAGGGGAAGTGATTCGAACCGCACGGGGCTGGAACAGCTCAGACACACGGCTGACTGACCAGGCAAAAGCCCCAAACCAAAACACCGTTACAGAATGGCGACCGCGGCAGGACCGTTGGCGACAGTATGCGATGTAGCAGACGGTGGTCTGGGTCTGGAGAGAGCAGCAGTTATTGGTTTTCTTTTTATCACACCACTGATCTGTTTGTGGTTAGGTACCTGCAAGCTTAGGGAAGTTAAAGCAGAGAGTTGGGATAAGGAAATGGAGATTGAAGAATACCAGGCCAAGATAGAGCACCTGGTGGACCAATTTAGTGAGGGTAAAAGCCACACGAGGCACGAGTTAGAGTACCTGAAGTGCCTAGTTACAGAAGCCAAGAGTAATGAGATGAGGGTGCGGGAGGAGAATGCCTGCCTCATACAAGAAGTAAGAGAGCAGGAAGAAAAGGTTAGGGAGGTAAAGGCAGCGTATAAGCTGGCCTGCGACCAAGGGTTTGAGGAAGCAGATCATGGCCCCTGTAGGGAAGAGATAGAAAGCTTGAATATGGCTTTAAAGAGGGCAAAGGGGATGATATGTCTTATCAGCCCGAAGACAGGTCAGTTGGACTTTACCGGCAACCCAAATAGAACCGTCCCACAGGCAACACCCAGAACAAAGCTGGTTAGGGAATCAGAGGTCCCACGACCGCCACCCACAGCTCCGAGCTTTCAGGAGCTCTGGCAGCGAGGGGGGGTGGAGGATGAGGTGGTAGAGGAAGCACAGCAGGCCCCGCTAGATAGGCCGGGACCAGGACCAGTGTACCCCCTCCGACAATGGAGGTACGGTCCGCCCGTTGATGACGATGACCCAGGGGCCATCCAGAATCAGTTTGTGGTGCTGTATGGCACCCAACAGCTCAGGGCCATGGTTAGCCACATCCCCAAGCTCACTAAAAAGGGAGACCCCTCTCTGTATTTCAGGGAGATAGAACAAGCAGCTTGTATTAATGACTGCGATGACGCAGAGCAAGCTAAAATGCTGCTGTTTTCCCTGGGAGGTGATCTCCTCCAGACCCTATCTGGCGAATGCAAAAGGGGGCAGAAAGAATATGAGGATTTGAGGAACGAGATATTGGAGGCCATGGGACTCAATGATGGTAGTCCGTTTGCCCGGGTAGAAAGAACAGTACAGCTCCCACGGGAGTCCCCGCAGGCGTTCGCAGACAGGCTGTGGCCGGTCTACCGGAGCGCATGCCCGGGAACGCCAGGGCGGGCAGCACTGAACCCAGCCCAATTGACTCACTGGCTCCATTGTCTTATGACAAACAGCCTACCCCAGATCCAAGCCCAGGCTGCGGTTTGGTTTGACCCCCGAAACCCCCAGATCACCGAAGAAGCGGTGATCCGCTGGCTCACAGTAGCATTTAGAAACATGAGGGGTACCGAGACACACCAATCCAAGGGAAAAGTCCATGAGGTTAAACCTGGGGGCCTGAATAAGAAAGAGTGGCACCAGGAGGGGAACCGTCCCTCCCAGGCTAAGTTAAACTGTTACGGTTGCGGGAAGGACGGCCACTGGCGCAAGGATTGTAGAAATCCTTGGAAGAACAATAAAGCAAAGAACCCAACAGCCCCAGCCCAAAAGGCAGGGCCAGGTATCCCTCCCGCTGCGATCGAGCCACTCTTGGCGTCGATACGATCTCTCCTCCTGACCAGCCAGGGGAGAATAGCAGCCACCACCAGTGCTTTGACCCCGTCTGCCCCATCCCACTCCCAGCAATGACTAGAGCCAGAGCAGCCTGTCGACCTGTGTCCCCGCGAAAACGCTGAGGCGAGCAGGCCCTATGTTAGGATGGGGGTGAAGACAGCGCAGGGGAGATATTCGGTGGACACTGGAGCTTCCAGCATGGTGGTCCATTCGGAAGACCTGACCAATTCACCCCGGTCTAACAAGGTCCCATTTAGCTTAATGGGACCCACAGGGAATGAGCAGGCTGGGGAAAGGTCAAAACCTTTGGCCATAGGTTTAGGATCCCTCCATACCACATGGGACGGTAACCAAAAGACCAATGAGGTGGCCAAGCAGGGGGACAGAGAAGGAGAGTTCTGGGACCCCTGTAGAGCAGGCCTGGTAGCAGCAATCTGGGACAAGGGAGGCACACAGGGGATAGCTTTGGCCCCGGACCAAAAGCAGGTCCAAGCCCAAGATTCTGCCTTTAAGGCCGCCCTGGTAAGGAGAAAGAATTTAGAGCAGGGTTACTGGCAGGCTGCTAGTTATATTAAACGATGTAAGTTGTTTAAACCCGAAAAGAAAGAGCAGCCAGTTGGGACAAGGTCTGAAGTTAGAAATCCTCAGCCTGCAGCGGGTACACTCACACAGGCTGGACACACAGGTGCAGTCGCGTGCTTCAAGGGAGAAGTTCCCCAGCACTCGGCCTGAGCGATTCCCCCTCTCTTATGGGACTCCGGGGAGGAGCCTGAACCAGGTTTTAAACCTGAAGGGGAAGACTCCCAGCCACCGGCAGCCGGTGGCGAGGGATTGCCTGTCCCCAGCCCAGGTTTGGGAAGGGAGGGACCCGAGGGAGAAGGTCTGCAGCCAGCAAGGACTGTGACCCGAGCTAAGGGTCCGCTCGCCCGGGTAGCCCCACCAGCGACACTCCCTAGGAGGTCTCTTTGGGTACCCCAGCCCAGAAAAGTATGGTCACCAGCTTTCCAGTTAAAAAGGGCGGACTCCCGAGTCAGGGAGAAGCCAAAAGACAGAGGTCCCCAACCAGCAGCCATAAGCTGCGAGGGACGGGAAGTTGGGACCAGTCCAGCTTCGCTGCAGGCAGTAGCCTGCAACAGTCCTAACAGAGATTAGACTAGCCGCCCGGAGATGGGCAGTGCTTGTATATAGCTTTGTTTAAGTTTAATAATGTGTACAAGTAAGTTAGAGTGTGTTAATTTTAATTTTATATTGCAATCGGTAGTTTTAAGTATTAAAGTATAAGTTTTAAGTATGGAACCGTTCTAGACTGTTGTCTATGTGAGCCGAGGTCACGGGACCTGATCACATTCCCCCGAGCCAGGGAACCTGGCTAGATGTTTTTTTAAAGTCTTTTTCAGAGTTTCGAAAGGTGCGGAGGACCATCGTGTCTTTGGATGCTCGGGGAAGGGAGCACCCCTAGCCCACGATGGGAGGGGTCTGCGGGAGGAAGATGCCCATGAGGGGAGCTGGCCAGGATGACTGGGATCCAATTCAATCCAGTATTCTAGTGAGACCGGCTTCACATATGGGGAGGCCTCCCTCCAGTGCCCGAGGATATGAATCGTCACCCCAAGGAAAAGATGTTTTGGAAATTCTGTAAATTTGACTTTTCAGAGGTCAATAAAACCGAATTGTAACTAATCATGAGTGATGGCAGATTCATTTTTTTTTTTTTTAAAAGGGAAGCTCGTTTTCTTCCATTTGTATTTTTAACAAATATGTTTTGGCTTGGTGTTAATCTCATTAAAGATGTTGTATCGTGATAATGCTCTATGATGTCACAAGTGGTGCAGGTGTATTGGACCCCTCCGTGCTTGAATTATTGTAAATAATCATGTTTTTCTATCGATAGATGCCTACCGTGCACTGCGATTCTCTCTGAGTAAGGGGGATGGAGGTGTCGAGGGATCAGAGATAGATATAGATAAGTATAAGGGAAGGTTGTTTGGGGGGGGTCAGAAATTTTTGCTCACCTTTAATAGGATACTGCAAGCAAGTTTTAGTATCCAAGGGGGGACTGTAAGGTTCACAAAATTTCAGCAGCCCCTGAAGATTATTTGATTAAAGAAAACCTGGTTGGAATGTACTTTAAAAACTCAGGACATCAAAGATGGCTGTAGCTGGCCCCGTGGCAAAAGAGAAAGACAGCCTGTATGAATATGAAAGGAGGATCTCCCAGCACTGGCTGACGAAAGGATTGAAAAAAAACCCAGCTTCTGAGTACTTAAGTACCTGAAGCTGTCAATCAACTGCGGTTAGGAAGTTTCAACACGGAACAAAGGACTCTGTTTACACAAGCCCTCAGCAGTATTGACTCAAGGGCTTAAGTGGTTGCTGTCAATCAAGTTGCGGTTGGGCGGTAACCACAGGACAAAGTATTGTTTACCTAGCACTCAAGAAACCAATGGGACATTTAAAACTGGGACAGCTCCATTCACAAACCAGTTAAACGAATGGGAAACGCATTATAGTCGCATTCAAACCCATTACGGTCAATAGGGCCAGATCGGTCCCTTTTGTGTAACCCAGATACGTCCAGATTTGGGCGCGAAGATAAGGGCTCCCAATCAGGTAATGAAACCACCAAAATGTAGACCTGGTTGGAGCTGGATAATGCATGCTTTTCAAATAGTGAAATTTTAAGTTTTTTTGAAAGGAACAGGATATAGAAATGAAGGAGGGAATAGCTAATAAAGCAATTGAATGAGTTAGCTTAACTTGACACGATTGGACTTAATTTAGTCAAAAATTCAAGTTTTTAAAATACTTGATGGAATTGATAGGATGGATATTATTATTTTGCTTAGAATCTGTAATGTGGAACCAGTAACATGACAAAAACACAAGGAGAGGATTTTTTAATGACTTTTTTTTTTACAATAGAATTGTTAATTTATAAAATTGATTATCACCTGATCTGGCAGAAGCATTCAGAAAGGAAATGGATAGATTTCTGATTCAATGGTGAGTGGAGATGAATGGGCTGGGGAACAGAGCACCACGGAGGTGACAATGGCATATGTAGATCTTGAAAAATTGCCTAAGCGATGATGCTATCTTGATTCACTCAACAGAAGGTGAACTGAGTGGAAAGTGTTCTGAATGTCTTATCTCTCAGGGTTAAGCTGGTAGAATTTTACACAATTGCTTTATTTCTGGCTAACAAAAATAATATTCTTTCTATTGAAGACTATTTAATTTAATCACTTTTAAAATAATATTTCTAGCAATCTGATATAACCAAGGATGACATTCTGCATTTTCTCTTTTGGTCATTAAGTACAACTTTGTCAAAAGACTGATGTTGCCTTAGGCAAGTGTGTAAAGTATAAACTAAGCCTGGAGTTGTGTGATAAGGTTACAGATTCTTAAGATAAGCAAAGCCCATTGTTCCCTAAGGCTTAGTAAAAGGATTTTGTTCATTATCATAAAATCTAAGTGACAGGTATTTTTTTTTGAGACCAGAGTTTGGTCAAGCATGTCCGAATCACAATGAATTGATGGCTATGACGTTTATCAAGTGATGTTGGTCTGCCAATTATTAGCTGAAATTGCTTCTAAGCAACCATTGTGTTATCTCATTTAATGTAAGTATGGGCCTTTGTAATTTAAAAAGCCCAAGAAATATACTACTGATAAATGCATGTAATTTATACTATAATCCTCATTTAAATCAGATTTCCAAAATGACACTCAGAAGGTATTAACATTGGCTGATGTGGAAATGGAAAAAAATAACACTGATGCAATATGGGGTACCCCTCTAAGGTTAGGACTGAGGCACCTTGTTGGGGCAGAGTAGAGGAAGCTTTACTCTACATCTAGCTGAGTTATACGTCACCCGGAAGTGCTTGATACTGACACCAAGGGCTTGATTTTGTGAATTGCGGGTTCAGCAGGCCAATTAGGGAGGAAGTCACTGACATATCACGTCAACGTCAGATGTGCTACCTGTCAAGACTTCTTGAAAGAAGAAATGACAGCATTTGACAGCTCTGTGAAGCTGTCAAACACCGACATTCTCTTTAGTTTGATGAGCCCTTGTGGTGAGGACTCATCAAACCTTTCAAATTTGTAAATTTCACATGTCTGTAGGAACAGAGGTTCCAACGGCCATTCTGTGAAATTGACAAGCAGGATGTCGGCTCTCCCGATTCACCGCAGCTAAAGGCTGTAGGAAGAAAACAAGGTAAGTGAACACTTTTTTAAACTTATCACTCACCTTGCATACTTACCACTCCACACTTGCACCCATCACTCACCTCTACATCTTACTTCCAGGTGCCTCCGACCGCCTCCGACCTCCTCCACGTCTCCCGGCAGGGTTTTCCGAGGTTGGGAAGCCTTCACCTGTGAAGGTAAAATGGCACTAATCCTTTTTTCTGCCTGTTAACTACCTGTTAACAGGCAGTTAAAAGGATTAAATGCCTTTCCCGCCTTCAGGAGATGGGACCCGAAGCTGCACATCTTCCCGCCTCCTGGCAAAAGGACACGGAGGCGGGATGGGGGTGGCTTTGCCATCTGCCACCACTTTCTCCGAGTTTACTGGCTGTCCCACCTCCATGCTCGCCTCCTCGGGGCTTGTGTGTGAAATAGTAACTAGTCCATCCCCAGCAGTAACAGTCCTTGACTTGATGAGCACTCAAAACAGTAAATACTGTAAATTTACAGCAGGTCTCAGCATCTGAAAAGAAAAGAGATAGGCTAATATTTCAGGTGAAGTTCTGAAGCAGAGACTCTATCTAAAATACTAGAACCTATCTTTTCTCTTTACAAGCCTCCTATGTATTTACAGAATGTTCTGTTTTTATTTCAGATTTTCAGCATTGGCTGCTATTTCTAAGCTAGAAGTGTTTCTATGACAATCTTGGCATCCCAATGCTGAGATTCACCCTGTTTATATTTGTGGAGCAGATTCCATAGCAGAGATAGTATCAAGCAGATTGCTCATATCTAGCAGACTACTCATATCTAGGAGTTTGGGAGATTCTGTTCTCTATTATCTTGGTGAGTATGAAAAATAATTATAAACAAAATGTAAAAATAAATAAACATAAGTGCAATACAATATTACAAAAGCAAAATACTGCAGATGCTGGAACATGTACCTATCACTTTAATTCTCCGCTCCACTCCCACTCTGGCCTCTCTGTCCTCGGCCTGTTCCAATGAAGCTCAACGTAAGCTCGAGGAACAGCACCTCATCTTTCAATTAGGCACTTTACAGCCTCTGGACTCAACATCGTTTTCAACAATTTCAGACCATAACCTCCGCCCCTATTTTTTCAGACGGCAGCTGTTGATGATTCTGCTATTCCCATTTACACCTCTTCTAGACCCATCTTTTGTTTCTTTACTTGTCCCATTCGCATCCCCTTTTGCTTTGTACAATCATACCTTTTGTCATTTAATCACTCCTGCCTTCCACCCTATCACAGACCTTCCCTTTTGTTCTTTCCTCCCCTCCCCCTTTTCCCTGACCCTGCACTTGCTTAAGACATGTTGCATCTCTAACTTTTTCCAGTTCTGATGAAAGGTCATTGACCTGAAACGTTAACTCTGTTTCTCTCCCCACAGATGCTGCCTGACCTGCTGAGTATTTCCAGCATTTTCTGTTTTTATTTGCAGTATAGTATTGTTGCAGAACAAACAGCACTTTAGTTCTAAAATATAGAATGCTTCACAAGTTTGCAGAATCATCCTCCTCCATTGTTCCACTTTTATTAAATGCACTAGCTGAGGGAAACACAATGCAAATAAAAGAAGTACTCCAGGGTAGGCCTTTGCAATGCTCTTATCCTGGAGTATTAATGCAAAGGTAATTTCCCTGGATTAAAAAAAATAACTTTTTTCTAAGCTAATTTGTTTTTCAATCTTGCGGTTGCTAGCCTCCAAATTGAGTTTCCCTCTGCACAGTATTTCTGTTTAGGCATTTGTTGTTACTGCCAACATACAAGGCGACTTCATTGAAAGCTACGAACAGCTTGGGGTGTTGGGATCATTGAAACATTGTGCTTCATTTCCTAGCCTTGGAACTAATGTAAAGATGGCTGTCCCGTTCAGGCGTCTAGCAGGGTTGTAGTGGGTCTATAATGAAATGTCATTGACTTTTGAGACCCACTATTCCAAATCTATGTAGTAGAGAAATAGGCAGTTTGTCATGTCAGTGAACCTGAAAAAAAGTGTAAGGATATTATAACAAATCTAATCTTTGTTTTATGACAGTATATAATAAATGAAGACTGAGGTCAATGAATAAAAGGGAACATCAGTCGATATTGCTTTGTAATGAGGCTATGGTACATGATTGAATAGGCTCCAAATGGAACAGGGACAGAGGGCTGATTAAAACATGCAGTGAAGGCCCAGTGCTTTAATCAGATGAAGCCTGCTATTTCACAACCTATTTAGTCATGTACTCTCATAGATATTGGGCCGTATTTTGCGACCCCTACGGGTGTGTACGAGGTGCGCTCGCGCCTGTAGGGGCCGCGTAAGTTCCGGGTTTAGGCATGCGAAGCGCATACGCTAAATCCCGGAACTTGCGATCTGTCAACAATCTTCTTGACAGATCCTCCGCATCCCGGGGAGATGGGCCTCTGTGGGTGAAGAGTTGCGCTAATTGCCCAACTTCCGCCCGCTGAATGCCTGTGAAATTCTTACGCCTGGTAAAAGCAAGCATAAGGCCTGCTTTTACCAGCATAAGAGTTTTAAAAAATAGAAAAGTAAAATTTTTATCACCCATTTATACATTAAAAACCCTGTCCAATAAGGTAAGTTTAAGTTTAGCCCCGTTAAAACATATAAATTTTGCTTGCAAAAAATTAAATTTTTGTTGAAAATATTTAATTAAATGGCATTTTCATTCATTTTAAATATGTAATTTTTAAATTTGATTTCATGTGTTCATGTATTTTTTAAGTGATCCCCATTCATACTTATGTCAGTTCCGTATGTACGCAACTCCCATAATGGGAATTCCCTTATTTTATTGGTTGGGCCGGCCCACGTGATCCCAGGGGCGCTTGTGAACTGCATGTGCCCCTGGGATTCCTGGGCCTCTGCCCGCGCATACCCGGAGAGGCCCAGGACCGTGAGTCTCCATACCTCCCGGGCCACCAGGTAAATTCATAGATTTTTCACAGGTCAGAGGCATCCGCCTGCGGGAAGCTTCCGATTGCAAATTTTGGGCCCATATATAACAATTTTTATTAGACACACTGCATCCATAAATTGATGTTTCACAGCGAATTGATTTTGCAGTGATTTTGGTCAATTGTTTTGTTTCTTATTTTTTCTGTTAATAGCAAGGATTTTTGTGGGTGTTCTTATTAAGAACCTAAAAAGTACAATGCATCAACTTTGTCTCTTTTTGCTGTCATTGAATTAACTATTTCAGTGACTGTTACTTTCATTTTCTACTTTTTGTGTTGACTGTTTAAAGTTTTCAAGTTTGTTGGCCAGTCACTATCATGGCCTACCACGCAGGATCTTCAATTGTACTCTTAATTGGAAATAGTTGCCATGGTAATTATTACAGAAATTTACCCTAAAAGCAGAGGGTAGATGGAATGTAAGTAAACAACTAGCTTTAGAGACCGTAGTTTGAATCCATAATAGAAAACAAGGGCCCAGAAATTCCCAACTTTACCGCCACGAGTTAGTGCCGCAATCCTGGTGAAAAATTGCGGCCGCCACTCTAACGCTCTTCTCTGGCGCGGGACTCGGTGGCCACCATTTTTGTGAGGGTCTTGGCACTGCCGATAGCAGCGCTGGTCCTGGAGTTGCAAATATGGAGAGCGTGATGTCAGTCAGCGTGCAACCACAATTCCCCTTTCAACTTTTGTCCCACACCTTACAATCCCTCTGTTACTGACCATCACAGCATCCTCTTGGCCACAATGCTGAAATAAAAGCCACCACAAAGCAAACTTTCCAATCCAACTTTATACATCTATCCATCCAATGTGACATCAAGAAATCAACTCATCATGTTTATGTATTTTCTTAGTGACTGTCTTGTGTGTGCGTTTGCCTATCCTACTGATGTCACGCAGTGCTACCCCAGTGGCTGTAGCATGGCTGGTGGAAGGCTGCTGACTTTCACTGGGGGACACTGCAAATGGCCTTGTTGGTCGACCTTGAGGATCTGGTGGCTGGGAGTGTGAAATTGAGTGATGGTGTTTCTTCTTCTTCATCTTCTTCGTCTTCACTTTCCTCTCCCTCTTCTTGGTCACCCACTGGCTGGGCAGGCTGCTTTTCTTGAGTGTGTGAAATGAGGAAGGCATAAGGATGGAGTTGTGGTGAGGGGAGGACAAGAAAGCAAGACATACATGCGAGAAAGAGGCTAATGAGGATACGAGCATCTTGTATCCTGTCAGCCCCACCATTGGCCAAGGGCTCAGCCATACCCCTGCCAAGAATGGCCAGCACCGTGAGGTGAAGCTAGGAATGGGAGGTGTGCCTCGTGTTTGGTACAGATTGTTGGTAGGTGAGTGATTTGGGGCGGGGGGGAGTTGTGCATTGAACATCACAAAAATGGTGGCCACCGAGTCCCGCGCCAGAGAAGAGCGTTAGAGTGGAGGGCCGCAATTTTTCACCAGGATTGCGGCACTAACTCGTGGCGGTAAGGTGGAAGGCTAGTGGTCCAGTTGGTAGGAAATGGCTTTTGAACATGCATTCATTGACCTTGACCACTGGTCTGAGGTCATGAAGCCTCTTTGGGCACTGGAGCCAGATGGTGGGGGTGACACTGTTGGCAGTGATGGCCTCAGTGATCTGGTCCCACATCCTTCTTTCTGAAGGGCCTCCTGGCCCCTGTGGGTAGAGAACCTCTCTTGCAGTGTTGAACCCCTGCACAAAGCTGGAGTCCAGTGTGCAAGACCCTAGGTGCCCTTCCCTGGCTTGCTGAGCCATTTATGTTAGTGCTGAAGCATGTTTAGCATTTTTTGAGATGCGGAAGGCAATTCAGCTTTAAAAGCTGAAGACTCCCATTTGGGAATTTTTTTTAATGTAAATTTTTTTTTCAGAAGGCAATTGAGCTCCAAGGGCTAAAACTGTCTATTTTTATATAATTTTTTATATTTTTCATTTCAGAAGGCAGTTCCCCGTTAAGGGCCTGCACTGCTTTCTGAAATGACAACCTTGCTTTAAGAGAAGGCTGTTCTTGCTACAATGACGTTACGGCCACGCTACATTGGGCCCGGGACTAATGCCATCAGAATGGCCTTGCATGGTAAGTTAAGTGCTAGGCTAATGTTAATTAGCCACTAACGCCAATTTACCGGCCCTGTCAGCGACATCAGTTTCGGCAGCCATTAACACCGGCTCACTGCATCTCACAGCTTGCACACACTGCCAGCTATTCAACCATGACAGACATATCACCCAAACACATTGCACTACACTCACTGACACACTTCCCTTTCTCCTGCAGGAAAAGGAGGCTCACAACTGGTGTCAGCAGGACCTAACCGGCGGGGGACAGGCGTACCTACATAACCTGACCCCGATGGTGGAGACGGTGCTGGCCGTTATTGGGAGGGGCACCACTGAGCCTGTGGCCAGTAGTGGGTCTGAAGGAATGCAAGATGCTGGTACCCTCATACATAATCCTCCTTTTCACATCCCACTTCCCCCTCATCCACAATCTCTTCTGATTTACAAGCTGCACATGGTATAAGCATGCACCTCTTGCTTTTCCCCCACCCCTCACCACAACTGCACCCTTGTGCCTTTCTCCTTTCAGATAGCCAAGAACTGACACCTGGCCAGGCACAGATAGGGGAGCATGAAATAAACGAACATCAAGGCACTGATGATGAAGACACAGCACTGTCACTCAATTTTATATTCACAGCCACCAGCTCAGATACTGACACTCCATGTAGTTTAGAGGATAGGTTATAGGTGGTATCTGCACGTGGTGAGACATCGGGCATGAGTGGCCTGCAGCCAGGGCAGGGAGAAACGGTAGCACAGGTGCCAGCTCCCCGGAGAGCGAGGTCGCACACGAATTCTACTGCAGATGACTCAGATGAGGACTTCGATGGGTGGCCTGCAGAAGAACACTGATGGGTATGCACAACAAATGCTTAGTGCATTGGCAGGCCTGCTAGAAAGCCTGAGTGCAAATGTCAAGGAGCATGGAGAAGCCCAGCACTAACCTTGCATAGGGCTTTGCGCAGAGCTTGGAGCCCATCCTTTCCAGGATGGAAGTGATGGTCAACTCTATGAGCGCACTTGTGGACCCAACCATGATGCATATTATGATGGCCGATGTCTCAGCTTCCATTGTAGCTCAAGCAGAAACCACCTAATGTCTGAGTGCTGCCACGCAAGCTCAGACTGCTGCCATAGTGACTGCGTTTACCAGTGCGGAAAGGGGCTTGCAGGGTGTCACAGCAGTCCAGTAATCTGTCCTCCAACAGATTACTAGGATTGTTGAGGTGCCACCCCAGGGGAGTGGCAGTGGCTCATGGAGCACAAACTTGCTGTCCTCTCTCAGGAAGACAGTGTTCGTCCTCCCACCACTGCCACTCCGTCAGTGCCCTTGCTGCTGCCTGTCAGCCAGCCAGCCTAGACTGCTGCCACCCATGCCAAGCTGATGCAGTCCAAAGCTAGGCCTTCTAGGCCCAGAGCTGTTCGAGGTCATCCTGCAAGGCCATCAGCAGTCTCCCCCATGGAAAATCAGCAGCCTTCCACCAGCCATGCTGCAGCCACTGGGGTAGCACTGCATAGGAGCACTAGGACAGGCAAAGGCTCACAGAAGACAGGCACTAAGGGAATGCACAAGGGTGATTAGTTGACTTTGTTAGGTTATATTGGATGGATTGATATATAAAGTTGGATTGGAATGTTTCTTTTGTGGTGGCTTTTATTTCAACATTATGGCTAAGATGATGCTGTGATGGTCAGTATCAGAGGGATTATAATGTGTGGGACTATTGTTGAATGGGTAATTGGGGTTGCATTCATTGGTACCATAGTCGGATGTGTCGATCATACACAGTCCAGGCAGAAAGGGTCTGTCTGGGTTGCCTCCTCCCCATCGCTTCTCTTCCGCTTCCTCCTCCGCCTCTTTCTCTTCCTCCTCCGCATTCTCCTCCTCCTCTTCTGTAGTGTATGTACCTTTAAGAGGAGAACTACTTTTACAGCTCCTGTATGCTGTAGTACCGGCAGTGACCACACCTGTATATAAACCCTGTGTAGGGATCTGTACTGTTAGTTTTTAGACTACCCTCATCCAGTAAACACCTGTTGATTGTTAATCTGCAGTCTCCGTCTATTTATTGAAGAACACCATACCTTAAGATTCATGGATTTAACAGTGGCGACGAGGTCGATTCGAATCTGCCTGCAGCTCTGCATTTCCTCCCAGGGATTCGCTCCTGGAGGACAGTGGAAGAAAGTCGAGGCCAGAAGCACGGGTGTCGACCACGAGCAATCGCCCAGTCATCCGGCAGAGAGTGAGCATCTCAGGGGAGGCTGTTGAGAGCTGGGCTTGGTTCTCCAGCCACGATGATCCAGCAACAGGCTGGCAACAGGTACAGCGCAGACCCTTCCCGGACAGCGGCGGCTGGAGCCGACCGACGGCACAGAAAAGGCCGAGCAGCGTCGACGGGGTAAGAGAGAGGGTAAAGCCCACAGGGCGCAGCCGGGGGTTGAAGACTGAGCGGCATCGACGGAAAACAAAAAGAGAGAGAGGGTAAAGCACAGCCGGGGTTCAGGACCGAGCGGCTGCAACGAGAGAGGCGCACAGGAGAACGCGCAGAGCACAGCCATGGCCCAAGGGCTGAGCAGCGTCCGCGGGGGAAGAAAGGAAGCGCGGGAGATGCCATTTGAGCCACGGAGAAGAAGGGAGAGCGCGGGAAACGCCATTTTTGAAGCCGCAGCGGAGAAGAAGGGCGAACGCGGGAAGAAAGGAAAGCGCAGGAGACGCCATTTTGAGCCAGCGGAGAAGAAGGGAGAGTGCGGGAGACGCCATTTTAGCCAGTCTAACCACACCCAGGGATGCCGAAGAGTGGCAGTGTCACAGCGTTCGACAATGAAGTCAAAGATTGGGCGACATATGTGGAACGCATTGAGGAGTACTGCAAGGTGAATGAAGTGCCAGATGCCAGGAAAGCACTGGTTTTGTTGAATTCCATGGGTGCAAAAACGTATGGCTTACTGCGAAACCTAGTAACCCCAGAGAAGCCAGTGGATAAGGATTTCGAAAGCATAGTGGCAATCCTACAGGACCACTTAAACCCCACACCGCTGCTGATAGCAGAAAGATTTAAGTTTCACAAAAGGAACCAGCAGAAAGACGAAAGTAATGCTGAGTATTTAACGGAACTGCGCAAGCTATCGAAACACTGCCAGTTTGGAATGGGACTAGCAGATACGTTAAGGGACAAGTTTGTGTGTGGGCTTCAAAGTGAAGGAACCCAGAAACAGCTTCTATCAGAAAAGGATCTTACGCTGGACAAGGCTTTCAGCATGGCAGTATCACACGAAGCAGCCGCACGGGGCGCTGCAGAGATACAACGGAGACCGCAAGAATATGGCACCAATGAAATGTCATATGGAGCAGGGAAGTGTGATCGCTGCGGCAGAACAACACACGACCAGAAGGATTGTTGGTTCAAGGACCAAGTGTGCAGACAGTGTGGAAAAGAAGGACACATAGCAAGAGTCTGCAGGTCGGGGAAGAAAACCAGCAGCAAGAAATCTCCACAGGAGAAGTACAAAAAAGTACATAAGGTGACGGAGAGTAGTTCAGACGAACAGAAAAGTGATACAGACTCTGGAAGCAAGGAGCTGGGTTGTCTGAAACTACATAATGTAATTAAAATGGAGGATCACCAAACTATCTGGGTCACACTCAAGATAGACAGAGTCCAAGTGAAAATGGAATTGGACACAGGATCAGCCCTAACAGTCATAAACCGAAGGGACTACAAGCGGCTATTCTCACATATACCCTTGAGAGATACAGAGATTGTCTTGAAGACATACACGGGGCAAAAAGCCTACCCCAAAGGAACAATAAGGGTGAACGTGATATACAACGGCCAGGAAACACCAAAAATGGACCTATATGCATTGCCAGATGGAGGACCACCACTACTAGGACGTGAATGGATCCGGAAGATACAGTTAGGTTGGCATTCCATACAGGCACTGACGGTAGAGGCCAAAAAGGATGACGACGTCACACCTGGACGACTGTCAAAAATGTTAACTGACGCACAAGAAGTGTTCCAGGAGGGACTCGGAACACTAAAAGGCATAGCAGCGACGATTAAAATAGAGGAAAATGCAAGCCCAAAGTTTCTTAAGGCCAGACCGGTGCCTTATGTGATCCGCCCAGCCGTCGAAGCAGAGCTGGAAGGTTTGGAACGCTCAGGAGTACTGTCCAAAGTGGACTGTAGCGAGTGGGCTACACCCATCATTCCTGTAATGAAGAGGTCATTGAGTAATACGCCTCGGGAACCAAAGAAGGTTCGCATCTGTGGGGACTTTAAGGTGACAGTGAACCCAGTCCTTCACACGGTACAATATCCGCTTCCGCGGATTGAAGATATTTTCGCCTTGCTATCTGGAGGAAAACGCTTCACTAAGATTGATCTGGCCCAGGCGTACCTGCAAATGGAGGTAGAAGAAGCCTTGAAACAATACCTCACGATCAACACTCACAAAGGTCTCTACCAATACAACCGGCTGGTGTTCGGGGTAGCATCAGCTCCGGCTATTTGGCAAAGGGCAATGGATCAAGTCCTGCAAGGGATTCCAGGGACCCAGTGTTATTTGGACGACATCCTGGTCACGGGTGAAAATGACAGTGATCACCTCGCCAACCTGGAGCAGGTGCTCACTAGATTGAAGGAATATGGGCTATGAGCTAATCGCCACAAATGCGAGTTTTTCCAGAAGCAGATCTCATACTGTGGCCACGTTATTGATGAAGAGGGGTTACATAAGTCCCCTGAAAAGATTGAGGCAGTAGTCAAGGCTCCGGCACCGGAAAATGTGTCACAACTGAGGTCATTCCTCGGGCTGGTGGACTACTACCATAAGTACTTACCAAATTTGTCTACAGTATTACACCCACTGCACACCCTACTGCAAACGGGGGTACCATGGAAGTGGAATGACGAATGTAAACGAGCTTTCCAGAAGTGCAAAGTATTGATCACATCAAAAGAGGTGTTGGCTCATTTCAACCCAGCACTACCAATTCGGTTGGCGTGTGATGCATCACCCTATGGTATTGGAGCGGTGCAGTCGCACAAATTCCCAGACGGGTTGGAGAGGCCAGTAGCCTTTGCGTCTCGGTCACTAACCTCAGCCGAGCGCAACTACGCCCAGATTGACAGGGAGGCCCTCAGCCTAGTATGGGGAGTGAAAAAGTTCAAACACTCTCTGCACGGGCAGACGTTCACCTTGCTGACTGACCACCAACCACTTGTCTCCATCTTTAATCCAAAGAAGGGCGTTCCGGTGATGACTGCGCAACGGCTACAAAGATGGTCCCTTTTTTTAGGGGCGCACCAATATGAAATAAAGTATAAGGGCACGAAACAGTGATGGGCTATCACGCCTGCCACTGCCTACTGCGGAGGAAGTACCAGCGGTGGACCCTGTCGAAATATTTTATTCAACCATAATTGAACGCTTGCCAGTAACTAACGCAGATATAGAGAAGGAGACCCGAAATGATCCGACACTGTCTCGGGTATATGATTTGACGGTGAAGGGATGGCCAACACATGGCGACTCACTGTTGCCTTCATTCTCATCCAGAAGAGAACAGCTGTCAGTATGCCAGGGGACCTTGATGTGTGGATCCCGAGTGGTAATTCCACCCAAGTTAAGGGAGAGAGTGCTCAATGAGCTTCACGAAGGCCATCTGGGAGGGGTAAAAATGAAAAGCCTTGCTAAGGCTTATGTGTGGTGGCCGGGGATCGATCAACAAATCGAGGACCTAACAAAGAGCTGCTCAGGATGCCAGAAGGTCCAAAGTGCACCACCACATGCCCCTCTACACCCATGGGAGTGGCCCTCCTCTCCATGGCAACGGGTGCATATTGATTTTGCTGGTCCATTCATGGACTCAATGTTCTTAATAGCAGTGGATGCGCACTCGAAATGGCCTGAGGTGATCAAAATGTCCTCCACCACTACGGAGAAAACGATTGCAGTCCAACGGACCATATTTACCAGGAACGGCTTGCCAGAGCAGATTTGCTCTGATAACGGACCACAGTTTGTGTCCGAAGAGTTTCGGAAATTTATGAGAAGGAATGGGGTAAGGCATTACACATCCGCCCCGTATCATCCAGCCACAAATGGATTGGCTGAGAGGTTCATACAAACCTTTAAAAAGGCAGTAAGGGCCATGTGCGATGACGACATTCCACTGCAGCATAAGGTGGACAATTTCCTGTTAGCCTACAGAAATGCGACACATGCAGTTACCAACCAGACCCCGGCCATGATGTTCTTTAACCGAAGGTTGAGATCTCGTCTGGATTTGCTCAGACCAAATGTGCGAAGAAATGTTGAGAATAAGCAATTCCAGCACACCAATGAGAAGCCGACAAGGAGCTTCAATATAGGACAACCAGTCTTGGCCCGCGACTACCGAACAGAGAAATGGCAACCCGGAACAATATGCACATGGCAGGGGCCACTAATGTACACAGTGGATGTTGGGGAGAACATTGTGAGACGCCATGTCGACCAGATCCTAGCGTCACAGGAACGAGTCAACCCCATGTCTCGCGTACCCGGTGATGAACCCGACATACCGGTAGCATCTACCCCAGAAACAGTAGCATCGGAAGCTGATGAACTAACCGACGACAGGGGGCCACAATCGCCTCCACACCAAGAGCAAGACACTCAGGAAAGGCGCTATCCAGAAAGGATCAGGAAGCCGCCCCAAAGACTGAATTTATAAATGGACTATTTCAGATAATGTGCATGTTAAAAGTGTTAACTGTTAAATGAATGTTATGGTACTGTTAATCTAAAAGGGGAGGAATTGTAGTGTATGTACCTTTAAGAGGAGAACTACATTTACAGCTCCTGTATACTGTAGTACCGGCAGTGACCACACCTGTATATAAACCCTGTGTAGGGATCTGTACTGTTAGTTTTTAGACTACCCTCATCCAGTAAACACCTGTTGATTGTTAATCTGCAGTCTCCGTCTATTTATTGAAGAACACCATACCTTAAGATTCACGGATTTAACATCTTCCTCTTCCTCTTCCTCCTCTTCCTTCTCCTCCTCAGCTGGTTACTATATACCTGGCGGCAACGGCTGTGCCCTCATGATGGTGAGGTTGTGGAGCATGCAGAAGACCACGACAAATCTTGAGACACGCTCTGGTGAGTACTGCAGGGCTCCTCCAGGCACTGGAAGCATTGTTCAAGGATGTCAGTGGTCTGCTCTATCAGATTCCGTGTGGCAGAATGGCTCTCATTATATGCATGGGTTGTGCAGTGGAGTCATGAGCCAGTTGCTCAGTAGCCACCTTGTGGTTTGTCGTGGTGGTTCAAAGACTGAGGAACAGTGGATTGGTGCAGAATAAAAGCATTGTGACTGCTGCCAGGATACCAGACATTCACCATCATGACGTGCTGAGCATGGTCGCACACCAACTGCACATTCAACGAGTGGTAACCTTTGCGGTCACGGTAGATCTCAGCATTTTGATGCGGCAACCGCAAAGCCACGTGTGTGTGCAGTTGGTGGCGCCCTGTGCCATGGGGATGTCTGCTATCTTGGCAAAGCCACGTGCATGCTCTACCTGCTTCTCTCTGGTCAGAGAAAAGACAATGAAGTCCCCTCTCCTGGCATAAAGAGTGTCTGTCACCTCTCTTATACAGCAGTGGACGGCGAACTGGGAGATGTTACAGATGTCACCTGCTCCTGCCTGGAAGGATCCCGATGCGAAGAAATTCAGGGGCACGGTCACCTTCACAGCCACTGGCAGTGCTGTCCTTGCCCTGGAGAGAGGCTGCTGGTCTGGTTGCAAGAGGTGGCAGAGTTCTGTGAGCACCTCCTTTGTAAAGCGCAGACATCCCACTGCTCCTGACTCAGGCTGAGGTGAGAGAATTGCTCTTGGAGGACCCTAGGTGGGTAAGGCCTCCTGCTGAGAGTCCTTCTCCCCCTCCTTCTCTTCCATCTGTGCACAGCTTGTCTTCTTCTTTGCTGCCTCTGCTCCATCTCCCTGTCATGCTACAGGTCAAGGGGGATGACAACTAGAGCACGCATGACTGGGAGCAAGTGGTCTGAGCAGAAACCTTGAAGTCAGAATCAAAGCCTTCTCCACTTGCAGCACCACTCCCTGTCACCTCAAAAACTTTAAACTACTCTAGAAAGCTCCAAACACTTCCCCAAACGTACACAGAGCCAGTAGAAATTAATCAGCAACTAACCTTAGAGTGGTTGCTGATCGCTTTATATAGCGCTGGTGGGGTCTATTTGTTGATGCTGAATGCATGTTCAACTGTGCGAGGTTTTTAACATTTTTTAAAAATTAGTTTTTTATGGGATCTGGGCGTCACTGGCAAGGCCAGCATTTATTGCCCATCCCTAGTTGCCCTTGAGAAGGTGGTGGTGAGCCGCCTTCTTGAACCGCTGTAGTCCGTGTGGTGATGGTGCTTCCACAGTGCTGTTAGGTAGGGAGTTCCAGGATTTTGACACAGCGACGATGAAGGATCGGCGATATACTTCTAAGTCAGGATGGTGTGTGACTTGGAGGGGAACTTGGAGGTGGTGGTGTTCCCATGCACCTGCTGCCCTTGTCCTTCTAGGTGGAAGAGGTCGCGGGTTTGGGAGGTGCTGCCGAAGAAGCCTTGGCAAGTTGCTGCAGTGCATCTTGTAGATGGTACACACTGCAGCCATGGTATGCCGGTGGTGGAGGGAGTGAATGTTTAAGGTGGTGGATGGGGTGCCAATCAAGCGGGCTGCTTTGTCCTGGATGGTGTCGAGCTTCTTAAGTGTTGTTGGAGCTGCACTCATCCAGACAAGTGGAGAGTATTCCATCACACTCCTTACTTGTGCCTTGTAGATGGTGGAAAGGCTTTGGGGAAGTTAGGAGGTGAGACACTCGCCACAGAATACCGAGTCTCTGACCTACTCTTGTTGCCACAGTATTTATGTGGCTGGTCCAGTTAAGTTTCTGGTTAAGACAGGATGTTACCTCCAGCGTTGAGGATGAAAATGGCAGCGCTGGCGTCAAATCAGCGTGTCACGATCTGCCTACGCTACATACTTCCGGTGCACGTTCCTAACACCCGCCCTCACCAAGATGGCGTCTGGCGCAGCACATACCAGAAGTGTGTGTGCCGACGTGGATGCCATTTTCATCACAAAATGGCACCCGTAGCGCCAGAAAATCGGGCACTACAGAGCAGAATTTGTAGCCCTATATAACTAATGACATCTGTTCTCATACCTAGCCAGTAGGCTCATTGGCAGAGTCACAGGGCTGGATTTTACCAGCCCTGAGGTGGTGGGTCTGGAGGTGGGACTGCTGGGAAAATCCCCCAAAATGGGAGCGGGTCCCAAACCCGCTCCCAACCCGCCTCCAACCAATCTTCCCGGGAGTTGGGTCCCCGATTTGCACAGGGTCCCAACGTCCAGAGGCGGGAAGAGGATTACAGCCACTTAACTGCCTGTTAACAGTTAGTTAACAGGCAATTATGAGGCTTCTTCCCATTTTTCCACTGCTGCTGTGGGCTTCCTGACGTCGGGGAGCCCCGCCAGAGTAAGTGAGGCGCGATGTGGGTGTACTGTAATTTTTGTGCATATATGACAGCTGCAAAAGTGGTTTAAAGGATTCAATGGGACACTGGTGAGTTGCAGAGGTAAGGAAAAGTTATGAAAGTAATATTTAATGTGTTTAGATGTTTCTGCAGGTGACAAGCTGTGAAGTGTTTGTGTAGGCTCATCTTATCGGGAGAAGTGACAGATGGCTTGTGCATTCTCAGCTGCAGCTGCCATCTGTTTTATCCTAAGGAGAGAGTAATTGGAGAGCCTGTGTACAAGGGCTCACCTTTGGACAGTGGTTGTCATTGTTTGACAGCACCTCAATGCTAAGAAAACTGGACAATGAAGCATCATCAAGTGACGCCATCTGACACCGGTTTTCCCTTAATTGGCTGGCAACTCCGCAGGGCGGGCTTAACAAGGCCAATCAGGGGAAAATAGCTTCAGCTCGTCAGACGTCGCTGGGGGTGTGACTGGAACCTGAAAACCAGCGGTCCCGCCTCGAACTCGGCCTGGAAGGTAAGATGCCGCCCATAGAATCGTTTTCATGATGCCCATTTACAGGACCTTCATCAAACTTTCTCGGATAAGTGATTTGTAACTTTTCTGATACATAAAGCTTCACCTTTGCACTAGCTGACCTGCTAACAGTGCCTTTTACTGGTCTAATCCTCGTCTTATAATTTCTTACCTTACTCTGAATTGGAAATTTTAGATCTTGACTAGGATGAATCACTGCTAGTACTGTGCTCTCAGGTAGGGCCTCTAGTTCCTCCTTTGCATCCACCAGAGGATTTCTGGTTAATGTGTCCAGTAAAACATTGCCCTTCCTAGCTCCATGAATTACAAAGAAGTCAAAATCTAGAAGATGCAAAAATCACCACTCCAATCGACCAGACAGATCAAGACAAGTAAAGTGCCACTGGAGGGCTCTCTGATATAACAAACAGCATAAGAGGAGCCTGTGGATTGTAATTGCTACAGTGTGCTTGCTCCCATCAGTGGCGCTCTAGTGTTCAGTTACCAATATGCAAGTACAATACATATCAGAAGTCAGCTTGAGAGCGAGAGCTGCCCACCTCTGCCCCTCCCACGAAAGCCCAGTGTTTCCTCAAATGGGGTAACTGGGTCCCATCTCAGAACCTGTCACTGCCCAGTAAACACTCCAAAATTCTCAAAAACACTGAGGTTTGGGGCCTATGTTTTAACTGTCACCTTATTAAATTGTCTATAGTCAGTGCACAATTTCCTCAGGTGTCTCTGGGACAGTGACCACAGGAAATACCCATGGGCTTGAGGATGGCTGAATAATATCATATACTAGTATCTTCTCAATATGTTGATCTACCAATGTTCTTTCTGTCGGTGGGCTGTGATAAAGGTTTAAGGCAATGGGAACAGCCTTCCAGTATCAAATAATTTGTAGTCCTATCACTCTATTCCACTTGGTCACAAGAAGTGTGGAGAATTCATGTAGGCGTTTCAACAACTGATTTTTCTTTGACACACAGCCAGCCGACTGTTTGGTAGTGAATTCAAATGGTTCTTCAGCATTCTTGGGTTCCCAAGTAATTGCCTGACGACCTTAGACTGCACTTCCCCTGTCTGTTGCTGAGTAACCATAGCCAAGGGTTTCTGCGGCGTAATTATTTGTGGTTCAGTGATCCTGCCTACTAGATTCTGTTTGATTGTAAGGTGCCTCTGAGGAGTTACCATTGCACAGTGGGACATACACACCGGAATTTTTAACTGGAGACCCGCTGGGAGGGAGGGGCGGGGGGTGGTGGGGGGTGGTGGGGGAGCAGGGGGGGGTGGGGGTGGGGGTGCGGTAGAGCTTTTAACTTCACAGTGTACATGCAACGTCACGGACAGGTTCCCCGCCCAGAAGTCAGCTTGATTGATAGGCTGGCTTCCAGTCGGGCGGACAACGTTGGACAAGAGGCTGCAACCCCAGGTAGGTGCGAGCCCTGACCTCGGGGGTTCCGATCCCTGACCCTGGGGGGCACCCGATCCCTGACCCTGGGGAGAGGGTCCGATCCCTGATTGGTGCAGTCCGATCCCGGGGGAGGGGGCTCCGATCCCCGACCCGGGGGGAGGTGGTGTTTGTATGGGGGGAGGGGCTGATGGTGGGGGAGCTTGGGGGGGTGGGGGGCGGCGAGATAAAGCACTCCTGCTCTTCCCAGCCCACAAGGAGTGCTCCCCGAGGCTGGTCTCGCCTCGCTGCAGCTGGTGGGATTCACATGGCCCAGGAACCCCGGCCGGCCAGTTAAACCTGCAAAGCAGGTTAAATCCGAGGCTTCCAGCTTCATTATCATATTTAAAGTGCCAACCTGCCTCCTGGGAGCGGGCTGGGGTTGGGAGTCAGAATTTTAACACTTTTTAGCCTCCCAACCGACCCCAACCCATCCGTTTTTTGGGGTTATATTTCCCTAAACAGCATCTGTTGCTGAATTGCAGCCACTCATTTGGTCTAATCGTGACCCCGTACTGGCGAGTGAAATCATGGCTTAGCACGAAAGGTGCTGATAAATTCCCTATTAATAGACGATGCTTATTGAACTCATCCCACCAGCAACAAATTTTGTTAATTACCCCAGTATGCCTAGCATTCATAAAATGTGTCATTATGAGAGCTGGTCCAATATAAAGTCTGCTGATCAACCATGGAATATCGTGTCCCGTCATCATACAGAATGCGGCACAGATGTCCAGTGAGGCTGTGAGTTGCCTCAAGTAGATAGACAGGTGTGGAGCCCTTTTTATCAAGTCATCTTCCCCCCTGAAAGCCTGATCAGTGGCAGTTTTATGTTGGTTCACTCACCACAGCTAAGTCCTAAGGGTAGTCATTGGCCTTTCCAGTCAGTACCTTTCCTGACTTGGCAAAAATATTCCTGAAGAATTCTATTTCAACGTACACAGGTACTGACTGTGAAGTTGTGTACTCCACAGGCAAAATATTTCAGCTTCAGGTCCCTTGCTTAAAAATACTGATATTCTTTGGAATATCCCCATATTAGACATCTCATCATGTCTAATGTACATGTGGTGTACCTGCAATACCAGCTCAGGTATGGCTGTCAAATTTACAGAGCTCAATGCAAGTTGACATTTCATGATAAGCCTTCTCAGATGTGCTGGGATTTGAGATGAATCCACAGGGGATGCCAACAAGCTTCTGAATTGTGTTACAACATGGACAGTGAGTGTGATGACTGTTGCTTTTGAGTTAAGATTTTTTGCTGGATAGGCTCATCCCTTTAAGTATTCACTTGTTACATATGCCCTCATTTCCCCATGGAAAACTAAGAACCATTGGTGATGATCTCCTTATAGATAATTACTGGATTTGGGAAGCTATTCATCATCATGTTGAGAACTGATTCAGCCGTTACTCAGCGACTGCAGTCCATAATTTTTAAACATAATAAGCTTCTTATTCTTTCCTATGTTTATCCAAACAAATTGCAGCATGGTTCTATAAATATACAGAGTGGCCCTGGAATGTCACATGGGTTCTCCCAGGCTCTGGTCAGCACGCCAGACCACCACATTACAATTCTAACTTATGATGATCAATTCATTTGCAGGGAATTATGATGGGTTTAAGGCTCAGCACCATGGGCACCCTGGGGAAAATGGATAGTGCAGGACTGGTGCTGTCCGATATCAGTTCCACTGCGCTGCCTCCCAAGAAACCCTGCCAGCTATCACTTCCTGGACACCTGTTTTTGCTGAAATGTAAAACTCAGTATTTTGATTTTTTAGTGTTGGTGTGTCTGGTAACTACACAACAATTGTCAAAGGGAAATCTCTATAGATGGATCTGGATTTTGATTAATTTATATTTTCAGATGAATTTCTTGCGCTCATTAGCATTTAAGGATATTTGATGAAGGGGAAAAGAATACTCTTCCACTTTTAGCACCCAGTTTTGACAGGCCTGATGCAAACTAATGCCCCATCTACTCTGTCCCATTATTGTTCCTCAATGCTCACCTCAGAAGAGCATTCTCTACTGCACCTTTGTCTCCCACAACAGGCATATTTATGGCATCTGACTGTTAAATTGTGTTAAATTGTGGCCAGTTTTGTACTGTGGGTAACAACAGAAAATGCTGGAAATACTCAGCAGGCCAGGCAGCATCCGTGGAGAGAAACAGAGTTAATGGGCTAGATTTTCGGGGAGCCGTCAGGCTGGGTTTCAGGCATGTGGTGGGGGGGGGGGGAAATCCCGAATTTGGGGGTCCCGATACCATCCTGCCCAAAACCCCGCCCCACATAAGTTTCAGGGGCGGCGGGTACCCGCCCCGCACTGGGACCCGCTGAAACCAGGCGGGAAGGGATTAGTGCCAATCAACTGCCTGTTAACAGGTAGTTAACAGGCAGTTTTTAGCCTAATCCCTATTTTGAGGGGTTTCGTGTGTGTTTCCTGACGGCTTCAAACCATGCCAGGTTAGCGAGGCGGGCCGTCGGGTTGAAGGAGTTGGAGGGGTCGCGATGTCGGCGCTCAGGTGAGTGATGGGTGTATGAGTGTAAAGGTAAGTGTGTTTGGTGTGTCTAAAGTGTGTAAAGAACTTTTACTTACCTGTACTTGTAATGTATGTACCTTTAAGGGGGAGAACTACTTTTTACAGCTCCTGTATTCTGTAGTACCGGCAGTGACCACACCTGTCTATAAACCCTGAGTAGTGCTCTGTACAGTCAGTTGCAGTTTGAACCCTCATTCAGTAAACACCTGTTGATCGTTCCCTGCAGTCTTTGTCTGATTATTGAAGGACACCACATTAAGATACCCGGATCTAACATTGGCGACAAGAAAGATTCGAACCTACCTGCAACTCTGCATCACCTCCCAGGGATTCGCTCCTGGAGAACAGTGGAAGGAGGTCGAGTCCAGAAGCACGGGCATCGCAGGGGAGGCTGTCGAGAGCCAGGCTTGGCTTTCCAGCCACGGTGGTCCAGCGAAACGGGCTGGCAACAGGTACTGCGCAGACCCTTCCCGGACAGCGGCGGCTAGAGCTGACCGAGCGGCACAGAAAGGGCCGAGCAGCGTCGATGGGGCAGAGAGAGAGGGCAGAGCGCACGGGGCGCAGCCAGTGTTCAAGGGCCGAGCAGCGTCAATGAGAGACAGCAGAGCGCAGCCGGTGTTCGGGACCGAGCGGCGTCAATGGGGGAGAGAGGCGCGCAGGAAAACGCGAGGCGCTGCCATTGCCACGAGGACCGCAGAGAACGGCATTGGCAGCAGCGCAGGAGCAGCACACGAGGCCCACAGGGCGCCGCCAGTTGCCAGGAGGACCGCCGAGAGCGGCGTTGGCAGCAGCACGGGAGACGCCATTTTAAGCCGCTGCGGGGCAGAAAGGAAAGCGCGGGAGACGCCATTTTAAGCCGCAGTGGGGAAGAAAGGAAAGCGTGGGAGACGCCATTTTAAACTGCAGCGGGGAAGAAAGGAAAGCGCGGGAGACGCCATTTTAAGCCAGTCTAACCACACCCAAAAATGCCGAAGAGTGGCAGTATCACAGCGTTCGACAATGAAGTCGAAGATTGGACGACATATGTCGAACGCATAGAAGTATACTGCAAGGCAAATGAAGTGCCAGATGACAAGAAAGTGCTGGTATTGTTGAATTCAATGGGTGCAAAAACGTATGGCTTACTGCGAAACCTAGTAACCCCAGAGAAGCCAGTAGAAAAGGATTTTGAAAACATAGTGTCAATCCTACAGGACCACTTAAACCCCACACCGCTGCTGATAGCAGAAAGATTTAAGTTTCACAAAAGGAACCAGCATAAAGATGAAAGTAATGCTGAGCATTTAACGGAACTGTGCAAGCTATCGAAACACTGCCAGTTTGGAACGGGACTAGCAGATACTTTAAGGGACAAGTTTGTGTGTGGGCTTCAAAGTGAAGGAACCCAGAAACGGCGTCTATCAGAAAAGGATCTTACGCTGGACAAGGCTTTCAGCATTGCAGTATCACTCGAAGCAGCCGCACGGGGTGCTGCAGAGATACAACGGAGACCGCAAGAATATGGCACAAATGAAATGTCATACGGAACAGTGAAGTGCTATCGCTGCGGCAGAACAACACACGACAATAATGATTGCTGGTTCAAGGACAAAGTGTGCAGACAGTGTGGAAAAGTAGGACACATAGCAAGAGTCTGCAGGTTGGGAAAGAAAACCAGCAGCAATAAATCTCCACAGGAGAAGTACAAGAAGGTACATAAGGTGACGGAGAGTAGTTCAGACGAACAGAAAAGTGATACAGACTCCGGAAGCAAGGAGCTGGGTTGTCTGAAACTACATAATGTGATCAAAATGGAGGATCACCAAACTATCTGGGTCACGCTCAAGATAGCAGGAGTCCAAGTGAAAATGGAATTGGACACAGGATCAGCCCTAACAGTCATAAACCGAAGGGACTACAAGCGGCTATTCTCACATATACCCTTGAGAGATACAAAGATTGTCTTGAAGATGCACACGGGGCAAAAAGTCTACCCCAAAGGAAAAATAAGGGTGAACGTTATATATAACGGCAAGGAAACACCAAAAATGGACCTATATGTATTGCCAGATGGAGGACCACCACTACTAGGACGTGAATGGATCCGGGAGATACAGCTAGATTGGCATTCCATACAAGCACTGACTGTAGATGTCAAAAAGGATGACGACGTCACACCTGGATGACTGTCAAAAATGCTAACTGATGCACAAGAAGTGTTCCAGCAGGGACTCGGAACATTAAAAGGCATAACAGCGATGATCAAAATAGAGGAAAATGCAAGCCCAAAGTTTTTTAAGGCCAGACGGGTACCTTATGCGATCCGCCCAGCCGTTGAAGCAGAGCTGGAAGGTTTGGAACTTCAGGAGTACTGTCCAAAGTGGACTGGAGCGAGTGGGCTACACCCATCGTTCCTGTAATGAAGAGGTCGTTGAGTAATACGCCTGGGGAACCAAAGAAGGTTCGCATCTGAGGGGACATTAAGGTGACAGTGAACCCAGCCCTTCACACTGTACAATATCCGCTTCCGCGGATTGAAGATATTTTCGCCTCGCTATCTGGAGGAAAACGCTTCACTAAGATTGATCTGGCCCAGGCGTACCTGCAAATGGAGGTAGAAGAAGCCTCGAAACAGTACCTCACGATCAACACTGATAAAGGTCTCTACCAATACAACCGGCTGGTGTTCGGGGTAGCATCAGCTCCGGCTATTTGGCAAAGGGCAATGGAACAAGTCCTGCAAGGGATTCCAGGGACCCAGTGTTATTTGGACGACATCCTGGTCACGGGCGAAAATGACAGTGATCACCTCGCCAACCTGGAGCAGGTGCTCACTAGATTGAAGGAATATGGGCTCCGAGCTAATCGACAAAAATGCGAGATTTTCCAGGAGCAGATCTCGTATTGTGGCCACGTTATTGATAAAGAGGGGTTACATAGGTCCCCTGAAAAGTTTGCGGCAGTAGTCAAGGCTCCAGCATGGGAAAATGTGTCACAGCTGAGGTTTTTCCTCGGGCTGGTGAACTACTACCATAAGTTCTTGCTGAATTTGTCTACCATACTACACCCACTGAGCACCCTACTGCAAACGGGGGTACCATGGAAGTGGAGTGACGAATGTAAATGAGCTTTCCAGAAGAGCAAAGCATTGATCACATCGAAAGAGGTGTTGGCTCATTTCAACCCAGCACTACCAATTCGGTTGGCGTGTGATGCATCACCCTATGGCATTGGAGCAGTGCTGTCGCACAAATTCACGGTTGGCTCGGAGAGGCCAGTAGCCTTTGCGTCTCGGCCACTAACCTCAGCCGAGCGTAACTACGCCCAGATTGACAGGGAGGCCCTCAGCCTAGTGTGGGGAGTGAAAAAGTTCAATCACTATCTGCACAGGCAGAAGTTCACATTGCTGACTGACCACCAACCACTTGTCTCCATCTTTAATCCAAAGAAGGGCGTTCCGGTGATGACTGCGCAGCGGCTACAAAGATGGTCCCTTTTTCTAGGGGCGCACCAATATGATATCGAGTATAAGGGCACGAAACAGCATGGAAACGTTGATGGGCTATCACGCCTGCCACTGTCTACTGCGGAGGAAGCACCAGCAGTGGATCCTGTCAAAATATTTCATTCGACTATAATTGAATGCTTGCCAGTAACTAACGCTGGTATAGAGAAGGAGACCCGAAATGACCCGACACTGTCTCGGGTATATGATTTGACGGTGAAGGGATGGCCAGCACATGGCGACTCACTGTTGCCAGCATTCTCATCCAGAAGAGAACGGCTGTCAGTATGCCAGGGGACCTTGATGTGTGGATCCCGAGTGGTAATTCCACCCAAGTTAAGGGAGAGAGTGCTCAATGAGCTTCACGAAGGTCATCTGGGAGGGGTGAAAATGAAAAGCCTTGCTAGGGCTTATGTGTGGTGGCCGGGGATCGATCAGCAAATTGAGGACCTGACAAAGAGCTGCTCAGGATGCCAGAAGGTCCAAAATGCACCACCACATGCCCCTCTACACCCATGGGAGTGGCCCTCATCTCCATGGCAACGGGTGCACATTGATTTTGCTGGTCCATTCATGGACTCAATGTTTTTAATAGCCGTGGATGCGCACTCGAAATGGCCTGAGGTGATCAAAATGTCCTCCACCACCACGGAGAAAACTATTGCAGTCCTACGGACCATTTTTGCCAGGAACGGCTTGCCAGAGCAGATTTGCTGTGATAACGGACCACAGTTTGTGTCCGAAGAGTTTCGAAAATTTATGAAAAGGAATGGGGTAAGGCATTACACATCCACCCCGTATCATCCAGCCACAAATGGATTGGCTAAGAGGTTCGTACAAACCTTTAAAAAAGCAGTAAAGGCCATGTGCGATGACGAAATTCCACTGCAGCATAAGGTGGACAATTTCCTGTTAGCCTACAGAAAGGCGACACATGCAGTCACCAACCAGGCCCCAGCCATGATGTTCTTTAACCGAAGGTTGAGATCTCGTCTGGATTTGCTCAGACCAAATGTACGAAGAGATGTTGAGAATAAGCAATTCCAGCACATCAATGAGAAGCCGACAAGGAGCTTCAATGTAGGGCAACCAGTCTTGGCCCGTGACTACCGAACAGAGAAATGGCAACCAGGAATGATATGCACACGGCAGGGGCCACTAATGTACACAATGGATGTTGGGGAGAACATTGTGAGACGCCATGCTGACCAGATCCTAGAGTCACAGGAACGAGTCAACCCCATGTCTCGGCCATACGTACCTGGTGAGGAACCCGACGTACAGGTCGCATCTACCTCAGAAACAATAGCATTGGAAGCTGATGAATGAACTGACGACAGGGTGTTAGAATCACCTCCGCACCAAGAGCGAGACACTCGAGAAAGGCGTTATCCAGAAAGAATCAGGAAGCCTCCCCAAAGACTGAATTTATAAATAGACTATTTCCAGTTAATGTTGCATGTTAAAAGTGTTAATTGTAATTAGTTGATATTTAATTGTTAAATAAGTGTTATGGTACTGTTAATCTAAAAGGGGAGGAATTGTAATGTATGTACCTTTAAGGGGGAGAACTACTTTTTACAGCTCCGTATCCTGTAGTACCGGCAGTGACCACACCTGTCTATAAACCCTGAGTAGTGCTCTGTACAGTCAGTTGCAGTTTGAACCCTCATTCAGTAAACACCTGTTGATCATTCCCTGCAGTCTTTGTCTGATTATTGAAGGACGCCACATTAAGATACCCGGATCTAATGGTACTTACCTTAACAGCCTTTCTTCCTGTAGCCATCGGGAGCCCATCACTCAGCCGGCGCTTAAAGCTGAACGGCTGCGATCTGTGAAAAGTGACAGCCTTCAGCTTTGAGTGCCGGTGACAGTTGTAACTGAGTCTGTGCAGAATGAATCATGTTAGAAATCAGACTGTCAGTGTTTCACAGCTTCAAACAGCTGTGAAATGCTGATATTTCATCTGCCAACAACTCTTGACAGATGAAATTGCAGTCTGTGACGTCACCTGTTGCCGGGTGGCCCTTAATTGGCCTGCTGAGCCCGCTGGGTGGGCTTAACAAGGTCAATCAAGGGAAAATTGCGCGGATTGGCCGGACGTCGAAGTAGGTGGGTCAAGAACCCGAAAGGGGAAGTCCCGCCTTCTTCCCGACAGGTTCGGCAAAATCTACCCCAACGTTTCAGGTCTGGGACCCTTCATCAGAACCTGCTGAGTATTTCCAGCATTTTCTGTTGTTATTTCAGATTTCCAGCATCCGCAGTATTTTGCTATTATATTTGTACAGTGGGTGTCTGCCTCAGGACTGACAAAGGATCTTCCCGATGCCAGAGAGAAGCTACTTTCATCCCACCAATCTGGATTTCAATCCAGACCCCAAGTGAAAGAACAGTGTAATAATCCATTGTACTACTCAATATCCTCCTGCCCCTCTCCACCATTTTGGCACTGGAGTGGCCTAACTGGGATTATAACATCAAAACTTAATTTGGCAGCACAAGAGGTCAGTGGCTTAGTCATCATAAATGGCTGCCAGGCATTGGATACTAAAGTAAAATGACCAACAGTTATGACAGGAACAAGTATATAACATTGTTTCTGCTGCTTGTCTGCAGGCCATCCTACATAAAATAAATCAGTAATTTGGAATGTCATTCCAGGAGATTAATACATTCTCTTTTTATGAGCCCATGTCGTTTTATTTAATGTTGTGGTCTGAAGGGTATAATCAGCTCATGATATGCTGTAAAGCAGCTTTGTAAGCTTGTAGCAATGGTGGAAGGCAAACAGCGATAATGAATGCAGCAGTTTTGTTGAAATTATGTTGCATTTTTTAATCCAAAGAATTCATTTTCAAACTGGAAAAAATGAAACTCTTATCTATTTTGCCAGCTGGGAAAACCTTAGCTACTCTAGATTGTGACACAAATTAAAAATTTCACAAGTAATTTTTCCCATGTATGTGAGTACTTACTTTTTGTTGAGCTTCAGAGTGCTTGGGGGCAATGTCTCACCAGTAAGATGCTTACAAATATTTGTTGAGGTAGATAGTTTCTGCAACATACCTTGAGTCTCTACAACATTCAATTTTAAAAGGATAAGAATTGAATTTGCCTCTTTAAGCAAGTGTTGCAAATGTATGGTATATCTTAATCAAATTTACTTGCAACATTTTTCACTAAATGAAGACATTCCTAATCAATTTTTCCTAATGGTTTTATAGCTTGAGAACAAAAACACATGCTCGGTTATTTGAATAAATGAGTGTTCATGCAGGGTATAATCTGATTTTAATAACATTTATTTAATTTCAAAATGAAAATGAAAAAGTGGTCTTGCATCATTTTATAATTTGTAAATAAAATGACGTTAAATAGAAAATAATAATACCACAACTGACCCAAGAGGGCATTTTGTTTTGAACCATAAAATTCTCTACGCATTGCATATTTTATAAGAATTTGCAGCTTGTCAGTATTTCAACAATTTCTAAAATGGCCTGCTGTATCTGGTTTCTGGGAAGCAAATTATGAAGATAGAGATGTTAAACTAATAGAGAAAATTCAACAGCCTTTTCTTGTCCTTGATATTTCTTACACTCTGTTTTTAAATCAGTACTAAGGAGAGGTGAAGCAACAGCATCATAACATCATAATAAGCTGCCTGACTTCAGAGTCACAACTTATTGTTTTGCAAATTGTTTATTTTCTTCCCTGTGGAGAGAAAAATCATCGGCTGATATGCAACAATGCCTTGCTTTTCTTTGTATTGTTTGTTAGGTCTGTAGAATTATTCTATGGCCAATCACAAGAGCATAAACTAAAGATGCAACCTCAAGTGCTGCTGGTATTGAACAAATTACATATGTATGTTTAATAAAAAGCTTTTTATTGTTAAAACAGGCCTAAATAAACTATTATAAGGCATGTCCTCGATGTTCAACAGTTCAACTGATGGGAAATTCCAATGTGTGGAATATGACTAAGTCATTTTATGTTCCATTCAATGAAGGCAACAATTTTACATTACTTTGACTGCTTTACAAGCACTGAACATTTTTTTCCATTTTAATATATCTTGTGCATGTAACATGCATGGTATTTGTGCTAATACTTTTATATCCAAGAGCTTTGTAAAGTTTAGGCAAAATAGATTGTCCATTTTTCACTATTTTCAATTAAAGTTCCATCTTTGATAAAAAAAGTTAAACCAAGTCATAAAAAACATTCTTAAGCCACCAGAACATTCTTAAGGGAGACTCAAAACTGGAAAGATCAAAACTGGAGATTAGAGCATGTATTGAGAGGGGAGGGGAATTGATCCCCATCACACCTGTGTTTTGGCTCCTGCGCCCGATCTCCCCCAGCAGTCACAGTTGGTGACTTCTGTGCGTGGGTTGACCACCTAAAACAGGCTTTAGGTCACTTGAATATGCTAATCACGGTCCTAATGGCTGTTTCAGGACTCCATTGCCAAATTGGGCAAACACTGGGGGGGAGCATACGCCGCACATGCTCTGCTCAGTTTTTCGGGGTCTACAGCGGCCTAACCAGCAGTCCTTAAAGGGATCACTGGCGGCCCCTGAAGAACAGCTAAGTTTTTTGGTTTTCACTTATCGTAATGTGGAGCCAGGAGGAGGAGAATGCTCAGCAATACTGCTGGTACACGCTCATTCTCCCTCCCAGGACGTACCTATGGGCCGACTCAGATGCCGAGCCAGACGATTTCGGAAGGCTTGGAATGGCGAGCTGCATTGGGATGCCCAATAAGCATCCTCAGCTTGCCGGTATAATGGAGTTGAGGACTGAGGCCCAATTTATTGCTGCCTACACTGCCTCCGCCGTAGATCCTGGAGTGTGAGTTGGCATGCCAGCACAGCCCCCATTAATATTACCAAGTGTAGCAGTTTGATTCTTCGAAGAATAAATGTAGTTACTTTTTAGTTGCCACAAGATTCTTGATACAAAAGAACCTTCAAATTACTGAATGAAACTCTTGCAGTAGGTGAAAGCTGCACTAACCTGACAGCTGCGAGTTATTACTGATGATCCCTTTAAATAACGTCCCTGGATCCAGCTTCCTGGTGCTTCACACCAGCTCTCCCTGTCGGTGTTTACTCCAGGCACTGAGGTAAGTGCCGAGAACCAATTTAGCAGATTAGGCAGTCAGTGAGCATTGCACACTCACTGACATTATGATCCACCTGGCGTTGACGTTCCCGGTGATACCTCTTACTGGCGGCGCTACGGGGGGGGGGGAGGGCGTATTTGGCGTGCGCCCTGGATTCACCTCGCCCCGGCGATACTGTTCTAGTGCCCCATTAGCGCCATCTGCTGGCACTAATAGAAGGAGCTAAGGGGACGAATTTTTCCACTTAGGATGTATGATTCAACTCTGACAGGTTATATTCTATAGATGACATTCCTGAGGTCTAACAGGACAGAAATCATAAAGGGTAATTCTCTGCTTCTATGCACCAGTAGGAAGCTCTGCTCACAGGAAGCGGAGGTTAGATATGATGCTACAACCGTGCTGCTCCAATTCTCTGACCTATGGTACTACTGGGAGTGCGGAATTGTGGAATTACCCCCACGGTGTTCATTTAAGTACTTGATCACTTGCAGCTACATTAATTCTGGCAGACAAATGTCATCCTTGACCAGAGATTTATCCAGCTACTTTGCAAGGGAAATATTGAACATAGCTGTAATCTTTATGATGAACCAATATCAAATGGAGCAGATTTTTCTGTTATTGCACTTGAGTGTATTGGAATTCCTGGGCACAGCTTGTAGAGGAAAGTCGGCAGGGACGAGTGGACACTGGTAATAGGCTCTGTTATGGGGAATGCGATGCTTCCTGCTCGATTTCCCTCTGTACACTGGCCAGGCAATCCAACTCACTTAAGTACAATAACAAGGATATCTGCCCCAATTTCTTCTCATTTCTAGTCTTGTTTGTCACCTGCCAATTTCATACTCATGCTCTCAATTTCTGCAGTCACCGTTTAAATTCAATAACCTGCTCAAGCCTCCATTACTTAGGTCTTTTTAATATTTTAAAGACCTGGATCCAGTCCTTTCTCAACTTTTTTTTATCTAGTGAGACAAATGCAACTCTCCAAGCTTCTGCTTGTAAAATAGTTTCAAAAAGGTTTCTATCTTCAAGAAAAAGTGTTTGATGATATAGTGGAATGAATTGTCGAAACACATCACTGAATCACTTGTGTTTAATGTCATCAGGATGATGTTGACACTTGTGCTCTTCTCTTTTGTTTATCTTCTTTTCCAAACAGAAAGGCTTTGCCTCTTTAAGCGCTGTGACTATAATCATAATTTTCTCTCTTCTCTGAACACACTAATGAATAAAAGCAGGATGCATGAAATGGCAGACAATATTCTAATTGTGACCTATCAGTTATACAGGATTAAAAGAACCTCCTTAGCATAAAATGTAAAAAAACCCAAAGGAAAATAATGAGACTGATCCTTAGGGTGATACAAGCAGCTGTTCAATACTCAGTCAGATTGTTGTAACTTGAATTAGATGGGAAATAATTACAATATCAAAGTTCTTGTCTGGAATGTCGCAAAGTGCAGTAAATGGTCTTGGAGATTATGCCCACACACAAATCTGTCCTGCATATTTTTGATTGTTGAATATTCCTGGAATATAGTATTAAATTTTAAAGTTAGAAACTGGTTTAATTTATATTTACCGTGACATTTATGTAGTAAACTCATATTAATGTGGTTTATGTTGTGTTTGATAAAACAGAAGAAATGTATGTCTTCTTCTTGTTAGACAGTCCCTCGGAACCGAGGATGACTTGCTTCCACACTAAAAATGAGCTCTCAGGTGACTGATGAGTCCAATGCGGGACCTACAGTCTCCGTCACAGGTGTGGCAGATGGTGGGTGGGGTGCTCGGGTTGATGTGCGCTCCTTCCGCTGTTTGCGCTTGGCTTCTGCTTGCTCCCGGCGAAGAGACTCGAGGTGTTCGGCGCCTTCCCAGATGCTTCTCATCCACTTTGTGCGGTCTTGGGCCAGGGATTCTCAGGTGTCGGTGGGGATGTTGCACTTTTTCAAGGAGGCTTTGAGGGTGTCCTTGAAGCGGTTCCTCTGCCCACATGGGGCTCTCTTGCCGCATCGGAGCTCCGAGTAGAGCGCTTGTTTTGGCAGTCTCGTATCAGGCATGCGGACGATGTGACCCGTCCATCGGAGCTGATCGAGCGTGGTCAAAACTTTGATGCTGGGGATGTTAGCCTGAGCGAGAACACTGACGTTGGTGTGCCTATCCTGCCAATGGATTTGGAGGATCTTGTGGAGGCAGTGTTGGTGATACCTCTCCAGTGCTTTGAGGTGCCTGCTGTACATGGTCCATGTCTCTGAAGCATACAGGAGGGCGGGTATCACTATTGCTCTGTAGACCATGAGCTTGGTGCTGGGTTTGAGGTCCTGGTCTTCAAACACTCTCTTCCTCAGGTGACCGAAGGCTGCACTGGTACACTGAAGGCGGTGTTGGACTTCATCATCGACGTCTGCCCTTGTTGACAATAGGCTCCTGAGGTATGGAAAGTGGTCCACGTTGTCCAAGGCCTCATCATGGATTTTGATAATCGGGGGGCAGCACTGTGTAGCGGGGGTAGGTTGGTAGAGGACCTTTGTCTTACAGATGTTTAGTGTAAGGCCCATACTCTCGTATGCTTCAGTGAAGGTGTTGACGATGGTTTGGAGTTATTTTTAGTGCACTTCCAGAAAACAGACTCATTACCCTGCGGCACTGTTAGTAATGAAGAACCTAGTCTTGAGTATTACATCCACAAATTAACAAATTTGTTAACAACCACAAATATAAAGTGACCAACTATCGATTTTTATCATTACCCACTATTGGTCCAGGTGAAAATTTGCATGCATCTCTATGGGTAGCAAACCTGCATGTAATGCTCATTTGTTCAACATGACCACAGCCATGACTACTTTCTTTCCCCATTTTTTCATGGCATCGTTTTCCATTCATTACGATAGTGACCACATCCCAGATCATGGTGAGATTTAACATAGCAACAATTTCAGGCAGGAGCAGACCTTTGGTCCATCTAGCCCACCTATCCACAGTATTTATCATGAAATAGCCCCAGTCAACACCCCTTATGAAAAAACTTACCAAATTAAGGAATATAAGAAAGCCATTCAATTGAATGGGCATGGCCTTTTCTAATAAAGAACATACAATTTGCACTGTAAGACTTTTGCACAACTAAAGGTGATAGTAAACATGTAAGAAGTCACACAACACCAGGTTATAGTCCAACAGTTTTATTTGAAATCACAAGCTTTCGGAGCGCTGTTCCTTCGTCAGGTGAAGTGGAGAGATGCATAAAGACACAGCTTATATAGTCAGAGAATAATGCCAGATGATTACAGGTAATCTTTCTAACTGCCATTTATCACACCTCGGCAGAGAGATAATCACAGCAATCAAAGGTGTGAATGGTGTCCAAACAGACAAAAAAACATTTTTTTTGCTGGAAATCACAGCAGGTCCGGCCGCATCTGTGTAGAGAGAACAAGCCAATGACAACTCGAGTCTGGATGTGGCTGGACCTGCTGTGATTTCCAGCAAAAAAATGTTTTTTGTCTGTTTTTTGTTTTTCATACAGACCCCAGCACCTGCAACATTTGACCCCTTGTGACCCCACCTCATTGTTCTTTGATGTAATGTTTTTCTGACTAACCTGTTTGGACACCATTCACACCTTTGATTGCTGTGATTATCTCTCTGCCGAGGTGTGATAAATGGCAGTTAGAAAGATTACCTGTAATCATCTGGCATTATTCTCTGACTATATAAGCTGTGTCTTTATGCATCTCTCCACTTCACCTGATGAAGGAGCGGCGCTCCGAAAGCTTGTGATTTCAAATAAAACTGTTGGACTATAACCTGGTGTTGTGTGACTTCTTACATTTGTCCACCCCAGTCCAACACCGGCATCTCCACACCATAGTAAACATGAGATTGGATTACATTCAAAAATAAATTCAGTTCTTGGAACTATGGGGGAAAAATTGGGTCACGTTCCCTTTGGGGCGCTACTTTTAGCGCCCCGAAAAAGTTAGCACCCCGCACCCAGAACAACTACTGGAAGTGCTCCCCCTCCCTCTTGGGGTGCTCCCATTGAATATCGTGATGCTACGTGCAGCAGCGGGGCGTGAGTCGGCATGTAGCGCCCCGGCACTGCAGGCCTCCCTCCCCTGATTAAAGGAGAGGGGCCTAGCGCAGCACGCACCGGGGCCCTGCTGGACCACCCCGGGGAGCGGGTTGCCGGCAAAAGAGCCTGGCACTCAAGAGGAATGCCGGGCTGACCGATTGCAGCCAGCACCCCACAGGAGGAGGCAAGAGGGGGCAGGTGCTGGCAGGCTAGGGGCGCTAACGGGAGGCGCAAAGCAACCAAATTTTTCCCCCAGTGAGTTATATTTTTTAGATAAGGTAAAACACTGTTTAAAATAGAAACTTTTGTTTTGAACTAATGAGGGGGTGAATTACATACAGCATTTAGGAAATACAGGTACGCTAAAGCATAATAATCACCAAAATTACCTGAATAAAATCTCGATCACTGCGAGAAACTTATTGTTTAATACTTAACCTGTATTTTTAAAAAACACACATGATGAAAAATAAAGCATCTACCAGCAGAGCTTAAAGGAATTTAACTTGAATTTAAATTTCCAATCAATTGAGAATTTATTGCATTGCTGTGGTCAAGTATATCATTGGGAGCTACTGCATATTGTACGTGGCATTGTATGTTTAGAACAAGTCTATCTGTAATATAAGAAATGCATTTTTAGTACAACTGAAGATATATCCCGCTGACTGTGGGCTAAAAATTCAGTTGCCCCTGAAAACGGGCATGGGGATCGTGATGAGTGATTAATTTGCGCCATTCATTCCGATGCAGGCAGCATGCAAACTTTGTGCTGCCTGATTGCAGCGGGCAGTCCAGAGCTGAATGGGCTGCTGAGTGGCTGCATGCTCAGCAGGGGGCCCAAGATTGTGCAAAGCTAGAAAAATTAAATATAGCCTGCACTTTTTAAAGGCAGCCTGCACCTCTTAAAGGGGAGGTGCAGTTTGATGAGAGCAGGTGCTGGAAGTCAGTGTAGAAGGAAGTTTAACCTTGGAAACATACAGGAATGGCAAAACAGAGAGAAGGCTCCAAGGTTCTCTGATGCAGCACTGGAGTCTGGAGGTGGATAGGAGGAGAGAGGTCCTGTATCCACAGGGGGCCAGGAGACCCTCCAGACAGACACTGCGAAGGCAGTGGGACCAGATAGCAGTGGAGGTAAATGCAAGCAGTCTTGCCCCGAGGACCTGGATGCAATGCTGAAAGAAGTTCAATGACCTCACACAAGTAGTCAAGGTCAGTGAATGCATCTTCCAATGCCATATCCACCAACTGCACCACTAGCCTTACACACTGCTCAATGCACCACACCCCCATCAATCACCTACTGACAATCACTATCAATCATGACTCAGACCTCACATTCATATGCTACACCTCACCCTCACACACTTACCACTGCTGCAAGCCTCACACCCACATCTCACACCTTGCACACACTGCCAGCTATTCAATCATGACAGCCACATCAACCAAACAGATTGCACTGCACCCAGTGACTTGCCACACCACTCCTTGAGACTTCAGCAGCTTCAAGGAAGACACCAAACCAAGAAACACCTCTACAAACTCACCAAGAGACAGCAGAAATCAATCAGCAACTAACCTTTGGAAAATAGATTTTGAAAAATCGGGCGCTACAGAGCTGAATTTCTAGGCCACCTTGGTAGCTTACGGAAAAGTATACAAAGTAGTTACCATCTGGGTTTGTTTCCAAACCAGTCAGACCTCACTGTATTCATTTGCTCCCTCAGGTTGACTGTCAGCACTTTGTCAGTTTAGTTTAGTTTCTAGTCTCACTCACATATTCAGGTATTTTGGGCGAGAAATTTGTGACCTTAGTGCCACTCCGTAGCGCCATTAAATGGTGCTAAAATGATGGCCGCCGCTCTTTCGCCAGCTGGTGGCAGGTCCCGCGGTGGCCATTTTGGTCCCTACCTTTGTGCTGCCAGTAACTGGCAGTTCCATCCTGAACAAAATGGCGGCGTTGTGACGTCAATCGGTGTTGTAGGGGTTCGCAAAATTCCCCAATTTTCCCTGAAGATTGAAAAATATTGGTCCACATCGTGGATGAAGAATCATGTGTTTTGAATTGCCTCTGGGTAGGACAGTGTTTTTAAAACATACCCAGAATTGTGAAAATCTGCGTTGGACAGAGCAGCACTTGGGCAACATCAGGATCTAAGACATTACATTTTATTTAAAATGGTACCTCTGAGTTTCGAACTGTATATTTCAAAGAGGTTTGAAAATGGCCATCAGTAAAAGCATGGCAGAGAAAGCATGGCAAAAGGACAAAAAGAAAAGCAGCTAGCAGCTTGGAGTATGTCTGTGTGTATAAGTGGGAGGATACAGTGGCAGTCAGGCCTGTCAATCAAACCAGGGAGTTTCCCTCTCAGAAGCACTTGAAGTTGCTTATTGGCATAAGGGATTACAACTACTTGAGACTAACCGCAAGGACAATCGATTGAAACTGCTTCTGTTTACACAGCAATTCAAACCATTCAAAGCACTCACTCACAATGGAGATACTGAAGCCATGGAACGGACTCTTTGATATGCAACAGTTTAGGAATGGATGGGTTTGCATCACCCATCATTCTGAACAATAGGGCAGTTGGGTTCCCTTTTGTTTTAGCCCAGGTGAGCTCCGGATGTGGGCGGGAACATTTCGGCCCCATAGTGCAGACACATTAACCCATTCCAACCACTTTGAATCAGCCAATCACAGCGTTTCTCTTGTATATTGGAACTTTGGGCGCGAATTTTGCAGACAGACATTTTCAGGTATGAAGATAGCTCCTGAGAAGCTATCGCTCTCTTACTTCGCTGAACCACAGTTGAGCAGGGTTTCTGACTCCTCAGCAAGGCAACCTAGTAAGGTGTTAGGGGGTGGTAATTAAGGGGGTATTGCTAAGATTGTTAAATTAACGTTGTAGCCACTTACCCCTCGTTTTTGCCGTCTGCCTTCCCCCATTTAAGCAATTTTAATGTAATTACTGTGTTCGTGTGGTATAGTTTCTTTTAGTTAATAAAGCTTGATTTTTCTCTCATCCAGACCATTTGTCCGTTTTAATATCATTAATTATAAGCCCTCCAGTCAGAACTGGAAGGTGGGGTAGTGATTCGAAACCGCTGTTTGGAAATTAGTTTACAGTGTAGCATCAAAAGGCTGCCTGACCAGGTGAATTACCGTAAACCAGGTAAAAGGTTGGAATTCGTCAGAGTGCAGGCAAAGGCTGCCTGACCAGGTAAATTACCTTAAACCAGTTAAAAGATGCCCCCCTACAGTGTGCAACACCGACTTGACGTCAAAAGCGCGAACTTCAACCCGAGCGCTGAATTCAGCGCGCTAGGACCTAAGCACGGCAGGTTAAGCAGCCGTGCAAGCAAGCTGACAGTGATGATGTCTGTACCTCCTAAACGGACACACACATTGTTCAGTTTGGGTTTAAGGTTTTGGACATTTTTTAAAATTTTATTGAAGTGGTGGCTTGCTGCAATAGATGTGAAACGATTTTCAAGTGTGTAGGGAGTGAGCTGGATGCTTGCAAGGGCTCGAATGGTAAATGAAGGCCTTTGAGAAGAGTGAAAATGCCTCAAATACTCAGCAGGTCAGGCAACATCCATGAAGAGAGAAATAGAGTTCACGTCTGAGGTCGAGCTGCTGCCTGACCAGTTGAGTATTTCCAGAAATTTATGCTGTCATTTCACATTTACAGCATCCGCTTGCAGAGGGAAGTGGAAGACTCAGAAGAGGAGGAAGCTGAAGAAGAGGAAGAAGAAAAGGAAGAAGCCAAAGAGGAGGAAGCAGAAGAGGAGGAAGCAGATGGAAAGATGCATCCCAGACAGCTCCTTTGTGGCTGGGATATCCGGGATGGAATCATCCGTCTGGAGTCCCAGTCACCACAACCCCAATTCCCCTTTCAACATTAGTCCCACACCTTACCTAGCCACTAACTCCATCCCTCTCCCTAGTATCTGTCTGAGGCTGAACCACACTGCTCACAACCTTGGTGTCATATTTGACCCTGAAATGAGCTTCCGACCACATATCCACAGCATAACAAAGACCGCCTACTTCCACCTCCGTAACATCGCCCGTCTCCGCCCTTGCATCAGCTCATCCGCTGCTGAAACCCTTATCCATGCCTTTGTTACCTCTAGACTTGACTATTCCAACGTACTCCTGGCTGGCCTCCCACATTCTACCCTACGTAAACTTGAGGTCATCCAAAGCTTGGCTGCCAGTGTCCTAACTCACACCAAGTCCCATTCGCCCATCACCCCTGTGCTCGCTGACCTACATTGGCTCCCAGTTAAGCAGTGCCTCGATTTCAAAATTCTCATCCTTGTTTTCAAATCACTCCATGGCCTCACCCCTCCCTATCTCTGTAATCTCCTTCAGCCCCACAACCCCCCGAGATATCTGTGCTCCTCTAATTCTGCCCTTTTGAGCATCCCTGATTATAATCGCTCAACCATTGGTGGCCGTGCCTTCTGTTGCCTAGGTCCTAAGCTCTGGAATTCCCTACCTAAACCTCTCTGCCTCTCTACCCCTCTTTCCTCCTTTGAGACACTCCTTAAAACCTACCTCTTTGACCAAGTTTTTGGTCACCTGCCCTAATTTCTCCTTATGTGGCTCGGTGTCAAATTTTTTGTCTTACAATACTCCTGTGCAGCGCTTTACTACATTAAAGGCGTTATATAAATACAAGTTGTTGCTGTTGTTACCTTCCCTCTGTTACTGACCATCACAACCTCTTCTTGGCCATGATGCTGAAATAAAAGCTACCACAAAGCACTTTCCAATCCAACTATATACCTCTCGCCATCCAATGTGACATCAAGAAATCAACACATCACCCGTATGCATTCTCTTAGTGACTATCTCGTGTGTGCCTTTGCCTATCCTACTGATGTCACACAGTGCTACCCCAGTGGCTGCAGCATGGCTGGTGGAAGGCTGCTGACTTTCAGTGGGGGACACTGCAAATGGCCTTGCTGGCTGAACTTGAGGAGCTGGTGGCTGGAAGTGTCAAAACAATCTTCTTCTTCTTCTTCACTCTCCTCTCCCTCTTCTTGGTCACCCACTGACTGGGAAGGCTGCATTCCTTGGGTGTGTGAAATGAGGAAGGCACAAGGATGGAGTTGTGGTGATGGGAGGGCAGGAAAGCATGAGGTGCATGCCAGAAGGAGGACAACATATGAGGATATCAGCATCTTGTATCCTTTCAGCCCCACCGCTGGCCAAGGGATCAGCCATGCTCTTGCCAAGAATGGCCTACACCGTCTCCTCCAAGGAAGTGAGATGAGGCTAGGAATGGGAGATGTGCCTCGTGATTATTGCAGACTTGGTAGGTGAGTGATTGGGGGTCATGCATTGAGCAGTGTGCGAGGCTAGTGGTGCAGTTGGTAGGAGACAGCTTTTGAAGATGCATTTTCTGACATTGACCAGTGGTCATCAAGCTTCTTTGGGCACTGGAGCCAGGTGGTGAGGGCGACATGGCTGGCAGTGACAGCCTCGGTAATGTACTTCCACATCATTCTTTCTGGAGGGCCTCCTGGCCCCTGTGGATGGAGGGCCTGTCTTGCAGTGTTGAATCCCTGCACAAAACTGGAGTACTGCGTGCGAGACCGTGAGTGCCCCTTCCCTGGTTTGCTGAGCCATTTGTGTTAGTGCTGAAGTAGAGGCAGCGGACCTGAAAGGGAGCGAGAGCGGAGCCTGAGGATATAAAGAGTGCGGCAGAGCGAGGCCCGAGAGCGGAGGCAGCAGACCTGACAGCAAAAACAAGGAGTGACGTCACAGGAAAGCAGGGAAGTGATTGGTTGGTCAGTATTTCTCTCTTTATCTTGGGCATTGGTTTAAATTAAGAGCTGGGATTAAAAGCTAAACGTTCAAAAAGAGGGAGCTGATTGGTGAGTATCTGGTAAGTGTTTTTACTTGGCTTTCTTAAAGTTGTTAAGTTTATTCCAGCTAGGCTAGTAAATAGTTTGTTAATTAGAGGTATGGCAGGGCAGCTCACACCCGTGGAACGCACACCCTGTGCCATATGGGAAGTCCTGGACACCTCCCGTAGTCTGAATGACCACATGTGCGGGAAGTGTTGCCAGCTACAGCAGCTCGAGCACTGGGTTACGGAGCTTGAGCGGCGGCTGCAGTCATTGCTGTGCATCCGCGAAGCTGAGAGCTACGTGGATAGCACGTTTCGGGACGTGGTCACCACACAGCTTAAGAGTGTGCAGGCAGAGAGGGAATGGGTGACCATCAGACAGAAGAGGAGGACCAGGCAGGTAGTGCAGGAGTCCCCTGAGCCTATCTTGCTCACCAACCAGTATTCGGTGCTGAGTACTGGCGAGGGGGATAGTTCCTCTGGGGAGTGCAGCCAGAGCCAAGTCCACAGCACCATGGAAGGCTCAGCTGCACAGGCAGGGGGGAAGAGGAGAGGGAGAGCAATAGTGATAGGGGAGTCAATAGTTAGGGGAGCAGACAGGTGTTTCTGCGGCCGCAGACGTATGTTGCCTCCCTGGTTCCAGGGTCAAGGATGTCACTGAACGGCTGCAGGGCATTCTGAGGGGGGAGGGTGAAAAGACAGAGGTCGTGGTCCATATCGGTACCAACGACATAGGTAGGAAGAGGGATGAGGTCCTGCAGGCAGAATTTAGGGAGCTAGGAAAGAGGTTAAAAAGCAGGACCTCAAAAGCAGTAATCTTCAGATTACTACCCGTGCCACGTGCTAGTGAGTACAGAAATAGGAATATAGAGCAGATGAATGCATAGCTGGAGAGATGTTGTAGGAGGGAGGGCTTTAGATTCCTGAGGAATTGGAACCGTTTCTGGGGGAGGCGGGACCTCTACAAGCCAGACGGGTTGCACCTCAATGGGAATGGGACCAATATCCTCGTGGGAGGGTTTGCTAGTGCTGTTGGGGAGGGTTTAAACTAGCTTGGCAGGGGGATTGGAACCTAAGTATAGAATCAATAGGGAGGGAAGAAAAACTGGAATTGGAAAACAAAAACATAGAAAGTAAATTGGAAGGACAGAGGAATCAAGGGCTAGATAGTAGTCAACAAGGAGATTTGCCTGTACTAAATGGTACATACTTCAATGCAAGGAGTATAGCGAACAAGGCAGATGAGCTGAGGGCACAGGTAGATACTTGGGACTATGATATTATAGCTATTGCAGAAATGTGGCTGAAAGATGGGCAGGTATGGCAGCTCAACATTCCTGGTTACAGGATTTTCAGATGGGATAGAGAGGGAGGTAAAAAGGGAGGGGGGTTGTCACGGTATTGATTAAAGAAACTATTACAGCTGTGAGGAGGGATGGTAGAAGATAGGAGCAGGAGTAGGCCATTCGGCCCCTCGAGCCTGTTCCACCATTTAATGAGATCATGGCTGATCATCCAAATTCAGTACCCTGTCCCTGCTTTCTCGCCATATCCCTTGATCCCTTTAGCCTTAAGAAATATATCTAACTCCTTCTTGAATATATTTAATGAATTGGCCTCAACTGCCTTCTGTGGTAGAGAATTCCACAGGTTCACCACTCTCTGTGTGAAGAAATTCCTCCTCATCTCAGTCCTAAATGGCTTACCCCTTATCCTTAGACTATGACCCTTGGTTCTGGAGTCCCCTGCCATTGGGAACATCCTTCCTGCATCTAGTCTGTCTAGTCCTGTTAGAATTTTATAAGTTTCAATGAGATCCCCTCTCATTCTTCTAAACTCTAGCGAATATAAGCCTAATCGACCCACTCTCTCCTCATACATCATTCCTGCCATCCCAGGTATCAGTCTGGTGAATCTTCGTTGCACTCTCTCCATGGCAAGAACATCCTTCCTCAGATAAGGTGACCAAAATTGCACACAATACTCAAGGTGTGGTCTCACCAAGGCCCTGTACAACTGCAGCAAGACACCCTTGCTCCTGTACTCGAATCCTCTCGCTATGAAGGCCAACATACCATTTGATATGTTGGAGGGACTGTTGTATCCGTGTGTTAATGAAGACACGGAATGCAGGAGTTGGTTTACAGGTGTTTACTGAACAAAGTCTGGAGGTGAATTAACAGATACAAGACACTATACAGGCTTATATAGCCTGAGTGGCCATTACCGGCATTACAGTACGCAGGGGCTCTTAAAGGCACATACACCACAATTCCTCCCCTTTTAGACAACCAATACACAACATTTTAAGTAATCATTAATTAACATGTTACAAGAACAAGAATCTACACATTTGCGGCAGTTAATCACGTATAAGTCGGTCTCTCTGGAGGCTTCCTGACTCGGTCTGGATAACGCCTCGGTGGTGTAGTAGTTTTTGGTGGTGTAGTAGGTTCTTTTGGCAAGGTCGATTCGGCTTGAATGCCAGTGTCGGGTTCATCTGGTTCAGTATCACCGGATCGGAGGTAGATACTATGGGTATCTCTGCTTCATCATTAGGCGTATAGAGTTGTGGGGTAGGGTGTCCCTTTTCGGATGACTCTATGATCTGGTCAGCATGGCGCCTTATTATGCTTTCTCCAATGACCACGGTATACATCAGCGGTCCTAGTCATGTGCAAATAGTTCCAGGTTGCCATTTCTCGGTACGGTAGTCCCGGGCCAAAACTTGTTGACCTATCTGGAAGGTTCTAGTTGGCCTTTCATTCATGCCTTGAAATTGCCGGTTCTCCACGTCCCTTCTGATGTTTGGCTTGATCAAATCCAGCCGACATCTTAGGCTTCTATTGAAGAACATCATGGCGGGAGTTTGGTTTGTAACCACATGTGTTGCATTCCTGTATGCAAACAAGAAGTTATCTACCTTATGCTGTAGATTTATGTCTTCATTACCCATGGCCTTTATGGCCTTCTTGAAGGTCTGGACAAACCTTTCAGCCAATCCATTGGTGGCGGGATGGTATGGGGCGGACGTGTAGTGCTTAACCCCATTGTTTTTTAAGAACTTCCTGAATTCTTCAGACACAAATTGCGGTCCATTATCAGAACAGATCTGTTCAGGCAGCCCATTCCTGGCAAATATGGTCCTTAATACTGTGATGGTTTTTTCCGTGGTGGTGGAGGACATCTTTATTACCTCCGGCCACTTGGAGTGTGCATCAACCGCGATTAAGAACATTGAGTCCATAAATGGACCAGCAAAGTTGATGTATACCCTTTGCCATGGAGATGAGGGCCACTCCCATGGATGTAGAGGGGCTTGTGGTGGGGCGTTTTGGACCTTCTGGCATCCTAGGCAGCTCTTGGTCATTTCTTCGATGTCTCCATCGATACCCGGCCACCACACAAATGCTCTGGCTAGGTTCTTCATTTTCACTCCACCCAGATGCCCCTCGTGAAGCTCCTTTAGCACTTTATCCTGGAGTTTGGGTGGAATCACCACTCTGGATCCACACATCAAGGTTCCTTGGCACACTGACAGCTGTTCTCTTCTTTGCGAGAATGCTGGCCACAGTGGTTCGCCATGTGCTGGCCATCCCTTCACCGTTAAATCGTAGACTCATGAGAGAGTCGGGTCATTTCTCGTTTCCTTTTCAATGGCAGAATTTGTTACTGGTAGACATTCCACTATGGTTGAGTGGAACATCTCCACTGGGTCCACTGTAGGTGCCTCTTCTACCATTGGCAACGGTAGGCGCGATAACCCGTCAGCATTCCCATGCTGTTTTGATCCTTTGTATTCTATGTTGTATTGGTGTGCCCCTAGGAAAAGGGACCACCTCTGTAGCCTTTGCGCTGTCATAATGGGAACACCCTTTTTAGGGTTGAATATGGAGACGAGGGGTTGATGGTCAGTCAACAAGGTAAATTTTTGTCCGTGTAGGTAATGGTTGAATTTCTTCACTCACCATACCAGGCTGAGTGCTTCCATGTCGATCTGGGCATAGTTACGCTCAGCTGAGTTCAATGAGCGTGACGCAAAGGCTATCGGCCGCTCCGAGCCATCAGGGAATCTATGCGATAATACCGCTCCTACGCCGTAAGGGGATGCATCGCATGCCAGTCTGATTGGCAGTGATGGGTTGTAATGAGCCAAAACTTCCTTGGACGTGATCAAGCCTTTGCATTTATGGAAGGCACATTTACAGTCTTCGCTCCATTTCCAAATGACTCCCGTTTGTAGCAGTTCGTTAAGAGGGTGCAGAAGAGTTGACAAGTTCGGTAAAAATTTATGATAGTAATTTATCAATCCCAGGAACGACCTTAATTGTGAGACATTTTCAGGTGCTGGGGCTTTTATGACCGCTTCAATTTTTTCAGGTGACTTATGCAACCCTTCTTCGTTAATTATGTCGCCACAATATGATAGTTGTTTCTCGAAAAATTCGTACTTGGGGCGATTTGCTCGTAGGCCCCGTTCTCTCAGCCTAGTGAGCACCTGCTCCAAATTGGCAAGGTGCTCGTTGTCGTTTTCTCCTGTTGCAAGGATGTCGTCTAGGTAGCATTGAGTCCCCGGAATCCCTTGGAGGACTTGCTCCATAGCTCTTTGCCAGATAGCTGGAGCTGATGCTACTCCGAAAAGCAGTCGATTGTACTGGTACAGGCCTTTGTGTGTGTTTATTGTGAGATACTTTTTAGAGGCCTCTTCAACTTCCATCTGTAGATATGCCTGTGCCAAGTCAATTTTGGTGAAACGTTTCCCTCCGGATAGTGAGGCAAAAATATCTTCTATCCTTGGAAGAGGATACTGTACCATGTGAAGGACCGGGTTTACAGTCACCTTGAAGTCCCCACAGATGCGAATTTTTCTCTGTTCTTCAGATTTATCATTATTCAATGTTTTCTTCATGACCGGGACGATGGGTGTTGCCCACTCGCTCCAATCTATCTTGGATAATACGCCTGCCTTTTCCAAATTCTCCAGCTCTGCCTCGACTGCTGGACGAATTGCGTATGGCACCGGCCTTGCCTTAAAAAACTTGGGAATTGCCGCATCTTCCACTTTTATTGAGGCTGTGATGCCTTTCAAGGTTCCTAGTTCCTGTTGAAACACTTCCTTGGTGTTGGCCAAGATGCCTTTTAATCGTTCAGGTATGACGTCATCATCATTTTTTTTCGTACTGGTCACCGTCAGTGCCTGAATGGAGTGCCAGTCTAAACGTATCTTCCTGATCCATTCACGACCCAACAGCGGTGGACCACCATCTTGCAGAACGTATAAATACAACTTCTGTATTTCCTTGCCGTTGTATACAACAGGCACCTTTATTTTCCCTTTTGGGTATACTTTCTGCCCCGTATATGTTTTCAAGATAATGGATGTGTCTTTCAAAGGTATATGCGGAAATAGCCGCTCGTAATCCCGTCGACTTATGACGGTTAGGGCTGATCCTGTATCTAGCTCCATTTTAACTGGGGACCCCGCTATCGTGAGGGTAACCCAAATGGTCTGGTAATCTTCTTTGGCAATTACATTATGTAATTTGAGAGAGCTTAGTCTCCTGTTTCCGTAGTCGCTATTGCTCTTCTGGTCTTTGGAGCTACTGTCCGTCATCATTTGTACCTTTCTGTACTTTTCCTTATTGATTTTTTTTCTGTCAGTGGATTTTTTGTTTCCAGATCGGCATACACGTGCAATGTGTCCCATCTTTCCGCATTGCCTGCATGCTTTGTCCTTGAACCAGCAGTCCCTCTGGTCATGGGTGGATCTGCCGCAGTGATAACATCTCTCAAAACCCCGTGTCATTTCATGGGTGCCGAAGTCTGTGGCTTTTGCTGTATCTCTGCAGCTCCTCTTGCTGCTGCTTCGTATGATACAGTTCCACTGAAAGCCTTGTCCAGTGTCAAATCTTTCTCAGAAAGTAGCTTTTTTTGTGTTCCTTCACTTAGGAGACCGCAGACAAATTTGTCTCGTAGAGAATCTGCCAGTCCTGTCCCGAATTGGCAGTGTAGGGTATCAACAGTCTCCTTAAAATTCTTGTCCATCGGTTTGGCTGGAGTGATTAAGTTTCGTAACAGCCCGTATGTCCTTGCGCCCATTAGATTTAGAAGTACCGATGCCTTTTTATCATCTTTTATTTCATTCGCTGTGCAATATTTCTCCACTCTTTCCACATATGTGGTCCAATTCTCTACATTACTATCGAAAGCAGTAATATTGCCAGTCTTAGGCATCCTGAAAAAAAAATGGCGCCTCCCGCGCTTTCCTTTCTTCCCCGCAGAAAAAAAAATGGCGCCTCCCACGCTGTCCTGCCGCTGCCGCTGCTGACAACGCTGTTCTCCGCGTTTTTTTTTTTTACACAGGTATTTTTAATAGGTGGAGACTCGTTCCTGCTGGGCTCTCTGGGACTTTTCCCTTCCTCTGCTTGGTCCGAATGCCGACCTGCTTTGCAGCGCCGGCCGTCTCCCGAGTGCTCCACCCTCCGTCTCTGTTTGCCTCCGCCTTCGCTGCTCGGCCCCGCTGCAGAGCCAGCCGATCGAGCCCCAGCCCGCCGCCCAGGAAGGATTATTGCAGTACCTGCCACCAGCTCGGCTAGCTGGTGAAACCACAGCTTTTCCCTTTCTTTCTTGTTTTTCTTCGACTTTCGTCTGAGGAATCGATCTCCTTGAGGTGCTGCCGAATTGCAGGTAAGTCCATTTCCAATTCGTCGCCACTGTTGTATCCGTGTGTTAATGAAGGCATGGAATGCAGGAGTTGGTTTACAGGTGTTTACTGAACAAAGTCTGGAGGTGAACTAACAGATACAAGACACTATACAGGCTTATATAGCCCGAGTGGCCATTACCGGCATTACAGTACACAGGGGCTCTTAAAGGCACATACACCACAGGGACCATCAAACGAGGCCATATGTGTCGAATTGAAAAACAAAAAAGGGGCGATCACACTGCTGGGAGTGTACTACAGACCCCCAAATTGTGAGAGGGAGATAGAAGAACAAATATGTAGACAAATTTCTGAGAAGTGCAAAAACTAAAGGGCAGTAATAGTAGGGGATTTCAACTACCCCAATATTAACTGGGATAAAATTAGTGTGAAGGGTATAGAGGGTGCAGAATTCCTAAAATGCACCCAGGAGAACTTTTTTAGCCAGTATGTAGCAAGCCCAACAAGGGAGGAGGAGGTTCTGTATTTAGTTTTAGGGAATGAAGCTGGGTAGGTAGAAGGCGTATCAGTGGGGTGAATTTTGGTGCTAGTGACCATAATTCTGTTAGATTTAAGGTAGTTATGGAAAAGGACAAAGATAGACCAGGAATAAAAATTCTAAATTGGGGAAAAGCAAATTTTGCTAAGCTCAGAGGGGATTTAGCCATAGTGGACTGGAAACAGCTACAGTGTCAGAGCAGTGGGAGGCCTTCAAGGAGGAGATCTGGATGGTTCAGACCAAATATGTGCCCTTAAAGAAAAAAGGTGGGACTAACAAATCTAGAGCCCCCTGGATGTCTAGGGACATACCGGGTGGGATAAGGAAAAAAAGGGAGGCATATGACAGATACCGAGGGCTAAATATTCCAGAATCTTTAGAGGAGTACAGAAAGTGCAGGGGTGCAATTAAAAATGATATTAGGAAAGCAAAGAGAGAGCATGAAAAATTCTTGGCAAGTAAAATCAAGGAAAACCCAAAGATGTTCTAAAACTATATTAAGAGTAAGAGGATAACTAAAGAAAAGATAGGGCCTATTAGAGACCATGAGGGTAATCTGTGTGTGGAATGGGAGATGTCGGTAGGGTTCTTAATGAATACTTTGCATCTGTTTTCACAAAGGAGAGGGGCGAAGCAGTCATTGCTATCGGGGGAGGAGTGCGAAATATTAGATGAAATAAACATAGTGAGAGAGTAAGTATTAAGGGGTTTAGCAGCTTTAAAAGTGGATAAATCCCCACGCCCGGGTGAAATGTATCCCAGGCTGTTAAAAGAAGCAAAAGAAGAAATAGCAGAGGCCCTGACCATCATTTTTCAATCCTCTCTGGTTTCAGGTGTGGTGCCGGAGGACTGGAGGAATGCTAATGTGGTACCCTTGTTTAAAAAGAGAGAAAAGGATAGACTGAGTAATCATAGGCCAGTCAGCCTAACCTCGGTGGTGGAAAAATTATTGGAAAGAATTCTGAAGGACAGGATAAATCTTCATTTAGAAAGACACGGATTAATCAAGGATAGTCAGCACGGATTTGTTAAGGGAAGGCCGTACCTGACAAACTTGATTGAAATTTTTGAGGAGGTAACAAGGAGGGTAGATGAGGGTAGGGCGCTTGATGTAGTGTATATGGACTTTAGCAAGGCTTTTGATAAGGTTTCACATGGCAGACTGGTCACGAAGTTAAAAGCCCATGGCATCCAGGGCAAAGTGTCAAGTTGGAATCAAAGCTAGCTCGGAGGCAGGAAGCAGAGGGTAATGGTTGATGGGTGTTTTTGTGATTGGAAGGCTGTTTCCAGTGGGTTTCCGCAGGGCTTAGTACTAGGTCCCTTGCTTTTAGTGGTATATATCAATGATCTAGACTTGAATATAGGGGGTATGATTAAGTTGTTTGCAGATGCTACTAAAATCGGCTGTGTTGTTGATACTGAAGAAGGAAGCTGTAGACTGCAGGAAGATATCAATAAATTGGTCAGGTGGGCAGAACAGTGGCAAATGGAATTCAATCCGGAGACATGTGAGGTAATGCATTTGGGGAGGGCTAACAAGGAAAGGGAATACACATTGGGCCAGTAATTCCGGTCCCAACGCGTGAGTACGGACGGGGTACTCACGCGTGGGCCCGTTGGAAGTGCCGGATTTCAGCATGCACAGCGCATGCGCGGGAAACCGGCATTTCCTCCAAGGGTTTCAGAGGTCCAACGCGTGTGCGCAGGACTCTGCGCGCACACGTTGAACTTCCTTCTTTTTGACAGGTTTGCCCATGTACAAGGGCCTGAACTTTTTACACATATAAAAAGGAGGCGTAAGGACTGGATTCTTGAAGGTAAGTGGTCTATTATTTAAAATTATTACATTTTTTCCACAGCTTCGTTGTTTTTAAGGACTTTACAGTAAGGTAAGTTTATTTTTAGACCCGATTTCTTAAAAAATTATTTTTTCCAAAAATTTTATCAATTGTTTAAAATAGTTTTTTAAAGTTATTTATAGTTTATTTAATTATTGGGATGTTTTTTAAAATTTTATTTAAAGTTAAACTAGTCTTTTGGGCACCCGTACTTTTCATGAGTTTGACAGTTCTTACTATCAAACTCATGAATGAAGTTTCCCCTCCCCTGGTTGGCTGCACAGTGCTCACCTGATCCCAGCCGGCACATCGCACTAACTACGCCGCTGGATCAGGCAAGCACATCGTGCCGACATCTGAACCGGGCCAGTGACAGGAATTCCAAGCAGGCCCAGGCTTCAGATGTCGGCGTGCCGGGTGAATGCACATCGGGGGCTTGCACGCGCGGCAAGCACCCGATCCTAATTTCTGGCCCATTAAATGGTAACAAACTGAGTAGTGTAGAGGAACAAAGGGACCATGGAGTGCATGCCCACAGATCCCTGAAGGTAGCAGGCCAGGTAGATAAGGTGGTTAAGAAGGCATACAGAATGCTTGCCTTTATTAGCTGTGGCATAAAAAAATAGCAGGGGGGTTATGCTTCAACTGTATAAAACACTAGTTAGGCCTCAGCTGGAGTACTGCGTGCAGTTCTGGTCACGACATTAACAGGAAAGATGTGATTGCACTAGAGAGGGTACAAAGGAGATTTACAAGGATGTTGCTGGGAGTAGAGAATCTTAGCTATGAGGAAAGACTGGATAGGCTGGGTCTGTTTTCCTTGGACAGAGGAAGCTGAGGGGAGACCTTATTGAGGTATATAAAATTATGAGGAGCATAGATAAAGTGGATAGAAAGGACCTATTTCCTTTATCAGAGGGGTCAAAAACCAGGGGGCACAGATTTAAAGTAATTGGAGGAAGGTTTAGAGGGGATTGGAGGGAAAATCTCTTCACCCAGAGGGTTGTGGGGGTCTGGAACTCACTGCCTGAAAGGGTGGTAGAGGCAGAACCCTAACCACATTTAAAAAGTACTTGGATGTGCACTTGGGATGCTCTAACCTGCAGGGCTATGGACCAAGAGCTGGGAAGTGGGATTAGGTTGGATAGTTCTTTGTTGGCTGGCGCGGACACGATGGGCCGAAATGGCCTCCTTCCGTGCTGTAACTTTCTATGATTCTATGATTCTGAAACACTTTTCCCATTTTTTTGGGTTAGGAAGGGAATTCAGCTTTAAGAGCTGAATATTCACACTTGGGACTTTTTAATGTTAAATATTTTTTAAAAGGCAGAAAGTGCTGAAAACTGTATTGTTTCACTTCATTTTAATTTGTATTACTTCAATGTGCATGGCCCCCTTAATTCAGAGGCCTCTTCATTGCCCACAATTCCTTGTGAGCCCCACAGCCTCGCTTCCAGGGGCTGTGAGTCCTTTAGGCAAAAGAACATAAGAACATAAGAAATAGGAGCAGGAGTAGGCCAATCGGCCCCTCGAGCCAGCTCCGCCATTCAATAAGATCATGGCTGATCTGATCCTAACCGCCAATCCACTATCACAGAACCATCTCCTGAATCTAACAGAATTAGACACACGAAATAGGAGCAGGATCAGGCTACACAGCCCCTGGGCCCGCTCCGCTGCAGGAAGATAGCAATAAATTGGTCAGGTGGGCAAGTGATGTGAAAGCCATTAGGTTTTGTTAGAGAACATCCTATGATGACTGGAACACTGTTCGTGTTTCTCTAGTGAATACTTCCAGGAAGTAATCATTTAATATATTAACTATTTTTAGTTCACCATCAATACCAATACCATTTCTATCTTTAAGGAATCAATTCCGCTTTGATGAAATCTCTTATTGCCACAGATTTGTTGATAATTATTTACTAAAGGACTAAAACATTTGCAACTTTTAGTTGCTTTTATATTGGTCTTTAATTTGGATTCCAAGAGCCAAATCCTGGCATTTATTCTGTTAAATCTGTTTTCCATAAGTCTGTTGCTAGGCTGTGAAAAATGTATTTAACAGCTGGCTCCCAGTATCTGAATTAAAAGAACAATTTAAAAGCAGCCATTGCGTGCACATGATTCAGAGATGAACCATTTAAACTAATAATGTGATAAATTAGTCTTGATTTGAGAACATGAGTACAATTGCATTGCAAACACAAAGTCCCCTTTCCGAGAACTCCAGGGAACCACAACTCACTCTACAAACTTCCAGAAAATAAGTCTTGTGTCAGTACATGGCATTTATTTATATAGTAATGACCTCGACTTGGGTATACAGGGCATAATTTCAAAGTTTGCAGATGACTCAAAACTCAGAAATATAGTAAACAATGAGGAGGGTACTAACAGACTTCAGGAGGACGTTCAGGCCTAGAAATTCATCTTGGGCGGTGGCGCAGAATGGGCGGTTTCGGATCGGTCGCCCGTTATACCCAGCGCCTGATATTCAGCTCCATTGACTGCAATGGCTGCGCATCACGGGTGGCTGATCCAATACCACCCGTTTTGTGGCACCGCCCGAGACAAATTTCCAGCCCAGGCAGACTAGTGAAATGGGCAGACACATGACAGATGCAATTTAACGCAGAGAAGTGTGAAGTGATGTATTTTGGTAGGAAGAATGAGGAGAGGCAATATCAACTAAATGGAACAATTTTAAAGTGGGATGGATGAACAGAGTGACCTGGAGGTGTACAGGCGGCAGGACAAGTTGAGAAGGCAGTTAAAATAGCATATGGGATCCTGGGCTTTATTAATAGAGGCATTGGGCTGGATTTTGTCAATGAGGACGTAATGGAGGCGGGACTCCCACTTTTTGGGTTGTAGTCCCGCCTCCATCGACTTGTGGCCAACCCACGCTATTTTCCCTTGATTGACCTTGTTAAGCCCGCCCAGCGGGCTCAGCAGGCCAATTAAGGGACACCTGGTTACTGGTGACATCAGTGATTGACATTTCATCTGTCAAGAGCTTTTGACAGATGAAAAATCAGCGTTTGACAGTTCTGTGAAGCAGTCAAACACTGACACTCTGTCTTCTAACTTGAGTCCTTCGACTCAGACTCAGTTAGAGAGCTCTCCAGACCAGAAAGCAGAGGCTGCAGCTTTTGACATTTCAGCGGCCATTCTGCTTTCTGTGCCGGTGAACTGAGGGGCTCCCGAGAACTGAAGGAAGGAAGCCGGCAGGAGAAAGTAAAGGTAAGTAAAACTTATTAAAACACTTTACACTTACCTCACACACTTACCTCTTCACACATGCACCCATCACTCACCTGCACAACGGACATCTCGACCCCTCCAACCCCTTCAGACCGACGTTCCGCCTCGCTAACTTGGCGTGGTTCGGAGCCATCGGAAAGCCCACACTTCAGGGCTAAAAATAGGGATTAGGCAAAAAACTGCCTGTTAACTACCTGTTAACAGGCAGTTAATTGGCACTAATCCCCTTCCCGCCTCGGGGAGGCGGCTCCCAGCACAGGCCGGATACCCGCCTCCTGGGACATTGGCACGGAGGCGGGCTGGGGGCGGGATGGGTTTGTGCCCCCCGATTCTGCAATTTTCCCACCACTCCCGCCTCCAAACCCGCCTCCACGGGGCTTGGAAAATCCAGCCCATAGAGTACAAAAGCAAGGAAGTTATGATGAACCTTTATAAATCACTGTTTAGGCCCCAGCTGGAATATTGTGTCCAGTTCTGTGTCCAGTTCTGGGCACCGCACTTTAGGAAGGATGTTAAGGCCTTAGAGAGGGTGCAGAGGAGATTGACTAGAATGGTACTAGGACTGTGGGACTTCAGTTATATGGAGAGACTAGAGAAGCTGGGGTTGTCCTTCTTAGAGCAGAGAAGGTTAAGGAGAGATTTAACAGAAGTGTTCAAAATCGTGAAGGGTTTTGATAGAGTAAATAAGGAGAAACTGTTTCTAGTGGCAGCAGGGTCAGTAAACAGAGCACACAGATTTAAACTAATTGGCAAATGAACCAGAGGCGAGATGAGGAGAATTTTTTTTACGCAGCGAGTTGTTATGATCTGGAATGCACTGCCTGAAATGGTGGTGGAAGCAAATTCAATAATAACTTTCAAGAGGGAATTGGATAAATACTTGAAGGGGAAAGATTTTTTGGGCTTTGGGGAAATAGCAGGGAAATGGGGCTAATTGGATAGCTCTCTCAAAGAGCCGGCACATGCACGATGGGCCAAATGACCTCCTTCTGTGCTGTATCATTCTATGATTATATAAATGTAAATCCCATTGTAATTCAATAAAGTTCAATTGCTCCAGCTGAATTTAAATAGTAAGTATGTATTTTAAATATGCACACTTTAAAAAAAAATATTGATAAGTTAGGGAGGAGAGAAGGGCACTTGGCCCGTTAAAGCTGTAAGGCTCGCAAAATTATACAGATTCCCCCAAAGTAAGAAAGAAGAGATATTGGACTGTTTGTAATAATATTGGGCCAAAGGGGGCCTAAAATCAAAACCCCAGGAAGATTTGGCTAGTTTAAAAGGAATGTTCAGGCCTGTGGAAAAGTTGCAACAAAAGGAATGGGTGGGACAGACAGTTTGAGTATTGGAAAAGGGGCCAGACTGTCTGAGAATGTTCTGGGCCATCCCAGTCATTCTACATAAAGACAATAAGCCCACGGAAAAGACTGTTCCCGCCGAAACTTACAGGGCCACCAAGAACATGAATAATACAATACATGCCAACGACCAACAAAAGAGAACCTGGCCCCAGCAGGAGAAAACAATCAAACAACAGTTTAAAACCACTCAGAAAAATTTCCAAAACACTTTGCACATTTTAAACTGAATTCAAAGCAATCCCGAAACCAGTTAAAAGCCAATTAAAAATAGATGGGACCATCCCCGAAACTCGATGAGAATTTAAACATAACAAAGGACCAGAGGAGATTTGGCGGTCAGATAAGCCAGGCCTCAAAACAGTATAATTGAGGCCTGCCTGTTCAGTGAAACAGATCACGTTGCGTCCGAGAGACAGTACAGATCACAATGTTGAGGACACAGCTCCAGAAGGTTCAAGTTCAGTACAGGAGAGAGAAAGTACGGTTCAGAAAAGGTATCATCATCACCGTACCTAGTCAAAGGATCGGAGACTTGAGGAAAGAAGAACGAAACGGAAGGAAAAGAAAATTACGGCAACCAAAGGCCTCAAGAAACCAACAACTAACAATATTACCACCAACTAGGTAATATTGGGCCACCGCGACCAACAAGAAACCAACCACCAAGAAGTCGAAAATTCACAAACTTGTTTCCACTCTACAAGCTAGTCTGACTTACCCCAGGTAAGATTTGACACAAAAGACTCTAAAAACTACACCTAACCAAAGAAAATTGGGCACTTACCCGATAAATCCAACTATGCATCCAACCGCATCAGCGGACAGGCGAAGACTGAAAACCCAACGCAGGTGCAGTCTTTCACCACGTCCGGGGTACGACAAGCCCCAACTGCCATAACTAAAGAGAATCCCGAAATCACGAACCTCTACAACCTGTCAAGAAAGTCATTTGGTGAGCATTTCCTGGTACTCTGGAATTCAGCCTAGTTAGGATAGTGGGATTGGGAGGGCAAAGTATTTTTTGTCTATTGTAATTCTCCCTCGCATATTCTGAAGTGTTCCCCCTTTTAGAGTATAAGATTTATTGTATTGTATATTTTCCTGTCTCAAAAATAAAAATCTCAATTCTTTTGACCAACTCAGGTGTCTGTTGCAATTTCATTACAACCCCCAAATAAGTCCAAAGTCTAGAACCAAGGGAGTGGGAGCGATTCGAACCGCTCAGGGAGTCAGAGGTGAAGCTGACCACACACACCACCCCTTACAAAGCTCATCCCTCTAGTACAATAAGGCTACAGTTATATGGTGACTTTTGTGGTGTATGTAACCGTTCCACCTTTAAGAGAACTATTTTAAGAGATGCACTACTTTATCTTGGCTGCTGTATACTGTAATACCGGTGGTGACCACACCGGTATATAAGTGCTGTGTAATGATTTATTGGGCAGTTCAGCCTGACCTCCGACTAGTAAAGACCTGTTGAATTTACTCTTGTGGTCTGTGTGCAGTGATTCTTATTAACAATAACTAAAACACACAGACTTAACAGTGGCGACAATGACGATCTTACCCTGCGGCAGAGATATATCCAAGGCAGTTTAACGGGCGTCGAGAAGAGGCATCCGCCCTCATCATCCTGTTGAGAAAAGACTCGGGTCTGAAGAGCAAGGAAGAATCCTGACACGAAGCCTTCCATCAGCAACAGGCAGTGATCATCCCTTCTATCACGGTGGTGGGTAAGCCGATCAGCGACGAGCAGCAAGTCGGCCACGTTGGCTGTGAAGTAGGGGAGGGAAAAACGGAGGATATAAGGGCGGAGAACTCGACCACGGCCGGGGAAAAGAGCCGGACAGAAGTCGGGGCCAGAGGCGCTGAGACTGGGGCAGCGTAAGGCACGGGAGCCGCGGTGAATGCAAACGCAGCCGGTGTAAAAGGCCGGGCTGCAAGCGGGCTGGGAGACGCAACAGCGTCGAGAGAGAGCTCGACCGCGACCGGGGGAAAAAGGCCGGGCAGCTACCGAGGCCGCGAGGCGCGGGATAAAATAAAAAAAAAAAAAACCGCGGAGAACTCAGCCGCAGCCGGGGGAAAGGACCGGACTGCAAGAGGGGCTGGGAAGCACGATTTGAGAACCGCTGGGGAGGGCGAACGCAGCAATACGGCAATCGCCATTACAGCCAGCGGGGGAGAAAGGCAAACGCAGGAAGCCGCCATTTTCATAGGCGGGGGAAGAAGACAAGCGCGGGAAACCGCCATTTTGAAAAAAAAAATAAAAGAAAAATTTCTTTTTGTTTCTACAGAAGATTGCGAGGATGCCTAAGCGTGGTAACATCAATGATTTCGATCCCGATGTTGAAGATTGGGCCACGTATGTAGAACGCATAGAGATTTATTGTAAGGCAAATAAAATATCAGATGAAGATAAAGCACTAACCTTACTAAACTCAATGGGTGCGAAGACATACGGGCTATTGAAGCATCTTCTATCACCAGCTAAACCAGCGGATCAGGCTTTCGCTAATATTGTTGCTGTCCTGAGAAATCATTTGAACCCCACACCGCTGATGTTAGCGGAACGATTTAAATTTTATGCGAGAACGCAACTGAAAGAGGAAAGCAACACGGAGTATTTAATTGAACTGCGTAAGCTAGCGAAATACTGTCAGTTTGGGGAAAGACTGACAGAGGCACTGAGAGACAAATTCGTGTGTGGATTGTCGAAAGAAGGAACACAAAAGCGGCTGCTTGAAGAGAATGATCTTACACTTGATAAGGCTGTCACTATTGCAGCATTGCACGAAGCCGCAGCGAGAGGCACTGCAGAAATGCAGCTGAAGGCAGCGGTACTCAGCGTAGATCAAATGGCTTTGGGTACAGCGAAATGTTATCGTTGTGGAAAGACAACACATGATCAGAACCAATGCTGGTTTAAAAATCAGGAATGTAGAAAATGTGGCAAGCTTAGTCACATAGCTAAAGTATGCCGGTCAGGAAAGAAGACCAGCAACAAAAAGTCACCGCAGGAAAAGTGCAGAAAGGTACATAAGGTGGCTGAGAAGAGTTCGGATGAACAGAATTCGGATTCAGACTCCAACAGCAAGGAACTGGGTAGTCTGAGAATTCACAATGTGAGTAAGGAAGCTGACCTACAAACTATCTGGGTCACACTTCAGATAGCAGGAGTCCAAGTGAAGATGGAATTGGACACCGGATCGGCGTTGACGGTCATGAATAAGCAAGATTACAAAAGGTTATTCACACATATTCCCCTACGGGATACGGAGATAGTATTGCAGACATACACGGGGCAAAGAGTATACCCCATCGGAAAGATAAAAGTCAAGGTGGTACACAAGGGCAAAGAACACCAAGGAATGGACTTATATGTACTACCTGAGGGAGGTCCACCACTTCTGGGACGGGAGTGGATCAGGAAAATAAATATGGACTGGCACTCCCTAAAAGCAATAACGGTAGATTCCGGAAAAAAAGATGTCAAACCTGAACGATTGTCCAGAATATTGGATGAGGCTAAAGAGGTGTTCCAACAGGGACTGGGAACACTGAGAGGAATTACGGCAAAAATTAAGATTGCAGAACATGCAAACCCAAAATTTTTCAAAGCCAGACCGGTACCTTATGCGATACGACCTGCTGTGGAAGCTGAGCTGGAAGGGCTAGAACGTTCAGGAGTGCTGTCTAAGGTGGACTGGAGTGAGTGGGCCACGCCCATTGTTCCCGTCATGAAGCGTTCATTGAGTAACAAGCCAGGGGAACCGGGGAAGGTCCGCATCTGTGGAGACTTCAAGATCACGGTTAATCCGGTGCTTCACACGGTGCAATATCCGCTTCCGCGGATTGAGGATATCTTTGCTTCATTGTCTGGCGGGAAACACTTCACCAAGATAGACCTGGCGCAAGCGTACTTACAGATGGAAGTTGAGGAAGAGTCGCGCCAGTATCTCACAATCAACACGCACAGAGGCTTGTATCGATATAATAGACTGGTTTTTGGAGTGGCTTCGGCTCCAGCAATTTGGCAGAGGGCCATGGAGCAGGTATTACAGGGAATTCCAAGCACTCAATGTTACTTGGACGATATCCTGATTACAGGAGCTGACGATGAGGAACACCTTGCAAATTTGAAACTGGTGCTCACCAGATTGAAGGAATATGGACTTCGAGTTAATCGCCAGAAATGTGAGTTCTTTCAGAAACGGATCTCGTACTGTGGTCATGTCATTGACCAGGAGGGGCTGCACAAGTCACCTGACAAGATCGAAGCTGTTGTGAAGGCTCCCGCTCCGGAAAATGTATCCCAGTTGAGGTCGTTCCTAGGGTTGATTAACTATTACCATAAGTTTCTGCCAAATCTATCCACGGTGCTGCACCCGCTGAACGCTCTTTTGCAGAAAGAAGTGCCATGGAAGTGGAGCGAGGACTGTAAGAAGGCCTTTCGCAAAAGCAAGGCATTGATCACCTCAGAGGAAGTGTTGGCTCACTTCAACCCAACGCTACCTATTCATTTAGCTTGTGATGCTTCTCCTTATGGTATTGGAGCAGTACTCTCACACAAGTTGCCAAATGGCTTGGAAAGGCCAGTCGCATTTGCATCCAGATCATTGACCTCCGCTGAGCGCAACTATGCTCAGATAGATAGGGAGGCTCTCAGCCTTGTGTGGGGAGTAAAGAAGTTTAATCATTACCTGCAGGGCCAGAAGTTTACACTGCTGACAGGCCACCAGCCGTTGGTATCCATTTTTAACCCTAAGAAGGGTGTTTCGGTGATGACAGCACAGAGGCTCCAGAGATGGTCCCTTTTCCTAGGGGCACATCAATATCAGATAGAATTCAAAGGTACAAAGCAGCATGGTAATGCTGATGGGCTGTCGCACCTGCCACTACCTACTGAGGAGGAGGCACTGACGGTTGACCCGGTGGAGTTATTTCACTCGACCATCATCGAATGTTTACCTGTCACCAATGCAAATATTGAAAGGGAGACTAGGAATGACCCGACACTGTCCCGGGTCTACGAATTGACAGTAAAAGGATGGCCAGCCCATGGTGATCCACTGTTACCGGCATTCTCAGCAAGACGAGAACAGCTGTCCATCTGTCAGGGAACATTGATGTATGGAACAAGGGTGATTATCCCTCCTAAGTTAAGAGAGAGAGTTCTAAAAGAACTACATGAAGGTCATCTGGGGGGAGTCAAGATGAAAAGCCTTGCTAGGGCTTATGTGTGGTGGCCGGGTATCGACCAACAGATAGAGGATCTGATGAAAAGCTGCTCAGGGTGCCAAAAAGTCCAAAATGCACCTCCAATTGCACCGCTGCATCCATGGGAATGGCCTTCAACCCCATGGCAACGTGTACATATTGACTTTGCTGGTCCATTCATGGATTCCATATTTTTAATTGCGGTGGACGCACATTCTAAATGGCCAGAAGTGATTAAAATGACTACCACTACCTCGGAGAAGACGATCGCGGTGCTAAGAACAATATTTGCAAGAAATGGATTGCCAGAGCAAATATGTTCAGACAACGGACCACAGTTCGTGTCAGAGGAATTCCAGAAATTCCTGAAGAAGAATGGGGTGAAACATTATACCTCTGCCCCATATCATCCAGCTACGAATGGGCTGGCCGAGAGGTTTGTACAGACGTTCAAAAAGGCAATAAAGGCCATGAGCGAAGATCAGATTCCACTGCAACACAAGGTGGACAATTTCCTACTGGCATATCGAAACGCCACCCATGCAACAACAAACCAAAGTCCTGCCATGATGTTCTATAACAGGAGGTTGCGGTCCAGGTTGGACTTGTTAAAACCAAATGTGCGGAGGGAAGTCGAAAACAAACAGTTCCAGCATATCAATAACAAGCCCACTCGGAGTTTTGAAATAGGACAACCGGTGTTAGCCAGGGACTATAAAAACGAGAAATGGCAATCTGGAACAATTCGGACCAGACAAGGACCCCTGATGTACACGGTAGATGTTGGTGAAAATGTAATGCGACGTCATGCTGACCAACTGGTGGGATCGAGAACAAGGGTCGAGCCCATGGTTATGACAGAGACAACCGTGGAGGAAGTTAGTGAACCTGAAGCATCTACCTCAGAAGTGAATATATCTGATGATGATGTCCTATCCATAGGGGATCAACTAGATGAGTCACTCCAGCAACGAGAACCAGAGACCCCTGAAAGGCGTTATCCGTCTCGGATCAGGAGGCCTCCTCAGAGACTGAATCTGTGAACTGTTTTTACATGAAGTTGTGTATATATGTTATTATGTTATGTTTAATGGGGAATATATACTGTTAAGCTAAAAAGGGAGGATTGTGGTGTATGTAACTGTTCCACCTTTAAGAGAACTATTTTAAGAGATGCACTACTTTATCTTGGCTGCTGTATACTGTAATACCGGTGGTGACCACACCGGTATATAAGTGCTGTGTAATGATTTATTGGGCAGTTCAGCCTGACCTCCGACTAGTAAAGACCTGTTGAATTTACTCTTGTGGTCTGTGTGCAGTGATTCTTATTAACAATAACTAAAACACACAGACTTAACAACTTTTATGTAGATGTGAAGCAGTTTTGGCCATGCATCATCGCAATAGTGGAAACAGGATGACTCCAGAGTCAGCTCCTGATCTGTCTCCAAATGGCAGTGCCATGAGACCATCTCATATTGCTTGACTTGATATTGTGTAGAGTACAATGTCAGTGCGGTTTAACAAGTGCTCATGCAGTCTGTTGGGCCTTCTTTGCATTTCATGAGTCTGCTGCAGAATCCTTTTCAATGGTTTGAAAAAGCAGATAGACTCATTCGCATGATCAATACATTAAATATTTAGTGGCTGGGAAGCAGAGATGTAGGTATGTATGCATGTATGTAAATCTTTCCGGGTATGCAGAGTATGATTTATGGCTACAGGTTGCTCGCATTTTAATAGAGATCTTGCAGGCAGCACCTCCACTGTGCAGCTACAGTTCTCAGACTGCTAGTGCAGTATAATTGCAGCCAAACTCTCTGATACGGGATCTCATAATCTCAGTGTTTTTGCCTCTGTTACCTTGCTCGGTAGTTTGTTACAAACATTTATTACTGTTTGAGTACAGAAGTTTATTCTGATATCTTTCTAAGTTTACTGTTCACTAATATCTGTTTACATTATCTGGCCTTACTTTTTTTGGAGATCGTTGAAGCAATAATCAAGGTTTATCACTTATTAATATTTTGTAATGTTCAACATGATATCCCTGTAAAGCTTAAGGGGGAGAAATTCATTATAGCCCTGTTTGGGAAGCTAACTTTTAAAAGTTGAATAAATTAGCGCCAGGCGCTAATGTTTCTCAACTTTTAAAAAATTCGGTTTTGCTCTGCAGGAAGGAAGTGGAGCGGTAGGTGTGCAGCTCTGCTGTGTTGGAAGGCTCCTTCCCTCCCTTAAAGGGAAGGGCAATCGCTGCAGGCTCCGCAAGGGAAAGCAACTTAGCTGGTCCCCGACAGCAGCCGCAATCCAGTCCGATTAGCCCAATGCACTGCAGCTGAGTGCCGGGCTAATCAAAGTTTGGTCCGGGGCTAAACCAGGGCGATGGGCACGGTGATGACATCACGATCTCCGGGCGAAGGAGATCGGGGTGCAATGCCATACCGCTGCTGCAAACCTCTTGACAAATTTAGTGGGAGGTGAGATTCTTGCTGCGCCTGGGCGGTAAGTATTTAGCGCCCCATTATCACCCCCTAGAGGCGCTAACGGGAGGCGCTAACCAGCCGAATTTCTAGCTGTTTCTCTAATCTTCCCTCATAATTCATCATTTTAGATTTGTTGCTCTTTTCTGTATTCCTTCTAATGCATTTTTATGCTGTGGTGACCAAGATTAAACACAAGTTTTCAAAATGTGGTCTATTTAATGTACTTTAAAGCATTAACATAACTTCTACAGATTTGTATCCACTGTTCTGGCTATATATCTTAGCAGTCTATTAGCTTTTATAATTACTTTGCCACATTCTCAGGACATTTGCTGAAACTAAGGGGGGAATTTTCCCAGCCCTGAGGAGGCGGGTTTGGAGGCGGGACTGCCAGGAAAATGGCAGAAACAGGGAGCGGGAACTGACCCCGCTCCCAACCCGCGTCCGTGCCAACTTCCCGGGAGGCAGGTCCCCGAGTTGCGCAGGGACCCGTCTCCTTGAGGTGGGAAGGGGATTAGAGCCAATTAACTGCCTATTAACAGGTAGTTAACAGGCAGTTTTGAGGCTTTTCCCCATTTTGAGCCTTCTGCTGCGGGCTTCCCGATGGCTGCAAACCTCGCCAGGGTCAGCGAGGCGAGCAGTGGGTCTGCGGGGGTGAAAGGGGTTGACATGTCAGATGTAGAGGTGAGTGATGGGTGCAAGTGTGGACAGGTAAATATGAGAGGTGAGTGTAAAATGTTAGAAAAAGTTTCCTTATCTTTGCTTCTTCCTGCAGGCTTCAACCATTGAGGATCCGGAGGTGCCTCATCTCAATGGCAGAGATGACAGAATGGCTGCTGCATTCTCAGATGCTGTAGCCATCTGCTTTCTGCTGAGGAGCGAAGTCTTGGTGAGCCTATGTGCAAGGGCTCACCTTAGAACAGAGATTGTCAGTGTTTGACAGCTTCTCAAAGCTGTCAAACGCTGACAATTCATCTGTCAAAATTTTTTCGACAGATGAAGCGTCATACACTAACGTCATCTGTCACCGGCTTTCCCTTAATTAGCCGGTAAGCCCGCAGGGCGGTCTTAACAAGGCCAATCAAGGGAAAATAGCGTGCGTTCATCAGATGTTGCTGGGGGCAGGACTAGAACCCGGAAGGCAGCAGTCCCGCCCCCAACTCGTCTTGGCTGGCAAAATCCAGCCCTAACTGTCTATTTCAGTTTCATCCATTGTATACTTATGTCCTACAGTTTTTCAATCTATATGTGTAATACTTTACATTTATCCGTATTTAATTTTATTTGCCTTGTGTCTGCATAACCAATCTATATCCGCTTGCAAACTTTTTTCTGCATCTTCTGTCTCCAGTACTCTCTCTGGCCCTGAAATTCCACTCTGGTTTAGCAGATCCTGAGACTTGAGCACAGAATTTAGGCTGACACTTTAGTGTCTACTGAGGAAGTGCTGCATGTGTTGTCCTTCAGATGAGACGTTAAACCAAGGCCCTGTCGACCTGTTCAGGTGAATATAAAAGATCCCATGGCACTACTCAAAGAAGAGCAGTGGAGTCCTTGTGTGTCCTGGCCAACATTTAACCTCAACCAACATCACCAAAACAGATTGGAAGATAGTTGTGGTGGTTGATGGTCAATCATCACAGCCCCAGGACATCGCTGCAGGAGTTCCTGAGGGCAGTGTCCTAGGCCCAATCATCTTCAGTTGCTTCATCAATGACCTTCCCTCTAACATAAGGTCAGAAATGGGGATGTTTGCTGATGACTGCACAGTGTTCAGCACCATTCACAATACCTCAGATAATGAAGCAGTCCATGCCCGCATGCAAAAAGACCTGGACGACGTTCAGGCTTGGGCTGATAAGTGGCAGGTAACATTCACACCACAGAAGTGCCAGGCAATGACTATTTCCAACAACCGAGAGTCTAACCACCGCCCCATGATATTCAATGGGATTACCATCGCCGAACCCCCCACCATTGTAAGATTCGCAAAATTTCTGCATTTCCCTGAAGGCTGTTATTAATAAACGGGACCCTGCGTGGACATTTTAAATTAAAAAGGGTACCCAAGATGGCGTCCGTGCCTCGTGGCAGAAAGCCTGTGGGATTCCAAAATGGATTCAGCAATGCAGACAGCTTGGGAGGAATTGAAACCAAAGCTGCAGGTTTTCTGTGAAGAGAAGCTTTGTATTTTGGAACCAGACAGGACTCTGAATTATGCATTAGACTGAATTGGAGACAAAATCTAAATTCAGTTTAGGCCTATAGTTAAGGCCATCAAACAGTCTGCATATATTATCGGAAACAGATTAACACAGCCATCGAGGCTGGACAAGCCCATCAAGGAACTTTCAGGACAATACAAGTCAATTATCGGGTCGGTAGATGTGATTACCGGCCATCTAAAAACCAGTTAGTATGAATTGCTACCATTATTTTAAACTAGCCGGCCAAAATTAAAACAAAGAACTAACCTGATTTGGCGCGCAGATAAGGGTTTTCGACGAAGGTATAATTGAAGGCCCCGGGTAGCAATCGCTCTCTGCTCTTCTCTTCTCTTCTCCCTCTGCCCGCCCTCATGGCTGCCGCTCTTTCCCTGTCCCGCGCTTACCCCCTGGCCTTTGCCCGTGCCTGTTGCCACTCCATCGCCCCGGCATTGCATCGGGTGGACACGGACAATTCAGGCCAGGCGAGGTGGGATGCGACGAGGGGAGGAGGGAAGACCAACTCAGGAAGACCAACTGAGGGTAGGCTTCAAATCATCGGGCCTTCAGCCTCAGCCAACCTGCGACTATCTTCATGCTAACTCAAGCTGGCGGCTGTTGACGAAGAACCATCCCTGCAAGGTAAAGAACCCAAGCAGAGACTTTAACTTTGGGGTACAGGAACCTGGACAACGCCCTTGCAGCGCCCGGAGCCCACGTGACGACGGCAGGCTCCATAGAGCGCCAAGAGTGAACCCCGAACCCAACCGCTGTTTTGAGTCTAACAAGCCCTTTTGATTGGTGAGCATGAAGTTCTGACCCATCATAGCTTAACCTAGTTAGGTATAGGGGGTGGGATAAGGATAAGGGGATTGTTAAGATAGTCGTTTTCCCTCGATGTGCCGTGTTCCCCATTCCCTGTATAAGGATAAGTATTATTATGACTCTCTTGTAATTTTTGCCTGTAGAAGTGTACACTAGTAATTTTTTTCATAAGATTGTATCAAGTTTTCCTCTTCAATAAAATCTTGGTTTTGTTTGCATCCAACCACCTGTCTACTCGAGTCTTCTCTGTACCGCTGCCTTGTACCTAAGTTCGGTGTCTAGAACCCAGGGGTGTGGGAGCGATTTGAACCGCTCACAAAACAGTCAGAGGCATGACTGGCTGGGCGCATGCACGCGCCAGACAACACCAGCACCCGCCATCCCCTACACCATCAACATCCTGGGGGTCACCATTGACCAGAAACTTAACTGGACCAGCCACATAAATACTGTGGCAACAAGAGCAGGTCAGAGGCTAGGTATTCTGTGGCGAGTGCCTCACCTCCTGACTCCCCAAAGTCTTTCCACCATTTACAAAGTACAAGTAAGGAGTGTGATGAAATACTCTCCACTTGCCTGGATGAGTGCAGCTCCAACAACACTCAATAAGCTCAACACCATCCAGGACAAAGCAGCCCACTTGATTGGCACCCCATCCACCACCTTAAACATTCATTCCCTCCACCACCGGTGTACTGTGGCTGCAGTGTGTACCATCTATAAAATGCACTGCAGCAGATCGCCAAGGCTTCTTCGGCAGCACCTCCCAAACCGGCAACCTCTTCCACCTAGAAGGACAAGGGCAGCAGGTGCATGGGAACACCACCACCTCCAAGTTCCCCTCCAAGTAACACACCATCCTGACTTAGAAGTATATCGCCGATCCTTTATCGTCGCTGGGTGAACTTCCTGGAACTCCCTCCCTAACAGCACTGTTGACTGTAGAACCAGATGACACGGCCTGCACTTGAAGGGGGTAAATTCAAAACTAACCTGAGGAAACATTATCTTAGTGAGCAAATGGTAAATCTATGGAGCTGACTCCCTAGGGAAAAGGTGGAAGCAGAAAGTGTTGATTCATTCAAATGCAAATTAGATAGGCTTCTTTCAGAAATTAAAAAATTTTAGGATATGAGATGTGAGTAATCTGAGGCATGACATATGGTTGGTGTAGCACGCTTGGGAGAAAGAGATGACCATTGACCGATGGGACCCAAAGCTTTCAACCACTGGCAGGTTTTCCTCTCCTTATGTCTGGGCCTGTTGTAGACTAATTGATAGTGATTGATTGCCATGATTAGTCAACAACTCTGTTATTATTGCATCATGCGATGACCAGGATGGTGGAAGGCAAACTATGTAAACTTTTGTGTACTCTGTTCTCATATATCCACGATTATAAGTTGTTGCATTATAAATCCGTATGAACACATTACAACAACAACAAGAACAACTTGTATTTATATAGCACCTTTATCTTAGTAAAATGTCCCAAAGTGCTTTGCAGGAGTATTAAAAGACAATAAATTTAACATTGAGCCACATAAGAATAAATTAGGGCAGGCATCCAAAAGCTTGGTCAAAGAGGTAGGTTTTAAGGAGCATCTTAATGGAAGAAAGAGAGGTAGAGAGGCAGAGAGGTTTAGGCAGGAAATTCCAGAGCTTAGGGCCTAGGCAACAGAAGGCACGACCACCAATGGTTGAGCGATTATAATCAGTGATGCTCAAGAGGACAGAATTAGAGGAACGCAGATATCTCAGGGGATTGTGGGGCTGAAGGAGATAACAGAGATAGGGAGGGGCAAGGCCATGGAGGGATTTGAAAACAAGATGAGAATTTTGAAATTGAGGCGTTGCTTAACCGGGAGCCAATGTAGGTCAGCGAGCACAGGGTTGATGGGTGACCGGGACTTGGTGCGAGTTAGGACACGGGCAGCCGAGTTTTAGATCACCTCAAGTTTACGGAGGGTAGAATGTGGGAGGCCAGCCAGGAGTGCATTGGAATAGTCAAGTCTAGAAGTAACAAAGGCATGGATGAGGGTTTCAGCAGTGGATGAGCTGAGACAAGGGCGGAGACTGGCGATGTTACGGAGGTGGAAATAGGCGGTCTTAGTTATGCTGCGGATATGTGGTCGGAAGCTCATTTAAGTGTCAAATATGACAGCATGGCTGCGAACAGTGTGGTTCAGCCTCAGACAGATGTTAGGGAGAGGAATGGAGTCAGTGGCTAGGGAACGGAGTTTGTGGTGGGGACCAAAAACAATGGCTTCGGTCTTTCCAATATTTAATTGGAGAAAATTTCTGCTCATCCAGAACTGGGTGTCGGACAAGCAGTCTGACAATTTAGAGACTGTGGAAGGGTCGAGAGAAGTGGTAGTGAGGTAGAGCTGGGTGTTGTCAGCGTACATGTGGAAATTGACACTGTGTTTTCCAATGACGTCGCCAAGGGGCAACATGTAGATGAGAAATAGGAGGGGGCCAAGGATAGATCCTTGGGGGACACCAGAGGTAACGATGCTGGAGCAGGAAGAGAAGCCATTGTAGGTGATTCTCTGGCTACGATTAGATAGATAAGAATGGAACCGGGCGAGTGCAGTCCCACCCAGCTGGACGACAGTGGAGACACATTGGAGAAGGATGGAGTAGTCAACCATGTCAAAGGCTGCAGACAAGTTAAGAAGGACGAGGAGGGTTAGTTTATCTATGTCACAGTCACAAAGGATGTCATTTGTGACTTTGATGAGAACCATTTCGGTACTGTGGCAGGGGCGAAAACCTGATTGGAGGGATTCAAACATGGAATTACGGGAAAGATGGGCACGGGTTTGGGAGGCGACAACACATTCAAAGACTTTGGAGAGGAAAGGGAGGTTGGAGATTGGGGCGGTAGTTTGCAAGGACAGAGGGTCAAGGGTTGGTTTTTTGAGGAGAGGGGTGATGACGGCAGATTTGAGGGAGAGGGGGACAGTACCAGAGGAGAGAGAACCGTTAACAATGTCAGCTAACATGGGAGCCAGAAAAGGTAGTTGGGTGATCAGCAGTTTGGTGGGAATAGGGTCGAGGGAGCAAGTAGTGGGTCTCATGGACAAGATGAGCAAGGAGAGGTCATGAGGGGAGATCAGAGAGAAGCTGGAAAAAGATGTAAATAAATGGCCCAGAACTTCGGGTCTCCACGGAAGTGCCGGTTTCCTGCATGCTCTGCGCATGCATGGGAAACCGGCACTTACGTTCCCCTGAACGAAGGGGTTCAGAGTTCGAACACGTGCGCAGGAGAGGCTGCGTGTGCGCATCGAACTTACATTATTTTTGCAGGTTTTCCCGGGAGGGTAAGTCTCCAGAAGTTACACATATAAAAAGCAGTCGCAAGGCCTGCTTTTTACAAGGTAAGTGGTGAATTAATTAAAATTAAAACATTTTTTCCGCAGGTTTATTATTTTTAAATACTTTAAAGAAAGGTAAGTTTATTTTTAGCCCCGTTAGAAAATAAAATAATTTATTTCAAAAATTTAAATTATTGTTTAAAATTTATAGTTTATTTAAAAAATGTGATTAAAAAAAATTTATTTGAAGATTTAGTGATGTTTTGGGGCCCGTAGTATTTATAAGTTTTGACAGCTCTTCCTGTCAAACTTATGATTGAAGCATTCCCTGCTCCGATCCCAGGGGACGCTTCGAACTAACTGCGCCCCTGGGATACGCAAGCACTGCGCGCCGGTGTTAAATCCGTGTATCTTGATGTATGGTGTCCTTCAATAATAGACAGAGACTGCAGAAAACAAACAACAGGTGTTTACTGGGTGAGGGTTATTCTAAAACTAACAGTACAGATCCCTACTCAGGGTTTATATACAGGTGTGGTCACTGCTGGTACTACAGTATACAGGAGCTGTAAAAAGTAGTTCTCCCCTTAACGGTACATACACTACAATTCCTCCCCTTTTAGATTAACAGTACCATAACATTCATTTAACAATTAACACTTTTAACATGCAACATTAACTGAAAATAGTCCATTTATAAATTCAGTCTTTGGGGCGGCTTCCTGATCCTTTCTGGATAGCGCCTTTCCTGAATGTCTTGCTCTTGGTGCGGAGGCGATTCTGGCCCCCTGTTGTCGGTTGGTTCATCAGCTTCCGATGCTACTGTTTCTGGGGTAGATGCTACCTGTATGTCAGGTTCATCACCAGGTACGCGAGACCTGGGGTTGACTCTTTCCTGTGACTCTAGGATCTGGTCGACATGGCGTCTCACAATGTTCTCCCCAACATCCACTGTGTACATTAGTGGCCCCTGCCGTGTGCATATCGTTCCTGGTTGCCATTTCTCTGTTCGGTAGTCGCGGGCCAAGACTGGTTGCCCTACACTGAAGCAACTTGTCGGCTTCTCATTGATGTGCTGGAATTGCTTACTCTCAACATCTCTTCGTACATTTGGTCTGAGCAAATCCAGACGAGATCTCAACCTTCGGTTAAAGAACATCATGGCCGGGGTCTGGTTGGTGACTGCATGTGTCGCATTTCTGTAGGTGAACAGGAAATTGTCCACCTTATGCTGCAGTGGAATGTCGTCATCGCACATGGCCCTTACTGCTTTTTTAAAGGTTTGTACGAACCTCTCAGCCAATCCATTTGTGGCTGGATGATACGGGGCGGATAGGTAATGCCTTACCCCATTCCTCTTCATAAATCTTCGAAACTCTTCGGACACAAACTGTGGTCCGTTATCAGAGCAAATCTGCTCTGGCAAGCCGTTCCTGGCAAAAATGGTCCGTAGGACTGCAATAGTTTTCTCCGTGGTGGTGGAGGACATTTTGATCACCTCAGGCCATTTCGAGTGCGCATCCATGGCTATTAAAAACATTGAGTCCATGAATGGACCAGCAAAATCAATATGCACCCGTTGCTATGGAGATGAGGGCCACTCCCATGGGTGTAGAGGGGCATGTGGTGGTGCATTTTGGACCTTCTGGCATACTGAGCAGCTCTTTGTCAGGTCCTCGATTTGCTGATCGATCCCCGGCCACCACACATAAGCCCTAGCAAGGCCTTTCATTTTCACCCCTCCCAGATGGCCTTCGTGAAGCTCATTGAGCACTCTCTCCCTTAACTTGGGTGGAATTACCACTCGGGATCCACACATCAAGGTCCCCTGGCATGCTGACAGCTGTTCTCTTCTGGATGAGAATGCTGGCAACAGTGAGTCACCATGTGTTGGCCATCCCTTCACCGTCAAGTCATATACCCGAGACAGTGTCGGGTCATTTCGGGTCTCCTTCTCTATATCAGCGTTAGTGACTGGCAAGCGTTCAATTATAGTCGAATAAAATATTTCGACAGGGTCCACTGCTGGTGCTTCCTCCGCAGTAGGCAGTGGCAGGCGTGATAGCCCATCAGCGTTTCCATGCTGTTTCGATTTCATATTGGTGCGCCCCTAGAAAAAGGGACCATCTTTGTAGCCGTTGCGCAGTCATCACCGGAACGCCCTTCTTTGGATTAAAGATGGAGACAAGTGGTTGGTGGTCAGTCAGCAAGGTGACCTTCTGCCCGTGCAGATAGTGGTTGAACTTTTTCACTCCCCACACTAGGCTGAGGGCCTCCCTGTCAATCTGGGCGTAGTTACGCTCGGCTGAGGTTAGTGACCGAGACGCAAAGGCTACTGGCCTCTCCGAGCCGTCTGGGAATTTGTGCGACAGCACCACTCCAATGCCATAGGGTGATGCATCACACGCCAACCGAATTGGTAGTGCTGGGTTGAAATGAGCCAACACCTCTTTTGATGTGATCAATTCTTTGCACTTCTGGAAAGCTCGTTTACATTCGTCATTCCACTTCCATGGTACCCCCATTTGCAGTAGGGTGTTCAGTGGGTATAGTACAGCAGACAAATTCGGCAAGAACTTATGGTAGTAGTTCACCAACCCGAGGAACGACCTCAGTTGTGACACATTTTCCGGTGCTGGAGCCTTGACTACTGCCTCAATCTTTTCAGGGGACTTATGTAACCCCTCTTCATCAATAACGTGGCCACAATACGAGATCTGCTTCTGGAAAAACTCGCATTTGTGGCGATTAGCTCGGAGCCCATAATCCTTCAATCTAGTGAGCACCTGCTCCAGGTTGGCGAGGTGATCGCTGTCATTTTCGCCCGTGACCAGGATGTCGTCCAAATAACACTGGGTCCCTGGAATCCCTTGCAGGACTTGATCCATTGCCCTTTGCCAAATAGCCGGAGCTGATGCTACGCCGGACACCAGCCGGTTGTATTGGTAGAGACCTTTATGAGTGTTGATCGTGAGGTACTGTTTCGAGGCTTCTTCTACCTCCATTTGCAGGTATGCCTGGGCCAGATCAATCTTAGTGAAGTATTTCCCTCCAGATAGCGAGGCGAAAATATCTTCAATCCGCGGAAGCGGATATTGTACAGTGTGAAGGACTGGGTTCACTGTCACCTTAAAGTCCCCACAGATGCGAACCTTCTTTGGTTCCCCAGGCGTATTACTGAACGACCTCTTCATTACAGGAATGATGGGTGTAGCCCACTCACTCCAGTCCACTTTGGATAGTACTCCTGAACGTTCCAAACCTTCCAGCTCTGCTTCGACGGCTGGGCGGCTCGCATAAGGTACCGGTCTGGCCGTAAAAAACTTTGGGCTTGCATTTTCCTCTATTTTGATCATCGCTGTTATGCCTTTTAGTGTTCCGAGTCCCTCCTGGAACACTTCTTGTGCGTCAATTAGCATTTTTGACAGTCGTCCAGGTGTGAAGTCATCATCCTTTTTGGCATCTACAGTCAGTGCTTGTATGGAATGCCAATCTAGCTGTATCTTCCGGATCCATTCACGCCCTAGTAGTGGTGGTCCTCCATCTGGCAATACATATAGGTCCATTTTTGGTGTTTCTTTTTGTTATATATAACGTTCACCCTTATTTTTCCTTTAGGGTAGACTTTTTGCCCCATGTACGTCTTCAAGACAATCTCTGTATCTCTCAAGGGTATATGTGAGAATAGCCGCTTGTAGTCCCTTCGGTTTATGACTGTTAGGGCTGATCCTGCGTCCAATTCCATTTTCACTTGGACTCCGGCTATCTTGAGCGTGACCCAGATAGTTTGGTGATCCTCCATTTTGATCACATTATGTAGTTTCAGACAACCCAGCTCCTTGCTTCCGGAGTCTGTATCACTCTTCAGTTCATCTGAACTACTCTCCGTCACCTTATGTACCTTCTTGTACTTCTCCTGTGGGGATTTATTGCTGCTGGTTTTCTTTTCCGACCTGCAGACTCTTGCTTTGTGTCCTACTTTTCCACACTGCCTGCACACTTGGTCCTTGAACCAGCAATCCTTATGGTCGTGTGTTGTTCTGCCGCAGCGATAGCACTTCACTGTTCCGTATGACATTTCATTTGTGCCATATTCTTGCGGTCTCCGTTGTATCTCTGCCACGCCCTGTGCTGCTGCTTCGTGTGATACTGCCATGCTGAAAGCCTTGTCCAGCGTAAGATCCTTTTCTGATAGAAGCCGTTTCTGGGTTACTTCACTTTGAAGCCCACACATAAACTTGTCCCTTAAAGTATCTGCTAGTCCCGTTCCAAACTAGCAGTGTTTCGATAGCTTGCGCAGTTCCGTTAAAAACTCAGCATTACTTTCATCTTTATGCTGGTTCCTTTTGTGAAACTTAAATCTTTCCACTATCAGCAGTGGTGTGGGGTCTAAGTGGTCCTGTAGTATTGACACTATGTTTTCAAAATCCTTTTCCGCTGGCTTCTCTGGGGTTACTAGGTTTCGCAGCAAGCCATACGTTTTTGCACCCATTGAATTCAACAATACCAGCGCTTTCCTGTCATCTGGCACTTCATTCGCCTTGCAGTACACTTCTATGCGTTCGACATATGTCGTCCAATCTTCGACTTCATTGTCGAACGCTGTGACACTGCCACTCTTTGGCATCCCTGGGTGTGGTTAGACTGGCTCAAAATGGCGTCTCCCACGCTCTCCCTTCTTCTCCGCTGCGGCTCAAACAAAATGGCGTCTCCCGCGCTCTCCCTTCTTCTCCGCTGCGGCTCAAACAAAATGGCATCTCCCGCGCTCTCCCTTCTACTCCGCTCTGGCTAAAAAAAAAATGGCGTCTCCCGTGCTCTCCCTTCTCCGCTGCGGCTCAGATGGCGTCTCCCGCGCTTTCCTTTCTTCTCCGCGGACGCTGCTCGGCCCTTGAACACTGGCTGCGCTCTGCGCGTTTTCCTGCGCGCCTCTCTTGTTGACGCTGCTCGGTCCTGACCCCCGGCTGCGCCCTGTGCGCTTTACCCTCTCTCTTTTTTTTTTTTCGTTGACGCCGCTCGGTCTTCAACCCCGGCTCTGCCCTGTACGCTTTACCCTCTCTCTTACCCCGTCGACGCTGCTCGGCCTTTTTCTGTGCCGTTGGTTGGCTCCAGCCGCCGCTGTCCGGGAAGGGTCTGCGCTGTACCTGTTGCCAGCCCGTTGCGCTGGATCGTCGTGACTGGAGAACCAAGCCCAGCTCTCAACAGCCTCCTCTGCGATGCTCAAGTCTTCTCTGGATGGTCGACGCCCGTATTTCTGGACTCGGCCTTCTTCTTTCACTGTTCTCCAGGAGCGAATCTCTGGGAGGTGATGCAGATTTGCAGGTAGGTTTGAATCCACTCGTCGCCAATGTTAAATCCGTGTATCTTGATGTATGGTGTCCTTCAATAATAGACAGAGACTGCAGGTAACAAACAACAGGTGTTTGCTGGGTGAGGGTTACTCTAAAACTAATAGTACAGATCCCTACTCAGGGTTTATATACAGGTGTGGTCACTGCCGGTACTACAGTATACAGGAGCTGTAAAAAGTAGTTCTCCCCTTAAAGGTACATACACTACAGCCGGCAGTTGGAGCAGGCCCAGGATCGGAATCCCACGCGGGCCCACAGCTCAATGGCCGGCGCGCAAGGTAAGTGCAGGTCGGGGGTTACACCCGTGGGAAGCCCCCGACCCGAATTTCTGGGCCAATGTAAATATCATGTAAAAAAGTAGAATATCTGGTTAATATGGTATAAACCAGTTCCATATATTCCAATAGCTTTCCCTGGAGAATAACTCAATTATTTCTTTCTAATAGCAGTTCGTTTTTTCTGGTCATATGCCAATCTCCTGTTCCATGCAGTGCCTTTATATTATTTGCCAATCTCGCCTTTAACATAATAGTAGGGATTGAGGCAATGTGACTTGGCCCAAGCAAGTTCCTTCCTGCAGTGAATTCTCTCTCGCATCATGTCATGTATAACGTATTTTGCATAACAACAACAACAACGTGTATTTATATAGCGCCTTTAACATAGTAAAACGCCCCAAGGCGCTGCACACGAGTATTTTAAGACAAAAAATTTGACACCGATCCACATAAGGATAAATTAGGGCAGGTGACCAAAAGCTTGGTCGAAAAGGTAGGTTTTAAGGAGCGTCTTAAAGGAGGAAAGAGAGGTAGCAAGGCAGACAGGTTTAGGCAGGGAATTCCAGAGCTTAGGGCCTAGGCAACAGAAGGCACAGCTACCAAAGGTTGAGCGATTATAATCAGGGATGCTCAAGATGGCAGAATTAGAGGAGCGCAGATATCTCAGGGAGATCGGAGGAGATTACAGAGATAGGGAGGGGTGCGGCCATGGAGGGATTTGAAAACAAGGATGAGAATTTTGTAATCGAGGCGCTGCTTAACTTAGAGCCAATGTAGGTCAGCGATATAATAACCCTGCAATTTTCACTTTTACTATCTTACATGTTATATCCTAGGTAACATTTCTTTGTGAGTACAGCATTTTGAATATATCTTTAACAATTATGATTTCCTTTATTGTCCATATATATCTTGCACTGTTATTTGTAGTAATATTTGCGCCGTACCTTTTTGCTCTCCTTTAATTTGTGCAACATCTTCTCGGCCTTCAGTCAGGCTCTCTAAGCTAACACTATGTTGATCTTTTCTGTGGCATACAACTATGATTAGCACCTCCTTTATATATTTGGTGGCCATCCTGCTAAAAAATAATTTGCTCATATTTCTCCAATAGAGAATTTACCAGCAAGTCCAAGGCCTAGTCACTAAAATGGGCTTTAAAAAAAAATAACTTTGTTGACCTATTTACCTCTAAAATTATGCACTTTACAGCTGAATTATCAAAATTTCTGATATTTATAATGGCTTGCTATCTGCTTGAAAAGCATTAAAGAATCATTATTGGGTGTGTGTTGTAATTTGTTGCTGCCTTTCATTACTGTTAATGAAATTGCATTTTCCATGCAATGTGGTGGGTCATAAATTATAATGCAAAATAGTGACTTCTCTCAGTTCAAAATATATGACTGTATTTGCTGTTCACATCATGCCTCATAATTAATCTGTAAGTCTTTCCTGCGATTTTCATTAGTTTCTGTGGTAGTTGTAGGAATATTAAAAATGATCCTACTTTTTCCAAAATAAATTGATTTATGCAATCATACATACATTTAAAGGAAACAGTTATGAAATGTATTGAAAAGTTCCCCAGTCTATGGATTGTTGATTCCCTGGATAAGACCAGATACAAACACATTTCCCAAGAACCGGCATAATTGGTATCTCCATGGCTCATTGAAAATGGTCCTTTGGTTTGCTCAGTTGGACACAATCAAAAATGTACTGAAATTATAATTTACACACAAATATCAGTTCTTCCAAAAACATCAAAGTTATCCACACTACACACAAACATACGGCCATACTACGCACCAACAAAAACCCATGCTACATACCATCAAAATAACACACATACACACCACCGAAGACCACACTACACCCAAAGACCACACTACACAACTCAAAGACCACACTACACAACCCAAAGACAACACTACACAACCCAAAGACCACACTACACAACCCAAAGACCACACTACACAACCCAAAGACCACACTACACCCAAAGACCACACTACACAACTCAAAGACCACACTACACAACCCAAAGACAACACTACACAACCCAAAGACAACACTACACAACTCAAAGACCACACTACACAACCCAAAGACCACACTACAAACAAGCGGAAGCATCCCAACGTCTGATGGCTGCCACGCAAACTCAAACTGCTGCCATCGTGGCTGGGTTTATGAGTGTAGAAAGGGGCTTGTAGAGTCTCACAGCAATCCAGCAGGGGATTGGCAGTGGCTCTGTGGAGCAAGAACCTGCTATCCTCTCTCAGGATGACAGCATTCGTACTCCCACCACTGCCACTCTGCTGTTGCAGTTGCCTGTCAGCCAGCAAGCCCAGACTGCTGCTGCCCATGCCGAGGTGGTGCGTTCTACAGCCGGCCTTCTAGGCCCACAGCAGCTCGAGGTCATCCTGCAAGGCCACCTGCAGTCTCTCCCACTGAAAGTCAGTAGCCTTTCACCCGCCATGCTGCAGCCACTGGGGTAGCACTTCGTAGAAGCACTAGAATAGGCAAAGGAACATGAAAGCCAGACACTAAGGGAATGCACAAGGGTGATTAGTTGATTTTGTAATGTTATATTGGAATTAATCATTTATAAATTATGTTTGGAATGTCTGTTTAGTGGCGGCTTTCATTTCAGCATTGTGTCCAAGAGGGTGCTGAGATGTTCCATGACAGAGGGATGATAAGGCACGTAAGTTTTGAGCAACAGGGATCTGGGGTTTCATTCAGGGGAAGCGGAGTCTGATGATGAGCTCACGGACAGCCTGTCTGTAATGGGGATTTGCAGGCTGCCTCCTCCCTTCCTCCTCCTCCTCTTCTCCTCCTCCTGAGGTGGTCACGGAACCTGTGGTAACAAGGGCTGTGTCCTCATGATGGCCATTTTGTGAAGGATGCAGCAGACCACCACGAATTGGGACACCTGCTCCGGCGAGTACTGGAGAGCTCCTCCTGAGCGATCAAGGCAGTGGAACCATTGCTTGAGCACCCCGATGGTCTGCTTCATAAGGTTCTTCATGTCAGCATGGCTCTCATTATATCATTGCTGGCCACATGTGGTGGGGTTACGGAGGGGAGTCATCAGCCAGGTGTAGAGCAGATAGCCCTTGTCTCTGAGCAGCCACCCTCGATTTTGACATGGTGGCTGGAAGAGTGCTGGCACATCAGACTGGTGCAGGATGAAGGCATCATGACTGCTGCCAGGATACCGGGCATTCACCATCATGATGTGCTGGGTGCACACCAAATGCACATTAAGAGAGTAGCCTTTGTGGTTCCGGTACATCTCAACATTTATACGTGGTACTCGCAAAGCCACGTGTATGCAGTCGATGGTGCCCTGCACCACTGGGAAGCCCAATATCCTGGCAAAGTCATGTGTGCGTTGTTCCTGCTTCTCTCTGTTCAGAAGTCCCTCCACCTGGAGTACAGAGTCTCTGTGATCTCCCGGATGCAGCGGTGGATGACAAACTGCAATATGTTAGCTATGTCACCTGCTCCAGCCTGGAAGGATCCAGTGGTGAAAAAATTCAGGCCACGGTCATCTGAGGCTGCAGGCCTGGTTCCAAGAGGTGGCAGAGTTCTGTGACCACCTCCTTGGTGAAGTGGAGCCTCCAAACAAACTGTTCCTGGCTTATGTGCAGATAGGAGAAGTACTCCCTGAAGACCCTAAAGGGTAAGACCTCTTGCTGAGAGCCCTCCTCCTCCTCCTCCCTCTGCGAGCAGCTTGTCTTTGCTGCATCTGCTCCATCTCCTTATCATGCTGCAACGCGAGGGGACTGCAAGCAGAGCTCCCATGACTGGGAGCAAGTGATGTAGTCAGAGGTCCTCCAGTAGGAGCTAACGCCTTCCCAATGCCCAGCAGCACTCCCTGCACACTTTGCCAACTATATAAATGTCTTCCAGCAAGCCAGTATCAATATAAACTCTGCAAGAGCCAATACAAGAGAAATAATCAACGTACCTGTAGGTTGGATGTATCCCTTTAAATAGCGCTGGTGAAGGGTCCCGCGTGCAGGTGAACGCACGCTCAGCTGTGCGTGTTTAGGAGAGGGTGTTGTTTGGAGTGGCGATGTCCAAATTGGCAGGTCGTGTGTCAAATCAATGTTGCACGCGGACTGACGTCACGATCTGCCTGCACTGAATACGGCCGACGCACGCACGTCCCACCCGTGCTATTGCCCTTCATAGAATCATAGAATCATAGAAAGTTACAGCACGGAAGGAGGCCATTTCGGCCCATCATTTCTGCGCCGGCCAACAAAGAGCTATCCAGCCTAATCCCACTTCCTAGCTCTTGGTCCGTAGCCCTGCAGGTTACAGCATCCCAAGTGCACATCCAAGTACTTTTTAAATGTGGTTAAGGTTTCTGTGATGTATGTAACCTGTTCCACCTTAAGAGAACTTAAGCCTGTTTCACCTTAAGAGATGTACTACTTTCTCTGGCTGCTGTATACGTAATACCGGTGGTGACCACCGGTATATAAGTACTGTGTAGTGATATTGTATTTAATATAGTCCTGACCTCCAACTAGTAAAGACCTGTTGAACTTTATTCTTGTAGTCTGTGTCAGTAATTAATCTTAATACAACTGGAACACACAGACTTAACAGTGGCGACGAGTCCGATTCTTACCCTGTGGCAGTTTATATCCACGGCGGCTTCGTCCACAGAACGGGCGTCGAAGAGAGGCATCCACCCTCATCACCCTGCTGGAAGACACGTCGCGCGGCAGGCATCGAGAACCCGGAGTGCAGAAGACATCCTGAACTCGAAGCCTCCATCAGCGGCAGTCAGCTATCTTCTTTCTACCTCGGTAGTGGGTAAGCCGGTCAGCGACGCGAGCAGAAAGTCGGCCGCGTTGGCTGTACAGACGGGGGGAGGAAGACGGAGGAATAAGGGCGGTGAGATCGATCGCGACCGGAGATAAGGGCCGGGCTGCATTCGGGCCGAAAGGCGCAGCGTCTGGGGCGACTGAAGGCGCGAGAGCCGCGGTGAAGGCGAATGCAGCCGATGCTAATAACCGGGCTGCAAGAAGGGCTGCGAGGCGCGACATCGGGGAAGCGCGAATGCCCGAGGGAGCCGCGGTGAAGCGGAGACAGCGTCGGGGGAGTTACTAACCGCTGGGAAAGGGGAGCAGCAGCGGCACGCCAAACGCCATTGCAGCCAGTGGGTGAAGACCGCCAAGCGTGGGAAAACCGCCATTTTGTAGGCGGAGGACGAAGACAAGAGCGGGAAGCCGCCATCTTGGGATAAAATAAATTGCAACGATGCCTAAACATGGGAACATTGATACCTTTGATGGCGACATCGAAGATTGGGCCATGTATGTAGAACGCATACAAAATTATTGTAAAGCAAATAAAATCCCAGATGCAGAGAAAGCACTAACTTTATTGAACTTAATGGGTGCAAAGACATACAGGCAATTGAAACACCTTTTATCACCAGATGAACCGGCGGATAAGACGTTCGAGGAGATTGTTACTGTCCTGAAAAATCATCTAAACCCCACGCCGCTGATGCTAGCGGAACGATTTAAATTTTACAGCAGAAGGCAGCTGAAGGATGAAAGCAATGCTGAATATTTAATGGAATTGTGTAAGCTGGCGAGGTACTGTCAGTTTAGAACGGGACTGACAGACGCGCTAAGGGATAAATTTGTGTGTGGATTATTAAAAGAAGATACACAAAAGCGACTGCTCGAGGAGAATGAGCTGACGCTTGAGAAAGCGGTCACTATGGCAGCAGCACACGAAGCCGCAGCGAGAGGCACGGCAGTAATGCAGCTACGGTCACCAGAACTCAGTACAAATAAATTCGGTTTGAGTACTGTAAAATGTTATCGTTGTGGAAAGACAACACACGATCAGAACCAGTGCTGGTTTAAAAACCAAGAATGCAGAACGTGTGGCAGGCTTGGCCACATAGCTAAAGTATGCCAGTCAGGAAAGAAGACCAGCAACAAAAAGTCACCGCAAGGAAAATACATAAAGGTGCACAAGGTGACAAAGACCAGTTCGAACGAACAGAAGTCAGATTCAGACGCTAGCAGTAATGAACTGGGTAGCTTAAGAGTACACAACGTTGGTAAGGATGCAGATCTCCAGACAATCTGGGTCACTCTTCAGATAGCAGGAGTCCAAGTAAAGATGGAATTGGACACTGGATCGGCATTGACGGTCATGAATAAGAAAGATTACAAAAGGTTATTCCAACATATTCCCTTACGGGATACGGAGATTATATTGAAAACATACACGGGGCAAAGAGTGTACCCCATCGGAAAGATAGAGGTAAAAGTGGTCCACAAGGGCGAAGAAAGCCAAGTAATGGACTTATATGTGCTACCTGAAGGAGGTCCACCACTACTGGGACGGGAGTGGATTAGAAAAATGAATATGGACTGGCACTCCTTAAAAGCACTAACGGTAGATTCCGGGGAAACAGCTGTCAAACCTAAACGATTGTCCAAAATATTGGATGATGCTAAAGAGGTGTTCCAGCAAGGACTGGGAACACTGAAAGGAATTACGGCAAACATCAAGATTGATGAACATGCACAACCAAAATTTTTCAAAGCCAGACCGGTACCCTATGCAATACGACCGACTGTAGAAGTGGAACTGGAAGCGCTAGAACGTTCAGGTGTACTGTCTAAGGTAGATTGGAGTGAGTGGGCTACACCCATTGTTCCTGTTATGAAACGTCCTTCGAGCAACAAGCCAGGAGAACCAGGGAAGGTTCGCATCTGTGGAGATTTCAAGATCACCGTTAATCCGGTGCTTCACACGGTGCAGTATCCGCTTCCGCGGATTGAGGATATTTTTGCTTCGTTGTCTGGCGGGAAACACTTCACCAAGATAGACCTGGCGCAGGCGTACTTGCAGATGGAGGTTGAAGAGGAGTCACGCCAGTAACTCACGATCAACACGCATAGAGGTTTGTACCGGTATAATAGGCGGGTTTTTGGAGTGGCATCGGCTCTGGCAATTTGGCAGAGGGCCATGGAGCAGGTATTACAGGGAATTCCAGGCACACAATGTTACCTGGACGATATTCTGATTACAGGTGATGGTGATGAAGAACACCTCGCAAACTTGGAACTGGTGCTCAACAGACTGAAAGAGTATGGACTTAGAGTTAATCGGCAGAAATGTGAGTTCTTTCAGAAGCGGATCTCGTACTGTGGTCATGTCATTGACCGGGAGGGGCTTCATAAGTCTCCTGACAAGATAGAGGCAGTTGTAAAGGCTCCCGCTCCGGATAATGTCTCTCAGTTGAGGTCGTTTCTGGGATTGATTAACTATTACCATAAGTTTCTACCGAATCTATCCACGGTACTGCACCCGCTGAACGCTCTTTTACAGAAGGGGGTACCATGGGAATGGAGCGAAAACTGTAAGAAGGCATTTCGCAAAAGCAAAGAATTGATCACATCAGAGGAAGTGTTGGCTCACTTCAACCCGACACTGCCTATTCGGTTGGCTTGTGATGCTTCTCCATATGGTATTGGGGCAGTACTCTCACACAAGTTGCCAAATGGCACGGAAAGGCCAGTCGCGTTTGCATCCAGATCATTGACCTCCGCTGAGCGCAACTATGCGCAGATCGATAGGGAGGCTCTCAGCCTTGTATGGGGAGTGAAGAAGTTTAATCATTACCTGCAGGACCAAAAATTCACACTTCTGACAGACCATCAGCCGTTGGTATCCATTTTTAACCCTAAGAAGGGTGTTTCGGTGATGACAGCACAGCGACTCCAGAGATGGTCCCTTTTCCTAGAGGCACATCAATATCAAATAGAATTCAAAGGTACAAAGCAGCATGGCAATGCTGATGGGCTGTCGCGCCTGCCACTACCTGAAGCGGAAGAGACGACGAAAGCTGACCCTGTTGAGTTATTTCATTCGACCATCATCGAGTGTTTACCAGTCACCAATGCAAGTATTGAAAGAGAAACCAGGAATGACCCGACACTGTCCCGAGTTTACGAGGTGACAGTGAAGGGATGGCCAACACATGGTGATCCCCTGTTACCGGCATTCTCGGCAAGGCGAGACCAGCTGTCCGTCTGCCATGGTACTTTGATGTACGGGACAAGAGTGATTATTCCTCCCAAGTTACGGGAAAGAGTTCTAAAGGAACTGCATGAAGGTCATCTGGGGGGAGTTAAGATGAAAAGTCTTGCTAGGGCTTATGTATGGTCGCCGGGCATTGACCAACAGATAGAGGAGTTGACAAAAAGCTGCGCTGGGTGCCAAAAAGTGCAAAATGCACCTCCGATCGCACCGCTACACCCATGGGAATGGCCTTCAGCCCCATGGCAACGCGTACATATTGACTTTGCTGGTCCATTCATGGACTCCATGTTCCTAATTGCGGTGGACGCACATTCCAAATGGCCAGAAGTGATCAAGATGAATACCACTACTTCAGAAAAGACAATTGCGGTGTTAAGAACAATATTCGCAAGGAACGGATTGCCAGAACAGATATGTTCGGACAATGGACCACAGTTCGTGTTGGAAGAATTCCAAAAATTCTTAAAGAAGAATGGGGTGAAACATTATACCTCTGCCCCATATCATCTGGCGACAAACGGGTTGGCCGAGAGATTTGTCCAAACATTCAAAAAGGCAATAAAGGCCATGAACGATGATCAGATTCCGTTACAACACAAGGTGGACAATTTCCTAATGGCATATCGAAACGCCGCTCATGCAGTGACTAACCAAAGTCCTGCCATGATGTTTTATAACAGGAGGTTGCGGTCCAGGTTGGACTTGTTAAAACCAAATGTGCAGAGGGAAGTGGAAAACAAACAGTTCCGGCATATTAATAACAAGTCCACTCGAAGTTTCGATGTAGGACAACCAGTGTTGGCAAGGGGCTATGGAAACGAAAAATGGCAGTCCGGAACAATTCGGGCCAGACAAGGACCTCTGATGTACACAGTAGACATTGGTAACAATGTGATAAGGCGTCATGCAGATCAACTGGTAGAATCAAGAGCAAGGGTCGAACCCATGGTTGCGACAGAGACAACTGTGGAAGACGTTAATGAACCTGAAGCATCTACCTCGGCAGGGACTGTACCTGATGATGACGTCCAATACATAGGAAACCAACAAGAAGAGTCACCTCAGCAACAAGAATCAGAGACCACTGAAAGGCGTTATCCAAACTGAATCAGAAGGCCTCCTGAGAGACTGAACCTTTGAACTGTTTATACCTGAAGTTATATATGTATATATGTTATGATGTTATGTTAAATGGGGATATGACTGTTAAGCTAAAAAGGGAGGATTGTGGTGTATGTAACCTGTTCCAACTTAAGAGAACTTAAGCCTGTTCCACCTTAAGAGATGTACTACTTTCTCTGGCTGCTGTATACGTAATACCGGTGGTGACCACCGGTATATAAGTACTGTGTAGTGATATTGTATTTAATATAGTCCTGACCTCCAACTAGTAAAGACCTGTTGAACTTTATTCTTGTAGCCTGTGTCAGTAATTAATCTTAATACAACTGGAACACACAGACTTAACAGTTTCTGCCTCTACCACCCTTTCAGGCAGTGATTTCCAGACCCCCACAGCCCTCTGGGTGAAGAAATTTCCCCTCAAATCCCCTCTAAACCTTCCCCCAATTACTTTAAATCTGTGCCCCCTGGTTTTTTACCACCTCTGCTAAGGGAAGTAGGTGCTTCCTATCCACTTTATCTATGCCCCTCATAATTTTATACACCTCAATAAGGTCTCCCCTCAGCCTCCTCTGTTCCAAGGAAAACAGACCCAGCCTATCCAGTCTTTCCTCATAGCTAAGATCCTCTATTCCCAGCAACATCCTTGTAAATCTCCTCTGTACCCTCTCTAGTGTAATCACATCTTTCCTGTAATGTGGTGACCAGAACAGCACGCAGTACTCTAGTTGAGGCCTAACTAGTGTTTTTTACAGTTGAAACATAACCCCCCTGCTCTTGTATTCCCATCTTCCCAAGATGGCGACCAGCGTGGGCCATGCCGGAAGTGGACGGAGGCGAGGCGGTCGCCTTTTTTGCTTCAAACCGGTCATAACAGCCGGCACTAAGGTGACGAATTTCGCAGCCATTATCTTTAACAGATTCGTAGAGCAATGCCAATGTAACAATGAGAAATTATTTAAATGTTCAAGTTTCAAATAGGACTGTACTGAAAGGTCTGAAATAAAAATATCTGTAGCGAGCAAAAGGAATAAATATGTATAATTATTATTCAATAACCTCTGAAGTGAAATAGGATTAAATGAAAAATGCCAAGCTTATAGATTTTACAAAGTAAAACAAAAATAAATTAAAATTAATCTAGTCTGCTTCATCTACCTACTTAAATTCCAATCTCTTAATAATTGCTTTCAATGACCATTTCCCTTGCAAATTTAAATGTTCTTTATCATTTATAAAGCTGCAGTAGATAAGTTGCAATCTAATTTCAAGTATTTGTATGTCTTTTGCATTATTTTTGAATTTTAATAAATCTATTCATCCTTTTGTGTGGTCAAGGCCTCTAAAGTGATTATACACAGAAGGCTTCATTCACCCTCTAGGTGAATAATTTTATCAACATAAACCTGTAGCACTTTGTATGTCATTTAACTGTGGATAGCTTTGAGGCTTCAAGGGAATTTTTAAAGAATGGCAGGCTGCTAAGTGACTGCTGAATCTTTGAAACTTATTTACACTGTAATTAGTTTCAGGATTTGAACTGTAATAAGTAGTATTGCATTTGAGTGCGGAAAGAAATATCACTTGTCAGAGTTTCACCGCACACTGCTACAAAAATGTCTGCTTTATCACACCGAGCGCAGTTATGATGTAAACAACCATGCAATGGATTCTGTTCTACGTACAATGTAACTATTTTATAATACTTCTTTTCACTAAGATACAATCTGCTTGACCTTTTCCTTCTTTTAAGCGATACCGGAGAGGTTTGATTTCATGCGGGAAAATCAATCATATTTGGTTTGCTTGGGTGAAAGATCTGCGAGTAGAATAAGTTTACAGAAATCCAATGGGTTTTGAGATTCGGGCTGTGACATGAATAGCACAATAGCAATTTGATGCTGTATGAATGATACTGTCATTTTAGTTAAGCATTATGCAGTCTTCTGAGACTATATGAACTCAGCATAATGATTTCTGTTGCATTGTGCTGACTTCTGTAGTTCTGGGAGACTATGGAGCACCTGTCAGAGACTGATCAAAATTCTGTGGCAGATATGATGCAAAATCAAAGAAAATTGAACTGCTGAATGATTAATATATTAATACAGCCTCAGTAAAATTTGCAGCATTAATGCTAAATCATGTAATAGTTTTGTTTTATCTAACGGGCAATTAAGTATCCAGAAATATTTTATCAACTGGATACATAGTTATGTTAATAGTCTAAAAGGCTTAAAGCTTTGAATGGCTTTACAACAAAGATTTCTTCAGATTTTTCTTAAGAGTAATCAATTCAGAATTTCAAAGCATCTCTCAAGAGTGTTTTCAAATGCAATACTTTGTTATGTGCACTGAAGTGAATTCTCTGCACTTCTTAAATTCAAAAACTATACTTCACCTGATTGTTACTGTTATAATTGGAACGCCATAAAATTTGTTTATAAATCTACATTATTATTTTAAAAAGGACACAAATCTTTTTGTGATATTATGAGGCAAATTTTCATCTTTGTTAGGCCCTGGAAATAAGTGCAGATAGAATGCTAAATTAAGCGGCTATTCACGACCCTGCTTAAGTTTCTAGTCAGGTCCGGAGTGGGTTTTTGGAAACTCCTGTCTAAAGCCGATGGGAGCATCATCGGTATTTTCAAAAATGTAGGGAGGGGGTGATAACCTGCATGGAAATTCCTGGTGTGCGGTTATGCAGGGTGCCAAGTCCAATCCACGTACAGTAAACCTGACATCTAGGGTTGCCAAAGGTGGACAATAGAGGTCGTTTAAAGGACATGCAATGGTATGGCAAGAGCTTTTAGCCCATTTCTGAGCCATATTTGTTATTTTATTTTTGTTTTTCAGTCTGCAGGCACTTAGGCTTTCATGAGCCTTTGTACCAGTTGTCCTTAATTATTGGGCCAGTAATTCCAGTCCCAACGCGTGAGTACGGACGGGGTACTCACGCGTGGGCCCGTTGGAAGTGCCGGGTTTCAGCATGCACAGCGCATGCGCGGGAAACCGGCATTTCCTCCAAGGGGTTCAGAGGTCCAACGCGTGCACGCAAGACTCTGCGCGCACGCGTTGAACTTCCTTCTTTTTGACAGGTTTGCCCGTGTGCAAGGGCCTGAACTTTTTACACATATAAAAAGGAGGCGTAAGGAGTGGGTTCTTGAAGGTAAGTGGTCTATTATTTAAAATTATTAAATTTTTTCCACAGCTTCATTGTTTTTAAGGACTTTACAGTAAGGTAAGTTTATTTTTAGACCCGATTTCTTAAAAAATTATTTTTTTCAAAAATTTTATTAATTGTTTAAAATAGTTTTTTAAAGTTATTTATAGTTTATTTAATTATTGGGATGTTTTTTAAAATTTTATTTAAAGTTAAACTAGTCTTTTGGGCACCCGTACTTTTCATGAGTTTGACAGTCTTTACTATCAAACTCATGAATGAAGTTTCCCCTCCCCTGATTGGCTGCAGAGTGCTCACCTGATCCCAGCTGGCACATCGCACTAACTACGCCGCTGGATCAGGCAAGCACATCGCGCCGACATCTGAACCGGGCCAGTGACAGGAATTCCAAGCAGGCCCAGGCTTCAGATGTCGGCACGCCGGGTGAGTGCACATCGGGGGCTTGCACGCGCGGCAAGCCCCCGATCCTAATTTCTGGCCCATTGTCTGTCACCAGAACCATTACTGGCATTAATAGGTTTTGCAATGGGAATCCTCTGAGCTGACTTGCTCAGAAGAAGAAGTCGGTTTTACTTCTTAACAATTTAGAACACTAAATGACATTCAGCCGTTTATCTTGTTATATATTAGGATGATCGCCAAACTGAAGGTGTGGTGGCAATTTTAACCCTACCTACCCAGGTTAATTACTCGCCCAGGAGCTGCTGAAAGCTGACCATTCCTGATTTTAACCTGCTTAATTTAGCAAGCGACAAGGCCATCCACCTAAAGTTGTCAGGGTCCTTTTTCACATATGCATGTCCAGTGCCAATGGTGTCATTGGGCCCCGGCAGCAATTTCAACTCAGCTGCCTGAGTAGAAAGCATGGAATGGCTTTCTCGTCAGGTGAAGACAGCAGAGAAGATGATCTGGAGCCAGAAGAGGCCGAAACAGGTAAGGCTGCGGGGTTTCCTCTTGGGCCGCAATTGGCAGCATGCACCCAGAATGTGCTGGACACTGTGGTTTTGCCGAGGTGAAGTTCCGCTTAAGTTTCCGCGCAAACTTATTAGCATAAGCCCGAACATTAAATCTCCCGTGAATCAGCGCAATCAAGCAGCGTAATCTAATGTAATTGATTTGTGACTGGAACAGGGCCAATGGGGGCTCAAGCTGCTGGGTGGGGTCACAGGAACATAGGAACAGGCGTAGGCCATTCACCCTTTTGAGCCTGTTCTGCCATTCAATAAGATAATGGCTGATTGTATCCTAACTCTATTTACCTGCCTTGGCTCCATATCCCTAAACACCATTGTCTAGCAAAAATCTATTGATCTCAGATGTGAAATTATTAATTGAGCTAGCATCTACTGCTTTTTGTGGGAGAGGGTTCCACACTTCAACCACCCTTTATGTGAAGCAGTGTTTTGAATGGCCTGGTTGTGATTTTAAGGTTACGCCCCCTTGTCCTAAACTTCTCCACCAGCGGAAAAAGCTTCTCTCTATCAACCCTATTAATTCCTTTCAAAATCCTAAAAACCTCAATCAAATCACCCCTTAACCTTCTATATTCCAGGTAGTTTATGTAATCTCTCCTCATAATCTAACCCTTGGAGCCCTGGTAGCATTCTCGAATCTGCACTGCACTCCTTCCAAGGCCAATATATCCTTAGTAAGGTGCGGTGCCCAGAACTGTACACAGTACTCCAGATATGGTCTAACCAGGGCTTTGTATAGCTGTAGCAAAACTTCCTCCCCTTTATGTTCTGCCCTCTAGTTATAATGACTAACATTCCATTAGCCTTTTTGATTATGTTTTGTACCTGACTACTGCATTTTATTGATCTGTATGCATGGGTTCCTAAATCTCTTTGGACCTCCACTGTTTCTATTTTTACCATTTAAAAAATCCTCGGATTTATATTTTTTTGGTCCAAAATGGATGACGTCACACTTACCTGTGTTGAAATCATACTGCCACAGTTTTGCCCACTCATTTAATCTATCAATGTGTTTTTCTAATATTATGCTCCTGTCCACATTATTTACTGTGCCACTTATCTTTGTGTCATTGGTAAACTTGCATATATGGATCCCTATTGTGTTATCTAAGTCATTAATAAACATAGTGAATAGTTGAGGCCCCAGCACCGATCCTTGTAGAATCATAGAATCATAGAAAGTTACAGCACGGAAGGAGGCCATTTTGGCTCACCGTGTCCGCGCCGGCCAACAAAGAGCTATCCAGCCTAATCCCACTTCCCAGCTCTTGGTCCGTAGCCCTGCAGGTTAGAGCATCCCAAGTGCACATCCAAGTACTTTTTAAATGTGGTTAGGGTTCCTGCCTCTACCACCCTTTCAGGCAGTGAGTTCCAGTCCCTCACAACCCTCTGGGTGAAGAAATTTCCCTTCAAATCCCCTCTAAATCTTCCACCAATTACTTTAAATCTGTGCCCCCTGGTTTTTGACCCCTCTGCTAAGGGACATAGGTCCTTTCTATCCACTTTATCTATGGCCCTCATAATTTTAAACACCTCAATAAGGTCTCCCCTCAGCCTCCTCTGTTCCAAGGAAAGCAGACTTTCCTCATAGCTAAGATTCTCTACTCCCGGCAACATTCTTGTAAATCTCCTCTGTACCCTCTCCAGTGCAATCACATCTTTCCTGTAATGTGGTGACCAGAACTGTACGCAGTACTCTAGCTGAGGCCTAACTAGTGTTTTATACAGTTGAAGCATAACCCCCGCTCTTGTATTCTATGCCACGGCTAATAAAGGCAAACATTCCGTATTCCTTCTTAACCACCTTATCTATCTGGCCTGCTACCTTCAGGGATCTGTGGACATGCACTCCAAGGTCCCTTTGTTCCTCTATACTACTCAGTGTCCTACCATTTAATGTGTATTCCCTTTTCTTGTTAGCCCTCCCAAAATACACTACCTCACACTTCTCCGGATTGGATTCTATTTGCCACTGTTCTGCCCACCTGACCAATTTATTGATATCTTTCTGCAGTCTACAACTTCCTTCTTCAGTACCAACCACACAGCCGATTTTAGTATCATCTACAAACTTCTTAATCATACCCCCTATATTCAAGTCTAGATCATTGATATATATCCCAAAAAGCAAGGGACCTAGTATCGAGCCCTGAGGAAACCCACTGGAAACAGCCTTCCAGTCACAAAAAACACCCATCGAGCATTACCCTTTGCTTCCTGCCACTGAGTCAATTTTGGATCCAACTTGCCACTTTCTCTTGGACGCCATGGGCTTTTACTTTTCTGACCAGCCTGCCATGTGGGACCTTGTCAAAGGCCTGCCTAAAATCCATGTAGCCTACATCAAACGCACTACCCTCATCGACCCTCCTCGTTACCTTCTCAAAAAATTCAATCAAGTTAGTCAGACACGACCTTCCCTTAACAAATCCACGCTGGCTGTCCTTGAATAATCCATGACTTTCTAAATGATGCTTTATACTGTTCCTTAGAATTTTTTCCAGAAGTTTTCCCTCCACCAAGGTTAGGCTGACTGGCTTGTAATTGCTCGGTCTATCCCTTTCTCCCTTTTGAAACAATGGTACAACGCTAGCAGTCCTCTAGTCCTCTGGCACCATGCCGGTAGCCAGAGAGGATTGGAAAATGATGATCAGAACCTCCGCTACTTCCTCCCTTGCCTCTCTTAACAGCCTGGGATACATTTCATCCGGCCCTGCGATTTAACTGGAATTATGATCACTACCACCAAAGTGCTCTCCCACTGATACCTCTTGCACCTGCCCAGCTTCCTTCCCTAGAACTAAGTCCAGAACTGCCCCCTCTCTTGTTGGGCTTGTTATGTACTGGCTAAAAAAGTTCTTCTGAATGCATTTTAAGAATTCTGTGCCCTCTTTTCCTTTTACACTAATTTAACCCCAGTTAATATTAGGGTAGTTGAAATCCCCCACTATTACTGCCCTATTGTTTTTGCACTGCTCAGAAATTTGCCTGCATATTTGCTCTTCTATCTCCCTCTGACTGTTTGGGGGTCTATAGTACACTCCCAGCAGTTTGATTGCTCCTTTTTTTCTTCAGTTCAACCCATATGGCTGCATTTGATGATCCTTCTGACATATCATCCCTCCTCAAAGTTGTAATTGTTTCCTTAACCAATATTGCGACTCCCCCTCCCTATTTATCCCCCTATCTTGTCTGAAAATCCTGTAACCAGGAATGCTGAGCTGCCATTGCTGCCTCTCTTTAAGCCATGTTTCAGTAATAGCTATGATATCATACTTCCACGTGTCTATCTGTGCCTTCAGCTCATCTACCTTGCTGTGCGCAATTTGGCTGCCGCGTTTCCAACATTACAGCAGTAACTTCACTTCATGCAGGGCAATGGGGAAAGAGCAGGGGAGTGGCACTAATTGGAGAGCTCTTTCAAAGAGCCGGCACAAGCACGAATGGCCTCTTTCTGTGCTGTACGATTCTATGATTCCATGATATATATAAAACACAGAAAAACTCCTGATTGGTAAGTTCAGTGATATAACAGATGTTTTCCATCTCGTTTCTCCCCAGGCCTCCCTCCCACTTCCTTAGTTATTTACACATCCTTTGTCTTTTTAATGTCTTAATGCTGCTGTCTACTCCTTGACCGAGGTGATCTGTTACGTCATTACAGTCATGATTCCTCTCTGGGTTTGTCTGTGTTTTGTATATATTTTCCGCATTGTCTGATTATATTAATATGCCTTCCAACCTCTGGTTTTACTGTTCTGAAGAAGGATCTGCATCCAAACTGTAAACGTATCTGTTCTCTCCCCAGATGCTGACTGATCTGTGGTGTGTTTCCAGCATTTTCTGCTTTTACTTCTTAAGTATATACCTTTAAAATCAAATTTGCAGTCACACTATTTTTTTAATTGCACCATAAAATAATGAATGCCGAATATATATATATATATTTACTGGCAGACTCTGGAATCCATTTTAAATTCTGTGGTGTTGATGCTTTTCTATCAACTAATCTATAGACAGGCTAAATATTATCCCCCAAGGATCATAGTCTACCCAAATTAACCCTATTTTAGGGGGAGTGGTATTAACTGGATTGTTCTTCGCAGACTCGATGGGCCGAATGGCCTGAATGGCCTCCTTCTGTGCTGTACTATTCTATGATTCTAAAACAATGACACAAAGATAAATATCTTTGTTTACTTCCTGTGTATATTCATTGAATATGATGGTTTGCATGACACATTCAGTTTTCAAGGTCAATATTTGTCTCCATTACTCAGCTTACAGGTATATGAATGTGGTGGGCTGTGTGATCAGTAGAACCCCGAAGAGCATGGGGGAGATTTTCCTGGTCTGTGCTCAGGCTCACTGGGTCAGCTGGGTGCAGCAAATATTGGAACATTAAGCGGGTCGGCGCGCTTGCCTGTAAAGGAACCTGCCTGATGTTCCTGATGCTCCGACCTGCTCCATTGGACCCGCTCCATTTTCCGACATTACTGCTCCCACGCAATCACGGCGCACCTGGGCACACGGCTAAGACAATCTCCCCTCGTGTCTAACTTGCGAACAAATTCCTCAGCACAAGAACAAGCAAGAACAGCTCAAGGAACCGAGAGCCAGTGGAGCAGGACAGGTTAGTGAAGATGTGGAGAAGACAATTACACTGGAAGCTTTTACAGCATGCAGGTCTAGTGGGTAAATCAGCATAATCTGTAATTTCCTGAAGCTATTACACACGGGAATTTTGCACTCCACAACTTTGCATCAATTGTTCTGGTTCAGTGGCTATTTAGCAGTTTCAGCAGTACCATTATTATACGTGCTACCTGACCTGCTGAGTGTTTCCAGCATTTTCTGTCTTTATTTATTATTACAGCAGTGTTAGTATTGGCCAGTTTTCCATTCTCACTGATGAATTTGGGTTTCATGAAATTGCCTGCAGCAAAATTGCCCCCAGTTACCATTTTGATGGGAGGTTGCTGAATCCTACAAAAGTAAAGACCTTTTTCCTGTGTGTTAGAGCTGAGTGTGAATCTTCACATTATTTATAGATTTACAGTCAGATTGTGGTTATTGTACTCAGCCATCCAGTTTGAATTTCAGTAGACTTTTATGTAACTTTTAAATGCACATCTGACAACCTTTTTAGCAGGTGGCTTGAATATAGAGAGATCTTTGTATTCAACTATTTGTAACCTGAATAAAGGGAAATGCTTTTTGTGCCTTTCAACTCATTTTCAAACAACTCCTGCTGGCTGCACTGCCAGGGCACTCTGTACTTGACTCCCCTGGCTGGAGAGTCTAGAACTAAGGGGCATCGTCTCAGGATAAGGGATCGGCCATTTAAGACTGAGATGAGGAGGAATTTCTTCACTCAACAGTGAGTTGTAGACTCAAAGTGGGAAAAATTTTAGCACCCTGAAAAAGTCAGCGCCCCTCCGCCGGAAATTGAGTTGCAGCACCCCAAGCAGGAGGTGAGGTGCTACTGGAAGCGCTTAACCTCCTTCTTGGGGTGCTACAACTGAAGATCGTGGCACTACTTGCAACAGCGCCACAAGCGTCGGCATGTAGCGCCGCGTCATTGCAGGCTTCCTTCCCTGATTAAAGGGGAGGGGCCTAGTACTGTGAAAACAGCCTGGCACGCAAGAGGAGTGCTGGGCTGCGCAATCGCGGCTGGCACCTCAAAAAAAAGGGGAAGGGGGCAGGTGCGGGCAGTCGGCCAAAATAAAATAGCCGCCCGACACCTGCCCCTTTTATTAGTGCCCCCGCTGCTGCTAAAACGTCCCCTGAACCTGTTGGTCATATCGTCCGGTGATAGGTCAGGGGCGCAAGGGAAGTTTGCGGCTGGGGCACAAGCGGGGCGCTGCGCATGGCGATGACATCATTGCCAGCGGTGCAGTGTCGCGGGGTGCTACCGGCTACCGCTGCCGCTAACCTCCCGCTGAATTTCGTGGGCGGCGTTAGTGGCGCCACACCCGGGCACTAGGGGCTTTGTGTACCATTAGTGCTCTCCGGGGGGCGCTAACGAGAGGCACAAATCAGCCCAATATTTCCCCCAAATTATTTGGTATTAAATGAGATTTACACTATTGGTGAAATGAGGTGAAGATTTCCATTTAAAATGATCCTAATAAAGATTTTTTTTTGTAAACCTACTCAACTCTTTCTATTAGATTAACAATGTCATAGAATCAAACAATTTCTTTTCTTTAGGAATCATGTATTTTGTATGTTCCTTTTGTGTAAATGAACATGTAATGAACATCTCTTAATATGAGACATATGCAGTGCCCAGGCCCAGTAGCCTTAAAACAGAAGTAGTGATGTGGTGGAGAGCGTTGTTGGAAATAGTCAGGCTTTGTGATGATGGGCTGTGATGCGGATCAGCTGTATTTCAGCTGTGATGTGGATCAATGGAGTAACCCTAGCATCCAACCCTAGCCTTGAAAGATTAACCTTTTGATATGCAAAAGTTCAGCTTTATTTTCCATGGTAATAACTAGTAATAACCTGCAGAGATAAGATACAATATGCCACAGTATAATAATCTTGATGGGACCACCTGACTGGAAATGTTCTTTATGCAGCAATGTTATCTATTAGCTCTTTATGATGGTATGCTTACTTTGGTGTTGATGGTATTTCTGTACAAAAACTGCCTGTTCACACTTTCTACAGTGATTTGAACTCAGCCATAATGTATCAATGCACAATGATACAATACAACAACTAACCCTCGCAGTACAGGGCGAGTTATTTTGCCCATCTATAAGACAAACTACCCTTCAGCAGAGCTCATTTATTTGGCCTTTTACGATGTATGAAAAGCTGACTGGTTGCATCTACAACACAGATGTCAATCTTCTGACTTTGAATTGGCTCTAGTTGGTTTTTGGAACCATTTTTTGGCCGGAGGCCAATATTAAAGATGTGGCTCCTGTAAGCGGTTTTTGATCCTAGCCCAATTGCTAGATGGACGGTTCGAATCGCCCCCGCCTTACGAAAGTTCTATACCCGGGAATTATTATTCAGAGTATAAATGAAATAAGTCATGGACAGGAATGTTTTGGTGAAAAATCAAACTTATATTTATTTGGTCTAACATACACTGGCTAAAACATGCACTACTAAACAAAATCACTGTCTCTGTGGAGAATAGGATCCAGGTTACAAACAACATACTTACAGTACAAAACTGGGGACTATAACAAGCAGTAATTCCCTTGTTGCTATGGTGGACTCTAATTCCACCCCTACCAACGAATTACCCAGTCGCATAAGCCCCTTCGCCTGGCTGAACCAAACGAAGCTCCCACCCTCGGAATAGCCCAAAAACTTCACTTCTGAGAAAACTCTGAGCCCTTACAGCTCACGGGTTACCGGCTTGAGACACTCGAGACTGTGCTTACCCCCACACGCGGTTGGTTTCGATCGCTCCGCTCGGCGGCTTCTCTGGTACTTCTTGTTAGGTCGATCTTGCTGGAGCGGGAGCGAGACAGAGAGAATGGTGGAAAAGAATCTATCTTTTATAGGAGTCTGGCTACTCTTATCTTTCCCGCCAATCTTTAAAATCCTTTTGTTTCTAAGCACTCCAGTGCTTAATCAGTGATGGGTCATCATCGGACCTATGAGTATTGGATTAATGGTCCTAAGTCTGGGACATATCTTTCGGTCTTTGTGTTGGGAAAAAAACTGGCTCCTTTTCGGCTGGCTGAGGCCAGTGGGTTCATTGTTCTGCTTCTCTTCTGAGATGGAGGTGAGAAGTGCTTTGCATATTAGAGTGGCCTTTTAATAAGTTCAAGTTCAATGGCCCCCTTCCTTTTTCCAGGACTGTCGGGCGAATCCATACATTCTGGATGACTGACAGTTCTTTTGTCACAGCCAACTGCCATGCGTTCTCTGGAGTTTTAACAAACCAGTCCTCCACGCATTTGCACAGGGTGATCCCACCACAGGGAAAACACCCGCAGCCCATAAAGTCCACAAAAATATTCTCGACTGAATCCATTCTTCAAACAGAGACTTTGCAATCTCTTCACTCCCACCATCCCCTTTGGGAGGCAAAAGAAAGATCTCTGGTGTGAAAAGTACAGCTAGATATATTAGAAATAAAATAAAATTAAAGTTAGAATAAAAGTAGAAGGCTGACGCAAGTATTTACTTTATTTGGAATTGTTTTTATGTATTTATTTTGGTTGTATGGGAATATTACAACAATAAAGCTAATCCTGACACAGTTTAAGGTCAATAAATCATTTTTTAAAACATCCTTGGTGATTTTAACACTTTGCTAATTTTTCTAGCTATCTTAGCTCTGACACCCAATAGTTGAAGGTAACTTGTTGAGGGAATTATAGTGTTTTTTTCTTCAATAAACTATTTTACTGGTTTAAGAAGTTTTTGCTATATGAACCATGACTTTCAAGTAAACTGGTGTTTTATTGATTATAGCTAGTGTAAATTAAGGCACATTCAACAATAACTTTTATTTTATTCCCATTTGCAACATTTTGGCCCAGTAACTCACAACGCGTGAGTAGGGACGGGGTACTCACGCGTGTGCCCGGAGGAATTGCCGGTTTTCAGCATGCACAGCGCATGCGCTGAAAACCGGCATTTCCTGTCCTCTGACCCAAGTGGTTAAGAGGCAGAACGCGTGTGACTGCACAGGCAGCACGTGCGCGCTGAAATTCCTTTTTTTTTTCAGAGTTGCCCGAGTGTAAAGGCCTCCGGTTTTTACGCGTGGAAAAACCAGACATAAGTACTTAGTTTTACAGGTAAGTGGGCTTTTAGTACAATTTAGAATTTTTTTTCCCACAGGTTTATTATTTTTAAAGAATTTACAGTAAGGTAAGTTTAGTTTTAGACCCTATTTTTTAAAAATTTATTTTTTTCAAAAAATTGATTAATTGTTTAAAACATTTAAAAAAAACTTATTTATAGTTAATATAATCAGTGGGATGTTTTTTAAAATTTTATTTAAAGTTTAAGTAGTGTTTTGGCAGCCCATACTTTTCATGAGTTTGACAGTTCTTACACTCAAACTCATGAATGAGTTTCCCCTCCCCTGATTGGCTGCACAGTGCTCACCTGATCCCAGCCGGCACATCGCACTAACTACGCCGCTGGATCAGGTAAGCACATCGCGCCGACATCTGAACCGGGCCAGTGACAGGAAATGCAAGCAGGCCCGGGCTTCAGATGTCGGCGCGCAGGGTGAGTGCACATCGGGGGCTTGCACGCGCGGCAAGCTCCCGATCCTAATTTCAGGGCCATTATCTTTCCTGCCTCTTACAAAAGTACAGGGTGTTCTTTCAATTCCTTCCTTCCCTCCCAACCTCTCCCCCCACCCCCCGTCTCTGCACCTGCTTAATATCTATTACATCTCCAGCTTTTTCCAGTTCTGATGAAGGGCCCCAGACCTGAAACGTTAACTCTGTTTCTCTCTCCACGGATGCTGCCTGGCCTGTTGAGTATTTCCAGCATTTTCTGTTGTTATTTCAGATTTCCAGCATCTGCAGTATTTTGCTATTATAATAACTTTTATTTGTACAGTACTTGCACAGGCCTTGGAAAGGGAGGAAGGTATAAGACAGATAATTAGCATTAGTTACCAAAGTCCATCTGGTTCATTTGTGGTTGTGAGCCTGATTAATTTGTGTGATTCCATCACCTTTCCATTTAATGACTTAACTTACCAAAGCCAGTAAGTTACCCTGCACAAGTGCAGAAGATAGCACTCTCAGGATCTAGCTGTGATGGTACATGACTTGACATCCACACGCAGGATGATTCAGCCCCATGTTTTTTATGTCAAAATATAAACCAACAAGCTATATTACTACTTATGCAGAACAATAAAAAGCAAATAAAGATTTTTTTCATTACTATTTATAGCATTGGTATTTGCAACACCTGCTGTTCTCATCCAATTAGCATGTTTCTAAGGAACCATAAAAAAACACATTGTGAAAGCAAATATACTTCTTATATTTCTGGGATGTGGACAAGGCTGGCATTTATTGCCCATCCTCAGTTGCCCAGAGAAGGTGATACTGAGCCTACTTCTCGAACCACTGCAATGTTCTTTGTAGTGGTTTGATACAATTGAATGGCTTGCTAGGCCACTTCAGAAGGCAATTAAAAGTCAACCACGTTGATGTGGGTCTGGACTAGACAGACTAGATGCAGGAAGGATGTTCCTGAAGGCGGGGGAGTCCAGAACCAGGGATCACTGTCTAAAGATAAGGGATAAGCCATTTAGGACAGAGATGAGGAGGAATTTCTTCACCCAGAGAGTGGCGAACCTGTGGAATTCTCTACCACACAAGGCAGTTGAGGCCAAATCATTAAATATATTCAAGAAGGAGTTAAATATATTTCTTAAGGCTAAAGGGATATGGGGAGAAAGCAGGGACAGGGTACTGAATTTGGATGATCAGCCATGATCTCATTAAATGGCGGAGCAGGCTCGAGAGGCTGAATGGCCTACTCCTGCTCCTATCTTCTATGTTTCTATGGAGTCACATATAGGCCAGATTGGGTAAGAATGTCAGGTTTCCATCCCTAAAGAACATTAATGAAACAGTCAGGTTTTTACAACAATCCAACAGCTTCATAGTCACTTTTACTGATTCCAGCTTTTTATTTCCACATTCTTTTTTTAAACTGAATTCAAGTTCTCAAACTGCCCTGATGGGATTTGAACACACATTCTCCAGAATATTAGTCTGGGCCTCTAGATTATTAGTCCAGCAACACAACCACAACACTACCGTACCACCTTACCATACCACAGCAAAAATTAATATGAATTCAATAGCTGTTGCTTACAAGGCATAAGTAGCTATTAAATTTTCAGTGCACCATATGAAATAAATAATTTTAACAACTGTTATGAATATTTATTAATCAGAACAGTTTGCTTTTACTGAAACCCTTTTTTCACGAGATGATCAGTAACAAGTTTTCTAAGAGAAAGTATAATGCGTGGTGGTATCGATGTTAAAAGGTAACATTATTCATGAAGTTCTAGAGGCTCATTTCTGAATTGCTAAGTATATCTATCTATGTGGTGTGCGCTCATTTTGGAAATGTGCAAAACACTGAAACTTTCTTATGTGCGCAGATTGCTAATAGGCTGAATATTGATTTCCATCAATCAGAATCAAGGTGCAAATCATATAATAATAATATGCAGGTGATGGTGTGTGCAATAAGAATGCTTATTGTGTGCACACATGTAGAAAGAGAACTAATAATGGTGCTATAGCAAGAACTTGTTTAGGAAAGTGAGTCTAAATGATAACTATGTGGAATTACCCTTCCCTCCTCCATTTATGACCCATGGGTATCCAATGTTTATATATTAATATGAACTTAGGATGTAATTCAGTATTTTTCGACTATATTTTTGCAGGGTTATCACAGGTGTTTGAAAAATAAGGCCATAAAAGTATGCACAGAATTCGTCAGATCTGCGATCAGCCAATAAGTATTTTAAAGGGACTAGTTTTGCAAGTGTTATTTTTTGTGTACACTTAAGACTGTAAACCTTGACATCAACAAAGTTACTGAACGCAGGAAAAAGAAATGGCAACATCTTCCAAATAATTGGTGTTACTTTTTGAGCTCACGCGCTACCAGAACTAGGTACATTAGATACATGGACGTGAATTTTGTACTTAACCATACTCTCAGAAGTGTAAAAACGTAGTCCTGTAAAATGTAGTTAATAGAATTGCTCAGCAAGAGTTGAGTACAGTAATTAAAGAGGACTGATTTTTCTAGGAAAGAAACTATGGTCCAAGGAATAAAAACAGAAAATGGTGGAAACACTCAACAGGTCAGGCAGCATCTGTGGAGAGAGAAACAGAGTTAATGTTTCAGGTCGATGACCCTCATCAGAACTAGGTATTGGAACTCTTATGTTCATTAATAAATAGACATTCTTATTATGAACACAGCTAGCTTTTGCTAGACACTTTATTGAGCACATGTGGACTAGGTACAGTATCTGTAGAGGCTTCCATCTTGACTGCTGTCTTGTGGGTAGCCTAGTGCCTCATGGGTAATGTAGTCTTAATATACATACAGCTGGGTAGTGTAGTCTTATATACATACAGCTATATACAGCTCTACACAGCTCTACGGCTCCACCTAGTGTCCATTATAGAATGACATGTTATTGATCATTACATCCCCCTTTCTTTGAGGTTTAACAAAATCAATATCAATCAACTTTCAAGAAAACAATAAAGATAATATCAGTAACACTTTTGTTAGTGCCCTATAAACATAAACATTTTCAAAACAGTCAACACATTTTCAAAGCTTTACATTGTACTCAAAGATTAAGTCTATCAGGCTTTTTTACTTCACGTGTGGATCTTCTCAACACGGGTAAGTCTGATGTGTCTTCATGAGATTGTTCTGGCGGTGAATGACAAGATGCAGTTGCGGCATTGTCATCAATCTGGTCTTGAATAGTCTCTTGTGTTTTTAGGAGGGAACGACGGTTCCTCCTGAGAATCTGTCCTTCCTCAGTTCTAACAGTGTACGACCTTGGTCCTACTTCCTCAAGAACTGTAGCTTTCCTGTTCCATGCATCTGGATCCTCAATCCTGACAACATCATCCCTTGTCAATGGTTTTAGAGTTTTGGATGACTTGTCATAGTATGATTTCTGTTTCAGCTTTAACAGTTGAAGTCTCTGTCTCAGTTCCTCACTTTGCTGTTCTTTTGCACAGCAGGGTAGCGTGGTGCACAACTTGCGACCCATTAGTAGTTCAGCAGGTGAAGAACCACAGTCTAAAGGTGAGGCTCGGTAGCTCAGCAGGGCGAGATAAGGATCAGACTTGCTTTCTGTCGCTTTCTTCAGTAGCTGCTTGAGAACTTGAACACCTTTCTCTGCCTTACCATTTGACTGAGCATACAAAGGACTGGATGTGATGTGCTGAAAGTCATAATGTGCTGCAAACTGTTGCCACTCCTTACAGTTGAAGCATGGACCATTGTCGCTAACGGCAATCCTGGGAATTCCATGTCTGGCGAAGATGGATTTCACATGCATTATGACACTGCTTGCTGTGGTGCTTGAGAGCAGCGCCATCTCAGGATAGTTAGAATAGTAGTCAATCACTATTAGAAAGTCTTTACCATTTAAATGAAAAAGGTCCATACCAACCTTTTGCCATGGTGCTGTTGGTATGTCAGCTACTATCATTGGTTCCTTTGCTTGTTTGTTTCGGTGTTTCTGACATGTCTCACATATGCCTACCAAGTTCTCAATGTCCTTATTTATGCCAGGCCAATAAACAGTGTCTCTTGCCCTCCTTTTGCATTTTTCAATTCCGAGGTGTCCCTCATGAATCCTTTTGAGCATGTCTTGATGTAGAGCCTGTGGAATGACTATTCTGTTCTGTTTTAGTAATAGTCCACTTGCGACACTCAATTCTGACCTTATGTGAAAATACTTTGGACAGGAACCTTTTGGCCAACCATGATGAATATTCTCTATTACTGTTTGTAATACTGTATCTTTTACTGTTTCTTCTGCTATTTGCTTTGATTTTGTGCCTGACACAGGCAGCGCAGCAGTGACCATACTCACATGAACATCCACGTCTTCTTCAGTAGAGCTCACATGACTCATTGTGGGTGCTCGGGATAGTGCATCTGCTAACACTATGTATTTGCCTGGTGTGTAGATCAGTTAAAAGTCATATCTTTGCAGCTTCATCATGAGTCATTGAATCCTTGGAGACATCTCATTCAGGTTTTTTTTTTATGATGGCAACCAGAGGGCTGTGGTCTGTCTCAGCTGTGAAGGTGGGAAGTCCATATATGTAGCCATGAAACTTTTCTAGTCCAACTACCAAGCCTAGACATTCCTTTTCAATCTGGGCGTATCGACACTCAGTATCAGTCATAGACCTGGAGGCATAGGCAACAGGCTTCCAATCTTCACCCTCTGCTTGTAGCAAGACCGCACCTAGGCCATCTTTTGATGCATCCGTTGACACTTTGATTCTTTTTGTTGGGTCAAAGAAGGTGAGTACAGGTGTGGTTGTCAGCACTGTTTTGAGGTTTATCCACTCTTGTTCATGTCTTTCTGTCCATGCGAACTCATTTGTTTTATGTAGCAGGCCTCGCAGACAGGCTGTCTTGGCTGACAAGTTAGGAATGAACTTTCCAATGAAGTTTATCATCCCCATGATGCGTGGCACTCCTTTTTTGTCAGTGGGTTGGGGCATTTTGAGTATGGCGTTTACTTTTTCCATATCTGGCTCTATTCCTTTACCAGATAGATTATCTCCTAGGAAAGTGACTTCCTGGATGCCAAACTGACACTTGGCTTTGTTGAGCTTCAGTCCATTCCGGCGTATGCTCTGTAGCACTTTAGTCAGTCTCTCATTGTGTTCTTTCAGTGTGGAGCCCCAGATGATGATGTCATCAACATAGACCCGAACTCCTTCCAGACCTTCAATTATGTGTTCCATCGCTCTATGAAAGATTTCAGATGCAGATATTATCCCGAAAGGCATTCTGAGGAAACAATACCTGCCAAATGGTGTGTTGAAGGCACAGTATTTGGTGCTCTCTTCATCCAGTTTTAGTTGCCAAAATCCTTGTGAGGCATTGAGCTTTGTAAAGTATCTGGCACCTAATATTTCACTGGTGATTTCTTCTCGCTTGGGAATCTGGAAGTGTTCACGTTTTATGTTTGCATTTAAGTCCTTTGGATCCATGCATATTCTTAGATCATTGTTCTTTTTCTTTACACATACCACGGAGTTAACCCAATCTGTTGGCTCTTCGACTTTCCTGATGACTCCTAGTGTGGTCATTCTGTCCAGTTCATTCTTGAGCCGGTCACGCAGGGGTGCTGGAACTCTTCGTGGAGCATGTACCACTGGCTGAGCATCCTCCTTTAGCTGGATCTTGTAAGTGAATGGTAGAACTCCAAATCCTTTGAACACATCCTGGAAATTATTCACTACAGAATCCACCGAGTCATCTGGTCTGCTTATGGCACAGTTTATACGGTAGACTCTCTTGACCAGTTCTAAGTCCTCACAAGCTTTGTCACCCAGTAGTGAATCAAGTCTTTCAGCCACAACAGAAAACATGAGATGATGCACTTTGTCTTTGACTGTCACTTTAAGTCTGCATACACCTAAGCTATCTATTTTCTGTCCATTATAGTCCTTCAGTAGTACTGACTTTTTCTGTATTTTGGGCTTTTCTTTCATATTGTTAATGTCACTCATACTGATTAAGTTTGCTTTTGCCCCAGTGTCTAGTTTCAAGGTAACTAATGCTCCATTTACCTGCAGTGGGATCATCCATTTGTCCTCTTTTACTGCATTAACTTTATGTTCAGCATTGTCCATTTCTGAGGGCTGCACAGTTTCTGTATCCTTTTTGATATCGTCACATGACACCATTCCTACAAAAAATGTCTCACTTAAATCAGTGTCCTCAATTACATTAACTCGTTGCCCTTTCTTAGTTTGTACTTTTGAAAAGCATTGTTTGGCAAATTGATTCTTTCCATTACACTTTGTGCACATTTTTCCAAACGCTGGGCATTGTCTTAACTGGTGTTTGTAACCACAGCATTTACAATTAAAAATTTCATCCTCTAATTGCTTTTCATTTCTGTTCTGCTCACGTTTCTTCCCCTTGTAGGACACAGCACCGACAGCAGCATTATCACTCATTACAATCGCATCATTATTGATTTCACTGAAAGTCTTCGCGTGCTTTCGAGCTAGCTCGCTGGCTTGGCATATTTTCACAGCATTTTCCAAATTTAGTTCGGTTTCTCTCAACAGACGTTCCCTGACTTTTTTATCATGAATACCAAACACAACCTGGTCACGAATCATGGGTGCTTTGAGCTCAGAGAAATTACATGTCTGTGCTTTCAGTTTCAGATCAGTTATAAAGCTATCAAAAGTCTCATTTTGCTGCTGTGTCCGAGAACGGAAGATGTATCTTTCATAGGTCTCATTCTTTTTGGGAGAGCAATGTGCATCAAATTTTTTTAGCACATCTTCTAATTTTTCTCTGTTCTCCTCTGGATTAAATACAAATGTATTAAATACCTCTATCGCCTGTGGGCCTGCAACCGTAAGCAGCAACGCTATCTTCCTTGCGTCTGGCTTCGTACCGAATCTGATGGCTGCAATGTAGAGTTCGAATTGTTGTTTAAAAGTCTGCCAATTGTAGTCGATATTTCCTGTGAGTTTCAAATGCTCTGGTGGCTTCAAATTCTCCATGTCGCTTTTCACAATTTTCAGCAGATCTTCACCCACTCTGGTATCATCTTATGTTCATTAATAAATAGACATTCTTATTATGAACACAGCCAGCTTTTGCTAGACACTTTATTGAGCACATGTGGACTAGGTACAGTATCTGTAGAGGCATCCATCTTGACTGCTGTCTTGTGGGTAGCCTAGTGCCTCATGGGTAATGTAGTCTTAATATACATACAGCTGGGTAGTGTAGTCTTATATACATACAGCTATATACAGCTCTACACAGCTCTACGGCTCCACCTAGTGTCCACTATAGAATGACATGTTATTGATCATTACAGGAACTAGGAATTCAGGTTATCGACCTGGAATGTTAACTCTGTTTCTCTCTCCACAGATGCTGCCCTGGCCTGCTGAGTATTTCCAGCATTTTCTGTTTTTATTTCAGATTTCCAGCATCTGCAGTATTTTGTTTTTGTAAAGTCCACGGAAGGCTGATTCAGAATGTAAGTAGCTAAATAAAAACAAATTGCTATTAGTTTGCATGTGAATTGCTCGGAGCTCCGGCACGGCAAGAGAGCCCCAGGTGGGCAGAGGAAATGCTTCAAGGACACCCTCAAAGCCTCCTTGTAAAAGTGTAACATCCCCACTGTCACCTGGGAATCCCTGGCCCAAGACCGCACAAAGTGGAGGAGAAGCATCCGGGAAGGCGCCGAACACCTCGAGTCTCTTCGCTGGGAGCAAGCGGAAGCCAAGCGCAGGCAGTGCAAGGAGCGCACGTCAACCCAAGCACCCCACCCACCCGCCCCTTCAACCACCGTCTGCCCCATCTGTGACAGAGACTGTAGGTCCCGCATTGGACTCATCAGTCACCTGCAAACTCATTTTTAGTGTGGAAGCAAGTCATCCTCCGTTCCGAGGGACTGCCTAAGAGAGAGAGAACATAGACATACGCAGCAACATAGCGGATGAGGTTCAAGAGTCTTTTTATGTTTCCCACTGCCCAACAGTCCTTGATAATGACAGGTTGGTCCACATGGACTAGGTTAAGAACCAGATCTTTGACCCTAAGAGCATAAGTTTGATCAGCATCTTTTATTTCATATTATTTCTTTTTCCTTTGTCATTTTATTCTCCAATATTCCCTCTAGGAAAGAGGTGAGGGGGCCACAATTCCTTGGCCCTGATCTGCTGGTGGACGTGTGGCAGAGTAATCACCTGCAACCTCTACACCTGACTCTTGTGACCCTGTTCTGACCCCGCTGGAATAGTTGCGGAGTCAGGGCCGGGCCACATAATTTAAACCTAAGTGGCAAGGCCAGGAAATAGAACCAAATAAAATTCCTGCCAGTTGGGATACAAAAGGGTAGACAGGTCTGCTTCTAGAACTGTGTCAATACTCCTGTGAAATCAGCCACTTGAAAACGTGTAAGGGGTGACTAGCTTTCCTTCAGACCAACCTGAGAGGTGCTTACTCTCTGATCAAACTTAGCAATAAAGTTGTATTCATCAGGGAGCTCTGTGTTCTCATATCCTGCCAGGTTGTTTACACTACATACTTAATGTGAGACTGACTTCTCTGCTGCAGGTAGTGGTTTGATGAGATTCGAGCATTCCCTGTTTACCCCACGGACACAGCAAGCCAGCTGTGGTGGTGATAAGACTACATGAACAGGAGAGGGAGAAAAATAAGCTTTTGTCTTGATCAGCCTCTCCATTGCTATGGAAACAACTAAGATGCCGGGATACAGACACCGTTGCCAAACTATTTGAGTGATCATAGTGATGTTACTTATTCCATCAGAGTTTCTGTTTCTGCAATCTCATGGAGGGGGAATCAATTGTGGAGGCATTGAAGCTGATCTCATTGCAAATACTTGGCATCAGTGGTATAAGACATCCAGTGGTAACTTAGTTGAAATGATCAAAATTTACCACCTTAACAATGAGAAATAAATCACTTGATGTCTCTCAAGAGGTTTGGTTTAGTTCCTGTGCTAATATTTGCATTGCCATTATATAAATTAGTAGTTAAATAAACGACTATTTTTTCGTGCCTGGGATTTCCGTGGGAGTTCTCCAGCTCAAAGGCGAGAAATGGCCATGTACCCTATTTCTCCATTTCTCTGCTGATCTCCTGTCAAAGTTAAGGCAGGCGACTGGGGGGTGTAGCAAAATTTCAAGAGGGATTTATCTTTTTGTAATTGGAAGACTTCCTGAGTAAAATATTTTTCATCATTACACCATCCAGTATAAATTTCCTTGATGCAAGTAAACAGCTGCCATTTCATATTTTAAAAATTACGGAGGTTGGGATGCTAACCCTGTCAATGAGTATTGTCACTCAAATGTATACAACTGTGTAAGTTCTTTATACTTTATCGGGGGTTCAGTGGGGGCATTTGGAGGCGGGTCAGCTGGGAAAATGCTTTTTTTTGACAGCGGGTAGGGAATCCACTGTCAACCCACCTCCACGCAGAACAGACCCAACACTAAGCGGTGGGGGAGGCAATTTACATCATTAGAGAGATTGTTAAGAGACAATTAACTAGTATTTTATGCTCCCCTTTAGATTTTTAGAGTTTGCCAACGACTTCCCCGCTGCTCCAGGATCACGTCAGGTAAGGAGGTCGGGTGTTGTGTCAGCATGGGATTATTTCTTTACTTGACAGCTGCAAATGGTCTATGAAAGCTCCCATTTCATAGGTATTCACTTTCCAAGGTTAGAAGCTGTTACTTACTCATCATTGACAGATCGCTTCTGTCATCTCAACCTCACCTGCCATCTATTCCATCAGCATTGGTGTCCTTGAAAAAATCTCACCTTGGTCCTCAGGATCCCACCACAATCAGCTCCAACACCAGTAGCACCAATATCAACACCGACCTTCTCCACAATCAACTGATGCTGCACAGGACACAGGGCGTCAGCACCTGACCACATTGCTGCCCGGGACGCCAAGGATGGCCTCACCATAGCCAGATTTACTTCACTTGATGCTGTACACCCTGGCTGCCATATGATGTACCAGGTTGGCAGCACCCCACACCAACACCATAAAGCATCCCTACAATGCCCAAGCCATTCCTTTCACACTGATCGCCATCATGGGGGGTACCGTGATGTCTCACCATTCACTGCAACTCATTAAGCCACTTCCAAAGGTGCACACAAATCTGTCCAAGAACACAAAGTGTTGAAAATAAAGGTTTCAATATTTGACAGCACATTAACAGAACCTTCACATGAACATTGGCTAAAGCACCCAAATGCCTACCCTTGTGTGTTGGTATGATTGGATTAGGATGAGGGTGAGTGTGAGGGGTGGCTAGTGAGATAGGGAAGTGATAATGTAGATAGAGAGGGATGGGTGGAGGTGCAAGGTAAGTTGTTGTGAGTAAGGATGTGCAGGAGTAGGGTAGGGAAGGCAGAGTGATGGGGATGTGATGAGTGGCACAGCAGGATGTGGTTGAGTGTGGCTTTGCAGTAACGTTTCGCGATCTACTGAGATCATTGAAAAGTTTGCGCCACTGCAGCCTGGTCCTCCTGACGACATCCTTGCTTGTGTCCTCCAGGACAGAACCAGGCTGTTTCAGTCTCCTGGGGAGGTCTCTTCCACCGATGGGAAATGAAGCCAACCTCCCTGGGTGCTGTGACTCCCTCCATAAGCATATGGAGGGAGTCATGGGAGAGCCTGGATGCAGCTGTGCACCTCTGTGCAGTGTTTGTCAGTGTTTGCAGCGCCTCAATACTGTAGAACACTGACAGCACAACTGTCAAAATTAATTTGCACATGGTCCCTTTAAGGAAGCCAGTTGATGACGCGCCATCAATTGACATCATCAGACCCGCTTCCTTCAACTGGCCAGCAAACGTGCTGGGCGGGGTTAACAAGCCCAATCAACGTAAAATTCTTTTCACAGGCCAGGATGGAGTCAGCAGAGGAGTCGCACCCCGCCATGACCCCGGCCACCCCGGACCCACCTCGGTAGGCGAAATCGCGGCCTATGTCTCTGCAAGTACCATGTGATTTGTAATGTTGAACCTGAGAAAGCAATCCTTTCTTTTTCTGAATTTGAAAATAAAATGATGATGTTATCCTCCTGTGTCCAGCATCTTCAGTTTTCAAAGCATTCTGACACATAACGCGTTTCTTTATCTTCTAGATCACCATTGTCGTAATATATCATGAGGAAGGTGCTTTGCTCTGTGTCAGTTAATTTGTTAACAAATCTTGACTAGTTATTTCTCTATAATCAAGAGTCTCATGTCCCACTCACGCCAGCAGCATCACACCTCTCAAAGGCAGCATGGGTCCATTCGTGATTGACTTAAAAATCACTACTTGTTACGTTAACCATTTGCAATTGACTCAAATGTGCCAATAACTGAATGAGGAACAATCAAAAGCCAATTGCACTCACTGGACAGGTGGAAAATATACACCAATCACTAACCATTACAAAACCAATAACAACAATAACTTGTATTTATATATTGGCCCAGATATTCCGATCGCAGGCCTCCCGCGGGCGGAGGGCTGTGATCTGGAAAAATCTGGGCCCTTACCTGAGGGCTCCCGGGAGGCGCACAGTTCCGCTGCTGGGCCTCTCCAAACTGCCGGTGTGCAGGGCCCACGTAGCCCAGAGACGCAGGTAGTTTGCAGCGTCCCTGGGATCATGTGGGCCATGGGGAGCCAATCAGAGAAGGGAATCTCCCTTCATACATTTGACAGGAAGACCTGTCAATTATATGAATAGAGATCACCCCCAAAATATAGTAAAACGTCAAATAAATTTTTTAAAAAATCACATTTTTAAAATGACTTGAAATTACATAAATTAACTATTTTAAACAAAAATTTAAATAAAAAAAAAAATAATTAAAGTTTTTAATGGGGCTAAAAATAAATGCCTTTCTTTAAAGTACTTTTAAATGAGAAATCAATGGAAATTAAAATAAAAAAGCTTTTTTCAACTCTTATCCTGGTAAAAACAGGCCTTACGCCTGCTTTTACCAGGCGCAAGAATTGTAAGTGTTTTCTGCGGACGGAGGGTCTCCAAAAAGCGGAACTATCTGCCCACAGAGGCCCTTCTCCCGGGCAGCCAAAGGACCTGTCAAGAGCTTTCTTGACAGATTGGAAATGCCGGTTTCCAGCGCATGTGCAGTGAATGCCTGAAACCGGCATTTCCAATGTCCCTACGGGTGGGTACACAGCGCGAACCCACCCGTATGGATTGGAATATCTGGCCCAATACCTTTAACAAAGCACTCCTAGGTTCTTCCAAATCCCCAGCCTCCTGAGTCCTCCAAATGTACTCCGAGAGTGCTCCCACCTTCCCCCCTCGAGTACTCCCAGGGACTAACTGCATCTTCACCAGCGATTCTAGGCCTCACACCCCACCCCAAGTGAGTACTGTCAGAGCCCATTGTTGAAGGTGTTGTCCTATAGATGGGTATGTGAACTGAAGTCCTGTCTGTTCCAGTGGTTCAAGCAGACATTAAAGAATCCGTTGCACTCTTTGAAATACTGCAGCAAATTCTCCTAGTTTCCTGGCCAAAAGTTCACCCTATACTAACATCACTAGAAAACAGATTAACTGATCATTCACCACATTGCTGTGTTTGGGATGTTGCTGTGTTACCTGCATAACAGCAATCACTCCACTTCAAATAATAATTCCTTGCATAAAGTGCTTTAACATGCTTCGACGTGCTAAGATTCTGTATAAATGGAGGGTTTTCTATAAATATTATTAATTATAATTGACCTGAAACGCCAAACATAGGTGTATTTGTTCACTTATCAAGACATCTGTGTACGTCAGGGTGGGAGAAGGGGAGGAAGGAGAATGGACTGCGATCCTAAAGAGAGCCCCCTCTTTTCTTTTATACTGTATCACATCATCTAGATTTATTTTATGTCTTGTGTAAACTTTGGCTTGACTTGTCACACATGCCAATCTTATAGTAACCAATAAAGCACTGTTTGGTTCTGAGTTTTAATATTTTTATCTTGAGCTAACTGAAACAGCCTGGAACAGGAATACATTTTGTACCTGCTTGCTGAGCCTATGGTGTTTTGATTATCCTCCTGGCCTTTGAATGCCATTTTCTGGCAGCATTGTTATATGAGGAAAGGAGTCAACTTAATGAGCCCGTTATTAATCTGGTGAGAAACATGAAATGTGGTGAATATAGCAGCTTGCTGAGGGAGCCAATTAAAGAACTCATAAAGGCTCATCTCCGAAGCAAAGGGTCTAGGCTGAGCAGGAAGACACCATTAGGGAATTATTATAAAGTTACATGAACCGTATGAGCAAAGACAGTGAAGAAAAGAAAGGAAATAGTTGAAGCTGAAAATGTAAAGATTTAACAAGGGCCATAGCCACTGACAAGAATTGAATTTTAGGGGCAAAGTAAAATTGCATTTGCTAGCATCACAAGCAAACATAGGGTTCAAACAAATAATCTAAGGAAAGCCTGTTGCAGCAAACAAATGTAGGATGTGCCAAGCAACTTTCAGTATTATCATTTTGAGAGCTAGATTTATTCTGTAGTATTTTCACATATTTTGAAATCCCGAAAACCTGCATTGTTAACTATTCTATATCGATGACATAGTAAAATGTTAACCTTTCTTTCTTTTTTAATGGTTTATAAATAGTGTTTATAATGCTATTTCTGGTCGTGTTACTGCAGAATGTAAAATCAAGATATCTTCATCTATTTTATCATAAAATTGCCAAGACCAATCACACTTAGGGTGAATTTCTGTGGAGATTCTTCCATTCACTTGGCCTAACTTTGATTGAAGACCTGTAGAAACCCTGAAAAATGGCATGCGTTTTTCTGAATATTCCTCAATTCTTCTGCCTAAGTTATCGCGAATGAGTGGGAGATACCCCATGGAAATTCATCCCTTTGGTATTATTGTCCAAGCTTTTAATAAAAATACATTTAGTAATACTATGTACAAGTTTTTATATATGTGGATCTTTTTGACAAGATTTCACAAGTACATTCTAAAATGTCATTTGTATTAATTTTTTTTGTTATGGAGTGCTTATTTATATAGTTACATAGTATTTACAGCACAGAAACAGGCCATTCGGCCCAACAGGTCCATGCCGGTGTTTATGCTCCGCACCAACATCCTCCCACCCTTCTTCATCTAAGCCTATCAACATATCCTTCTATTCCTTTCTCCCTCATGTGTTTATCTAGCTTCCCCTTAAATGCATCGATGTTATTCACCTCAACTATTCCTTGTGGTAGCGAGTTCCACATTCTAACCACTCTCTGGGTAAAGAAGTTTCTCCTGAATTCCCTATTGGATTTATTAGTGACTCTCTTATATCTATGGCCCCTAGTTCTGATCTCGCCCGCAAGTGGAAACATCTTCTCTCGGTCTAGCCTATCAAACCCTTTCATAATCTTAAAGACCTCTATCAGGTCACTCCTCATTATTCTCTTAGAGCCCCAGCCTGTTCAATCTTTCTTGATAGGTATAACCTCTCAGTTCTGGTATCATTCTGGTAAATCGTTTTTGCACCTTCTCCAGTGTCTCTATATCCTTTTTATAATATGGAGACCAGAACTGTTCACAGTATTCCAAGTGTAGTCGAACCAAGGTTCTATACAAATTTAACATACATTCTCTGCTTTTCAATTCTATCCCTCTAGAAATGAACCCCAGTGCTTTGTTTGCTTTTTATGGTCTTATTAACCTGAGTTGCTACTTTTAGTGATTTGTGCATCTGTACACCCAGATCCCTCTGTTCCCCTACCCCAATTAGACTTCTTTTTCGAAGGAGTATGTGGCCTTCTTATTCTTCCTATCAAAATGTACCACCTCACACTTATCTATATTGAAGTTCATTTGCCATTTACATGCCCATTCTGCAAGTTTATTCATGTCTTCCTGTATTTTCTCGCAGTCCTCTTCTGTATTAACTACAACCCCCCAATTTGGTGTCATCCGCAAATTTTGAAATTGTACTTCTGATTCCCGGGTCCAAATCATTAATGTAAATGATGTTAGAAATTAGGGATACCTAAAAAATGTATGATTACGCGAATGAAATTGTGACGCAAATAATACTGTGCTTAAATGATTGTATTAGAGCTCAAGACAAGTAAGGGGTTAATGTATAAGTTTTACTGGAACTGCTTAAGTTTTGTTTTCCTGGAAACTTGTATTAGAGCTTGAGACAAAGGGCTGGATTTTGTCAGTGTGGGCGGGCTGGGGCGTGTCAGGTGGAAATTGCGTTACGTTAGGACCCCAACTCCTAAGTGATGTGTTGAAAAAGTGGGATTTTCCCCTAATTGGGCAATTGATTTCCTGCGTGTGGGAACCACTGGCCAAATGAGTCTTTTCATACAGAAAGTCGCCTCCGATGACATCATCAATGCTGTTGGATTTAAGGCCTGCAAGCAACCTTGATTCTTCTGGAGACTGGAAACACTTTGGACATTGTATAAAGGACTTCATTTACTGACCATGTCCACCAGCAAGCAAAAGTGTGCACCTCGCTTTGATGAGCCCTCCCTCCAAGCTCTGGTGCAGGGAGCAAGATCTAATAAGGAGGTGCTCTTCCCTTCCTCAGGGAGAAAAAAGCCACCATAACAGACTAAAGCTGTGTGGCTGCAAGTGGCCCAGGAAGTCAATGCCATCTCTATGTGCTGCAGAACCTGGCTGCAGTGCAGGAAGAGGTTTCACGACCTTCTCCGCCAGGAAAAGTGAGTATGACTTTCCCATCACCCTCAATCTGATCCCCATCGCCTCTCCTCACCAGCACTCAGCTTTGCCAACCTCTTCCTCCACAGCCCACTTGACACTGACATCCCTGCTCCCTTACCCATTCCCTCTCTCTCTATGGTCACATAATTGATAATAAGCAGTTCTAACAATGGGGCCTCTAACTGAAGGAGTCTGAAGGCCGAGCTTGGTATGTCTGGTTGCCAACTCCAGGCTGGGGAGGACAAGACTGGATGAGATAAGAGACTATGGGGGAAAAATTGGGTATTGCCCATTTTGGGGAGCTAATATCGTCCGGACGCAAAGTTTAGTACCTGGCGCTAATTATCACCTCTAGACTGAAAAATTCGCCTCTATCGCCCCTGGAGGTGATTTGAGCACTAAATCAGGTGCTACACACCTCTCTTAAGGCGCAAACATCGTGGAGCGAGGCGCTACCTCAGGCGATGTCAGTTACCATGGAAGACAGACAGACTGGCGCCGTCCAGTTCTTAAAAGGGAAGGGCCATCTTGCTGGCCAGCCACACCCTGCTCATTGCAGCCTTGAATCTCGGCCTGGAGAGACCTCAAAACCAATTGTGTTGGAAGCACTAATGGATTGGCCCACGGAAAGAGCTCGGCACTTAGGAACCTCAAAAGTGGTGCTGAGGGTCAAAACTCCTTAGGACAGTGTTAAATCTTTCCAGAAGTCTCTCTCCCTCTCAACCTGTGTGTACCAAAAAGTTTGCTGACAAGAAAAGGCAGGAAGTGCCCGCATTTAAATAGTGCTCCCCCAGCCCCTTCCCGACTTGAAAACGTTCCCCTCTACCTGTCGTTCCTAGCGGCAGGCGCTAAGGCAGGTGGCGCGACTCAATATCTGGTCCGGGGCGCTACCAGGGCATAGCACGCTCGACTGACATCACGATCTGCGGGAGCAGGAGATCGTGGCGGTAGTGTTTAGCGCTGCCGCAAAATGACTGGTCAATTTTGCGAGCGGCGCTAAAATTGCTGCACTCGGGCGCTAAGTTCCTAGCGCCCTGTTAGTGCCCCCCCTGGAGGTGCTATCGGGAGGCGCTAACCAACTGAATTTTTCCCCCGATAGCTTTGGAAGGAAAGGACTGGATGAGATAATGGGAAAAACAGTCCTCAACATGCTGTAAGGACATTATTGTCTAGGTACAGAAACCATGTGTAATGGCTAAAAAGGACTCCTGAGAGGTGGAAGATAACAGGAGGGTTGACTCTTTTTCCATGGTTTAGACAAAGAACTCGACATACCATTGGGCACCTTGTTTTAAGAGGAACCTTACAGGTTAAATGGTCTTGTCAATATTCTATCCCAAGTCCACCCCTAAAAAGTGAATAAAAGAGAGACCTGGAAAGTGCCTAGCACAGACGGTGAAGAAAGGACTCCTGAGAGTTGAGTTAATGGTGACTTCAGTCTAACACTCTTGTGTAATTCAGGAAGAGAGTGGAAGAAGAAGAGCTGTTCGTGCACGCCAGCTGCTTGTCACGGTCGTATGTTTTTGCTGTATAACTAGTGTGTTATGTTCCATCTTAAACTCCGATTGAGCACAATATACCCACCATATTGGTTTGCACTCGATCTTGATTATTTGAAAGGACCAGAGATACGCGAATCTCTACAATGATGAACAACAGTGGTCCCAGCACCAATCCTTGTGGAACATCACTTCCAACCTTTTGCTAGTCTGAGTAACTACCTTTAACCCCTACTCGCTGTTTTCTGTTTTGTAGCCAGTTTATTATCCATTCTGCTGCCTGTCCCCTGACTCCACTTGTTCTGACCTTAGTAATGAGTCTACTATGCGGTACCTTATCAAAGGCCTTTTTGAAATCTAAATATGTTGGCCTCAATTTTAACTGAACCGTGGAGGCGGGCTTGGAGGCATGCGGGGGGTTAAAATCGCAAAAACTGGCAGGCGGGACCCCCCCCGCCTGGTTCCCGACTCTGAGCTATTTTTACTCAGGCGTGTCTGATGGTCCCGAATCCGTCCCGCATCCAACAGGCGGAACTGGTCTTTAAGGCCCTTAATCACCACTAAATGGCCTCTATAATGCCATTTTAACAGTCCCTTGCATTTTTAACCCATTTCCCATGTAAAACACGCCTGGTGGGAATCACGACTGTGAAACCTGGCGGGAGCACTATTGGATTGCTGACTATCAGCTGCAGCTCAACCATTAAAGAGGAGATTTGATCAGCCATCATTTGCAGGTGGCAGGATTTTTTGTCTCAGGCCTGGGGCAACTTTTACCAGGCTTAACCACACCTGTGGAAGGTTGGAGCCTCACACACATATCCAGTGTGAACTCCTGGGAAACCCCTCTCGCCATTTCACTCAGCGCTTCCTCAATGGAGGCATATGCCAGAAGCATGGGAGTCATTTTTTTCCTTCCCTTCTGGGCATTAGAGGAGCTCGAGCACCAGGCGCGGTAGCAGCAGAACCAGGAACAACAGCAGCACCAGCAACAGCAGCAGCAGCAGGAGCGACAGGATGCTGCTCACCCACCTGAGGCAGCACAGGCCAGAAGGGGCCAGCGCCTGGAAGCCCGTAGGCGCAGGAGATACCCCCGAAACAGGGTCTACAGACGCAGGGTCAGCTACCTCAACATGACTGAGCAGCAGTGTCAAAGGCGGCTCCGACTTTCGCGAGAGGTAGTGACTGACATCTGCGCAATGCTACAGCAAGACCTGCTGCCCAGAGGACCAGGTGGACACTCCTTACCAGTGGCCATCAAAGTCACCACCGCACTCAACTTTTTTGCCTCAGGCTCATTCCAGGGATTATCAGCAGACATCAGCGGCATCTCCTAGGCGGCCGCACACACTTGCATCACGCAGGTAACTGATGCCCTCTTTGCCCTCGCGCACAATCACATCCATTTCACCAAGGATCGAGCAAGTGTGATGGCGCGAGCGGTTGGATTAGCTCATCTGGCAGACTTTCCAAGGGTGCAGGGCATCGTTGACTGCACACATGTGGCCCTTTGGGCACCCCATCGCAATCCAGGTATTTTTGTCAACCACAAGGGCTTCCACTCCCTTAACGTTCAGCTGGTGTGTGACCACAAGAAAGAGATTTTGCATGTTTGTGCCATGTACTCTGGCAGTTGCCATGACTCCTTCATACTGCACCAGTCTAGTGTGCCTCCGCTATTCAGGCCGCCAGACCAACTTCACGGATGGCTACTTGGAGACAAGGGTTATCCCCTGAGGACTTGGCTAATGACGCCGTTGAGGAGGCCAGCCAACGAAGCTGAGGAGCGCTACAACTCCAGCCACATTTCCACCAGATCCATTATCGAGCAAACCATTGGTTTGCTGAAGATGTGCTTCAGATGCCTGGATAGATCAGGTGGAGCCCTACAGTGCTCAGCAGCCAGGCTCTCCAGAATCGTCGTGGTTTGCTGTGCACGTCACAACATGGCACAACATCATGGCTTGCAGATTCCTGAGGACCAAGTGGCTCCTCACATACCCTTCTCAGATGATGATGATGATGATGAGGAGGAGGAGGGCGAAAACGACCATCCTGCAGAGGACCAACAACCAGTGGCAGCATTACGCCAGAACATTGCTGCCTGGGATGCAAGGAATGCACTCATCCTGGCCAAATTTGCTTAGCCTAGCCAATCAAGCACTTTTGCTGCGCAGCTTCTTACCTGAGCATCGACAATGGCCAAGACACTACGGATTCCTATCTATTTGTCCAGCATACTGACAATTGCAAGTAATCCTAAGCTCTCAATGTGAAAGTCCCATTCGCGAAATGACACATGCCACAAATACAGCAGTAGCCATCAGACTTTTTATTGACAGAATTCATCTGATGGCTTTTTTAACAATACATAAAATTTCACCCAAGTGGCTACCCTTGTGACTACTCTAGCTTTATTTTCCTCTTACGCGTGCTCCTACGCAGTGGTTCCCCTGTGGCTTCAGCAGATGTGGCGGCCCCTTGCTCACTTTCCTGCTGCTCCTCTCTCGACACCTTTGGCGGGCGTCTTCTGGGGTGGCGAGCCTGTGAGGGCTCGTCAACAGTCTGCTGCTCCTGTGGCTGTGCAGGGGTTGAGGCGTCTATCTCACTTGGGTGTGGACTCTGGTGGGGCTCTGACCGAGGGCTCTGCAGTGGCATGGAAGTGTGAGCGCCTGGAGAGGAACCCCCACTTCCTTGAGGTCTGCCACCAACCTCCCTCTCATGGGTCAGGTCCCCCTCCGCGCCTGCAAGTGGCTGGAGAGCACCTTGCTGCACATCAGGGGGGCCATGGGGACCCGTATCTGCAATGGCAGTCCTACTCAGAAGGGCTTCCATGAAGGTCTGGTTTCTATGTTCAATAGATGCCCATTGCTCCTCAAGAGATGTCATTCTATTCTGAACACTCACCATGTTTTCCATACCCTGGCGACTAACCTCCTCCATGGACGTAGCCCTCCTCTCCTCTACCGTAGCCAGCCTTACCATGGAGGCAGCAATCATTTCCACGTAGGTAGCCATCCTTTCCGTGGTGATGTGTTCATGCGCCAATGACTCCACAAAGGCTCTGCTCATGTTCGCTAGGAATCCTCAATTCGCTCCACACTCGCATCGATCCTAGAGACAAAACTTGCCAGAGACTCCTGCATCTGTGCATGGAGTTCCATCACCTCTGATCTTATGGATGGACCCAGAGGCAGAGGGTCGACATGCAGCTGAGCCGAGCTGGCAGTGTCCTGCGCCCTCCGACGAGGACTCTCCACTGCTGTCCCTGTCTCCACAACCTGCTGATGCTCACTTGTGAGCTGTGATACACCAGGTGACAACACTACTCTATGTCCCGAAGGTCCCACCGAGGTGTGAGTGTCTGCGCTGGTGCTGGGTGCGCTTATTTCTGCTGACGCTGCGCCCTCAGAGGTTGCAGATTCCTCTGAGGAGTCTGGAAGCTCAGGCTCTTCCTCCTGGACAGTGGGGACGGGGGCTGTCGATGGTCCTGTGGGGGAGTAAAGGAAAGAGTTAGAAATTTGAGGTCAAGGTTACATGCACACTGCATATTGCAGATGATCATAAGTCCATCTGTTATAGCTTCAGAATCATTATCAGCGACTCATGCAATGTCAATGAGAGAGATGGAAAACTATGCTGTCACCAGCTTGCTGTGATGTACCCGTCTGTCCGTCCCCAACATGCACATCTTTTTCAACCCCGACAATTTCCAGGACGGCTTCCTCCCAGGGGGTGAGCTGGGCTAATGATGGTGGGCCTCCTCCTGTCCTGGCTCTTCCCCTTTTATTGTGAGCTCTCTTTTCCTGCAATGAGGGAGACAAGTGGAGGTTGAGTGAGAATGAAGGAGTGAGTGTAGAGATTGCATAGCATAGATACTTAGAAGGAGACAAAGATGGAGTGAGGTTGCAAGACCAAGGGCCCTCCCTGTGTGTTGTCAGTTGTGTTCAAAGCATCAGAGTGATAAGGAGTGTGAGGGTTGCATGGTGGAATAGTTATGTGAATGTGAGCATAGAGAGAGAGGGAATGGGTAAGGATGCATGGATGTGAGTGTCAAATGGGATGTGGAGGAAGAGATTGCTAAAGCTGAGTGCTGGTGAGGAAAGGCAATGGGGATCAGATTGAGGGTGATGGGAACTTCATACTTACTTTTTCAGTGCATTGAAGGTCATGGAATCTTTTCCTGCACTGCATCCAAGTTCGTCGTGTGACCCCCAAGGAGTTGACCTCCCCAGCCACCTGTATCCACACAGCCTTGGTCTGACTGGGAGGCCTCTTCCTCCCTGATGAAGGGAACAGGACATACCTGTGGGCACTAGCCCCATCCACCAATGCCTGTAGTGCTGCCTCGTCACACTTAGGAGCTGCTCTTGGCCTCCCACCGGCCATTGTTCCTGCAGGTTCCTGTGCCATCAAATGGAGAAAGCTTGGCAGTCTGCAGAAGAAGCAAGGCTTGCTGTGGACCTTAAATGCAGCAGCGATGATAACATCATCGGAGGGGACTTTCAGTCATGAAAAACCCATTTGCAAAGTCTTCCCACACATTGGAAATCAATTGGCCAATTGAGTTAAAATTGCATCAATCTCCCACATCCATTTAGATTCGTGTGGGAAACACGAAATTCGGGGAACACGCCAATAGCCCGCAGCTGAATTAAATTCGAGGCCGTTATGTCTACTGCGTTACCCTTATCTACCCTTTCTGTTTCTTCTTCAAAGTATTCAATAACTTAAGAACTTAAGAAATAGGAGCAGGAGTAGGCCATTCGGCCCTTCAAGCCTGCTCTGCCATTCAATAAGATCATGGCTGATGTTCTACCTCAACTTCGCCTTCCCGCCCGATCCGCATATCCCTTGGTTCCCTTAGTATCCAAAAATCTATCAATCTCTGGATGGTCAATAAGGTTGGTCAAGCATGACCTTTTTGGAATCTGTGCTGACTACTCTTTATTACATTTGCAGTTTCTAGATGTTTTCCTATTGCATCTTTGAGTAAGGATTCCATTATCTTTCCTACCACTGTGTTAAGCTAATTGGTCTATAGTTCCCTGGACTTGTTCTATATCCCCTTTAAAATATAGGAATCAGATTAGCTGTCCGCTAGTCCGCTGGCACTATTCCCTTTGCTAATGAATTGTTATATATAGGAAAAAATGCCTCTGCTCTCTCTTCCCTAACTTCTTTTAGTATGTGCAGATGCAATTCATCTGAACCAGGGTTTTTATCTTCTCTAAGTTTGCTTAGTTTATCAATTATCTCCCCGTTTCAATCTTAAATGTCTTTATATCTCTTTTGTTCTCTTCTTCTAATGTCATGTCCACCGAGGCAAAGTAATTTAATATTTCTGACATTTCGCTGTCATTACCTGTGAGTTTATCCTATGTATCCCTTAGTGGCTCCAACCCTATCCTGATTTTTCTTTTGTTATTTATGTGTCTGTAGAATATTTTACTCTTTCTTTTTATATTCCTTGATAATTTAATTTCAGCTCCATACTGTTTCTCAAATTTCGACAAAGATTATTTCAAGTTTTTAAGTTCCAGTGTATCGCTCCTCTTTGCTTTTCCTTTGTTACTTTCTTCTCTGTCCTTAAATTAGCCCCTTCCTCTGATAGATTCTTTTTGGTTAATACAGTGAGAGGGTCCAGTCCGTAGACATTTATATAAACATCTTGAAAGCCACATTCTTGTTTGACCCACCAAGAGGAGTGCTTGACTGATGGGAGTGGAGCACACCGGTCAGTGTTCCCTTCAGTTGCCCACCTGGCTGAGATGCAGATATTGGTTTTGAAATTATGGCTTTGAATTGGGAGTGACTTTCTGCAGAGTTTCCCCCGATTGTCCGCTATAACTTCAGTGAAAAAGCGATAGAAAAAAGGCGTATATGTGTCTTCCAGAGTTTTCACGGCTCTACTGCTGAAGTTACGGTGGTTGATCGGGAGAGCCTTTGTGGAAATTCAACTCCACAATACTTTAAAATTGTAGCTACTATTGCACGCTTTTTCTTTTTCAAATGTTCATTACTTTCTAGAGAGTTCAGTGGTTTCCCAACTGGAGAACTGGAGTTTGAGTTTGAAGTTTTTCTGTCACTTGAATCCACCCGTCACCAATGACCTTATTGGCATCTGATGAGAGTGGAGGTTTATTTTTAATAAACGCTAGAATATTTATCTAGTCTTCCATTTTACTTTATTCAAACCTGGCTGATTGCTTTCTGCAGATGACACTTCCATGGTCCCAAGAACAGAGGAACAATCATGTTCCATGGAATATCTAATTACCTTGATTAAGTAGTTTAACCTTAAATTCCATTTCTAATCAAATATTTATTCAGCTTCTTTTACAGAGATGATCAAAATAGCATCAGTTGCTCTTGGTGGCAGTCTGTTCGACATTATCTATTACTGCGTGGTGGAAAATGTCAACTAATCTTGATTGAGGCTTGTTAATTTTGAAGGCAGTGAGCCTAAAATTGCACACAATATTCTAATTGGGGCCTCACCAATGATCTGTGCAAGGTTATAATCAAATGTCCTTGAGATATATCCCAGTACTAAATTAGTCTCACTAACAGTTTGACAATTAGTGGCTGCTTACTCTTATTTTAAAGGGTTAGTTTCCCCATCAATACTTTCTTTTAAAAATCAAAGTTCCAAAGAGTTTTGATTAGCAACCCTTTTCTGACCTCTATTTCTATTTTGTTAAACTTTAAACCATGAGTTTAAATCTTAATTGTTAATTCATATCAGTGTCTGGGGATTCTGATGAATGATAACTTTAGTTTGGAGACAGTTCTTTCGGGAGCACAGGGAGACGAATGGAGACCATTGGTCTTTTGCATTTCTCGGCAATGACAGCAAAGTCCCTTTGCAGGAATATGTCCAAACAATTTTTTCTTCATGGATTGGAGCTCCTAGCATGAAAAAGGAGGGCTCATTCAGCTCATGTGCAGAATCCAGATCAAGCTATGTATCAACAATGAGACAGCTTCAGGAAGCCGAGCTCAGGCATTCACTGACATGTCACCCAGCATCCTGGTATCAGCTTCCCAGCATGCAAGTCGGTCTACATCATGATCTGGATTATGCAGTTGGTAAGTGGTGAGTCTAGTATTCAGCATTAGATTTTGACATTTAAAATATCAAAGTGGCATTGCCACCTGTCCTATGTAGGTCTTTCCATAACGTTGAAGACAGATAGCTGTCATACAGCTGATGAGGAAACTGAAGCTTGGGACAACAACTTCTGAATAGCATTAGCTGGAGCTTGGGTAAAGATCTATGAGTTGGTCGACCTTGACTTGGTTGTGAGAAGTAAGCTGTTGCTGCTGAAGTGCTGGACCTCCAATTGGTGAATCTGTCATTCGATTGGGTATGATATATGTTTATATTGTGTCAGGAGGATGGTGGCAATGAACTTCGACATTTTATGGTGCCCACCATACACTCAGCAGCATTCCTAGTACTGCTGCCTGTAATGATATCAGCAAATAGAGATGGTATTTGCCTGTTTGATTATGATGCCTTACCAGCATGTTTGCATGTATTGATTGCTTGTGCCTGACCAGCAGAGGGCATGTGACAGAGACAAGCAGGGCTGTTTAGTTTGGTTTCAGTTTCGTTCTAGATGCATCCTGTAAATGCTGTATAAAGAGTTGAACAGACTTTAGATTAAAAGACATTCTCTTTCATAAATGTCTCGTCATTGAACCCACAAAGAAATCAATACATGGTGTCAGAAGTGATTGAAAGAGATGAAGAGGAAAAATCTGAAGTTAAATCAGCTCTCCACATATTAGCAAGCCAAAAGAGAACATCGTTACTTACCATTAGAGAATAGCTAACGAAGTGAAAAATGGAAGGTTTACTCCCACCGGCGAAGCTTCAGTTGACAGGTAATGTGGCTGAAAATTGGAGGCGATTCAAACAATGTGTGGGGTTGTATTTATCAGCAATCGGAGCTGACGAGAAAAGTAATAAAAAGAAATCGTCACTGTTCTTACATGTCGTGGGTGATGAAGCGCTGGAGGTGTATAATAACTTCACATTCGCTGCTGATAGAGACAAAATGAAGCTAGATAAAATAATGGAACAGTTTGAGGCCTACTGCATACCTAAACATAACGTGACGTTTGAGAGGCACAGATTTTTCACATGTGTACAGAAAACGGGAGAGACTATTGATCAGCATGTGACTGAACTGAGAAACCGAAGCAAAACATGTGAATTTGGGGGACTGACAGACTCGCTGATAAAAGACAGACTGGTGTGTGGTATTCCAGATAATGGTCTAAGGGAAAGACTGCTAAGAGAGCAAGATCTAGACCTGGGAAAAGCCATAGCACTGTGTAGGGCTACAGAGACTGTGAAGTCACAGGCAAAGGAGCTGTTCAGTGACAATAGCTGCAACGTGGATGCAGTGAGAAAGAACGGATACAAACCGTTTAACAAAAAGAGCGCCAATGTGAAAAAAGAGGCGTGGCCAGTGAACGAAAATGAAAGGGACAATCGGAAGTCATGTAGTCGATGCGGTACACAGTATCCACCAAGAAAGTGTCCAGCATATGGTAAAACATGCAATAGTTGCAACAAAAACAACCATTATGCCCGTTGCTGTAAGAACCAAGCACAACAAAGCAAGGTCCATGCAGTAGATGAAAGCGAGATAGAGGAGTTCAATGTGGATGTTGTGTCTGAAAACAAAAAAGAAGAAAGAGACTGGATGTTGACACTAAAAGTGAATGACATACATATTCCATTTAAATTGGATACTGGAGCACAAGTTAATGTGATATCAGAGACTGATTTTAAGAAAATTAGACCCAGACCAAAGATACATGGAATAAAAGTGAAAGTGACAGGATACTCAGGTACTGATATACCAGTGAAAGGAAGATGCATTGTCAAAGAAACACACAAGGACAGAGGAACACAAAACCTACCTGAACTCCACACTGGTGACCAAGTAAGGTTCAAAGACAAAACAAACATATGGACTCAGAAGGGAACGGTCCTGAGTGAAGTACAACCAAGATCATACACCATTCAGACAGATGAGGGTGCTGTTCTGAGAAGAAATCGTCGGGATCTTCTCATGGGACCAGCCACAGCAAGTCAAAAGACTGATACTGTTGAACAACCTGATCACACAGCAGGTCAAGAGGCTGATACTGTTGAATAACCTGATCACACAGCTGAGAAATCATCATCTGAGGCAACAACTCAGATTCAAGGACAATCAATCAGAAAATCCTCAAGACACGTGAAGCCTCCTGAGAGACTCATTGAGCAAATTTAAGGACTCTTGTTATAGAAGGAAGTAATGTTATCTTATTCTTTCTTCAAGTTCTAGTGTATTTATATATTTAAAGTGAACACACAAAGCAAGGTTAAAAAACGTTGATCATGATAATGATAATGTAAGTTCATTAAGTGTTACAGTTAAAATGCAGATTAATACAAAGAAAACATGTTGTTAGTTAAAAGTAAAATACTTTTGTTTTAAGAAAAGGAGATGTAATGATATCAGCAAATAGAGATGGTATTTGCCTGTTTGATTATGATGCCTTAGCAGCATGTTTGCATGTATTGATTGCTTGTGCCTGACCAGCAGAGGGCATGTGACAGAGACAAGCAAGGCAGTTTAGTTTGGTTTCAGTTTCGTTCTAGATGCATCACTAGCATAATGTCTCCTGTAAATGCTGTATAAAGAGTTGAACAGACTTTAGATTAAAAGACATTCTCTTTCATAAATGTCTCGTCATTGAACCCACAAAGAAATCAATACACTGTCCATTTACTGAAGGCTCAAATCCACACTTGCAGTTGCCTAATGGCTTTGCCGAGCCAGGAGCCAATGTAGGTCAGTGAGCACAGGGGTGATGGGTGAACGGGACTTTGAGGACAGAGGGTGGAAAATGGGAGTTTGGCCAGGATAGCATTGGATTAGTCGAGTCTGGAAGTAATGGCCTGTATTTTCCGATTGGAGGCTTCCTGCGTGCGGAGGCCTCCGATCTGGAAAAAATCTATGCCCTTACCTGAGGGCTCCGGATCTCTGGACATTTCCGCTCCTGGGCCTCTGCTCTACGAAATGCGCAGGGCTCAGGTATCCCAGGGGTGCATGCGGTTCGCAAGCGCCCCTGGGATCATGTGGGCCATGGGGCGCCAATGAAAGAAGGGAATCCCCCTTCATACTTTTGACAGGTCTCTCAGCTTAGACCTGTCAAAAGTATGAATGGGGATCACTCAAAAAACACATCAAACCATTAAATAATTTTTTTTTTTAAATCACGTTTTTAAAATTAGTTAAAATTACATTAAATTTAATATTTTAAACAAAGTCGAGTTTGGAAGTAATGGCCCGTATTTAAATTTTTTGAAAAAAAATTTAAAGTTTTTTACTGGGCTAAAAATAAACTTACCTTTTTTAAAAGTATTTTTAAATTATAAGGGGGAAAAATTCAGTATCGCCCCATTTGGGGCGCCATTATTGGCGGAGCGCAAAGTTTAGCGCCTGGCACTAATTATCGCCTCCGACAGCAAACTTGGCTTTTATCGCCCCTGGAGGTGATTGGAGCACTAAATCAGGCGCTACACAACTCTCTTAAGGCGCTAAGGCCGAGGAGCGAGGCACTACCTCAGAGGGCGGGCGCAGCGCAGGTGCTGTCAGTTAGCGATTGAACACAGACACACTGGCGCCGGTCAGTTCTTAAAGGGGAGGGTTAATCTTGCTCTGCAGCCACACCCTGCTCATTGGAGCCTTGAATCTCGGCCTGGGCAGACCTGTGGCTAAATCTAGCAGCCAAACACTATGGAGAGGGCCAGGGAGCGAGCGCAGCGCTTCTGCAAGCGGGCCTTGAAGGCTCTGGTTGGCGCGGTGGAGCACAGAAGATCCATTCTGTACCCAGAGAGTGGCAGGAGGCCTTTGCCACGCGAGTACAGAAGAGTGTGGCGGGAGGTGGCTCAGAGAGTCTCCTCAAGCAGCATGGTGCCTAGGACCCATATCCAATGTAGGAAAAAGTTCAACGACCTCACTCGAGTCGTCAGGGTGAGTGCCTTTTTTTCAAAACCTCTCCATCCCTCCATCTCAACCTCACTTTATGGCCAGAGGGTGTTAAAAGCCCCAATGCCCAACACTCATCCAACACCTATGGCCCTTTCATCAAACACACACGCACATTCCACACTTTGCATACAGTAAGGGCTATTCAACTATGGGAGGCATCTCTGATGATGCTGAAGCTCCAGGACCCAGCGGGCTGCAGCAACGCGATGGGGGTAGGGAAGCTCAGGGGCCTTCTCCCCGGAGGGAGAGTATGGCTTCGAGTCCTGCTGCAATGGATGCAGAGGAGGAGCGGGTCCTCGCTGAAATGAGTGCCCAGGCGGAGCACAGGCACACTGAGCTCATGGCTGCAGTGGCAAGGGTGCCCGAATCCATTGAATCACTGGCAAGGAGTGTGGAGCACTTCGGTGTAGCACAGGCGGCTGCCACGCAAATGCTTAGTGCTGCAATGCAGTCAGTGGCTGGTCTCATGCAGACGCAGATTGAGGCCACGCGAGCACTGACTGCTGCCACCCTCGCTGGATCGGGCACATTTCCCCGGGGCTCTCACCGCGCCGCAGCAGGCCAGCAGATTGCTCCGGATGCTGAAGTGCTGCCCTGTGGGAGTGCCAGTGTGTCGGTCGAGCAGGGAGTTGCTGTCCTCTCTCAAGATGACAGCATTCCTGCTGCCACGACTGGCACTTCTCCACTGCAGTTGCCATCACCTGTAGGACAGACTGCTGCCACCCATGCAGAGTTGGTGCAGTCAGCAGCTGGGCCCTCCAGGCCCAGAGCTGGTCCAGGCCGTCCTTCAAGGGCATCTGCAGTCTCAGTTTGTGACAATCAGCAGCTTTCCCCCAGCCTTGCTCCAGCCACTGGGGTCCCATTACGGAGGAGCTGCAGGGTGGGAAGGGGGGAATTTCGCAATGGAAGGAAATCACCCTCGAAGGGCAAAAAGTAGGAGGTGTGACAAAATGTTTTTCATTGTTTTATTAAAGGCCGAGGTTCGTGGTCAAATTTTTGTAAATGTTTTGGACATTGTCTCCAGGTTGTGAGAGCCAGTTATGTTAATGACTGTTTTTTTGTGCGTTTCTTTCTATTAGTTTGTCATGCGGAAATGAGACACACGGGTCGATTTTGTCGAACCTGTCGGGAAGAAGGCGTGACTTCCCCTTTCGGGTTTCTGACCCACCTACTTCGACGTCTGGCCAATCCGCTCAATTTTCCCTTGATTGACCTTGTTGAGCCCACCCAGCGGGCTCAGCAGGACAATTAAGGGCCACCCGGCAACAGGCGACGTCACAGACTGAAATTTCATCTGTCAAGATTTCTGACAGGTGAAATATCAGTGTTTGACAGCTGTTTGAAGCTGTCAAACACTGACAGTCTGATTTCTAAGATGAGTCCTTCTGCGCAGACTCATTTAGAAATCTCAGCAGCACTAAAAGCTGAAGGCTGTCACTTTTGACAGATCACAGCCGTTCAGCTTTCAGTTCCGGCTGAGTGCTGCGCTCCCGACGGCTACAGGAAGAAAGGCTGTTAAGGTAAGTAAAGGTAAGTAAAAGTTCTTTACACACTTTAGACACACCAAACACACTTACCTTTACACTCATGCACCCATCACTCACTTGAGCGCCGACATCGCGACCCCTCCAACTCATTCAACCCGATGGCCCACTTATCTAACCTGGCGTGGTTTGGAGCCATCGGGAAACCCACACGAAACCCCTCAAAATGGGGATTAGGCTAAAAACTGCCTGTTAACTACCTGTTAACAGGCAGTGAATTGGCACTAATCCCTTCCCGCCTGGTTTCGGCGGGTCCCAGTGCGGGGCAGGTACCCGCCGCCCCTGAAACTTACGTGGGGCGGGGTTTTGGGCGGGATGGTGTCGGGACCCCCAAAGTCAGGATTTTCCCCCCCAACACACCTGAAACCCCATCTGATGGCTCCCCAAAAATCTAGCCCTGAGTTTGTCAAATAAAGAAGTGTCTGTATTCAAAATGTACATGTTTGGTCTTTGCAATCATTGTTGCCTTGACCGGCTTAGGGGTTGTGGGATGGTTTCATTCAGGTTGTTTGAATGGCAGAAGCCATTTCCTCAGAGGGGGCCTAGAAGCGACTTGCTATGAGCCTTTGACGGACAGCCCTTCCACTTTGTACATTGTGTGCCTCCCTCCCGCCTTGGTGCTGCTGATGATCATCCTCCTCATCTTCCTCCTCCTCTTCCTCCTCCTCCTCTGCTGGTGCTCCAATGCCTGGTGACATTGGCTGGGTCCTGAGGATTGCAAGGTTATGCTGCATGCAGCACACAACAACGAAGTGGGAGACTCGCTCAGGCGAGTACTGAAGGGCTCCTCCAGAATGGTCCAGACAGCGGAACCATTGCTTGAGCACGCCGATTGTGTGCTCAACGATGTTCCTGGTAGTTTGATGGCTCTCGTTGTATCGTAGCTCAGCAGGGGTGCTGGGCGTACGGCGCGGTGTCATCAGCCAGGTGCACAGAGGATATCCCTTGTCCCCGAGAAGCCAACCTCCTGGGTGATGCAGTGCCTGGAAAAGGTTTGCCACAGAAGTCTGGCGCAGGATGAAGGCACCGTGGCTGCTGCCAGGAAAGTGGGCATTGACAGCGAGTATCAGCTGTCTGTGGTCACAAACCAACTGAACATTTAAGGAATGGAAGCCCTTTTGGTTGCAGAAATCCTCGGCATTCTCTTGCGGCGCACGCAAAGCCACATGCGTGCAGTCAATGGTGCCCTGCACCATGGGGAAGCCCGCTATCATCGCAAAGCCCATTGCGCATTCTTGCTGCTTGTCTGGGGTCATGGGGAAAGAGATGTACTCTCGTCTCCTTTTAAAGAGGGCATTTGTTATCTGACGGGTGCAGCAATGCACCACGAACTTGGAGATATTGGCGATATCCTCAGTAGCTGATTGAAATGAGCCGGTGGCATAAAAGTTGAGAGCCACTGTTATCTTCACTGCCACCAACAGAGACGTCCTGCTCCTCAGTTGAGGCTGCAGATCTGGCTGAAGCAGGTGGCAGAGTTCAGTAACCACCTCCTTGCTGAAGCACAGCCTTCGCAAACACTGCTCCTCAGACATATTAATGTAGGAGAACTGTTGGCGATAAACCCTGGGAGGGCAAGGTCTCCTGTACCGAGGCCTGTTGGCCCTCCTCCGTCTGGCCATGATTGCCACTCTCTCTCTGCGTCTCTGTGCCCTCCGAATGTGATGGAGAAGGACGACGTTCCCATCCATTGCAGCCCCCATAGTATCTAGGCAATCAAAGTTATGAAGGTCAAAAAGCAAAGTACCTGCAAAGTTATGGTCAGAAGCCAAAACTACCTCAGACAGCATTGGCTCAATGCAGAAGTCTCTCTTTCTCTCTTTGTCTCTCTCAAAATCTCTCTCTCTCAGAATGAGTGGTGCAAAAATGGCTACCACACAAAAGCCAGGAAGAGGCCCCCTTTAAATAGTGCCCCCCCCAGCCCCACAGCGACTGGGAAGCATTCCAGTCAACCTATTGTTGGTTGCGCCAGGCGGAAAGGAGGGGGGCGCCACTGAATTTCCGGTCCGGAGCGTCACAAGGGCATTGCATTCTCGAATGACGTCAAGATCAGCGAGCGCAGATCGGGCGGTATTGTTTAGCGCCGCCGCAAAATGTCCAGTCAATTTCACGAGATGCACAGATATCACCGCGCCCGGGCGCTAGTTGCTGTGCGCCCCACTTGGCGCCCTCTTAAGGCGCTAACGGGAGGCGCTACCAACCGAATTTTTCCCCCTAAATGAGTGAATTTTTTTTTTTTTTAACTTTTTTAAACTCTTATGCTGGTAAAAGCAAGCCTTACCAGCAATGCATCTACTATTTCTCGGGCCACTTCCTTAAGTACCCTAGGATGTAGATTATCAGGCCCTGGGGATTTATTGGCCTTCAATCCCATCAATTTCCCTAACACCATTTCCATACAAATACTGATTTCTTTCAGTTCCTCCCTCTCATTAGACCCTATGTTCCCCGACATCTCTTACGCTTTTACCAGGCGTAAGACTTTTAAAGAATTTCAGTGGGCGGAGGTTGTGCAGAAAGCAGAACTCTCCACCGCAGAGGCCCTTCTCCAGGGCAGGCGTGCGATCTTGACAGATCGGAAGTGTTGGTTTTCAGCGCATGCACTTCACATGCCTGAAACCGGCACTTGCGAGGTCCCTATAGGTGTGTGCACAGCTCGTACACACCCATAAGGATCAGAAAATACGGGCCAATATCTTCCTTGGGAATCAAGTTGTTCTTCTGCAGCAGACTCAGTGATCTTGTACAACAACAACAACAACTTGCATTTATATAGCACCTTTAATGCGGTAAAACGTCCCAAGGTGCTTCATAGGAGTATTATCAAACAAAATTTGACACTGAGCCACATAAGGAGATACTAGAACAATAAGAGTTAGGTTTTAAGAAGTGTCTAAAGGAGAAGGAAAGGTAGAGACGCGGAGAGGTTTAGGGAGGAAATACCAGAGCTTAGGGCCCAGGCAGCTGAAGGAACGGCCTCCAATGACAGAGCAATGAAAATCAGGCAAGAGGGCAGAATTGGAGGAGCGCAGAGATCTCATAGGATGCTACAAAGATGGAGAGGGGCGAGGCCATGGAGGGATTTGATAACAAGAATGAGAATTTTAAATTAAGGCTTTGTCAAACTGGGAGCCAATGTAGGTCAGCGAGCACAGGGGTGATGGGTGAACGGGACTTTGAGCACAGAGGGTAGAAAGTGGCAGTCTGGCCAGGAGAGCATTGGATTAGTCGAGTCTGGAAGTAACAAAGGCGTGGATGAGGGTTTCAGCAGAAGATGAGCTGAGGCAGGGGGCAGAGATGGGTGATATTACGGAGGTGGAAGTAGGCGGTCTTGTTGCTGGAGAAGATATGGGGTCAGAAAGTGAGAGCATTGGAATAGCCAAGTCTAGTGGTAACAGAGGCATGGGTGAAGTGTAAGACGGCCCAGTGCTCTATACTACAAGGTTGTGCAGTTTTAACTGCTTAAACTCCAACAGTACCCCATGCATGTTTGAGAGTCACTAATCTTTGGTCCTATCCAACTAGCACCTAAGTTCTCTGGACCTTGGCGAGTGAGGTATCTCCCTGTGGGGAGAGAGCATGCACTCCATATGAAGGAAATGGAAACTCTACTGATGTGGATGTCTCTATATTTTGGGTTGGAGGCTTTTAAGCATGGTGATAGGCTTCTGCTGGTGATGGGAAGCCTGCCCCAGGGCCACCCAAAAAAAAACAGTGAGCCTGGAGCATTAACTATGTCCAACATCAGGCTAATGACACATTTACAGATATGCGTATCAACCCAAATAGTCACAGCAAGTTTCTCATTTCAGTGGTGTATGTTAATCTACCTTGTTGTTTTAAACAAAAAACTATTTTTAAATCAACAAAATAAACAGGAATAAAGCAAAATTCTTTTTAGCCATTTAAAGTTACACTGATGCTGAAACTTGCTTTGTAATCGACACAATTGTATTAAGAATTTTTAAAGTTGTTTAATGACACCTTGTGGCCATTAAATCTATACTGTAACCAACTTTAATTAATGTTAAAATACTGAGGGAAAGTTTATCGATAGTTATGAATCATAAAAAAACTACCCAAGCATTTGTCAAGCAATAGTTATACTGTTGTTGATTTTACTAATGTTAATGCTCCACAACAACATTTTTGATTTACAAACTTTAGTATTAAAATTTCCTTCTTATCAAAAGGTGTATGTATATCAAAATAAATGAATTTAAGAGATTTACATTCTACAGGTTATTGGAGGAAGAGACACCTTGAGCCATTACTTTGCCCCTCTTACTGAGCAGGAATGGAGCAGCATTGGCACAGCCTTGGGATCAGCTTTACAACTGGCCTGTCAGCCAGGGATGATGCATTGCCTGGGCCAATCTACAGCAAGCAAAGGGCAACAGAGAAAATAATAAGCATCTTTATTAGTGAGCAGTGAAGTGATTAAACAGATCAGTCATAAAGTCACATTGAAAAGATTAGATATGATCTCAATGATGGCACGTTAGGTATCATTTTGATATTTGCTGGTGGTCATGGGAATTGTGTGAATAGTTGCATGTGAATCATACTAATGAGTTGTCTACTTAGGTAATCCCTGTTTGGCATAAAAATAAAACAAAAAAGGTGAAGCAACCGTGGCTAACGAGGGGAATTAGGGATAGCATAAGATCCAAGGAGACGACATATAAATTGGCCAGAAAAAGCAGTAAACCTGAGGATTGGGAGCAGTTTAGGATTTAACAAAGGAGGACAAAGGGATTAATTAAGAGGGGGAAAATAGAGTATGAGAGTAAGCTTGCAGGGAACATAAAAACTGACTGTAAAAGCTTCTACAGATATGTGAAGAGAAAAAGATTAGTGAAGTCAAGTGTAGGTGCCTTGCAGTCAGAATCAAGGGAATTTATAATGGGGAACAAAGAAATGGCAGACCAATTAAATACATACTTTGGTTCTGTCTTCACAAAGGAGGACACAAATAACCTTCCAGAGATGTCGGGGAACATAGGGTCTAATGAGAGGGAGGAACTGAAAGAAATCAGTATTTGTATGGAAATGGTGTTAGGGAAATTGATGGGATTGAAGGCCGATAAATCCCCAGGGCCTGATACTCTACATCCTAGGTGTAATGTATATACCTTTAAGGGGGGAACTACTTTTTACAGCTCATGTATACTGTAGTACCGGCAGTGACCACACCTGTATATAGCACTGAGTAGTAATCTGTACAGGCAGTTGCAGTGTGAGCCACGTTGAGTAAACACCTGTTGTACCGTTCTCCATAGTCTGTGTCTTATTATACATGGACGCAACATTGGCGACGAGGCAGGTTCGAACCTACCTGCAACTCTGCATCACCTCCCGGGGATTCGTTCCTGGAGATCAGTGGATTGGAGGTCAAGGCCAGAGACTTGGGCGTCGACCACGGGCAACCGCCCAGTCATCCAGCAGAGACTCGAGAATTGCGGGGGAGGCTGTCGAGAGCCAGGCTTGGCTTTCCAGTCGAGGTGGTCCAGCGAAATGGGCTGGCAACAGGTAGTGCACAGACCCTTCCCAGACAGCGGCAGGCTAGAGCCCGACCGAGCGGCACAGCAAAGGGCCGAGCAGCGTCGACGGGGGAGAGAGAGAGAGGGCAGAGCGCACAGGGCGTAGCCGGTGTTCAGGGGCCGAGCAGCATCGGAGAGAGGGAGAGAGAGACGCGCAGAAACCCATGAGGCGCCGCCATTGCCACGAGGACCGCCGAGAGCGGCGTTGGCAGCAGCGCAGGAGAAGCGCGCGAAACCTACAGGGCGCCGCCATTGCCACGAGAACCGCCGGGAGCGGCGTTGGCAGCAGCGGGGGAGGAAGGAAAGCGCGGGAGACGCCATTTTAAGCCATTGGGAGATGCCATTTTAAACCACACCCAAAATGCTGAAGAGTGGCAGTATCACCGCACTTGACAATGAAGTCGAAGATTGGACTACATATGTCGAACGAATAGAGGTGTACTGCAAGGCAAATGAGGTGTCAGATGACAAGAAAGCGTCGGTATTGTTAAATTTAATGGGTGCAAAGACGTATGGTTTATTACGAAATCTAGTAGCCCCAACGAAGCCAATGGAAAAGAGTTTTGAAGACATAGTAACAAAACTAAAGGAACATTTAAACCCCACACCGCTGCTGATAGCAGAAAGATTCAAGTTTCACAAACGGAACCAGCATAAGGATGAAAGCAATGCTGATTATTTAACAGGACTGCGCAAACTATCGAAACACTGCCAGTTTGTAGCGGGACTGGCAGATACCTTAAGGGACAAGTTTGTGTGTGGGCTTCAAAGTGAAGGAACCCAGAAACGGCTTTTATCTGAAAAGGGCCTTACGCTGAAAAAGGCTTTCAGCATTGCGGTATCATATGAAGCAGAAGCACAGGGCGCTGCAGAGATACAACAGAGACCGCAAGAATATGGCACAAACGAAATGTCATATGGAACAGAGAAGTGCTATCGCTGCGGCAGAACAACACACGACCAGAATGATTGCTGGTTCAAAGACAAAGTGTGCAGACAGTGTGGAAAAGTAGGACACATAGCACGAGTCTGCAGGTCGGGAAAGAAAACCAGCAATAAGAAACCTACCAAAGGAAAGTACAAGAAGGTACATAAGATGACGGAGAATAGTTCAGACGAACAAAAGAGTGATAACGACTCCGAAAGCAGGGAACTGAGTTGTCTGAAACTACATAATGTGATCACAATGGAGGATCACCGAACCATTTGGGTCACTCTCAAGATAGCAGGAGTCCAGGTAAAGATGGAATTGGACACAGGATCAGCCCTAACAGTCATAAACCGACGGGACGACGAGCAGCTATTCTCACACATACCCTTGAGAGACACAAAAATTATTTTGAAGACGTACATGTTATGTCCGTGTAATAATAAGAAAAGGACTGCAGAGAACGGTACAACAGGTGTTTACTCATGGTGGTTCAAATTGCAACTGAAAAAACAGATTACTACTCAGTGTTATATAGAGGTGTGGTCACTGCCGGTACTACAGTATACATGAGCTGTAGAAAATAGTTCCCCCCTTAAAGGTACATACATTACAATTCCTCCCCTGTTAGATTAACAGTACCATAACACTCATTTAACAATTAAATATCAAACTAATTACAATTAACACTTTTAACATGCAACATTAACTGGAAATAGGCTATTTATAAATTCAGTCTTTGGGGAGGCTTCCTGATCCTTTCTGGATAGCGCCTTTCCCGAGTGTCTTGCTCTTGGTGCGGAGGCGATTCTGGCCCCCTGTCGTCGGTTGGTTCATCAGCTTCCGATGCTACTGTTTCTGGGGTAGATGCTACCTGTACGTCGGGTTCATCACCAGGTACGTATGGGCGAGGCATGGGTTAGACTCGTTCCTGTGACTCTAGGATCTGGTCAGCATGGCGTCTCACGATGCTCTCCCCAACGTCCACTGTGTACATTAGTGGCCCCTGCCGTGTGCATATCGTTCCTGGTTGCCATTTCCCTGTTCGGTAGTCGCGGGCCAAGACTGGTTGCCCTACATTGAAGCTCCTTGTCGGCTTCTCATTGATGTGCTGGAATTGCTTACTCTCAACATCTCTTTGTACATTTGGTCTGAGCAAATCCAGATGAGATCTCAAACTTCGGTTAAAGAACATCATGGCCGGGGCCTGGTTGGTGACTGCATGTGTCGCATTTCTGTAGGCTAACAGGAAATTGTCCACCGTATGCTGCAGTGGAATGTTGTCATCGCACATGGCCTTTACTGCTTTTTTAAAGGTTTGTACGAACCTCTCAGCCAATCCATTTGTGGCTGGATGATACGGGACGGATGTGTCCCATTCCTTTTCATAAATCTTCGAAACTCTGCGGACACAAACTGTGGTCCATTATCAGAGCAAATCTGCTCTGGCAAGCCGTTTCTGGTAAAAATGGTCCTTGGGCTGCAATAGTTTTCTCCGTGGTGGTGGAGGACATTTTGATCACCTCAGGCCATTTCGAGTGCGCATCCACGGCTATTAAAAACATTGAGTCCATGAATGGACCAGCAAAATCAATATGCACCCGTTGCCATGGAGATGAGGGCCACTCCCATGGGTGTAGAGGGGCATGTGGTGGTGCATTTTGGACGTCCTGGCATCCTGAGCAGCTCTTTGTCAGGTCCTCGATTTGCTGATCGATCCCCGGCCACCACACATAAGCCCTAGCTAGGCTTTTCATTTTCACCCCTCCCAGATGACCTTCATGAAGCTCATTGAGCACTCTGTCCCTTAACTTGGGTGGAATTACCACTCGGGATCCACACATCAAGGTCCCCTGGCATACTGACAGCTGTTCTCTTCTGGATGAGAATGCTGGCAACAGTGAGTCGCCATGTGCTGGCCATCCCTTCGCCGTCAAGTCATATACCCGAGACAGTGTCGGGTCATTTCGGGTCTCCTTCTCTATACCAGCGTTAGTTACTGGCAAGCATTCAATTATAGTCGAATGAAATATTTCGACAGGGTCCATTGCTGGTGCTTCCTCCGCAGTAGGCAGTGGCAGGCGTGATAGCCCATCAGCGTTTCCATGCTGTTTCGTGCCCTTATACTCGATTTCATATTGGTGCGCCCCTAGAAAAAGGGACCATCTTTGTAGCCGTTGCACAGTCATCACCGGAACGCCCTTCTTTGGATTAAAGATGGAGACAAGTGGTTGGAGGTCAGTCAGCAATGTGAACTTCTGCCCGTGCAGATAGTGATTGAACTTTTTCACTCCCCACACTAGGCTGAGGGCCTCCCTGTCAATCTGGGTGTAGTTACGCTCGGCTGAGGTTAGTGACCGAGACGCAAAGGCTACTGGCCTCTCCGAGCTGGCCGGGAATTTGTGCGACAGCACCGCTCCAATGCCATAGGGTGATGCATCACACGCCAACCGAATTGGTAGTGCTGGGTTGAAATGAGCCAACACCTCTTTTGATGTGATCAATGCTTTGCTCTTCTGGAAAGCTCGTTTACATTCGTCACTCCACTTCCATGGTACCCCCGTTTGCAGCAGGGTGTTCAGTGGGTGTAGTACGGTAGACAAATTCGGCAAGAACTTATGGTAGTAGTTCACCAGCCCGAGGAACGACCTCAGTTGTGACACATTTTCCGGTGCTGGAGCCTTGACTACTGCCTCAATCTTTTCAGGGGACTTATGTAACCCCTCTTTATCAATAACGTGGCCACAATACGAGATCTGCTTCTGGAGAAACTCGCATTTGTGGCGATTTGCTCGGAGCCCGTATTCCTCCAATCTAGTGAGCACCTGCTCCAGGTTGGCGAGGTGATCACTGTCATTTTCGCCCGTGACCAGGATGTCGTCCAAATAACACTGGGTCCCTGGAATCCCTTGCAGGACTTGTTCCGTTGTCCTTTGCCAAATAGCCGGAGTTGATGCTGCCCCGAACACTAGCCGGTTGTATTGGTAGAGACCTTTATGAGTGTTGATCGTGAGGTACTGTTTCGAGGCTTCTTCTACCTCCATTTGCAGGTACGCCTGGGCCAGATCAATCTTAGTGAAGCATTTCCCTCCAGATAGCGAGGCAAAAATATCTTCAATCCGCGGAAGCGGATATTGTACAGTGTGAAGGACTGGGTTCACTGTCACCTTAATGTCCCCACAGATGCGAACCTTCTTTGGTTCCCCGGGCGTATTACTCAATGACCTCTTCATTACAGGAACGATGGGTGTAGCCCACTCGCTCCAGTCCACTTTGGACAGTACTCCTGAACGTTCCAAACCTTCCAGCTCTGCTTCGACGGCTGGGGGGATTGCATAACCTACTTAAAAAACTTTGGGCTTGCATTCTCCTCTATTTTGATCGTCACTGTTATGCCTTTTAGTGTTCCGAGTCCCTGCTGGAACACTTCTTGTGCGCCAGTTAGCATTTTTGACAGTCGTCCAGGTGTGACGTCGTCATCCTTTTTGGCATCTACAGTCAGTGCTTGTATGGAATGCCAATCTAGCTGTATCTTCCGGATCCATTCACGTCCTAGTAGTGGTGGTCCTCCATCTGGCAATACATATAGGTCCATTTTTGGTGTTTCCTTGCCGTTATATATAACGTTCACCCTTATTTTTCCTTTGGGGTAGACTTTTTGCCCTGTGTACATCTTCAAGACAATCTTTGTATCTCTCAAGGGTATATGTGAGAATAGCCGCTTGTAGTCCCTTCGGTTTATGACTGTTAGGGCTGATCCTGTGTCCAATTCCATTTTCACTTGGACTCCTGCTATCTTGAGTGTGACCCAGATAGTTTGGTGATCCTCCGTTTTGATCACATTATGTAGTTTCAGACAACCCAGCTCCTTGCTTCCGGAGTCTGTATCACTCTTCTGTTTGTCTGAACTAATCTCCGTTACCTTATGTACCTTCTTGTACTTCTCCTGTGGAGATTTCTTGCTGCTGGTTTTCTTTCCCGACCTGCAGACTCTTGCTATGTGTCCTACTTTTCCACACTGTCTGCACACTTTGTCCTTGAACCAGCAATCATTATGGTCGTGTGTTGTTCTGCCGCAGCGATAGCACTTCACTGTTCCGTATGACATTTCATTTGTGCCATATTCTTGCGGTCTCCGTTGTATCTCTGCAGCGCCCCGTGCTGCTGCTTCGTGTGATACTGCAATGCTGAAAGCCTTGTCCAGCGTAAGATCCTTTTCTGATAGAAGCCTTTTCTGGGTTCCTTCACTTTGAAGCCCACACACAAACTTGTCCCTTAAAGTATCTGCTAGTCCCGTTCCAAACTGGCAGTGTTTCGATAGCTTGCGCAGTTCCGTTAAATACTCAGCATTACTTTCATCTTTATGCTGGTTCCTTTTGTGAAACTTAAATCTTTCTGCTATCAGCAGTGGTGTGGGGTTTAAGTGGTCCTGTAGGATTGACACTATGTTTTCAAAATCCTTTTCTACTGGCTTCTCTGGGGTTACTTGGTTTTGTCGTAAGCCATACGTTTTTGCACCCATTGAATTCAACAATACCAGCGCTTTCTTGTCATCTGGCACTTCATTCGCCTTGCAGTATACTTCTATGCGTTCGACATATGTCGTCCAATCTTCGACTTCATTGTCGAACGCTGTGATACTGTCACTCTTTGGCATTTTTGGGTGTGGTTAGACTGGCTTAAAATGGCATCTCCCGCGCTTTCCTTTCTTCACTGCTGCGGCTTAAAATGGCGTCTCCCGCGCTGCTGACAACGCCGCTCTCAGCGGTCCTCGTGGCAAATGGCGATGCCCTGTGGGTTTCCTGCGCTGCTGCCAACGCCGCTCTCTGCGGTCCTCGTGGCAATGGCAGCGCCTCGCGTTTTCCTGTGCGCCTCTCTCCCCCGTTGATGCAGCTCGGCCCTTGACCACCGGCTGCGCTCTGCTCTCTCTCGCCTCTCTCCCCCGTTGACGCCGCTCGGTCCTGAACACTGGCTGCGCCCTGTGTGCTCTGCCCTCTCTCTCTCCCCCGTCGATGCTGCTCGGCCTTTTTCTGTGCCGCTCGGTCGGGCTCTAGCCCGTTGCTGTCCGGGAAGGGTCTGCGCAGTACCTGTTGCCAGCCCGTTTCGCTGGACCACCGTGACTGGAACGCCAAGCCTGGCTCTCGACAGCCTCCCCTGCGATGCTCAAATCTCCGCTGGATGACTGGGCGGTTGCCCGTGGTCGACGCCCGTGCTTCTGGACTCGACCTTCTTCACTGTTCTCCAGGAGCGAATCCCTGGGAGGTGATGCAGAGTTGCAGGTAGGTTCGAACTTGCTCGTCGCCACTGTTATGTCCGTGTAATAATAAGGAAAGGACTGCAGAGAACGGTACAACAGGTGTTTACTCAACGTGGTTCAAACTCCAACTGAAACAACAGATTACTACTCAGCGTTATATACAGGTGAGGTCACTGCCGCTACTACAGTATACATGAGCTGTAGAAAATAGTTCCCCCTTTAAAGGTACATACATTATAGTAAACGGGACAAAAAGTCTACCCCAAAGGAAAAATAAAGGTGACCGTTATATATAACGGTAAGGAAACACCAAAACTAGACCTGTATGTATTGCAAGATGGAGGACCACCATTACTGGGACGTGAATGGATCCGGAAAATACAACTGGATTGGCATTCCATACAGGCACTGACTGTGGCTGACAAAAAGGATGACAACGTCGCACCTGGGCGACTATCAAAGATCCTAACTGACGTGAAAGAAGTGTTCCAGCAAGGACTCGGAACACTAAAAGGCATGACAGCGATGATTAAAATTGAAGAAAACGCAAGCCCAAAATTTTTTAAAGCCAGACCAGTACCTTATGCGATCCGCCCAGCCGTCGAAGCAGAGCTGGAGAGTCTGGAACATTCAGGTGTACTGTCCAAGGTAGACTGGAGCGAGTGGGCTACACCCATCATCCCTGTGATGAAAAAGTCATTGAGCAGCACGCCTGGGGAACCAAGGAATGTTCGCATCTGTGGGGACTTTAAGGTAACAGTGAACCCGGTCCTTCACACCGTACAATATCCACTTCCGCGGATTGAAGATATTTTCGCCTCGCTATCTGGAGGGAAACGCTTCACTAAGATTGATCTGGCCCAGGCGTATCTGCAAATGGAGGTAGAAGAAGCATCAAAATAATACCTCACAATCAACACCCATAAAGGTCTTTACCAATACAACCGGCTGGTATTCGGGGTAGCATCAGCTCCGGCTATTTGGCAGAGGGCAATGGAACAAGTCCTGCAAGGGATCCCAGGGACCCAGTGTTATTTGGACGACATCCTGGTCACGGGCGAAAATTACAGTGATCACCTTGCCAACCTGGAGCAGGTGCTCACTAGATTGCAGGAATATGGGCTCCGAGCTAACCGCCCCAAATGCGAGTTTTTTAGAAAACAGATCTCGTATTGTGGCCACGTTATCGATAAAGAGGGGTTACATAAGTCCCCAGAGAAGATTGAGGCAGTAGTCAAGGCTCCAGCACCGGAAAATGTGTCACAACTGAGGTCGTTCCTCGGGCTGGTAAACTACTACCATAAGTTCTTGCCAAATTTGTCTACAATACTACACCCACTGAACACCCTACTGCAAACTGGGGTGCCATGGAAGTGGAGTGACGAATGTAGACGAGCTTTCCAGAAGAGCAAAACACTAATCACATCGAAAGAGGTATTGGCCCATTACAACCCAGCATTACCAATTCGGTTGGCATGTGATGCGCCACCCTACGGCATTGGAGCGGTGCTGTCGCACAAATTCTCGGACGGCTCAGAGAGGCCAATAGCCTTTGCGTCACGATCACTAACCTCAGCCGAGCGTAACTACGCCCAGATTGACAGGGAGGCCCTCAGCCTAGTGTGGGGAGTGAAAAAGTTCAATCACTATCTGCACGGGCAGAAATTCACCTTGCTGACTGATCACCAGCCTCTTGTCTCCATTTTTAATCTGAAGAAGGGCGTTCCGGTGATGACTGCGCAACGACTCCAAAGATGGTGACTTTTTCTAGGGGCGCACCACTATGAGATTGAATATAAGGGCACGAAACAGCATGGAAATGCTGATGGGCTATCACGCCTGCCACTGCCTACTGCGGAGGAAGCACCAGCAGTGGATCCTGTCGAAATATTCCATTCGACTATAGTTGAATACCTATCGGTAACTAACGCTTGTATCGAAAAGGAAACCCGAAATGACCCGACACTGTCTCGGGTATATGATTTGACGGTGAAGGGATGGCCAGCACATGGCGACTCACTGTTGCCAGCATTCTCAACAAGGAGAGAACAGCTGTTAGTGTGCCGGGGGACCTTGATGTGTGGATCCCGAGTGGTAATTCCACCCAAGTTAAGGAATAGAGTGCTCAATGAGCTTCATGAGGGTCATCTGGGAGGGGTTAAAAATGAAAAGCCCAGCTAGGGCTTATGTGTGGTGGCCGGGAATCGATAAACAAATCGAGGACCTGACCAAGAGCTGCTCAGGATGCCAGAAAGTCCAAAATGCACCACCACAGGCCCCTCTACATCCATGGGAGTGGCCCTCATCTCCATGGCAATGGGTGCATATTGATTTTGCTGGTCCATTCATGGACTCAATGTTTTTAATAGCCGTGGATGCGCACTTGCAATGGCCTGAAGTCATCAAAATGTCCTCCACCACCACGGAGAAAACTATTGCAGTCCTACGGACCATTTTTGCCAGGAATGGCTTGCCAGAACAGATTTGCTCCGACAACGGACCACAGTTTGTGTCCGAAGAGTTCCGGAGGTTCTTGAAAAAGAATGGGGTAAGGCATTACACATCCGCCCCGTATCATTCAGCCACAAATGGATTGGCTGAGAGGTTCGTACAAACCTTTAAGAAGGCAATAAAGGCTATGTACAATGACAACATTCCGCTGCAGCATAAGGTGGACAATTTCCTGTTCGCCTACCGGAATGCGACACATGCAGACACCAACCAGGCCCCAGCCATGATGTTCTTTAACTGAAGGTTAAGATCTCGCCTGAATTTGCTCAGACCAAACGTACGAAGAGATGTTGAGAGTAAGCAATTCCAGCACATCCATGAGAAGCCAACAAGGAGCTTCAATGTAGGGCAACCAGTCTTGGCCCGTGACTACTGAACAGAAAATGGCAGCCAGGAACGATATGCACACGGCAGGGCGCACTAATGTACACAGTGGACGTTGGGGAGAGCATCGTGAGACGTCATGCTGACCAGATCCTAGAGTCACAGGAACAAGTCAACCCCATGCCTCTCCCATACGTACCTGGTGATGAACCCGACGTACAGGTCGCATCTACCCCAGAAACAGTCGCATTGGAAGCTGATGAACCAACCGACGACAGGGGGCCAGAATCGCCTCTGCACCAAGAGCAAGACACTCAGGAAAGGCGCTGTCCAGAAAGGATCAGGAGGCCTCCCCAAAGACTGAATATATAAATAGACTATTTTCAGCTAATGTTGCATGTTAAAAGTGTTAATTTTAATTAGTTTGATATTTAATTGTTAAATGAGTGTTATGGTACTGTTAATCTAAAAGGGGAGGAATTGTAATGTATATACCTTTAAGGGGGGAACTACTTTTTACAGCTCATGTATACTGTAGTACCGGCAGTGACCACACCTGTATATAGCACTGAGTAGTAATCTGTACAGGCAGTTGCAGTGTGAGCCACGTTGAGTAAATACCTGTTGTACCATTCTCCGCAGTCTGTGTCTTATTATACACGGACGCAACACTCGGGTACTTAAGGAAGTGGCCCTAGAAATAGTAGATGCATTGCTGGTCATCTTCCAAAATTCTATTGACCCTGGAACAGTTCCCATGGATTGGAGGGTAGCTAATGTTACCCTACTATTCAAAAAAGGTGATAGAGAGAAAACGGGGAATTATAGACTGGTAAGCCTGACATCGATAGTGGGGAAAATGCTAGAGTCCATTATAAAAGATGTAATAGCAGAGCACTTGGAAAACAGTGATAGGATCGGGCAAATCAACATGGATTTACAAAAGGTAAATCCTGCTTGACTAATCTACTGGAATTTTTTGAGGATGTAACTGGTAAAATAGATAAGGGAGAACCAGTGGATGTGGTGTATTTGGACTTTCAGAAGGCTTTCGATAAAGTCCTGCATGAGAGATTAGCGTGTAAAGTTAAGGCACATGGGATTGGGGCAAGGTACTGACTTGGATAGAGAACTGGTTGGCAGACAGGAAGCAAAGAGTTGGAATAAACGAGTCTTTTTCCGAGTGGCAGGCAGTGACTAGTGGGGTACCGCAGGGATCGGTCCTTGGATCCCAGCTATTCACAATATATATTAATGATCTAGACGAGGGAACTAGATGTAATATCTCCAAATTTGCAGACGACACAAAGCTGGGTGGGCGTGTGTGCTGTGAGGAGGAGGCCGAGAAACTCCAGTATGATTTAGACAGGTTGGGTTATTGGGCAGATGCATGGCAGATGCAGTATAATGTGGATAAATGCCTGGGGTGGCAGGAATGACGTATGAGGAGCGATTGGGTCGATTGGGCTTATACTCGCTGGAGTTTAGAAGACTGAGAGGTGGTCTCATTGAAACTTATAAAATTCTAACAGGACTAGACAGACTAGATGCAGGAAGGATGTTCCCGATGGCCAGGGAGTCCAGAACCAGGGGTCACAGTCTAAGAATAAGGGGTAAGCCATTTAGGACAGAGATGAGGAAGAATTTCTTCACCCAGAGAGTGGTGAACCTGTGGAATTCTCTACCACAGAAGGCAGTAGAGGCCAATTCATTAAATATATTCAAGAAGGAGTTAGATATATTTCTTAAGGTTAAAGAGATCAAGGGATATGGGGAGAAGGCAGGGACAGGGTACTGAATTTGGATGATCAACCATGATCTCATTGAATGGCGGAGCAGGCTCGAGGGGCCGAATGGCCTACTCCTGCTCCTCTCTTCTATGTTTCTAAATAAATCAGTGCAAGTGCATTAAGGGTAGTCCTTTCACTTAAATCTACAAAGAGAACGCCATGTGGACATGACTGCACATTTACCTCCATTGATTTGTAATGATGAAGACCCTATTGAAACAGTGATTTCACTAACAGGATCCCGTGGTGTGGCAGGAGGGAGACATACTTTTACCTTATTGATAATGGACTAAAATGATTGTCTAGAAAGATCGACCTGAAACAAACTTTGAGTAAATGGAATTGATTGGTGAATGGAAGTGGCTTTGTACATGGAGAATATTTGATCTTAATATAGTTTTGATATTATTACAGTGGAATCCATGGTATTTATATATGGATTGAATCATTTGCAAATATAATTGTTATTAAATTTTTACCTCAGTGTTTTGTGGTTAGCATTGTTTCAAATACTGGGTTCATTCGAACTGTAAGGCCTGTAGAAATTTTATTCCACCACTTGGAAAGCATTGATTTCAGGACTCTGATTGGACTAATACCAGATTATATCAGCTTTACATAACATTGCTGTGACCTCCTGTGCTGATCTCTGTATCTACCACCATGTGATTCAGTTCTGCTCACTACGTGTCAGCTACCAGTATACTTTTGGAAACCTTTTCGCAGATTCCTGATATCTAAGTGGCATCATATTTAACCTTAGCCTTACATTTAAATGGATTTTCGGCCTTTCAGCACTTAAGTAACTTTATTTTGTGACAGATTCACACTCTACTAAATGTCATATCGATATATCTATTATGCTTGTTATTGGTCTTGGAGACATAACTCACACATAGGCAGATGGACAGGGGTCTTTTAATTACAAGTCCTTACAGGCTCCAGCAAAAGCATAATTACAGCTGTTCTGTGGAGAAGTACTTTGCATTTTGGTTAATCACAATCAGCACTTTTTTGTAAAGTGAACCTTTTGAAAAGAAATAATGAGTCTAATGGCCTCTATTGTAAATTACTGCAGTTAAACGTCTATGGTGCCATTAAAAAAATGAATTGGAAATGGAACAAGCACTCTTAGGAGTTTCAGGGAAAACTTTTTTTTATTTGTCTAACAAGGACTTGTGGAAACAGCAACCACGTTACAACAGTAACTACACTTCCAAAATACTGCATTAACTGTGCAATGCCTTGTAATGTCCTGAGGGCATGAAAGTTGCGAATATAAATCCAAGTTCTTTTCTCTTCTTACATTATTTATATTAAAAATAAGTCCTGTGCTCTTGGTGCTTTCATCTCATGTTTTCTTGTTAAAACAGTAGCAGCTCACATTGAGTTTTTAGAGAAACACCAGTCTCGCCAGTGTGAGCCCTAGCCGGGAAGCATATTTAGTGAAGCATCTGCACGGTGTTATTAGCCATCTGTTCTTACCAACTTATTAAGAAAGATGGCATTTGGTTAAAAAGTCAATGGGCGCATTTTCAATGAACCCAATTGTATCTTTCTCTTGGTTACTTCCGTAGACCTTTTACGGTGCTAGTCAAAGAAACTGTAGAGCTTTTAGAAATCTTAACCCTTCAAGAATAGGTATTGTTTGGATATACCAAATTAGCCAAAATTAGTGGCTCACTGTTTTTGCAGTGTGAGGCAAGCTATTTTTAAACAGTTGAAGATTAACTTCTTTGCAAACCATTCTGGTAGCTTTCCATTGCCAGATCCAGCCAGTAAAACTATGAGTAATGTCTTGTTTTGCACACTTTGTACAAAAATAATAAATTGCAGGACAACAGAGTATTACAGTTTAAACTCTTTTATGAAGCATCAGGTCTGATGGTCTTACTCGTATCAGCACAGTGGGGACAAGATGGAGTTAGGACCCCTTACAGATGCCTACAGGCCAATGACAACTCAGCATGTGATCACATGTGAATATAATAGGTATTCTTTACAGATGCCTGTGGGCCAATGATAATACAATGCAAATGTTACATCCCCTTTCTTTTAAAAGAAAAATGTTATGCACTACTTTTAAACCTTTCTTCTACATAATGTTCTCGGTAGCATCTATATATATAAAGTGGTTCTTCTGTCTGTCATTCCGTCTGTCTGTCTGTCTGTCTGGCCATACACTCGAAAGTTATAGAGCATACCTACACGTGTGTTACATCAAAAGAAAGCTTACGATTCCAGAACGGTCGTAAGTATATTTACATTTCGGTGAGACAAAAATTGTGCCCGCGGTATCCAAAAAACGTTCAAAATTCCGCTCATTATCTGCTCATTAGCATTGAGTGACGTCGAGGTCGACCAATCAGATGGTCGAGCGACCCGACGGTCGACCAATCACTGCGTGGTGGGGGCGGGTTCCTGGCGCATGCAGGCGGGCCCTCCTAGAGTCGAGTGATGGGACGATTGACCAATCCTACGCTTCGGTGACCTGGCGGTCAACCAATCGGTGCATGTGTGGGCGGGCCTTATCGTTCTGAACCGAGGTGAGTCGCCGCCATCTTGATTCCAAACTTTTCATTTCTTTTTCCCGCTTTCTGCGTCTTTAAAAAAAAAAGTTGCTTTTAAAACACAAAGGCCTAGAAATTGGGTACAGCCCCGCTTGAGGCGTTAGAACTGGCGCTGCGTTGGCCAGACGAAACTTATCGCTGCCTGGCGAGATATTGGGTTGCATCGCCCCCAAAGGGGATTGAGGCGCGAACTCAGACGTTGCACGGGGCTCCCAAGGCGCAAAAGTTCAGGCGCTACCCAACATCGGCGCAGACGGGCGCAGCGCAGGTGATCTCAATTACCGGAAACCACGAGACTTCCAGGCGCCGGCCAGCTCTTAAAGGGGTGGGTCAGTCAGCCTGAGCTGCCACACTCAGCGTCCTGTAGGCCTCAGAATCGGCGCTCGCCCTTCTCTGGCGCAAGAAACTTGGTCAGGATGGAGAAGGTGAGACAGAGAGCAGAGCGTTTCAGCAGTGAGGCTCTGGACCAGTTGGTGTCTGCAGTTGAGCGCCGTCGAGATTTTCTGTATTCTGACAATGGCAAGAGGCCGAATCAAAAGGCTTACCGGCGATCTTGGAGGGAGGTTTCTCAGAGGGTCAACTCCAACAGCATGGTGACCAGGACCCCTGTTCAGTGCAGGAAGAAATTCAACGACCTCACTCGGGTCGTTAGGGTGAGTGCTGGTTATGCAAACTTCTGATTCCCTCCATGTGCACCTGACTTCGAGCACCCTGTTGCCATGATGCCCCAATGGCCATCTGTCAGCAAGCACCCATGGCCCTTTCTGGGCACACACATGGACATTTCACTCAAGGCCTCATGTAAGGGCTCTTGCACCATGGGGGGCATGCAATGATCTCTCAAGGCCTCATGTAAGGGCTCTTGCACCATGGGGGGCATGCGATGATCTCTCAAGGCCTCATGTAAGGGCTCTTGCACCATGGGGGGCATGAGATGATCTCTCAAGGCATCATGTTACAGAACTTCCCCTTTTTTCCCCTGCAGTCCAAGCTGGCGGCAAGGCGAAAGGAGCAGACTCGAACTGGTGGTGGGCCTCCACAAGTCGTCACTCTGACGGATCTCGAGGAGAGAGTGCACCAGATTCTTGGAGGACGTCTGTCTGGTCCTGTTACCACTGCAGCTGGCGACCCCATTTCCGACAGCGAGGGTAAGGCTCTCTCCTTTTTCAGCTGTTTCCTTCCACTTGGTCCACCCGCCAGCATGCTTCCTCAGTGTGCAGCCATGTCAGAGCCTTGCCACAATCTGGCATGCCTTTCTGCCAACCTGTCCTTTTGCTAAAGCCACTCTTCCACCTCCCTGCTTTCAGATGATGCATCACCAACTCGGGCTCAACGCCCTGAAGCTGCCAGTGCCAGTGCCTCCGGAGGCGAGGATCAGGAGGAAGCCGGACCATCCGTTCTAATCTCAGGGGAGCATACACATCTACAGACTGGGGATAGTAGTTCCCTGGAGGGGAGGCGGGGGGGCTCTGAGGATCAGCCAGTTGCCGGAACAAGCGGCATGCAGCAACGCAAGGGGGGTAGGCAAGTTCGGCCACCGTCTCCCCGGAGGGCAAGGCAGGTAGTGATGATTGCTGCACAGAGTGCAGAGGAGGTGCGTCGCCTGGCTGAAATGAGCACCCAGGCCTGGCTCAGGCACACTGAGCTGATGGCTGCAGTGGGGAGGATGCCTCAGTCAATAGAGACACTGGCAGAGTGTGTTGGACTTCGGGGCAACAATGGAGAGGACTATCCAAGGCTTCGGGCCAACAATGGACAGGACTCTCGAGGGCTTCGGGGCAACAATGGAGAGGACTGTCCAGGGCTTCGGGCCAACAATGGAGAGGACTGTGCAGGGCTTCGAGGCTGCTATGGAAAGGACTGTTCAGGGCTTCGGACAATCCCTGGAAAGGTCTGTCCAGGGCTTGTGCGAGGCAGTGGAGCGGTCAGCACCGGCCTTGTCCGAAGCAATGGAAAGAACTGTCCAGGGCTTCTCCGAAGCACTGGCACCTGGCTTACAGGTCCTCACTGCTGCCACGCAGTCACTTGCCGGCCTCGTCCACACCCAGATTGAGGCAACGCGAACTCTCACTGCAGCCACCCTATCTGCATCAGCTAGGATCACCCCGGGCCCTTCCAGTCCCATACAAGGCCAGGGATCAGTGGAGCATGCAATTGTGGTGGATGAGCCGAGCCGGTCCCCTCAGAGAGCCAGTGTGCCGTCCGACCATGGTGCAGGTGTCCTCTCTCGGCAGGTGACCATTGCACATGCCAGCGTTGGTACGTCTGCAGTGCAGCTGCCACCACCTGCAGGGCACACTGCTTCCAGCCATGCTCAGATCAAGCATCCTGCGTCCGCACCCTCCAAGCCCAGAGGTCGGCCAGGCCGTCCCTCAGGGGCTTCTGCGCTTCCACACAGTCACCAGGCATCCCCCAGCCTTCACCCCGCCACTGGGGTTCAATTACGTAGGAGCAGCAGGGAGGGAAGGGGCCGACCACGAAAGAGAAGTCGTTCTCCATCAAGGGGCCAGCAGTAGAGGGAGGTGCTGAGACGTTTCTTTGGCCAAATTCAAGGACACCCTCACCTGTTGTAATTGTTGGAAATGGTTTGTTTAGTTTTGCGGCTTTGCCGAAGAGTTAACTGTTATTTTGTTAGTTATGGTTTCTGTTGACATGATGTTGTTTTGCTGTAATGAAAGACTTTTGTGACAATAAAGAGAAGTTTTAATGTGCTATGGTGCACGTGACTAATTACAGTGATGCTGGCCTTCAGAGGCTTTCAAACATCCAAAGTGCGCAGGAGTAAAGACACTCATCATTCCACCAGAGGGGCCTCGATACGAGTCCTGATGAGCCTCTGACGGATGGCCCTTCCACTTTCAGGAGCCCTTCCATCTTCCTCCTCCTCCTCCTCGTCCGCATGCTCCTCCTCCTCCTCCTCCTCCGCCTGCTTCTCCAGGGTTAGAGGGAAGGTGATGAATTGACGCCTTCGCCTATAAAGGGCAGCTCTAACTTGCCGGATGCACCAGTGCACTGCAACCTGAGAGATATTCGCAATGTCCCCAATGGCTGACTGAAAGGATCCGTTGCCATAAACATTGAGGGCAACAGTCAGTTTAACGGCCACCGACAGAGAGGTCCTGCACCGTAGACGCGGCTGCAGATCCTCAGCAAGCAGGTGGCACAGCTCAGTAACAATGTCCCTCCCGATTCGGAGCCTTCGCACACACTGCTCCTCCGACATGTCAAGGTATGACACCTGCTGCCTAAAGACCCTCGCAGCATACCCTCAGATTGGCCGACCTCCATTGCCCCTCCTCCTTCTGGCCAATCCCGGCCCTCTCTCCCACCGTCTCTCTGCCCCTTCATAGTGTTCGGCCATGAGGCCGTCGCCCTCCAAAGCATCTCCCATTCCGATGCCAGTTGGTCAAAAGGCTGTTAGGTCTAGTGCTCCAACTGCTCCGGACAGGTTTGAGGGTCCCAAGTACTCTAATGCTAAATTCCAAAAACTCTGCTCCACAGTAGCTCACCAACTCTCTCCACCAACGATCACAATGAACAGGCCAAGTGGCTGAAGCTTCTATACTAGAGCTGTCCCCTTTAAATAGCGCCCACCGACTCCGAGAAGGGCCTGCTAATGCTCCTTCGAACTGTCACTAATAGCGCTAGGCGTAAAGGCTCCGGGCGCCACCCAATATCCGCTCAGGCGCCCCTAAAAGGTGATGCACAATGAAATGACGTCATGATCTGCTTGCGCTCGCGGGCGCGCGCAAACACTTAGCACAGGCGTTAAATGTATAGTCAATATGGGAGTTGTCGCTATCTTCATTGCGCCCGCCCCAACATTAGGTAACGCCCCAATTCTCGGTCTCTTTAGGCGCTAACCGCTGGTGCAAACAACCGAATTTCTAGGCCAAATTGTTTTAAAAAAAAGTTAATTACTTTCTAAATCTTTTATCTAATCTCATTAATTTTCCTACCTTTCCCCGTTTTTGCAGGTAGGCCTCGAAGCCTGGGGGTCTGTTGCCAGCCATGCTGGACCCTAGGCAATTGTTTTATGGCAAGCTCCTCCCACCCCTCACCCCCCCCTTTCGGTCTCCCCCTTCTCCCCCCTCTCCTCGGTCCCCCCCGTCTCATCGCTCCCGCGTCCACTGACTCAGGCGGGAGCACGGGGTCTCCTGGGCGGTTGCGCCCGTCTCTCTCTCTTCCCCGCTCGGCGGTCTTCAAACCGGCTCGCTTGAAGCCAACTTGGGAGGGCGGGGCCATGTCAGTGCGTGGGGCAGCACGGAGCTCCGCGGAGCCATCGCCGGCTCGGGCGGGGGAGCGGGGCTCTCAGGAGAGCGGGGCGCGGGCTCGGAAGGGGGGGAAGGGTTAACCCGGCAACCGGCTCTGGAGATCGGGAGGGGAGGAGGGTTACCCCGGCAACTGGGCCCAGCCATCTTTCATCCTGGCAGCAGTTCAATGTAGCGAAACAACAGCGCCATATTTGATCCTGGCAGCATGACAATTTCCTCATGACGCCATCTTTGATCATGGCGGAACTTCAATGTGGGCCCAAACAACGCCATCTTTAGTCTGGGCTGCCCGGTTTCTTCCTCCTTCCCTCACTGTCTCCTTCCCTCTCTCCTTCCCCCTCCCCCCCTCCTCCTCCCCTCACTCCCTCCCTCCCCCATCTCCCTCCCCCCTCCCTCCCTCCCCCCTCTCCCTCCCCCTCTCCCTACCTCCCTCTCCCTCCCTCTCCTCCCCCCCTCCCCCACACCCCACTCCCCCCTCCCCCTCCCCCTCCCCTCCCCCCTCCCCTCCCCTCCCCCCTCCCCCTCCCCCTCTTCCCCTCCCCCCTCCCCCCTCTCCTCCCCCCTCCCCCCTCCTCTCCCCCTCCTCCCCTCCCCCCCTCCCTCCCCTCCCCCTCCCCCCCGCAGTCACTCTCTCTCTTCCCCCCCAGTCGCTCTCTCTCTTCCCCCCAGTCGCTCTCTCTCTCCCTTCCAACAACAACATGCCCTCGAAAAAGCCTCGGCACCGCTGGGCACTCCAGCTAGTAAACATATAAGTAAACTCAGCATTTAACTAGCACTGAAAACATCTCAATGTTTCAATAACGATGTATAGTTTTTTTTTTAGGGCAGCGATCCGCCTACACCCTTTGACAGTTTACAAGTCAGCGATAACGCTAGGCTTGACCTCTCATCCCGACCTTGTGTGGTATGGAACTGAGCATGCTCCTGAATCGGTCAACAATTCAGGTTCAGGTTTAGGTTCAGGTAAGTATGATGTGTTTTGTGTATTGCTCTGTTCATCACATTCTGTTGAACTGATCCTCTCGTCGGAATGACGGTGTTGTTCCTTGGTGTTCAGGAGGTGCCTGCGATTGCAGCGGTACACCTGTCCTTCTGGGGTGCGGATGTGATACGATCGCTCAGTGTCAGCTGGCTGGATGACGACTGCTGGCTTCCAGTAGTCATGCTCCTGGATTCTGATGGATTCTCCATTGTGCAGCGGCGGCAGTAGTCTAGCTGACCTGTCATAGTAGCTCTTTTGGTGTTGCTGTCTCTGTACACGTTTTGCATGCACTTGCTTGCAGCTGACGACCTCTGGCTGCAGCTGCTGGTTGGTGCTTGGAAGGATTGAGTGAAGTCTGCGGCTCATCAACAGCTGTGCTGGTGACTTGAAGTTGTCAACCGGAGTGTTGTGGTACTCAAGGAGACTGATGTAGGGCTCTCTTTTGTCCGCTTTGGCTTTGTCCATGAGTGTTTTCAGCAAGGCCATTACTTTGAGGGTAATGTGGGCTTGATGTGACATGTGTGAAATCCCATGCCTTGGCAAATGACTCGAACTCTTTTGATTTGTATTGGGGCCATTGCCTGAGACTAAAGTCTCTACAATGCCATGCCTGGCAAAGGCTGCCTTTAGCTTGTGGATCACAGCTGCAGATGTGGTGCTGCGAAGCTTGTCCAGTTCAAAAAATCTGCTGTAGTAATCAACAGTCACTATGTGGTCCTCGTTGTTCCATGTGAACAGATCCATTGCTGTGACCTGCCAGGGCCTGTCTGGGATATGGTGAGGTATCATGGGCTCTTTGACATTTGATGGGCAGTGTTCTAGACAAATGGAACATTTTCTGACAATGTCCTCAATGTGTTTGCACATTCCGGGCCAAAACATAATGTCACATGCTCTTTGTTTGCATTTTTCCATGCCCATATGTCCAGCATGAATTTTTGTCAACATCTCTTCTCTGAGACTGGCAGGAATGATGATTTTCTCCCCTTTGAAGACGATTCAGTTGATTTGTGACAGTTCGTCTCTGTGGTTCCAGAATTCAGATATGCTCTGAGGGCATTTCCTCCTTTCCTCAGGCCATCCTTCATGTATGACTTTGCTCAGCAGTGTGAGTTGTGCATCTTTCTCTGTTCCTGCTCGGATCTCCTTCAGTTTTGAGTCACTCACATGTAAGCTGTTGTACACCATGAGCACCTGCACATCCATGCCTTCACTGAGGCTGCTGTCCTGGTAGCTAAGAGACTTTCTGGAGAGCGTGTCTGCGACAGGAATGTCTTTGCCTGGATGGTGAATGATTGTGAAGTCGTACTTCTGTAGCTGAAGGATCATTCTCTGTAGCCTTGGTGGGGCTGCGGCTAGTGGTTTCCTCATGATTGACTCGAGGGGCTTGTGGTCTGATTCCACAATGACTTGCCAGCCATAGACATACTCGTGGAAACGCTTACATCCAAACAGGATTGCATATAGCGCTTCCTCGATTTGAGCATAGTTGATTTCACTGTCTGTGAGAGATCTGGAAGCGTAGCCGATGGGCTTTCCTTCTTGTAGTAATACTGCGCCTAGTCCGTACTTTGACGCATCCACTTGTAGTCTGAGCTCTTTGTTGGGGTCGAAGTAGGCAAGAACTGGTCCTGGTTCTCTGGTGATTAGGTCTTTCATTTTCTGAAATGCTGTGTCATGTTGTTTGTCCCACAGGAATTCATTGGATTGTTTGAGCAACTGACGCATGGGTGCGTTGATTTCGGAGAGGCTCGGGGCAAACTTGGCTAAGTAGTTAACCATGCCTAGTACTGTCTCTAGCTCTGCGCGGTTCTTCGGCGGCTCCATCTTCTTGATGGCGGAGATTTTCTCTGGATCCGGCTTAATGCCATCAGTTGAGAGGCAATGCCCGAAATAACTGATCTTGGTCGATCCGATTATGCTTTTCTCGGGGTTGAGCCGGATACCTTTCTCCCGTGATCTTTGTAGCATCGCACGGAGGTTCCTGTCATGTTCCTCTCTATTCCTGCCATAGATGAGGATTTCATCTACGATTGTGACTACTCCGTCGAGGCCTTCATAGGTTTCGTCAATCTGCCGCTGGAATTCATCCTGAGCAGAGATAAGACCAAATGGTAAACGCAGAAATCGGTAGCGTCCAAATGGTGTGTTGAACGTTGTTAGCTTAGATGACTCTTCCGTGAGCTGATAGTCCAGTATCCTGATGGTGCGTCCATTACACTGAAGTAACGTGCTCCCACTAGCTTGGGTGTGATGTCATCTAGCGTTGGTAGAGGGTAGTGAGGGCGTTTGATAGCCTTGTTCAAATCTCTGGGGTCGAGACAGACTCTGAGCTTGCCTGTATGTGGTTTCTCAACCAGTACTAATGCGTTGACCCACTCTGTCAGTTCTGTTTCCCGGACGATGATTTCTGTATTCTCCATGCTATGCAGCTCCTCCTTCAGGCGACTACGTAGAGCAAGGGGTATCCTTCTCGGTGGGCAAACCACAGGGGTTGCTGCTGGGTCAAGGTGAATAGTGCATTCACCTGGGAATAGTCCAATTCCTTTGAAAACATCAGCAAACTCCTCCATGACTGTCTGCTTCTCAACTGGTGCTGTCAATGATAGCACTAGCTTGATGAGGTCCATGTCTAAACATGCCTTTAGACCTAGCACTGGAAGTGCTTGAGTGTCAACAATGTAAAAGTCCAGCATCATGTCGCTTTCTTTGTACTTGCATTTCATCACGCATGTGCCTTTTACAATGAGCTGCTCACCCCCATAGCCAGTCAGTCTGTGTGAGGTGGGCTGTAGCTCACACTCATCCTTCAAGCTGTGATACTCACTCAGAGGAATTACATTAACCTGAGCTCCAGTGTCTAGTTTAAACCTAAGCTCTGTGCCCTTTTTTCCTGTCTCAATAACGGCAAAGGCTTGCTCAGTCTCTGAAATCTGTTTTTTCATGAGATTGAATCAATAAACAGTTCCTCTGCATTTGGCTCTCTATCTGGCATTTGGCTGTCACTCACTGCATGTACTGTTTTTCCAAAAACAGTCCTGCAGACTTTAGCAAAGTGGTTCCATTTACCACATTTAGCACATTGTCTTCCTTTGGCAGGGCAGTACTCCTTTTCTCCATGCATCTTGTTTCCACAATATCCACAGTTTTTGAAACGTTTTATGTCTGTGTCACCCATTTTTAGAACTCTCTCTGTTCTTTCTGTTCTGAAACACGCTCTCTGGGCGGTGTTCTTTGGTGTGTGTCTATTAACTGCATGCACTGTCTGTTCACGTGAACTGCTCATGGCGCCGGTTATGGTTTTCAACTGTGCTTGGGCTATCTTGTGCAATCTAGCTATGTCCATAGCTTTGTCCAGCGTTAGCCCGGACCCAACATTCAAAAGTTTCTCTCTCACTTTAGCTGAATGTATTCCAAACACGATGCGGTCTCTGACCATCTCATCTTTATCTTCTGCATATTCACAGTCTTTTACCAGCAGTTTTAACTCAGTCATGAACTGTTCAAACGACTCACTAGCTCCTTGTACTTTCTCCTAAAACTTGTACCTAACGAATATCGTATTTGTCTTGGGCATCACATATGCTTCAAAACGGTCAAAATAACTTTTCAGTACCTTTGCTTCATCCGCGGTGAGAGACGATGTGTTAAAAATGTCTCTCCCTTTTTCTCCGATCCACAAGAGTAGGTAGCTGCATCTTCCTCCCCTTTGCTTTTCAACGGACCCGAGAACATTAACTCCACGTGTTGCTTGAACTTGCACCATTCTCTGTGTAAGTTCAAAGATTCCCAATTCATTCGGGGTAAGGGAGCTCCAACGATGTCCATTTTCAATCCCTGTTCTGACACCATGTCTTGTTTTGCACACTTTGTACAAAAATAATAAATTGCAGGACAACGGAGTATTACAGTTTAAACTCTTTTATGAAGCATCAGGTCTGATGGTCTTACTCGTATCAGCACAGTGGGGACAAAATGGAGTTAGGACCCCTTACAGGTGCCTACAGGCCAATGACAACTCAGCATGCGATCACATGTGAATATAATAGGTATTCCTTACAGATGCCTGCGGGCCAATGATAATTCAATATGCAAATGTCACAAGTAATAATAGAACTTTGCTAGTATCATACTGAAAGTGTGAAAATTAAATTTCTGATGTGCGCCAGATCTGTCTGACAGCACAATCCTTTTAAAGCTCCACATAATATTAAATGCCTGTTTACTACACAATGTAGTGTCAGCTGAGGCTCAGTTGGTAGCACACTCGCCTCTGAGTCAGAAGGTTGTGGGTTCAAGTCCCACTCCAGGGACTTGAGAACATAAATCTAGGCTGACCCTCCAGGGCAATACTGAGGGAGTGCTGCACTGTCGGAGGTGCTGTCTTTCGGATGAGACGTTAAACCGAGGCCCTGTCTGCTCTCTCACGTGGACGCAAAAGATCCCATGGCATTATTTCAAAGAAGAGCAGGGGGGTTATCCCCGGTGTCCTGGCCAATATTTATCCCTCAATTAACAAAAAACAATTATCCAGTCATTATCACATTGCTGTTTGTGGGAACTTGCTGTGCGCAAATTGGATGAATACTGCTGCTTAGAATTAGCTTCACCTGATGATTAAACAGAACCTGACTAAAATATTCCCAGATAAAGGACATCTGCAAAAGTGCTGATATCATTTTGTATTTAATAATAGGACATGATGGAGGGGGGCATTTTCTCCAGGGCAGGATCGCTGCTGGAAGTGGTTGGGTGGGATTTCCATCTGCTTGTCTGGCCTTGCCGTGATCCCATCCCGTCCTGGGTCAGGATCAATTACATTTGCAGGGCAGATTGCCAGCGATATCCTTGCTCTGCAACGGGAATCCACCACTGTGCAGCATTGCCCTCAATGTGACAGCTTAAAGTGACTGCCCACCAACTGCCTAGATAATCAAGGAGATATCTAACCCTGCTGCGAGGAATTTTTATCGGGAGGAACGGGAAGCAGCTGAAGTGATAAAAAGAGAGAACCTGCTGGCATCAGCATTAAATGCTCCCTGGTTCCTGCTGCCACCAAGGAACAGCTGGTGTCCTAAGCCCCATCCCCTTGCCATCATTTATATTAGCAGGACTGGAAATGGGTGGTCGATGGCAATTGGGTGGCTTTACAGGCATCCTGAGTGGCTGCCTAAAAGGAGTTAGGTCCCTATCATACGTAAATAAGCGACGTAGCACCAGTTTTAGGTCCGCTCGCTGAAACGGTCACTGATAAGTGGAGCAAATGCCAGGCTTGCTCTGCCAACAACAACATGTAAGTTCATGAAAAAAAAATCAATCATAAATTGTTGCTTTGGAGCTAGGAGGAGCATGAGTGCTCCCCCGCCTCCACAGTATTTGTGATCAGCTCCCATACCTATTGCCGCTCTACACCCCCATCCCCCACCCACCCCCAGGACATCTTTGGGCCTCTGACGGCTTGACATTAATCTCTGGAAAATGAGTGAGCTGCCTGTGGAGACTAGACAGTCATCGGCAGCTCACCCAGGTAATGTTAATGAGGCCCGAGGCCTGTCTGTGCAGCACCGAATCTGGGCCTGAAAATGCTCACAGATGAAATTCTACCCCTTTATCTCTTATTGGTGGCTGTGACGGAAATGTGTGTCAAATTGAGGGCATTGAGGAGGCTGAAAACTGTAAACATTGATATTTCCATGTACTGGAAACAGACATTAACACAGGCGGTACACTTCTACTGTATCCTGTTTCTCAGGCTTTGGCATTGACCAGGAATGTTTGAAGTTTGTAATTTTGTGAATGGGGAACTTCCTTTCAAGGATCTTGGGCCAAATGATTCTGGAAGTGTAGCTTCGCAGTACCTCGATTTCAACATTTGTTTGAATTAAACTGAGTGTTGTTTTAATTCAGTATTGACTCAAGGTTCACTGTCGCAGTTGTCTCACTGCCTGCGGGAGAGATACAGAAATAAAAACAGAAAATGCTGGAGACACTCAGCCGGTCAGGCAGCATCTGTGAAGAGAGAAACAAAGTTAACGTTTCAGGTCGATGACCTTTCGTCAAAACTGGAAAAAAGCAGGAAATGGAACAGATTTTTAAGCAAGTGTAGTGTCTGAGGAATGGGGGAGGGGATGAAAGAACAAAAGGGACGGTCTGTGATAGGATAGAAGGCAGGAGAGATTAAGAGACATTGAGAGACATTAAGATACAGAATATGGGATACTATTTATTCACCTTCTATTGTGCACCATAACACTATTTCATGTTAAATTACAGTAATTTGAATCACCTTCAACAGCGGAAACACACAAAACAAGGATTGTAATGGTCACAAGAAGCAGGACTGCATATAAGTGTTCCGATCGCAGTTCCCATCTGAAATGTTAACCTGCTTTTACTCTTTCAGGTGCTGATGAACCTGCTGAATATGTCAAGTATTTTCTATTTTCATAACATAAAACTAGGAGAGAGAAGATGCTCTGCCCCCAGATCCCAGGTTATTAATCTTGACATATAACGATTTAAACATAATCCCACGAGTTACTGTGATTCAGATAATTTAAATGAGTATCTGGCATGCCCGGTTTAAACCCTTCAATATTATATTAATTTGTTTCAATAGATATTTGAATGACTGAATCAACCACAAGGATGTAACCTACTTCCTACCTTAAGACTATTAATTAGTGAAAATACTTTAGACTACATGCTGAAAATTAAATACGATTTACTGGTAATTTAAACTAATTATCATACTTAAAATACTTGTTGAATAGATGCCAATATCATGCTATTGCTTTCTATTGTTGAAGTGGACAATATGGTGGTAACAATTGTAGCCTTAATTTACGTGTGGCATTAATTGAGTGGTGGGAGCACTTTTAGTTATTTGTTTTGCTGCTTCCTGTTTCATGGAACTCTCCCATAGTATAAGCAGCTCAGTTCTATTTGTCTGTTTGCATTGAAGTGTTATTCCTTTTATCTCTGCATGCTACAGACATCATTGGACTGAACATCCAGGAGATGTAATGGAATCAGACAGTGGGAGGATGTTACATTAATATCAATAGATAGAGTCAGTGCAAGTCATTAGTATCATTCAGTGTAGTGTTTAGGAGATGTAAGTGAATCAGACTCTTTGCGGGTACAACATTATCACTAGATATATCCATAACCCTAGGGTGCTTCAGTGTTCTCATCATTTTCACTGTATATGTTACATCCACGCAATTTCTGACTCTGTTACTTATCCCACATCATTCCCACTCGCACTTTAAAAATAGAAATGTAATTGAATCTACAGAAAAGATCACACAAACACCACAGGATGGCGAGTTTAGTTTCTTTTATTCTTATGTAACACACACCTAGTATGCTACAAGCTCTGGCATTCTGCACACATGCAATTCAGAATGCCTGAAAGAACTGTACTCCCCCTTTTGTACAATGCCGGAAACTGACATTTTATCAAATACATCTTCACAAGGAAGTCCTTCCCAATTGATTTATTTTCTGCCAATACCATCTCTTTCTTCCTAATCAAAAGGAGCCCAAGTTGTTAGATATTTACTAGGTCTCCCCTTGATTTTGAGAGAACTTTCCCTGACCATAATGGCCACAGCCGCTCCTGAACTGAAGGGATACTCTCTGATACTAGTTAATAATGATCAACATTTTTGCTATAATTATTTCAGTTTTTATGTTCTCATTTCCTGTTGTGTCGGTACCTTTCTACCTAGACACAATTTAGGACTCAGAACTCAGAGATTCAAACATGAAGTGCTTTATTGGAAGGAAAGGAAGTTCTGGAAAGTTCTGAACAAAGAGAGCTAAACTTAACCGAGAGAACACCCAACCATTTATCTCCTGTGACAGCGCCACCACAGGTGGGAGGAGAACACACAATACATATTTCCTCCCCTCTTAAATGGAAGGTCCACATTATTCCTCAACAGGTAAGTTACTTTCAATGCACTCAACGAACCTAGGGTAGAGGTAGACTGCCTCAACCCCTGACTTTACCCTGGGGTTTATTCTGCCCCAGTCTTGTGGGTAAGTCACTAAGCCTACAGATCCAAGCGTCTTGGAGGCCGCCGCTCTCTGACAGGATACCGGCGGTCATCACTGGCTTCCACAGCAGCAGGCATTGACACAGGCCTGGATGGAGAAGGTGCCTGTGTCAGTTGAAAGTCAGGAGTTTGCACAGGTGGAACAGTCTCTTTGACTTCCTGTGTTGGAGAAGAGCACTGTGGCAAAGGATGCTGGTTTGCGGTATCATCCGGAAACAGTTCAGGCCAACCAGCCATTGGAGCCTCTGTGGCTGTCTCTGCTCCTAGCAACAGTTGATCTGTGTGTCTTCTCCAGACGATGTCCTCAGCAGCCTCAACCGTGTAAGACACAGGGCCCATCTGCGCGATCACTGTAGCAGGAACCCATTTCGGTCCAGTGTTGTAGTTTCGAGCTAGGACGTGCTCTCCCGGATGAAACCGTCTCTCCTTGGCTCTTTTCTCTCTCTTTTCAACTTGAGCTTGTTGTTGACGATGGACAACCTGCTCTGCCCTTGGAGGTTTGAGTAAGTCAAAACTTGTCCGCAACTGCTTCTTCATCATGGGCGAAGCGGGGGAAGTTTTGGTTGTGGCATGCAGCTCGTTCCTGTAGGACAACAGGAAGCTGTTCAGATGTTGGTGGATTGAGCCCTGACCTTGCGATGCCTTCAAGGCGTGCTTCAAAGTTTGCACGAACCTTTCTGCCTGGCCGTTAGTAGAGGGATGATAGGGCGTAGACCTGATGTGTTGGACACCATTCACATGCAGGAAGGTTGCAAACTCCTGTGATACAAATTGTGGACCGTTGTCACTTACGAGTTGTTCCGGTGAGCCATAACGGCTGAACATCTCACCAAGTTTCTCAATTGTTTTCTCTGCCATGGTAGACCTCATCACAGCGACCTCCGGCCACTTGCTACGAGCATCTACAACCACCATAAACATCTTCTCTTCGAAAGGACCGGCGAAGTCCACATGTACTCGCTGCCACACTTCTGCAGGCCAATCCCAGGGGTGTAGGGTTGCCAGCTGTGGAACATTCCGGACCCTTTGACATGGGGAACATGTTTTGGCTTTCTCCTCAATATTCCCATCGAGACCTGGCCACCAGAAGTAGCTTCTTGCCATTTCCTTCATCCAAACCATCCCACTGTGGCCTGTATGAAGTTGTTGCAGTATAGGTTCCCTCAGAGGTGGCGGAATGATGACACGGCGTCCCCAAAGAAGACAACCTGCCTGGATGGAGAGCTCATTTCTTTTTGAAACGTAAGCTTTCAAACTAGGAGAATCTCCTATAGCTCTCCCTCGAATGACATCATCCATTACCTCAGACAGGACTTGATCGTTGCGGGTGTACCTTCGCACCTGAACTGCAGTGACAGGTGCTCCCTCCACTTGTCTAAAGTAGAAGATGTCTATCTGACGAGGCTCTGGGGGAGTAACAGGCAAGGGTAGCCTTGAGAGACCGTCTGCGTTGCCGTGCAAGTCTGATTTGCGATATTTGATGTCATATGTGTGTCCCGACAACAGTAAAGCCCACCTTTGCATCCTGCTTGCAGCGAGAGATGGAATTCCAGTGTGGGGCCCGAAGATTGAAGTCAATGGACGGTGGTCCATCAGGAGTGTGAACCTTCTCCCAAACAGGTACTGATGAAATTTTCGAATTCCAAAAACGATTCCCAAGGCCTCGTGCTCGATCTGTGCATAGTTACTCTCGGCCTTGTTCAAGGTGCGTGATGCGAAGGCGATAGGTTTCTCTTCACCCGAAGGCATGATGTGGGATATGACTGCTCCCACACCATATGGTGATGCATCATATGCTAGCTGCACGGGTAGCTTTGGGTCGAAGTGTGTCAGGACCTCCGATTTCAGCAGTGCTTTCTTTGCTTGGGCGAAAGCTTTGTTGCACAGTTCAGTCCATTTCCATGTTTTGCCTTGACATAGCAACTGATGTAACGGCTTCAGCAATGTTGCTAAGTCTGGAATAAACTTCCCATAGTAGTTAAGTAGCCCCAGAAATGAACGTAACTGGCTCACATTCTGGGGTGCTGGGGCCTCCACGATCGCCTTGAACTTTGACGGCGCCTTATGCAGGCCAGTAGCGTCAATCACATGCCCCAGGTACTCAACTGAAGACTGAAAGAATTCACATTTGTCTTTACGAACTCTGAGTCCGTACTCTTTCAGTCGTTGTAGTGTCGCATCCAAGTTCAGAAGATGATCCTCCTCATTTGTCCCAGTGACAAGGATGTCGTCCAGGTAGATTTGTCCTTAGCTCCTGTACTTTTTTCCCTGTTTGGAGACCTATCCTTTTTAAATGATTTGCTGTAGCTGGAACTTTCAACATTGACAGGTGGTGTAAAATGGGCGATATCGGATTGGCCGCCCGCTGTACATCCTGCCAGATATTCCTGATGGACGGGTGTATAATGGACGGCCGATCCAGTATTGCCCCTTTTATATCCCTGCCGAAGTTGAAAGTTCCACCTTCTGCATCTTAAAATTTTCAACATACGAGAAAAGAGATTCAAAGCATCAAAATACTGAATACTCTGTTCATCAGATGGTGCAACATGTGCACCACTCTCTCGAACCACCAGTGAGGCTAACTCCTTTGTTCATTTGTTCAAGAGATGTAGGCAATGCTGGCAAGGCCACAGTTATTGCTCATCCCAAATTGCCCCATGAGGATGATGGTGGGCTTTCTCGTAGAACTGCTGCAGTCCTTAAAGAACTTGCATTCATGTAGCGCCTAGCGCCTTTGCAACCTCAGGATGTCCCAAAGTGCTTAACAGCCAATGTTGTACTTTTGAAAGCTAGTCAGTGTTGTAATGTAGGGAAACGCAACAGCTAATTTGTACATAGCAAGGTCTCACAAACAGCAATGAGATAAATGACCAGATAATCTGTTTTAATGATAAATGTTGGCCAGGACACTGGAGAACTCTCCTGCTCATCTTCAGATTGTGCTAAGGTCACCTGAAAGGACGACAGGGCCTCAGTTTAACATCTCATCCGAAAGGCCACACCTCTGACAATGCGGTACTCTCCCTGTAATGCACTGAAGTGTCAGCTTAGATTATGTGCTCAGGTCTCTGGAGTGAGACTTAAACCCGTGACTTTCTGACTCAGAAGCAAACACTGAGCCAAGGCTGCCAGTCCTCCCATGATAGAAGGAATTTATCTCCATAGGTAGGGAATTCCACAATTTTGACCCAGTGACAGTAAAGGAGCAGTGATATATGTCCAGGCCAGGATGGTGTGTGAGTTGGAGGGGAACTTGGAGGGGATGGAGTTCCAATGACATTGCTGTTCTTGTCCTCAATGCTGTAGTTTGCTGATCTGTAGCAGAGCTGGAGGTGCTGTTGAAGCAAGCTTGGTAAGTTGTTGGCGTGCATCCTGTAGATAGTATGCACTGCAGCCATAGTATGGCAGTGGTGGATATAGAGTCCAGTGGCAGGGGCACCGATCAGGTGGACTGTTCTGTTCTGGATGGTGCCAAGCCTCTTGAGTATTGATGCAGCTGCACCTATTCATGTGAATGGTGAATGTTCCATCACACACCTGACTTGAGCCTTGTAAATGGTGGAGAGGCATTGAGGGGTCAGGGCATGAGCCACTCATCGCAGAGTAACTAGCTTCTGTCAATTTCAGGATAAATGTTGGGACATTTCTCCCTGACTTCCTAAGATAATTAAGTAAGCTCCAGGAAACCATGGTTACCTATGATGTATTGTTAGGTACACTTAACTAACCCACACAACCTTTCTCCTCCCTACCTCTCATATATTCAAGTTTACTTACGAACATAAGACTGAAAAAAACCCATTTCCATTCATGCTGATCCCAAAGGTCACAGACTGCTTATCCCATTTTACTTCTGATACCTTTCATCAGCCCTGTCTGCCAAAAATGTGCCCATCATTCTCTTAAAATTTATAACATCTTCTGCTTCCACCACTGCCCTGGACAAGCTGTTCAACATGTTTACCACCCTCTATGTGAAGAAGTTATACCTTAACTGTGCATTCACCTTTTCTCATGTAGACTTCAATCCATATCCACTTGGCCTAGAGTTTGTGCTAGAATAGATCTTAATTTCTCTTGAAAATCTCAATAAGGCTACCTGTAAGTCATCTTTTTTCCCAAGGTATACATCCCTAGTACCCTAAGTTCCTCCTTATAGCTCAAAATCACAGGATTACAAAATAATTACAGATGAGGAAAGCCATTCAGCCCATCTTAATTCATCCATTCCAGAGAGATGCTATTGTTTCGTAAATGATTCCAGGCTTTTTCCCTCCACCTGTTAGTTTATTCCACATATTGATCACTGTTTGTGTGAAGAACTTCCTGACATCAGTCCTAAAATTACCTTTTACGAGATTCAATCTGTGTACCCTACTTCTACTCCTACAGTTTGTCAGCTGTGGCCTTATTGAGATTTTAGTCCTCGTATTGTGCACTCTCACCTCTGAGTCAGAAGGTTGTAGAGTCCCACTCCAGGGACTTGAGCACAAAAATCTGTGCTGACACTACAGTGCAGTACTGAGGGAGTGCTGCTCTGTCAGAGGTGCCGTCTTTCGGATGAGACGTTAAACCAAGGCCTCGCCTGCTCTCTCAGGTGGACCTAAAAGATCCCAGGCACTATTTCAAAGAAGAGCAGGGGAGCTATCCCCGATGTCCTGGCCAATATTTATCCCTCAATCAACATAACAAAAACAGATTATCTGGTCATTATCACATTGCTGTTTGTGGAAGCTTGCTGTGCGCAAATTGGCTGCCGCGTTTCATACATTGGAACACTGACTACACTTCAAAAAGTACTTCATTGGCTGTAAACACTTTGGGATGTCCGGTGGTGGTGAAAGGTGCTATATAAATGCAAGTCTTTCTTTTTTTCTTTCTTAAAGTAATATTCTTAGTTAACATTTTTACACGCTTAACAATCTTTTATATCCCTCTATAAGATGACTTCTCAGATGCCTCCTTTCTAAGCTGAAAGCCCAAGTCAATCCTGTCTTTCTCAGTAACTCGGACCTCAGACACTGGGGGTAGGACTTGTGCCTCAAACACTTGAGTGCCTGTCTTGATTCTTGGAGATCAGAACTGAATTGAAGGTGCAGTCTGACCAGGGCACTATACACTTTGATTTATATTCTACTTTTTTGACAATGTAGTTCAACATCCTACTGGCTTTGTTGATTGCTGATCTGCATTGGTTGGACATATTTAGTGTTGAGTCTGTAAGACTCCTAGAGGGCGATTTCCCCCAGATACTTAAGGCACTAAAGAGCTTCTGAGGTGGCCAATATGGGGTCTTGAGCTGAAATGGCGGTTTAGCCCACGTTTAGCACAAGACGGCATCTTGGTAAAGGAGTTTAAGCTTGCGCTTAATGGGATTGCTCGGCACTTTGGTGGCTAGCATTGACCTAACGCCTACTCCTAACAGTGACCAGCTGACTGGTAGTAACAAGTCGTTGCAGAGGATTTTGAGTGCTACTTAAAGGTATATCATCTTTTACTGGTCACTTGCTGCTGGAGGTTTGAAGAGGACTTTTGAAACACATCGGTAGACTTTCTGGGATACTTTGTCAAGATTTCACAAACACTCTATCAACATTTATTTTGGAAATTCTCTGAGGACTTTACCTAAAGAGTGAGTTTTTTAAATTTGTTCCTGGGATGTGGGTCTCACTGGCAAGGCCAGCATTTATTGCCCATCCCTAATTGCCCTTGAGAAGGTGGTGGTGAGCCTTCTTCTTGAACCGCTGTGGTCTGTGTGGTGAAGGTACTCCCACAGTGCTGTTAGGGAGGGGGTTCCAGGAGTTTGACCCAGCGACGATGAAGGAACAGTAATATATTTCCAAGTCAGGATGGTGTGTAACTTGAAGGGGAACTTGCAAGATAGTTTTCTAGATCAGTATGTTGAGGAACCAACTAGGGAACAGACTATTTTAGTTCTAGTATTGTGCAATGAGAAAGGGTTAATTAATAACCTTGTAGTAAAGGACCATAATATGATAGAATTTTATATTGAGTTTGAAAATGACTCAGTTAAATCTGAAACTAGGGTCTTAAATCTAAACAAAGCAAACTACGTAGGTATGAGGGGCGAGTTGGTTAAGGTAGATTGGGAAACTACATTAAAAGGTATGACAGTGGAAGAGCAATGGCTAGCATTTAAAGAACTAATACATAATTTACAACAAATATACATTCCTTTAAAGCACAAAAACCCCACAGAAAAAGTGGTTCAACCGTGGCTAACAAGAGAAGTTAAAGATAGTATTAGATCAAAGGAAGAGGCTTATAATGTTGACAAGAAGATTAGTAAGCCTGAAGTTTGGGAGAATTTTATAATTCAGCAAAGGAGGACCAAGAAATTGATAAAGAAAGGTAAAATAGAATATGAGAGTAAACTAGCGAGAGACATAAAAACAGATTGTAAAAGCTTCTATGGGTATGTAAAAAGGAAAAGATTAGTGAAAATAAATGTGGGTCTCTTTCAGGCTGAGACAGGAGAAATTATAATGGGGAATAAGGAAATGGCAGAGAAATTAAACAAATACTTTGGCCACGATTTTCTCAGCGGTGTCAGGATGGGGGCGGGTCAGCTGGTTTCCGGGTTCCAGTCCCGCCCCCAGCTGCCTCTGCTCTGCAGAAGTGATTTTCCCTTGATTGGCCTTTTTAATACCGCCCTGCAGGCTTACCAGTCAATTAACAGGAGGCAGGTCTGATGACATCATTTGATGACGTGTCATCTGCCAGTTTGCTTAAAGGGACCATGCACAATTTTATTTTGACAGTTGATTTTTCAGTGTTTGACAGCATTGAGGTGCTGAAAACACTGACAATCACTGCACAAAGGTGAACTCTTATGCCCAGGCTCTCCAATGACTCCCTCATATGCTTATAAGAACATAAGAAATAGGAGCAGGAGTAGGCCAATCGGCCCCTCGAGCCTGCTCTGCCATTCAATAAGATCATGGCTGATCTGATCCTAACCGCCAATCCACTATGACAGGACTATCTCCTGAATCTAACAGAATTAGACACATGAAACAGGAGCAGGATCAGGCTACACGGCCCTTGGGCCCGCTCCGCTACCCACAGGGCCATGACCGATCCGAACCTAGACTCATGTCCAAATTCCTGCCCTCTCCCCATAACCCTTAATTCCCTTTTCTTCTAGGAAACTGTCTATTTCTGTTTTAAATTTATGGAGGGCATCACAGTATGCAGGGAGGTTCTCTTCCCTTCCAAGGGCGGAAGAGACCTCCCCAGGACACTAACTTACCTTGCACCTCCACCCAACCCTCTCTATCTACTTTATCACTTCCCCATCTCACTAGCCACCCCTCACACTCACCCTCATTCTACTGCAAGCATACCAACTAACAACACACAAGAGTGGGCACTTGAGAGGTTTAGCCAATGTCCATGTGAAGTTTCTGGTAATGTGTTGTCATACAGTGAAATCTCTTTTTCAAAAAGTGCCCCCTATTGGACAGATCTGAGCACACATTGAGAAGTATCTTACTGAGTTCCAGTGATTGTTCAGTCATAACCCCCCCCCTGTAAGATCTTAATGATCTTTGAGTTCTTGGACAAGACACCAATAGGCAGCAGCCAGTATGTTTGAGCAATAGATCAGATTTATTAAGCTTACAGCATAATATACTTAACATTAGGTGATAGTTTTAATGAGTAGCTCACAGCCCTTGGTCTCTGGAACCTCTCGGACACAGATGACATCGTCTTAAGTCTGTTCCTTTGTTCTTGCAGTAAGTCTGTGTGAAACTGTTCTTTGAATATCGAGGCTTTAACCCTTTTCTTAACAAAAGTTGGTTTGGCCAGTGTCCATATATGGGCCTAGAAATTGAGTTTGCATTGCGCCAGGGCTTTAGCGCCGGAAGTTAGCGCCGGCGCTAAGTCCCTTTGCGCGCGCCAAAAATTCAGTAGCGCCGTGCCCAAATGGCTGCCGGCGCTACTGAAGGGTTTTAGCGCCTGAAAACTGGTGCAACGCGCCGCATTGCGGCGCTATTCCGGCGCTGCGGCGCCCGCTGCGGTGCGGCAGGCTCGGGAAGTGCAGGCCTCCTCCTTCCGTTAAGGAGGAGCTGCCTGCACCCGGCCGCGGCCCGCGCAAATCTCTTCAAAAATGAGCCCAGCACCTCGGACAAGTGCCGGGCTTGCATCTGTTCCGGGGGGGGTGGGGGGGGAGAAGTCCGGGGAGGGAGCTGCGGGCAGGCGGCCGGCGGGAAAGCGGCCGGCCGCCGCGCCTCCTTAAAGCGCCGCCGCAGACTCCGGCAACACTCGTTTGCCGGAGTCTTAGTTGCGGCTGCCACTGGCGAGGCGGCCGCAACTGAATTTCGGCTTGGGGCCGGGTTACCATGGCAACCGGGACGCTGCGCACACCGATGACGTCATCGGTGCCGGCGCAGCGCTACCGGTCTACCGCTGCGGAAGGGCCCCAGGCAATTTAGGAACCGGCGCCAATTGCAGCGCTAGGCCCTCTAGCGCCGCAAAATCGGTGCTAAGGGCACTAAATTTCTAGGCCATGATCTTTAACAAAATCACCTTTTTTAATTGGTTCTAATGGTCAAAATACCATTGTCACTCAGATTAAGGTAGCATCCCACCTTTCTGGTATTTTTCCATCAACCCTATCCTGCTGTCTTGTTATCTTTTTTTATCGTTTTTCACCCCATTGGAATTTACCATATCTCTTTCATTTCCTGCCTCCCTGGTACAAGGCCTTTATACCAAGGGCCCATATCAGCGCTGTTTCACTGGTCTTGAGGTATCCAGACTATCTCACTTTAATCTACCTTATCTCCATGATCTCTCTCATTTTATGTCCTTATACTAATTATTCTTTAAATATCTTTGCAATTAGTTTTGTTAAGTGAATTCTAATTTCTACTTAGTATCATAATATGTTATTTAGCAATTTAACCTTCACTCACAGCCTGTGACTGTTTGTTATCAGAACTTAGTCAAAACTGCTTTTGACTGTCTTTGCAGCTGCATTTTGAACAAGTCTTAGCTTTTTATTACTCAGGAGTAATTATAGGTAATATTATTTGGTCAATGGCTACATTTGAATTTATATGTACATGATTCTCATCTACTAAATATCTCTAAATATCAGCCTTTCGTACACCCCCAGTCCCGCCCTGCTATAGTGATATGTATGCATGGAATGGCTTGGATATTAAAGGGATGCTTCACGGTGCTGGTGTGGGATGGTGTCAACCTGGCGCATCATATGGCAGCCAGGGTTTACAGCAAGCGAAGAATGTCTGGCCATGGTGATACCATCGTTGGCCTCCTGGCCAGCAATTTTGTCAGCGGCTGATGCCCTGTGTCCAGTGCAGCATCAGGTGATGGCGGCGAAGGCTGGTGATGAGGTTGGTGACGTTGATGTTGGGGATGATTGTGGAAGGATTCAGAGGACCAAGGTCTGATTGTTTCATTGGCTTCGATGTTGCTGGAATAGTTGGCAGCTGCAGGTGAGTTGACAGAAGCTGGTGAGAGAGGTTCTACCAATGAGGTGGCACTGGGCATACAGTTGGATTTAAAAACTTGTAAGCTAAAGAAATCTGTATATGTATTAAAAATGCAATAACCAACATTTTCTTTGCTCTGAAGCTCACCATGTGCAACATGGCATTCTTGACACCTCTTCTGCAGCTGTCATCTTTTCACAAACATTAGGCCAGACTCACAACACGCCAGGTTGAGCTGGTGTGTTCCCCGAACAGTGGGTAACCAGTGGGAGAGAAGGTAAAATTACAAGTAACCTCAAAAGACTCTTAAATTTGCTCTTAACAAGCCATTTAGGTACCAGAATTGTTTCCCCCACCGCTTGGTGTCGGGTCAGTTCTGCGCTGACAGACCCCACACCTGGGAGACTCACGTGGAGGTGGGTTGACAATACAATACAATACAATACAAATCGCTTTATTGGCATGATAAGGTACATCTTATGTTGCCAAAGCATCAAAATACATTTATGGTTGAACACATAAACGCGGTTCCATTCATACAGTGTATAAACAGGTATATCCCTGAGTTTATAAATATATTTTTGCCTTGTTTATATATACTCTTGTCTTAGTTTACTGGTTGTCCCTCTGTTCATGGCAAGCTGTAACATAGTGTGCCGCCAGTGTTACACAGCTTCTCTCCTCCCCCAGTAGGAATGGGAGTTTTTGGTTGTCAGTCAGATTTCTGAATTCAGGGCATATTTGTGAGAATTTTTGATAGAAATTCTCTCTGATGCCCTGATATTTTCCACAGGCTGTCAATCTGTGTGATTTTGACAACAGTCCCGCCTCCAAACCCACACTCTGAGCGCTGGCAAAATTCCGGCCTTTGTGTCTGTCTTCACGGAAGAAGACGCAAAAAACTTCCCGGAAATAGTGGACAACCAAGGGTCTAGCGAGAATGAGGAACTGAAAGATATTGGCTCGTATTTTCCGATGCCTACGGGTGTGTATGGGCTGTGTACACACCCGTAGGGACATCGGAAATGCCGGTTTCAGGCATGCGAAGCGCATGCGCTGAAAGCAGGTAATTCCAATCTGTCAAGAATCAGAAAACCCTTAGAAATCTTACGCCTGGGAAAAGCAGGCGCTTTTACCAGCATAAGAGTTGAAAAAAAGTAAAAAAAAATGTTTTCACTCATTTATAATTTTTAAATACTTTTAAAAAAGATAAGTTTATTTTTAGACCCATAAAAAACTTTAATTATTTTTTTCAAATAATTAAATTTTTGTTTAAAATATTTAATTTATTGTAATCTTAACTCATTTTAAAAACATGATGGTTTTTTAAAAATGTTTTTAATGTTTTACTGTGTTTTTGGGGCAATCTCCATTCATATATTTGATAGGTCTATCTGTCAAAAATATGAAGGGAGATTCCCTTCTCCTATTGGCTGGCCTGGCCCACATGATCCCAGGGACGCTTGTGAACTGCATGTGCCTCTGGGATACGTGGGCCCTGCACATTTCGAGTTTGGAGAGGCCCAGGAGCGGAAGTGTATGCACTTTGGGAGCCCTCAGGTAAGTTCGTAGATGTTTTCCCGATAGGAGGCATCAGCACGCAGGAAGCCTCCTATCAGAAATTACGGGCCATTCATATTAGCAAAAAAGTAGTACTGGAGAAATTAATGGGACTGAAAGCCAATAAATCCCATGGTCTACATCCTAGGGTTTTGAAGGAGTTAGCTATAGAGATAGTGGATGCATTGGTTGTCATTTTCCATAATTCCATAGATTCTAGAATGGTTCCCGTGGATTGGAAGGTAGCAAATGTAACCCCACTATTTAAGAAAGGAGGGAGAGAGAAAACGGGGAACCTCAGACCAGTTAGCCTGACATCAGTAGCAGGGAAAATGCTAGAATCTATTATTAAAGACGTGGTAACAGGGCACTTAGAAAATAATAATAGGATTGGGCAGAATCAACACGGATTTATGAAAGGGAAATCATGTTTGACAAATCTATTAGAGTTTCTTGTAACTAGCAGAATAGATAAGGGGGAACCAGTGGATGTGGTGTATTTGGATTTTCAGAAGGCATTCGATAAGGTGCCACACAAGAGGTTATTAAACAAAATTAGGGCTCATAGGATTGGCGTTAATATACTAGCATGGATTGAGGATTGGTTAATGGACAGAAAACAGAGAGTAGGAATAAACAGGTCATTTTCGGGTTGGCAGGCTGTAACTAGTAGCATACCTCAAGGATCAGTGCTTGGGCCTCAGCTATTCACAATCTACAACATTGATTTGGATGAGGGGACCAAATGCAATAATCTAATTTTGCTGATGATGCAAAGCTAGGTGGGAATGTAAGTTGTGAGGAGGATGTAAGGAGGTTTAAAGGGGATATAGACAGGCTAAGTGTGTGGGCAAGAACATAGCAAATAGAATATCATATGGAGAAATGTGAAGTTATCCACTTTAGTCGGAAAAATAGAAAAGCAGAGTATTTTTTAAATGGTGAGAGATTGGGAAATGTTGGTGTTCAGAGGGACCTGGGTGTCCTTGTACACGAATCACTTAAAGTTAACATGTAGGTACAGCAAGCAATTAGGAAAGCCTTTATTACAAGAGGATTTGAGTATAAGAGTAAAGATGTCTTACTGCAATTATATAGGGCCCTGGTGAGACCACACCTGGAGTATTGTGTACGGTTTCAGTCTCCTTATCTAAGGAAGGATATACTTGCCTTAGAGGGAGTGCAACAAAGGTTCATCAGACTGGTTCCTGGGATGGGGGGATTGTCCTATGAGGACAGATTGAGCAGACTAGGTTTATATTCTTTAGAGTTTAGAAGAATGAGAGGTGATCTCATTGAAACATACAAAATTCTTACAGGGCTTGACAGGGTAGATGCAGGTTGGGGAGTCTAGAACCAGGGGTCACAGTCTCAGAATAAGGGATCGGCCATTTAGGACTGAGATGAGGAGAAATGTCTTCACTCAGAGGGTGGCGGGTGAATCTTTGGAATTCTCTACCCCAGAGGGCTGTGGCGGCTCAGTCATTGAGTATATTCAAGACAGAGATCGATAGATAGATTTTTGAATATTAAGGAAATCAAGGGATAGTGCAGGAAAGTGGAGATGAGGTAAAAGATCAGCCATGATCTTATAGAATGGCGGAGCAGGCTCAAAGAGCCAAATGGCTTACTCCTGCTCCTATTTCTTATGTTCTTATGATGGTGTTCCCATGCACTTGCTGCCCTTGTCCTTCTAGGTGGTAGAGGTTGCAGGTTTGGGAGGTGCTGTCGAAGAAGTCTTGGCGAGTTGCTGCAGTGTATCTTGTAGATGTTACACACTGTAGCCATGGTGCGCCGGTGGAGGAGAGAGTGAATGCTTAAGGTGGTGGATGGGGTGCCAATCAAGCGGGCTGCTTTGTCCTGGATAGTGTCGCACTTCTTGAGTGTTGTTGGAGCTGCACTCATCCACGCAAGTGGAGAGTATTCCATCACACTCCTGACTTGTGCCTTGTAGATGGTGGAAAGGCTTTGGGGAGTCAGGAGGTGAGACACTCGCCACAGAATACCTAGCCTCTGACCTGTTCTTGTAGCTACAGTATTTATGTGGCTGGTCCAGTTACGCTTCTGGTCAATGGTGACCCTCCAGGGTGTTGATGGTGGGGGATTTGCCAATGGTAATGCTGTTGAATATCAAGGGGCGGTGGTTAGACTATCGCTTGTTGGAGATAGTCATTGCCTGGCACATGTGTGGCGCGAATGTTACCTGCCACTTATCAGCCCAAGCCTGAATGTCGTCCAGGTCTTGCTGCATGCGGGCATGGACTGCTTCATTACTTGAGGATTTGCGAATGGAACTGAACGCTGTGCAATCATCAGTGAACATCCCCACTTATGAGTGTTGTGCTACTCTACTTTATTGGACTCCTTATAGGAGTCACCAGGAGAAAGGAAGTGCTTGGTCATCGGCATCTTGTTAGGGGTCCCTCTGGGTCTGCAGGAGGATTTAAGGAGGACATGAGGCCAAGCAGAGCAGCATTGCTGCTGCAGGAGAAAGGGACAAGATTGGCAGGAGGGTGAGGTGGAATATTTCCCCCCTGTGGATACAGGAATTCCATCACCTCTGGACCTCCTCCACCAGAACCTCCAGTGCCGTGTCCGAGGGGATAGGGGTGTGGGGGTGGGGGTGGGGGTGGGGGGGGGGGGCGGGAGTGAGGTGGGCGGGGCAGCAGTGTGTGATGTGCACAGCAGGATGTAGGTGACTGTGCAACTGTACTCACCTTTCCTGACCAGGTTAGGTCATTAAAGTGCTTCCTGCCCTGAATCCAGGAGCGTGGCGCAATGCTCCTGCTGCTTACCTCCTGGACCACCTCCAGCCATGCCTTTTTTGTGGCATCAGCAGGTTTCTTCCTCCCTGTTTCTTCCTCCCATTGCTGGGGAAGAATGCTAAAATGCCACAGACGTGCTGAAATTCCTTCCAGGTTTTCCACTCGATATTGGACCCCCCCCCCCCCCCCCCCACCACTCCTTAGACGCCGCAGAGTTATTATCGGGGTTGATGTTCACTTCCTCCCTGTTATACAGTGCTCAGAAAAGTACACATTACAGGTGGGGGTAGACCAGTACAAGCTAACTATCACTTCATGTGACTTGTCTCTCAGTTCAACTATGCATCCTAAAGACTATTTGTCTTTTTCACCACTGCTGAACATTGTGCTGATGGTTTAAATGCATTTTCCACTAAAACTCCTAGATTTCTCTCCTGGGTCTCCTGTAGATGTTCCCATTTTTTTTGTTTTACTGCTACTGCCTGTTTCTTTTCCCCAGCTTCATGACTATGCATTTCTCTACATTAAACAACATCTCCATTTTTGGTCCAATTCCCGACCCATCCAGATCCTTCTGCAATTGACCATCTAATTCCAATTTACTTAGGCTATCTCCTAATTTGGCATTATTGACAGTCTTGGAGACCTTTGTTACTGCCTGTTCATCCAAATCATCAATGTATATTAAAAGCAACAATGGCTCCAAATCCAACCCCTGCAGCACCCCTGCTCGTCACCTCTTTCCATATTAATACTGTTCACTTTACAGCCATCCTCTGCCTCAATCAGTTAGATATCCACTTCAAAAACTTTCCTCATGTTCCATGCCTTTGTACCTTGTTTAGTAATTTCCTCTCTGGTATTTTGTCGAAAGCTTTGCTATAGTCTTGGTATATTAAAACTAGAGTTCCCCTTAGCAACCAACTCAATTATTTCCTTAATGATTCATCATGAGCAATCTAGCTAGGTTGATTATTTATCATTCTATGTTTTTCCTTGTGCCTCACTGTTCTCCCTTTCAGGATACTTTCTACTATTTCCTCCACTTCTGATGCTAAGGTCACAGATCTATAGTTTCCTTGGTTACCATTCAGTCCCTTTTCACGAATTGGAGCCACAATATCCTTTCTCCAGTCTCCTTTGCAAAATTTACATTTTTAGTGATTCCCTTAAGATATCCATAATTATCACTCCTTTAATATTCTATTTTGAAGTCGGTCAGATCTCAGTGCTTTGCTCTCTTTCACTGTCTTTCATTATCACTTCTTTGTGGTAAATTCTATATTGATCAATTCCTCTTGCTCTTTAAATTCTAACTATGTATGAGGATGGCAGTATTCCAATTCATTTGACACAAAGAAGTCATTAACAACATCTGCTGTTCCTTGGTCATTTTTATCAAGTTCTCCTGGGATGCCTCAGGTGACCCACAGTTTCCTGGTCCCCTGTTTTTCTCCAATATGTTTATAGAACCCTTTCACGTTCTTTTTCTAAATGTTCATTGCAATATTAATCTCATAATCTATTTATGCTCTCCTAGTCATTACCTTTTTCTTATACTCATCCTGATACTCAATTATGCCTATTGGCCTAGAAATTGGATAAGGCCCGAAAACGGGCGCTGGTATCATGATGCATGATTAGCCTGCGTCCATTGATTCTGATGCAGGCAGCACTCAAACTTTGTGCTGCCTGCTAATTAAAATGATTGCAGCGGTAAGGAAGCGGTAAACTCAGCAAAGGGCCCAAGTTCATGTGAGGCTAGCACAAATTAAAGCTAGCCTGCATCTCTTAAAGGGGAGGTGCATTCTGGCTTCAGCAGGTGGTGGAAGTGACTGGGAAACAGACTGAGGAGCAAGAAAAATGAGCTACAGTGCAACATGGCAGAGGGAGTGCTCCCAGATTTTCAAACACAGCACTGGAGGTCTTGGTGCGGGAGGTGGACAGGAGAAGAGAGGTCCTCTATCCACAGGAGGCCAGAAGGTCCTTCAGACACACTGTCAGAAGGCATCGGGATCAGATAACTGTTGTGGTCAATGGGAGCAATGTAGCCCCGAGGGCCTGGATGCAGAGCTGCAAGAAGTTTAATGACTTCACACGAGTGGTCAAAGTCAGGGAATTCATCTTTAAATGCCATATCCTTACAACGGAACCACTAGGCTCAATTCACCACTTCCCACTCTTTTGCAGGACAATTTGGCACAGGAGGCAGCAGGAGCTAACTGGTGGGGGACATGCACAGCTGAATCTCCTTAACCTGATGGAGGAGATAGTGCTAGCCATTATTGGGAGGTACGTTGCTGAACCTGTGGCCAGCAGCGGGGCTGAATCAATTGAAGATGATGGTATCCTCATACTGAATCCTCCTTCTCACACCTCACTTCCCCCCTCATCCCACAATCTCTTCAGATTTACAAGCTGCAGATGGTGTAAGCACGCACCTCTTGCTTCCCCCCCTCCCACCCCACCGCTCCTCATCACAACCTTACCCTTGTGCCTTTCTCTTTTCAGATAGCCAAGAACTGCAACCTGGCCAGGCACTGGTGGAGGAGCACAAAATGCAAGAGGAAGAAGGCAGTGATGCTGAACACACATCACTGTCACTCAATTTCACAATCCCAGACACCAGCTCAGATACTGACACTCCGCGTAATTTAGAGGATAAGTTAGACCCGGGATCTGCACATGGTGAGACACCGGGCACGAGTGGCCTGCAGCCAGATCAGAGGAAAAGGGTAGCGCAGATGCCAGCATGCTGCAGGGCGAGGTCGCACAACAGTTCTGCTGCTCAGACGAGGACTTCGATGGGGCGGCCTACAAAAGAATGCTGATGGGTATGCACAACAAAATGCTTGGTGCAGTGGCAGGCCTGCCAGAAAGCCTGAATGCAAATGTCATTGCTGGTCATCTGTAGATGCATTTCTGGTCATCTTGCAAAATTCTATAGACTCTGGAACAGTTCCCATGGATTGGAAGGTAGCTAATGTAACCCCACTATTTAAAAAAGGTGGTAGAGAGAAAATGGGGAATTATAGACCGGTAAGCCTGACATCGGTAGTGGGGAAAATGCTAGAGTCTATTATAAAAGATGTAATAGCAGAGCACTTGGAAAACAGTGACAGGATCAGACAAAGTCAACATGGATTTACAAAAGGCAAATCATGCTTGACTAATCTACTGGAATTTTTTGAGGATGTAACTGGTAGGATAGATAAGGGAGAACCAGTGGATGTGGTGTATTTGGACTTTCAGAAGGCTTTCAATAAGGTCCCGCATAAGAGATTAGCGTGCAAAGTTAAAGCACATGGGATTGGGGATAAGGTACTGACTTGGATAGAGAACTGGTTGGCAGACAGGAAGCAACGAGTTGGAATAAACGGGTCTTTTTCCGAGTGGCAGGCAGTGACTAGTGGGGTACCGCAGGGATCGGTGCTAAGACCCCAGCTATTCACAATATATATTAATGATCTAGATGCGGGAACTAGATGTAATATCTCCAAGTTTGCAGACGACACAAAGCTGGGTGGGCATGTGTGCTGTGAGGAGGATGCAGAGAAACTCCAGTATGATTTGGACAGGTTTGGTGATTGGGCAGATGCATGGCAGATGCAGTATAATGTGGGTAAATGTGAGGTTAACCACTTTGGTGGCAAAAACAGGAAGACAGATTATTATCTGAATAGCAATAGATTGGGAAAAGGGGAAGTGCAGCGAGACCTGGGTGTCCTTGTGCACCAGTTGCTGAAGGTAAGCATGCAGGTGCAGCAGGTGGTTAATGTTAAGTCCGTGAATGATTGAGACACGGACCAGCAGGAGTGAACAAACAAGTCTTTACTTGTGGAAGTCAATAGCGAAACTAACAAACAGAGGCTCTCTAGCGCCTTTTATACAGGGGTGGTCACTGCCGGTACTGCAGTCTGAGACCAGTTCCACAGAATCACAGAAACCCCACAATGCAGATAGAGGCCATTTCAGCCCATCGAGCCTGCACCGACACATATCCCACCCGATCCCCGTAACCCCTACACCAACACATATCCCACCCTATCCCCGTAACCCCACGTATTTAATCCCCCTAACACTAAGGGTCAATTTATCATAGCCAATCAACCTAACCCGCACATCTTTGGACTGTGGGAGGAAACCGGAGCACCCAGAGGAAACCCACGCAAACATGGGGAGAATGTGCAAACTCCACACAGACAGTCACCCGAGGCTGGATTCGAACCCGGGTCCCTGGCGCTGTGAGGCAACAGTGCTAACCACTATGCCACTATGCAGTTATTCTCTTAAAGGTACATACACAACAATTCCTCCCCTTTTAGATAAACAGTACATAACATTAATTGAACAACTAAATGATAACTAATTACAATCACAATTACGGTTGCTAGATACATTGGTTAAGTTTAAGCAATTATAAGTTCAGTCTTTGAGGAGGCTTCCTGATTCTGTCTGGATAACGCCTCTTTGGGGTATCAGGTTCTTCTGGCAATGTTGAGTCGAGATCAATGTCGTTGTTTGGTTCATCTGCTTCCAATATCACCGATTCTGTGGTAGCTGCAATTGGTACGTCGATTTCATTGCCAGGTGTATCAGATCGTGGTGTGGAGTTGACGTTTTCCTGTGACTCTAGAATCTGGTCAGCATGGCGTCTTACAATGCTCTCTCCAACGTCCACGGTATACATGAGAGGTCCTTGCCGTGTACAAATCGTTCCTGGCTGCCATTTCTCAGTGCGGTAGTCCCGGGCCAAAACTGGTTGACCTATCTTAAAACTCCTGGTCGGCCTTTCATTCATATTCTGAAACTGCCTGTTCTCCACATCTCTTCGGACGTTTGGCTTAACCAAATCCAAGCGGCATCGTAGTCTTCGATTGAAGAACATCATGGCTGGGGTTTGGTTGGTAACCACATGTGTCGCATTCCGGTAGGCAAACAAGAAGTTGTCCACCTTGTGTTGTAGGGGTATATCTTCATTACACATTGCCTTGATAGCCTTCTTGAATGTTTGGACAAACCTCTCGGCCAATCCATTAGTGGCTGGATGGTATGGGGCAGATGTGTAATGCTTAACGCCATTGTTCTTTAAGAACCTCCGGAACTCTTCAGACACAAACTGTGGTCCATTGTCAGAGCAAATCTGTTCAGGCAGCCCATTCCTGGCGAATATGGTTCACAAAACTGTGATAGTTTTTTCCGTGGTGGTTGAGGACATTTTTATTACCTCTGGCCACTTTGAATGTGCATCCACCGCAATTAAAAACATCGAGTCCATGAAGGGACCAGCAAAATCAATGTGCACCCTTTGCCATGGAGATGAGGGCCACTCCCATGGATGCAGAGGAGCTTGTGGTGGGGCGTTTTGGACCTTCTGGCATCCTGCACAGCTCTTGGTCATCTCTTCGATTTCTCTATCGATTCCCGGCCACCACACAAACGCTCTGGCTAAGTTCTTCATTTTTACCCCACCCAGATGACCCTCATGAAGCTCATTGAACACTCTATCCGTCAACTTAGGTGGAATTACTACTCTGGATCCACACATCAAGGTTCCTCTGCACACTGACAGCTGTTCTCTTCTCGGCGAGAATGCTGGCAGCAGTGGTTCGCCATGTGCTGGCCATCCCTTCACCGTCAAATCATAGACCCGTGATAGTGTCGGGTCATTCCGTGTTTCCTTTTCTATGTTTGCATTCGTCACAGGGAGACATTCGACTATGGTCGAGTGGAATAACTCCATTGGATCCACTGCAAGGTCTTCTTCTTCCACCGTCGGCAACGGTAGGCGTGACAATCCATCAGCATTTCCATGCTGTTTGGTTCCTTTGTACTCGATGTCATATTGGTGTGCCCCTAGGAAAAGGGACCATCTCTGCAGCCGTTGTGCCATCATTATCGGTACGCCCTTCTGAGGGTTGAAAATGGAGACAAGAGGTTGATGATCGGTTAGTAGAGTAAATTTTTGACCGTGCAGATAGTGATTGAGCTTCTTCACCCCCCACACTAGGCTGAGGGCCTCTCTGTCAATCTGGGCGTAGTTACGCTCGGCAGAAGTTAACGAGCGTGACGCAAAAGCTATCGGCCTCTCTAAACCATCAAGGAATTTATGTGACAGGACCGCCCCAATGCCGTAGGGAGACGCATCACACGCCAGCCTGATTGGCAGTGCTGGGTTGTAGTGAGCCAATACTTCCTTTGAAGTGATTAAGTCCTTACTCTTCTGAAAAGCACGCTTACAATCATCGTTCCATTTCCATGCTACCCCCGTTCGTAGCAGGGCGTTCAGTGGGTGCAGAATTGTCGACAAATTCGGCAAAAACTTATGATAGTAATTCACCAATTTGAGGAATGACCTCAGTTGCGACACATTTCAGGCGCTGGGACCTTAACAACTGCTTCAATTTTGTCAGGGGACTTATGTAACCCCTCTTCATCAATCACGTGGCCACAATACGATATCTGTTTCTTAAAAAATTCGCACTTGGGGCGGTTGGCTCGCAGCCCATGTTCCCGTAGTCTAGTGAGCACCTGTTCTAGGTTGTTAAGGTGTTCACTGTCATCTTCACCTGTTACAAGGATGTCGCCCAAGTAACACTGAGTCCCCGGAATCCCTTGCAGGACTTGTTCCATCGCTCTTTGCCATATCGCCGGAGCCGATGCTACTCCGAATACCAATCGATGATACTGGTAAAGACCTTTGTGAGTGTTTATCGTGAGATACTTCCTAGAGGACTCTTCAACCTCCATCTGCAAATATGCTTGTGCTAGGTCAATTTTTGTAAAACGCTTCCCTCCAGACAGTGAGGCGAAGATGTCTTCTATCCTTGGAAGAGGATATTGTACTGTGTGAAGGACAGGGTTCACCATCACCTTGAAATCCCCACAGATGCGAATCTTCCTTGGCTCTCCGGACTTAATGCTTAACGTTTTCTTCATGACAGGAATGATGGGTATCACCCACTCGCTCCAGTTGACCTTAGACAAAACGCCCACCTTCTCCAGATTCTCCAGCTCTGCCTCGCCGGCTGGGCGAATTGCATATGGTACCGGTCTTGCTTTGAAAAACTTGGGAACTGCATTCTCTTCTATTTTTATTGAGGCGGTTACGCCTTTAAGCGTGCCCAGTTCTTGTTGAAATACCTCTTTGGCGTTAGCTAAGATTGTTGACAATCGTCCAGGAGTGACGACTTCATCTTTTTTACCATCCACCATCATTGCATGAATGGAATGCCAATCTAAGTTTATCTTCCTGATCCATTCCCGTCCCAATAACGGTGGTCCACCATTTGGCAGTATGTAGAGATACAATTTCCGAATTTTCTTGCCATTGTATTCGACAGGCACCCTTATTTTTCCTCTGGGGTATACTTTTTGCCCCGTATACGTCGTCAAGACGATGGATGTCTCTCTCAAGGGTATGTGTGAAAATAGCCGCTCGTAGTCTCGTCGATTCATGACGGTTAGCGCTGATCCCGTATCCAATTCCATTTTAACTTGGGACCCTGCTATCGTGAGGGTGACCCAAATGGTTCGGTGATCCTCTTTTGCGATTACATTGTGAAGTTTGAGACAGCTTAGTCTCCTGTTTCTGGATTCACTATCGCTCATCTGATCTTCGGAACTACTGTCCGTCATCTTTTGTACTTTCTTGTACGGTTCCTTAGTAGCCTTTTTGTTGTCGCTGGTCTTCTTCCCAGACCTGCAAACTCGTGCAATGTGTCCAATCTTCCCGCATTGTCTGCATATTTTGTCTTTGGACCAGCAGTCCTTCTGGTAATGGTTAGTTCTGCCGCAGCAATAACATTTTTCAAATCCCCGTGTCATTTCGTGGGTGCCGTATTCCTGTGGTTTTTGTTGAATTTCTGCAACTCCCCTGGCTGCTGCTTCATATGATACTGCCACGCTGAAAGCCTTATCTAGCGTCAGCTCTTTTTCTGAGAGTAACTTCTTCTGTGTTCCTTCACTCAGGAGTCCACAGACAAATTTGTCCCATAGGGTATCTGCCAGTCCTGCTCTGAACTGGCAGTGCTTTGATAGCTTGCGTAGTTCCGTAAGATACTCAGCATTGCTCTCATCTTTGTGCTGAGTTCTCCTGTGGAATTTAAATCTTTCTGCTATCAACAGCGGTGCAGGGTTTAAGTGTTCCTGTAGAACAGCAACAATTTCGTTAAAACTCTTCGCCTTCGGTTTGGCTGGAGTAATCAGGTCCCGCAATAGGCCGTACGTTCTAGCGCCCATTAAGTTTAGCAATATCGATGCCTTTTTCCCCTCCGCTATTTCGTTTGCCTCGAAATATACCTCGACTCTTTCCACATACGTGGTCCAATCCTCTAATGTATTATCAAAAGCAGCGATACAGCCAGTCTTCGGCATCTTGCAAATCTAAAATGGCGCCTCCTGCGCTTTGCCTTCTTCCCCGATTTAACAAAATGGTGCCTCCCGCGCTTTGCCTTCTTCCCCGCTGTTGTTAGCGCTGATTTCCACGGTTTCTTGCGCGTTAAATATTGATTCTTTTTCTTTTATTATTTTCCCGTCGTGGAGCAGACCCTCTGGGACACTTCCCTCCCTCTTCTTAGGTCCGAACGCTGCCCGGCTTCGAAGCACCGGCCGCGCCCTGTGTGCTCCACCCTCTCTCTCTCTCTTTGCTTCCCGACTCGCTGCCCGGCCCCGTTGAAAAGCCACCCGATCGAGCTTCAGCCCGCCGCAGCCCAGGAAGGATCAGAGCACTACCTGCCACCAGCCCGATTAGCTGGGAAACCACAGACCGAGGAACCCAGCCTGGCTCTGAACAGTCTCTCCTGCAAGTTTTCAAACCGATGATTGACGGTCGACGCCCGTTTCCCGAGTTTCTTTGGACTCTATTTTTTTTTTTCTTTCTTCTGGCTCCAACCTTCAACAACGTCGTCTGAGGTGCTGCCGAGTTGCAGATAAGTTTGTGTCTTATTCGTCGCCAGTGTTAAGTCTGTGAATGATTGAGACACGGACCAGCAGGAGTGAAAACAAACAAGTCTTTACTGGTGGAAGTCAATAGCGAAACTAACAAACAGAGGCTCTCTAGCGCCTTTTATACAGGGGTGGTCACTGCCGGTACTGCAGTCTGAGACCAGTTATTCTCTTAAAGGTACATACACAACAGTTAAGAATGCAAATGGTATGTTGGCCTTCATAGCGAGAGGATTCGAGTACAGGAGCAAGGATGTCTTGCTGCAGTTGTACAGGGCCTTGGTGAGACCACACCTTGAGTATTGTGTACAGTTTTGATCACCTTATCTGAGGAAGGATGTTCTTGCCATGGAGGGAGTGCAGTGAAGATTCACCAGGCTGATACCTGGGATGGCAGGAATGACGTATGAAGAGATATTGGGTCGATTAGGTTTATATTCGCTAGAGTTTAGAAGAATGAGAGGGGATCTCATTGAAACTTATAAAATTCTAACAGGACTAGACAGACTAGATGCAGGAAGGCTGTTCCCGATGGCGGGGGAATCCAGAACCAGGGGTCACGGTCTAAGGATAAGGGGTAAGCCATTTAGGACTGAGATGAGGAGGAATTTCTTCACCCAGAGAGTGGTGAACCTATGGAATTCTCTACCACAGAAGGCAGTTGAGGCCAATTCATTAAATATATTCAAGAAGGAGCTAGATATATTTCTTAAGGCTAAAGGGATCAAGGGATATGGAGAGAAGGCAGGAACAGGGTACTGAATTTGGATGATCAGCCATGATCTCATTAAATGGTGGAGCAGGCTCGAGGGGCCAAATGGCCTACTCCTGCTCCTATCTTCTATGTTTCTGTTTCAAGGAGCATGGAGGAGTCCAGCATGAACCTTGCACAGAGCTTTGTGCAGAGCTTGGAGCCCATCCTTTCCAGCATGGAAGGGGTGGGCAGATCCATTAGCGCACTTGTGGACCCAATCATCATGCAGTGTCTGATGCCCAACGTCTCCGCTTCCATTGCAGCACAAGCAGAAGCTACCCAACATCTGAGTACTGCAATGGAAGCTCAGACTGAAGTCATGCAGGCTCAGCTGCCATCATGGCTGGGTTTACCAGTGTTGAAAAGGACTTGCAGGGTGTCACAGCAGTCCAGCAATCTGCCCTCCAGCAGATTACTAGGATTGCTGAGACCCCACCCGGGGGAGTGGCAGTGGCTCCGTGGACCTGTTGTCCTCTCTCAGGATGACAGCATTCGTCCTCCCAACACTGCCACTCTGCCAGTGCCCTTGCTGTTGCCTGTCAGCTAGCCAGCCCAGACTGCTGCCAGCCATGCCGAGCTCAAGGCTATCCTGCAAGGCCATCTGCAGTCTTCCCCACTGAAAGTCAGCAGCCTTCCACCAGCCATTTTGCAGCCACAGGTGTAGCACTGCATAGGAGCACTAGGACAGGCAAAGGCACATTGAGTACAGGCACTAAGGGAATGCACAAGGTTGATTAGTTGACCTTTGATTGAATTATTGTAATGGTATGATTCATAAAATTGGTTTGGAATGTTTGTATTGTGGTGAATTTTATTGTATCATTGTGGCCAAGAGGATGCTGTGATGATCCGTAACAGAGGGCAGGTAAGGTGTGGGACTGTTGGTGAATTTGGAATTGGGGTTGCATTCACTGTTACCTCAGTCGGATGATTCGATCATGGACAGCCCGGGCAGAAAGGGTTGCCTCCTCCCTTCCACTTCCTCGTCTTGTGCTTCCTCCTCCTCTTCCGCTTCCTCCTCCTCATCTTCTGCTTCCTCCTCCTCCTCTTCCTTGTCAGCTGGTCGCCGTATGCCTGGTGGCAAGGGCTGAGCCCTCATGATGGCGAGGTTGTGGAGCATGCAACTGACCACGCCGAATCTTGAGACGCGCTCTGGTGAGTACTGCAGGGCTCCTCCAGAGGGGTCCAGGCAGCGGAAGTGTTGTTTAAGAATGTCAATGATCTGCTCTATCACATTCCATGTGGCAGCATGGCTTTCGTTACATGCATGCTGTCCACATGTATTTGTGTAGCGCATCAGAGTCATGAGTCAGGTGGTCAGCGGATAGCCCTTATCGCCCAGTAGTCACCCTCTGGTTTGTCGTGGTGATGCAAATGCAGTTGGTACAGTGGACTGCCGCAGAATGAAGGCATCATGACTGCTGCCAGGATTCCGAGTACTGACCTGCATGATGCGCTGAGTATGGTCGCACACCAGCTGGACATTGAGGGAGTGGAATCCCTTCTGGTTGCGATACACCTCCGAATTCAGATACGGCGCCCGCAAAGCGATGTGTGGCACCCTACACCATGGGGAAGCCTTCCATGCTGGCGAAGCCACGTGCTCACTCTGCCTGCTTCTCTCTGGTAAGAGAGAATGAAATGTATTCAGCTCTCCTTACGTTCACAGCCTCACTCACCTCCCTTATGCAGGAGTGGACGGCAAACTGGGAGATGTTGCAGATGGTTGCCTGCTCCAGCCTGGAAGGAGCCTGTCGCGAAGAAGTTCAAGGCCACGGTCACCTTTACAGCCACTGGCAATTCCGTCCTCGCCCTGGACTGAGGCTGCAGGTCTGCCTGCAGCAGCTGACAGATTTCTGTGAGCATCTCCTTAGCAAAATGGAGACCTCGCACACACTGTTCATCGCTGAGGTCGAGGTAGGAGAATTGCTCCCTGAAGACCCTGGGTGGATATGGCCTCCTGCTGAGAGCACTTCTCCCCTTCCCCCTCCTGCCTCTTTGAGCAGCTTGTCCTGCTCTGTGTCGCCTCTGCTCATTCTCCCTGTCATGCTGCAGGTCAAGGGGGATACAAACTACTGCACTCATGTCTGGGAGCAACTGGTCTGAGCAGACCCCTTGCAAGTCAGTACCAAGTCCTTGAGTGTGTGCCACACCACTCCTTGAAGACTTTAGGCAAATTTAAAGAAGTCTAGAAAGCACCAAACATTTGTACAAACTCAGCAACAGCTAGTAGAAATCAATCAGCAACGAACCTGTAAGTAGGTGTTGATCCCTTTAAATAGCACTGCTGGAGGATCCTTCCTGCTGCTGAACTCATGATCAGCTGTGCGAGCTTAAGAGAGGGCATTAGCTTCAGTGCTGAGGGCGAAAATGGCAACGCTGGTGTCAAATCAGCATTGCACGCTGATTGATGTCACGATCTGCCTACTCTGCATACTTACGGCGCACGCTCCCAGTGCCGATGCTAACGGCCTCAACAAAATGGCATCTGGCACGGCCCGCACCAGAGGTGCGCGCACACTTCTCGGATGCCATTTTGGACACAAAACGGCAACCATAGTGCCGAAAAAACAGGTGCTATGGAACCAAATTTTCTGCCCATAGTTTTACACCTAATGTAAGACTTTTTTACATCTCTTATTCTTCACACTTCTTCCCTTGTTGCTCGCATTGGTTTCCTACTCCATCTGCCACACTGTTTACTTGGTGGAATGTATTTGTTATGCAATTCCCTAATTATGGTCGGAATTTTCTGTACCTGGGCAGGTCGGGTGTGGGCGGTCGGCATGGCGGGTCACGACCTCGTTGTTGCTTCCATCCCACTGCAGAAACCGACTTTGCGATAATGGGGCCTATTAAGCCCGCCCTTAGCGTTACCTGGCCCTATTAAATGGTGTGTGTCTGATGACGTCATCGATGATGTGTTTTCAGCAAGGATATTTAAAGGAGCCGTGGCCACATTGCATTTGAAGGTTCATCTAGGAGTGTGCAGTCAGTGCACTGGAGGTTTTCATTGCTCCAAACACTTGGAGACATGACTGCACAGAGGCAGAGTGCTGCACCCAGGTTCTCCAATGACTCCCTCCATAATCCTGTGGAGGGAGTCAGAGCACGCAGGGAGGTCCTCTTCCCTGCTAATGGTTGAAGAGGCCTCCCCAGGAGACAAAAAGAGCCAAATTGCAGAGGAGGTGAATGTAGTGTATGTGCCTTTAAGTCAGAACTACTTTTACAGCTCCTGTATACTGTAGTACCGGCAGTGACCACACCGGTATATAAGCTTTGCGCATGCCTCTGTACCCCCAGTCTAGAGACTACCCTCCTCCAGTAAAGACCTGTTATTTGTTAATGTACAGCATCTGTGTGATTATTTAATAATAGCATATCCACTGAACCACGGATCCAATAGTGGCGACGAGTGTCGACTCGAATCTACCTGCAACATAAAAAAAAAAGTAGTCGAGGCCAGGAACACGGGCGTCGACCACGAGCAACCGCCCAGCAGTCAGGCAGAGATACAACTTCGCAGGGGAGGCTGGGAGAGCCGGGCTTGGTCCCCCAGCCACAACGAGCAGTAAGAGACCGACGACAGGTCCAGCGCAGACCCTTCCCGAGCAGCGGCGGCTGGAGCCGACCAGCGGCAGAGAGAAAACCGAGCAGCGTCAACGGGGTAAGACAGAGGGTGAAGAGTGCAGGGCGTAGCCGGGGGTTGAACACCGAGCGGCGTCGAGAAAAATAAAACAAACCGGAGAGAGGGTAAGAAACAGCCGGGTTCTAGACTGAACGGCGTCAAAAAATATAAAAAGAAGAACACGCAGATCACAGCCAGTGCTCACGGGCTGAACAGGGTCCGCGGGGCGAAGAAAGGGGAGACGCCATTGAGCCGCGGAGAAGAAGGGAGAGCGCGGGAGATGCCATTGAGCCGCGGAGAAGAAGGAAGAGCGCGGGAGGCGCCATTTTTAGAAGCCGCAGCGGAGAAGAAGGGCGAGCGCGGGAAGGAAGGAAAGCGCGGGAGACGCCATTTTGTGCCAGTGGAGAAGAAGGGGAAGCGCGGGAGGCGCCATTTGTGATAGTTAACGCACACCCAAGGATGCCGAAGAGTGGCAGTATCTCTACGTTCGACAATGAAGTCGAAGATTGGGCGACATATGTGGAACGTATTGAGGTGTACTGCAGGACGAATGAAGTGCCAGATGCTAATAAAGCACTGGTTCTGTTAAATTCCATGGGTGCAAAAACTTATGGGTTACTGCGAAATCTAATAACCCCAGAGAAGCCGGTAAACAAGAATTTTGAAAGCATAGTAGAAATCCTACAGGTCCACTTAAACCCCACACCGCTGCTGATAGCAGAACGATTTAAGTTCCATAAAAGGAACCAACACAAAGACGAAAGCAATGCTGAGTACCTAACGGAACTGCGCAAGCTATCGAAACACTGCCAGTTTGGAGCGGGACTAGCAGACACGTTAAGGGACAAGTTTGTGTGTGGGCTACAAAGTGAAGGAACCCAGAAACGGCTTCTATCAGAAAAGGACCTTACGCTGGACAAAGCTTTCAGTATGGCAGTATCACACGAAGCAGCTGCAAGGGGCGCTGCAGAGATACAACGGAGACCGCAAGAATATGGCACCAATGAAACGTCCTATGGAACAGGGTAGTGCTATCGCTGCGGCAGAACAACACATGACCAGAAAGATTGTTGGTTCAAGGACCAAGTGTGCAGACAGTGTGGGAAAGCAGGACACATAGCAAGAGTCTGCAGGTCTGGGAAGAAAACCAACAGTAAGAAATCTCCACAGGAGAAGTACAGAAAGGTACACCAGGTGATGGACAGTGGTTCAGACGAACAGAAAAGTGACACAGACTCCGGAAGCAAGGAGCTGGGTTGTCTGAAACTACATAAGGTAACCGAAATGGAGGATCACCAGACTATCTGGGTTACACTCAAGATAGACGGAGTCCAAGTGGAAATGGAATTGGACACAGGGTCAGCTCTAACAGTCATAAATCAAAGAGACTACAAGCGGCTATTTTCACACATACCCTTGAAAGCTACAGAGATTGTCTTGAAGACGTATACGGGGCAAAAAGTCTACCCCAAAGGAAAAATAAGGGTGAAAGTGACATATAAAGGCCAGGAAATACCTAAAATGGATATATATGTATTGCCAAATGGAGTACCACCACTGCTAGGACGTGAATGGATCCGGAAGATACAATTAGATTGGCATTCCATACAGGCACTGAAGGTTGAGGCCAAAAAGGATGACGACGTCACACCTGGACGACTGTCAAAAATGCTAACTGACACAAAAGAAGTGTTCCAGGAGGGACTAGGAACACTAAAAGGAATAACAGCAATGATTAAAATAGAGGAAAATGCAAGCCCAAAGTTTCTGAAGGCCAGACCAGTGCCTTATGTGATCAGACCAGCTGTTGAAGCAGAGCTGGAAGGGTTGGAACGTTCAGGGGTACTGTCCAAAGTGGACTGGAGCAAGTGGGCTACACCCATCGTTCCTGTAATGAAGAGGTCATTGAGTAATACGCCTGGGGAACCAAAGAAGGTCCACATCTGTGGGGATTTTAAGGTGACAGTGAACCCAGTCCTTCACACGGTGCAATATCTGCTTCCACGAATTGAGGATATTTTCGCCTCGCTATCTGGAGGTAAACGCTTCACCAAAATTGATCTATGGTGTGGAGATGCCGGAGTTGGACTGGGGTGGACAAATGTAAGAAATCACACAACACCAGGTTATAGTCCAACAGCTTTATTTGAAATCACAAGCTTTCGGAGCGCTGCTCCTTCTTCAGGTGAAGTGGAGAAATGCATAAAGACACAGCTTATATAGTCAGAGAATCATGTCAGATGTTTACAGGTAACCTTTCCAACTGCCATTTATCGCACCTCGGCAGAGAGATAATCACAGCAGTCAAAGGTGTGAATGGTGTCCAAACAGGTCAGTCAGGGAAACATTACATCAAAGAACAATGAGGTGGGGTCACAAGGGGTCAAATATTGCGGATGCTGGGGTCTGTATGAAAAACAAAAAAACAGACAAAAAACATTTTTTTTGGCTGGAAATCACAGCAGGTCCAGCCGCATCTGTGTAGAGAGAACAAGCCAATGTCGACTCGAGTCTGGATGACCCTGCATCAGGTGGGGTTACATGTAGCGTGACATGAACCCAAGATCTCGGTTAAGGCCGTCCTCATGGGTGCGGAACTTGGCTATCAGTTTCTGCGCGACGATTTTGCGTTGTCGTGTGTCTCGAAGGCCACCTTGGAGAATGCTTACCCGAAGATCGGAGGCTGAATGTCCTTGACTGCTGAAGTGTTCCCCGACTGGGAGGGAACACTCCTGCCTGGTGATTGTTGTGCGGTGTCCGTTCATCCGTTGTCGCAGTGTCTGCATGGTCTCGCCGATGTACCATGCTCCGGGGCATCCTTTCCTGCAACGTATGAGGTAGACAACGTTGGCCGAGTCACATGAGTATGTACCATGTACCTGGTGGGTGGTGTCCTCACGTGTGATGATGGTATCTGTGTTGATGATCTGGCATGTCTTGCAGAGGTTGCTGTGGCAGGGTTGTGTGGTGTCGTGGTCGCTGTTCTCCTGGAAGCTGGGTAATTTGCTGCGAACGATGGTCTGTTTGAGGTTAGGCGGCTGTTTGAAAGCTAGTAGTGGAGGCGTGGTGATGGCCTTAGCGAGGTGTTCGTCGTCATCGATGACATGTTGAAGGCTGCGAAGAACATGGCGTAGTTTCTCCACTCTGTTTTTTGTCTTTTTTTGTTTTTCATACAGGCCCCAGCATCCGCAATATTTGACCCCTTGTGACCCCACCTCATTGTTCTTTGATGTAATGTTTCCCTGACTGACCTGTTTGGACACCATTCACACCTTTGACTGCTGTGATTATCTCTCTGCCGAGGTGCGATAAATGGCAGTTGGAAAGGTTACCTGTAAACATCTGACATGATTCTCTGACTATATAAGCTGTGTCTTTATGCATTTCTCCACTTCACCTGAAGAAGGAGCAGCGCTCCGAAAGCTTGTGATTTCAAATAAAGCTGTTGGACTATAACCTGGTGTTGTGTGATTTCTTAAAATTGATCTAGCCCAGGCGTACTTGCAAATGTAGGTAGAAGAAGCTTCGAAACATTACCTTACGATCAACACTCATAAAGGTCTCTATCAATACAACCGGCTGGTGTTTGGAGTAGCCTCGGCTCCGGCTATCTGGCAAAGGGCGATGGATGAGGTCCTGCAAGGGATCCCAGGGACCCAGTGTTATTTGGACGACATCTTGGTCACGGGCGAAAATGACGGTGATCACCTCGCCAACTTGGAGAAGGTGCTCACCAGATTAAAGGAGTATGGGCTACGAGCTAATCGCCACAAGTGCGAGTTTTTCCAGAAACAGATCTCGTATTGTGGCCACGTCATCGATGAAGAGGGGTTACATAAGTCCCCTGACAAGATTGAGGCAGTAGTCAAGGCTCCAGCACCGGAAAATGTGTCACAACTGAGGTCGTTCCTCGGGCTGGTAAACTACTATCACAAATTCTTACCAAATTTGTCTATGGTATTACACCCGCTGAACACCCTACTGCAAACAGAGGTACCATGGAAGTGGGATGACGAACGTAGACGAGCTTTCCAGAAGTGTAAAGAATTGATCACATCAAAAGAGGTGTTGGCCCATTTCAACCCAGCACTACCAATTCGTTTGGCATGTGATGCATCACCCTACGGTATTGGAGCGGTGCTGTCGCACAAATTCCCAGATGGGTTGGAGAGGCCAGTAGCCTTTGCGTCTCGGTCACTAACCTCAGCCGAGCGCAGCTACGCCCAGATTGACAGGGAGGCCCTCAGCCTAGTATGGGGAGTAAAAAAATTCAACCACTCTCTGCATGGGCAGAAGTTCACCTTGCTGACTGACCACCAACCACTTGTCTCCATCTTTTATCCTAAGAAGGGCGTTCCAGTGATGACTGCACAACGGTTACAAAGATGGTCCCTGTTTCTAGGGGCGAATCAATATGAAATAGAATATAAAGGCACGAAACAGCATGGGAACGCTGATGGGCTATCGCGCCTGCCACTGCCTACTGTGGAGGAAGCACCAGCAGTGGACCCTTTCGAGATATTTTATTCGTCAATAAATGAACGATTGCCAGTAACAAACGCGGATATAGGGAAGGAGACCCGCAATGATCCGACGCTGTCACGGGTATATGAATTGATGGTGGGGGGATGGCCAACACATGGCGACTCACTGTTGCCAGCATTCTCATCCAGAAGAGAACAGCTGTCAGTATGCCAGTGGACAGTGATGTGTGGATCCAGAGTGGTGATTCCACCCAAGTTAAGGGAGAGAGTGCTAAATGAGCTACATGAAGGTCATCTGGGGGGAGTGAAAATGAAAAGCCTTGCTAGGGCTTATGTGTGGTGGCCGGGAATCGATCAACAAATCGAAGACCTAACTAAGAGCTGCTTAGGATGCCAGAAGGTCCAAAATGCACCACCACATGCCCCTCTACACCCATGGGAGTGGCCCTCCTCTCCATGGCAACGGGTGCATATTGATTTCGCTGGTCCATTCATGGACTCAATGTTCTTAATAGCAGTGGATGCTCATTCAAAATGGCCTGAGGTGATAAAAATGTCTTCAACCACTACAGAGAAAACGATTGCAGTCCTACAGACCATATTTGCCAGAAACGGTTTGCCAGAGCAGATTTGCTCTGATAATGGACCACAGTTTGTGTCCGACGAGTTCCAAAAATTCATGAAAAGGAATGGGGTAAGGCATTACACATCCGCCCCGTATCATCCAGCCACAAATGGATTGGCTGAGAGGTTCGTACAAACCTTTAAGAAGGTGATAAAGGCCATGTGTGACGATGAAATTCCACTACAGCATAAGATGGACAATTTCTTATTAGCCTACCGAAACGCGACATATGCAGTTACCAACCAGACCCCGGCCATGATGTTCTTTAACCGAAGGTTGAGATCTCGTCTGGACTTGCTCAGACCAAATGTGCGAAGAAATGTTGAGGACAAACAATTCCAGCACATCAATGAGACGCCGACAAGGAGCTTCAATGTAGGGCAACCAGTCTTGGCCCGTGACTATCGAACAGAGAAGTGGCAACCCGGAACGATATGTACAAGGCAGGGGCCATTAATGTACACAGTGGATGTCGGGGAGAACGTTGTGAGACACCACGTCGATCAGATCTTAGCGTCACAGGAACACGTCAACCTCATGTCTCGAGTACCTGGGGATGAACCCGACATACCGGTAGCATCTACTTCAGACCCAGTAGCAGTGGAACCCGATGAACTACCCGATGAAAAGGGGTCAGAATCGCCTCTGCACCAAGAACAAGAACCTCTGGAAAGGCGCTATCCCGAAAGGGTCAGGAAGCTGCCCCAAAGACTGAATCTATGAATGGACTTTTGTTGTTTAATGTACATGTTGAAATGTTAATTGTTATTTGAATATTAGGGGTATTACTAATCTAAAAGGGGAGGAATTGTAGTGTATGTGCCTTTAAGTCAGAACTACTTTTACAGCTCCTGTATACTGTAGTACCAGCAGTGACCACACCGGTATATAAGCTTTGCGCCTGCCTCTGTACCCCCAGTCTAGAGACTACCCTCCTCCAGTAAAGACCTGTTATTTGTTAATGTACAGCATCCGTGTGATTATTTAATAATAGCATATCCACTGAACCACGGATCCAACAGTGAACAGCAGGGATGTGGTCAGGAGGACCTGGGTGCAGTGCTGGAAATGTTTCAGTGATCTCATGAGATCAGGAAACGTTAGTACAAAGCCACATTCAACCTCATCCTGCTGTGCCTCTCATCACATCCCCATCACTCTGCCTTCCCAACCCTACTCCTGCACATCCTTACTCACAACAACTTACCTTGCACCTCCACCCATCCCTCTCGAGCTATCTATATTATCACATCCCCATCTCACTAGCCACCCCTTACACTCACTCACCCTCATCCTACTGCAATCATACCAACTAACAACACACAAGGGTAGCCACTTGGCATTGCCATCCCAATCCATCATAGTCTCCCTCTAAAGATGTAACCCATCCATTGCTTACACTCATTCCATCACTCTCACTCAACCTTCTCTTCTTTCCCTCCTTGCAGGAAAAGAGAGTGCACAATGAGAGGGAGAGAACTGGAGGTGGGCCTCCATCATTTGCCACCCTCACAACAGCATAGGAGGCTGCTTTAGAAACATAGAAACATAGAAGATAGGAGCAGGAGTAGGCCATTTGGCCCCTTAAGCCTGCTCCGCCATTCAATGAAATCATGGCTGATCATCCAAACTCAGTACCCTGTCCCTGCCTTCTCCCCATATCCCTTGATCCCTTTAGCCTTAAGAAATATATCCAACTCCTTCTTGAATATATTTAATGAATTGGCCTCAACTGCCTTCTGTGGTAGAGAATTCCACAGGTTCACCACTCTCTGGGTGAAGAAGTTCCTCCTCATCTCTGTCCTAAATGGCTTACCCCTTATCTTTAGACTGTGACCCCTAGTTCTGGACTCCCTACCATCGGGAACATCCTTCCTGTATTTAGTCTGTCTAGTCCTGTTAGAATTTTATAAGTTTCAATGAGATCCCCTCTCATTCTTCTAAACTCCAGTGAGTATAAGCCCAATCGACCCAATATCTCCTCATACGTCATTCCTGCCATCCCAGGTATCAGTCTGGTGAATCTTCGCTGCACTCCCTCCATGGCAAGAACATCCTTCCTCAGATAAGGCGACCAAAGCTGCACACAATACTCAAGGTGTGGTCTCACCAAGGCCCTGTACAACTGCAGCAAGACATCCTTGTTCCTGTACTCGAATCCTCTCGCTATGAAGGCCAACATACCATTTACCTTCTTAACCGCCTGCTGCACCTGCATGCTTACCTTCAGCGACTGGTGCACAAGGACACCCAGGTCTCGTTGCACTTCCCCTTCTCCCAATCTATTGCCGTTCAGATAATAATCTGCCTTCCTGTTTCTGCCATCAAAGTGGATAACCTGGAGTCGCCGAGCAGCTAGAGAAAGGGGGAAATCTCAGTCACCTGGTGACAGAGTTACATATCATACAGCTAAATGGCATACATCAGTCACTCATATGGGGACTGATGTCATCAGCCACTGAATGGTCATCATGTGCATAATGGTATCTGAACCCATTCTTCATATGACATATCTAACTCATCTGTTTACTCTCCCACAGGTCCATCAAGTGCCACCCCCACCCCCCCGCCCACTGTCCAGGAGGAAAAGGAAGACGACCCCTCAGAGGAGCCTCCAACCTGTGAGGGTGCAGCGTCACCAGACATAAGTGCACACAGCACCAGCGCAGAGAGGCACACCTCGGTGGGTCCCACGCGAGATAGAGTAGTGTTGTCACCTGATGTGTCACAAGTTACAAGTGAGCAAGAGCAGATGGTGGAGACAGGGACAGCAGTGGAGGCTCTTCACTGGAGGGCGCAGTACACTCCCAGCTCTGCTCAGCAGCATGCAGACGCTGAGCCTCGGGAGCCATCCAGAAAGAGGGTGATCCTGGAGGTGCAGGAAGAAGTGCAGGAGGCTCTGACAGGTTTTGCGACTGCGATGTCTGCAAATGTGCAGAGAATGGAGGAGTCCATCTCCAACATGAGCACCACTGTGTCGCAGGTGATGGCAACTGTAGGCTCTTCCATGGAAAGGACGGCCACCTGCATGGAGCAGCTAATGCACCACTCACAGAAGCACATGGTGTCTATGGAGAATAGATGGCTATCTATGGAGCATAGATGGCAGAGGCTCATAGACCTCCTGTCTAGGAGGGATGTCAGCATAGATGTGGGACCTCATGGCTCCACTGTTGTGTGCAAGGTGCTCTCCCGCTCCTTGCTAGCAGGAAAGTATGGGTGGCCCACGAGAGGGATGATGGTGAGAGGTGTCATGGAAGTCTGGGCTCCTCTCAAAGTGCTTACACTTCTCCCCCATTGCCATCCCCTCAGTCAGAGCCCCAGATACCTCCTCTGACAACGATGGCCAAGTCTGCCCCTGCACAATCGCAGGAGGAGCAGACTTTGGCAGGGCCATCACAGGCTCCAAAACCCAGAGGACGTCCACCAAAAGTGTCTACGCAGTCGCAGCAGGGAAGTGACCAGGCTGCCTCTACCTCTGCTGAAGCCACAGGGGTAACACCTCGTAGAAGCATGCGTAAGAGAAAGATGACACACAGGAAGATTCACAAGGGTAGCCACTTGGGTGTTTTATTCAATGTTAATGTCAAGTTTCCATTAAGGTAATGTGAACCATAAAAATCTTTATTTTCATCACTTTCCAGTCTTGGACAAACTTGTGTGCACCTTTGGAAGTGGCTTTATGAGTTGGAGTGAATGGTGAGACATAACGTTACCTCCAGCAATGGTGGTCAGTGTGAAAGGAATGGATTGGTCATTCTAGGGATCCTTCATGGTGTTGCTGTGGGATGGTGCCAACCTGGCGCATCATGTGGCAGCCATATGGGTGTACTGCGTAAAATTAAGTAAATCTGGCCATGATGAGGCCATCCCTGGCCTCCCAGGCAGCAATGTGCTCGGGTGCTGGTGGGATTTGGCCCGCAGGTTCCTCTAACTCCTGCTCCTCCTTGTCTTCCAGCTGATGCTCCTCCTCCTCTGAAGAGGCTTGTGCGCTCAGTGCCTTGCTCCTCACGCAGCGCTAATCATCATTGCTGCTACACTATGATGTGCAGGGTGCAGCAGACCACGATGATTATGGAGACCCTGGCTGGTGTGTACTGAAGGGCACCTCCAGATCTGTCAAGGCATCTGAAGCGCATTTTCAGCGTGCCTATTGCCTGCTTTATGACACATCTGGTGGACATGTGCCTCTCATTATATTTCTCAGCCTCAGTAGTTGGTCTCCTCAAGGGTGTCACGAGCCACGTTTTCAGTGGATAGCCCTTGTCTCCAAGCAGCTAGCCAGAAAGTCTGTTTTGAGGAGCAAAGAGCTGAGGGAGGGTCGACTGGTGAAGGATGAAAGAGTCATGGCAGCTGCCAGGGAATTTGGCGCACATATGATGATCTTCCTATGGTTGCAGACCAGCTGCACATTGAGGGAGTGGAAGCCCTTGTGGTTGACAAAGACTCCTGGGTTATGATGGGGTGTCCTGATGGCCACATGTGTGCAGTCGATGATGCCCTGCACCCGTGGGATGCCAGCTAGAGCGGCAAAGCCGAGCGCCCACCCAGTAACACTGGCTTCATCAGTGACAAAGTTGATATAATTGGCTGACTTGTCAAACAGAGCATCGGTGATCTGTGTGATGCATCTGTGGGCGGCCGACTGCGAGATGCCACAAATGTCTGCTGCAGATCCCTGGAAGGAGCCTGAGGCAAAGAAGTTGAGGGCACTGGTGACTTTGACAGCCACTGGTAAGGCATGACCACCCGCTCCTCTGGCTGCAGGTCTTGCTCCAGCAATCTGCAAATGTCTGCGATGACCTGATGCAATAGCCTGAGCCTCCTTTGGCACTGCTGCTCAGTCATGTTGAGGAAGCTCATCCTTTGCCTGTCTACCCTGTGTTGGTGGTATCACCTCCAGCACGGTGCAGCCCTGTGCTGATGCGCGTTTGAGGAGAAGGTTGCTGGTGTTGTTGTTGGTGCTGCTGGTGTGCCTGGTGTTGCTTGTGTTGAGGCTCATCGTGGTCTGATTCTGAGGACCAAGGTGAGACAGTATAAGCGACACCCATGCTGATGGACTAGATGGCAGGTCAAGTAGAGATGAGAGAAGCAATCTGTCAATGGAGTGAGGTGAGACTGGATGGCGACTTTGCTGCAAACACTTGCACCCTGTAGAAAGCTAAATCTGTGCTGGGACTGCAGTCAGCAACAGCTTCTGCCTGAGGAAAGTGATAAGTTGTGAGGCGGGAGCTTTTATAGTACACTAGCTGGAGTGCCCGGCGGTGCCGAGGCTTTTTCGAGGGCATGTTGTTGTCGGAAGAGAGAGAGAGAGCGACTGGGGGGAAGAGAGAGAGCGACTGGGGGGAAGAGAGAGAGCGACTGGGGGGAAGAGAGAGAGCGACTGGGTGGAAGAGAGAGAGCGACTGGGGGGAAGAGAGAGAGCGACTGGGGGGAAGAGAGAGAGCGACTGGGGGGAAGAGAGAGAGCGACTGGGGGGAAGAGAGCGAGCGACTGGGGGGAAGAGAGAGAGCGACTGGGGGGAAGAGAGAGAGTGACTGGGGGAAGAGAGCGACTGGGGGGAAGAGAGAGAGCGACTGGGGGGAAGAGAGAGAGCGACTGGGGGGAAGAGAGAGAGCGACTGGGGGGAAGAGAGAGAGCGACTGGGGGGAAGAGAGAGAGCGACTGGGGGGAAGAGAGAAAATATCTGGGGGAAGAGAGAGAGCGACTGGGGGGAAGAGAGAGAGCGACGGGGGAGGGGGGAAGGGGAGGGGGGAAGTTGGAGGAGCGGGAGGGGGGAAGGGGGAGGAAGGGGAGGGGGAGGGGAAGGGGGGAGGAAGGGGAGGGGGAGGAGGGGGAGGGGAGGGGGGAAGGAGGGAAGGGGAGGGGGGAAGGGGGGGGAGGGGGGAAGGGGGGGAGGGGGCGAAGGGGGGGAAGGGTGGGTAGGGGAGGGGGAGGGGAGGGGGGAAGGGGGGGTGGGGGGGAAAGGGGGTGGGGGGGAGGGGGTGTGTGGGGTGGGAAAGGGTGTGGGGGAGGAAGGAGGGGGGAGGGGGGAGAAAGGGAGGCGGGGAGCCAGCAGACCCTCTCCCCTCTGCCGGCGATGGCTCCGCGGAGCTCCGTGCCGCCCCACGCTCTGACATGGCTCAGCCGAGCGCAGCGCCCTGGTCAGCCCGAGCCCTGCCTCTTGAGCCCCGCCCCTCCGCCCTCCCGAGCCCCGCCCCACGCCCTCCCGAGCTGCGGCTTCAAGACCGCCGATTGTGGCTGGGCCTGCGCGCCGCGCGGGGAAGGAGAGAGAGAGCCGCCGCTCGTCCAGTCGATGTGTTGCGGGCCAACCCCTGATGAGCGCCCGATCAGCTGAGCCCGAGCCCCACGGTGACCGCAACTCACCTCCCGCTAGGCTCCCTCCCGCCCCGCCAGCCTTTACCAAAATGGCGCCGATGGCTACGCTCGGCCCAGTCCCGTGCCACCAGCCTTTACCAAGATGGCGGCGATTGCGGGGCGGGCCCAGCGGGAGGGGCGGTGCCTAGCTCGGGCGTGGCTGGGCAACAAAGGCCCAGGCTTCCAGGCCTGCAAAAACGGTGAAAGGTAGGAAAATTATAGAGGTTAGAGAAAAGATTGACAAATTAATTAACTTTTTTTTAAAACAATTTGTGTTTTAAAAGCAACTTTTTTTTTGCTGGAAATCTAGATTTGAAAAGAAACAAACAGAAAGTGTGAAAAAAAAACTTACGAATCAAGATGGCTGACAATCGCCTCAGTTCAGAATGATAAGGCTCGCCCACACACGCACCGATTGGTCAACCGTCAGATCACTGAACTGTAGGATTGGTCAATCATCATGTCACTCAACTCTAGGATGGCCCGCCCACACACACAATGAACCCGCCCCCACTCGATGCTAATGAGCGGATAATGAGCGGAATTTTGAACGTTTTTTGGATACCGTCGGCACAATGTTTGTCCGACCAAAAAGTAAATACATCTACAAGTGTCCCCTAATGATGAGCTTTCTTTTGATATAACATATGTGTAGGTACGCTCTATAACTTTTGATTGTATAGCCGGACAGACAGAGAGACAGACAGAGAGACAGACAGACAGAGAGACAGAGAGACATACCGTTTTATTTATATATAGATTTCATGCTGTCATCTAATCAGCTGGGGCAATGGCTACTCATCTCCCACCTCAGGCTGACAGACGTGGTTCCTGAGCTGCGTGAATCACGTGGGCAGCCAGGGAAATTTGAAAGGTGGGCTGTAAAAGGCGCTTAAGGGTCTGACAACAAGGTGGTAATGATTTGAATTAGGTCGCCCGCCTCTGCCGGTTGGGTCACTGCCGCACTGGCAAACAAGCCCGAGGGAAAGGCGCGAGGGGATAACAGCGGGTTCCTGACTCGCTGTAACTTATTTCAAATTTCCCACTGGACCGTCTCCGATCGTGCCCGCACGACCCCCAGAAAATTCTGGCCTATGTCTCTGAATATTTACTCTCTGTGCCTAATATAGCAGTATATGCTAATCCATCATTCCTAGTTCCCTTCTCATTTCATCAAAGTCTCAAATTTAAAGTCAGCGTGAATTGCACTGGTAATTGAGCATCTTGCCCATTTGTGGGGGGGGGGAGGTTGGTGGGGTGGGGGGGAAGGAATTTGGGCAAGCCCAATGTCAGCACCTGGTGGTCTGTACCACATAAACGGGAGCTGCAGTGTTCATTGCGAAGCTCAGCAGAAGGCCGCTTGTGTACTGGAAGGCAAAAAATGTCGACTGTGAGAGCACCCAGATTCTTTGATAATGCCCTGGAGGTTTTGGTGGAGGAAGTGAGGAGAAGGGAGAATATCCTATTTTCATCAGATGGGAGAAGTGTGCCTCACCACACTGCTAGGGAAGGATGGTCCGAGGTGGCTTAGTGTATAATTGCCAGAAGTCAGGTCGAAGCAGTGCAGAAAATAGCTCAATGACCAGATCCAGGCAGCTAAGGTAAGTCTCCCATTCACAGTCTCGTTGCCATTGTCAGCGCAGGCTGCACCACTTTACTGTAACAACATTAATGAAAGCATTGACCACCGCCGCTCCCACCCCACCCTCCCACTTCACATTCCTCTCATCCAAACAGTGTCAAACCCTTCAGTGCCCCTCCTCCCGCTGCCACTGCTCTCACAATTAATGGCCTCTCCTGCATGCACCTGATGCAGTCACTGATGCCTTGCCAGATTTTTGTTTGCCTGCTTTGTGGCGTCTATGGGGAAGGATATGAAGTCATTGCTGACGTAAGAAGACTACTAGGCACTTGGTCTGAGTATTAAACAAGGCTTTAATCAACTGTTTTTCAACATGGAGATCTAGTTGTGTTCTTCACTAGTTCCTGTTAAAGAATATCCTGAGCAAGCTGGGCCCATGCCCGAGTATTTATACTCTCCCTGGACAGCGCCACCAGCAGGCCGCCCAGTATCATTTCATAAGTCATTTCCACATCAATGACAAGATTCATGTCAATTGCCTTTGGCAAAAAGTACACCATCACCTTGTGAATGCAGACCTGCACAGCTAACTGGCTGATGGTGCAGATGTCACCTGCTGCATCCTGGATGACCCTGAGGTATAAAGGCCACAGTGACTTGACAGCCACAGGCAAGGATCGATAGCCTTGTGGTGGCTGCAGCAACTCTATGGAACTCGATGGAAGCCTCCCTGGTAAAGTGGAGCCTCCTCACACACTGCTCCTCAGTAAACTGCAGGTAAGACGTGTGGGATAAGGTCTCCCGCAAGCTGACCTCCTTCTGTCTCTTGTCTCTGCAGCTGCAGCTCCCTGGACTCTAGCCTGCTCCTCCTCCTCCTCATCCGTTTCTTCCAGTCACAATGTTCGTTCAAGCACCAAACCCATTGAAACCTATCAAAGTTTTGCTGGAAGCCCCTGGTCAAAACCCCCCCTGCTGACTCACCAAATTACTTTCACAGTACTGGTACCATCTGTTCCAGCAGCCAAAACTCCCCAAAAAACTCAAAAGCAACACACTAGCAGTTCAAATAAACAAACAAATGATTTTTAAAAAATGTGTTCATGGGATGTGGGTGTCGCTGGCAAGGCCAGCATTTATTGCCCATCCCTAGTTGCCCTTGAGAAGGTGGTGGTGAGCTGCCTTCTTGAACAGCAGAGGGCAGTTAAGAGTCAACCACATTGCTGTGGGTCTGGAGTCACATCTAGGCCAGACCGGGTAAGGACGGCAGATTTCCTTCCCTGAAGGACATTAGTGAACCAGATGGGTTTTTACGACAATCCAGTAGTTTCATGGTCACCATTACTGATACTAGTTTTTAATTCCAGATTTATTTAATTAATTGCCTGTGGTGGAGGTTTGAACTCACGTCTCCCAATAGTCCAGTAACATAACCACTATGCTATCGTACCTGCTGGTAGCTGCAATCAACTTAGAATTGGTGAATGGGACACGAAAGTTGTTGAAAAGTGGTACAGAAAATAATTTAAAAGGCTAATGGAATGCTGGCCTTTATATCTAGAGGACAAGAATACAAGGGGGTAGAAGTTATGTTGTAGCTATACAAAACCCTGGTTAGACCACACCTGGAGTACTGTCAGCAGTTCTGGGCACCACACCTTCGGAAGGACATATTGGCCTTGGGGGGAGTGCAGCGTAGGTTTACCAGAATGATACCCGGACTTCAAGGGTTAAGTTACGAGTAGAGATTACACAAATTAGGGTTGTATTCCCTAGAATTTAGAAGGTTAAGGGGTGATTTGATCAAAGTTTTCAAGATATTATGGGGAACAGATAGAGTAGATAGAGAGAAACTATTTCCGCTGGTTGGGGATTCTAGGACTAGGGAGCATAGTCTAAAAATTAGAGCCAGACCTTTCAGGAGTGAAATTAGGAAACACTTCTACACACAAAGGATGGTAGAAGTTCAGAACTCTCTTCCACAAACGGTAATTGATGCTAGGTCAATTGTTAATTTTAAATCTGAGATTGATAACTTTTTGCTAACTGAAGGTATTAAGGGCCAAAGGCGGGTATATGGAGTTAGATTGGAGATCAGCCATGATCTCATTGAATGGAGGAACAAGTTTGAAGGGCTCAATGGCCTACTATGTTCCTATGTAAGAGCATTTGGGTATTAAAATAAGCACAGGACCCTGAATAGCATGCTTAAATAGGCCCACGCCGAATTCAAGCCCAAATTCAAAATGGCGACAGGCAGATTCTGTGCAGGACACGGGCGCGCGAGCTCGCCACCCGATTTTCAATGCCTTAGTCCTCATTTTTGGAGGTTAACCCAACCAAGCATTCAAAGTTGAAATGCCCCCCCCCAATATATCTTTCCACTTGCAACAATAAAAGGTAAAATCTAGATCCATCTGCTTTAAGTCCACAATAATCAGTATACTTCTCATTTACATGCACCGTTTGTTTAAATGAATAATTTTGCAGTCTGTACACACAATGCACACTGAAGCACTGCACTAATTGCTACTGTTCTTCTACACTTCCACTGATGCTAATACTGTATGTTAATTGATCAACTTAATGCGTATTCATTATTAAATTTATGCAGACTGGATTTTGGAAATACAAGATCTGTCACAGCTTCATTTTCAACTCAAAGCTGCTAAATTACTTAAAGTAAACACGCTGATCTAAAGACCTCAATATCAATGTCCCCATGATGGGTGGGAGAGGTTCAAGGGTCAAGGTTAAAAGGAAAAAAGTAGGGGACGCGACCCTAATACGCCGCACATGTGCCCGTTGCCTTTTTTATGGCGACAGGTTTTGTGGCATGCGAGTGTCTCGTTGTGGAGAGGTGTAGGGGGTTTCTCTTGCTTGTTCTGGTCTCCTGCCAGGCTTTGTGCAATAATTACCCTTGAGTGGTTCGACCCACTCTCCCCTAGGGTTCTAGACCTTGGACTTAGATGCAGAGAACTGTAGTGCAGAGAAAGGACTCAATAGACCAGGTTGAATAGCACGAAATGGATGCTTTTATTTTTAAACAGTTTGAAGCATTACAAAATACATGTCAAAGGCACAGATTAAAGTAACTACAATCATGCACAAATTTATGAACTTGACTCTATGGAAATGGGGAACACACGGCACGTCGTAAAAGGGGAAACACATTACGATTTAACCTTACTCCCTCCCCTAATACCTAAACTAAGCTTCGACTTGAGGAACTCGGGATCATGCTCACCACTATCAGAATCGCAAAAGGAGGGGTTCGCAGCCTTTCTGGCACAGCTTTCCGTCGTCACGTGGATTTGGAAACTTCTGGCGCAGCTTGTTTTTCTCTCTCTCTCAGGCGATGAGGCAGTGGACACAGCCTTGATGAGCGCTCATCATGGCTGAAATCCACCAAGTCTGTTGTGGATTTGGGTTCATGGAACAGTCCCTGTCACCAATGTGATATTGAAGAAATGGATGCATGTGTCGAGGCCCTGCCTGGCTAGGCTCGGAATGTCCTTTTTATCCGACCTGGATCGTCGGTTTTCCCGAGGGTGTCTTCTCCTTCGGCCTGGGTCGTCGATGATCTCCCGACAACAGCACCCGGGCCACCCTCGTCGTCTTCCCGTCGTGGCCGAGCCTTGTCTGGCTGAACACCGACCACATTGTCTTTTCCCGAAGTTGTCCGTCTGAAGCGTCTTTATCGATTCCGAAGCTACCGAGGTGGAAGAGAGGGCAGGGCAGGGGCTGATGGACTTTTCAAAATCCATATTTATACCCTTTTGGGCCAGCCTTATCTCCCGCCAGATCATAGTCCAGTCTTTGTAATATTTTGGCGGGCAGAAATCTCTGCAGGGGCGCTTTGTCTTGTAACGGGAGCCGGTGATAACTTAACTGGCCTTCCTGGCCGATAATGTCTTTTAATGTCTTTTACATTGTCACCGTGACTCGGTTCGCATATTGATCGGTCTGGAGATTTCCCTTGATGGCTGTTAAACGGTTTCTCCTTTGTACATTAAATGGGTTTAAGTGTTCATGCATTGTCCGCCCATATCTTGATGGGCCCCATCCTGTTTGCCTGAAACTGTCCTGTACTTAGAATCCATTGACTACGTATGCTGTTTCCCTGAGTTTCGGTTTCCCGATACTGGCTTTCGCGGGCTTACTGTCTTCAATCCACAAGCCTGTCTGGCTTGCAGTAACAGAAATCAAATGGTCCAGAAACTGATCACGAGGCCCAGCGGTCATTTTGTATGCCCTTTTATCAAAGGTTTTTCTGTGCAAGCTTACTTTGGTCAATAAACTGTCTTATTTTATCCTGTTTTCTTGCGTGATTATTGCTGAAAATTTCAAATCTTACAGAGGCAGGACACTTCATTAACATATTTAAATCTGGGTCTCGTAGTGCATTTGGGAGCCTGATTTAAATTTTACTAAGGCCACACGGGTTTCCCAGGGGTCGGGAAATCTGGCAATGAAAGGGCCGAAGTGCCTTTTCTAGCACTCCTTGTGGGCCAGGAGGAGCGCAAGTGTTCCCCTGGCCACTCAAGGACTCCCTCTGACAATTGCCGCCTTTCTATCCCCGCTGCTGTGATCACCGACCTTCCCCTCTCCAGCCCCGATGACTGCTCTCTTTGTCCAGCCGATTGCGACTGATCCCACTCCGCCAACCCCCATTGGCGACCTTTCCCCCACTCTCGTGTTGGCCTCTCTCATCACCCTCCAAAGCCCTGAACGCCGATTCTCCCCCCTCCCAATTGCCAGGGATCATCCTCAAGTGTCCTGCTGCTGGTTTTCCCACCTGACAGTCGACCTGCTGCTGGCTGGAATTGGAAGAAAAAGGTTCTAATGAGATCTTGCTATTAAATTCGGCAGGACCGCGGTGGTCCTGGCCTTGCCAGATTCTTTGGTCATTTCTGGCCTCTCCCATACCCTTCCCAACTCCCCATAAATATCCGCGCCAAAATCAATGCTGCATAAAACACTACTACCATTTTTTTTTATTCGTTCATGAGATGTGTGCGTTGCTGGCAAGGCCAGCATTTTTTGCCCATCACAAGTTGCCCTTGAGAAGGTGGTGGTGAGCCACCTTCTTGAACCGCTGCAGTCCGTGTGGTGAAGGTTAGGGAGGGAGTTCCAGGATTTTGACCCAGCGTCGATGAAGGAATGGCGATATATTTCTAAGTCAGGATGGTGTGTGACTTGGAGGGGAACTTGAAGATGATGGTGTTCCCATGCGCCTGCTGCCCTTGTCCTTCTAGGTGGAAGAGGTCGCAGGTTTGTGGGTGCTGCCAAAGAAGCCTTGGCGAGTTGCTGCAGTGCATCTTGTAGATGGTACACACTGCAGCCACGGTGCGCCGGTGGTGGAGGGAGTGAATGTTTAAGGTGGTGGATAGGGTGCCAATCAAGCGGGCTGCTTTGGCTTGGATGGTGTTGAGCTTCTTGAGTGTTGTTGGAGCTGCACTCATCCAAGCAAGTGGAGAGTATTCTATCACACTCCTGACTTGTGCCTTGTAGATGGTGGAAAGGCTTTGGGGAGTCAGGAAGTGAGACACTTGCCGCAGAATACCCAGCCTCTGACCTGCTCTTGTTGCCACAGTATTTATGTGGCTAGTCCAGTTAAGTTTCTGGTCAATGGTGACTGCCAGGATATTGATGGTGGGGGATTCGGTGATGGTAATGCCGTTGAATGTCAAGGAGCGGTGGTTAGATGTTCGCTTGTTAGAGATAGTCATTGTCTGGCACGTGTGTGGCGTGAATGTTACCTGCCACTTATCAGCCCAAGTCTGAATGTCGTCCAGGTCTTGTTGCATGCGGGCATAGACTGCTTCATTATCTGAGGAGTTGCGAATGGCACTGAATACTGTGTAGTCATCAGCGAACATCCCCACTTCTGACCTTATGCTGGAGGAAAGGTCATTGATGAAGCAGCTGAAGATGGTTGGGCCTAGGACACTGCCCTGAGGAACTCCTGCAGTGACGTCCTGGGGCATTATTATTATAAGTACTGTCATGCTTTTATTTATATGTCTATTTGAAAAGCACTGCTACCAGAATTCATTTAACAGAATGTTGCTTCCTTGATGGTTTCTTTATTTCTTTGAAACACGTTGCCATGATTTTACTCTTTACAGACCACTGCTGCACTAATTCCTTTTTTTTAAATAGGTGTTTTGTGTCCGTAATGATCATTATTTTCTCTTTCTGTTTCCCAAGTTATTGCCCACACCCACACCCACACCATTCTGTCCAGCATTGGAACCAGATCTTCAGTCAACCCAGGAGGTGACTTGAGTGGTATAAGATGGATTATCTCAATACTGGACACTTCCCCTTCCCTCCTCCATGTAGACTTTAAAAAATGGAAAGCCTCTTCAAATGTATAAGTCTCCAGATTAGGGCACCAACTGAGTGTCTGTAAATGAGGTGTTTAAAAGCCAGCCCTTAGCAATGACACAAAATATGATGATGGATATCAATCTATAATTACTGCATATTTAACATCCTCTGCCACTTCTTGTAGAAAATGCCGGAGATGGCAGCAATCGTGGAGTTGGTGAAATGGTTCTCTGGCTGATCTCCTGCACCTGCCCACCTCAGTACTGCCCGAAATTGAGTGGTAAAACTAAGAAAACTACAGGCCATTTAAAATTTTTTTATTTATTCGTTTATGAGATGTGGGTGTTATTGCCCATCCCTAATTGCCCTTGAAAAGGTGGTGGTGAGTCGCCTTCTTGAAACGCTGTAGTCTGCGGGGTGAAGGTGCTGTTAGTTGAGAGTTCCAGGATTTTGCCCACCTCATAGTTCGAATCTGTCTACATTTACCTGCAGCGGTTTGGTTGTTTTGCTTTTCAGATAAGTTAACCACTGTGTAGAGGAAGTTATCATCTGGAAAGGGAATGTCATTTTGTTCATATCCACTATGTCACCAATAAAGATAAGACAGACTGGAGCTACTGTAATATTGCTTTAAATAGTGGCTGCAGGCTTTAAACAACTCGTGGTCCCTTTTTCCAGAGGAGAAGCTTTAGATACTTTTGGCTACAAATTCCTTCATGAATTATCACAGAGGAATTTTTAGCCGTGTAGATGATATGAGAATATACAATTGTTGTGTCAATATGCATGGTGATGTTTTGAGTCTTATGCAGACCTGAGATTAAAATATTCACATTAAATGTCTCTAATCCAACTAATTGGATTCCTGGGTTTTTATAAACTACACTGTCAACTATTAATTATAAATATTTATTTTCAGTTAATTTTTTATGCTGTTCCTATATTTATCCAAAATGGTCCTTTGTGGATTTGATCCTAAATAACAGATTGTGATTTATGAGTTTTAGTGTATATTGCTGATTACGTTTCCTGGGCTGGGTGTGTGACTGATTGTCTTAATACCAGAATTGCTTCAATTTTAAATGTAATCTAGTTTTGTGAAGCCTTTGCTTCAAGATCAAATTCCTAAATATATTGTGAAACTGCAGTATTTATTGCAGCAGATTTATTTTTCATAAAAGACTAATGATCTAGTGCATGCAGAAAATGAGCAAGCTAAAAGAATTAAAAGAGAACACTCCAAGAGGCTAGAAATTCATTATAGCCCAGGAATGGGCAGTATCTTTAAAAAAGTTTGAGAATTAGCGCCAGGCTACTCGATTTTCTATATCGCCGCCTGTACAATACAATACAATACAAATCGCTTTATTGGCATGATAAGGTACATCTTATGTTGCCAAAGCATCAAAATACATTTATGGTTGAACACATAAACGCGGTTCCATTCATACAGTGTATAAACAGGTATATCCCTGAGTTTATAAATATATTTTCGCCTTGTTTATATATACTCTTGTCTTAGTTTACTGGTTGTCCCTCTGTTCATGGCAAGCTGTAACATAGTGTGCCGCCAGTGTTACACAGCTTCTTTCCTCCCCCAGTAGGAATGGGAGTTTTTGGTTGTCAGTCAGATTTCTGAATTCAGGGCATATTTGTGAGAATTTTTGATAGAAATTCTCTCTGATGCCCTGATATTTTCCACAGGCTGTGAGGAAGTGCATCTCTGTCTCAACTACTCCCTGACTGCAGTGAGAGCATATCCTGTCTTCTCTTGGCAGCCTGGTCTGCCTGTGTCTGCCTTTTTCGATCGCTAGGCTATGTTCGCTAAGTCTGTACCTTGTCAAGGTTCTTCTCAGTTTGTTATCTTTTACCATGGTCAGGTAATCAGCTATGTTGTATTGTCTGTTTAGGGCCAAGTAGCAATTGAGTTTGCTTTGGGTTTTTGTTGTTTCTGCCCAATATGACAGATATTTTTCCTTTTGCTTAGCGACGATTGTGTTGGGTCGAATTCTTTGTGTTACCCTGTCACTGTCCTGGGGCTGGTTATTGTTAGTATTGTTATTAGTTACTTTATTGAGTCCCAGGACTAGTTGACTGAGGGTATTCTTCTTTATGGTCAGCTCTTGGCATTTCAGGGCGTCGTAGTGATAGCATTGGGGGTTGCTCATTTGTAGGTGATTCCAAAATTTGGTGGCTCTTTTTTGGATAGTGATTATTAATGGGTATTGGCCTAGTTCCGCCCTGCATGCGTTGTTTACTGTTTTCCTTTGAGTCCGGAGGATACTTTTACAGAATTCCGCATGTAGGATCTCAATTGGGTGTTTGTCCCATTTTGCAAAATCTTGTTGTGTTAGTGGTCCCCAGACCTCACTGCCATAGAGTGCAATTGGTTCAATTACTGATTTGAAAATTTTGAGCCAAATGCTAATTGGGATTTCTATTTGGATTGATTTTTTGATGGCATAGAAAGCCCTTCTTGCTTTCTCTTTCAGTTCATTCACAGCCAGTTTGAAGTTTCCCGTAGAACTGATTTTTAAGCCCAAGTATGTGTAGTGAGTGGTTTGTTCAATTTTGGTTGTTCCTACTGTGAAATTTATTGTGGGTCCATGTTGTTTGGATCTTTGCTGGAACACAAGGACTTTGGTTTTTTGGGGATTTATTGTCAGGGCCCAATTCTGGCAGTACGACTCCAGCAGGTCCAGGTTCTGCTGTAGACCCTCCTTAGTTGGTGACAGCAGAACCAGGTCGTCGGCATAGAGGAGGAATTTAACCTTGGATTCATATAGGGTGAGGCCGGGTGCTGTAGATTGTTCAAGTAGTTTTGCCAATCCATTAATGTAAATATTAAAGAGTGTCGGTGAGATTGGCGAGCCCTGCGTCACCCCCCGCCCCTGTGGGAAGTATTTTGTTTGTTTGTCTCCAATTTTAACTGCACATTTATTGTTTGTATACATTGATTTAATTACATCATATGTTTTCCCTCCTACCCCGCTTTCGATAAGTTTCAGGAATAAACCGTCATGCCAGATGGAGTCGAAAGCCTTCTGGAAATCTACAAAGCATGCGTAGATTTTGCTTTTGTTATGGTGAACGTGTTTGTCAATTAGGGTCTGTAGGGTGAAGATATGATCGGATGTTCTATAGTTTGGCAGGAATCCAATTTGGCTTTTACTCAAGACATTGTGCTCTTCAAGGAAGTTTATAAGTCTTTTGTTTATGATGCTACAGAATACCTTCCCCAGGTTACTACCTAAGTCCGGTGTCTAGAACCCAGGGGCGTGGGAGCGATTCGAATCGCTCAGAGGTGAAGCTGACTGGGCGCACGCCACCCCCTACAGAAATGGCGATCACGGCAGGACTCCGGCAACAGGGGTGCGATACAATAGACAATGGTTCGCACGAGCAAACCATGATGGAGGAAAGGATTTCTGATTATGTGTTTAGTAAGGTGAATATCACAAAGAAGTGGATCACCAATCTGTTAAGGGCTGGGCGTCCGGTAGATGCAGCAACTAAGTGGACAGAAGGCAGGGAGCAGAAGAAATCCTTAGAGAAGGCAGTCTGGCTGATGTGTTTCAAAAAGCAGGTCCAGCTTCTGGTCAGGCTCGTTGCAGCACAGGCAGCCGAGTTAAAGGAGTCGGCCCTGGAAATCCAGGACAAGGCTCTAGCAGGGGAGAAGTTACTGGTAGCATTGCAGGCCCTGAATCAGGAAAGGGTGCATTTAATGGGAGAACATAAGGCCAAGTTGGAATACCTACAGTGCCAAGTCACCGAAGCCAAGGGTAATGAGTTGAGGTTGCGGGAAAAGAACGCCCGCCTAGCAAGGCAAGTGAGGAAAAGGAGGGAGGATCAGTACAAGTTTGCCTTTACGTTTAAAGGGCAACAGTACACCTGGAACTGCTTACCTCAGGGCTTCCACAACAGCCCCAGCATTTTCCATCAGTGCATGGCAAACAGCTTAAAGGATTTCAGTCAGCCCAGACAGTTGGTACAATATGTGGATGACATGCTCCTGTTCACTGATTCAAGAGAGGAGCATGGCCCACTACTGGCCGAACAGCTGGAGCTGCTCGGGCAAAAGGGTTTTAAAGTAAACGCCAAGAATGTGTAGATCGGCCAGCAGGAGGTGAAATTCCTAGGCCTGACCGTACATGCTGGAGAAAGGGCCATAGATAAGGCTAGGAGAGAAGCGATACAAGAGTTACCAGTCCCCAACACAGTCACGGGTGTGAGGTCGTTTCTAGGGCTAACCGGGTACTGCAGGGACTTTATTGAAGACTATGCAGCCACAGCGGCCCCAATGCTCCGACTCCTACACAAGGGAGTGGAGTGGGCTTGGGATGAGGGTTGCCAGGCAGCATTTGTCAGGCTCAAGAAAGACCTGCAGACCGCACCAGCTCTAGGGGCCATAGATGGGGGGAAAGAGTTTTTCCTGGAGGTAGCAGCCAGCGGGGACAGCCTGAGTGCTGTGTTGCTCCAAGAGCGGCACGGCAGGCTGAGGCCGGTGGTCTACTTCTCCAGGATACTCACGGATGTGGAGAGGAGCTACTCCAACTGTGAGAGGCACCTTTTAGCCACACATTGGGCTGTGAAAAGATCGCTGATCTTCACAGGCACCTCTCCCATCACCCTCCTCACCCATCACACATCCACCCAGATGCTCCTGGATGGGAGGATCAAGGATGGAACGGTAAACAGTGCCCGCATTGCTCGCTGGACCCTGCTCCTCTCACAGATGGACCTAAAGGTGAAGGGTCTCTGCGAGCCTAAGCTCGCAGCCAACCTGGTATATCCTGGAAAAGCCCACCGGTGCTCCATAGAAGGGGTTTGGGAAGTGGACATAGGTTTATGGGCCGGGATACATCCCACAGGCTGCGAGATCTATGTGGACGGCTCCAGCACGGTATCTGCTGGCGAGCGACTCACGGGGTGTAGAGTTTATGACCCAGCGGCAGACGTTGCCCTGGCAATTAAGCTCCCCAGCGCCATGAGCGCCCAGCAGGCTGAACTGTCCGCGCTAGTGTAAGTCGTTACTCACCCCGAAATCTTCCCTACCCCATACACGATTTGCTCGGACAGCATGTTTACGTGCAATTCGTGTACAGAGTACCTGGCCATCTGGTCCCGCCGTGGATACACCTCCGCCGACGGGAGACCCCTCACAGTAAAACCCCTGCTGGAAAAGATCCTAGCAGCAGTGGGGGAGGAAGGGGAGGTTTTCATCCACAAGGTGAAGGCCCATTCCTCCACAGATCCCCGCAGTCAAGGCAACCAGCAGGCTGACATGCTCGCCAAGGCGAGTGCCTGCGCAGGCACTTTCTGGGACCCATATGGGTCCAGACCCATGTGCGGCAATCAGAGGTAGGGACGGGACACAAGGGAGTGCAGGGGTAGCTTTAGCCCCGGACCTTAAGATGGTCCAAGCCCAAGACCCCGTCCTCAAGGCGGTCCTCAGTGCAGTGACTGAGGGAAAAGGGGTAGAGGGTCCTTACGGCACAGCAACCCTCTCCGTGAAAGAGGGCATGCTGTTCTGGGGGGAACGATGGGTTGTGCCGCAGCAAGGGAATTCCTTCAACAGGCCCATGAGGGGCCAGGCGCGAGACACCCCGGGCCTGAGACCACCTGGCAATGGGTGGAACAGGCGGGATGGTGGCGGGACTCAGGGAAGATATCCGCGAGTTCTGCGCTGGCTGTCTGGTGTGCGCTGCTAATAACCCTGACCCCCCACAAAAGGAAGGTACCTATGGGACACATCAGGAGGGGAGAGGGACCATGGCAGTCGATACAGGTCGACTACATCGGGCCCCTGCCCACTGCCCAGGGAGGCTATAAGTACTGCCTAGTCCTGGTAGATGTGTTCACGAAATGGGTAGAGGCCTTCCCCTGCAGAACAGCCACAGCTCTGGGTACTGCCAGGATCCTGGTCCGGGAAGTGTTCTCGCGGTGGGGGCTACCACAGTATGTGGAGTCCGACCAAGGGAGTCACTTCACCGGACAGGTGATGCAGAATACCCTTATGCTGCTAGGCATCGAGGGGAAGTTCCATGTGGCCCACAACCCACAGTCATCAGGGATTGTGGAAAGAATAAAAGAAAGGTTGAGGAAGGAGATGGTGGACTCGCCACGTAAATGGGCCGAGGTCCTACCATTGGTTCTGATGGGGATCCGGGCCAGCCAGTTGAAAAGCATGGGGTACTCACCGTACGAGCTGATGACTGGCAGGGTTATGCAGACCCCCCACCCATGTACTAGCCCCGCTGCTCACGGAGGGTCAGCTCAGAGAGGTAAACCGGGACAGGTTCGCCCGAAATCCCTTCGAGCACCTTAAACAGGTCCACGAGCAGACGGCTGGGAACATGGGAAAGCAGCATCGGAGTAACCGATTGCTGTTAGAACCCCGAAAACAGCATGAGTGGGAGGTAGGAGATCAGGTCATGGTGAGGAACTATGCCCGAGTAGGGAGTCTGGAACCATTATACATGGGGCCCTGCAGCATTGTAGACAAAGCCAGCCGCATGGTATACGCCGTTAAGATGCCTCGGCACACCAAATGGTTCCATATTAATCAGTGTAAACTGTCTAAACCCGAAAAGAGAAAACAGCCAGTTGGGGTAGGGTCTGAGGATAGAAATCCTCAGCCTGCAGCGGGAGCGAGTTCACAGGCTGCACAGGCAGGCGCTGTGGCTTGCTTAAGGGGAGGGGCCATCCCGCTCACCGATTGGGACACTCCCCCGCTCTTCTGGGCTGCAGATGAGAAGGGACCCGAGGGCGAAAACCCCGCCCCTAACCCAGGTTTAGAGGAGGAGGGACCTGAGAGCGAAAACTCCGCCCCGGACCCAGATTTGGGACCTGAGGGCGAGGATCCCCAGCCAGCGGCAGTGATAAGCCCACAGACTGCACTGGAGGGGGCAGCGGTTCGGGATAAAGGCCCACCAGCCAAGAAAACCCCACCTGCCAAAGTCCTCAGAAGGTCCCCACGGACGCCCCAGCCAAGGAAACCATGATCACCAGCTCCCATTTTAAAGGGACAGCCTCCCGAGTTAGGGGGAAGTCCAAGGACAGAGGTCCCCAGCCGGCAGCCACAGGCTGCAAGGGACCGGCAGTACAGGACAGTGTGGCCACGCCGAAGGGAGCGGTATGCCGCAGTCCAAACAGAGATTAGCCTGGCCGCCCGGAGACAGGCGGCGGATGTACATAGTTTTACGTAAGTCTATATTGTTACGTGTGGGTGTTTAGTTTAAGTTTAAATGAGGTGATGGGTAGTTTTAATACCATAACAGTATTGTTAAGAATGTGTGTATTGTGGCGAGGTCGCGAGACTCGACTATGCTTCACCCAAGCCAGAGAATCTCCTCGGGACCTGGCTATATACTCTTGTGTCTCTTTGCAGAAAGAGGATTGCAGATTGAAGGGGGGGCGTACTCCTACTCGCCCTGCTAGGGATGAGCGTTGGAAAGCGAGACGACGTGGAGGACTCTCACATCTACGGGTGCTCGGGAGAAAAGGCTTCAGTGGTGACTGCTGGGAGCAGCGAACAAGGCACGGAGGAGCCCGCCATCTACGCCCACGAGGGAAGATGGCCCGGGTGGTTAGGATCCAACTCCACCTGATACTCCAGCCAGACCGGGTTCACCTATGGGGAGGCCTCCCTCCCCTGCCCCAGCGTATAGGTTGTGGCCTCATGGGTCGGGGTCACTGAGAGGAAACCTGACTTGTAAAGGACAGATTCCCCTGAGAAGGTGATGGTGGCTCAGAAAGCTGAGCACCGACATGGGGGACCGTACAGCTGACTGGGAACGAACGGGGAACGACACCCACCGGACGGTCACCGGGACCCAAGAAGGGACTAGCGTATGTTGGGATAAGTGGTGGGAGTCAGAACAGGGAATCTATGTCTGTATGTGGGGGTCAAAAAGGGCCTGCCCCACGGGCATATCCATCATCTTCTCTGCATCATGGCAGGATAAGGGGAAGGGGGTGGAATTGGATTCCCACCTACACACCTGCATAGTCCTACGTTACCCAGCCCCAGTCAAAGCCACTGAACTAGTGGCACGCGCCCGGAAGCCCCTGCCCACGACTCAGGCAGCAAGGACACACAGAGAGGGGTGCCCCACCACCGCCAAGGGACCAGGGAATGGGCTGGTACTAGTGCCTACGGATCAGATACTACACCAGGGGGTACACTATGCGGTAGCCTCCATGATTTTAAACCTCACCGAGGTACACTTGCCGGAGTGGTGTCCCAAAGAGACAGAGCAGCTATACCAGGCCCTGTTAAAGGACATGTTTAAGAAGTTTTACGAGTTCGATTTCGCTAATGTAGACAAAACCGAACTGTACACCACACACCGCGAGTACTTTGGTGATACGGGGAGACAAAGAAGGGGAGTATGGAATGATGTTTTTACTGCGTTTAACACAGGGTCCTCTGTCACCAACAGTCTGGATGACATAGAATTGCAGACCCAGGTAAACGGTTTAAAAACACAGTTAAGGAAGATATTAATGGATGAGAACAAAGTAGTAGGCTCGGAGTTACATGAGGACCAGGCCATGACGGTCCATTTAAAAGAAATTATAGCGGAGCTGGAGAAGCACGCAAAGACTGTAAATGCCCTCATAAGAGAGGACAGAAATGCTTCTGACCAGGCAGCGCAGAACGAGGTGTGCGTGCTGTATGGGGCATGGCTGCTGGGCGAGGGCCGCAGTAATCTGGAGGATTTAAAACAGGGTTTAGTCCCCTCCTGGATCAGTAACAAACACCTCGCAGCCCTCCATCCATTTGAGAATGCATTGAGCCCGTGCCAACTCCGGCTAGCTTCCGAAGCCTACCCGGTCCCAGTGGATTGTGGGCGGTCCAACCACACCATCATGGGAATAGTAGTAAGAATGTCGGTCATGGGTAATACAGCCCGACCCGCATCGGTATACAGGGTAGAGAACATTGGAGTCATTCAAGGGGGTGCACACATTTGTTTCACAGCGGTCCCACCTTACGTCATAAAGTGGGAGCACGCTATGACAGGTACTGACCTCTCAGGGTGCCGGAGCCGGGGAGCACACATAATCCTGTGTCCCCAGCACTTGAACGCCTATTCAAAACCACAGTGCGGGTTTAAAGCTGTTGGCGCAAAACCTATAAATTGTACCATGGAGGCAATGGCACAAGGCCATGTTCCCCCACAGGTAGCATATATAGGAGGTGGGACATATTGTGTCACCACAGGTGTGCCCCACTACCAGCATGGACAGCATAGCTGGTGTCCGGTAAGTGACAGCAGTTTCTGCTTTAAACCCGAGGCAGAAGTTCAAGTGGCCCAGGAACGAATTGTCCTCATTCCTGAACCCTCCACTGTTCACCTCACTGTAAAGGAGAATTTTACCAACCTGCAAAAGTACGTAGCGCATTTCAGCTACGAAATCCCCCCTCTCCCAGAACACCTCACCAAGATACTCAAAGCAGTTATAGTCTCACAGAAACATTTCTACATGTTAGAGCAGAAGACGGTAGAGATAGGGGCTAAGATATTGGACATTGTGATTCCACCCTGGTGGGACATTTTCAACAATATAGCGGTCCCTTCGTGGATCAGACTGGCTTCCCACATTCTCGAGGTGTGCCAGCTGGGGATAGTATTGTACCTAGTATGCAATCAGTGCAAGGGAAAAGGTCAAATACTAGAATTCCGAAACCAGAGGACCTGGAAGGAACATTATGTGAAGGTGGAGGGAGATACACCTGTTTGAGTTTTTGTATTTCTGATTAAAGATTGTTTTTTTTGTGTGTGTTGTTTTTAATAAAGATTTTCAAATGTGTTGTTAATAAAGATGTATGTGTACCAAGGCAGCACGGTGGCATAGTGGTTAGCACTGTTGCCTCACAGCGCCAGGGACCCGGGTTCAAATCCGGCCTCGGGCGACTGTCTGTGTGGAGTTTGCACATTCTCCCTGTGTTTGCGTGGGTTTCCTCCGGGTGCTCCGGTTTCCTCCCACAGTCCAAAGATGTGCAGGTTAGGTTGATTGGCTATGATAAATTGACCCTTAGTGTTAGGGGGATTAAATACGTGGGGTTACGGGGATAGGGTGGGATATGTGTTGGTGTAGGGGTTACGGGGATCGGGTGGGATATGTGTTGGTGCAGGCTCGATGGGCTGAAATGGCCTCTATCTGCACTGTGGGGTTTCTGTGATTCTGTGATTGTGAAGTGGTGCAGGGGTGTTGGACACCCTCCATGCTTGGATGTGTGTAAACGACTGTAATTATTCTATGTATGCTTATGTACACCACATTTTCGCGGAATGGGAAGTGCATGTGTCGTGGGTATTAGATAGGTAATTACAGGGGAAGGTTGGCTATGGAGGGTCGGAAATTTTGCTCACCTCATCAGGATGATACTTGAAGCGAGTTTAGTCTCAACAGGGGGGAGTGTAAGTGCAGGGTTCTCAAAATTCCCACACTCCCCAAATTATGTATCAAGGGACCCTGTTTGGACAAGTTATTAAAAACAGGGTACCCAAAATGGCTTCTGTAACCTCGTGACCAAAACTGACAGGATTTTTTTAAAGCAGGGCTCTGCAGACAGGCAGGCCCGGAGACGAAACTTAAAATGCAGGAATCTGTGAAAAGGACACTCTGGAGCCAGACGGCCAAAGTAAACACAGAATATGCATTCATTCGACTTGAAATAGATCAAGCTAGAATGGGCCTAGAATCAAGGCCATTAGGTTTCTGCATATTTAATCGGTAACAGCTCACAGTAGACATCAAGTCAGGATGGGGACAATTAAGCTTCATCCATGACAAACAACCAGGACATCGGGGCCATTACACCCGGAGACAACCACTCCACAAGTCGTTAAAATAAATGGCTGTAATCATTTAAACGAGCCTGCCAAAAGTTAGACAAAGGACTGACCTGATTTAGCGCGCAGATAAGGAGTTGAAGAACAGGTATAATTGTAGGCCCATCAGTGGCAATCGCTCTCTTATCTCTTGGCTCTTATCTCTTGCCTGTGGCCTTGGCCTGCTGCCTCTCATTCTCGTGCCCTGGCCTTGTGGTGGGCTCTCTTCTCGCTCCCCGCGCCGCTCAACAACGAAGGACGTCCATTACACCAGGTCCAAACACGGGAGGAGAACGAGACCCGAGTTTAAAACCACACAGGACACAAACGGGGCAGACGAGATGAGGTGAGACGAAGAAGAAGGTAAACTGGTAAAGGCAGAGAAGGGCAGCGGAAAGACGCATTTCGAGGCAAACAGCCTAGTTATAAGCTGGCGTTTGTCACATGGACAGTAACAGCCCGGTTAAAGAATAAACTGGCATTCGAAGCATGGATAGTGAAATCATTTAAACGGTAAAGACCGCCAATTGACCCCCGACCGTAACATTACCGCCACCGACCGCCTGAGGGAGAAGAAGAAGAAAACCCATCGCGACTCGACGACGACGGTAGCTGAGGAAAAGGAGGGTGCTTCGCATCAACAACTTCAGCGCCGCGCCCTGACACCACGTGGCAATGGGATACCCCAAAGGACAGCAAGAACGGACCCCAAAACTCACAACCGTTAAAGCAACAGGGTTTGAATCGGTGAGCATGAATTCCTGGCCCCTCATAGCTTAATCTAGTTAGGTATAGGGGGTGGGATAAGGATAAGGGGATTGTTAATGTAATTGTTTTCCCCTCGATCTGCCGCGTGTTCCCCATTCCCATATAAGTGTAACTGTTTATGCCTGTATTTCATACCAGTAATTTTCATAAGATTGTTTTATTCTGCTTTTAATAAAATTTTGGTTTTCTTACACCAAACCACTTGTCTACTCGAATTTCTGTATTGCCGCCTGTACCTAAGTCCGGTGTCTAGAACCCAGGGGCGTGGGAGCGACTCGAACCGCTCAAAGGACAGTCAGAGGTGAAGCTGACTGGTCGCATGCCACCCCCTACACTACCAACACTCACACCCACATCTCACACCTTGCACACGATGATAGCTATTCAACTATGGCAGGCACAAGGGTCATTAGTTATTAGAATGAATGTGATATGTGTGATATGTTTATGCATACATTTATTAATGGAGTTTGCAATATTTTGTGGTCTTTCATTTCACCTTTCCGCCCAGGAGGACGCTGTGATATGGCATGACACAGGGATGGTATGATGGGCATGTGGTGAGCAAAAGGGATCTGGGGTTTAAGTCATCCTTGTGTGAGGCTGGAGGACTGTTTGGAGGTGGACACTGCTCCTTGTTTAATTGAAGGTAGGAGAAGTTCTGTCAGAATATCCTTGGAGGGTAAGGCCTCCTGGTGAGAGCCCTGATATCCCTCCTCATCCCTCTACGCACATGTTCCTGTATTTCTCGCTGCCTACGCTCCCTCCACCGTAGATCCTGGAGGGTGAGGTGGCATGCCATTAATGTGGCCAAGTTTGCAGTTTGAATCTTTGAGCAATAAATGTAATTACTTTGCTCTTGCCAGAAGACTGCTGATACAAAAGAAGCTTGAAATTACTCATACAAACTGTTCCACTGAGTGAAACTGACAAGAAACCACTGAAACTAACCTGCCCTGACAGCTGCGAGTGATTAATGCTGATGCCTTTAAATAACATTGCTGGAGCCAGCTTCCTGCAGCTGCACGCCAGCTCTCCCTGTCACTGTCTGGTCAAGGTGCTAAGGTAAGTGGCAACAATGAATTTTCCAGATTGGGTGCCCAGCACGCTCACTGACGTCACGATCTGCCTGGTGTTGAAGTTCCTGATGGTACCTCGTACCGGTGGCGCAATGGGGTGGGTGCAGCATTACTGCATCAGTGCCCCATTACCACCATTTGCAGGCGCTAAGTTACTGAATTTTCCCCCCTCTGCCTCAGGCTGCACTGCTTTTCAGTTGCTTTTATTAAAATTTCAGACCTGAAAATTCGATGGTTTAATGCCTGCCATTAAGGCCGATTTTGTAGAAAAAATGGCGGCTGTTTTGCTTCCGTCCGCTTCCGGAGTTTTTTGGTAAAGGCAATTGTGCTGCCGTTGACAGCACTGGCCTCTCAAATTTAAATAAGCAGATTGTAACGTCAACTACTAACTGCAACTGCTAATTTGGATGTTCTCGCTCTCAATTACGCTATGTCCTAACCACGCACAGAAAAGCGTGCGTGAAGCAGCCCTGCAGAGATGCTGTCAACGTTTCTGAAACAGACGTACACATCTTTCAGGTAAGTTTGGATTTCAGCTTTTGGACTTAAAAAAAATATTTTATTGAAATAATGGCTTAGTGCAATAGATTTTAAAATTTTTAAAGTTTAGAGTGAGTGTAGGGACTGCTGCTGGATGCTTGCAAGGTTTCAGATTGTAAAGGAAGGCCTCTGAGAAGACAGAAGATGCTGGAAATTGTCAGCAGGTCAGCCAGCATTGGTGGAGAGAGAAAAAAAGTTAACGTCGCAGGCCAAGATGTTGCCTGACCTGCTGAGTATTTCCAGCATTTTCTGCTTTTATTTCAGATTTACAGCATCCGCTGTATTTGGCCTCCGAGAAGACCACTTTCTCACAGTCCTGGGGGGCACATGGAGAAGAAGCAGAGGCAGCAAAGGGGATAAGCTGCTCGCAGAGTGAAGTGGAAGAAGCAGAAGATGAAGAAGTAGAAGAAGGGGAAGCAGAAGGAAGGATGCAACCATGACAGCCCTTTTCTGACCGGGATATCCGGGATGGAATCATCCGCTCACGGTACCAGTGACCACAACCCCAATTCCCTTTTCAACATTTGTCCCACACCTTACCTTCCCACTGTTACTGACCATCACAGCGTCCTCTTGGCCACAATGCTGAAATGAAAGCCACCACAAAGCAAACTTTCCAATCCAACTTTATACATCTATCCATCCAATATTACATCAAGAAATCAACTAATCACATTTGTGCATTCCCTTAGTGACTGTCTTGTATGTGCTTTTGCCTATGCTACTGATGTCATGCAGTGCTACCCCAGTGGCTGCAGCTTGGCTGGTGGAAGGCTGCTGACTTTCAGTGGGGGACACTGCAGGTGACTTTGCAGGACGACCAAAAATAAAAACCAGGGTGAACCTGGTCTGGAAACTCGCTGGAACGTCATGGGGGAGCACAGCCAGAACACTTCGCACCACAACAGAGGACCTAGCCTACACTGCTGCAGAATATTGCTCTACCTCATAGTCCTGCAGCCGCCACACAAAGATCGTGGTCGTGCAGCTTAACACCACCATGAGGATGGTGTCAGCGGTGCTGTCCCACATTGCCCTGCCTGCTATTCACCGCGATGCCACCATGCTCCATGAGATGGAAAAAATCATGAGCAACATCGACCTTCCCATTCATGAAGACTTGAAAAACCCACCACGAAAGTCATTAATTTTGCGCCGGTCATTCTCGGAAACAGCAGCCAATATTCATGCAGCTGGTATCAACCCACTATCCAGACGGACGGAATCGTGGGACGCATGCAACATAAAAAACCAACACCTCATCACTGACCAATCAGACCTATGGAAAATCAGAACCATGGACAATCAGACCCATGGACAATCATCAATGTTTCAAGACCTATCCACAAACATCAATCCATGCATTTGATGTTCAACTGCAATCTGACAAGTAGGAGGTTTCTACTTAATTGTTCCACAATAGTACGCCTTTTGATTTCAGATTTTGCACTTTATACTCAAACATGTTCTAAAACTAGATCTAAGGGATTATGTCACAACACTGATGTGATTATCTAGATTTGCAACTGATGTGCATTTGCACACATTTTCATTCTAACACTTCATTTACTTATCTGGGGCAGGGGGAGCTAGAGATCCAGGCTTGGGGGGAAGGGAGCTAGAGATTGGGGCTGTGGGGGGAGGTGTGGGAGGCCGCGATCAGCAGAAGGGAGGCTGAAGGCTTCCTTTGAGGGGCTGGGGGGAGCACTCCTGCTCCTCCTGGCCCACAAGGAGTGCTGTCAAAGGCACTTATCTTCTTCAAACGGCAGCTCCCGCCTCCCTTTCCCTGCCGGGTTTTCCGAGCCCTCGGAAACCCAGATAGCAACTGTTACATTTAAACATGCTCCCAATTGCACTGTGGGAGCCTGATTTAAATATATCAATGAAGTGCCTCACCTCTCGAGGGCGGGACACTCGCACGACGCAAAACCCTCCGCTGTAAAAAAGGCAACTGGTGCGTACGCGGCGGATTGGGGATGCTTTCCCCGTTTTGAAGTTTTTAACTCCCTTCCGACCCTCTCCCACCCATTGCAGAGGGGTTAATATCTACCTTTGTAAATTTACCCGATCTTAATTTAAATGTTTGATGAGCTGGGATTCTCCCTTTCCTGTTCCCTAAACATTTACATTTCTAGATTTTGGGAGACAGTTCTGCTTCTGTATGTCTGTTCTGTCCTGTGCCGAGCTCTCTCTTAAACAAGGCAGACAGGAGCCAAGCAGTGTTAACTTGGCTTGGCTTGGCTGACACCGGAACTACAATTAGGGCTGCAGTATAAATGTAACCTAGATGGATTGAAATATCCATTGTCTTCTTCCCCACTTCCAAATTTCTTTGATGTGCTGGTTTTCAGTTTATGATTTTCTTTCTGATTTGAAAAATGACGTTAGCTCACATCATTTGTAACCAAGGGTTATCGTTCTCAGCATTTTATTCAGAAGGAGCTCCTCTTCCAGTTCCATTGATTCTTTGAAATGAAAATACCCTTCAAACAGAAGGAATTCAAAATGTTTCTTTCAAGGTTCACTTGGAAGTTGAGACTCAGTCACAAGAAACAGCATCCTCCATTGAGTAAATTATGTTTTGCTGTCAATAGAAACATTCGGAATGTTGTACCAGTATATCGCTATTATCTGGTGCTGCTGGATGGAGTTCAAACACTTGTCAGAATCTGTGCTTTTGAGTTAATTCCTATAGTTGTGTAACAAGAACATAGACAGCATATGACTTTAGAAGGTTCAATTTGTACTTCTGTAGAGGTTTTCGGGATGGTTATATTCTTTTCAAAAGTAAGAATTTCCTTTCCTTATAAGTGCCATGGCTTCCTTTTGGCGAGTTATATCACGTTGCCCATATTTAAAGTATTTGATAACATCTTTTTGCATCTACCATATTGTTAAGATTTAAGATGATAGCAATAATTATTTAAATATACCATTGAATTATATACATTAACTCTTCATACAATACTCTTATGCTATTATAAAATGCAAATATTTACCATTTGATAGCATAATAATACTGTAACAGCAGCTTTTCAAGTCTATCTCACAGCTTGTATTTCATTAACAACAATGTAATAACATAACAATAGCCTACTTACAGTTTTGTGAAATTCATTCTAGAGAGATGTTTCTTCATATCCCTGTAAAAACATGTTACCATTTTATATTTCTCGAGGACCAGGGCTGGGTAATTGGACCCATTTGCACTGGCTGTTGAAGTTGGTTTGGAAGAAAAAAATGGCGGCCGCCTCGCATCTGCCCGCTTCTGGTAGGTCCCGCAGTGGCCGCCATGTTGGGCAGGTCGGTAGCACTGCCGTTGTCTGTGCTTGCTACAGAAATGGAAATGAGGCAGATTGCGATGTCAATGAGTGTGCAACGCTGATTTAACACTCAATCTGCCATTTTGGACGTCGCCGCTCCATTTAACGCCCTCTCCTAATCACGACCAGCTGACCGTGTTTTCAGCTACAGGAAGGACCCCCTAGAAGTGCTATTTAAAGGGATCATCAACAACTTGCAGCTGACTTGCTTTTTCATTTCTACTGGGTCTGTGTAAGTTTTGTGCAACTGTTTGGAGCTTTCTAGCATTGTTTAAAGTTGGTGAGGGCACAGGGAGTGTTGCTGCAAGTGGAGAAGACCTTGCTTCTCATTTAAAGGCTTCTGCTCACATCACTTGCTCCCAGTCATGGGGGCTCTACTTGAAGTCCCCCTCATGCTCGACAAGATCCTTGCAGAGGGAGGAGGGGCAGGAGCAGTGTAAGCCAGGAGTAGTGTATTAGAAGGCTCTGCTTCACCAAGGAGGTGGTCACAGAACTCTGCCACTTCCTGCAACCAGACCTGCAGCCTCAGAGCAAGATGATGGCGGCTCTCCCAATGGCCCTCAAGGTCACCGTGGCCCTCAATTTTTTTCCAACCGGATCCATCCAGTCTGGAGCAGGAGACATAACTAACAGCTCCCAGTTCTCTGTCAATCGCTGCATCCGGGAGGTCACAAAGGCTCTGAATTCCAGGAGAAGGGACTTTATTGTCTTCTCTCTGTACAGGGAGAAGTAGGGCAAGCACGCATGTGGCTTTGCCAGGATATCAGGTTTCCCCATGCTGCAGGGCGCCATCGACTGCACACACGTGGCTTTGCGGGCACCGCATACCAATCCTGAGATGTTCCATAACCGCAAAGGCTACCACTCACTTAATGTACAGGTGGTGTCCGACCACGCCAAGTGCATCATGATGGTGAATGCCCGGTAACCTGGCAGCAGTCATGATGCCTTCATCCTGCACCAGTTCGGTGTGCCAGCGATCTTTCAGCCACGACATCAAACTCATGGGTAGCTGCTCGGAGACTAGGGCTATCCGCTCTACACCTGGCTGATGACTCCCCTCCGCAACCCCACCACTCGTGGCCAGCAATCATATAATGAGAGCCATGCTTCCACGAGAACCCTCATTGAACAGACCATCAGGGTGGTAAAGCAATGGTTTTGCTCCTTGACTGCTCGGGAGGAGCCCTCCTGTGCATGCTGGAGTGGGTGTCCCATTTCATGGTGGTCTGCTGCATGCTTCACAACTTGGCCATCATGAGGGTGCAGCCCTTGCAAGCATGGGTTTCAGGACCACCTCAGGAGGAGGAGAAGGAGGAGGAAGAGGAGGAGCAGGAAAATGAGGAGGAGGAAGAGGAGGAGGAGGAGGAGGATGGGAGGAGGCAGGCAGCAGATTCTTGTTCCGGACAGGCTGTCGTGCACGCCTCATCAGACTCCGGTTCCCATGAATGAAACCCCAGATATACCCGAGCTACCCTTTCCCCTTTCCCCTGGGCCTGGCTGCAGCCCACTTGTGCCCGTTGACTCTCCATGTTGTAGGGGTCGCAAAATCCCCTCAGCCTCCGAAGATCGGGAAATATTAATCCACATCGTGGATGAAGACCTGTGTGATTTAAATTGTCTCTGGGTTGGTCAATGTTTTAAAACATACCCAGAACTGCAAAAGGCTGCATTAAAAAGCTCATAAGCTGGGCAGCACTTGGACACTGGAATCAAAGAACTTTGTGAAAATCGCACACTTTACGATTGTACATTTTATTAAAAGATGTACTCTTGAGTTTTGGACTGTTAAAAATGGCTGAACAGACCTCATGGAAACAGAATTTAAAAGGACAGACAGGCTGTTAGCATATGAAACAGACAGGCTGTTAGCATATGAAAAAGCTCAGCGCTGCCCTGTAGTGGGTTTGAATGGAGCCCGAGCTGTCAGTCACCCTGTGGTATTGGGCGGGTCCGGTAACCTACAAGCTGTTTGTTTACACTGGGGAGTAGCCAGTTTGAATCAGCCAATCATCGGACAGCAAGCACAATGGGTTGTTTACACACATCAATTCACTGAAATTGACTCTAAGATCAAGTGCTTGAAACTGCCAGCATGAACAAAGGGACTTTGTTTGCTAAGCACTCAAGACTGTCAATCAATTGCGGTTCCAGATGACCACAGGACAATGCTTTGTTTACAAAGCAATTGAATGCTATTAGCATTTGTTTGTATATCAAGTGGACACATCCAAACTGAGGAGGAACCGTTTAAATGAATGGGAGAACACATTCAAACCACTGCAGCTTTATTCGAAAGCCATCACAGACAATGGACACATTTAAACTGCAACTTTATCCAAACCCATCCCAGACAAGTGGACAGTTTGGATCTCTTTTGTTTTAGCCCAGAAATATCAGGTCTGGGCGGGCCCCAAAAAAAGGGGTATAAAAGATAGCTTCCCAGAAGCATCTCTCTCTCTTCTCTTTTACTCTTTGGACTGCAGGTGAGCAAGGCTTCTGACCCACTAGCAAGACAATCTAGTGAGAAGTAAAGGGGTGGTAATTTAAGGGAAATGTTGCTAAGATTGTAAGATTAACATTGTAGCCATTTATCCCTCATTTTTGCCATCTGCCTTCCCCTGTTAAGCAATTTTACCGTGATTACTTTGATCGTGTGGTGTAGTTTCTTTAGCTTTAATAAAATTTGACTTTCTTACATCCAAACCATTTGTCCGTTTTAATATATCATTAATTATAAGTTCCTCCAGTCAGAACTAGAAGGAAGGTTTAGCGATTCGAAACCGCTGATTTGAATTGGTCACAGTGCAGTGGCAAAAGGCTGCCTGACCAGGTAAATTACCGTAAACCAGGTAAAGGATGCCCCCCTACAATGTGCAGATCCTGCCTCTATGCTACCCTCTAAAGTCCGCGTAGTGCCATTTTCTGAGCTGGTGTCTGTGAACGTCAGATGCAGTGATGGTGTGTCTTCTCCTCCTTCACTGTTCTCCTCCATCACATCGGGGACTGGCTGACCAGGTTGGAGTTCTTGGGTATCTGAAAATAGAAATACACAAGGGTCGGGTTGTGGTTAGAGGAGGGTTGGAAAGCAACATATCCATGCATACACCGTCAGCAGCTTGTAAGTGAGAAGAGATTGTAGGATGAGGGGAACGTGGGATGTGAGAAGAAGGATTAGGTATGAGCATACCATCATCATCAGCAATGCTTTCAACTTCCCCACTTGCCATGGACTCTGTGACTGCCCCTCCAATGATCTCCAGCACTGCTTCCTCCAGCACCATCAGGCTCTGCAAATGGGCTTTCCCTCTACCCACCTGCTGCTGCTCTCGGCAGTTATGAGCAACCTTTGCTTGCAAGAGAAAGGAAACTGTGTCAGTGAGTGTGGTGCAATGTGTTTGGGTGGTGTGCCTGCCATGGTTGAACAGCTGGCAGTGGGTGCAAGGTGTGAGATGTGGGTGTGAGTCTTGCAGCAGTGATAAGTGTGTGAGGGTGAGGTGAAGCTATGATTGTGAGGTATGAGTGGTGATTGCTGGAGATTGTTGGTAGGTGAGTGATGGGGTGTGGTGAATTGAGCAGTATGTGAGGGTTGTGGTGCAGATGTTGAGATATGGCATTTGATGATGCATTCACTCACCTTGACCACTTGTATGAGGTCATTAAACTTTTTGCGACACTGGGGACAACACTTGTCACACTGACGACTTCAGCAATCTCCTCCCACAGTCTTCTGCTGCTTTGCCTTGAAGGCCTCCTGCCCTCCTGTGGGTAGAGGACCTGATGCCGTCTTTGAACCCCTAGGACCAAGGCGTCTCGTGCCACATCTGAAAATCTCCTCACCCTTTCTCATGGCTGTTGCGCCATGGCTTTCTACACAATGACAATGAGGTGATTCTGCAACAAAGCATCTCCCCCATAAGTAGTGCAGAGAACCAAGACCAAACTTTATTGGTCAGTAGACTGCACCCGATATTGGCTACCCCTGTTCAGCGCTAAGCCAATCAGCAGTGCGTTTAGTGCTGAGATCAGCATTGCAATCATTATAATGAGCAGGCAGCACTAATTTGTTGCATTACAAGTACCGAGTCGAGTTCGATCCCAGCCACCCTGGCCACCTTCCCTCATGGAAGTAAGTGACCATTCTGTCCGTGTCCCCTGACCTACCCCCCTGTGTTACGGTAGGCCCGTTCCCTCCTGTGCAGCCATAGAGGAAGGACACCTCGGTGTCTCCTCTTTCCATGCTGCCAGTCCCGATCATCATTAGGAATAGAAGTATGATAAATTTGTTGGCCATAGCCCCTTGGTCCTCCGATCTCCTTTGGTTCCCTGCCAAAACAAAAGCGAAACAGTTACGCTCTGTGAGAGGGTTTTCCTCCACGGATCTGGTTTTGGTTATTTACACAATATTTACAGTGTTCCCTGCCACATTAACGAGCGCCCCATTTAAGAGCTCTCCCATCGGGGTCTCTTGCGGCTTGTGGTTGGCGAGTAGGGAGGCGTCCACGGCACTCTAGGCCGTGGGACCCGACTGCTCCTCCTTACCGCTCCATCCTCCGGGTCATCATCGTCCCACACCATGGGAGGAAGACCTGCACCAGGCTCATGACTGTGCCCTGGTGCCTTTTGACCTTTGTTTTCCCCTCCTTGGGGTTAAACAACTTGCACTGGTTTACATGAAACCATTTTGTGCATTTCGGGAGTTTTACTGCATATACCATGGGGCTCGCTTTATCCATGATATTATAAGGCCCCATGTACAGCGGCTCGAACGCCCCTACTCGGGCGTAATTACGGACCATTACCTGGTCTCCCACTCGTGGGTTCTAACAGCAGCCGATTTTTCTGGTGCTGGCTCCTCAGGTTACTGGCTGCTTGCCAGTGAATCTGTTTTAAAGTCTCGTACAGATTCTGGACAAACCTGTCCCGTTTTACCTCCCTGACCTGCGCTTCGGTGAGGACCGGCACCAACACATGGGTTGGGGTGCGCATAATCCTCCCGGTCATAAGCTCGTGTGAGGAGTACCCTGTGCTTCTGGAGGGGCTGGCCCGGACACCCATTAAGAACAGAGGCAAGACCTTGTCCCATCTCTGCGGGAACGGGCTTATCTCCTTCCTCAGTCTTTCTTTCAGTGTCCGGTTCCTGCGCTCCACAATCCCCGATTACTGCGGATTGTGAGCCACATGCCACTTCCCTTGTATTCCCAAGAGTTTTAAGGTGGCCTGCATCACCTGCTCCGTGTAATGGCTCCCTTGGTCGGACTCCATGACCTGTGGCAGCCCCCACCAGGAGAACACTTCCCTCACCAGGATTCTAGCTGTTGCTAGTGCCATGGCTGCTCGGCAGGGGAAGGCTTCCACTCACTTGGAAAATACGTCCACCGGGTCTAAACAGTACTTGTTGCCTGCTTTAGTGGTGGGCAGTGGTCCGATGAAATCGACCTGCAGGGACCGCCACGGCCCCTCTACCCTCCTGGTGTGTCCTATGGGGGCTTTCCTGCACTGCAGATTGGGGTTATTGGCTGCGCACACCAAACAGTGCGCACAGGAAACTCGGACATCCTCCCTAAGCTGGGGCCACCACCCTGCCTCCTCTACCCTTTGCCAGGTAGTTTCCGGCCCTGGGTGTCTCGCTCCCGGGCCCCCATGGGCCAACTGGAGGAACTCCTCTCGGTGCTGCACTGGGACTACCCACTGATCCCCTTTGAAAAGCATCCCCTCTTTGATACTAATGTCCGCTGCCCCGAACGGACCTTCTATGGACTCCCCATTCTCTCTCTTTACCAGGACGGCTTTAAGGATGTGATCCTGGGCTTGGGCCTGCTTTAAGTCTTTCCTTTCACACTCATCACCATTTGGTGGAGGGACGTTACATCTCACCATTCACTGGAACTCACTCAGACACTTTCAGAGGTGCACACAAAATCTTTCCAAGAAGGCAAAGTGGTGACAATAAAGATTTCAATACTTGACAACACATTAACAGAAGTTTTACATGAACATTGGCTAAAATACCCAAGTGCCTACCCTTGTGTGTTGTTCACAGAATCACAGAATCACAGAAACCCCACAGTGCAGATAGAGGCCATTTCGGCCCATCGAGCCTGCACCGACACATATCCCACCCTATCCCCGTAACCCCACGTATTTAATCCCCCTAACACTAAGGGTCAATTTATCATAGCCAATCAACCTAACCCGCACATCTTTGGACTAGGATTGGACTAGGATTAGGGTGAGTGTGAGGGGTGGCTAGTGAGATGGGGAAGTGATAATGTAGATAGAGAGGGATGGGTGGAGGTATAAGGTAAGTTGGTGTGAGTAAGGATGTGCAGGAGTAGGGTAGGGAAGGCAGAGTGATGGGAATGTGCTGAATTGCACAGGAGGATAAGGTTGAGTGTGGTTGTGCAGTAACGTTTCGTGATCTAATGAGGTCATTGAAAGGTTTGTGCCACTGCAGCCTGGTCCTCCCTACAACATCCCTGCTTGTGTCCTCCTGTGCAATGTGCAACCAGGCTGTGTTGGTCTCCTGGGGAGGTCCCTTCCGTCCATGGGAAGGGAAGAGGACCTCCCTGTGTGCTGTGATTCCCTCCATAAGCATATGGAGGGAGTCATGGGAGAGCCTGGGTGCAGCCGTGCACCTCTGTGCAGTGCTTGTCAGTGTTTGCAGCTCCTCAATGCTGCACAACACTGACTGCAGAACTGTCAAAATCAATTTGGACATGGCCCCTTTAAGGAAACCGGCTGATAACGCGTTATCAAATGATGTCATCAGACCCGCTTCCTATTATTTGGCCGGGAACCTCGCAGGGCAGGCTTAAGAAGCCCAATCAATGTAAAATCTTGTTGGAGGCCAGGATTGAGACAGATGCGAGGTCCCTACATGCCACGGACGGCGCCTGCCACGGACCCGCCGAGGTTGGAAAAATCCATCCCATTGTGTCCAATTCTGGGTACTGCACTTTCGGAAGGAAGTGAAGGACTTGGACAGGGTGCAGAAAAGCTTTACAAGAATGGTCCCAGGGAAGAGGGACTTCAGTTACATGGATAGACTGGAGAAGCTGGGGTTGTTCTCCTTAGAGCAGAGAAGGTTGAGAGGAGATTTGATATTTGTCCAAAATCATGAAGGGTCTGGGCAGAGTAGATAGAGAGAAACTGTTCCCATTGTCGGAAGGGTCGATAACCAGAGGACACAGATTTAAGGTGATTGGCAAAAGAACCAAAGGCGACAGGAGGAAAAACTTTTTTATGCAGCGAGTGGTTAGGATCTGGAATGCACTGCCTGAAAGGGTGGTGGAGGCAGATTCAACCATGGCTTTCAAAAGGGAATTGGATAAGTACCTGAAGGAAAAAAATTTGCAGGGCTACGGAGAAAGGGCGGTGGCGTGGGACTAGCTGAACTGTTCTTGCAGAGAGCCGGCACGGGTTTGAAGGGCCGAAGGGCCGAATGGCCTCCTTCTGTGCTGTAACCATTTTATGATTCTATGATTCTAGTCACTGGGTCAAAACCCTGGAACTCCCTCGCTAACAGCACTATGGGAGTACTTTCACCACACGGACTGCAGCAGTTCAAGAAGGCAGCTCACCACCACCTTCTCGAGGGCAATTAGGGATGGGCAATAAATGCTAACCGTGGCAGTGATGCACACATCCCATGAACAAATAAAAAAAATGTGACTTCAGCGGTAGCGCAAAATGGGTGAACGAGTCGGCAGCCCGTTTTGCGCACCATCAGATTTTCTTTGCCATTGACTTTGTAATAATTGTTTATATTTTTGTACAATATTAAGTTTACAAAAAAGATAACATTTTGTGTTAAATATAATTTCTGAACTGAATTCATCTTAACTGATCAAAGTATATAAAGTGCTCTTTGCATAATGCTAATCCTAGCAAAAATAAATTACTTCGCAGCCAGCAATCACATTCAGATTGCAGACAAAGCAATTTACTTACAAAATAATTACCTAATTATTATTCATCGTGCTAGTCACATTCTGATTCATTTATAAGGACCTTTAAAGTCAGTTTTTATTGGTATTTTAAAAACGTGTTTTTTTCAGGTGTTTTCATAGAATGGTTACAGCACGGGAGAAGGCCATTGAGCCCGTCAAGCCCGTGCCGGCTCTCTGCAAAAGCACCTCAGCTAATCCCACTCCGCCGCCCTTTCCCTGTAGCCCTGCAAATGTTTGTCTTTCAGGTACTTATCCAACTCACTTTTGAAAGCCATGATTGAGTCTGCCTCCACCACCCTTTCAGGCAGTGCATTCCAGATCATAACCACTCACTGCGTAAAAAAGCTTTTCCTCATGTCGCCTTTGGTTCTTTTGCCAATCACCTTAAATGTGTGTCCTCTGGTTCTCGAACCCTCTGCCAATGGGAACAGTTTCTCTCTATCTACTCTGTCCAGACTCCTCATGATTTTGAATACCTCTATCAAATCTCCTCTCAATCTTCTCTGCTCTAAGGAGAACAACACCAGCTTCTCCAGTCTATCCATGTAACTGAAGTCCCTCATCCCTGGAATCATTCTTGTAAATCTTTTCTGCATCCTCTCTAAGACCTTCACATCCTTCCTAAAGTGCGGTGCCCAGAATTGGACACAATATTCCAGTTGAGGCTGAATCAATGTTTTATACAGGTTCATCATAATTTCCATGCTTTTGAACTGTATACCTCTATTCATGAAGCCCAGAATCCCGTATGCTTTTTTAACTGCTTTCTCAACCTGCCCTGCCACCTTCAACGATTTGTGCACATATACCCCCAGGTCTCTCTGTTCATGCACCCATTTTAGGATTGTACCCTTTAGTTTATATTTCCTCTCCTCACTCTTTCTACCAAAATGTATCACTTCACACTTTTCTGCATTAAATTTCATCTGCCATGTGTCCACCCATTCCACCAGCCTGTCTATGTCCTCATGATGTCTATCACTATCCTCCTCACTGTTCACCATACTTCCAAGTTTTGTGTCACCTACAAATTTTGAAATTGTGCCCTATACACCCACATCCAAGTCATTAATATATATCAAGAAAAGCAGTGGTCCTAGTACTGACCCCGAGGGAACACCACTGTATACCTCCCTCCAGTCCGAAAAACAACCGTTCACCACTACTCTCTGTTTCCTGTCACTTAGCCAATTTTGTATCCATGCTGCCACTGTCCCTTTTATTCCATGGGCTTTAACTTTGCTGGCAAGTTTATTATGTGGCACTTTGCTGAACGCCTTTTGGAAATCCATATACACCACGTCAACCGCATTGCCCTCATCAACCCTCTCTGCTACCTCATCAAAAAACTCGATGAAGTTGGTTAAACACGATTTGCCTTTAACAAATCCATGCTGGCTTTCCTTAATTAATCCACACTTGTCCAAGTGACTGCTAATTTTCCAAGCTATGCCCTCTGCCTCCATGCGTAGGTCTCCTTTTAGGTCCCTAATCTACCCCACCCCCGCTCTTACTACCCGTTTACTATTTATATGCCTATAGAAGACTTTTGGATTCCCTTTTATGTTAGCTGCCATTCTATTCTCATATCCTCTCTTTGCCCCATTTATTTATTTTTTCACTTCTCCTCTGAACTTTGCCTTCCTATGGCCAGTGCTTTGTCTTTGCAGAACTGAGGGAGCACTACACTGTCGGAGGCGTCGTCTTTCGGATGAGACATTAAAAACTGAAGCCCCATCTGACCTTTCAGTTGGACGTAGAAGATCCCATGGCACTATTTCGAATAAGGGCAGGGGAATTTTCTCCAGTGTCCTGGTCAATATTTATCCATCGACCAACATCACTAAAACAGATTATCTGGTTATTAAAACATTGCTGTCTGTGGGAGCTTGCTGTGCACAAATTGGATGCTGAGCTTCCTACATTACAACAGTGACTACAATTCAAAAGTACTTCATTGGCTGTAAAGTGTAAAGAGGGCATGAAAAGTGCTAAATGTAACTTAAATGCTAGATGTTGGCACATTCTGCTCCTGTAGTTTAAAGTGAATGGAATGAAAATTGAGCAGGTTCTATAAAAGGCAGGCAATCTGCTCCACCAGATTACTGCCCAGGCAGTGAAGATGAAAATCTACCCGAATGAATCCAGTTTCTGTGGCATACGTTTAAACCTCAGATATGAAAGATCGTGACTGAGACTGTACCACAAAGTCCTTATCCAGTCAATCTGATGAAATGAAAAACTTAGAGCACCGTGTTTAAGCTTACAAATTGAGAATCCATCAGGAACAAGAAAAGCTGGGAACAGTCCAAAAATTAGAAATATTTGGCATATATTGTTCTTGGAAAAGTTGCTAATTCTTTACAATGTTTTTTTTTACCAACAGCTGTTGTTTTAGTTGTATCACAGCCAGATCCTTTCATCCGTCAATTTACACTAGAATGAAAGCAAGTAAGAACATAAGGCTAAACAAAAATAGTCAGAAATTTGTCTCTAAGAAGGATTTCTGTCAGTACAAATAACAAAAATGCCTCTTCCATCTGTTGAGTATGCTTTTGCCAGATTGCAGTTATGGATGCTTTTAGCCTACAATTAATTTCAAAATTATATTTCTTTAAGCAAGCTATCATATGAAAATGCAAAGTGTTAATTACATCTACAACTACCATTTCCTATGTAGCCACTTAGACTGTAAAACAAATCCAAGATTCCTTCCCACCCACCCCCGCCATGTCCTCCACGCCCCATTCCTCACCACCCGCCCACCCCGTGGGGATTGTTGGGATGAAAATGGGGATAAAGTCACAATTAGTACCATAAACAATGAAGGAGGAATTTTTCATACAGAAGATTATTAGAATAAGATGTGGTTTACCATAACTGGTTACTGAAGCTGAGTCAATCACACACCTTGGCCGGAATTTTACCGGCACTCAGATTGCGGGTTTGGAGGTGGGTCTGCTGTCAAAATCAAAAAGATTGACGGCGGGTCGGTGTGCCGCTGTAAACCCGCCTCCTTGTCAGTTTCCCAAGTGCTGGGTCTATCATTCCTGAACAGACCTGACACCAAGCGGCGGGTCAGCCAGTTTAGATACTTAAAAGCTTGTTAAAAGGTAGTTAAGCAGGATTTTGCCATGTACTTACCATTTTACCAGGATTTTAACAAGTTTCCCAGAATGCGGGGATCACGTCAGGTAAGGAGGTTGGGTGTTGTGTCAGCATGGAATGATTTACTAACCTGACAGCTGCAAATGGTCTATGAAAGCTCCCATTTCATAGGTCTTCACTTTCCAAGGTTAGGAGTTGTTGCTTACTGCATTTAGAAGACAGATTCAGCTTTATGCAGCTAGCAAGTATTTGGAGCAAACTCTCTATCCAGTGTCACCTCATTGGAACAACCCCTCACCATTGACAGATCGCTTCTGCTATCTCAACCTCACCTGCCATTTATCACATCAGCATTGGTGCCCTTGAAAAAATCTCACCTTGGTCCTTAGATTCCCAACACAATCAGCCCCAACACCAGCAGCACCAGGCACACCAGCAGCACCAACATCCACACCAACCTTCTCCACAATCAACTGCTGCTGCACAGGACACAGGGCATCATCACCCGTGCACATTGCTGCCCAGGATGCCAGCGATGGCCTCACCATGTCCAGATTTACTTCACTTGACACTGTACCACATGATGCACCAATTGGCACCAAGCCACACCAGCACCATAAAGCATCCCTACAATGCCCAAGCCATTCCTTTCACACTCATCACCATCACCTGGGACGTTATGTCTCACCATTCTTTGGAACTCTCTAAGACACTTTCAAAGGTGCACACAAATCTGTCCAAGAAGGCAAAGTGGTGAAAATAAAGGTTTCAATGCTTGACAACACATTAACAGAAATTTTACATGAACATTTGCTAAAGCACCCAAGTGCCTACCCTTGTGTGTTGTTAGTTTGAATGATTGGACAAGGATAAGGGTACGTGTGAGTAGTGGCTAGTGAGATGGGGAAGTGATAATGTAGATAGAGAGGGATGGGTGGAGGTGCAAGGTAAGTTGGTGTGAGTAAGGATGTGCAGGAGTAGAGTAAGGAAGGCAGAGTGATGGGGATGTGATGAGTGGCACAGCAGGATGAGGTTGAGTGTGGCTTTGCAGTAACATTTTGTGATATACTGAGATCATTGAAAGGTTTGCGCCACTGCAGCCTGGTCCTCCTGACCACATCCATGCATGTACCCTCCTGTGCAATGTGCAACCAGGCTGCGTTGGTGTCCTGGGGAGGTCTCTTCCACCCATTGGAAGGGAAGAGAACCTCCCTGCATGCTGTGACTACCTCCATAAGCATATGGAGGGAGTCATGGGAGAGTCTGGGTGCAGCCATGCACCTTTGTACAGTGCTTGTCAGTGTTCGCAACACCTCAATGCTGTAGAACACTGGCAGCACAACTGTCAAAATGAATGTGGACATGGCCCCTTTAAGGAAACCAGCTGATGACATGTCATCAAATGACGTCATCAGACGTGCTTCCTTTTAATTGTGCGGGAGCCCTCACATGGCAGGCTTAACAAGCCCAATCAGGGTAAAATCACTTGAAGGAGGCGGGATGAAGACAGGAGTGGGATTTGAGACCGCTGTTTGCTCCGGCCACACCGGACTCACCACAGCTGGCGAAATTGCGGCCCTTAAGTGGGAATTAAATCAACATTTGAAGAAAAAAAATGAAAGGATATGGGAAAGAGCAGGGAAATGTATTTGAATATCTAGCTCTGGCATGGCTACAATGAGTCAACATTTCTATAATTGTATGGAATGAAGGTAAAATATCCTCTGTTTGGTCAGACAGCTCAGCTACCCTCCAAACTGAGATACTGATAAACAGGTTTTGTTGTACACTACTATATTCTTAAGTTCAATCAATAACAATGTCGAACAATCTAATTCTGCTCTGACAATCCCCTCTACCTAATCTCAAAACACAAGGAACACTTCCTAGACACCAGCATAAAGATTGCAGCACCTACAATGCACTTTACTGGATCACTATCACAGGAAGACTTCTTTCACCCAGGATTTGGCAGTTCTAGTGGATGAGGGTGAATTGGCAAAACCCAGTTTAGTTTGCAGTTTTTGTAGATCTCAGATACATCTGCAGAGATGGGAGATTCTGGCCCTGATAATTATGGGGGGGGGGGCAGAGAGGGAGTTGGGGGGTTGGGGGGGCGGTGGGTGGGAGGCTGGAAGGGGGGGTGTGGTGGAAGGGCGAGGGCAGTTTAGTGGTGGGGTATCCCGGAAGATCAGATAATGCTCAATCTCTGACATATTGGTGTATTAATAGACAATACAGTGTGACAGTAAAAACAACAAAATGAATGTTATCATTCAAAGTGGCATATTTCATTTGATGGCAACTCAACATTAAAATTACGAACACTCTGGTATATTTAAAAATTTATATTCTTTAGATACTTGATATTTGCATTTCTCCCTTTGTGAATGATGATAGCATGAAGGGTTGTGGCTAGTTTTCTGGGTAATATGCCTCATTATCAATCTCAATAAGACATTTCGTGCTCTACCAGCATACCATTTTCATTTAATGTACTCTCTAAAACTTGTGGTCTTTCAGATCATAGTAGCCAAATTTCCAAAAGTAAAAGGGAAAGGTTTGTGATGTGCACTGGACAATAATATATAATTCAGCAACAAACTTAGATAGTAGCACACAGATATTGAACCCATAGCAATCTTATCATTAATGCAGCAACTGAAGTTGGCAACAGACTACAAAGTATCCATCACTAAGAATTAAATATGATCAATTGAACTAAATGATATGCTGCCTGGAGGTTGTAAACCTGTAAAACTGAAGTCATTGCCTATATTTAACTCTTCTTGTCTCCAAGGATTTTGGAGGCCATTAGTGAGGTAACATATGAGGAGCAGGTCAATTGACACATAATATATTACATTTAAGATTGCTTGCAGATAAAAATTGATGGGCAAAGTAACTTAAAGAAGCTAAAACCAATAAATACACCTGTGGAAAGCAGTTTGAAACAATTATTTACCAGTTTATAATGGATACTTCACATTTTAAACCTTATGAATTACACATGGCTCCTATGGTAAGTAGTAAGTAGATGACGGTACATTCTATTTTTGGAATAAAATTCATTAATTTCTAATGAAGCGGGAACAGGATATGTCACTATTATACTGCGTAGATCTAAGTCTAATTTAGATAATGTCATTCTGACACTTTTTGTTAGTCTAGCTTTCCATCATCCACACTGCTTTCATTTATGTATAAATTGCATTCATAAATAAGCTTCACCCAGACCTGTCAATCAGTGAATATGGATTTCTCCAGAAGCTGTCAGTAAATCAGGACCTCATTTTGTAGAATTCCAGTTAAAGCACATGCAAGTGCCCAAAACGTTTAGCACATTATATTCCATTTGAACCTCTGCATTTATTTCATCTTGATCATTTAATACGCCATCAGCAACTATTCCATGTATTTTCCCTGAGATTGGTACTTTTCTACGTAAACAATCAAATGTAACAGGTGTAAAAGCAAAACAAGGATTTGTTAGAATGTATTAATATATATCCTGTACAAACAGGATATAGAACTAGAGACTGACTTTCTGCTCCCAGGAGGCGGGTTGGCACTTTAAATATGATAATGCGGCTGGAAGGCTCGGATTTAACCTGCTGTGCAGGTTTAACTGTGGCCGGCTGGGGTTCTCGGCCCCGGGAATAGAAAACACAACAAAGGTTGGAAACCAGAAATAAATACTAGAAATGCACAGCAGAAATGGTTGGTTAAAACTTTGAGCAGGAAGCTTCATCAGAACTGGACTACAAATTCCTTCTAAGTTCTTTTCTAGAATTAATACTGAGACAGTATTTTGCTGTCAAATTATTCCAGTCAGTCCTTATAAAAGCACTGCTACAACTAACAATGTAACACTTAGGCTAGTCCTAAATTTGACAATATTAGGACACCATTATAGAATTAAACTGCCTGTTTGGAAGTAAAATAATTGGAAATTGCAGATGTTTTAGCCATAATCTTCCAAAGCTCTCTTGATTTTTGTCCCTTCAGAATGGAAAATTGCAAATGTAACTCCATTATTTAAGAAAAGTGAGAGAGAAAAAAACAGGAAAGCACAGACCTGTTAGTCTAACATCTGTTGTGGGAAAGTTATTGGAATCTATAATTAAGGGCAGGATGACTGGGCACTTGGAGACATTTGAGCTGATTAGAGAAGGCCAACATGAATTTGTAAAGGGTAGATCATGTATAATGAACAGAATTGAATTTTTTGAGGAAGTAACTAAAGTGGTAGACAGAGGAATGTCTATGGATGTAGTTTATATGGACTTCTAGAAAGTATTCGATAAGGTGCAGTTTGCTGTCAAATTATTCCAGTCAGTCCTTATAAAAGCACTGCTACAACTAATGATGTAACACTTAGGCTTGTCCTAAATTTGACAATATTAGGACACCTCATGAGGTGTAGGTGAGGTTTTAAATGAATATTTTGCGTCTGTGTTCACTATGGAGAAGGATGATGTAGGCATAGAAATCAGGCAGGGGAATTGTGGTATACTTGAACAAATTAGCATTGAGAGGGAGGAGGTACTAGTGATTTTAGCGGGCTTAAAAATGGATAAATCCCCAGGCCCAGACGAGATGTATCCCAGGCTGCTGTGTGAGGCAAGGGAGGAGATTGCAGGGGCTCTGACACAAATTTTCAGATTCTCTCTGGCCACAGGGGAGGTGCCAGAGGACTGGAGGACAGCTAATGTAGTACCATTATTCAAGAAGGGTAGTAGGGATAAACCAGGGAATTACAGGCCAGTGAGCCTAACATCAGTGGTAGGGAAATTATTAGAAAAAATTCTGAGGGACAGAATTAGTCTCCACTTGGAGAGGCAAGGATTAATCAAGGATAGTCAGCATGGCTTTGTCAGGGGGAGATCATGTCTAACCAATTTGATTGAATTTTTTGAGGGGGTGACTAGGTGCGTGGATGAGGGTAGTACAGTTGATGTAGTCTACATGGACTTCAGTAAGGCTTTTGACAAAGTCCCGCATGGGAGACTGGTCAAGAAGGTAAGAGCCCATGGAATCCAGGGCAATTTGGCACATTGGATCCAAAATTGGCTTAGTGGCAGGAGGCAGAGGGTGATGGTTGAAGGTTGTTTTTGTGACTGGAAGCCTGTGTCCAGTGGTGTACCACAGGGATTGGTGCTGGGTCCCTTGCTGTTTGTAGTGTACGTTAATGATTTAGATATGAATGTAGGAGGTATGATCAGTAAGTTCGCAGATGACACGAAAATTGGTGGAGTGGTAAATAGCGAGGAGGGAAGCCTCAGGCTACAGGACAATATAGATGGGTTGGTCAGATGGGCAGAACAGTGGCAAAAGGAATTTAACCCTGAAAAGTGTGAGGTGATGCATTTTGGGAGGACTAACAAGGCAAGGGAATACACAATGAATGGTAGGACCCTAGGAGGGACAGAGGATCAGAGGGACCTTGGTGTGCATGTACATAGATCCCTGAAGGCAGCAGGACAGCTGCTGGGACTAGGGACAGGGTCACTGGCAAGGCTTGGAAGCTAAGCAGAGCCAGGCCTGGTTAGTACCTGGAGGGGTGACCATCAGGGAAGACCAGGTGCAGAAGGTTACGGAAGGAGCCCCGAGGAGGGGCGGTTGGTGAGAAGGTCACGGAAGGAGCCCCAGGAGGGGCGGCTGGTGAGCAGGCCCGGGCGTTGGGCTGAAGATTGTCGGACAGGAGGAATGGTGGAAATGGAATGGCGGCGCGCACAGACGCAGCGGCTTTGCTTCTCCCAGGACGGTGCTATTTACGTTTAATGTTAATGTTATTTGTACTGGACTCATGGGAGCTTGCAAGATCACATTTCATTGTACAATGACAATAAAGTTGAATTATTATTATTATTAAGAAGGCATATGAGATACTTGCCTTCATTAGCCGAGGCATAGAATATAAGAGCAGGGAGGTTATGATGGAGCTGTACAAAACGCTAGTTAGGCCACAGCTGGAATACTGTGTGCAGTTCTGGTCACCACAGTATAGGAAGGATGTGATTGCATTGAAGAGGGTGCAGAGGAGAATGTTACCTGGGCTGGAGCGTTTCAGCTATGAAGAGAGACTGGACAGGCTGGGGTTGTTTTCCTTGGAGCAGAGAAGGCTGAGGGGGGACCTGATTGAGGTGTACAAAATTATGAGGGGCATAGATAGGGTAGATAGAAAATAGCTTTTCCCCTTACTAGAGGGGTCATTAACCAGGGGGCATAGTTTCAAGGTAAGGGGCAGGCGGTTTAGAGGGGATTTGAGGAAAAACCTTTTCACCCAGAGGGTTGTTGGAATCTGGAACTCACTGCCTGAAAAGGTGGTAGAGGCAGGACCCCTCACAACATTCAAGAAGCATTTAGATGAGCACTTGAAACGCCATAGCATACAAGGCTACAGACCAAGTGCTGGAAAATGGGATTAGAATAGATAGGGCTTGATGGCCGGCACGGACATGATGGGCCGAAGGGCGTCTTTCTGTGCTGTATAACTCTATCACTCTGTGATTAAGGTTCCACATAAGAGACTGTCAGCTAAAATTAAAGCTCATGGAATTGAAGGCAAATTATTGACCTGGTTAGGAGATTGGTTAGGCGGTAGAAGACAGAGCGTAGGGATAATGGTTATGTACTAGAATTGGAAGGAAGTGACTAGTGGTGTCCCACAAGGATCTGTGCTGGGGCCTCAACTATTCACTGTATTTATTAATGACTTAGATAACACAATAGAGAGCCATATATCCAAGTTTGCCGATGACACAAAGATTGGTGGCATAGTAAGTAGTGTAGACGGGAGCATAAAATTACAAAGAGACATTGATAGATTAAGTCAATGGGTAAAACTGTGGCAGATAGATTTCAACACAGGTATGTGTGAGGTCATTCATTTTGGACAATATAAAGGATAGATTCAAGTATTATTTAAATGGCAAAAAGCTGGCAACAGTGGAGGACACTTAGGAAATATCAATGGGATTAGACAAAGGCAACATGGATTTATGAAAGGGAAATCATGTTTGTCAAACCGACTGGAGTTTTTTGAGGATGTAACTGGTAGAATAGATAAGGGAGAACCAGTGGATGTGGTGTAATTGGATTTTCAGAAGGCCTTTGATAAAGTCCCACATAAGAGTTTAATGTGCAAAATTAAAGCACATGGGATTGGGGGTAATATATTGGCATGGATTGAAAATTGGTTAACAGACAGGAAACAGAGAGTAGGAATAAATGGATCTTTTTCGGGGTGGCAGGTGGTGACTAGTGGGGTACCGCAGGGATCAGTGCTTGGGCCCCAGCTATTCACAATATATATCAATGATTTGGATGAGTGAACCAAATGTAATATCTCCAAGTTTGCTGACGACCTGAAATTAGGTGGGATTGTGAGTTGTGAGGAGGATGCAAAGAGGCTTCAAGGCGATTTAGACAAGTTGAGTGAGTGGGCAAATACATGGCAGATGCAGCATAACATGGATAAATGTAAAGTTATCCACTTCGGTAGGAAAAACAGAAAGGCAGAGTATTATTTAAATGGTGATAGATTGGGAAATGTTGATGTACAAAGGGACCTGGGTGTCCTTGTACACCAGTTACAGAAAGCAAACATGCAGGTGCAGCAAGCAGTTAGGAAGGCAAATAGTATGTTGGCCTTCATTGCAAGAGGATTTGAGTACAGGAGCAAGAATGTCTTACTACAGTTATACAGGGCCTTGGTGAGACCACACCTGGAGTACTGTGTGCTGTTTTGGTCTCCTTACCTAAGAAAGGATATACTTGCCATAGAAGGAGTGCAGCAAAGGTTCACTAGACTGATTCCTGGGATGGCAGGACTGCCGTATGAGGAGAGATTGGGTCGACTAGGCCTGTATTCACTAGAGTTTAGAAGAATGAGAGGGGAACTCATTGAAACATATAAAATTCTGACAGGGCTAGACAGACTAGATGCAGGGAGGATGTTTCCCCTGGCTGTGTGGTCTAGAACGAAGAGTCACAGTCTCAGGATATGGGGTAGGACATTTAGGACTGAGATGAGGAGAAATTTCTTCACTCAGAGGGTGGTGTACCTGTGGAATTCTCTACCACAGAAGGCTGTGGAGGCCAAGTCACTGAATATATTTAAGAAGGAGATAGAAAGATTTCTAGACACAAAAGGCATCAAGTGGTATGGGGAGAGAGCAGGAATATGGTATTGAGATAGAGGATCAGCCATGATCATATTGAATGGTGGAGCAGGCTCGAAGGGATGAATAGCCTACTCCTGCTCCTATTTTTCTATGTTTCCTATTTTTCTAAAGAGATTTAGGGGTCCATGTACACAGATCACTAATATACAGTGGACAGGTCCAAAAAATAATCAAAAAGGCTAATGGAATGTTAGCCTTTATAACTAGAGGGCTAGAATATAAAGGGAAGGAGGTTTTGCTATACAAAGTGCTGGTTAGGCCACATCTGAATTACTGTGTACAGTTTTGGCCATTCCACCTTAGAATGGATATATTGGCCTTGGAAGGAATGCAGCGCAGATTCAGGGTTCTCAGGGCTCCAAGGGTTAGATTACATAAACTAGGCTTGTATTTCCTGAAATATAGAAGGTTAAGGGGTGATTTGGTGGAGGTTTAAGAGATTTTGAAAGGAATTGATAGGGTAGATGGAGATAAACTTTTTCTGCTGGTGGGGGAGTCTCGGACAATGGGACATAGCCTTAAAATCAGAGCCAGGCTAATCAGGAGAAAAGTTAGGAAACACTTCTTCATGCAAAGGATGGTAAATGTTATGGAACACTCTCCTACAAAAAAGCAGTAGATAATAGCTCAATTAATAATTTTAAATCTGAGATCGGTAGATTTTTGCGAGACAAGGGTATAAAAGGATATGGAGCCAGGGCGGGTGGATGGAGTTAGGATACGGATCTCATTGAATGGTGGAACAGGCTCGAGGGGCTGAATTACCTATTCCTGTTCCCATGCCCTTTTGTTCCTATTTGGAAACAGATGATTTCTATTTATGTCTGCCAGTATATATTCCAAGCATTGGATGGTTCAAAAGAGTCAATATTGTTATCAGTAATTAATTCTACTGAGTCAAACAAGGGGGCGGGTGGTTTCCAGCTGTGGAAAATCATTTCTTTGCACTAATAAAGCTAAAGTTGAGCCAGGAGCTCTTTACTTTTGGTCTAAAAAAATGATGTACTGTCTTCAGTTAAAATAACGTAAGCAAGTACCTCTATTTGTAAAGCAATAAGCCAGGGTTTTTTCACATCTGCTGTCACCAGCCTGTGACTTTCTTCTCCCAGTTTTAAAACATGAAGAAAATCGTGGGCTGACTAGCACTGAAGTGGAAAACCCCAGCCTAAATCACTGTTACTTCTTCCAATGATTTTACATAGGAGACCAGGACATATATGTGAAAAACTGACCTGCATTCAAACATCTCCTGCAAAAGCTTCTGGTTTGGATACTTGTTTGATGCTAATGAATCACATTTCAAATTGAATTTAGGTAATCTTTATAAACAATTTCCTGATATCAGTTTCAGTCTGGGCTATTAGTCTATGTTTGGAAGTGATATGGTTGAACTGGTCACTATGGGTCTCTCTCTGTGCACAGGTAGATCTTTAAGCAAGGTTGACCATCTCTCTCAAATTAGGCCAGTTATGTGGAGGTACTCCCTCATCAGTTTTTGCATTACAATGAAACCCCATTGCTCTGGATCTCATATGTTCTTAAATAGCATGTAAAAACCCTTAGTACTTGTTAGCCATGCACTTTGCACATAATCATGCCACTTGTAGAAGATTATGCAAGGAGTGGACCCACTGCGTTTGAACTGGTAAGTACAAAGTCTCTGCCTAAGGCTTTTCAAGAACATTCTGAAACTATGGGTCTCAAAAATGGATGCAAATGCAATATTTTTCCTTCTCCTGCCAAAGAACATCTGTTAGCTTCAAACAGATCTTGAGGGTGTTATTTCCTTTCTTTGCCTAGAGCTAAAAACAATAGGCTTCTTTTTGATTTAAATTGAAGGATTATCCCATAAGGGAGCTAAAAATGTCAGATCTATAGAACTTTAATCTTCAGAAAACTCCCAATCTCTTGGCAAATCATCTGTGAGGGAAAAACCATGAGACTTGTAATCTTGTTGCCATAGATCTTTTGCTTTTCAAGGAATGATATTTTGCTGTTCAATCAGAAGGCAGTAGATACTGGGTCGGTTTTCATTGCTTTCGCCTGGCATTAATGAGGCAGTAATGGCCTCAAAATGGGGTTGGTAGCCTTACTGCCCCATTAACACCAGTGATGTAGCCAGCTTCACTTTGAAAGGGGCCTACCACCGGGTGTCCAAAGTGCATGCCTGCTGCCCGTAATATGTTCCTTTTAAAATGGAAATCATGGTCCTATGATGTCACTAGGACCCCGAATGCCATTTTTGGTCAGAATTGGTTGGAGCCTGTGGTGAGTCATGGCCCCACAATTTTGAGGTCCCGGCCTCATTAAAATTTGACAGGCAAGCTAGGGGGCGCCAAACAGGCATCACGATGCATCTTGTTGGATTGTGGCCTCAAGATTGGGCCAAGGTAGCCAGGAGCAAAGTAAGTTGCAGGGGGAGAGGAGTGGATCACGATTAGAGTGGGTGTAGGTCTCGGGGCAATGGGGCCCAGAGAATTTTTGCGGGCCCTGGAGGGGGCACAGGCTGTGACCAAACATGATAATCGGGGTCCAATTTTTAAACACATTTTTAAAATAGTTTTTATGGGATGTGGGCGTCGCTGGCAAGGCCAGCATTTATTGCCCATCACTAATTGCCCTTGAGAAGGTGGTGGTGAGCCGCCTTCTTGAACCGCTGCAGTCATGTGGTGAAGGTACTCTCACAGTGCTGTTAGGTAGGGAGTTCCAGGATTTTGACCCAGCGACGATGAAGAATCGGCGATATACTTCTAAGTCAGGATGATGTGTGACTTGGAGGGTGTTAAGTCTGTGTGTTCTAGTTATTGTTAATAAGAATCACTGCACACAGACCACAAGAGTAAATTCAACAGGTCTTTACTAGTCGGAGGTCAGGCTGAACTGCCCAATAAATCATTACACAGCACTTATATACCGGTGTGGTCACCACCGGTATTACAGTATACAGCAGCCAAGATAAAGTAGTGCATCTCTTAAAATAGTTCTCTTAAAGGTGGAACGGTTACATACACCACAATCCTCCCTTTTTAGCTTAACAGTATATATTCCCCATTAAACATAACATAGTAACATATATACACAACTTCATGTAAAAACAGTTCACAGATTCAGTCTCTGAGGAGGCCTCCTGATCCGAGACGGATAACGCCTTTCAGGGGTCTCTGGTTCTCGTTGCTGGGGTGACTCATCTAGTCGATCCCCTATGGATAGGACATCATCATCAGGTATATTCACTTCTGAGGTAGATGCTTCAGGTTCACTAACTTCCTCCACGGTTGTCTCTGTCGTAACCATGGGCTCGACCCTTGTTCTCGATCCCACCAGTTGGTCAGCATGACGTCGCATTACATTTTCACCAACATCTACCGTGTACATCAGGGGTCCTTGTCTGGCCCGAATTGTTCCAGATTGCCATTTCTCGTTTTTATAGTCCCTGGCTAACACCGGTTGTCCTATTTCAAAACTCCGAGTGGGCTTGTTATTGATATGCTGGAACTGTTTGTTTTCGACTTCCCTCCGCACATTTGGTTTTAACAAGTCCAACCTGGACCGCAACCTCCTGTTATAGAACATCATGGCAGGACTTTGGTTTGTTGTTGCATGGGTGGCGTTTCAATATGCCAGTAGGAAATTGTCCACCTTGTGTTGCAGTGGAATCTGATCTTCGCTCATGGCCTTTATTGCCTTTTTGAACGTCTGTACAAACCTCTCGGCCAGCCCATTCGTAGCTGGATGATATGGGGCAGAGGTATAATGTTTCACCCCATTCTTCTTCAGGAATTTCTGGAATTCCTCTGACACGAACTGTGGTCCGTTGTCTGAACATATTTGCTCTGGCAATCCATTTCTTGCAAATATCGTTCTTAGCACCGCGATCGTCTTCTCCGAGGTAGTGGTAGTCATTTTAATCACTTCTGGCCATTTAGAATGTGCGTCCACCGCAATTAAAAACATGGAATCCATGAATGGACCAGCAAAGTCAATATGTACACGTTGCCATGGGGTTGAAGGCTATTCCCATGGATGCAGCGGTGCAATTGGAGGTGCATTTTGGACTTTTTGGCACCCTGAGCAGCTTTTCGTCAGATCCTCTATCTGTTGGTCGATACCCGGCCACCACACATAAGCCCTAGCAAGGCTTTTCATCTTGACTCCCCCCAGATGACCTTCATGTAGTTCTTTTAGAACTCTCTCTCTTAACTTAGGAGGGATAATCACCCTTGTTCCATACATCAATGTTCCCTGACAGATGGACAGCTGTTCTCGTCTTGCTGAGAATGCCGGTAACAGTGGATCACCATGGGCTGGCCATCCCTTTACTGTCAATTCGTAGACCCGGGACAGTGTCGGGTCATTCCTAGTCTCCCTTTCAATATTTGCATTGGTGACAGGTAAACATTCAATGATGGTCGAGTGAAATAACTCCACCGGGTCAACCGTCGGTGCCTCCTCCTCAGTAGGTAGTGGCAGGCGCGACAGCCCATCAGCATTACCATGCTGCTTTGTACCTTTGAATTCTATCTGATATTGATGTGCCCCTAGGAAAAGGGACCATCTCTGGAGCCTCTGTGCTGTCATCACCGAAACACCCTTCTTAGGGTTAAAAATGGATACCAACGGCTGGTGGTCTGTCAGCAGTGTAAACTTCTGGCCCTGCAGGTAATGATTAAACTTCTTTACTCCCCACACAAGGCTGAGAGCCTCCCTATCTATCTGAGCATAGTTGCGCTCAGCGGAGGTCAATGATCTGGATGCAAATGCGACTGGCCTTTCCAAGCCATTTGGCAACTTGTGTGAGAGTACTGCTCCAATACCATAAGGAGAAGCATCACAAGCTAACCGAATAGGTAGCGTTGGGTTGAAGTGAGCCAACACTTCCTCTGAGGTGATCAATGCCTTGCTTTTGCGAAAGGCCTTCTTACAGTCCTCGCTCCACTTCCATGGTACTTCTTTCTGCAAAAGAGCGTTCAGCGGGTGCAGCACCGTGGATAGATTTGGCAGAAACTTATGGTAATAGTTAATCAACCCTAGGAACGACCTCAACTGGGATACATTTTCCGGAGCGGGAGCCTTCACAACAGCTTCGATCTTGTCAGGTGACTTGTGCAGCCCCTCCTGGTCAATGACATGACCACAGTACGAGATCCGTTTCTGAAAGAACTCACATTTCTGGCGATTAACTCGAAGTCCATATTCCTTCAATCTGGTGAGCACCAGTTTCAAATTTGCAAGGTGTTCCTCATCGTCATCTCCTGTAATCAGGATATCGTCCAAGTAACATTGAGTACTTGGAATTCCCTGTAATACCTGCTCCATGGCCCTCTGCCAAATTGCTGGAGCCGAAGCCACTCCAAAAACCAGTCTATTATATCGATACAAGCCTCTGTGCGTGTTGATTGTGAGATACTGGCGCGACTCTTCCTCAACTTCCATCTGTAAGTACGCTTGCGCCAGGTCTATCTTGGTGAAGTGTTTCCCGCCAGACAATGAAGCAAAGATATCCTCAATCCGCGGAAGCGGATATTGCACCGTGTGAAGCACCGGATTAACCGTGATCTTGAAGTCTCCACAGATGCGGACCTTCCCCGGTTCCCCTGGCTTGTTACTCGATGAACGCTTCATGACGGGAACAATGGGCGTGGCCCACTCACTCCAGTCCACCTTAGACAGTACTCCTGAACATTCTAGCCCTTCCAGCTCAGCTTCCACAGCAGGTCGTATCGCATAAGGTACCGGTCTGGCTTTGAAAAATTTCGGGTTTGCATGTTCTTCAACCTTGATGTTTGCCGTAATTCCTCTCAGTGTTCCCAGTCCCTGTTGGAACACCTCTTTAACCTCATCCAATATTCTGGACAATCGTTCAGGTTTGACATCTTTTTTTCCGGAATCTACCGTTATTGCTTTTAGGGAGTGCCAGTCCATATTTATTTTCCTGATCCACTCCCATCCCAGAAGTGATGGACCTCCCTCAGGTAGTACATATAAATCCATTCCTTGGTGTTCTTTGCCCTTGTGTACCACCTTGACTTTTATCTTTCCGATGGGGTATACTCTTTGCCCCGTGTATGTCTGCAATACTATCTCCATATCCCGTAGGGGAATATGTGTGAATAACCTTTTGTAATCTTGCTTATTCATGACCGTCAACGCCGATCCGGTGTCCAATTCCATCTTCACTTGGACTCCTGCTATCTGAAGTGTGACCCAGATAGTTTGTAGGTCAGCTTCCTTACTCACATTGTGAATTCTCAGACTACCCAGTTCCTTGCTGTTGGAGTCTGAATCCGAATTCTGTTCATCCGAACTCTTCTCAGCCACCTTATGTACCTTTCTGCACTTTTCCTGTGGTGACTTTTTGTTGCTGGTCTTCTTTCCTGACCGGCATACTTTAGCTATGTGACCAAGCTTGCCACATTTTCTACATTCCTGATTTTTAAACCAGCATTGGTTCTGATCGTGTGTTGTCTTTCCACAACGATAACATTTCGCTGTACCCAAAGCCATTTGATCTACGCTGAGTACCGCTGCCTTCAGCTGCATTTCTGCAGTGCCTCTCGCTGCGGCTTCGTGCGATGCTGCAATAGTGACAGCCTTATCAAGTGTAAGATCATTCTCTTCAAGCAGCCGCTTTTGTGTTCCTTCTTTCGACAATCCACACACGAATTTGTCTCTCAGTGCCTCTGTCAGTCTTTCCCCAAACTGACAGTATTTCGCTAGCTTACGCAGTTCAATTAAATACTCCGCGTTGCTTTCCTCTTTCAGTTGCGTTCTCGCATAAAATTTAAATCATTCCGCTAACATCAGCGGTGTGGGGTTCAAATGATTTCTCAGGACAGCAACAATATTAGCGAAAGCCTGATCCGCCGGTTTAGCTGGTGATAGAAGGTGCTTCAATAGCCCGTATGCCTTCGCACCCATTGAGTTTAGTAAGGTTAGTGCTTTATCTTCATCTGATATTTTATTTGCCTTACAATAAATCTCTATGCGTTCTACATACGTGGCCCAATCTTCTACATCGGGATCGAAATCATTGATGTTACCACGCTTAGGCATCCTCGCAATCTTCTTGAGAAACAAAAAGAAATTTTTATTTTATTTTTGTTCAAAATGGCGGTTTCCCGCGCTTGTCTTCTTCCCCCGCCTACGAAAATGGCGGCTTCCCGCGTTTGCCTTTCTCCCCCCGCTGGCTGTAATGGCGATTGCCGTATTGCTGCGTTCGCCCTCCCCAGCGGTTCTCAAATCGTGCCTCCCAGCCCCTCTTGCAGTCCGGTCCTTTCCCCCCCGGCTGCGGCTGAGTTCTCCGCGTTTTTTAAAATTTTTTATCCCACGCCTCGCGGCCTCGGTAGCTGCCCGGCCTTTTTCCCCGGTCGCGGTCGAGCTCTCTCTCGACGCTGTTGCGTCTCCCAGCCCGCTTGCAGCCCGGTCTTTTACACCGGCTGCGTTTGCATTCACCGCGGCTCCCGTGCCTTACGCTGCCCCAGTCTCAGCGCCTCTGGCCCCGACTTCTGTCCGGCTCTTTTCCCCGGTCGTGGTCGAGTTCTCCGCCCTTATATCTTCCGTTTTTCCCTCCCCTACTTCACAGCCAACGTGGCCGACTTGCTGCTCGTCGCTGATCGGCTTACCCACCACCGTGATAGAAGGGATGATCACTGCCTGTTGCTGATGGAAGGCTTCGTGTCAGGATTCTTCCTTGCTCTTCAGACCCGAGTCTTTTCTCAGCAGGATGATGAGGGCGGATGCCTCTTCTCGACGCCCGTTAAACTGCCTTGGATATATCTCTGCCGCATGGTAAGATCGTCATCGTCGCCACTGTTAAGTCTGTGTGTTCTAGTTATTGTTAATAAGAATCACTGCACACAGACCACAAGAGTAAATTCAACAGGTCTTTACTAGTCGGAGGTCAGGCTGAACTGCCCAATAAATCATTACACAGCACTTATATACCGGTGTGGTCACCACCGGTATTACAGTATACAGCAGCCAAGATAAAGTAGTGCATCTCTTAAAATAGTTCTCTTAAAGGTGGAACGGTTACATACACCACAGGAGGGGAACTTGGAGGTGGTGGTGTTCCCATGCACCTGCTGTCCTTGTCCTTCTAGGTGGAAGAGGTCGTGGGTTTGGGAGGTGCTGCTGAAGAAGCCTTGGCGAGTTGCTGCAATGCATCTGGTAGATGGTACACACTGCAGCCACGGTACGCCGGTGGTGGAGGGAGTGAATGTTTAAGGTGGTAGAGGGGGTGCCAATCAAGGGGGCTGCTTTGTCCTGGATGGTGTCGAGCTTCTTGAGTGTTGGAGCTGCACTCACCCAGGCAAGTGGAGAGTATTCCATCACACTCCTTACTTGTGTCTTGTAGATGGTAGAAAGGCTTTGAGGAGTCAGGAGGTGAGACAGTCACCGCAGAATACCTAGCCTCTGACCGGCTCTTGTTGCCACAGTATTTATATGGCTGTTCTAGTTAAGTTTCTGGCCAATGGTGACCCCCAGGATGTTGACGGTGGGGGATTCGGTGATGGTAATGCCATTGAATGTCAACGGGTGGTGTTTAGACTCTTGCTTGTTGCAGATAGTCATTGCCTGGCACTTCTGTGGCGCAAATGTTACCTGCCATTTATCAGCCCAAGCCTGAACATCATCCAGGTCTTGTTGCATGCGGGCATGGACTGCTTCATTATCTGAGGCATTGTGAATGACACTGAACACTGTGCTGTCATCAGCGAACATCCCCATTTCTGACCTTATGTTAAAGGGAAGGTCATTGATGAAGCAGCTGAAGATGGTTGGGCCTAGGACACTGCCCTGAGGAACTCCTGCAGCAATGTCCTGGGGCTGTGATGATTGACCTGAAATCACCACAACCATCGCTAGGTATGACTCCAGCTAGTGGAGAGTTTTCACCCCGATTCACATTGACTTCAGTTTTATTAGGGCTCCTTGATGCCACACTCGGTTAAATGCTGCCTTGATGTCAAGGGCAGTCACTCTCACCTCACCCCTGGAATTCAGCTCCTTTGTCCATGTTTGGACCAAGGCTGTAATGAGGTCGGGAACCAAGTGGTCTTGGCGGAACCCAAACGGAGCATCAGTGAGCAGGTTATTGGTGAGTAAGTGCCTCTGTATAGCACTGTCGATGACACCTTCCATCACTTTGCTGATGAATGAGAGTAGACTGATGGGGCAGTAATTGGCCAGGTTGGATTTAATTACATAAAAAATAGGAGCAGGAGTAGGCCATTCGGCCCTTCGAGCCTGCTCCGCCATTCAATGAGATCATGGCTGATCTTCTGCCTCAACTCCATTCATCGGCCCTATTGCCATATCCCTTGATGCCCTTACTAGTCAGAAATCTATCAACTTCTGTTTTGAATATACCCAAAGACTGAGGCCTAGAAATTCAGTATAGCCACGTTTGGGGCACTACAGCCGGGCGGCCGCTAAAGTTTGCGCCCGGCGCAACTTCGCGCCACCTTCGCCGATATTCAGTGGCATCGCCCCAAGAGGTTGCTGCTGCGCTAAAACAGGCGATGCACGACTATCATTAGGCGCTAAGCCGGCAGCCCGGGGCGAAACCCCCGAGGGCGGGCGCAGCGCCAGGTGCGGCGAGTTGCTGATTGACGGCAGACACTCTGGTGCCGGTGAGCTCTTAAAGGGGGAGGGTGGATTTGTTTTTTTGAAAGGCCGAGACTGGTGTATTTGTGTTTTTTGAAAGGCCGAGACTGCTCGATTTGTGTTTTTGGGGGGGGCTTCTCTCCATTAGTTTGTTATGTGGGAAGGGCACAGAGGTATCAAAGTAATAAATGTTCTTAAATCGCACTGTCCATGCTTTCTTTTGGAAGTCCTGGTTGCCCTGCTCGGCTGAGGGCTTGTGGAGCGGCTACATTCATCTTGTGCCCTATTGGCACAAGCCATTCCCTGAGAGGGGGCCTAGAACCGACGTTCAATAAGCCGCCGACGGGCGGCCCTTGCACTTTCTGTCTCCCTCCTGTGCTCCTCCTCCTCCTCCTCCTCTGGTGGTCCTCCAATGTCTGCTGGCAGTGGCTGAGTCCTGCGGATAGCCAGGTTGTGCAGCATGCAGCACACGACCACGAAATGGGAGACTCGCTCAGGCGAGTACTGTAGGGCTCCTCCGGAACGATCCAGACAGCGGAACCGTTGCTTCAGGACGCCGATTGTTTGCTCAATGAGGTTCCTGGTTGCTTGATGGCTGTCATTGTATCCCTCTTCAGCAGGGGTGCTGGGCGCACGGAGCGGGGTCATCAGCCAGGTGCACAAAAGATAGCCTTTGTCCCCGAGAAGCCATCCTTGTGGGTAAGGCTGGGCCTGGAACATGTCTGCCACAGAAGTCTGGCGCAGGATGAAGGCATCGTGGCTGCTGCCTGGAAAGCGGGCATTGACAGCTAGGATGATCTGCCTGTGGTCACACACCAACTGCACGTTGAGCGAATGGTAGCCCTTCCGGTTGCGGTAATTCTCGGCATGCTCTAGAGGTGCCCGCAAAGCCACATGCGTGCAGTCAATGGCGCCCTGCACCATGGGGAAGCCCGCTAATGCTGCAAAGCCCATTGCACGCTGTTGCTGCTTGACAAGGGCCATGAAGAAGGAGATGAACTGACGTCTCCTTCTGAAAAGGGCATTGGTCACCTGGCGGATGCAGCAATGTACGGCAAACTGGGAGATGTTGGAAATGTCCCCAGCAGCGGATTGGAAGGAGCCGGTGGCATAGAAGTTGAGAGACACCGTCACCTTCACTGCCACCGACAGAGACGTCCTGCTCCTCAGCTGTGGCTGCAGATCTCCGCAAAGCAGATGGCAGATCTCAGTGACCACCGCCCTTCGGAATCGCAGCCTCCGAACACACTGCTCGTCAGGCATGTTCAGATATGGGAACTGCTGGCGGTATACCCTGGGTGGATAAGGCCTCCTTAGCCGACGCCTGTTGCCCCTTCTCGCTCTGGCCATGACTGCCACTCTCTCACGGTGTCTCTGAGCCCTTTGAATGCAATGGAGAAGGCCAACGTTTGCACCCATTGCAACCCCCATTATATGGTTCCAATCAATGCTATGGCTCTGAAGTTAAAGACAAGTGCAAAGCTGTGGCCTGAAGCCACAAGTACCTGTGCGAGTGTTGAGCCAAACCAGAAAGCTCTCTACCTTTGTCTCTCTGCAAAGATCCGTCTCTCACAAAGAAGGAGTGTTGCAAAATGGCTGCCATTTCTACTGCAGGAGGAGTGCCCTTTAATTAGCGCCCCCCGCGCCCCGCAGCGACTGGGAACCGTTCCCCTCTACCAGTCGCTAGGGGCGCCAGGCGCGCAATAGGCCGGCACCACTGAATTTCCGGTTTGGGGCGCACAAAGGGCGTTGCACGATGAAATGACGTCAGGATCTGCGCGCGCAGCTGAGCGCGCGCAAAGGCTTTGCGTCACCGTTAAATCTTTACTGAAGTTGGGGAGAGGCGCAGATCGCGCTGCGCCCGGCCGCTTGCCGCCAGCGCCCCACATCTCCTCCTCCTAAGGCGCTAGCGGCTGGCGCAAACAACTGAATTTCTAGGCCTGAGTCTCCACAGCCCTCTGGGGTAGAGAATTCCAAAGATTCACCACCCTCTGTGTGAAAAAATTTCTTCTCATCTCAGTCCTGAATGGCCTACCCTTTATCCTGAGGCTGTGGCTCCTGGTTCTAGACTCCCCAGCCAAGGGAAACATTTTCCCAGCATCCACCCTATCAAGCCCTGTAATAATTTTGTATGCTTCAATGAGATCCCCTCTCATTCTTCTGAATTCAAGAGAATACAGGCCTAGATTACTCAATCTCTTCTCATATGACAGTCCCGCCATCCCAGGAATCAATCTCGTGAACCTTCGTTGCACTCCCTCTATGGCAAGTATATCCTCCCTTAGGTAAGGAGACCAAAATTGTACATAGTACTCCAGGTGTGGTCTCACCAAGGCCCTATATAATTGGAGTAAGACTTCTTTACTCCTGTACTCAAATCCTCTTGTAATTAAGGCCAGCATACCATTTGCCTTCCTAATGGCTTGTTGCACCTGCACATTCACTTTCAGTGACTCATGTACAAGGACACCCAGGTCCCTTTGAGCATCTGCATTCCCCAATCTTTCACCATTTGGGAAATACTCTGCCTTTCTGTTTTTTCTACCAAAGTGGATAACTTCACATTTAGCCACATTATATTCCATCAATTGCTGGGGCCCAAGCACTGATCCTTGCAGTACCCCACTTGTCACAGCCTGCCATCCTGAAAAAGACCTGTTTAACCCTACTCTTTGTTTTCTGTCTGTTAACCAATTCTCAATCCATGCTAGTATATTACCCCCAATTCCATGTGCCCTAATTTTGTTCACCAACCTCTTGTGTGGGACCTTATCAAAGGCCTTCTGAAAATCCAAGTGCACCACATCTACCGGTTCCCCTTTTTCTACTCCACTAGTTACATCCTCAAAGAACTCCAATAGGTTTGTTAAACAGGATTTCCCTTTCATAAATCCATGTTGACTCTGCCCAATCTTACTATTAGTTTCTAAGTGCCCAGTTATTGCATCCTTTATAATAGATTCCAGCATTTTCCCAACTACTGATGTGAGGCCAACAGGTCTGTAGTTCCCCGTTTTCTCTCTCCCTCCTTTCTTAAATAGTGGGGTTACATTTGCTATCCTCCAATCTGCAGGAGCCATTCCAGAATCTATAGAATTTTGGAAGATGACAACCAATGCATCGACTATCCCAATGGCCACCTCTTTCAAAACCCTAGGATGTAGGTCATCCGGTCCTTGGGATTTATTGACTTTTAGTCCCATTAATTTTGCTAGTACTGGTTTTTTACTAATAATTTCTTTAAGTTCCTCATTCTCGCCACACCCTTGGTTTTCTCGTATTTCTGGGAGGTTTTTTGTGTCTTCCTCCGTGAAGACAGAAACAAAGTATTTATTTAATTTCTCTGCCATTTCCTCATTCTCCATTATAAATTCTCCCGTCTCTGACTGTAAAGGACCTACATTTACCTTCGCCAGTCTTTTCCTTTTCACATACCTATAGAAGCTTTTACGATCCGTTTTTATATTTTTCTCTAGTTTGTTCTTTCCCTTTCTTTATCAATTTCTTGGTCTCCCTTTACTGATTTCTAAAAAGATCCCAATCCTCAGGCTGACTGCTTTTCCTGGCAACTTTATAAGCTTCCTCCTTTGACTTAATACTAGCTTTAATTTCTTTTGTTAGCCATAGTTGGATCACTTTTCCTTTTGGGTTTTTATGCCCTAGAGGAATATATGTTTGTTGCAAATTATGCATTATTTCCTTGAATGTTAGCCATTGTATATCCACCTTCATACCTTTAAGTGTAGTCTCCCAATCTACCATGGCCAACTTGTCCCTCATACCCTTGTAGTTTCCTCTGTTTAGATTGAAGACCTTAGTTTCAGATTGGACTACATCACTCTCAAATTAATGTAAAATTCAATCATATTATGGTCACTTGTCTCTAAAGGCCCCTTTACCACAAGATTATTGATTAGCCCTTTCTCATTACACAGTACCAGATCCAGAATAGCCTGTTCCCTGGTTGGTTCCTCCACATACTGATCCAGGAAACCATCTCGCATGCATTCCAAGAATTCGTCCTCCACACCATCAGTGGCAATTTGATTTGCCCAGTCAATATATAGATTAAAGTCCCCCATGATTACCATATTGCCCTTGTTACATGCACTTCTAATTTCTTGATTGATACTGTGCCCTACATTACCACTACTGATTGGTGGCCTATACACAACTCCCACCAATGTTTTCCACCCTTTGATGTTTCTTAGCTCCACCCAAACTGCTTTTTGTGGACAGGACATACCTGGGCAGTTTTCCACATTGTCGGATAGATAGAAGGTGAGTAAGTGCCGCTGTCGATGACACCTGCCTTCACTTTTCTGATGATTGAAAGTAGACTGATGGGGCCAGATTGGATTTGTCCTGCTTTTTGTGGACAGGACATACCTGGGCAGTTTTCCAGATTGTTGGATAAATGCCAGTGTTGTAGCTGTACTGGAACAGCTTGGCTAGAGATGCGGCTAGTTCTGGAGCAGAAGTCTTCAGCACGACAGCCGGGATGTTGTCGGGGCCCATAGGCTTTGTTGTATCCAGTGCATTTCTTGATATCAAGTGGAGTGAATCGAATTGGCTGAAGACTGGCTTCTGTGATAGGAGAACTCAGGAGGAGGCCGATATGAATCATCCACTCGGCACTTCTGGCTGAAGATGGTTGCAAATGCTTCAGCCTTGTCTTTTGCACTCACGTGCTGGGCTCCACCATCATTGAGGATGGGGATATTCATGGAGCCTCCTCCTCCCGTTAGTTGTTTAATGGTCCACCACCATTCACGACTGGAGAGCTTTGATCTGATCCGTTGATTGTAGGATCACATAACCCTGTCTATAGCATGCTTCTTCCGCTTTTTAGCATGCATGTAGTCCTGTGTTGCAGCTTCCCCAGGTTGGCACCTCATTTTTAGGCACGCCTGGTGCTGCTCCTGGCATGCTCTTCTACACTCCTTATTGAACCTGGGTTGGTCCCCTGGCTTAATGGTAATGGTAGAGCAAGGGATATGCCAGGCCATGAGGTTACTGATTGTGGTGGAATGCAATTCTGCTGTTGCTAATGGCCCACAGCGCCTTATGGATGCCCAGTTTTGAGCTGCTAGATCTGTTCTGAATCTATCCCATTTAGCACAGTGGTAGTGCCACACAACACGATGGAGGGTGTCCTCAGTGTGAAGATGGGACTTTGTCTCCACAATGACTGTACGGTGGTCACTGCTACCAATACTGTCATGGGCAGATGCATCTGCGACAGGTAGATTGGTGAGGACGAGGTGAAATAGGTTTTTACCCTCATGTTGGTTCTCTCACACCTGTCGCAGGCCCAGACCGGCAGCTATGTCCTTCAGGACTCGGCCAGTAGTGGTGGTGCTATCGAGCCACTCTTGATGATGGACATTCTGTGTCCTTGTTACTCTCAGTACTTCTTCCAAGTGGTGTTCAACATGGCGGAGTACTGATTCATCAGCTGAGGGAGGGCGGTAGGTGGTAATCAGCAGGAGGTTTCCTTGCCCATGCTTGGCCTAAAGCCATGAGACTTTATGGGGTCCGCAGTCAATGCTGAAGACTCCCAGGTCCACTCCTTCCTGATTGTACCGCCACCCCTGGTGGGTCTGTTCTGCCAGTGGGACAGGACATACCCAGGGATGGTGATGGAGGAGTTTGGGGCGTTGGCTGAAAGGTATGATTCTGTGAGTATGACTATGTCAGGACAGCTCTCCCAATTTTGGCACAAGTCCGCAGTGCTTGGTGAGGAGGACTTTGCAGGGTTGACTGGGCTGGGTGTGTCGGTGCCGTGTCCATACCGAGGTCGGCGCCAGGTATTTTGTTCCATAGCAGTTTGTTACAACTGAGTGGCTGGGCCATTTCAGAGGGCAATTAAGAGTCAACCACATTGCCGTGGGTCTGGAGTCACATATAGGCCAGACCAGGTAAGGACGGCAGATTTTCTTCCCCAATTAGTGAACCAGATGGGTTTTTAACAACAATCCAATAGTTTCATGGTTACCATTACTAATGCTAGTAATTATTCCAGATTTATTTAATTAACTGACTTTTAATTCCCCAGCTGCCGTTGTGGGATTTGAACTCATGTCTCTGGATCATTAGTCCAGGCCTTTGAAACATAGAAACATAGAAGATAGGAGCAGGAGTAGGCCATTCAGCCCCTCGAGCCTGCTCCGCCATTCAATGCGATCATGGCTGATCATCCAAATTCTGTACCCGGTCCCTGCTTTCTCCACATACCCCTTGCTCCCTTTAGCCTTAAGAAATATATCCAACTCCTTCTTGAATATATTTAATGAATTGGCCTCTACTGCCTTCTGTGGTAAAGAATTCCACAGGTTCACCACTCTCTGGGTGAAGAAATTCCTCCTAATTTCTGTCCTAAATGGCCTACCCCTTATCCTTAGACTGTGACCCCTGGTTCTGGACTCCCCGACCATCGGGAACATCCATCCTGTATCTAGTCTGTCCAGTCCTGTCAGAATTTTATAAGTTTCAATGAGATCCCCTCTCATTCTTCCAAACTCCAGCGAGTACAAGCCCAATCGACCCAATCTCTCCTCATACGTCATTCCTGCCATCCCAGGTATCAGCCTGGTGAATCTTAGCTGAACTCCTTCCATAGCAAGAACATCCTTCCTCAGATAAGGCGACCAAAACTGCACACAATACTCAAGATGTGGTCTCACCAAGGCCCTGTACAACTGGAGCAAGACATCCTTGTTCCTGTACTCAAACCCTCTCACTACGAAGGCCAACATACCATTTGCCATCTTAACCGCCTGCTGCACCTGCATGCTTACCTTCAGCGACTGGTGCACAAGGACACCCAGGTCTCGCTGCACTTCCCCTTCTCCCAATCTATTGCCATTCAGATAATAATCTGCCTTCCTGTTTTTGCCACCAAAGTGGATAACCTCACATTTATCCACGTTATATTGCATCTGCCATGCTTCTGCCCAATTAACCAACCTGTCCAAATCATCCTGGAGTTTCTTGGCATCCTCCTCACAGCACACATGCCCACCCAGCTTTGTGTCGTCTGCAAATTTGGAGATATTACATCTACTTCCCTTGTCCAGATCATTAATATATATTGTGAATAGCTGGGGTCCAAGGACCGATCCCTGCAGTACCCCACTAGTCACTGCCTGCCACTCGGAAAAAGACCCGTTTATTCCAACTCTTTGCTTTCTGTCTGCCAACCAGTTCTCTATCCAAGTCAATACCTTGCCCCCAATCCCATGTGCCTTAACGTTACACACTAATCTCTTATGCGGGACCTTATCGAAAGCCTTCTGAAAGTCCAAATACACCACATCCACTGGTTCTCCCTTACCTATTTTACCAGTTACATCCTCAAAAAATTCCAGTAGATTAGTCAAACACGATTTATCTTTTGTAAATTCATGTTGACTTTGTCTGATTCTGTCACTGTTTTCCAAGTGCTCTGCTATTACATCTTTTATAATGGACTCTAGCATTCTCCCCACTACTGATGTCAGGCTTACCGGTCTGTAATTCCCCATTTTCTCTCTACCACCTTTTTTGAATAGTGGGGTAACATTAGCTACCCTCCAATCCATGGGTACTGTTCCAGATTCCATCGAATGTTGAAAGATGATCAGCAATGCATCTATTATTTCTAGGGCCACTTCCTTAGTACCCTAGGATGTAGATTATCAGGCCCTGGGGATTTATCGGCCTTCAATCCCATCAATTTCCCTAACACCATTTCCCTACAAATATTGATTTCATTCAGTTCCTCCCTTTCATCAGACCCTATGTTCCCCGACATCTCTGGGAGGTTATTTGTGTCCTCCTTTGTGAAGACAGAACCAAAATATGTATTTAATTGGTCAGCCATTTCTTTGTTCCCCATTATAAATTCCCCTGATTCTGACTGCAAGGGACCTACGCTTGACTTCACCAATCTTTTTCTCTTCACATATCTATAAAAGCTTTTACAGTCAGTTTTTATGTTCCCTGAAAGCTTACTCTCATATTCTATTTCCCCCTTCTTAATTAATCCCTTTGTCCTCCTTTGTTGAATCCTAAACTGCTTTTTCTGGCAAATTTATATGTCGTCTCCTTGGATCTTATGCTATCCCTAATTTCCTTTGTTAGTCACGGTTGAGTCACCTTTTTTGTTTTATTTTTATGCCAAACTGGGATGTACAAATTCTGTAGTTCATCCATGCGGTCTTTGAATGTTTGCCATTGCCTATCCACCGTCAACCCTTTGAGTGACATTCCCCAATCAATCCTACCCAACTCGCGCCTCAGACCATCCTAGTTTCCTTTATTTAAATTCAGGACCCTAGTCTCTGATCAACTACTTCATTCTCCATCTTAATGAAGAATTCTATCATATTATGATCGCTCCGACCCAAGGGGCCTCGTACAACAAGATTGCTAATTAATCCTTTCTCATTACATAATACCCAGTCTAAGATGGCCTGATCTCTGGTTGGTTCCTCGACATATTGGTCCAGGAAACCATCCCTTAAACACTCCAGGAATTCCTCCTCCACAGTATTGTTACTAATTTGGTTAGCCCAATCTATATGTAGATTAAAGTCACCCATGATGACTGCTGTGCCCTTATTGCACGCTTCTCTAATTTCCCTTTTAATGCCATCCCCAACCTCCGCATTATTGTTTGGAGGTCTATATACCACTCCCACTAATGTTTTCTGCCCCTTGGTATTTCTCAGTTCTACCCATATAGATTCCACATCATCAGAGCTAATATCCTTCCTTACAATTGTGTTAATCCCTTCTTTAACCAGCAATGCTGCCACACCTCCCTTTCCTTTTTGCCTATCTTTCCTGAATATTGAATATCCCTGGATGTTGAGTTCCCAGCCTTGGCCACCCTGGAGCCATGTTTCCGTAATCCCAATCAAATCATATTCGTTTACCTCTATTTGCGCAGCTAATTCATCCACCTTATTACGAATGCTCCTCGCATTTGGATTACTGGCCCAGTGACATTACCACTATACTACCGTTCCCTTGTCATATGGCATAGGACCTCAATTTCCATATTAAAAGGGTCCTATCCCTAGAACAGGCGGGCCCTTTGGACATCCAGTGGTGGGCCGCTTTCAAAATGGAGCTGATCGCATCTTTGGTGTTAACGGGGCGGTAAGGATACCTACCCCATTTTGAGACCATTATTGCACCGTTAACGCCAGGTGAAGGCAGTGAAAATTGACCCCAATCTGTGTAAATTAAAGTCAAATATTTATCTAAAATGTGAGAAGGGGCATTTTCCTAGTTTTGGTAATTTTTACAACAAGACACTGTCAGGTGTATAACAGAAGACTGACTGTTCAGTTGTGTGAGGCCTGGAATTAGGTGAAATTCAATCCCATCAGAACAACGAAAAGCACGCCAACACCCTAGTTTAAAGAGGGTGCCACTAAGAAAATAAGCCAACAATTCATCAAATTAAAATCAATATCCAGTAATTTTTAAATTACAATCGTCAAAATGTAGATAATTTAGATGGATAATGCATTCAAGTACCTGCACCTGCTAATACATTTACCCAAGATATCTTATAGTTAATACTGAGCAGAGATGTTAACTTAAAACTAACACATTCTGATGGATTTTTATCTTACCATAATTCCCCTAATGGAACTTGGATGAAATCCTTTTTCTTGTCTTCTAAGCAAGAAGCCGTTGTAATATCAATGGGTAATACTGAGAGAAGATGAATAGAAGATTTTAGTCATGGCGCTCCGGCCATTATTTTTTTTTTCATCCGTTCATGGGATGTGGGCGTCGCTGGCAAAGCCAGCATTTATTGCCCATCCCTAATTGCCCTTGAGAAGGTGTTGGTGGACCGCCTTCTTGAACCGATGCAGTCCGTGTGGTGAAGGTATTCCCACAGTGCTGTTAGGGAGGGAGTTCCAGGATTTTGACCCAGCGACGATGAAGGAACAGCGATATACTTCCAAGTCAGGATGGTATGTGACTTGGAGGGGAGCTTGGTGGTGGTGTTCCTATGCGCCTGCTGCCCTTGTCCTTCTAGGTGGAGGAGGCTGCTGGTTTGGGAGGTGCTGCCGAAGAAGCTTTGGCGAATTGTTGCAGTACATCTTGTAGATGGTACACACTGCAGCCACGGTACACCAGTGGTGGAGGGAATGAATGTTTAAGGTGGTGGATGGGGTGCCAATCAAGTAAGCAGCTTTGCCCTGGATGGTGTCGAGCTTCTTGAGTGTTGTTGGAGCTGCACTCATCCAGGCAAGTGGAGAGCACTCCATCAGAATTCTTACTTGTGCCTTGTAGATGGTGGAAAGGCTTTGGGGAGTCAGGAGGTGAGACACTCACCAAAGAATTCCCAGCCTCTGACCTGATCTTGTTGCCACAGTATTTATGTGGCTGGTCCAGTTAAGTTCCTGGTCAATGGTGACCCCCAGGATGTTGATGGTGGGGGATTCGGCGACGGTATTGCCGTTGAATGTCAAGGGGCGGTAGTTAGAATCTCGCTTGTTGGAGATAGTCATTGCCTGGCACTTGTGTGGTGCGAATGTTACCTGCCACTTATCAGCCCAAACCTGAACGTCGTCCAGGTCTTGTTGCATGTGGGCACGGACTGCTTCATTATCTGAGGAGTTGTGAATGGCGCTGAACACTGTGCAATCATCAACAACATCCCCATTTCTGACCTTATGTTGGAGGGAAGATCATTAATGAAGCAGCTGAAGATGGTTGGGCTTAGGACACTGCCCTGAGGAACTCCTGCAGCAATGTCCTCGGGCTGTGATGATTGAACTTCAACCACCACAACCATCTTCCTTTGTGCTAAGACATTATGAGTGGGGCAGGCTTGATGGACCAGCTGGTCTTTTCCTGCCCGTCATTTTCATATATGTGTATTTTCATTGGAGCATATTCACTTTTGCAGCTCTGTTTATGCCATCAATTATTTACTTTACATTATAGATTTATCTCAACTAGCTACATCTGCTATTAATTTAATGAAAGTTATTAAAAATTTCCAGGGTAAAATAGATTCTAATCTTAATTCATTATTTTCCCCCATTACTGTATATGTATCAAGCTCACAGGCCTGTGTTTCACAGCATCATTTCTCTAATCTTCTTTTCTAAAAGGTTATAATTGCATTCGTTATCTGTCTTTCCTCTGGCATCATTCCTGTGTCCAGGAAGCTTTGACAACTTTCTTCCAACAACCAAGTGGCTTATACTCTGACTTAATTTAATATTCATGTTATATTCTTTCTGGTGCATTGTGAATCTGATCTGAATTTTTAATGAACATTTTAATTTCCTGGTCCTTTTTTTCTATAAACTTGTGTGCATAGCCTTGCTCTTTGGGAATATCACTGATATATTCTACAGTGAATGTTAATCTTGAAAAATAGTTATCCATCAATGACAAGAGAATGAAGATACTGGGAGGCCTTATTGTAAATGTTTCTTTGATTAGTGCATATTTTTAATCGTACCAATTTATTTAAGTCATTCACAGCAGTTCTGTTATACTTTTCCTAATCTCCTTATTTAACCACTTATATCTAGGTTTAAATATTATTCTTCTACTTCTGCACAGTACAGATCTGCTTTACATAAGAACATAATAGGAGCAGGAATAGGCCACTTGGCCCCTCGAGCCTGCTCCGCCATTTAATAAGATCATGGCTGATCTTGGGCTCAAAGCCACTTCCCTGCCCATTCCCCATAACCCTTCACTCCCTTATCTTGCAAAAATCTGTCTACCTCCACCTTAAATGTATTTAATGACCCAGCCTCCACGGCTCTCTGGGGCAGAGAATTCCACAGATTTACAACCCTCTGAGAGAAGAAATTCCTCCTCATCTCAGTTCTAAAAGGGCGACCCTTTATTCTGAAACTATGCCCCCGAGTTCTAGATTTCCCCATGAGGGGAAACATTCTCTCTGAATCTACCTTGTCGAGCCCCCTCAGTATCTTATATGTTTCAATAAGATCACCTCTCATTCTTCTAAATTCCAATGAGTATAGGCCCAACCTGCTCAACCTTTCTTCATAAGTCAACCCCCTCATCTCAGGAATCAACCGAGTGAATCGTCTCCGAACTGCATTCTCTACAATATATCCTTAAAACATTTTTTCCATTTAGTGTTCTCACAATTTTTCCCCAAGGTATCATCCATTGTTCTCTCATTGCGTTAATCAGCAGTCCTAAATTCTAGTAAAATCATTTTCTTATCCCTACTTCAGTTGTTGCCACAAGGTTGAATGTGATGACATGTTCATCCACTGGTAATACAACACATAGTAAAATGTCCCAAACAAAAAAACCAAAAAAGCTGTACATTTTCCACAATTAGGTGCATGACTAAATGCCAGATGAGGTATAACCTCTTCCCTCTTACTCTTGAACATCAGCTGTGTCACAAAGGCAGTCCCACACTAACCCTATGAATTTGCTTTCCTCTTCTGAAAGGTCCCAATATCATTGTACTTACATAGTATTTACAGCACAGAAACAGGCCATTCGGCCCAACTGGTCCATGCCAGTGTTTATGCTCCACACGAGCCTCCTTTCACCCTGCTTCATCTCACCCTATTACATATCCTTCTATTCCTTTCTCCATCATGTATGTACATAGATTCCCCTTAAATGCATCTATGGTATTCGCCTCAACCATTCCATGTGGTTGCGAGTTCCACATTCTCACCATTCTCTGAGTGAAGAAGTTTCTCCTGAATTTCTTATTTGATTTATTGGTGACTATCTTATATTTATGGCCCCTAGCTTTGAACTCCCCCACAAGTGGAAACATCTTCTCTACGTCTACCCTATCGAATCCCTTCCTAATTTTAAAGGCCTCTATTAGTTTACCCCTCTTTTCTAGACAAGAGAGTCCCAGCCTGTTCAATCTTTCCTGCGAGTTATACCGTCTCAGTCCTGGTATCATCCTTGTAAACCATTTTTGCACTTTCTCCAGTGCTTCCACATATGTTTTATAATATGGACACCAGGACTGTTCACTGTACTCTAATTGTGGTCTAACCAAGGTTCTATATAAGTTTAACATACTTATCTGCTTTTGAATTCTGTTTCTCTAGAATTGAACCTCAGTTCTTTGTCTGCATTTTTTATGGCTTTGTTAACCTGCATTGCTAATTTTAATGATTTATGAAACTGTACCCGAGACCCCATTTGCGCCCCTACCCCATTTAGACTCTTACGTTCCAAGGATTAGGTGTCCTTCTTATTCCTTCTACCAAAATGTACCATCTCACAGTTCTCTTCTGTATTAACTACACCCCCCAATTTGGTGTCATCCGCAAATTTTGATACTTCCAATTCCTGAGTCCAAATCATTTATGTAAAGTGAACATCAGTGGTCCCAGCACCGATCCCTGTGGAACACCACTTCCTACCTTCCGACAGTCTGACTAACTACCTTTAACCCCTACTCTCTCTTTTTTGTTGTGAAGCCAGTTTGCTATCCATTCTGTCCACTTGTTATCCATTGCTATCCACTTGTTCCCTGACTCCACATGCTTTGACCTTAGTCACGAGTCTACGTCTACCATGCGGTAACTTATTGAAGGCTTTTTGAAAGTCCATTACATCCACTGCATTACCTTTGTCTACACTTTCTGTTACTTCTACTTGATCTGATCAATCGAACTTTCCATAACTAGTTCCTTCCCTCTTCTTATTTCTGCCCATTGATTGTGAATAGTACATCTAGCTCAGTTAGTATTACCCTTCCCTTAACTTTTTCTCATGTCCGTTCTAAAAATGTTATGTATGAGACTCTTGTGCTTCACCATGTTTTAACCTTGTTTGTCAGGTTGGCTTAGTTGGCAGCACTCATCTCTTGAGTTACAAAGTTCAGGATTCAAGCCCCACTCCAGGACTTCAGCACATAATCAACGCTGGCTGCAGTGCGGTACTGAGCAAGTACTGCATTGTTGGATTGCTGTCCTTCAGATAGATGTCAAAGCAGGAGTCAGTGGTTCAGCTGGATGTTGAAATCCTATGGAACTCTTTAAAGAAGAGACATTCACCCAGTGACCTGGCCAACATTCCTCGCTCAACCAAAGTAACTGCAACTGGAGCACTTTTACCTTAGAAGGATATCATGCACTTTCTCTTATTAACACATCATTTTGTTTCTTGTTATGGGGAATAAAGCACCTAAGCCTTATAAATAGGAAGTTTTTAAAGATTATCCAGGAGATCAACTGAAAACAGTATTCAAGTTTTATGGATGGTAGGAGCATTGTCTGATACAATCATTTCAGTTCATGTATTCTCTAATCACCTCCTTTGGTATTAGACAGTTCTTGGGGAGTTATTAAAACCATACGATTAAAATTAAGTACCTGCTTCATTTGGAAGCAATCAAAAGTTTCAGAGGCCATTCCCTCTGCTCAGTTCCCCACTGTTGCTGTATACGTTAGCAAACAGATTTATCTGTGCTATTAACTTCAAACAGGGTTGAAAACACGCCCCATTAGGCCGGTTACACTGAAGTTGTTGCTGCAATTTGATGTGAAAATCATGGTGAGTCAACATAGTGGTGAGTCCACCCCTTTGTTTTGGGTCCTCCTTTCCCCCCCCCCATCCTTTCCTTTTGTTTCTCTCTCTCACCTGGCAGCTGTCCTTATCCTGCCAGTACACTTCACACCTAATCTCAGCTGCCTTTTGTCTCCACGGGCCCATTACCATCTCATCTGGCTTCTTATACCTTTTATTGTCTCCTTTTCTTCTTTTGTTCGATCGCAGCTTTGCCTTCGATCTTTTTATTTTCTTTCCAGTTTTGAAGAAGGGTTTCAACCCGAAACGTCAACTCAAATTTCTCTCCACGGATGTTGCCTGACCTGCTGAGTTTTTCCAGCATTCTCTGTTGTTATTTTGGATTTCCAGCATCTGCAGTATTTTGCTATCGTACCAGTGGTGAAGCTGTTGTGACCTCAGCGCTCATTTTTACAGAAGACTGTGACAGCAGCTTGATACAGCAGTTGTAAAACAAATTGTACCCGCAAAGCCAATGTTAGAAAAAACTGAATTTTACATTGTCGCTTTTTGTTAGCAACAAAGCTCCTCATGTGCATTTTGGCAGTTTATGGACACATGCATGTGCAGAGCTCTGTTTTGCCCTGTATACACTGTGGTATGGAGCTGGCAGTATAACTCAATGCTGCCGGCTTGCACTGCTCCAAAGCAGGAATTGATCTCAAGGGCTAGAAATTCGGTACCTTAGCGCCTCCTGTGGGGGGGGCTAACGGGGCGCTAAGGGCTTATCGCCCGGGCACAACGATTCCAACGCCGCCCATGAAATTCAGTCGGCATTTAGCGCCAGCGCTAACACTTAGCGCCTGGCCCTCTAGCGCCGCTCAGACCGTGACATCAATGAGTGTGCAACGCCCCGTTAGCACCCCGGATGCGAAATTCAGTCGCTTCCCCAGACTTACCGCCTGGCGCTGAGAACAACAGTAATAGCAGGCGTTGATACCAGGGATTGCTGCTCCTGGGGTGCTATTTAAAGGGATCACTGGGCGGCCTGATTCATTGCTGGCTTGTCAGATAGCGTTTTGGCTGCATTCACAGTTTCTCCATTTTTGTTTTGTTGCTGCTCTAACAGTTTCTTCACTTGTATTGCTCTGAACATTTCTACGTCCTCTTTTCTCTCATTTATGGGGGCTGTACTGACATTCCACCTTCCCTCCGACAACTACGTCGGAGGCAGCGGATGCAGAGACAGAGATTGCCAAATGTGGCCAGAGGTAGGAGGAGGGCCGACAGACCTCGCAACAGGAGGCCTTACCCTCCCAGGGTATTCCGGGAGCAGTTCCCCATCATTCATCTCTCAGAGGAGCAGTGCCTTATTGGCTCCACTTCAGCAAGGAGGTGGTCACAGAGCTCTGCCACCTCCTGCAGGCAGAACTCCAGCCTCAGCTCAGGACATCTCTCTCAGTGGCACAGTCGCTCTCAATTTCTATGCCAATGGCTCCTTCCAGGCTTCAACAAAGGATATTGCAAACATTTCACAGTTCGCCATCCAGGAGATAACAGATGCTCTCTACAGAAGGAGAAGTGAGTACATCTCATTCCCCATCACCAGAGAGAAGCAGGACGAGCTCATGTGGCTTTTCAAGGATAGTGGGCTTCCCCATGGTTCAGGGCATCATTGACTGCACCCACATGGCATTGTGGGCACCTCATCATAATGCAGAGGTGTTCCATAACCGCAAAGGCTACCACTCTCTGAACGTTCAGTTGGTGAGTGACCACAGACAGTTCAAGCTCAATGCCCGCTATCCTGACAGCAGCCACGATGCATTCATCCTGCGACAGACTAGTGTCCCAGCACTGTTCCACCCACCACATGAAGCTCGCAGCTGGCTGCTCAGAGACAAGGGTTATTCACTCGCCACCTGGCTGATGACACCCCTCCGCAACCTCAACACTCCTGCTCAGTACGCCTACAGTGACAGCCATAGCACCATCAGGAACCTGATGGAACAGACTATCGGGGTGCTAAAGCAATGGTTCCACTGGCTTGACTGTTCTGGAGGAGCCCTGCAGTACTCCCCTGATCGAGTCTCCCTTTTCATTGTTGTGTGCTGCATGCTGCACAACCTGGCCATTCTGAGGGCCCAGCCATTGCCACCAGGGAGGAGGAAGAGGGAGAGGAGGAGGAGGAGGCAGAGGAGGAGGATGAAGAGGAGGAGCAGCAGCAACAGAGGAGGGAGCCACTCAGTCTTTCTTCTGTAAGGGCCATGTGTGAGCGCCTCATTACACAGCGCTTCCAATCAATGATGTAGCACATGGCATTTGCGCAGCACAACCACATCATTACAGCCAGCTCGCAGCCCCTATCACCGGGCAAAGCTCAAATGAGAAACATCACAAAATGTGCAATTAACAATTTATTATTGAACACAACTCTCTCTTATGAAATACAACTATCCATAAAGAAACATAACCATTTATCAACAAACACAACTCTTCCTTATCAAACTGAACTATTTGTTACCAAACACAAATATTTATTTACAAGCATAATTATTTGTTCACAAACACAATGGCCTAGATTTTCAGTATAGACAGTTTTGAGGCGCTAGCCTTAGTGCCCGCCCGAAGTTAGCGCCCGCCCCAAAGTAGCGCCCCGTTGCCGGAAATTCAGTGGCTTCGCCCTAAGAGGTTGGTGGAGCGCTAAAAGAGGCGTTCCACTACTATCTTTAGGCGCTAAGCCGGCGGTGCAGAGCGCAACACCCGAGCTCGGGCGCAGCGCACGGCAGACACTCTGGTGCCAGTGAGCTCTTAAAGGGGAAGGGTGCATGTGTTTTTTTCATAGGCAGAGTCTGGGGGGAAAAGATGAAGAAGACGAGGAGGAGGAGGAGGAGGAGGAGGAGGAGGAAATACTAATAATGATGATGATGATGATGTGGTGGCCGGAAACATAAATACACCGTTCACAACAACACACTGGATACTTCCACAGAACACATGCAGAGTGCCTTTTATAGGAGTGCCCTTTAATTTGCGCTCCCCAGGGTGTGTTGCGTTCCATTTTACAAACGCTCTGGACGCCAGCTGCACAATGGGGCGGTCCGACTGAAGTTTGGATTCGGGGCGTCCAAAGGGCGTTGCACGAGGATGTGACGTCATTTTCTGCGCGCGCATCCGGGCGGCCGCTAAACTTTGCGCCGGCGCTAACGGGCAACTTAATTTGGGGCGGGGCGCAAACTGCGCTGCGCCCAGGCGCTACACGCATAGCGCCCGAAAATCACTTCTCTTAAGGCGCTAACTGCTGGCGCAAGCAACTGAAAATCTAGCCCAATATATTTACAAACACATCAATTTATTAACACACACTACCCCCATTTGCTAATAAAGGATTCTTTACTCCCCCTTCTTCAATGATTTCCCTCCCCTTTTGAGTTCCTCCTCCCAACCCTACTGCTCCTCCGTAATGTGGCCCCAGTGGCTGCAGCAAGGCTGGTGGAAGGCTGCAGAGTCTGGGATCCAGAGCCTGCAGATGGCCTTGCAGGACACCCTCTACCAGCTCTGGGCCTGGAAGGCCCGGCTGCAGACTGCACCACCTCAGCATGGGCGGCAGCAGTCTGGGATGGCTGGGTTACAGACTGCGGCAAGTGCAATGGCAGAGTGGCAGTGGTGGGAGCAGGAATGCTCCTGAGAGAGCACAGCACCTTCCTGCTCGACCAACACACTGCCACTCCCCTGGTGCAGAACCTCAGCATCCAGAGCAATCTGCTGGAGCACAGATTGCTGGCCTGCTGCGGCACCGTGAGATCCCCAGTGGACTGTGTGCGACCCAGCGACGATGGCAGCAGTCAGCTCTTGCGTGGCATTAATCTGAGACCGCATGAGAGCAGGCTGAGACTGGATGCCACCAACCACTGACTCCATTACAGCACTAAGCCGTTGCGTTGCTTCGGCCTGTGCTGCAATTGGTGCTGCCACCTCACCCATGACACGTGGCATGAGGTCTGAGTCCCCATGATCTCTATGTGAGTCGACCATCCTCTGCCAAGTGCCAAGGATGGTCTCGAGAGTTTTCGCAGGAGCTGAGAGCAATGTTGGAGGCGGACTCCTCCACACTCCTAGCCAGTGCATCCATGCTCTCGGGCACCCTTGTTATTGCACCCATGAGCTCGGTGTGCATGCCCATCACCCATCTGGTCAAAGCCTCCACATCGAAGTCCTCATCTTAGTCCTGTGCAGTAGAACTCGCGCGCGCACTCACCCTCCGGGGAGATGGCCCCCGAGCTTCCCTTTCCCCATGGCGTTGCTGCAGCCCGCTGGATCCCGGAGCTTCACTCACATCAGATCCATGTACTAGGATCCCATCCAGCAACTGCGTGGCCCCATTATCGGACCTAGCGCCTTCAGGCGACACAGGCAGCAAGTATCTGGCTTGTTCTTTCTCCTCCTCTCCCGTGTTACTGCCAATGGGAGGCTGAGGGTCAGGCTGGTCAGCTGGTGGCTGATTATCTGAAAGCATTAAGGCACAAGAGAGGGGTTAAGGTCAGGGGAGGGGGGTAGGAAGGGAGCAAGGAATGAAGACAGTATTCTTAGATGGAAAGTGGGAAAGGCTTGTGGTGTGAGGGGGAAGTGGTGTGAGAGAAGAGGGAGTGGTGATGAACATACTGTTGTTGTCCTCAAGGGGGTCGAAGTCTCTGACGGCCACAGCGCCCACAACCTGGGCCCCAATGATGTGCCCCACTCACTCCTCCAGGTCTGCAAGGGGTGGTGCAGGTCTGCCTCACCTCCTCCCGTTCGTAGCTGCTCCCTCCTGTTGTGAGCAAGCTTGGCCTCCAAGAAAAAGGACAGCGTGTGAGTGAGTGTGCAGCTATGTGTTTGGCAGATGTGCCTGCCATAGTTGAATAGCTGTTAATGTATGCAAGGTGTGAGATGTGGATGTGACTTTTAGTAGGTGAGCATAGTTGGTGGGTGAGTGTTGGGGATGTGGCGGTTTATACAGTGTGTGCACAGAGTGAGGTTGGGATGGTGGGATGTACTGTTTTTTGAAGCATGTACTCACCCTGACCACCCGAGTGAGGTCGTTGAATTTCTTCAGGCACTAGGTGAGAGTTCTGTGGACCACACTTCTGGCCGACACGTGCTGGGCGACCTCCCTCCACATTCTCCTAAAAGCCTGTGGCAATGGCCTTCAGCCAGTGTCAGGAAGAGCACTGCCCATCGGTGTTCCACGGCCGCGACCAGAGCCTCCAAAGCGTGATCGCTGAACTGGCGAGCTCGCTCTCTGGGCCTCTGATCAGCCATGACTTCTTTGAGTGAAGGCTTGCAGCTCCTTGCAGGCCCAGTTCACAAGCAGCAATGATCAGAGTGAGGCTGTGCAGCATGATTGAACCTCCCCTTGAAGAATTGGAAGGCGCCAGTCTGCCTGAGGACTTTCTAATTGACAGAGCCTGAACTTGATTAGTGCTCTGAAGGTAGCGCCCTGCTCTCCATGTTAGCGCCCTGAGAAATGTGTAGCGCTTGATTTAGCGCTCCACTTCCATCAGGGCGCTAAAACTCAATTTCACGGTCACCGGCGTTAATTAGCGCCGGTGCTAAAGTTAGTGCCCAGGCGATGTTAGCGCCCCAAAATGGTTGATACCGAATTTTGCCCCTCAAATCAGTACCTGCAGTATAACTGGGTATAAGACTGTCAACCAACCTTCATATCTGGCTGATAAATTGGAGATAAATTTGGACTACCACGCATAAAGCATTGCCAGTAGTTCAACTAATTGCCCGAAAATAGCCACTAAGTGATTCAAGTTTGACCATGCTTCCCACTCCTATATCTTCATCTGGTTGAGCAAACGTAGCTAAAATTAATCTTTTGCCTTCTTCATTTCTGAAGCTCTCTATTCCAATCTCAGGGGCAATCTTTCTTTGGATAAGAAACTGATGTTATTTATATTCGATGTTAAACATCTGACAGTACAATTCAAAACACTACAAAGATCAAAATCAGCAGACAAATTTGCATTTTCAAATTCAAGTTGTATTTCTGGCAGTGCAGTTGAGCTACATAAACAGCTCTTTGTAGAAAATGGCTTAGATCAGAAGGATAAATATGTATTCCAATTATATTATGTTTTCTCCCTTTCATTGATATTCCGATTCTTATCCAGAAGCTTAAATCCATTCACTCTGGGGAGTGAGTTCAGAAAATATTGGCAATCTGGGTTATCGCTAGAGATTACATACACAATGGGCCTGATTTTTGCGGTCGGAGGCTTCCCGTGGGCAGATGCCTCCAAACCGCAATAAAACTACGAACCTACCTGATGGTCCTGGGTCCACGGAGACTCGCGCTCCTGGGCCTGCAGACGTAGGCCTGCGTAAAGGCCCACGTATCCCAGGGGTGCACACGGTTCGCAAGTGCCCCTGGGATCACGTGGGCTGGCCCAACCAATCAGAAAGGGAGTTCCCATTATGCTGATGGGGATGCCATTTACATACGGAATCTCTATAAGCTTAATAGGAATCACCCAAAAAACTACATGTACACAACACTGAAATAAAAAAAATTACATGTTCAAAATTAATTAAAATACAATTTAATTAAAAATTTAAAACAAAAATTTATTTTTAAAAATAAACGTAAACATTTTTCAAGGGGGCAAAAATAACTGAAACTTATTTTACAGGTTTTTGAATGTTAAAATGAATTTAAAAAAATTATTTTCATATTTATTTAAACCGTTACGCTGGTAAAAGAAGGCCCTACGCCAGCTTATACCAGGTGTAAGAGTTTCATGGGCATTGAATGTCCATTTCCCAGGGATGCGGATGATCTGTCAAGAAGATTCCTGACAGATCGCAAGTTCCGGGTTTTTGCACGTGCTTGTGGGCCGATTATATGATCATAGGCCCCGGAAAATCCGGGCCAATATTTATAGTATGTAACTAATAAATTGCCCACAGCATTACCCATGGTCGGTTGATGAAAATATATTCATATTATTTTCACATTTAAAGAAGGTAATGATGGACTTGGGAAAGAGACTTCTGAAACATCGATCCACAGAACAAACCAAGGGCTAAGCCTGCAACTTGTTTTTCAGACTGGAGGGGAGTATACAGTGGTGTCCACCAGGGGCTGGTGTTGGGACCACTGCTCTTTTTAATATATATTAATGACCTGGAATTGGGTATACAGGGCATCATTTCAAATTTTGCAGATGGCACGAAACTCGGAAATGTAGTAAACAGTGAGGAGGATAGTAACAGACTTCAGGTGGACATAGACAGACTGGTGAAATGGACAGACACATGGTAGATGAAATTTAAAGCAGAGAAGTGTGAAGCGATTGATTCTGGTAGGAAGAATGAGGAGAGGCAATATAAACTAAAGGGTACAATTTTAAAGGGGCTGCAGGAATAGAGAGACCTGGGGGCGTTTTTTTTATTCGTTCATGGGGTGTGGGCGTCGCTGGCAAGGCCAGCATTTATTGTCCATCCCTAATTGCCCTTGAGAAGGTGGTGGTGAGCTGCTTTCTTGAACTGCTGCAGTCCGTGTGGTGAAGGTACTCCCACCGTGCTGTTAGGGAGGGAGTTCCAGGATTTTGATCCAGTGATGATGAAGGAACAGCAATATACTTCTAAGTCAGGATGGTGTGTGTCTTGGAGGGGAACTTGGAGATGGTGGTGTTCCCATGCACCTGCTGCCCTTGTCCTTCTAGGTGAAAGAGGTCACGGGTTTGGGAGGTGCTGCTGAAGAAGCCTTGGCGAGCTTCTGCAGTGCATTTTATAGATGGTACACACTGCAGCCACGGTACGCTGGTGGTGGAGGGAATGAATGTTTAAGGTGGTGGATGGGGTGCCAATCAAGCAGGCTGCTTTGTCCTGAATGGTGTTTGTTGTGTATGTACCTTTAAGAGAATAACTGGTCTCAGACTGCAGTACCGGCAGTGACCACCCCTGTATAAAAGGCACTAGTGAGCCTCTGTGTTTTTAGTTTCACTATTGACTTCCACCAGTAAAGACTTATTTTGTTCACTCCTGCTGTCCGTGTCTCAATTATTCACGGACGTAACACTGGCGACGAGTAAGAAACGAACTTACCTGCAACTCGGCAGCACCTCAGACGACGTTATTGAAGGTCGAAGCCAGAAGAAAGAAAAAAAAATAAAAAAATAAAAATAAATAAGTAACATTCAAATCGTCGGATTGAAAACTTGCAGGAGAGACTGTCCAGAGCCAGGCTTGGTTCCTCGGTCTGTGGTTTCCCAGCTAATTGGGCTGGTGGCAGGTAGTGCACTGATCCTTCCTGGGCTGCGGCGGGCTAGAGCTCGATCGGGTGGCTTTTCAACGGAGCCGGGCAGCGAGTCGGGAAGCAAAGAGAGAGAGAGAGGGTGGAGCACACAGGGCGCGGCCGGTGTTTCGAAGCCGGGCAGTGTTCGGACCTAAGAAGAGGGAGGGAAGTGTCCCAGAGGGTCCGCTCCACGACGGGAAAATAATAAAAGAAAAAAAATCAATATTAAACGCGCAAGAAACCGTGGAAAGCAGCGCTAACAACAGCGGGGAAGAAGGCAAAGCGCGGGAGGTGCCATTTTGTTAAATCGGGGAAGAAGGCAAAGCGCGGGAGGCGCCATTTTAGATTTGCAAGATGCCGAAGACTGGCTGTATCACTGCTTTTGATAATACATTAGAGGACTGGACCACGTATGTGGAAAGAGTCGAGGTATATTTCGAGGCAAACGAAATAGCGGAGGGGAAAAAGGCATCGATATTGCTAAACTTAATGGGCGCTAGAACGTACGGCCTATTGCGGGACCTGATTACTCCAGCCAAACCGAAGGTGAAGAGTTTTAACGAAATTGTTGCTGTCCTACAGGAACACTTAAACCCTGCACCGCTGTTGATAGCAGAAAGATTTAAATTCCACAGGAGAACTCAGCACAAAGATGAGAGCAATGCTGAGTATCTTACGGAACTACGCAAGCTATCAAAGCACTGCCAGTTCGGAGCAGGACTGGCAGATACCCTACAGGACAAATTTGTCTGTGGACTCCTGAGTGAAGGAACACAGGAGAAGTTACTCTCAGAGAAAGAGCTGACGCTAGATAAGGCTTTCAGCATGGCAGTATCGTATGAAGCAGCAGCCAGGGGAGCTGCAGAAATTCAACAAAAACCACAGGAATACGGCACCCACGAAATGACACGGGGATTTGCAAAATGTTATCGCTGCGGCAGAACTAACCATGACCAGAAGGACTGCTGGTCCAAAGACATAATATGCAGGCAATGCGGGAAGATGGGACACATTGCACGAGTTTGCAGGTCTGGGAAGAAGACCAGCGACAACAAAAAGGCTACTAAGGAACCGTACAAGAAAGTACAAAAGATGACGGACAGTAGTTCCGAAGACCAGATGAGCGATAGTGAATCCGGGAACAGGAGACTAAGCTGTCTCAAACTTCACAATGTAATCGCAAAAGAGGATCACCGAACTATTTGGGTCACCCTCACGATAGCAGGGTCCCAAGTTAAAATGGAATTGGATACAGGATCAGCGCTAACCGTCATGAATCGACGAGACTACGAGCGGCTATTTTCACACATACCCTTGAGAGAGACATCCATCGTCTTGCCGACGTATACGGGGCAAAAAGTATACCCCAGAGGAAAAATAAGGGTGCCTGTCGAATACAATGGCAAGAAAATACGGAAATTGTATCTCTACATACTGCCAAATGGTGGACCACCGTTATTGGGACGGGAATGGATCAGGAAGATAAACTTAGATTGGCATTCCATTCATGCAATGACGGTGGATGGTAAAAAAGATGAAGACGTCACTCCTGGACGATTGTCAACAATCTTAGCTAACGCCAAAGAGGTATTTCAACAAGAACTGGGCACACTTAAAGGCGTAACCGCCTCGATAAAAATAGAAGAGAATGCAGTTCCCAAGTTTTTCAAAGCAAGACCGGTACCATATGCAATTCGCCCAGCCGTCGAGGCAGAGCTGGAGAATCTGGAGAAGGCGGGCGTGTTGTCTAAGGTCGACTGGAGCAAGTGGGCGACACCCATCGTTCCTGTCATGAAGAAAACGTTAAGCAATAAGTTCGGGGAGCCAAGGAAGATTCGCATCTGTGGGGATTTCAAGGTGACGGTGAACCCAGTCCTTCACACAGTACAATATCCTCTTCCAAGGATAGAAGACATCTTCGCCTCACTGTCTGGAGGGAAGCGTTTTACAAAAATTGACCTAGCACAAGCATATTTGCAGATGGAGGTTGAAGAGTCCTCTAGGAAGTATCTCACGATAAACACTCACAAAGGTCTTTACCAGTATCATCGATTGGTATTCGGAGTAGCATCGGCTCCGGCGATATGGCAAAGAGCGATGGAACAAGTCCTGCAAGGGATTCCGGGGACTCAGTGTTACTTGGACGACATCCTTGTAACAGGTGAAGATGACAGTGAACACCTTAACAACCTAGAACAGGTGCTCACTAGACTACGGGAACATGGGCTGCAAGCCAACCACCCCAAGTGCAAATTTTTTAAGAAACAGATATCGTATTGTGGCCACGTGATTGATGAAGAGGGGTTACATAAGTCCCCTGACAAAATTGAAGTGGTTGTTAAGGCCCCAGCGCCTGAAAATGTGTCGCAACTGAGGTCATTCCTCGGATTGGTGAATTACTATCATAAGTTTTTGCCGACTTTGTCGACAATTCAGCTCCCACTGAACGCCCTGCTACGAACGGGGGTAGCATGGAAATGGAGCGATGATTGTAAGTGTGCTTTTCAGAAGAGTGAGGACTTAATCACTTCAAGGGAAGCTTTGGCTCACTACAACCCAGCACTGCCAATCAGGCTGGTGTGTGATGCATCTCCCTACGGCATTGGGGCGGTACTGTCACATAAATTCCTTGATGGTTTAGAGAGGCCGATAGCTTTTGCGTCACGCTCGTTAACTTCTGCCGAGCGTAACTACGCCCAGATTGACAGAGAGGCCCTCAGCCTAGTGTGGGGGGTGAAGAAGTTCAATCACTACCTGCACGGTCAAAAATTTACTCTACTAACCGATCATCAACCTCTTGTCTCCATTTTCAACCCTCAGAAGGGCGTACCGATAATGATGGCACAACGGCTGCAGAGATGGTCCCTTTTCCTAGGGGCACACCAATATGACATCGAGTACAAAGGAACTAAACAGCATGGAAATGCTGATGGATTGTCATGTCTACCGTTGCCGACGGTGGAAGAAGAAGACCTTGCAGTGGATCCAATGGAGTTATTCCACTCGACCATAGTCGAATGTTTCCCTGTGACGAATGCAAACATAGAAAAGGAAACACGGAATGACCCGACACTATCACGGGTCTATGATTTGACGGTGAAGGGATGGCCAGCACATGGCGAACCACTGCTGCCAGCATTCTCGCCGAGAAGAGAACAGCTGTCAGTGTGCAGAGGAACCTTGATGTGTGGATCCAGAGTAGTAATTCTACCTAAGTTGACGGATAGAGTGCTCAATGAGCTTCATGGGGGTCATCTGGGTGGGGTAAAAATGAAGAACTTAGCCAGAGCGTTTGTGTGGTGGCCGGGAATCGATAGAGAAATCGAAGAGATGACCAAGAGCTGTGCAGGATGCCAGAAGGTCCAAAACGCCCCACCACAAGCTCCTCTGCATCCATGGGAGTGGCCCTCATCTCCATGGCAAAGGGTGCACATTGATTTTGCTGGTCCCTTCATGGACTCGATGTTTTTAATTGCGGTGGATGCACATTCAAAGTGGCCAGAGGTAATAAAAATGTCCTCAACCACCACGGAAAAAACTATCACAGTTTTACGAACCATATTCGCCAGGAATGGGCTGCCTGAACAGATTTGCTCTGACAATGGACCACAGTTTGTGTCTGAAGAGTTCCGGAGGTTCTTAAAGAACAATGGTGTTAAGCATTACACATCTGCCCCATATCATCCAGCCACTAATGGATTGGCCGAGAGGTTTGTCCAAACATTCAAGAAGGCTATCAAGGCAATGTGTAATGAAGATATACCCCTACAACACAAGGTGGACAACTTATTGTTTGCCTACCGGAATGCGACACATGCGGTTACCAATCAAACTCCAGCCATGATGTTCTTCAATCGAAGACTACGATGTCGCTTGGATTTGGTTAAGCCAAACGTCCGAAGAGATGTGGAGAACAGGCAGTTTCAGAATATGAATGAAAGGCCGACCAGGAGTTTTAAGATAGGTCAACCAGTTTTGGCCCGGGACTACCCCACTGAGAAATGGCAGCCAGGAACGATTTGTACACGACAAGGACCTCTCACGTATACCGTGGACGTTGGGGAGAGCATTGTAAGACGCCATGCTGACCAGATTCTAGAGTCACTGGAAAACGTCAACTCCACACCACGATCTGATACACCTGGTAATGAAATCGACGTTCCAATTGCAGCTACCGCAGAACCGGTAATATTGGAAGCAGATGAACCAAACAACGACATTGATCCCGACTCAACATTGCCAGAAGAACCTGATACCCCAAAGAGGCGTTATCCAGACAGAATCAGGAAGCCTCCTCAAAGACTGAACTTATAATTGCTTAAACTTAACCAATGTATCTAGCAACAGTAATTGTGATTGTAATTAGTTATCATTTAGTTGTTAAATGAATGTTATGTACTGTTTATCCAAAAGGGGAGGAATTGTTGTGTATGTACCTTTAAGAGAATAACTGGTCTCAGACTGCAGTACCGGCAGTGACCACCCCTGTATAAAAGTCGCTAGTGAGCCTCTGTGTTTTTAGTTTCACTATTGACTTCCACCAGTAAAGACTTATTTTGTTCACTCCTGCTGTCCGTGTCTCAATTATTCACGGACGTAACAGTGTTGAGATTCTTGAGTATTGTTTGAGCTGCAATTGGAGAGTATTCCATCACACTCCTTATTTGTGCCTTGTAGATGGTGGAAAGGCTTTGGGGAGTCAGGAGATGAGACACTTGCCGCAGAATACCTAGCCTCTGATCTGCTCTTGTTGCCACAGTATTTATGTGGCTGGTCCAGTTAAGTTTCTGGTCAATGGTGACCCCCAGGATGTTGATGGTGGGGAATTTGGTGATGGTAATGTAATTGATTGTCAAAGGGTGGTGGTTAGACTCTCGCTTGTTGGCGATAGTCATTGCCTGGCACTTGTGTGGCGCGAATGTTACTTGCCACTTATCAGCCCAAACCTGAATGTCGTCCAGGTCTTGTTGCATGCGGGCATGGACTGCTTCATTATCTGAGGAGTTGTGAATGGTACTGAACATTGTGCAATCATCAGCGAACAGCCCCATTTCTGACTTTATGTTGGACGGAAGGTCATTGATGAAGCAGCTGAAGATGGTTGGGCCTAGGACACTGCCCCGAGGAACTCCTGCAGCAATGTCCTGGGGCTGTGATGATTGACCTCCAACCACCACAACCATCTTCCTTTGTGCTAGGTATGACTCCAGCCAGTGGAGATTTTTCCCCCCGACTCCCATTGACTTCAGTTTTACTAGGGCTCCTTGATGCCAGACTCGCTCAAATGCTGCCTTGATGTCAAGGGCAGTCACTCTCACCTCACCTCTGGAATTCAGCTCCTTTGTCCATGTTTGGACCAAAGCTGTAATGAATTGGGAGCTGTGTGGTCTCGGCAGAACCCAACTGGGCATCAGTGAGCAGGCTATTGCTGAGTAAATGCCGCTTGATAGCACTGTCAATGACACCTTCCATCACTTTGCTGAAGATTGAGTGTAGACTGATGGGGCAGTAATTGGCCGGATTGGATTTGTCCTGCTTTTTGTGGACAGGACATACTGGGCAGTTTTCCACATTGTCGGATAGATGCCAGTGTTGTAGCTGTACTAGAACTGCTTGGCTAGAGGCGCGCTAGTTCTGGAGCACAAGTCTTCAGAACGACAGCCGGGATGTTGTCAGGGCCCATAGCCTTTGCTTTATCCAGTGCGCTCAGCCATTTCTTGATATCATGTGGAGTGAATCAAATTGGCTGAAGTCTGGCTTCTGTGATGGTGGGGACCTCAGAAAGAGGATGAGATGGATCATTCACTCGGCACTTCTGGCTGAAGATGGTTGCAAACGCTTCAGCCTTGTCTTTTGCACTCACATGCTGGGCTCCACCATCATTGAGGATGGATATATTCTTGGAGCCTCCCCCTCCCGTTATTTGTTTAATGGTCCACCACCATTCACGACTGGATGTGGCAGGACTGCAGAGTGTTGATCTGATCCATTGATTGTGGGATCGCTAGCCCTGTTTATAGCATGCTGCTTTCACTTTTTAGCATGCATGTAGTCCTGTGTTGCAGCTTCCCCAGGTTGGCACCTCATTTTTAAGTATGCCTGGTGCTGCTCCTGGCATGCTCTTCTACACTCCTTATTGAACCAGGGTTCGTCCCCTGACTTGATGGTAATAAGAACATAAGAAACGGTAGAGTGAGGGATATGCCGGGCCATGAGGTTACAGATTGGGGTGGAATACAGTTCTGCCGCTGCTGATGGCGCACAGTGCCTCATGGATGCCCAGTTTTGAGCTGCTAGATCTGTTCTGAATCTGTCCCATTTAGCACAGTAGTAGTGCCACACAACACGATGGAGGGTGTCCTCAGTGTGAAGATGGGACTTTGTCTCCACAATGTCTGTGCAGTCGTCACTGCTACCAACACTGTCATGGACAGATGCATCGGTGAATGGTAGATTGGTGAGGACGAGGTCAAGTCGGTTTTTCCCCAGATGTTGGTGTGAGGAGGACTTTGTCGGGTCGACTGAGCTGGGTGTGCCATTGTCGTGTCTGAGGTCGATGCCGGGTGGTCCGTCCAGTTTTATTCTTATTATTGTGCTTCTTAGTGGTTTATTCGGCCATTTCAGAGGGCAGTTTAAGAGTCAACCACATTGCTGTGAGGTCAGGAGTCACATATAGATCAGACCAGGTAAGGATGGCAGATTTCCTTCCCTGAAGGACATTAGTGAACCAGATGGGTTTTTACGACAATCCGATAGTTTCATGGTTACCATTACTGATACTAGCTTTTTAATCCAGATTTATTTAATTAACTTTATTTAAATTCCCCAGTTGTCGTGGTGGGATTTGAACTCACATCTGCTGGATCATTATTCTAGGCCTCAGGATTACTAGCCTGTTAGATCCGTGGTTCAGTGGATAAATAATTACACGGATGCTGTACATCAACAAATAACAGGTCTTTACTGGAGGAGGGCAATCTCTAGACTGGAGTACAGAGGCATGCGCACAGCTTATATACCGGTGTGGTTACTGCCGGTACTACAGTATACAGGAGCTGTAAAAAGTAGTTCTGACTTAAAGCACATACACTACAATTCCTCCCTTTTTAGATTAATAATACCCCCTTAATATTCAAATAACAATTACATTTTTACATGTACATTCAATAACAAAAGTCCATTTATAGATTCAGTCTTTGGGGCGGCTTCCTGACCCTTTCGGGATAGCGCCTTTCCGGAGGTTCTTGTTCTTGGTGCAGAGGCGATTCTGACCCCCTTTCATCAGGTAGTTCATCGGGTTCCACTGCTACTGGGTCTGAAGTAGATACTTCAGTATGTCGGGTTCATCCCCAGGTACTCGAGACATGGGGTTGACGCATTCCTGTGATGCTAAGATCTGATCGACGTGGCGTCTCACAATGTTCTCCCCGACATCCACTGTGTACATTAATGGCCCCTGCCTTGTACATATTGTTCCGGATTGCCACTTCTCTGTTCGATAGTCCCGGGCCAAGACTGGTTGCCCTACATTGAAGCTCCTTGTTGGCTTCTCGTTGATGTGCTGGAATTGTTTGTCCTCAACATTTCTTCGCACATTTGGTCTGAGCAAGTCCAGACGAGATCTCAACCTTCGGTTAAAGAACATCATGGCCGGGGTTTGGTTGGTAACTGCATGTGTCGCGTTTCGGTAGGCTAATAAGAAATTGTCCATCTTATGCTGTAGTGGAATTTCCTCATCGCACATGGCCTTTATCGCCTTCTTAAAGGTTTGTACGAACCTCTCAGCCAATCCATTGGTGGCTGGATGATACGGGGCGGATGTGTAATGCCTTACCCCATTCCTTTTCATGAATTTTTGGAACTCATCGGACACAAACTGTGGTCCATTATCAGAGCAGATCTGCTCTGGCAACCCGTTTCTGGCAAATATGGTCCGTAGGGCTGCAACCGTTTTCTCTGTAGTGGTTGAAGACATCTTTATCACCTCAGGCCACTTTGAATGAGCATCCACTGCTATTAAGAACATTGAGTCCATGAATGGACCAGCGAAATCAATGTGCACCCGTTGCCATGGAGAGGAGGGCCACTCCCATGGGTGTAGAGGGGCATGTGGTGGTGCATTTTGGACCTTCTGGCATTCTAAGCAGCTCTTAGTTAGGTCTTCGATTTGTTGATCGATTCCCAGCCACCACACATAAGCCCTAGCTAGGCTTTTCATTTTCACTCCCCCCAGATGACCTTCATGTAGCTCATTTAGCACTCTCTCCCTTAACTTGGGTGGAATCACCACTCTGGATCCACACATCACTGTCCCCTGGCATACTGACAGCTGTTCTCTTCTGGATGAGAATGCTGGCAACAGTGAGTCGCCATGTGTTGGCCATCCCCTCACCGTCAATTCATATACCCGTGACAGCGTCGGATCATTGCGGGTCTCCTTCTCTATATCCGCGTTTGTTACTGGCAATCGTTCAATTATCGACGAATAAAATATCTCGATAGGGTCCACTGCTGGTGCTTCCTCCACAGTAGGCAGTGGCAGGCGCGATACCCCATCAGCGTTCCCATGCTGTCTCGTGCCTTTATATTCTATTTCATATTGATTCGCCCCTAGAAACAGGGACCATCTTTGTAACCACTGTGCAGTCATTACTGGCACGCCCTTCTTAGGATTAAAGATGGAGACAAGTGGTTGGTGGTCAGTCAGCAAGGTGAACTTCTGTCCATGCAGATAGTGGTTGAATTTTTTTACTCCCCATACTAGGCTGAGGGCCTCCCTGTCAATCTGGGCGTAGTTGTGCTCGGCTGAGATTAGTGACCGAGACGCAAAGGCTACTGGCCTCTCCAAACCGTCCAGGAATTTGTGCGACAGCACTGCTCCAATGCGGTAGGGTGATGCATCACATGCCAAACGAATTGGTAGTGCTGGGTTGAAATGGGCCAACACCTCTTTTGATGTGATCAATTCTTTACACTTCTGGAAAGCTCGTCTATGTTCGTCATCCCACTTCCGTGGTACCCCTGTTTGCAGTAGGGTGTTCAGCGGGTGTAATACCGTAGACAAATTTGGTAAGAACTTGTGGTAATAGTTTACCAGCCCGAGGAACGACCTCAGTTGTGACACATTTTCCGGTGCTGGAGCCTTGACTACTGCCTCTATCTTGTCAGGGGACTTATGTAACCCCTCTTCATCGATGACGTGGCCGCAATACGAGATCTGTTTCTGGAAAAACTCGCACTTGTGGCGATTAGCTCGTAGCCCATATTCCTTTAACCTGGCGAGCACCTTCTCCAAGTTAGCGAGGTGATCACCGTCATTTTCGCCCGTGACCAAGATGTCGTCCAAATAACAGTGGGTCCCTGGAATCCCTTGCAGGACCTGATCCATCGCCCTTTGCCAGATAGCCGGAGCCGAGGCTACTCCAAACACCAGCCGATTGTACTGATAGAGACCTTTATGGGTGTTGATCGTAAGGTAATGTTTCGAAGCTTCTTCTACCTCCATTTGCAAATACGCCTGGGCTAGATCAATTTTTGTGAAGCGTTTACCACCAGATAGCGAGGCGAAAATATCCTCAATTCGTGGAAGCGGATATTGCACCGTGTGATCTGTCACCTTAAAATCCCCACAGATGCGGACCTTCTTTGGTCCCCCAGGCGTATTACTCAACGACCTCTTCATTACCGGAACGATGGGTGTAGCCCACTCGCTCCAGTCCACTTTGGACAGTACTCCTGAGTGTTCCAACCCTTCCAGCTCTGCTTCAACCGCTGGTCTGATCGCATAAGGCACTGGTCTGGCCTTCAGAAACTTTGGGCTTGCATTATCCTCTATTTTAATTGTTGCTGTTATTCCTTTTAGTGTTCCTAGTCCCTCCTGGAACACTTCTTTTGCGTCAGTTAGCATTTTTGACAGTCGTCCAGGTGTGACGTCGTCATCCTTTTTGGCCTCCACCTTCAGTGCCTGTATGGAATGCCAATCTAAATGTATCTTCCGGATCCATTCACGTCCTAGCAGTGGTGGTCCTCCATTTGGCAATACATATATATCCATTTTAGGTATTTCCTGACCTTTATATGTCACTTTCACCCTTATTTTTCCTTTGGGGTAGACGTTTTGCCCCGTATACGTCTTCAAGACAATCTCTGTAGCTTTCAAGGGTATGTGTGAAAATAGCCGCTTGTAGTCTCTTTGATTTATGACTGTTAGAGCTGACCCTGTGTCCAATTCCATTTCCACTTGGACTCCGTCTATCTTGAGTGTAACCCAGATAGTCTGGTGATCCTCCATTTTGGTTACATTATGTAGTTTCAGACAACCCAGCTCCTTGCTTCCGGAGTCTGTGTCACTTTTCTGTTCATCTGAACCACTGTCCATCACCTGGTGTACCTTTTTGTACTTCTCCTGTGGAGATTTCTTACTGTTGGTTTTCTTCCCAGACCTGCAGACTCTTGCTATGTGTCCTGCTTTCCCACACTGTCTGCACACTTGGTCCTTGAACCAACAATCTTTCTGGTCATGTGTTGTTCTGCCACAGCGATAGCACTTCCCTGTTCCATAGGTCATTTTGTTGGTGCCATATTCTTGCGGTCTCCGTTGTATCTCTGCAGCGCCCCTTGCGGCTGCTTCGTGTGATACTGCCATACTGAAAGCTTTGTCCAGCGTAAGGTCCTTTTCTGATCGAAGCCGTTTCTGGGTTCCTTCACTTTGTAGCCCACACACAAACTTGTCCCTTAACGTGTCTGCTAGTCCCGCTCCAAACTGGCAGTATTTCGATAGCTTGCGCAGTTCCGTTAGGTACTCAGCATTGCTTTTGTCTTTGTGTTGGTTCCTTTTATGGAACTTAAATCGTTCTGCTATCAGCAGCGGTGTGGGGTTTAAGTGATCCTGTAGGATTTCTACTATGCTTTCAAAATTCTTGTTTACCGGCTTCTCTGGGGTTATTAGATTTCGCAGTAACCCATAAGTTTTTGCACCCATGGAATTTAACAGAACCAGTGCTTTATTAGCATCTGGCACTTCATTCACCCTGCAGTACACCTCAATACGTTCCACATATGTCGCCCAATCTTCGACTTCATTGTTGAACGCAGAGATACTGCCACTCTTCGGTATCCTTGGTTGTGCGTTAACTATCACCAATGGCGCCTCCGGCGCTTCCCCTTCTTCTCCGCTGGCACCAAATGGCATCTCCCGCGCTTTCCTTCCTTCCCACACTCGCCCGTCTTCTCCGCTGCGTCTTCGCAAAATGGCGTCTCCTGCGCTCTTCCTTCTTCTCCGCGGCTCAATGGCGCCTACCGCGCTCTCCCTGCTTCTCCGTGGCTCAATGGCATCTCCCGCGCTCTCCCTGCTTCTCCGCGGCTCAATGGCGTCTCCCCTTGCTTCGCCCCGCGGACCCTGCTCAGCCCGTGATCCCTGGCTGTGCTCTGCGCGTTCTTCTCTTGATATTTGTCGATGCTGCTCAGTCTAGAACCCGGCTGTTTCTTACCCTCTCTCTCTCCGGTTTTGCAGTATTTTTGCTCGACGCCGCTCGGTGATCAACCCCCGGCTGCGCCCTGCTCTCTTCACCCTTTTTCTTACCCCGTCGACGCTGCCCGGCTCTCTCTCTCTGCCGTCGGTCGGCTCCAGCCGCCGCTGCTCGGGAAGGGTCTGCTCTGGACCTGTCGTCGGTCTCTTACTGCTCGTTGTGGCTGGGGAACCAAGCCTGGCTCTCCACAGCCTCCCCAGTGAAGTTGGATCTCTGTCTGACTGCTGGGCGGCTGCTCGCGGTCAACGCACGTGTTCCTGGACTCGACTATTTTTTTTTTGTTTAATGTTGCAGGTAGATTCGCATCAACACTCGTCGCCACTGTTAGATCCGTGGTTCAGTGGATAAATAATTACACGGATGCTGTACATCAACAAATAACAGGTCTTTACTGGAGGAGGGCAATCTCTAGACTGGAGTACAGAGGCATGCGCACAGCTTATATACCAGTGTGGTTACTGCCGGTACTACAGTATACAGGAGCTGTAAAAAGTAGTTCTGACTTAAAGCACATACACTACATAGCCCTGTAACATTACCACTATGCTACCGTACACAAATCTTTAAAGGTTGCAGGACAAGTTGAGAAGGCTGTTACAGGATGTTACATGTTACAGGAAGGTTGATACAGGATCCTTGGCTTTATAAACAGAGGCATAGAGTACAAAAGCAAGGAAGTTAAACTTTTATAAAACACAGGTTAGGCCCAAGCTGGAGTATTGTGTCCAATTCTGGGCACCACACTTTAGGAAGGATGTCAAGGCCTTAGAGAGGGTGCAGAAGATATTTACCAGAATGTACCAGGGATGAAAGATTTCAGTTACGTAGAGACTAAAGAAACTGGGGTTGTTCTCCTTAGAACAGGGAAGATTGGATAGAGGTGTTCAAAATCTTGAAAGGTTTTGATAGAGTAATTAAGGAAAAACTGTTTCCAGTGGCAGAAGGATCGGTAACCGGAGGGCACTGATTTAAGGTGATTGGCAAAAGAACCAGAGGCGACATGAGGAAACTTTTTGACGCAGTGAGTTTTTATGATCTGGAATGCACTGCCTGAAAGAGTGGTAGGAGCAGATTCAATAATAACTTTCAAATGGAATTGGATAAATAGTTGAAGTGGAATAATTTGCTGGGCTATGGGGAAAGAGCAGGGGAGTGGGACTAATTAGATAGCTCTTTCAACGAGGCACGATAGGCCGAATTATCTCCTTCTGTGCTGTAACAGATTTGATGAAATCGTGACAGTTAATGTAGCAGCACTGAATGGAAAATGTTGACATATTAATTTACAATGGTGAATGTTGACAGAAAACAGTGACTAAAAATTGTTGTAACAAGAAGCAAGGTATTTGGACACAAAATGCTTGTTCTGTGCAAGATTTGCAATAATATGTAGATGTGAACGGGAGTGGGAAATCACAGCCGGTGTGCACAATTTCTCAATGTGTACTCCTGATATACGCTGCCAAAGTGGAAAAATCTCCTCTACCATTTCCCCTGAGCCTTAGCGGCTGTATTAATTTTTTTTCAGTTAGCCTTAATAGACTGGAGGTTAACTTTGCCCATGCTGCTAAGTGTGATTCTGGGAGTAAGCATGTGTGTAATATTGGTTAACACACTGACCTGGCTTGCTATATGCTTTCTAAGCAGAAATGAACAGAAAATGTGCAGATTTACTCAAGATTTGTTCCAGTCACACGTTGCATTAATTTCACATCATTGAAGCTGGTGTAACAGAACCTGAGGGGCCAGGCAGAGCTTGAGGGGATAGGTTGAGCAACTGGTCAGAGAGGAATATTTTGGTAAACTCAGCAACATGGGTGGAGCACCAAGTCTCTCATTGCTGGACGCTTTTGGAGAATTACCAGCAAAAGCAGGACATTACTATCCAGAAAGTTCAAGGACGTCACAACGCCCTTCACATCCAATGAATTTCTTTTGAAGTGCAGCCACTGTTATTATGTAGGTAATGTAGTGCTACTTTATTATCGCATTTATTAAGGTGGTTAAAGAGTGATTCAGTGGCATTATTCCAGGTGCATTCTGATTAGCTGCTCAGTTATGCATTAGTCATAATATAGCTGAGCTCCACAAAAGTGCAGAGTATTGTGTGTTCCTCTGATTGCCCTTAAAAAAGCAAAACGAAAAACTCACATTTAATCAGAATCAGTGTGCTAAGAGCAAATTTAAAGCCCCCCTGAGTTTTAGTGCACTGTTCTGGACAAACTCCTTTGGTGACAGCTTAGAATACAGTCTTGCTGCAATAATGCATAGCTCCTAATTAGTGAGAGGCATAGTAAATGGCAGCTGCAATAATAGCATAGAAACAGAGAAGGTAGGAGCAGGAGTAGGCCATTCGGCCCCTCGAGCCTGCTCCGCCATTTAATGAGATCATGGCTGATCATCCAAACTCAGTACCCTGTCCCTGCTTTCTCCCATATCCCTTGATCCCTTTAGCTTTAAGAAATATATCTAACTCCTTGAATATATTTAATGAATTGGCCTCCACTGCCTTCTGTGGTAGAGAATTCCACAGGTTCACCACTCTCTGGGTGAAGAAATTCCTCCTCATCTCTGTCCTAAATGGCTTACCCCTTATCCTTAGACTGTGACCCCTGGTTCTGGACTCCCCCGTCATCAGGAACATCCTATTTCTAAAACTACATAACTAGATATGGCAACACTTCAAAACTTGGTTTCAAGTAAAAATTCTATTACGAAATCTGCCTCCTCCGTCTCAGTTGAAAATCTTTCTAAGCGCTCTCGCCACTTATTTCAAGGATTATTCAAAGGTTTTTTTTCATTTGCAGAAAGCATCCAGCACAGCTTTTCTTGTTAAGTGGGTGTTTTATTAAATTTCTGCATTGCCACTCCACCAGAATATAACATTGAAACTTAGTTAAATATAAAATTAAAAAGTCGGATATTTATTAATAATGAATAGAGATACATGTATGCTTAAAAAATATAAGGTTAAAAAGAGAATTGTTCATTCTGAAGCCCCAGATATTGTTTAATCAAGTGCATTGTGTAAGCCTCAGCAACAACACTAAACTAGTGAGTAGTTTAATATATATGATAATAAAGTACATGTATTTCTAAAACTACATACAAAAATTCATTAAATTACCTGTCCCTAAGGCTCTGAAAAATGGAAAAGAAATAAAACATTCATGCTATAATTAGAATTCAAGACAGCCAAAGCAACAGCATGGGAGACTACTGACAGATTTTGCAACATCATATGCAAATGAGATGAAACAGCCTGAATCGTATGTCGGTAAAATAGAATATTAGATTGTACAGTGTTTTGGGACCGAGAGCAGATTGTATTCTTAGGACCGAATGGCTTGAGATCCTTCTGAGACTCGCCCAAAGTCCCAAAACACTGCACCGTGTAGTTATCTATTAATATTATTCTGCATAGAGGTTTCATCTGAGAGAAGATTGCAAATTTTGCAAGGTCCTTCCATAATCTGAATGAGGTTCCCACACATTATCGGCACGTGCATGTACATAAAAACCCTGCTTTCACTTTGCATAGAAAATTTATTTTTGCATGAAATGACATGCTTGATCCAGAAAATGAATGAGCAAAAGGAACAGAAGGGGCTCATATTGGGTGTTACAGCACTTTGTTCTCCCATTGAAAACAATGCAACGATGTAAGTGTGCATGTCAAAGGCATCCCTACTGCAGCAAGGTGCATTTTCTTCCGGCTCTTGCACTTGCATTTGGAACCCAAGCAGATTGTGTTATATTGGCCCAGAATTTGCTGGAGTGGGGCATCTCTTTTGTTCCCCCTGTATTAGATTTTTTCCTTCACCATTCAGCTGTGAAAAAATGTGCACCACAAGTTGCTGGAAGTGCGAGCTAATAACGGCGCAGCGAGAGTAACAGGGCATATGGGACCGTAGTGAATGACAGGGCCAGCAGTCTATCTCCTCAACCAATGAGATTTAAGGATAGAGAAAGAAACAGGAACGATGGAGATGGAAATAGGGTGAATTAATGTCAAATTAGATACAGAAAAAGAAATAGAGAGGGAAAGAAAGATTGGCTTAATAGAGAAAGAAAAAAGAGGTAGAAAGGAATAGTAAGATCTTTAAAAAAAAAATTTAGGACCAATTTACTACCTGCAGGAGTGAGACTCCACATATATTGTCCCATTTCTGGGCCTCCGAGGTTGATAGGCAATGCAAGAACATAAGTCTCGTCATTAAAAGGGTCTTTTTGTCGTTAAATAACACCCCTAACTTTGTGCAGCAAGTTTAATTCATTTTAACAGTGCAAAAGCAGTAATTTCTTGAAACTCATTGGGAGGTTGATGGCGAAATCCCATTTTTGCAAGGCTAACGGCAGATCGTCCAGCAATTTGTGCTGATTTGCAACTCACGCCATATCTCTCCCTCGACACAACTTGCTGGGTTATTTACACGCTAACAACGGCGTGCTAACAACTGGCCGTTACTTTCCCAGCAAATTCTGGCCCGATATTTTAATCGAATAAAAATAACAGACTATTTTACCTGATGGTTAAATTACCTGTCGATAAAGGTTCATGTTAATATTTTTTCTTTTTCAAAACAATAAGGTAGTTTAATACAAGAGAAACCTCTTTTGCCTGGGGCAAATTGTAGATTCTTTTTTCTCTTATGCACTCCAATCACATGCGTGTTATGAAATGCTGTCCTCATTAAGCTTAGTTGTTGTACAAGAAGAGTGAATGTTAGAAAGAATTGCTGAGCAGAATATTTATTTTTTATTTGTACCTGTTGAAAGTAACAGCTTGTGCTCTGCTCTGATAAAAGGAGTGATATATTTTATTGGAAACAATTAGAATCTTGTGGGATTTTACCCATTTTGTGAAATGCTAACTGTAAGATTCGCAAAATTTCTGCTTTTCCCCGAAGGCTGTTATTAATAAACGGGACCCTGCGTGGACATTTTAAATCAAAAAGGGTACCCAAGATGGCCTCCGTGCCTCGTGGCAGAAAGCCTGTAGGATTTTAAAATGGACTCTGCAACGCAGACAGCTTGTGGAGAAATCGAAACCAAAGCTGCAGTGTCTGTGAAGAGAGACTTTGGCCTAGAAATTAGCTATAGCCCCGCCAGCTCGCTGGCGGCCAGAATTTACCGCTGGGCGCGGAGCCACTCGTGCCCAGCCGATATTCAGTTTCAACGCCCAAAGTCGAGGACGGCCGCTGTTCAAGGGTGTGGCCGCCCCCGCTTGGGGCGCTGAAACTGAATATCGGCGCGCTAGTGGCCGCAGCGCCACCCGCAGCGGAGCGGCAGGCTGCGGTACTGCAGGCCTTCCTCCCTCTCTTAAGGGGGAGGTGCCTGCAGCAGCCGGAGCCCCGATTGCGAGTGCCGGCAAAAGAGCCCGGCACAACGGAGAAGTGTCGGGCTCCCGGAAACCAGCCGGCAATGCCGCGGGGGGGGGGGGGTGGTGGTGGAGGAGGCCGGGGAAGGAGGTGCGGGCAGGCGGCCGCCGAAAAAGCGGCCGGCCGCACCTCCACCTTAAAGCGCCCCACTAAGGCTGCTGTACGGACCCGGTCTCCGAATGTTATTAGCGGCCACCACGGAAGAGGCGGCCACTACTGAAGATGGGGGTCGGGCCGGTGTCGGGGCAGTACCGGGGCGCTGCGCACACCGATGATGTCATCGGTGGCGGCGCAGCGCTAACGGCTACCGCCGCAATTAGCGCGTCAATGAAGTTCGCCCGAAGTTTGCAGACTGGCGCAGAAGCCCTCTTTGGGCGGTAACTGGGCGCAAAGCCCACTGAATTTCTAGGCCTTTGTATTTTGAAACCAGACAGGACTCTGAATTATGCATTAGACCGAATTGGAGACAAATCTAAATTCAGTTTAGGCCTATGGTTAAGGCCATCAAGCAGTCTACATATATTATCGGAAACAGATTAACAGAGCCATCGAGGCTGGACAGGCCCATCAAGGAACTTTCATGACAATACAAGTCAATTATCGGGCCGGTAGACGCGATTACCGGCCATCTAAAAGCAGTTAGTATGGATTGCTACCATTATTTAAACTAGCCCGCCAAAATGAAGACAAAGAACTAACCTGATTTGGCACGCAGATAACGGCTTTCGAAAAAGGTATAGGCCCAGAAATTCCAGAACGGGGCTTGCAGCGCGTGCAAGCCCCGTATTTACACTTACCCCGTGCTACTGCCGATCAGCTCCAGGGACGCCTGGAATTGGTGTTTCCAGAAGAAGAATCCCGGGCAGCGTATGATGTCACGCCGCCCAGGAGTGCAGCCAGCGCGAAGTCAGGAGCGTGCAGTGCAAGTGAGACATGCCCCTTGAGGTCTCAGTTTCACTGGACACGCCCCCAATGTTTCTGTCAAGCTGCTAACCATTTTTACATGCCAAGCAGCAGTTTAAATAGGTTTTTGGAAGTTTTTTGAAGATTTTGGTAACTTTCATAAACTTTTTAAAATGTTTACATTATTTTGAGTAATCTGAAGTAGTTTTAAAGAGAATTAAAGCAATTTAAAGACTTTTAAAAGCCCTAAAAGAATTTTTTAAATTCCATTTATTTATTTAGCAATGTCGTCGTCATACGTGTCTTCACACTGTTCCCTTTGGGGAACTGTATGAAGTGGTGGAAGGATTTATGGCCATGATTAACGCTCATTCCGTGACCGTAACCATCTTTGAACCAGCCATTAGGGTGGTTAGTCCTATGGCGGGAGGGTTTTACGGGCTCCCACAAGCTATACAAGGAGGGGGGGCCACCCACACCCACGGACGCAAATATCCCACTGGATGTCAACCCAGAATTTAGAGCCGGAGCTCCGACTCCACTTGCCGGGACTGTCTGGAGCGGGGTTCGAAACCCTACCCTGATCTGGCCCAGCGGCGGGGATCCTACCGCTATGACAAAGGCCCAATCCAATTAGCAACGTGAAATGGCAGCATAGGGCTCCAGTCACGGGGAGGGAAAAGGCGCAGGAAACGTATGGGTGTCACCTTTTGTGCGGAGTGGGCCTTTTGCGTAGCAGTAAGCATCCCCGCCGCTGGGCCAGAAGGAGTAGGGTTTTGAACCCCACTCCAGACAGTCCCGGCAAGTGGAGTCGGAGCTCCAACTTTAAATTCTGGGTGGACATCCAGCGGGATGCTTGCGTCCGTGGGTGTTGGTGGCCCCCCCCCCCCTCAGATGGGTTGTGGGAGCCCGTAAAACCCGCCTGCCATAGGACTAACCACCCTAATGGCTGGTTCAAAGATGGTTACGGTCACGGAATGAGCGTTAATCACGGCCATAAATCCTTCCATCACTTCATACAGTTCCCCAAAGGGAACAGTGTGAGGATACGTACGATGATGACCTCTTGTGCAATGCACCTCCTTGGACCCTCAGTCGCAGATGCGAGGGGGCAAGTTGTGCAATTGTTAAATTTTTTATTTTATTGACATGTAAAATGTTGGCCCAGTAATTCCCTTCCAAATGCGCTAGTACGGTCGGGGTACTTACGCATCTGGCCGGATGAAATGCCGGTTTTCAGCATGCACAGTGCATGTGGGGAAAACCGGCATTTCCTGTCCTCTGAACGAAGGGGTTCAGAGGCAGAACGCGTGCGACTGCACAGGCAGCGCGTGCGCAGTATAATTCGCCGCTTTCATTAATGCTTTCAGTGAGGTCCAGTCATTACAACTTACACATGAAAAAAGCATGGGTACAGTTGCTCCAGAGGCTGCGGAGGAAGATATTTCTTATCGTGGAGCTTCTGAAAGTATGTATGTCTGTATATATTCCTTTGCGTGTTATGTATATATTCCTTTACTTATGTGTATGAATGTATTATTTAATTATGACTTTCAGAGAAAGTAACTTATTGGAAAATCATAATTAAAAATATACATTCATACACATTAGTAAAGGAATATAAAACATACATACATATACGTAAAGGAATATATGTGGACATACATATATAACTCATTCTCACATTCCATTCACACAGCCACAATTGCTCCTTCTACCTACCGTTCTGAAAACCCGTTTAAAAAAAAAAAATTAAAGTTTAAAACTTAGTTAAAATTTCTTAAAATAACTTCCCTCCCTTTCCCAAACCTAAATATTGCATTTCATAAGCTCATCCATAAAATATATCTCCTTCCCCAGCCAATGAACAACTTTACACTTGCTTTTTTTAAGTGCAAGTTCTAGGGACTTACCCTCACTGAATCCATCAGTGAAATCTACAAAGTTCACTGCGCAAGCGCTGCCTGTGCAGTCGCACGCGCTGTGAATAGACCTCGGGTCTGGAAATGTCGGCGTTCCCCGCATGCGCTGTTCCTGCTGAACGCCGGCATTTCCAACGGCCAGATGCGTGAGTAACCCGACCGTACTCACGCTTCTGGCCTGGAATTTCTGGCCCATTATTGAAGGCCCCCGGGTAGCAATCGCTCTCTCTGTGTGCTGGTGCTGCTGCTCTCCCTGCTCTTCGGCCCCTCACCCTCGTGGCTACCGCTCTTTCCCCGTCCCGTGCTTACCCCCTGGCCTTTGCCCGTGCCTTTTTCCCACTCCATCTGGACTCGCCCCACCACCGGGTTGGGCGGACATGGACAATTCAGGCCAGGCGAGGCGGGACACGACGAGGGGAGGAGGGAAGACCACTGGAGGGAAGGCCACCTGAGGAAGACCGATTGAAGAAGACCAACTGAGGAGACGAACTGAGGTGTAAGGGGTTTTCGATCGCCGAGGTCTCTCTCTCTCTCGCTCTAGAGGCCTCTCTCTCTTGCACAGTAATTTACCGAGTGGTTCGACCCACTCATCCCTTAGGTTCTATACACTGGACTTTGAGGCAGGAACTACAATGCAGAGAATACTCTATAGACCAAGTTTAATGAAACAAAATGAAATTTTATTGCATGAAGGAAAAATTGAATGTAAGCCAATAAGGTACATGGGAGGGAAAAACAAATTATAATACAGTACTAACCAACATATCTACAGGCATATTGCGCTTTACAAGGTTCATCATGAAATAGGGAAGCACACGGAACATTGAGGGACAACAACTCATTGTTAATTATCCCCTAAAATGCCCACCCCCTAAACCTAACTAGATGAGATTATGAGGGGCCAGAAACATGCTCACCAATCCAAAACTGCGGTTGGGTTGGGGTTCTTTACTTGGTGCTCTCTCTCGGGTCTGCCGTTGTCACGTGGTCGTTGGGCTGTAGGCGCAGTGGGCTGCCCAAGCTAATGGCGTCTCGGCCACCTTAATTCAGCAGGACTCGCCGTCCATCGTTTCGCCCACCGGCTGTCTTCTCGGTGCTCCTGCATACAACGATGGTGGTCACAGTCTCGATTTCTCCGTGCTCCTGTACACGATGCTGGTGGCTACCCGTTCTGTAAGGCGTTTCGTTTTCTTCCTCTTCGCCGACTGTCTTCTCGTCTCGTCAACGGCCCGGGGTTTTTGTCGATGATCTCCCGATAACTACCCCGGGCCTCATCTTCTTCTTCCGAGTCCGAAAGAAAACCTTCTTCGGACCCCCGAGCAATCTCTCGAAAATGGTCTGCACTGGTCTCTCCCGATGCTGATCCTCCTCAATGGCTACCGAAACCCGATGGTCTCCAAACCGAATACCTTTTTTTTTTCAACGCTACCCCAGGACTCCAGTTATACTTTTCATGGAGGCCCTTATCTCCCGCCAAATCAAGGTTAGTCTTTGTTTAACTTTTGGCGAGCTTGTAGCACAGCGGGGTAGTCTTTGTTTTTAAAGTATCTTTGGGATGGCTGGTAACTGCCATCTCTGGTCTGGAATGACCTTGTATTGTCTTTAATGTCCCTCTTTGAACTTGAATCTGTCCCCCTTTGTCTGGGTAAACATTTAGATGGTCTTTATCTACAGGCCGATCTGATCGGATCTGCATCCAATCTATATGTATGGGGCTCTGTCTGGTTTCGTTTACTCTGAAACTGCCTTCCAGCACTTACTGTGGGCTGAATCCACAAAAGCTGTCTGGGGGCTGCAGGAACCATTTTAAAATGTCCCAAAAGCTGGTCACGGGGTCTGGCGGCCATTTTGTGTGTCCCTTTTTCTGGGCTTCTTTTTAAAACAGTCTTTAAAATTATGGCCTTTTCTGCCAATAGACCCTTATAGGACAATGTTCAATTTTGCGAATTCTACAGAGGGGAGGCTTCGAATTATCGGGCCTTCAGCCTCGGCCGACCTTCGAATATCTGTACACCAACTCAAACTGGCAGCTGTTGACGAAGAACCATCCCTGCAAGGTAAAGTACCCAAACAGAGACTTTGGCCCCGATTTTTGGCTCATGTGGGAAATGGTCGGGTTTCCCCGAATGTGGGGTTTCTGACACACATAAAAAAGTGTCAGCCAGCTCCACGCAATTTTCCCTTAAGTGGCCAATTAATTCCCAGCATGTGGGAAGCCTTGCTAATTGTCCAATTCAAGTCAGAAATCCCCACAGTATGATGTCATCATTCGTGGTGCTTTCAAGGTCCATAGCAAGCACTGCATCCTCTGAAGGCTTCCAAATGAACCATACAGGATGGCAGAGGAGCCTGCAGCAGCTGTGGCCAGTGCCAGACCCCGAGCTGCCTCCAAATTCGATGAGGCTTCACTGCAGGCATTATTGGATGGGGTAAGGGCCCACAGGGAGGTCCTCTTCCCTAGGTCAGGGAGGAAGCGGTCTCTGTAGGATTTGCAAAATTGATATTGCATTAATAAGGGTCGAATGGCAGAAGAGGCCATGATTTTAAAGACTGTTTTAAAAGAAGCCCAGGAAAAAGGGGCATTCAAAATGGCCGCCAGACCCCGTGACCAACTTATTGGGACACTTTAAAATGGTTCCTGCAGTCCTCAGACAGCTTTGTGGATCAACCCACAGTAGGTTCTGGAAGCCGTTTCGGAGAGAACGAAACCAGACACCCACACATACATGAAGATTGGATGCAGATCCAGTCAGATTGGCCTGTAGATAAAGGCCATCTAAATGTTTACCCAGCCAAAGGGGAACAGTTCCATATTCATAAAGAACGCATCAAGGACCCATTAAAGACATCAAGAAGACATTAAAAACAATGAAGGTCATTCCAGACCAGAGATGGCCCGTTACCGGCCATCCAAGAACAGTTTAAAATATAATAACTACCCCGTTGTGCAACCAGCCCGCCAAAATTAAAACAAAAGACTAACCTGATTTGGCGTGAGATAAGGGCTTCTGCTGAGAAGTATAATTGAGAGACACCGGGGGTAGCAAAAAAAAGAGGCTTCATCTTAGATATTGGGAAGAGAGAGGTTCCTTTCTTCATCATCTTCGTGGGATCTTTGGTAATAGCCGTTACCTTCGATAGCAGCTGGAGTTCGGAGAAGAAGACGGTTTGAGCCGGCGTCCCGCCCCGGGGTAAAACATTGGGAGATCATCGACCAACCCCGGGCCGTTGCCGTAAAAAAATACTGAAGAAACCTATATGAAAGCCGGCTAGGGGCTTCCAACCGTGGTCAAGCAGATGATCTCCGCCGACATCCAGGCCCGTCAGTGTCCAACCTGTCCGTGACCTTCACCTCAAGAAAGAGAGTGAGGTGTGGCGCAGCCCGCTGTGGCTCCACTGACCACGAGGAAACAGGACGCCTGAGGGGATCAAAATGCAGGCCTGTTTCAAAACTCTATACTTTTCCAACTGGATTGGTGAGCATGTTTCTGGCCCTTCATAATCGGATCTAGATAGGTTTAAGGGGGTGGTCATTTTGGGTATAATTAACATGAGTTGTTGTCCCTCGATGTTCCGTGTGTTTCCCCATTTTATGATGATCTTTGTAAGGTATAATATGCCTGTATCTGTAAAGTCTGTGGGTTGTTTAGTTAATTAATACACAGACTCCAAGAGTAACTTAAAACAGGACTTTACTATTCGAAGGTCAGGGCGAATCTGCCCAATAACTCCTGGCACAACACTTATATACTGGTGTGGTCACCGTCGGTATTACCGTATACAGAAGCCAAACAAAGTAGTGCCACACCTAAAATAGTTCTCTTAAAGGTGAACGGTTACATACAATAGTTCTCTTAAAGGTAGACGGGTACATACACTACAATCCTCCCTTTTTAGCTTACAACATACTTATTCCCCATTAAACATAACATATAATCAACTTCATGTAAAACAATTCACAGATTCAGTCTCTGGTCTTGACTCGGTCCGAACAACATCTCTGTGGTGTAGCCGGTTCACATTTCTAGCGTGACTCATCCAATAGTCTTTCCCTTGGCTTAACAGCTTGAACTTCCGTCCTGCTGAACCAGCAGTGCTGACTTTTACAAACAGCTGGACTCCCTTGGTAATTTTTCCTACTTTCCAACTGATTTGGCCCCCTTCGTGGGCCCACGTGCATGATCTGATAGAAGTGATAATGATTTAGATGGTTATCGTCTTCTGCTTCGTCTTTTTCTTTTCTGCTTCTTGGAGACTCTCGGGGCTCCCTTATCCGCTGCCAGCTGTAGCGCCACCATCTCCCTATGTTCCTTAGACTTTAAGTGCTTCATCCTGATTTCTGCACTTTGGGAGTTTTCATCACAAACTGGGCAGACCAAGTCATCGTAATATTCCGTGTCACTCAACAGGTCATGGTAATATTCGGTGTCGTCCTGAGCTAGTCTAGCGAGAGGGCCTGCTACTTCTTCCGTACCCAACTGGACGTTAGCCGACTGTTGTTCCCTCCCTAGACATCAATCCTTCTACTGGAGCAGCTGTTTCAACATTCTGCTGTTCACATTGATGTGATTCAGCGTACTTTTGGCATCCCTGTAAAATCTGTGTTGCAACCTCAGCTATTTCCATAACTTTTGAGAGCTCCGAACTCCTTCCCTTTGAAGATTGAAGCTCGTGTTCAGATTGTTCCCATTGTAGAGTCTTCTCCATTTCATCCACCTTTTCCTCCAATGCTTTCACCTTCTTTTCCTCTTGTACTTTGGCTTCCAGCGCTCGGAGAAGTTGCGCCTTGATGCTCTCTAGCTCATGTTCAGAGGCCATTCTTACAGTCTCTGTGTTTCTTACAGTTCCCTCTTCTTCCACTGAACGGATTCCCAGTTGAATCTGTTCTTCAAGTTGTTGAATCTCGGTCATTGCCGCCCCATATTTGTCTTGGGTTTCCTTTAATATTTTTATGAGTTCTTGTACATCTTGTCTTTCATGTTCTGCCATGTCTTTCACCTCTAATTTCTCATCTATGGATGGAACTTCTACCGATGAGTCTGTCTTGGCCTTGAGCTCATCAAGAATTTCCTGCAGCCTTTGGACTTCTTGCTCATGTTCAACCTTCAGTTGCTCATATGCTTCCACTGAAACTAGCTTTTTGGAGGTTGCCGAGTTAACCCCTTCCAGAATTGTAGCCTGGGCCTGTTCATACTGTTCTTTCAACTTCTCACACTCTGCTTCTAAGGAGTCGTAGAGAAGAACTGAAATAAAATCCTGGCTTCCTGAAGATTCCTCTTCATTTGCTTCTTCCTGCAAATATTCTAACTCCTGAACAGCATAAGGGAGATGTGATCGGTAATTGGTCACGATGGCTCTATGGTCGCTCTCTGCTTGAGCTAGCTGCTTCTGTTGTCTTTCCAGATTCTCCCATTCAGTGTCATAGAACTTTTTCATTGTTTTCATCTCTTGTACAAGACGGTAACTCAATTGTTCTAATTGCTGTCGTAATTTGAAATAAGTTTGAGTCCGAGCTCGGTGTTCTTCCGTCATGGATATGTCCGTAACTTGAACAGGCTCAGAATTTTCTGTCAAACTAGGTTGTTGTTGTTCGGTGGAGTTCTGCTCTGAAACTTTGTCCTTCTCTGGAGCATAAGCCTTTATGCATGCCTTCGTTTTTCCAACCTTCGTCGGCAAGTCCATTTCAGCCTTGTCTTTCATATTTGGGTTGGTCTTATCGTCATCCGTTTCAGAATCTGAGCTGATTGTCTGCACCGAGTCCTCACTCGTTATGGCTTTTAGATAGTGCCATTCCATGTCTATTTTCTTGATCCACTCCCGTCCTAGAAGTGGTGGTCCTCCCTCATGTAGTACGTATAAGTTCATTCTTGGGTGTTCTTTACCCCTATCTCTCACTTTGACTCTTATCTTTCCCATGGGGTATACTTTATGCCCCGTGTATGTCTGCAATACGAACTTGGTATCTCTTAAGGGTATATGTGAGAATAGCCGGTGGTAATCCCTTCGATTATGACTGATAGAGCTGATCCAGTGTCCAACTCCATTTTCACTTGGATTCCAGCTATTTTTAGCATGACCCAGATAGTTTGTAGGTCAGCTTCCTTACTCACATTGTGAATTCTCAGACTACCCAGCTCCTGGCCGTTTGGGTCTGAGTCTGAATTCTGTTCGTCTGAACTCTTCTCAGCCACCTTGTGTACCTTGTTGTACTTTTCCTGTGATGGCTTCCTTTGGTTGTTGGTCCTTTGGTTGTTGGTCTTCTTCCCTGACCGGCATACCTTAGCTATGTGACCCAGTTTGCCACATTTCCTACATTCCTGGTTCTTAAACCAGCATTGGTTCTGGTCGTGTGTTGTCTTCCCACAACGATAGCATTTTGTTGTTGTCGAGGTAATTTGATCCACACTTAGTGCTGCTGTCTTTAGCTGCATTTCCGCAGTTCCCTTTGCTGCGGCTTCGTGCGATGCTGCAATAAGGACAGCCCTGTCAAGTGTAAGGTCGTTCTCTTCGAGTAGTCGCTTTTGCGTTCCTTCCTTTGCCAACCCGCACACGAACTTGTCTCGCAATGCCTCTGTCAGATTCCCTCCAAACTGGCAGTATTTCGCTAGTCTACGCAGTTCGACCAAGTATTCTGCGTTGCTTTCATCTTTCCGTTGCGTTCTCGCATAGAATTTGAATCGTTCCGCCAACATCAACGGTGTGGGGTTCAAGTGATCCTTCAGAACAGCCACAATATCATCGAAAGTCTGATCCGCCGGTTTAGCTGGTGATAGTAGATGCTTCAAGAGCCCGTATGTCTTCGCGCCCATCGAGTTTAGCAAGGTTATAGCTTTGTCATCTTCTTCTATTTTATTGGCCTCACAATAGATCTCGATGCGTTCCACGTACGTGGCCCAGTCTTCTACCTCGGCATTAAAATCATTGATGTTACCATGCTTAGGCATCTTCCTCTCTTTCTGATAACACCCCGAATTATTTCTTTAACTTTTTTTTTCTAAGATGGCGGTTTTCCCGCGAAAATGGCGGTTTCCCGCGCTTATCTTCTCTCCCCGCCCACTTCAATGGCGGTTTCCCGCTTCTGTCTTCTTCCCCGCCTAATGGCAGCTTCCCGCGTTTCTTCCCTAGCGGGAGGGGTACACTTTCCCCCACAGGCGACGGCCGCTGGCTTTCAGATTCACAGCCTGCGCGTCGGCTTCAGTGCTTTCCCTTTTCTCGGCAAGGCAACCGGCGCTGGGTACACCCCGTTGACGGCGAACAGGTTCAGCCGCTGGGCTGGCTCTCGCTCAGTTCCCCTTGCTCGGGCTCGGTCTCTCTCCCGCTCTCTCGGCTCTACCGGCGCTGGGTACACCCCGTTGACGGAGAACAGTTTCAGCCGCTGGACTGGCTCTCGCGCAGTCTCCCTTGGTCGGCTCTGCCTCTCCCGCTCGCTCGGCTCCCAAACGCCTCTCCCAGCCGTCTCGCAGTCCGGTGCTTCCCTCCCCGGCTGCGGCTGAGTTTTTATATCTTCCCGCGCCTACGCTCCCGGTCGCAGCACTTCGTGGCTTCGGTCGCTGCCCGGCCTTTTTCGCCGGTCGCGGTCTAGCTGTCTCATGACGCCGTTGCGTCCCCAGCCTGTCTGTACCGCGGCTTCCTTGCTCCACGCTGCCCCAGTCTCAGCGCCTCTGGGCCCGACTTCTGTCCGGCTCCTTTCCCCCTCGACCGTGGTCGAGTGCTCCGCCCTTATCCTCCGGTTATTCTTTTTACTTTTCCCTTACTCACAGTCACCGTGGCCGCCTTGCTTCTCGTGCTGATCGGCTCACTCCTCACCGTGGCAGAAGGGACAGTCAGTGCCTGTTGCTGATGGAAGTCTTTGTCTCTGAATTCTTCCTCCTTTCCAGCTCTGCAGACTCGAGTTTTCTCCCAGCAGAATGACGAGGGCGGTTGCCTCTTCTCGACGCTCGTTAACTGCTTCGGAATTATTGTTGCCACAGGGTACGATCGGACTCGTCACCACTGTAAAGTCTGTGGGTTGTTTAGTTAATTAATACACAGACTCCAAGAGTAACTTAAAACAGGACTTTACTATTCGAAGGTCAGGGCGAATCTGCCCAATAACTCCTGACACAACACTTATATACTGGTGTGGTCACCGTCGGTATTACCGTATACAGAAGCCAAACAAAGTAGTGCCACACCTAAAATAGTTCTCTTAAAGGTGAACGGTTACATACAATAGTTCTCTTAAAGGTAGACGGGTACATACACTACAGTATCCATTTTAGTTAGTACTGTATTGTTATGATTTGTTTTTCCCACCCATGTACCCTCTTATTTGCTTGCATTTGATTTGTTTTTCCTTATGCAATAAAATATCATTTCGTTTCATTAAACCTGGTTTATAAGAGTATTCTCTACATTGTAGTTCCTGCACCTAAGTCCAGTGTCTAGAATCTAAGGGGTGAGTGGGTCAAACCGCTCAAGGTTTTTCTGTGCAAGAGAGAGAGAGAGAGAGAGAGAGAGAGAGGCCTCTGAGAGAGAGTAACCTCTGCGATCTGCGAATCTCTAGAGAGAGCGAAAGCCCTTACAGAAAATGGCGAATGCGGCAGGACACTGGCAGCAGGATTGCAATGGTTTAGACCCAGGTTTGAATGGGCGAAATGTTATGGATGGGAGGATAGCGGATTATGTCTTTGGCAAGGTAAATCACACTGAGCAGTGTATTTCCGATCTCTTACTGGATGGGCGTCCGGTAGACGCAGCCATCAGGTGGATAGAGAGCAAAGAGCATAAGAAGTCAGTGGAAAAGGCAGTGTGGCTGATGTGCTACAAGAAACAGGTCCAGATTTTGGACCGGGTCGTTGCAGCACAGGCAGCCAAGATCACTGCCCAGGCAGCAGGGATAGAGGAAAAGGCCATGGGTGGGGAAAAACTCATCACAGTGCTTCACGCGTTGAATCAGGAACGCCAAGTTGTAGCCAGCCAACATCAGGCCAGAATAGAGTATCTGGAATGCCAGGTTACTGAGGCAAAGATCCATGAGGCGAGAATACGGGAGAAAAACACCCGCCTCGCACAACAGCTAAGAGCACAGGAGGAGAGAGTAGTGGAAGTCAAGGCAGCTTACAAGCTATCCCTTGAACATGGGTTTGAGATCACAGACCATGGCCCCTGCCAAAAGACCATAGAGGACCTGAGAACGTCCCTGGTTAAGGCAAAAGGCATGGTATGCCTCGTAAGCCCAAAAGCAAGTCAGATTGACTTTTTGCAGGAATCCAAACATCCGGTTCCTTGCGAGGTAGTTATGGCACCAGCTACTGAACCCTCAGCCCCGCCGAGCTATAGCGAGGCTTGGCAGGAACCAGCGGGGGTGGTAAAACAGGAGGTAGCCGAGATGGTACAGGAGGAGGAACAGCCCCTGGTAGCAAAGCCGGAGCCGGCACCAATGTGTCCTGCTCGGCACCAGAGATTCGGTCCCAATGAGGACAATGGTGATCCCAGACCCCACATGAACCAGCTTGTGGTGCCCTACGCTGCCCCACAACTAAGATCCATGGTGAGCCACCTCCCAAGACTCACAGTAAAGGGAGATCCGTCAGTTCATTTCAGGGAGATACAGGAGACAGCCGCCATCAATGATTGTGATGATCTTGAATAGGCAAAGATGCTGCTCTTCTCCCTGGAGAGCACAATCCTTCAGTGCCTCTCAGACGAGAGTAAGAGGGGACGGAAAGGGTTTCCGGATCTCAGGGATGAGGTCTTGGAAGTTATGGGAGTAGACGACGGTAATCCGTTCCAACGGGTGGAAGGGACTGTGCAGCTAACTGGAGAACCCCCACGGGTTTTCGCAGAAAGGCTGTGGCCAGTGTATCGACGCAGTTGTCCGGGCATGCCAGAATGGGTTGGAATGAGCGCCGAACAGCGGGTTCATTGGCTCCGTTGCTTGGTTGCTAACAGCTTGCCACAGATACAGGCCTTAGCCAGTATTATGTCCGTGTATAATTGAGACACAGACTGCAGGAGTTGATTATAACAAGTCTTTACTGAATGGAGACCACCTGGAAACTGAAACTACAGAAGCCTGCTAGGGCCTTTTATACAGGGGTGGTCACTACCGGTACTGCAGTCTGAGACCAGTTATTCCCTTAAAGGTACATACACAACAATTCCTCCCCTTTTAGATAAACAGTACATAACATTCATTTAACAACTAAATAATAACTAATTACAATTACAATTATGGTTGCTAGATACATTGGTTGAAGTTAAGCAATTATAAGCTCAGTCTTTGAGGAGGCTTCCTGATTCTGTCTGGATAACGCCTCTTTGGGATATCAGGTTCTTCTGGCAAGGTTGAGTCGGGATCAATGTCGTTGTTTGGTTCATCTGCTTCCAATATCACCGATTCTGCGGTAGATGCAATTGGTACTTCGGTTTCATTGTCAGGTGTATCAGATCGTGGTGTGGAGTTGACGTTTTCCAGTGACTCTAGAATCTGGTCAGCATGGCTTCTTACAATGCTCTCCCCAATGTCCACGGTATACATTAGAGGTCCTTGCCGTGTACAGATCGTTCCTGGCTGCCATTTCTCAGTGGGGTAGTCCCGGGCCAAAACTGGTTGACCTATCTTAAAACTCCTGGTCGGCCTTTCATTCATATTCTGAAACTGCCTGTTCTCCACATCTCTTCTGACGTTTGGCTTAACCAACTCCAAGCGGCATCGTAGTCTTCGATTGAAGAACATCATGGCTGGAGTTTGGTTGGTAACCGCATGTGTCGCATTCCGGTAGGCAAACAAAAAGTTATCCACCTTGTGTTGTAGGGGTATATCTTCATTACACATTGCCTTGATAGCCTTGAATGTTTGAACAAACCTCTCGGCCAATCCATTAGTGGCTGGATGATATGGGGCGGATGTGTAATGCTTAACACCATTGTTCTTTAAGAACCTCCGGAACTCTTCAGACACAAACTGTGGTCCATTGTCAGAGCAAATCTGTTCAGGCAGCCCATTCCTGGCGAATATGGTTCGTAAGACTGTGATAGTTTTTTCTGTGGTGGTTGAGGACATTTTTATTACCTCTGGCCACTTTGAATGTGCATCCACCGCAATTAAAAACATCGAGTCCATAAAGGGACCAGCAAAATCAATGTGCACCCTTTGCCATGGAGATGAGGGCCACTCCCATGGATGTAGAGGGGCTTGTGGTGGGGCGTTTTGGACCTTCTGGCATCCTGTACAGCTCTTGGTCATCTCTTCGATTTCTCTATCGATTCCCGGCCACCACACAAACGTTCTGGCTAAGTTCTTCATTTTTACCCCTCCCAGATGACCCTCATGAAGCTCATTGAGCACTCTATCCTTCAATTTGGGTGGAATTACTACTCTGGATCCACACATCAAGGTTCCTCTGCACACTGACAGCTGTTCTCTTCTCGGCGAGAATGCTGGCAGCAGTGGTTCGCCAGGTGCTGGCCATCCCTTCACCGTTAAATCATAGACCGAGGAGAGTGTCGGGTCATTTCGTGTTTCCTTTTCTATGTTTGCATTCGTCACAGGAAGACATTCGACTATAGTCGAGTGGAATAACTCCACTGGATCCACTGCCAGTTCTTGTTCCACCGTCGGCAACGGTAGGCGCGACAATCCATCAGCATTCCCATGCTGTTTAGTTCCTTTGTACTCAATGTCATATTTGTGAGCCCCTAGGAAAAGGGACCACATCTGTAGCCGTTGTGCCGTCATTATCGGTACGCCTTTCTGAGGGTTGAAAATGGAGATGAGAGGTTGATGATCAGTTAGTAGAGTAAATTTCTGACCGTGCAGGTAGTGGTTGAACTTCTTCACCCCCCACACCAGGCTGAGGGCCTCTCTGTCAATCTGGGCGTAGTTACGCTCGGCTGAAGTTAACGAGCGTGACGCAGAAGCTATCGGCCTCTCTGAACCATCAAGGAATTTATGTGACAGTACCGCCCCAATGCCGTAGGGAGACGCATCACACGCCAGTCTTATCGGTAGTGATGAGTTATAGTGAGCCAATACTTCTCTTGAAGTGATTAGGTCCTTACTCTTCTGAAAGGCCCGCTTGCATTCATCGCTCCATTTCCATGCTACTCCCGTTCGTAGTAGGGCGTTCAGTGGATGCAGAATTGTGGACAAATTCGGCAAAAACTTATGATAGTAATTCACCAATCCGAGGAATGACCTCTGTTGTGACACATTTTCAGGTGCTGGAGCCTTAACTACCGCTTCAATTTTGTCAGGGGACTTATGCAACCCCTCTTCATCAATCACGTGGCCACAATACGATATCTGTTTCTTAAAAAACTCGCACTTGGGGTGATTGGCTCGTAGCTCATGTTCACGTAGTCTAGTGAGCACCTGCTCTAGGTTGGCAAGGTGTTCACTGTCATCGTCACCTGTCACTAGGATGTCGTCCAAGTAACACTGAGTCCCCGGAATCCCTTGCAGGACTTGTTCCATCGCTCTTTGCCATATCGCCGGAGCTGATGCTACTCCGAACACCAGTCGATTATACTGGTAAAGACCTTTGTGAGTGTTTATCGTGAGATACTTCCTAGAGGATTCTTCAACCTCCATCTGCAAATATGCTTGTGCTAGGTCAATTTTTGTAAAACGCTTCCCTCCAGATAGTGAGGCGAAGATATCTTCTATCCTTGGAAGAGGATATTGTACTGTGTGAAGGACTGGGTTCACTGTCACCTTGAAGTCCCCACAGATGCGAACCTTCTTTGGCTCCTCAGACTTATTGTTTAATGTTTTCTTCATGACAGGAACGATGGGTGTCGCCCACTCGCTCCAGTCTACCTTAGATAGCACGCCTGCATTCTCCAGATTCTCCAGCTCTGCCTCGACGGCTGGGCGAATTGCATATGGTACCGGTCTTGCTTTGAAAAACTTGGGAATTGCATTCTCCTCTATTTTTATCGAGGCGGTTACGCCTTTAAGAGTGCCCAGTTCTTGTTGAAATACCTCTTTGGCGTCAGCTAAGATTGTTGACAATCGACCAGGAGTGACGTCGTCATCTTTTTTACCAGCCACCATCAGTGCCTGAATGGAGTGCCAGTCTAAACTTATCTTTCTGATCCATTCACGTCCCAATAACGGTGGTCCACCATCTTGCAGAATGTAGAGATACAATTTCCGTATTTTCTTGCCGTTGTATTCGACAGGCACCCTTATTTTTCCTCTGGGGTATACTTTTTGTCCCGTATACGTCCTCAAGACAATGTATGTCTCTCTCAAGGGTATGTGTGAGAATAGCCGCTCGTAGTCTTGTCGATTCATGACGGTTAGAGCTGATCCTGTATCCAATTCCATTTTGACTTGGGACCCTGCTATCGTGAGGGTGACCCAAATGGTTCGGTGATCCTCTTTTGCGATTACATTGTGAAGTTTGAGACAGCTTAGTCTCTTGTTCCTGGATTCACTATCGCTCATCTGGTCTTCGGAACTACTGTCCGTCATCTTTTGTACTTCCCTGTACGGTTCCTTAGCAGCCTTTTTGTTGTCGTTGGTCTTCTTCCCAGACCTGCAAGCTCGTGCAATGTGTCCCATCTTTCCACATTGCCTGCATATTTTGTCCTTGGACCAGCAGTCCTTCTGGTCATGGTTTGTTCTGCCGCAGCGATAACATTTTGTAAATCCCCGTGTCATTTCGTGGGTGCCGTATTCCTGTGGCTTTTGTTGTATTTCCGCAGCTCCCCTTGCTGCTGCTTCGTACGATACTGCCACACTGAAAGCCTTATCTGGCGTCAGCTCTTTCTCTGAGAGTAACCTCTTCTGGGTTCCTTCACTCAGGAGTCCACAGACAAATTTGTCCCGTAAGGTATCTGCCAGTCCTGCTCCGAACTGGCAGTGCTTTGATAGCTTGTGTAGTTCCGTAAGGTAATCAGCATTGCTCTCATTTTTATGCTGATTTCTCCTGTGGAATTTAAATCTTTCTGCTATCAGCAGCGGTGTAGGATTTAAGTGTTCCTGTAGGATAGCAACAATTTTGTTAAAACTCTTTGCCTTCGGCGTGGCTGGAGTAATCAGGTCCCGCAATAGGCCGTACGTTCTTGCGCCCATTAAATTTAGCAATACCGATGCCTTTTTCTCATCGGCTATTTTGTTTGCCTCGCAATATACCTCGACTCTTTCCACATACATGGTCCAGTCTTCTATTGCATTATCGAAGGCAGTGATATCGCCAGTCTTTGGAATCTTGAAAATCTAAGATGGCGCCTCCCGCGCTTTTCCTTCTTCCCCGCTGAGTTAAGATGGCGCCTCCCGCGCTTTTCCGCCGCTGCCGCTGCTGCCAATGCTGTTGCTGGCGATTATATTTATTTTTCTATCGCGCTTCAAAATTTGCTCCGTTAATTGAAGAACCGTTCCCGTCGTGGAGCGGACTCTCTGGGACATTTCCCTCCCTCTCCTTAGGTCCGAACGCTGCCCGGCTTCGAAGCACCGGCCGCGCCCTGTGTGCTCCACACTCTCTCTCTCTTTGCTTCCCGACTCGCTGCCCGGCCCCGTTGCAGAGCCACCCGATCGAGCTCTAGCCCGCCGCAGCCCAGGAAGGATCAGTGCACTACCTGCCACCAGCCCGATTAGCTGGGAAACCACAGACTGGAGAACCAAGCCTGGCTCTCGACAGTCTCTCCTGCAATTTTTCAATTCGATGATTTGGAGGGCTGTTGCCCATGGTTGACGCCCGTTTCTCGAGTTTCTTTGGATTTTTTTTTCTTTCTTCTGGCCCCGACCTTCAATAACGTCGTCTGAGGTGCTGCCGAGTTGCAGGTAAGTTCGTTTCTTACTCGTCACCAGTATTATGTCCGTGTATAATTGAGACACGGACTGTAGGAGTTGATTATAACAATCTTTACTGAATGGAGACAACCTGGAAACTGAAACTACAGAAGCCTGCTAGGGCCTTTTATACAGGGGTGGTCACTGCCGGTACTGCAGACTGAGACCAGTTATTCCCTTAAAGGTACATACACAACAGCCAGGTCCTGGTTTGACCCCCAAGGTCCCGGTGTCACGGAGGAAACGGTGCTCCGCCAGCTCACCGTGGCATACAAGAATTGTAGAGGTCAGGAGTCACCTCCCCCTAAGGGAAAAGTGCATGAGGCAAAACCCGCAGCCCCAAGCAAGAAGGAGTGGCGTCAGGAGGGGAACCGCCCTGCCCAAGCCAAGCTCAATTGCTACGGGTGTGGGAAGGATGGACATTGGCGCAAGGAGTGTAAAAATCCGTGGAAGGATAATAAAGGGAAATCTCCCACAGCCCAAACCCAAGCCCAGACCGCCGCCCCAGCACCAGCCCAAACCCAAGCCGCAGCTCCTGTCCCAGCTAAGGGAGCTGGTGCGGCTATGGATCCCGCTGCGATAGAATCGTTCATAGAGACAATGCGGTCTCTGATGATCGCGCAGGGGAAGATAGCCGCCACCACCGGTCTTGTCATTCCCGAAACCCCGACCGCTGCACACAAATGACTAGAGCCGATGCAGCCCGTCTACCTGTGTGCACTGCGATATGATGTATGGAGGCGATCCCTCGTGGAGATGGAGTTGGAGGAGGTAACAGGGACCTATTTGTTGGATACGGGGGCATCGTGCACCATGATCCACGCAGATAACCCCACCACCTCACCTCTATCCACCGGGGTTCCATATATTCTGTCGGGTTTCACAGGCAAGGAACAGGCTGGCGCACATTCCATTCCCCTCTCCATTCATATCGGACCACTCCGCACCACGTGGAAGTGTATACTGATGAAGTGGGAGGTGGAGGGTGGAAAGGGGATCCTCAGGACGGATTTCTTAGCAGAACACGGGATCCTCGTGGACCTAAGAAATCACTGTTTTTGCGGAGCGAGTAAGGGTAAACGAGGCGAGGTAGTCATCATCCCAGGGAAGGGTGAAAAGGGGACCCTGTGTACCGTGAAACCGAAAGAGGGCTATGACCTCGAGCTCATGGTCGCAAGCGTCCCACAAGATCTGCAGGCATTCGTGTCAGACCATCTGACCACATTTGCCACTCACAAGCACGATTGCGGGAGGGTCACCGGGTTTGAGGTCAGAGTAGACGGAGACCCCATGGCCTGACCCCAAAAGCAATACAACTTCCCCAAGGAAGTGGAGCCCGACATGGAGACAGCAATGTCTTCACTGGTGCAGCAGGGCATGTTGAGACCGATAGCCACCCATGTAAACTCTCCTTTATGGCCAGTGAGGAAGCCGGACGATTCATGGAGAGCCACGGTGGACTACGGTGGCATAGTGGTTAGCACTGTTGCCTCACAGCGCCAGGGACCCGGGTTCGAATCCGGCTTCGGGTGACTGTCTGTGTGGAGTTTGCACATTCTCCCCGTGTTTGCGTGGGTTTTCTCCGGGTGCTCCGGTTTCCTCCCACAGTCCAAAGATGTGCGGGTTAGGTTGATTGGCTATGATAAATTGACCCTTAGTGTTCGGGGGATTAAATACGTGGGGTTACGGGGCTAGGGTGGGATATGCGTTGGTGTAGGGGTTACAGGGATCAGGTGGGATATGTGTCGGTGCAGGCTCGATGGGCCGAAATGGCCTCTATCTGCACTGTGGGGTTTCTGTGATTTCTGTGTGATTTCTGTGAATAGTAACATCCCAGCCTGCGCGCCGACAGTAGCAGCAGTTGCAGACCAGATAGGGAGTATTCCAGCCTCTGCGACCACGTTCACGGTTCTGGATATTTCCAATGGGTTTTGGTCCATCCCTTTAAGGAGGGAGGACCAGTACAAGTTTGCCTTTACCTTTAAAGGGCAACAGTACACCTGAAACTGCTTGCCACAAGGTTTCCACAACAGCCCCAGCATTTTCCATCAGTGCATGGCAGGGAGTTTAAAAGAGTTCAGCCAGCCCAATCAGCTAGTGCAGTATGTGGACGACCTGCTCCTGTTCACAGATTCCAGAGAGGAGCACGGCCCACTTAGCCGAGTTATTGGAGCTGTTAGGCAGAAAGGTCTTATGTTCATTAATAACTAGACATTCTTATTATGAACACAGCTAGCTTCTAGCTAGTCATTTATTCAGTACACGTTCTCTAGGTACAGTATCTGTAGAGATGCAGCATGTGTGCTCCTGTGTGCAGGCTGCCATCTTGACTGTTGCCTTGTGGGTAGCCTAGCCTCATGGGTAATGTAGTCTTAATATATATACAGCTGGGTAGTGTAGCCTTATACATACAGCTCTACACAGCTCTACGGCTCCACCTAGTGTCCACTATAGAATGACATGTTATTGATCATTACATCCCCCTTTCTTTGAGGTTTAACAAAATCAATATCAATCAACTTTCAAGAAAACAATAAAGATAATATCAGTAACACTTTTGTTAGTGCTCTATAAACATAAACATTTTCAAAACAGTCAACACATTTTCAAAGCTTTACATTGTACTCAAAGATTAAGTCTATCAGGCTCCTTTACTTCACGTGTGGATCTTCTCAACACGGGTAAGTCTGATGTGTCTTCATGAGATTGTTCTGGCGGTGAATGACAAGATGCAGTTGCGGCATTGTCATCAATCTGCTCTTGTATAGATCGAGGTCTCCTTGCGATCTTTGCTTGGAGAGGGTTTCAGTGTTTCCTTCACTCTTCATGCCATAACTCTCAATGTAGTCAATGCACTCTCGAAAAACTGCTGGCAGCTGGATCCCATCATACAGCATAGTCCTCTCAGCAGCCTCGGCTAATGGAACACCAAAGATTGGCCTGAGGGAAGAAGGAGTATCCACCGGAACTGCTTCCTGCTCTGGTGCAGGCTTCTTCTTTTTCTTTTTCTCTTTCCACTGCTTAACAACATCTGCTGCGGTTATATCTTTGGACTTTTTCTCCTTGTGTTTTTCCTCTTTGTGCTTTTCTTCCTTTCGCTTCTCTTTGACCTTAAAGTCTTTTTCTTTCTTCTTGGAGAAACTAGGCTTTTTGAAGATATGGATACCCTTTGGCCTTTTCATCCTTGATGGGCTCTCTGCTTCATCACCTGAGTCATCTGGTCTGCTTATGGCACAGTTTATACGGTAGACTCTCTTGACCAGTTCTAAGTCTTCACAAGCTTTGTCACCTAGTATCGAATCAAGTCTTTCAGCCACAACAGAAAACATGAGATGATGCACTTTGTCTTTGACTGTCACTTTGAGTCTGCATACACCTAAGCTATCTATTTTCTGTCCATTATAGTCTTTCAGTAGTACTGACTTTTTCTGTATTTTGGGCTTTTCTTTCATATTGTTAATGTCACTCATACTGATTAAGTTTGCTTTTGCCCCAGTGTCTAGTTTCAAGGTAACTAATGCTCCATTTACCTGCAGTGGGATCATCCATTTGTCCTCTTTTACTGCATTAACTTTATGTTCAGCATTGTCCATTTCTGAGGGCTGCACATTTTCTGTATCCTTTTTGATATTGTCACATGACACCATTCGTACAAAAAATGTCTCACTTAAATCAATGTCCTCAATTACATTAACTTGTTGCCCTTTCGTTGTTTTTACTTTTGAAAAGCATTGTTTGGCAAAGTGATTCTTTCCATTACACTTTGTGCACATTTTTCCAAACGCTGGGCATTGTCTTAACTGGTGTTTGTAACCACAGCGTTTACAATTAAAAATTTCATCCTCCGATTGCTTTTCATTTCTGTTCTGCCCACGTTTCTTCCCCTTGTAGGACACAGCACCGACAGCAGCATTATCACTCATTACAATTGCATCATTATTGATTTCACTGAAAGTCTTCGCGTGTTTTCGAGCTAGCTCGCTGGCTTGGCATATTTTCACCGCATTTTCCAAATTTAGTTCGTTTTCTCTCAACAGACGTTCCCTGACTTTTTTATCATGAATACCAAACACAATCTGGTCACGAATCATGGATGCTTTGAGCTCAGAGAAATTACATGTCTGTGCTTTCAGTTTCAGATCAGTTATAAAGCTATCAAAAGTCTCATTTTGTTGCTGTGCCCGAGAACGGAAGATGTATCTTTCATACGTCTCATTCTTTTTGGGAGAGCAATGTGCATCAAATTTTTTTAGCACATCTTCTAATTTTTTTCTGTTCTCCAATGGATTAAATACAAATCTATTAAATACCTCTATCACCTGTGGGCCTACAACCGTAAGCAGCAACGCTATCTTCCTTGCGTCTGGCTTCGTACCGAATCCGATGGCTGCAATGTAGAGTTCGAATTGTTGTTTAAAAATCCGCCAATTGTAGTCGATATTTCCCTCGAGATTCAAACGCTCTGGTGGCTTCAAATTCTCCATGTCGTTTTTCACAATTTTCAGCAGATCTTCACCACCCTGGTACCATCTTATGTTCATTAATAACTAGACATTCTTATTATGAACACAGCTAGCTTCTAGCTAGTCATTTATTCAGTACACGTTCTCTAGGTACAGTATCTGTAGAGATGCAGCATGTGTGCTCCTGTGTGCAGGCTGCCATCTTGACTGTTGCCTTGTGGGTAGCCTAGCCTCATGGGTAATGTAGTCATAATATATATACAGCTGGGTAGTGTAGTCTTATACATACAGCTCTACACAGCTCTACGGCTCCACCTAGTGTCCACTATAGAATGACATGTTATTGATCATTACAAAAGGGTTTTAAGGTAAACCCAAAGAAGGCACGGATCGGCCAGCAGGAAGTAAAATTCCTGGGTCTGACCATCCGCGCTGGAAAGGGAGCCATAGACCAGAGTGGACAGAAATCAGTGCAAGACCCACCGGTCCCTCCCACCGTAGCCCAGAGTTGGGAAATTGGAGACATAGTCATGGTGGGGAGTCACAGCCAAGAGGGGAACCTAGAACCACTGTACATGGGGCCCTACAGGATTGTAGACAAAGCCAGCCCCATGGTTTACGCAGTGAAGTTGCCCCGGCACACTAAATGGTTTCACATCAATCAGTGCAAACTGTTTAAGCCGGGTGCAAAAGAGCCAGCAACTGAAGCAAAGTCTGAGGGTGAAAATCCTCAGCCTGAGGCGTGCGGTAAGTCAGAGATCACACAGGCTGGAACCACAGCCTGCATGGAGGGAGGAACTGTCCCGCTCACCTGGGAGGTTTCCCCTATGGCCTGGGACTCGGACGAGGAGGAGCCCGAAGATCAAGGCCCTCCCCCTTATCCGAACGTCATCGGGGGGGAACCCGAACAGGAGGGGGAGCCCGAACAGCAATGCCCTGCCCACGACACGATTCTGGAGGAGGTGGAGTTGGAGGATGGAGATCCCGCCCTCGACTCAAGCTTAGGGGAGGTAGAGATTGGGGGCGGAGATCCTCCACCTGTAAGGACAGGTGAGGAAGAGTCGTCTGCCACAGACACAAATCCCGAAGCCGGCAGTCATGGAGGTGCCATGGGCTGTGAGGGCTGAAGCCCCAACCGAAGGTCCACTCGCGATGGGAACCACGCCCAAAGTACTCCTTCGCAGTTCGTCCCGAATGCCTCAGCCAAAGAAACCTTGGCCCGATCCCCCCAACTTCAGTAAACGCAGACTTGGGAAATCCCCAGCAGAACGCAGTCCCCAACCGACAGCAAAAGGCTGCGGGGAACCCAAGCCACAGGTCACTACAGCCCCGCCACAGGGAGCGGTGAGCTGCAGTCCAAACAGGGATTAGGCAAGCCGCCCGGGGACGGGCGGCGCTGTACATAATTTAGTTAAGTTTAAGTTTAATTAAGTTAAGTTGTGTATATTAAAGTGATTAGTGTTGCAAGTAATTTTGGAACCTGCCCAGTATGTGTGTTGTTTTGGATCGAGGTCGAAAGACCCGATCATGCCTTCACCTAAGGCAGAATCTCTCGGGAGCCTGGCTATATCGTTTAATTTTGTTACAGGAACCAGAAAGATGAGAGGGATTCTCGTCGCGTTCGTGGTGATCGGGTGTGGCGTGGCCCACCGGGGCTGCACTAAGGACTCCACGATCTACGGGTGCTCGGGAGACACAGCCCCCATCGCGACCGATGGGACGGGCACCCGGGAGGTCGAGGAGACAGCCAACTACTTCCACGAAGGAAGGTGGCCAGGATGGCTGGGTTCGAACTCTACGGAATACTCCAGCCAGTCCGGGTTTGCGTACCGAGAGGCTTCTCTGATGTGCCCCCGAGTGAGGGTCATCGCACCCAGAGTCAGCGTTACCGTCGGGAAGAAGATTTGCTTGGTTTGCAATGGACATGTTCCTTTGGACCGATGGTGGTGGCTGCGCAAGTTGAGCAAAACCATGAAGAACTCCACGGTCGAGTGGGAGTGACTGGGTAACAATACCCATCGGACTATTACGGGGACTCATGGGGGATTGAGTGTCTGTTGGGACAAATGGTGGGAACCAGATGAAGGGATTTACATCTGTATGTGGGGTTCAGAACACGCTTGCCCCACAGGCATCTCCATCTTTTTCCAAAGGCAGTGGCATGGTGCTGGGAGAGGAATGAGGTGGGACGTCAGCACACGGGCGTGCGGAGTCCCATATTCTCAGATCCCAGTAAATGCCACCGAGCTCATTACCCGCCCACGCAAGCCCCTGCCCACGATTCCGGTAGCCAAAGCCCGCAAGAAACAGTGCCCCACCACTACCAAGGGACCCGGGAACGGATTGGTGTTAGTACCCACAGGTCAGGTGCTGTACCAAGGGGTGCACTACGTGGTGGTCTCGGCGATTTTAAACCTCACTGAGGTGCGATTGCCAGAGTGGTGCCCCCAAGGAAATGGAGCAATTGTACCAGGTCCTGTTAACAAACATGTTCAGACAATTTTAAGAATTTGACTTTGCCGATGTCGACAGAGCCGAATTGTACACCACACCACATGAGGTCTTGGGCAGGGTAGGGAGACAAAGAAGGGGTGCAGTAAACGATATTTTCACAGCTTTTAACACAGGGACTTCCGTCATCAACACTCTGGATGACGTGGAGCTGCAGACCCAGATCAATGGTTTAAAAACACAGTTAAGAAAGATACTGACTGATGAGAATAAGGTAGTGGGTTCTGAGTTACATGAGGACCAGGCCATGACACTACACTTAAAGGAAATAATAGCTGAGCTGGAGAAACACGCTAAAATGGTAAATGCTCTCATCAGGGAGGATCGGAATGCGTCCGATCAGGCTGCGCAGAGCGAAGCTTGTGTGCTGTACGGGGCGTGGTTACTGGGCGAGGGCTGCAGTAATCTGGAGGATTTAAAACAAGGTTTAGTCCCCTCCTGGATCAGCAACAAGCACCTCGCAGCCCTCCACCCTTTTGAGAATGCATTGACTCCGTGCCAGCTCAGACTAGCTTCAGAGGCCTACCCAGTCCCAGTGGACTGTGGACGGTCTAATCACACCATTATGGGTATAGTGGTAAGAATGCCGGTTATGGGTAAGACAGCTAAACAGGCCCCGGTATACAGGGTGGAGAACATTGGAGTCATTCAAGGGGGTGCAAACATTCGCTACACAGCGGTCCCACCTTACGTCATTCGATGGGAGCATGCAATGACGGGTACCGACCTCTTGGGGTGCCGGAGCCGGGGAGCACACATCATCCTGTGTCCCCAGCACTTGAATGCCTATTCGAAACCACAGTGCGGGTTCAGAACTGCTGGCGCGAAGCCTATAAATTGCACCATGGAGGCAATGGCACAAGGCCATGTGCCCCCGCAGGTGGCATATATAGGAGGTGGGACATACTGTGTCACCACTGCAGCGCCCCACTACCAACATGGACAGCATGGCTGGTGTCCGGTGAGTGACAGCAGTTTCTGCTTCAAACCCAAGGCAGAAGTTCAAGTGGCCCAAGAGCGAATTGTCCCCATTCCTGAACCTTCCACTGTTCACATCACTGTCAAAGAGAATTTCACCGACCTTCAATGATTCGTTGCACATTTTGGATATATCATTCCCCCTCTCCCTGAACACCTCACCAAGATATTAAAGGCCGTTGTCGTTTCACAGAAACATTTTTACACACTGGAGCAGAAGACCTTAGAAATAGGGGCAGACATATTGGATATAGTGACCCCACCATGGTGGGACCTGTTCACTAATATAGAAGTCCCTTCTTGGATTAGGATAGCCTCTCATATCCTAGTAGTGTGTTAGATTTTTATTGTGATTTATTTACTGTTTGTACACTGTAAAAAGGTAAAACATTCACAGAGGTACGAGAACAGGGGAGAATGGATGGAACATTATGTGCGGGTAGAAGAAGAGACACCCGTTTAGATTTATGCTGCTATGTATAAAGTTAAAGTTTCCCTCCCTCCTCTATTTGATAATATTCATGTGAGATTTTGTGTATTTTGCTCTTTATCGTTGAAGTATATTAAGTAAGTTGTGATTATTAAAGATAATAAGGTGTTTGAACCAGGTGGTGTAGGGGTATTATGCCCCCCTCCACACCTGGAAGAATGTGTTTCAAACTTTTAAACCCAATGTATTGCCATCTACAGATGCTTTATGTACACTGTAGGTTTTCTGAAATGGGAAATGCATGTGTCGTGGGATCGCAGATAGGTAAATGCAGGGGATGGTTTGATTGTGGGAGGTCAGAAAATTTTGCTCACCCAGAATTATGATACTTCAAGCAAGTTATAGTATCATCAGGGGGGACTGTAGGATTTGCAAAATTGATATTGCATTAATAAGGGTCGAATGGCAGAAGAGGCAATGATTTTAAAGACTGTTTTAAAAGAAGCCGAGGAAAAAGGGGCATTCAAAATCGCCGCCAGACCCCGTGACCAACTTATTGGGACACTTTAAAATGGTTCCTGCAGTCCTCAGACAGCTTTGTGGATTCAACCCACAGTAGGTTCTGGAAGCCGTTTCGGAGAGAACGAAACCAGACACCCACACATACATAAAGATTGGATGCAGATCCAGTCAGATCGGCCTGTAGATAAAGACCATCTAAATGTTTACCCAGACAAAGGGGAACAGTTCCATATTCATAAAGAACACATCAAGGACCCGTTAAAGACATCAAGAAGACATTAAAAACAATGAAGGTCATTCCAGACCAGAGATGGCCCGTTACCGGCCATCCAAGAACAGTTTAAAATATAATAACTACCCCGTTGTGCAACCAGCCCGCCAAAATTAAAACAAAAGACTAACCTGATTTGGCGCGAGATAAGGGCTTCTGCTGAGAAGTATAATTGAGAGACACCGGGGGTAGCAAAAAAAAGAGGCTTCATCTTAGATATTGGGAAGAGAGAGGTTCCTTTCTTCATCATCTTCGTGGGATCTTCGGTAATAGCCGTTACCTTCGATAGCAGCTGGAGTTCGGAGAAGAAGACGGTTCGAGCCGGCGTCCCGCCCCGGGGTAAAACATTGGGAGATCATCGACCAACCCCGGGCCGTTGCCGTAAAAAAATACTGAAGAAACCTATATGAAAGCCGGCTAGGGGCTTCCAACCGTGGTCAAGCAGATGATCTCCGCCGACATCCAGGCCCGTCAGTGTCCAGCCTGATCGTGACCTTCACCTCGAGAAAGAGAGTGAGGTGTGGCGCAGCCCGCTGTGGCTCCACTGACCACGAGGAAACAGGACGCCTGAGGGGATCAAAACGCAGACCTGCTTCAAAACTCTATACTTTTCCAACTGGATTGGTGAGCATGTTTCTGGCCCTTCATAATCGGATCTAGATAGGTTTAAGGGGGTGGTCATTTTGGGTATAATTAACATGAGTTGTTGTCCCTCGATGTTCCGTGTGTTTCCCCATTTTATGATGATCTTTGTAAGGTATAATATGCCTGTATCCATTTTAGTTAGTACTGTATTGTTATGATTTGTTTTTCCCTCCCATGTACCCTCTTATTTGCTTGCATTTGATTTGTTTTTCCTTATGCAATAAAATATCATTTCGTTTCATTAAACCTGGTCTATAAGAGTATTCTCTACATTGTAGTTCCTGCACCTAAGTCCAGTGTCTAGAATCTAAGGGGTGAGTGGGTCGAACCACTCAAGGTTTTTCTGTGCAAGAGAGAGAGAGAGAGAGGCCTCTGAGAGAGAGTAACCTCTGCTATCTGCGAATCTCTAGAGAGAGCGAAACCCCTTACATCTCCCACTGAGACCAATGCTGCATGGATGCAGGTGTCAGAAGATGCCAATTCGCTGGGAGTCACCAGAAGAACCTTGGCATTACATCTCTAACTCCTTCTTTTACTTCCCCACAGTACCATCCAGAGACTCCGTCCTCACTGTGGAGGAGGAAGAGGCTGTGCAGCCAGACTCCTCAGAGGAAGCTCCAACATCTGAGGGCACAGCGTCAGCAGAAGTAAGCGCACCCAGCACCAGCGCAGACACTCACACCTCGGGGGGACCTTCGGGACATAGAGTAGTGTTGTCACCTGGTGTATCACAGCTCACAAGTGAGCCTCAGCAGATTGTGGAGACAGGGACAGCAGTGGAGAGTCCTCGTCGGAGGGCGCAGGACTCTGCCAGCTCAGCTCAGCTGCGCTACATGTCGACCCTCTGCCTCTGGGTCCATCCGCAAGAGAAGAGGTGATGGATCTCCATGCACAGATCCAGGAGTCTCTGGCAGGTTTTGTCTCCAGGGTCGCTGCAAGTGTGGAGCGAATGGAGGAGTCCATAGCGACCATGAGCAGAGCCTTTGTGAAGTCATTGGCGCATGAACGCATCACCATGGAAAGGTTGGCGACCTCCATGCAAGAGATAACTCGCCAGGGTACGGAAAACATGGTGAGTGCTCATAAGAGAATGACATCTCTTGAGGAGCGTTGGCCATCTGTTGAACAGAGAAACCAGATCTTCATGGAAGTCCTTCTGAGTAGGACTGCCAGTGCAGAAATGGGTCCCACTGGCCCCCTAAAGCGCAGCAAGGTGCTCGCAAGCCACTTCCAAGCATTTGCCCCTTCTGGCCTGTGCAGCTTCAGGTGAGTGAGCAGCAGCCTGCTGCTCCTGGTGCTCATCCTGCTGTTCCTGGTTCTGCTGCTGCCGCCTCTGCTGTTGGAGATCCTCTAATGCCAGGAAGGGAAGGTACCAAAGGCCTCCCATGCTTCTGGCAGATGCCTCCGTTGAGGGGGCACTGAGTTAGGGTGGTGAGAGGGGTTTCCCAGGAGCTCACACTGGAGAAGTGTGTGAGGCTCCAACTTTCTACAGCTGTTCCTAAGCCTTCAGAAAGTTCCCCCAAGCCTTCATCAACAAGGTCCTGCAGCCTGCAAATGCTGCCTCTTTAAATCTCTTCAGCCCTCATTGACCTGCAGCTGACAGCAAGCAAGCCAACTGTTTTCACGCCAGCTCTCATCAGCAGGGTTCCCCGCAGGCGTGTTTGATGTGGGGAAAGCCCCAAAGTCGCATCGGCCCCGAAAAATCTACCTCAACAAGGAGATAATTGCTCATTACTGCTGCGACGAGCAGTCCCGCCAGCGGCGGCCAGGACTGAGGCGGGTCGCATAGAAACGGCGGTCTGAAAGTTGGATGGGGCGGGGAATCAGGCGGGCGGGGGGTTCCGACCCGCTTTTTTGTCGATGTTTGGCCCCCGGCCGCCTGGAAAGCTGCCCAACGGCGGCCAGAAAATCGACCCCTTTAACTTTGGGGTACGCGAACCTGGACAATGCCCTTGCAGCGCCCGGAGACCACATGATGACGGCAGGCTCCAGAGAGCACCAAGAGCGAACCCCGAACCCAACCGTTGTTTTGAGTCTAACAAACCCTTTTGATTGGTGAGCATGAAGTTCTGATCCCTCATAGCTTAATCTAGTTAGGTATAGGGGGTGGGATAAGGATAAGGGGATTGTCAAGATAGTTGTTTTCCCTCGATGTGCTGTGTGTTCCCCATTCCCTGTATAAGTATAATAATAGTTATTCTTTGGTATTTTTGCCTGTAGAAGTGTACGCTAGTAATTTTCCATAAGATTGTATCAAGTTTTCCCTCTTCAATAAAATCTTGGTTTTTGTTTACATCCAACCACCTGTCTACTCGAGTCTTCTCTGTACCGCCGCCTTGTTCCTAAGTCCGGTGTCTAGAACCCAGGGGCGTGGGAGCAATTCGAACCGCTCACGGGCAGTCAGAGGCATAACTGACTGGGCTCACACGCCACCCCCTACATAACAAGAGAATAAATCATGGAATTTGACATGATGTAAGAATCAGTATCACGTGTATGCTAGGAGTCAGTGTCACCGGGCATCCAGAATGTCCATTGGGAGAAATAGTCAACATCAGTTGGAGTCTTCACTCTCTTTAAGGAAAAAGTACAATCAATTGGGACTTGCAGAATGTTTTAGGGCAAACAATCAACATCTTCTGGGGCCAAGTATCTTTTTTGGGAAGCAGAGGATATTGTCTATGGATTTGTGTGACTGTCGGGGAAGGAAGTCATCATCTATCAAGGGAAGCAGACTGCACTGAATCAGGGGAAATCAAAGAACTTACAGCATGTGGAGCAGCAGAGCTGAGATTGTCCATCTGGTTGTGCCTGGAGGAAACCTTCAATGAAGCAGCCCAAAGCTGAATGCTGACTTTATGGGAAACAAGGATAAAGGTAAAGCATCTATTTATTTATTTGCCTGTGGATTACTTATGGTGTGCAATATTGGATTAAATATCTAGTAGATGTGTTACATTACTGCTTGCAGTGGCATTTAAAAAAAAAATCATTTGTGGGATGTGGGAGTCGCTGGCAAGGCCAACATTTACTGCCCATTCCTAATTACCCTTGAGAAGGTGGTGGTGAGCTGCCTTCTTGAACCGCTGCAGTCCGTGTGGTGAAGGTATTCCCATAGTGCTGTTAGGGAGGGAGTTCCAGGATTTTGACCCAGCGATGAAGAAGGAACGGCGATATATTTCCAAGTCAGGATGATGTGTGACTTAAAGGGAACTTGGAGGTGGTGGTGTTCCCATGCGCCTGCTGCCCTTGTCCTTCTAGGTGGTAGAGGTCGTGGGTTTGGGAGGTGCTGTTGAAGAAGCCTTGGCGAGTTGCTGCAGTGCATCTTGTAGATGGTACACACTGCAGCCATGGTATGTCGGTGGTAGAGGGAGTGAATGTTTAAGGTGGTGGATGGGGTGCCGATCTAGCGGGCTGCTTTGACCTGGATGGTGTCAGGCTCCTTGATTGTTGTTGGAGCTGCACTCATCCAGGCAAGTGGAGAATATTCCATCACACTCCTGACTTGTGCCTTGTAGGTGGTGGAAAGGCATTGGGAAGTCAGGAGATGAGTCACTCACCACAAACCACCCAGCCTCTGACCTGCTCTTGTTGCCACAGTATTTATGTGGCTGGTCCAGTTAAGTTTCTGGTCAATGGTGACAACCAGGATGTTGATGGTGGGGGATTTGACAATGGTAATACCGTTGAATGTCAAGGGGTGGTAGCTAGACTCTCACTTGTTGGAGATGATCATTGCCTGGCACTTGTGTGGTGCGAATGTTATCTACCACTTATCAGCCCAAGCCTGAACATCGTCCAGGTCTTGCTGCAAGTGGGCATGGACTGCTTCATTATAAGGAATTGCGAATGGAACTGAACACTGTGCAGTCATCAGCAAACATTCCCACTTCTGACCTTATGATCGAGGGAAGGTCATTGATGAAGCAGTTGAAGGTGGTTGGGCCTAGGACACTGCCCTGAGGAACTCCTGCAGTGATGTCCTGGGGCTGAGATGAATGACCTCCAACCACCACAACCATCTTCCTTTGTGCTAGGTATAACGCCAGCCAGTGGAGAGTTTTCCCCCTGATCCCCATTGACTTCAGTTTTTCTAGGACTCCTTGGTGCCACACTCGGTCAAATGCTGCCTTGATGTCAAGGGCAGTCACTCTCACCTCACCTCTGGAATTCAGCTCTTTTGTCCATGTTTGGACCAAAGCTGTAATGAGTTCTGGAGCTGAGTGATCCTGGCGGAATCCAAACTGGGCATCAGTGAGCAGGTTATTGGTGAGTAAGTGCTGCTTGATAGCAGTGTCGACAACACCTTCCATCACTTTGCTGATGATTGAGAGCAGGCTGATGGGGCGGTAATTGGCCGGATTGGATTTGTGGGCAGGACATACGTGGGCAGTTTTCCACATTGTCGGGTGGATGCCAGTGTTGTAGCTGTACTGGAACAGCTTGGCTAGAGGTGCTGCTAGTTCTGAAGCACAAGTCTTCAGCACAACTGTCGGGATGTTGTCGGGGCCCATAGCCTTTGCTGTATCTAGTGCGCTCAGTCATTTCTTCTCATCACATGGAGTGAATTGAATTGGCTGAAGACTGGCTTCTGTGATTGTGGGGACCTCAGGAGAAGGTGAGATGGATCATCCACTCGGCACTTCTGGTTGAAGGTGTTTGCGAATGCTTCAGCCTTGCCTTTTGCACTCACATGTGCTGGGCTCCACCATCATTGTGGATGGGGATGATCGTGGAGCCTACTCCTCCCGTTAGTTGTTTAACTGTCCACCACCATTCTCGACTGGATGTGGCAGGACTGCAGATCTTTGATCTGATCCGTTGGTTGTGGGATTACTTAGCTCTGTCTATAGCATGCTGCTTTCTGCTGTTTAGCATGCATGTAGTCCTGTGTTGCAGCTTCCCCAGGTTGGCACCTCATTTTTATGTACGCCTGGTGCTGCTCCTCACATGCTTTTTAAAAAATTCATTCACGAGATGTGAGCGTCGCTGGCAAGGCCAGAATTTATTGTCCATCCCTTATTGCCTTTGAGAAGGTGGTGGTGAGCCACTTTCTTGAACCACTGCAGTCCGCGTGGTGAAAGTACTCCCACAGTGCTGTTATGTAGAGATTTCCAGGATTTTGACCCAGCGACGATGAAAGAACGCCGATATATTTCCAAGTCAGGATGACTTGGAGGGGAACTTGGAGGTGGTGGTGTTCCCATGTGTCTGCTGCCCTTGTCCTTCTAGGTGGTAGAGGTTGTGGGTTTGGAGCTCTACACACACTGCATCTCTTCTACACTCTTCATTGAACCAGGGTTGGTTGCCTGGTTTGGTGGTCATGGTATAGTGAGGGATATGCTGGGCCATGAGGTTCCAGATTGTGGTGGAATACAGTTCTGCTACTGCTGATGGCCCACAGTGTCTTAGGGACGCCCAGTTTTGAGTTGCTAGATCTGTTCTGAATTTATCCCATTCAGCACAGTGATCGTGCCACACAACAAGGTGGAGGGTGTCCTCAGTGTGAAGACGGGACTTCATCTCCAATAGGACTGTGCGGTAGTCACTCCTACCAATACTGTCATGGACAGATGCACCTGCGACAGGTAGATTGGTGAGGACGAGGTCAAGTGGGTTTTTCCCCTCATGTTGGTTCTCTGACCACCTGCTGCAGGCCCAGTCTGGCAGCTGTGTCCTTCAGGACTCGGCCAGCTCGGTCAGTAGTGTTGCTACTGAGCCACTCTCGGTTATGGACATTGAATGATCACTGATCATTGTTACTGTTTTAAGACCAATCTGAGTAGTAAACCAAGAATTAATTAAATAAGATGCTGCAGGCATATTTTCATAATTTAGAAGTAAGTAGTAAAGTTCACTCAATTCTGATCATGAGTAGCACCTGTCAATCCAAGTTCTTGGTATCACTGGCTTTGCTCTGGTGGGATTTGAGCACTTGGGTGTCATATTGGACTTTATACCCAGGAAATTCACTTAAGCTGTACCATGCTCATATCAATACAAATACATTACTTCCACTGTAAGCTGCATTCATCATTTTATTAAGCAACTTGCATTTATATAGAACCTTTAACGTAGAAAATGTCTTAATGTGCTTTACAGTGAGGGTGGAAAATAAATAGGTATAACTAAGGGAATGGATGCTGAGCTCCTGGATGATGAGATTCATCCAAAAAATAGGCTTTGAGAAAATTTTTCAAGATGTAGATAGAAGAGGAGAGTTGGAAGTGTAAAGTCTGTGGGTTGTTTAGTTAATTAATACACAGACTACCAGAGTAACTTAAAACAGGACTTTACTATTCGAAGGTCAGGGCGAATCTGCCCAATAAATCCTGACACAGCACTTATATACCGGTGTGGTCACCGTCGGTATTACAATATACAGAAGCCAACAAAGTAGTGCAACCCCTAAAGTAGTTCTCTTAAAGGTGGACGGTTACATACAATAGTTCTCTTAAAGGTAGACGGGTACATACACTACAATCCTCCCTTTTTAGCTTACAACATACTGATTCCCCATTAAACATACATTATAACATATATACAACTTTATGCAAGACAGTTCACAGATTCAGTCTCTCTGGAGGTTTCCGGACTCTGTCCGGATAACGCCTCGGTGGTGTCGTAACTCCCGGCGGGGTAGTAGGTGCTTCTGGCAAGGTCGATTTGGCTTGAAGGACAGTGTCAGGTTCATCTGATTCCAGTATTACCAGATCGGAGGTAGGTGTTCTGGGTATCTCTGTCTCAACATTAACCGTGTAAGGTGGTGGAGTAGGTTGGCCATTTGTGGCTGACCCTATGATCTGGTCAACATGGCGCCTTATTATACTGTCTCCAATGTCCACCGTATACATCAACGGCCCTAGCCTTTTTCCAATAGTTCCAGGCTGCCATTTCTCGGTACGGTAGTCCCGGGCCAAAACTTGTTGACCTATCTGAAAAGATCTAGTTGGCCTTTCATTCATGCCCTGGAATTGCCGGTTCTCTACGTCCCTTCTGACGTTTGGCTTAAGCAAATCCAGCCGGCATCTTAGTCGTCTATTAAAAAACATCATGGCGGGAGTTTGATTTGTGACCGCATGTGTTGCATTCCTGTACGCCAACAAGAAGCTATCCACCTTATGTTGTAAGTTAATGGCTTCATTACCCATGGCCTTTATGGCCTTCTTGAAGGTCTGGACAAACCTTTCAGCCAATCCATTGGAGGCGGGATGGTATGGGGCTGACGTGTAGTGCTTAACCCCATTGCTCTTTAAGAATTTCTTGAATTCTTCGGACACAAATTGCGGTCCATTATCAGAACAGATCTGTTCCGGCAGCCCATTCCTAGCAAACATGGTCCTTAACACTGTGATGGTTTTTTCCGTGGTGGTGGTGGACATCTTTATTACCTCCGGCCACTTGGAGTGTGCATCCACCGCTATTAGAAACATTGAGTCCATAAATGGACCAGCAAAGTCGATGTGTACCCTTTGCCAAGGAGATGAGGGCCACTCCCATGGATGCAGAGGAGCCTGTGGTGGCGCGTTTTGGACCTTCTGGCATCCTAGACAGCTCTTAGTGATTTCTTCGATGTCCCCATCAATGCCTGGCCACCACACAAACGCTCTTGCTAGGTTCTTCATTTTCACTCCACCCAGATGTCCCTCGTGCAGCTCCTTTAACACTTTCTGTTGAAGTTTGGGTGGAATCACCACTCTAGATCCACACATCAGGGTTCCTCGACACACTGACAGCTGTTCTTTTCTCTGCGAAAATGCTGGCAGCGTTGGTTCGCCCTGTGCTGGCCATCCCTCCACCGTTAAATCATAGACTCGTGAGAGAGTCGGGTCATTTCTTGTTTCGTTTTCGATCATCGAATTTGTTACTGGTAGACATTCCACTATGGATGAGTGGAACATCTCTTCCGGGTCCACTGTAGTCGCTTCTTCTACTATCGGCAATGGCAAGCGCGATAACCCATCAGCATTTCCATGCTGTTTGGACCTTTTGTATTCGATGTCATATTGGTGTGCCCCAAGTAACACGGACCACCTCTGTAACCTTTGCGCTGTCATGGTGGAAACGGCCTTGTTAGGGTTGAATATGGACACCAACGGCTGGTGGTCTGTCAGTAATGTGAACTTCTTGCCCTGCAGGTAATGATTGAATTTCTTTACGCCCCACACAAGGCTGAGGGCCTCCCTATCTATTTGAGCATAATTTCGCTCCGCGGAGGTCAATGATCGGGACGCGAATGCCACTGGCCTTTCCGAGCCATTTGGTAACTTGTGTGAAAGTACTGCTCCAATTCCATAGGGGGAAGCATCACAAGCTAGACGAAGAGGTAACGTTGGGTTGAAATGAGCCAACACTTCTTCAGAGGTAATCAACGCCTTGCTTCTGCGAAAGGCCTTTTTACATTCCTCACTCCACTTCCATGGTACTTCTTTCCGCAACAGAGCATTCAGCGGATGCAGCACCGTGGATAGATTCGGCAGAAACTTGTGATAATAATTAATCAACCCCAAGAATGATCTTAACTGTGATACGTTTTCCGGAGCGGGGGCCTTCACGACAGCTTCTATCTTGTCAGGTGACTTGTGCAGCCCCTCTCGGTCAATGACATGACCGCAGTACGAGATCCGTTTTTGGAAGAACTCACATTTCTTGCGATTAACTCGAAGGCCATATTCCTTCAACCTAGTGAGCACCAGTTTCAAATTTGTGAGGTGTTCTTCCTCGTCTTCTCCCGTAATCAGGATATCGTCTAAGTAACACTGCGTGCTTGGAATTCCTTGTAATACCTGCTCCATGGCCCTCTGCCAAATTGCTGGAGCCGAAGCTACCCCAAAAACCAGTCTATTATAACGATACAAGCCTCTGTGTGTGTTGATGGTGAGGTACTGACGCGACTCTTCCTCGACTTCCATTTGTAAGTATGCCTGTGCCAGGTCTATCTTGGTGAAGTGTTTCCCTCCAGCCAACGAAGCAAAGATGTCTTCAATCTGCGGAAGCGGGTATTGTACCGTGTGAAGCATCGGATTCACTGTGATCTTGAAGTCTCCGCAGATGCGGACCTTCCCCGGTCCCCCTGGCTTGTTACTTGGTGAAGACTTCATGACGGGAACAATGGGCGTGGCCCACTCACTCCAGTCCACTTTTGACAGTACCCCTGATCGTTCACGTTCTTCCAGTTCTGCCTCCACAGCAGGTCGTATCGCGTAAGGTACCGATCTGGCTTTGAAAAATTTTGGGCTTGCATGTTCTGCAATCTTAACCTTTGCTTTAATTCCTCGCAGTGTTCCCAGTCCTTGCTGGAATACCTCTTTAGCTTCGTCCAATATTCTGGACAACCGTTCAGGTTTGACATCTTTCTTTCCGGAATCTACCGTCATGGTGTTTAGTGAATGCCAGTCTATCTTTATTTTCCTGATCCACTCCCGTCCCAGAAGTGGTGGACCTCCCTCAGGCAACACATACAGGTCCATCCTTTGGTGATCTTTGTCCTTGTATCTCACCTTGACTTCTATCTTTCCGATGGGGTATACTTTGTGCCCCGTGTATGTCTGCAATACTAGTTTCGTATCCCGTAGGGGAATATGCTTGAATAACTTTTTATAATCATGCTTATTCATGACCGTCAACGCCGATCTGGTGTCCACTTCCATTTTCACTTTGACTTTTGCAATCTGTAGTGTGATCCAGATAGCTTGTCGGTCAGCTTCATTACTCACATTGTGAATTCTCAGACTATCCAGTTCCTTGCAGTTGGAGTGTGAGTCCGAATTCTGTTCTTCCGGACTCTTCCCAGTCACCTCATGTACCTTCCTGTACCTCTTTTGTGGTGACTCATTATTGTTGGTCTTCTTTCCTGACTGGCATACCTTAGCTATGTGACCGAGCTTGCCACATTTCCTACATTCCTGGTTTTTAAACCAGCATTGGTTCTGGTCGTGTGTTGTCTTCCCACAACGATAGCATTTCGTTGTACCCGAAGTAATTTGCTGCACACTGAGTGCCGCTGCCTTTAGCTGCATTTCCGCCATTCCTTTCGCTGCGGCTTCATTCGATGCAGCAATAAGGACAGCCTTATCAAGTGTAAGATTGTTCTCTTCGAGCAGTCGTTTTTGTGTTTCTTCCTTCGACATTCCGCACACGAATTTGTCTCTGAGTGCCTCTGCCAGATTTTCCCTAAACTGACAGTGTTTCGCTAGCCTACGCAGTTCAATCAGGTACTCCGCGTTGCTTTCCTCTTTCCGTTGCGTTCTCGCGTAAAATTTGGATCGTTCCACTAACATCAGTGGTGCGGGGTTAAAATGATCCTTCAGGACAGCAACAATATCATCGAAAGTCTGATCCGCCGGTTTAGCTGGTGCTAGTAGATGCTTCAAGAGCCCGTATGTCTTCGCGCCCATCGAGTTTAGCAAGGTTATAGCTTTGTCATCTTCTTCTATTTTATTGGCCTCACCATAGATCTCAATGCGTTCCACATACGTGGCCCAGTCTTCTACCTCGGAATTAAAATTGTTGATGTTACCACGCTTAGGCATCTTCCTCTCTTCCTGATAACACCACGGATTATTTCTTTAAATTTTCTTTTTTTTTTCTTCAAGATGGCGGTTCCCGCGAAAATGGCGGTTTCCCGCGTGTATCTTCTCTCCCCGCCCACTCCAATGGCGGTTCCCCGCTTCTGTCTTCTTCTCCGCCTAATGGCGGCTTCCCGCGTTTCTTCCCCTGGCGGGAGGGGTACACTTTCCCCACGGGCGATGGCCGCTGGCTTTCAGGTTCACAGCCTGCGCGTCGGCTTCAGTGTTTTCCCTTTTCTCGGCAGGGCAACCGGCGCTGGGTACACCCCGTTGACGGCGAACAGTTTCAGCCGCTGGGCTGGCTCTCGCTCAGTTCCCCTTGCTCGGGCTCTGTCTCTCTCCTGCTCGCTCGGCTCTACCGGCGCTGGGTACACCCCGTTGACGGCAAACAGTTTCAGCCGCTGGACTGGCTCTCGCTCAGTCTCCCTTGGTCGGCTCTGCCTCTCCCGCTCGCTCGGCTCCCAATCGCGCCTCCCAGCCCTCTCGCAGTCCGGTGCTTCCCTCCCCGGCTGCGGCTGAGTTTTTATATCTTCCCGCGCCTACGCTCCCGGTCGCAGCGCTTCGTGGCTTCGGTCGCTGCCCGGCCTTTTTTGCCGGTCGCGGTCTAGCTCTCTCATGATGCCGTTGCGTCCCCAGCCTGTCTGTACCGCGGCTTCCTTGCTCCACGCTGCCCCAGTCTCAGCGCCTCTGGGCCCGACTTCTGTCCGGCTCCTTTCCCCCTCGACCGTGGTCGAGTGCACCGCCCTTATCCTCCGGTTATTCTTTGTACTTTTCCCTTACTCACAGTCACCGTGGCCGGCTTGCTTCTCGTGCTGATCGGCTCACTCCTCACCGTGGCAGAAGGGACAGTCAGTGCCTGTTGCTGATGGAAGTCTTTGTCTCTGAATTCTTCCTCCTTTCCAGCTCTGCAGACTCGAGTTTTCTCCCAGCAGAATGACGAGGGCGGTTGCCTCTTCTCGACGCTCGTTAACTGCTTCGGAAGTATTGTTGCCGCAGGGTACGATCGGACTCGTCGCCACTGTAAAGTCTGTGGGTTGTTTAGTTAATTAATACACAGACTACCAGAGTAACTTAAAACAGGACTTTACTATTCGAAGGTCAGGGCGAATCTGCCCAATAAATCCTGACACAGCACTTATATACCGGTGTGGTCACCGTCGGTATTACAGTATACAGAAGCCAACAAAGTAGTGCAACCCCTAAAGTAGTTCTCTTAAAGGTGGACGGTTACATACAATAGTTCTCTTAAAGGTAGACGGGTACATACACTACAGGAAGGGTTTAGCGAGGGAGGTCCAGATTGAGGGGCCAAAGCAGCTGACGGCTGTGCTATCATGGGTGGGGGGTGAAGGAAGGGGGAATGCACAAAATGCCAGAATTGGAAGATGAAGGGTTGGAGGAGGTTCCAGAGGATTTAAATTTAATGGCCTAGAAATTGGGCTACTTACCGCCACCCGTTTGCACCGCTAACCTGGCGAAAAATGGCGGCCGCCATGCTAGCGGCCTTCTCTGGTGCGGGACTCGGCAGCTGCTTTTTTAGTGAGGATCTTAGCACTGCCGAAAGCAAGAGGTACATACGAGAAGGAGGATAACGTATGAGGATACCAGCATCTTGTAACCTTTCAGCCCCACCGCTGGCCAAGAGCTCAGCCATGCCCCTGCCAAGAATGGCCAGCACCGCCTCCTCCAAGGGGTTGAGGTGAAGCTCGGAATGGGAGGTGTGCCTCGTGATTGGTACAGATTGTTGGTAGGTGAGTGATTGGGGGGGAGTGGTTGGCATTGAGCAGTGTGTGAGGCTAGTGCTGCAGTTGGTAGGAGACGGGTCTTGAAGATGATCTTGACCACTGGTCTGAGGTCATGAAGCTTCTTTGGGTGCTGGAGCCAGGTCGAGGGGGGCGACACACATCTCCTACCAACTGCACCACTCTACAATTTCTGGAGGGGCGGGTGCAGCTACAACAACAGTCAAGAATCTCAGTAGGATAGGACTGGGCAGCTCGCTGGAAATTTACTTTCCCAGTCCTTTCTCGCCCCATGGACTCTATCATCAAGAAGGACAAGAGTAGCAACATCACAGGAACCCCACTTCCAAGTTCCCATTGAAGTCACACGCAATCTTGATTTGGACATAAATCACATTTCTATCATCGGCACTGGGTCAAAATGCTGGAATTCCCTACCTAACACCATTATAGGGGCGCCAAGAGGTAGAGCAGCAGTAACCCTCCACCACCTTTTCTGTGCGACAAATGAGGCCTTGCCAATGTCGAGAACAAGTTTGAAAAGAACGGATAGTAGATTAAGATGACGGGTGCGAGAGCTTCGTTTTTATTTGATCAGTGGGGTGATGACGGCAATTTTAAAAAGGAGAGAGTTGATGCTCGAGAAAATGCAACCATTAACGTTGCCAACTAGCATTTGGGGGCCAGAAGGGGTAGCTGAACGTTTCGTGGTGAAGGGTCGAGTGGGGAGAGGATCAAGGGAGCAGCAGGTGGGCCCCATGGAAAACGTGAGCTTGGAGACAAGGGGGCGATGGGTGAGAAATTGCACAGTGATTTGGGACTGGGGCTGGAAAAGGTGGCAGACTGTGGGGAGGTCATAAGCATGGTGGGTAGAAGAAGAGTTCTGGCAGAGGCAAATACACGGATAATCTTTGTCTTGGAGCCAAAGCAGACCAAGAGCTCTTTGCACTTGGTATCAGAGGTGAGGGTGGAAGGTGTGGGAAAAAAATGGGTTTAATATCGAAAAGAGGAACTTTGGGTTATCTTTACCCCCCGCCCCCCCCGGATGATCTTGTAGTAGTTGTTGTTTTGGGCTGAGCAGAAGAGGCATGGCAATGCTTGATGTAGTTGAGCCAAATCTGGCAATAAATGACTATTTATAAGTAACTGAGTCTAGTTCGACTAATTATATAGGGAAAAATGTGGAGCTCTTCAAACAAAGAATTTAAAAAGGAGATACGTCTTTATCATAAAATTGGGAAAAACACAGTCAGAGCACTCATTTTTAGGGCCACCTTGAAAGAAACAGGATCTGCTGCCAAGGGCTATTTGCCACCACCTTCTTCTTCCTGTTCCTCCGCATCTTCCTGTTGCTTTTTATGCAACCCCTCTATGAGCAGGTGCACAAATTACTGCATGAGTGAAATCAAAAATACCTTGTGTGTTGGGAAATTGGGCTAACTGGTAGGATGCAAGCCACCCTTGGACCTGCTGCTGGTAGCCACTGCTGATATCAGTGCAACTGTGTGCCTTACGTACAGGCCCCAGCGCTATCCCGGAGCCAGCGTACTGGTGTGAAGGGATAGCCATGATTCAGAGAAATACACGATACCATGAACAGATTGCTAATATTATTAATAAAAGACATACTGGGTTTAAAAGACACAAGTTTCAGCCGACAAGGCTGTAAACAGAATACAGGCTTCTGAGAGAAGGTCAGTTGATAACAAAGCTGTAAATAAGCTTTGAAATGGGAATTAGTTAAATATTCTAAAACAATGAAAGATTGAAGCAAACCATTGGTGCTTCTGAAAGGCCTAGAGTTTGGGTGTAACAGAATGGAAGACCCAGTTAAAGTGTGAAGAGCTAACACGATAAAATAGAAACACAAACATTAAAAGAGGCATGTGCCTTTGAAACATGACATCAAGTAAAGAAACATCGCTGGTCAAATAGTTTTATATTAAACTTGGAAAACAGGAACCATAAGATTAAATATGCAACCAATTGAGATAGCTAGAAATGCATGAACCACCCTGGTCAAAGCGTCTTTAATATATACATAGTAAATACCATACCAACAAGAAGGCTTTGAAAATATGACTTCAATAGATGACACCAAACAATTGCAATGTTTTTGTGTTGAACATGGAAAACCACGGAGACACAACGTCTGATAATAAGAATTACATCAAGGAGATAAATCGATAGTAGCTATTTTATGATACGTATTTGAAACACCTAAACAAGAGACAGAAGTCTAAGAGCAACAGCTGAAATGAGGATAAAGAATAGAAAGCATTTGAAAGAGGTATCAATAAAGACAATTAGCTGCCATCAACAGAGAACATCAAAGAAGAAACCAATGCCAAAAGGGTATAAAAATAAGACCTTTTTAACAGAAAAGTCAGAACACGCTGAACGGGCAGGGCATTTCTCAACTTTCCTGAGGCATCTCTGTAAGTTTTTAACTATGAGTCTTGGGAAGTTAAAGTATTGATTTTTAGTGCATGTTCTGGATTTAGAAATAAGAAATAAGAAATGTAACGATGTTCTGGATGTAGAAATAAGAAATGTAACGATGTTTTGGATTTAGAAATAAGAAAAATAGAAATGTAAGGATTTAGAAATAAGAAATAAGAAATATAATGAATTAAAGATTTGAGAATAAGGATCTCTGAGAAATAAGAAATGTAAGCTAATTGTACTTTGAATTGTTAATGTTGCGACTGATTCAACAGGTGTCAACTGAATGCCGGCTCTTAAATAAAAACTATATATTTCTAGAATTGTCTCAAAGAGTAATTCTGTATAGACTCGCGAACCCACAAATTCTGTACGCTCTTTTGTAAGGAGTTGCAGAATTCTGGGGGGTATTCCGGACCCTTATAATATCTGGAAGGTTACAGTCTAGTTCAACTTATTAAAAGTACTATCCGGAGGACGGTAACATCTTTAGTCGTTCCTTTCCTTTAGGGAGAGATAGCCTGAACCTTTAGACCCATTTAAGCGTCTTATGGAATTCGGCTATCTCTAACTTAAGTTGAAGGTGAACGTCCGGGGAATACGCCTGATCTGGGGTAGGACTGTAATTATCCCTTCACTGGTAGATTCCATCTATCATTTCCTATGGGTTCCTGAAAGGTGCTGGCAGCGTAAAAGCAGAGAGCAGTTGTTACCTTTACTACCACCAGCAGTACTGTTCTTCTTGTGGACCTATTCTGCAGATCACCTTGCACCAAGGTACACAACTCAGTAACCGCAGCTTTACTGAGCTTGAGTCTTATCAAACATTGGAAGCGAAATTGGTCTTTGGAGGCAGCGCAAACCTGGCGACAATGAATCTGCAGCCTGTTTTATACCCTTGACTTCAATGGAAGAGAATATTGGGCAGGGTGTAAAACAGGCTGCCAATTTGCTATTGCCCGTCTTGCGCTACCGCCACAGACCAACTTCACCCTCACTGTTCTTTGGTCAGCTTCAGGGTAGCTGTGTGTTGGTGCGGGCTTGACTTGCCTTGGAGTACTGGTTGGCAAAGTGCTGAATCTCCTATAACTTTGAAGCTTCATCTCCTCCATCTGCTCTTACATAGTGTCATGGCTCCATAGTGACATGGCAGTTTTACTGCTAAAAGCAATTCTTTATAATCAGAATTATATAAAGCTGTGTAATAAGCCAAACATGCCCATTATGCAAATGTTTTATACACTCAAAATTCATTAATTTCAGAGTGCTTTTGATTCCAGAAACTACTCTATGCAAGTTCAAGAGTCGAGAGCAAAGCCATATTGATACATTACATAGCTTTGTGAAATTCCCTTGACTGTATGAAAGCAACGGAATAGATGACTGGAGAGGCCACAGTCCAGCATAGCAGCAATATAACATGACATTACTTATTAAAGAGTAGAATTTGTTGTGAATCAACGCCTCTGTTGTGTATAAATATTGTGAAAGCAGGCAGTGACAATATATTTGCCTAACCGGGGATTTACAGTGTACACACTCCCTGCAGATGTTTGTTCCAGATCTACTTTATTATGCTGAGAGTGGATAATAGAAGTCAGGTTCAGGTTTGACATCAGGGGACAACATATCTGAGAGTAGGGATGGGCCAGCAATGATGATGAGCATGGGGAGTGGGGAATGGGGTGGGGAACAGAGATGTCAGAATGGTAAACTTGAAAGCAGTGAAAAGTGGGAAGATAGAAGAAACTGCCCAAATTCCAGAAGGGTGGAATGGCTGAATTGGTGGTCACCAATAGTGGAGCAGAGGGACCTGGAGTAAAGAGAAGTTAAAGGAGCGGTGGTTATATGCAAGGACTTAAGGCAGCAGAAGGTAGGATGCCACAAGGCCATGGAGAGATTTGAAAGCATGGACGTGAATTTTGAAGTTAATAGACTGGGACATGGGGGACGCAGTGTAACTTAGAGAGAATGGAGCGATGGGAGTGTGTGACGTAGTCCAGGTGACAACATGGTCTGTGGTCTTTGGGTCATTTGAAGATTATGGAGAGTTGATGCTGGAGGCCAGCTAAAAGGGAATTTCAGAAGTCAATCCTTGATGAATGTATGGACTATGGTTTCATCAGCAGAAGGGGAGAAGTAGAGGTGGAGGTGGCAGAAAATTATATTGGTAACAGAACAGATGTAGGGCAAAAGCTGAGCTTGGGGTTAAGCAGGACACCTAGGTTCCAAACTTTCTAATTTATATTCAGACGGCAGCTAGGAAAGTTAATTGACTCAAGGCTAGAGGCCCAGAAGTATTGATGGGAGCTGAAGAGGTTGTCCTCAGTGTTGCTGACATTCAGCTGGAGAATGCCTTGGCTTCTTGTGGTCTTGGTGTCAGACAGGCAGTTTGAGAGTGTGGGAACAATATATAGTCATTTAAGCTTAGAAATGGTCAGTGGAGCTCTTCTAAATCAAACATAGTTTGGGTAAAATCTCCCTTTTCACTACCCTAACAACATGTTCTGATACCAGGTTCAGCAGAGTAACATTCAGTGCATCATCATAACATCTTTCCTTGTGACCTGAGTACCATCTCCAAATTAGGACAAAATTATGCAGTGCACACACATTTTATTTCTTTTATTTAAACTATAACGATTGCCTGCATTTATATAATGCTTTTAACATGGTAAACATCCAAAATCACTTCACAAGGGAGAAACAGAAGCTGAACAGTAGTACAGGAACGATAGCAGGAAATTCTTTTTTATCCGGCACTGACGGGACTGGCGTGGTGCCAGTTTATCAAAAAGTCCGGATTACAGAGATGTATCGTAAAAGGTACGAGAGCCCCGTACATGGCCACAGATCCAGGCATCCCTGTTGCATGGCAACAGGTGCAGGAACCCCGGCCACAGACCAAGCTTCCCTGTTGCATAGCAACAGGTGCAGGAACCCCAGTTACACGGCCACAGATCCAGGAATGGCCACTAATATGAAGTAAAACTTACCTGAACCTATTCCTGAATTTTGCCGGTTAACAGAGATTTCCGGTTATTTAGGTGCCGGTAAATCGAGAGTTTCCTGTAAAAGAGTTTGGAAGAGATGATTGAAAGCCTGTTTGAAAGGATAGGTTTGGAATAGAACAGAAAAAATTCTCTTTAAGATTGAGTTTATTTAATCCTACTTTATAATGAATAAGAAAGTGCTATGGCCTTTTGGAATTACATGGATTAATGAACAAAACACGAGTCCGGTGGGATTAGTTCCACAAATGAATAATGGCTGCAAACCTGTTTACTCAAAAGCCCCATAGTAAATCAGGCTTTCATTAATAAATTACAAATTTATAAATTAATGAACACAAATTATATGTGTGGCCAAGAAATAATCTTATCTCAGGAATTAGATGATATCATAAATCACAGGTGCAAAAATTGAGTAGTCCTTTATCATCTGAATCCAAAATGAGATTATTTTCATTATAATCACTTTTGTTCACCAAATGTTTAAATATATACATAATATTGTTATTGGTGACTGAAGAAACTAAACTGACCTGTTGCGCTGCTGTTTCTGAGGTGGGTGGGTATTTTCCCCAATATGGCTGACACTGACTCCATTTGATTGGTGCGTGATGATGTCAGCATTGAAAGTTTACATTGCAAGATTACCAGACTATAATCTGTACTGATTATTGTTGTACAGCAATAGTTAAAAAACTATAGAGTGAAAAGCAATCAGGAAATATGGATTGTTTATTTTTTTTTAAACACTTAGGGGGAAAAATTCAGTTGGTTTGCGCCCCCCGTTAGAAGGCGCTAATTGGGCGCAAAGCAACTAGCGCCTATGCGCGATGATGTTTACACCGCTCACAAAATTAATTAGACATTTTGTGGCGGCGCTAAACACCACCACCACGATCTCCTCCGCCGGCAGATTGTGACGTCAGTCGAGTGTGCAACGCCCCAGTAGTGCCCTGGACTGGATATTGAGTGGCGCCCCCTGCCTTACCGCCTGCCGCTAGCAACGACAGGTTGAGGGGAGAGTTTTGCAGTCAGGAAGGGTCTGGGGGAGCACTATTTAAAGATGACCGCTTCCTGCCTTTTTTTGTTGGTGACATTTTTGCACCACGCATTCTGAGAAAGAGAGAGAGAGACTTCTGGAGAGATTCAACGCTGTGTGAAGGAGTTTTGGGTACTGAGCAGCACTTTGCAGGTTCATTTTGATTCGCCCTTCCTTGTATCGATTTAGAAGAGACTATGGGGGCTGCACTCTGAGCTCTTTCCCTGGGTCTCTCCATTGTTCTTTCCAGCAGATTTGATGTACAGGTCTCTCCAGGCCGAGATTCAAGGCTGCAATGAGCAGAGTGTGGATGGAGAGCAAGATCGACCCTCCCCTTTAAGAACTGGCTGGCACCAGTGTCCCATTGCTGACTGACATCACATGAGCTTCGCCAGCGCTCTGAGGTAGCGCCTCACTCCTCGGCCTTTGCGCCTTAAGACAGGTGTGAAGCACCTGATTTAGCGCTCCAATCACCTCCAGGGGTGATAAAAGCCAAGTTTGCAGTCGGAGGCGATAATTAGCGCCAGGCGCTAAACTTTGCGCACGGCCAATAATCGCGCCCCAAACGGGGCGACACTGAATTTTTCCCCCTTATATTCCAGAAAACAAATTAATTTCACCACATCTATAGCACACGTAGAGAAGCTCCTATAAAGAATCAATGGAAGCAGGCAGAACTCATGTTTGGATTAACACACTTCCTATTACCCAACAATGATTGCATATTTTCTCTTCATTAAGCTAATGGAATTCTATTATGACAGGAGTTGCTGAGAAGCAGGCTAAATGACTTGATGTTACCTCAGAACAACCATTTCCAGGCTTGCAGCCACCAAATAGAGGAATACAAGAGGGGTGGCATTTTACTGTTTGAAGAGGACTTGCTCCCTTCAATTTTCACTTCTAATAAAAATCCTACTCAAGGATGAGAGCATTGTGCTGTACAGCAGTAGTTACCTGTTAGGTTTCATATCTTTACCCTTGGCTAACTCAGGTTGACACAAACATGGTGACATCAGCCAATGTGTCTCTCATGCTTCGACATAATCCTACAGGGAATCGTCTAACCACTGCAGAAAAACCAAAATAGCCATGTAATTCCTATGCGCCTTAGAGCATTCTAGATAAATGTCACAAGATTATACGCAAACTATAGGAGTCAAGCCAAACCTATTTTGAATTAAAAACAAAATAAACATCATTAGCGAGGCTGAATTTTGTTCACAGGTAATTGAGAAGCATAGAAGAACTGCTGTACCTTGGGTTAAATGTACACTATGATACATTTTGTTGATACATCTTTATAAATTCCCAAGATGTCCTCTATTAAATTAAAAATAAAGAGTATAATCATTCACAGGAGAGTATACATAAAAATGGTAAGATAAAAATTTTACAAAAATATAATTTACATTTTTTTTACCAACTACCTTATGGATATATATTGCAACCTCAGTAAGGTATGATTTTATAGTTTGAAAATGTGAATACACATATTTATGTATATTAATTAACACCAAATATATGGCTCATATATGTTCACAGGTTTTGAAGAGCTGGTTCAAATTGGTGCAGTGTCTCTAAATTATATATCCATCTGTTTGGACCCAGATAGCAATACGCAATTTGTTCAATTTTGAAAAATAGTAAATGATGCAACTTTTTCCTTGTTTAAGTGGGACACCAATTTTACAGAAAGCAAAACTCATTACTTAAGTGCTAACCAGGTTGATGGGTTGAAGCTACAAGTATTTATCTTGTTACTGGTATGGACTGACATTCCGAGCATCTGATTAGTCAGATTGAAACTTGAGTTTATTTATTGTACTTTTACTTTTTCTATAATCAAAACCAATATCCCACCAAGCTCTTATAGTGCCCATCAGATAGGAAAACATTCTACTGTTTCTATGAAGAACTTTTCCATGATACGTCTGCAAATAAAATTACTCCAGAAGACATGGGCACAAAAGAAAATCCCAATAATCTTCAAAAATACTTATTACTGAGCTTTTGGTTTGATTATTAGCTTAACTTTTTTCTATTTGCCAATTTCTTGTACCGCTCATGGGAGAGAATCCCATGGGAGCTAAAGTCACAGCTTTCTCCACTCATTTACCACCTACCACCCACCCTCAGCTGATGAATCAGTACTCCTCCATGTTTAACACCACTTGGAAGAAGCACTGAGGGTAGCAAGGGCACAGAATTACTCTGGATGAGAGACTTCAATGTCCATCATCAAGAGTGGCTCGGTCGCACCACTACTGACCAAGCTGGTCGAGTCCTGAAGGAAGTAGCTGCCAGACTGGAGCTGCAGCAGGTGGTGAGAAGACCAACACGAGGGAAAACCTACTTGATCTCGTCCTCACCAATTTACCTGTTGCAGATGTATCTGTCCATGACAGTATTGGTAGCAGTGACCAATGCACAGTCCTTGTGGAGATGAAGTCCTGTCCTCACACTGAGGACACCCTCCATCGTGTTGTGTGGCACTACTACCGTGCTAAATGGGATAGATTCAGAACAGATCTAGCAGCTCAAAACTGGGCATCCATGAGGCACTGTGGCCCATCAGCAACAGCAGAATTGTATTCCACCACAATCTGTAATCTTATGGCCTGGCATATCCCTCAAACTACCATTACCATCAACCCTGGTTCAATGAGGAGTGTAAAAGAGCATGCCAGGAGCAGCATCAGGCATACCTGAAAATGAGGTGCCAGCCAATGGAAGCAGCATGCTATAGACAGAGCTAAGCAAACCCACAACCAACGGATCAGATCAAAGCTCTGCAGTCTTGCCACATCGAGTCATGATAGTGGTGGACAATTAAGCAACTAATGGGAGGAGGAGGCTCCATGAATATCCCCATCTTCAATGATGGCAGAGCCCAGCACATGAGTGCAAAAGACAAGGCTGAACTGTTTGCAACCATTTTCAGCCAGAAGTGTTGAGTGGATGATCGATATCAGACTCCTCCTGAGGTCCCCACCATCACAGAAGCCAGTCTTCAGCTAATTCGATTCACTCCACGTGATATCAAGAAACGGCTGAGTGCACTGGATACAGCAAAGGCTATGGGCCCCGACAACATCCTGGCTGTCGTGCTGAAGATTAGTGCTCCAGAACTAGCCGCATCTCTAGCCAAGCTGTTCCAGTATAGCTACAACACTGACATCTATCCGACAATGTGGAAAACTGCCCAGGTGTATCCTGTCCTCAAAAAGCAGGACAAATCCAATCTGGCCCCATCAGTCTACTTTCAATCATCAGAAAAGTGAAGACAGGTGTCATCGACAGTGGCACTTACTCACCTTCTTCTTCTTCTTCTTCTTCTTCTTAGGCAGTCCCTCGGAACCGAGGATGACTTCCTTCCACACTAAAAATGAGTTCTTAGGTGACTGCTGAGTCCAATGCGGGACCTACAGTCTCTGTCACAGGTGGGGCAGACGGTGGTTGAAGGGGTGGGTGGATGGGGTGCTTGGGTTGACATGCACTCCTTCCACTGTTTGCGCTTGGCTTCCGCTTGCTCCCGGCGAAGAGACTCGAGGTGTTCGGCGTCTTCCCAGATGCTTCTCCTCCACTCTGTACGGTCTTGGGCCAGGGATTCCCAGGTGTCAGTGGGGATGTTGCACTTTTTCAAGGAGGCTTTGAGGGTGTCCTTGAAGTGTTTCCTCTGCCCACCTGGGGCTTTCTTGCTGTGCCGGAGCTCCGAGTAGAGCGCTTGTTTTGGGAGTCTCGTTTCGGGCATGTGGACGATGTGGCCTGTCCATCGGAGCTGATCGAGCGTGGTCAAAGCTTCGATGCTGGGGATGTTGGCCTGAGCAAGAACACTGACGTTGGTGTGCCTATCCTGCCAATGGATTTGCAGGATCTTGCGGAGGCAGCATTGCTGGTACCTCTCCAGTGCTTTGAGGTGCCTGCTGTATATGGTCCATGACTCTGAAGCATACAGGAGGGCAGGTATTACTACTGCTCTGTAGACCATGAGTTTGGTGCTGGGTTTGAGGTCCTGGCCTTCAAACACTGGCGACCGAAGGTTGCACTGGCACACTGAAGGCGGTGTTGGACTTTGTCATCGACGTCTGCCCTTGTTGACAGTAGGCTCCCGAGGTATGGAAAGTGGTCCACGTTGTCCAAGGCCTCGTCATGGATTTTGATAATCGAAGAGCAGTACTGTGTGGCGGGGGCAGGTTGGTAGAGGACCTTTGTCTTACGGATGTTTAGTGTAAGGCCCATGCTCTCGTACGCTTTGGTGAAGGTGTTGACGATGGTTTGGAGTTCGACCTCAGAGTGTGCGCAGATGCAAGCGTTGTCTGCATACTGTAATTCGATGACAGAGGATGGGACGACCTTGGATCTGGACTGGAGGCGATGGAGGTTGAACAGTTTCCCGTTTGTTCTGTAGATTAGCTCCACTCCAGCGGGGAGCTTACTGAGGGTGAGATGGAGCATTGTAGCCAGGAAGATCGAGAAGAGCGTTGGTGCGATGACACAGCCTTGCTTGACCCCAGTCCATACGTGAATTGGGTCTGTGGTGGATCCGTTGGTCAGGAATAACCTGCTCAACGATGCCCAGTTTGGGTTCCGCCAGGACCACTTGGCTCCAGACCCCATTACAGCTTTGGTTTAAACATGGACAAAAGAGTTCAATTCCAGAGGTGAGGGGAGAGTGACTGCCCGTAACATCATGGCAGCATTTGACCGAGTGTGGCACCAAGGAGCCCTAGTAAAATTGAAGTCAATGGGAATTGTGGGAAAACTCTCCACTAGCTGGAGTCATACCTAGCACAAAGGAAGATGGGTGTGGTTGTTGAAGGTCAATCATCCCAGCCCCAGGACATCACTACAGCAGTTCCTCAGGGCAGTGTCATAGGCCCAACCATCTTCAGCTGCTTCCTCAATGAACTTCCCTCCATCATAAGGTCAGAAATGGGAATATTTGCTGATGATTGCACACTGTTCAGTTCCATTCGCAACTCCTCAGATAACGAAGCAGTCTATGCCCGAATGCAGCAAGACCTGAATGACATTCAGGCTTGGGCTGATAAATGTCAAGTAACATTCGCGCCACAGAAGTGCCAGGAAATGATTGTGTCCAACAAGAGAGAGTCTAACCACCGTCCTTGAATTTCAACTCTATTACCATCGCCGAATCCCCCATCATCAACATCCTGGGGGCCACCATTGACCAGAAACTTAACTATATCAGCCACATAAATACTGTGGCTACAAGAACAGGTCAGAGGCTAGGTATTCTGTGACGAATGCCCCACCTCCTGTCTCCCTGAAGCCTTTCCACCATCTACAAGGCACAAGTCAGGAGTGTGATGGAATACTCTCCACCTGCCTGGGTGAGTGCAGCTCCAACAACACTCAAGAGGCTTGACACCATCCAGGACAAAGTTGCCCGCTTGATTGGCACCCCATTCACCACCTTAAACATTCACTCCCTCCACCACCGGTGCACTGTGGTTGCTGTGTGTACCATCTACAAGATGCACTGCAGCAACTCGCCAAGGCTTCTTCGACACCTCCCAAACCCATGACCTCTACCACCTAGAAGGACAAGAGCAGCAGGCACATGGGAACACACCGGCTGCATGTTCCCCTCTGAGTCACACATCATCCTGACTTGGAAGTATATCGCTGTTCCTTCATAGTCACTGGGGCAAAATTCTGGAACTCCCTCCCTAGCAGCACTGTGGGAGTACCTTCACCATATGGATTGCAGCGGTTCAAGAAGGCGGCTCACCACCACCTTCTCAAGGGCAACTAGGGATGGGCAATAAATGCTGGTCATGCCAGTGACACCCACATCCCAGGAACGAATAAAAAATTTTTTTTTAATGATTTATAAAACATTAATATGTGAGAAAATGTTACAAATGTATAAGCATTTACACTGGGAGTTGTGAAAAGAATAGTTCATGTGCCACCTTTGTGTCCATTTTATGCAGCAATGTCCCAGATTGCACTCTTATCTGAAAAAGAAGTACAATTTCTTCTCGTATATGCGTGTAACTAGATCACTTAAGGACTAGCTTCCCTTGCCATTGATGAACCCTGAATAAAAATATACAGAACAAATCAAAAGATATTGTAAGAATCCCACTAAGGAGTCATTTGTCACTGGGCTAGTGCTGGATATGGAGTTTGTCATTTGTACCTTGTACTTGCAAAGCACGCGATACTCTCAAGTCTACTAGTTCAAACCCGCTGCAGAGGTTTTGTCACTCTTCACTTTCTGGAGGACATGGCAGTACTTTGGAGGTTCAAACCAAGCACACAAAGATAGCAGCCAATATCTACCCTAGTATTTGCAGACTGTGTGCCTTTATATTTGTTGTATCCGTGTGTTAATGAAGACACGGAATGCAGGAGTTGGTTTACAGGTGTTTACTGGACAAAGTCTGGAGGTGAACTAAAAGATACAAGACACTATACAGGCTTATATAGCCCGAGTGGCCATTACTGGCATTACAGTACACAGGGGCTCTTAAAGGCACATACACCACAATTCCTCCCCTTTTAGACAACCAGTACATAACATTTTAAGTAATTGTTATTTAACATGTTGACAAGAACAATAATATACATATTGCTGCAGTTAATCAATTATAAGTCAGTCTCTCTGGAGGCTTCCTGACTCGGTCTGGATAACGCCTCGGTGGTGTAGTAGTTTTCGGTGGTGTAGTAGGTTCTTTTGGCAAGGTCGATTCGGCTGGAATGCCAGTGTCGGGTTCATCTGGTTCTAGCATCACTGGATCAGAGGTAGACACTATGGGTATCTCTGCTTCATCATCAGGTGTATAGAGTTGTGGTGTAGGTTGTCCCTTTTCGGATGACTCTATGATCTGGTCAGCATGGCGCCTTATTATGCTTTCTCCAATGTCCACGGTATACATCAGCGGTCCTAGTCGTGTGCAAATAGTTCCAGGCTGCCATTTCTCGGTACGGTAGTCCCGGGCCAAAACTTGTTGACCTATCTGGAAGGTTCTAGTTGGCCTTTCATTCATGCCTTGAAATTGCCGGTTCTCTACGTCCCTTCTGATGTTTGGCTTGATCAAATCCAGCTGGCATCTTAGTCTTCTATTGAAAAACATCATGGCGGGAGTCTGGTTTGTAACCATATATGTTGAATTCCTGTATGCAAACAAGAAGTTATCTACCTTATGCTGTAGATTTATGTCTTCATTACCCATGGCATTTATGGCCTTCTTGAAGGTCTGGACAAACCTTTCAGCCAATCCATTGGTGGCGGGATGGTATGGGGCGGATGTGTAGTGCTTAACCCCATTGTTTTTTAAGAACTTCCTGAATTCTTCGGACACAAATTGTGGTCCATTATCAGAACAGATCTGTTCAGGCAGCCCATTCCTGGCAAATATGGTCCTTAATACTGTGATGGTTTTTTCCGTGGTGGTGGAGGACATCTTTATTACCTCCGGCCACTTGGAGTGTGCATCAACCACGATGAAGAACATTGAGTCCATAAATGGACCAGCAAAGTCGATGTGTACCCTTTGCCATGGAGATGAGGGCCACTCCCATGGATGTAGAGGGGCTTGTGGTGGGGCGTTTTGGACCTTCTGGCATCCTAGACAGCCCTTGGTCATTTCTTCGATGTCTCCATCGATACCTGGCCACCACACAAACGCTCTGGCTAGGTTCTTCATTTTCACTCCACCCAGATGCCCCTCGTGAAGCTCCTTTAGCACTTTATCCTGGAGTTTGGGTGGAATCACCACTCTGGATCCACACATCAAGGTTCCTCGGCATACTGACAGCTGTTCCCTTCTTTGCGAGAATGCTGGCAACAGTGGTTCGCCATGTGCTGGCCATCCCTTCACCGTTAAATCGTAGACTCGTGAGAGAGTCAGGTCATTTCTCGTTTCCTTTTCAATGGCAGAATTTGTTACTGGTAGACATTCTACTATGGTAGAGTGGAACATTTGCACTGGGTCCACTGTAGGTGCCTCTTCTACCATTGGCAACGGTAGACGCGATAAACCGTCAGCATTTCCATGCTGTTTTGATCCTTTGTATTCTATGTCATATTGGTGTGCCCCTAGGAAAAGTGACCACCTCTGTAGCCTTTGTGCTGTCATAATGGGAACGCCCTTTTTAGGGTTGAATATGGAGACGAGGGGTTGATGGTCAGTCAACAAGGTAAATTTTTGTCCGTGTAGGTAATGGTTGAATTTCTTCACTCCCCATACCAGGCTGAGTGCTTCCCTGTCGACCTGGGCATAGTTACGCTCAGCTGAGTTCAATGAGCGTGACGCAAAAGCTATCGGCCGTTCTGAGCCATCAGGGAATCTATGTGATAATACCGCTCCTACGCCGTAAGGGGATGCATCGCATGCCAGTCTGATTGGCAGTGATGGGTTGTAATGAGCCAAAACTTCCTTGGACGTGATCAAGCCTTTACATTTATGGAAGGCACGTTTACAGTCCTCACTCCATTCCCAAATTACTCCCGTTTGTAGCAGTTCGTTAAGAGGGTGCAGAACAGTTGACAAGTTCGGTAAAAATTTATGGTAGTAATTTATCAATCCCAGGAACGACCTTAATTGTGAGACATTTTCAGGTGCTGGAGCTTTTATAACCGCTTCAATTTTCTCAGGGGACTTATGCAACCCTTCTTCATTAATTATGTGGCCACAATATGATATTTGTTTCTGGAAAAATTCGCACTTGGGGCGGTTTGCTCGTAGGCCCCGTTCTCTCAGCCTAGTGAGCACCTTCTCCAAATTGGCAAGGTGTTCGTTGTCATTTTCTCCTGTTACAAGGATGTCGTCTAGGTAGCATTGAGTCCCAGGAATCCCTTGCAGGACTTGTTCCATAGCTCTTTGTCAGATAGCTGGAGCTGATGCTATTCCGAAAACCAGTCGATTGTACTGGTACAGGCCTTTGTGTGTGCTTATTGTGAGATACTTTTTAAGAGGCCTCCTCAACCTCCATCTGTAGATATGCCTGTGCCAAGTCAATTTTGGTGAAACGTTTCCCTCCGGATAGTGAGGCGAAAATATCTTCTATCCTCGGAAGAGGATACTGTACCGTGTGAAGGACTGGGTTTACAGTCACCTTGAAGTCCCCACAGATGCGAATTTTTCTCTGTTCTTCAGATTTATCATTATTTAACATTTTCTTCATGACCGGGACGATGGGTGTTGCCCACTCGCTCCAATCTATCTTGGATAACACGCCTGTCTTTTCCAAATTCTCCAGCTCTGCCTCGACTGCTGGACGAATTGCGTATGGCACCGGCCTTGCCTTAAAAAACTTGGGAATTGCCGCATCTTCCACCTTTATTGAGGCGGTGACGCCTTTCAAGGTTCCTAGTTCCTGTTGGAACACTTCTTTGGCGTTGGCCAAGATGTCTTTTAATCGTTCAGGTATGATGTCATCATCATTTTTTTTCTTACTGGTCACCGTCAGTGCCTGAATGGAGTGCCAGTCTAAACGTATCTTCCTGATCCATTCACGTCCCAACAGCGGTGGACCACCATCTTGCAGAACGTATAAATACAACTTCTGTATTTCCTTGCCGTTGTATACAACAGGCACCTTTATTTTTCCTTTGGGGTATACTTTCTGCCCCGTATATGTTTTCAAGATAATGGATGTGTCTTTCAAAGGTATATGCGGAAATAGCCGCTCGTAATCCCATCTACTTATGACGGTCAGAGCTGATCCTGTATCTAGCTCCATTTTAACTGGGGACCCCGCTATCGTGAGGGTAACCCAAATGGTCTGGTAATCTTCTTTGGCAATTACATTATGTAATTTGAGAGAGCTTAGTCTCTTGTTTCCGGAGTCGCTATCGCTCTTCTGGTCTTCGGAGCTACTGTCCGTCATCATTTGTACCTTTCTGTACTTTTCCTTATTGATTTTCTTTCTGTCAGTGGATTTTTTGTTTCCAGATCGGCATACACGTGTAATGTGTCCCATCTTTCCGCATTGCCTGCATGCTTTGTCCTTGAACCAGCAGTCCCTCTGGTCATGGGTGGATCTGCCGCAGCGATAACATCTTTCGAAACCCCGTGTTATTTCATGGGTGCCGAAGTCGTGTGGCTTTTGCTGTATCTCTGCAGCTCCTCTTGCTGCTGCTTCGTATGATACAGCTACACTGAAAGCCTTGTCCAGTGTCAAATCTTTCTCAGAAAGTAGCTTTTTTTGTGTTCCTTCACTTAGGGGACCGCAGACGAATTTGTCTCGTAGAGAATCTGCCAGTCCTGCCCCGAATTGGCAGTGTAGGGTATCAACAATCTCCTTAAAATTCTTGTCCATCGGTTTGGCTGAAGTGATTAAGTTTCGTAACAGCCTGTATGTCCTTGCGCCCATTAGATTTAGAAGTACCGATGCCTTTTTATCATCCTTTGTTTCATTCGCTGTGCAATATACTTCCACTCTTTCCACATATGTGGCCCAATCCTGTACATCACTATCGAAAGTAGTAATGTTGCCAGTGTTAGGCATCCTAAAAAAAAATGGCGCCTCCCGCGCTTCCCTTTCTTCCTTGCTGAAAAAAAAGGCGCCTCCCGCGCTTTCCCGCCACTGTTGCTGCTGACAACGCTGTTCTCCGCGGTTTTTATTTGTACAAATATTTTTAATAGTCAGAGACTTGTTCCCGCCGGACTCTCTGGGACTTTCCCCGCCCTCTGATTGGTCCGAACGCCGACCTGCTTTGCAGAGCTGGCCGTCTCCCGAGTGCTCCACCCTTCGTATTTGTTTGCCTGCGCCTTCACTGCTTGGCCCCGCTGTAGAGCCAGCCAATCGAGCCCCAGCCCGCCGCCCAGAAAGGATTATTGCAGTACCTGCCACCAGCCTGACTAGCTGGTGAAACCACAGTTTTTTTTCTTTTTTTTCTTCTTCCTTCGTCTGAGGAATCGATCTCCTTGAGGTGCTGCCGAATTGCAGGTAAGTCCGTTTCCAGTTCGTCGCCACTGTTGTATCCATGTGTTAATGAAGACACGGAATGCAGGAGTTGGTTTACAGGTGTTTACTGGACAAAGTCTGGAGGTGAACTAAAAGATACAAAACACTATACAGGCTTATATAGCCCGAGTGGCCATTACCGGCATTACAGTACACAGGGGCTCTTAAAGGCACATACACCACAATTTTCATGCAAATTTCTGAACCATTATCTGTTTGTATTTAACAGTGAAATCAAATCCATGTATAAAGAATGATACCCCCAAAATCTATAGGCCGCAAAGCCACCGTAACTTGCGGGATCGTGCCCACCAGTTTCCTCCACCGCTGACCCCCCCGGGAGCTCGTGAGGGCACCTCATTTTCAAAGGGTTGTCGAATGCCCATACCACTATGGAGCCTGTCTGCCCCATGCAGCTGAAAAATGTGGTGCCTGCCCGCCATTGGGAAGGGAGGCAGTGCCTGGGGCCCCTTCAATCCCATCGAGTGTCACCTTGGCCGCCTGTGCAAGGAGGCCAGTGCCGATATGTGTTTCTTTAAAAATAACTTCATTCTTCAGGAGTCCAGGCTGCTTCCCTGAACTGGGCCCACTTCCGCACGTGTGGAGGCCAGCACTTGATGCAACCGACTCCAGTCCTCCACTGGCTCCCAACTGAACCGGGGAAGTGGGAACTCTCAATGTAGGGAGTCTTCACCCCGGCTCTGCTCCTGGACGTCACTGTAAGAGGTGCGCAGATGTTCCACCTCTTATAAGGCTGACTGGAAAATGCAGGAAACAGTGGGGAACTGGGTCCCTGCCATTTCCCGTGCATTTTATCCGATTTCTTGGAATTATAGCAGTAGTTGGTGGAACTCCTGAGAAAGTTCAAGGCTTAAGTTGATGATTTTGCTATTAATAACAAACAGTGGACATCGTACGCCATGCCTTAAACCAAAATAGCATCCTTTGGACGTACAAAGGAACTGGTTTGGTATGGATTCTGCAAGAGTGACTGACATTGATTATCAAGTCCACTAATGAGAGAACTATTGTAAAAAACAACACTCATCAGTAGCAGTTTACAAGTGTGAATACTGGATTGATCGGCAGCCCAGATGGTCCAGGGTTACTGGTCGTACAGGAGTTATAGGTTTCCACTTCAGCAGGCCTGCAAAATGAGTTCCCCATTTAAACTAAATCGGAGCAGAGTTAGCACTTTAAAGTAATCCATAAACTAAATTAATAATTGCAAACATTTAAGATTCTGATAAGCGGCTGACCCTATTTGGCAGTACAGTGTTCATTCAAAGCAGTCCCCAGCACAATGCTAGAGGTGGGCTGCGGCTGACAGAATGTGGGTGCACTTTGCCTCCTCTCCATTCCAGAAGGCTCTGCCACTACATGAACTGTGGAAATTGTGAAATTAATATAATTGCAATATAAAGGACTGTTTAACGGAATTGGACATTAAACAAATTATACTCACATTATCCAGTGGAGGGCAATAGACCACCAGTGTGCAGCTGATTCCTCCTTTGTATTAGGTGTGCCCTTGACTTTGCCTGTGTATAAATAACCGTTTCCTTTATCTTTATATACCAAGACCTCCAAAACAACCGAAATTATAGCCTAAGTGATCTCGTTCTTTGTTGTGCATTTCAGCCTATCGGGTTTAATAGGCAAGTCAGCTCTTGAGGCTTTACCTGCTCTCAATAATTGGTATTCAAGCCATAACTTGCTTTTTCATTAATTATACAGTCTGGTTATACTAAGTGTGCAGCTTTAGAAAATAATACAAGGGTTTTAATTTAACAGAAAGCAGGGTGCCTGCTTCTGGATGGCTGTGGGTGGATCTGAGCAGACAGGCTGGCAATCACGCTCACCTACCCCTGCTTGGCAGGTCATTCTGTTCACTTGATTGTCTTAATGCAACCCCCAGTGTAATGGGATACACCTTCTTGAGATAGGGAGGGAGGGAGGGATGGGCAAAGGAACTCAGCATTGTTGTCCTGTCTCATTAGAAATGCATTTTTGATCCGGCAGTCGTGGAATGGCATTGACATGCTGTAGAGGAGTCCACAGCCCAGAGCATCTGGTCCTTCCAGCAGAAAGACACCAAGCAGCAGAGGCCAGCTCCTGTGGGAATAAAGGGAAGAAAACTAATTCACTTAAAGTGGGTTTGTGCAACTGAATAATTACTGAATTATTTCTTATTAACTAATACTATTTATCAGGAGCATATAATGTAAATTTATTACCTAATACTTAATATAATTGAAATATTATTGTTTCTGATGGTATCTTATGTTAAATATGTTACTATGGCTAGATAGGCTTTCTAAATTTAGTTTGAATATAGAAGATGAAAGCTAATGTGAAATATTTTCTTAATGTTTTCTCAGAAACTACAAAAGTGCTTTAAAATAAACTAAATGTAGTTGTCACATTTTGGGATCCTTGCCTATTTAGTCTAAAAGAATTTGGGGTAAATTTATAGTGAATGTTGCTCTTAAGTTAAATTCTGCTCACAGGGGATGGAATCCACACAGCACTCAAGGGGGGTCATTTTAACTGTTGGCAATAGTGTAAAACGGGCAGTATCGGATCTGCCATCTCCCCCCAATTTTCGTTTCCATTGATGTCAGCCTACTGGGAAATAGCTGCCAAGGAACCCAGTCCTACGACAGCAGTACTGGGTGTGATTGGCAGCTTAACTGGCTGATCACTAACATGGAGAGCTAGGGGAGGCTCAGGGGTCAAAGTCTTTGGCTTCTTGTCCAGCTGAAACAAGGACCATCTGCAGAAATTTAGAGTGGAAACAATCCCCTAGGAAGAGCACTCCCTTCCTAAGGTTAGAGCCAATCAGTTCAGTGAATACTGACACATAAATGTGAAGCTAGCCCTGTATCAGGAGATAAGTATGCATAATTTGTTATTTTTGATGGTGCGAGCAGCAAGAGATTAGATTGAACTTCACTGAAAACTTTGATCATATATTACCTGTGAAATAAACCAGCTTGTTGGTTTACAGTTGGCCTTGTCTCACTGGAGTATTCATCAGTCAGCCCTGCGGATGATAGGAGAAATGCATGTGGGGACACATGCGAGGTTACCGTATCCTGTACACGCAGCAAACGGCATTATTGCTACGGCACCCCCCCCAACAGCCACCCCGCCCCCCACACCGATCACGTTCTCTTATAACTCGATATTGGGCAGTAAAAACGCTGGATTGTAGGTGACGTAGGGTCTGCTTACAGGAGTGACTTGTGACACTGACGCCTTCCGCGAAATTCAGCAGGAGGTTAGCAGCAGCGGTAGCCGGTAGCACCCCGCAGCCCTGCGCCGCCGTGAATGATGTCATCGCCATACACAGCGCCCCGCTTGCGCCCCAGCAACAAACTTCCCTTGTGCCCCCTGACCTATCGCTGGACGTTATGTCCGACAGGATCAGGGGGGTGTTTTTGCAGCGGTGACGGCGCTACTTAAAGGGCAGGTGTCGGGCGGCCATTTTTATTTTCACCGGCTGCCAGCACCTGCCCTCTTTCCCTTTTTTATGCGGGGTGCTGGCTGCAATTGTTCAGCCCGGCACTCCACTCCCCGGTGGTCCAGCAGGGCCCCGGTGCGCGCAGCGCTAGGCCCCTCCCCTTTAATTAGGGGAGGAGGCTGGCAATGGCGCGGCGATACGTGCCACCGGACGTGGCGCTATTACACGTAGCACTGCGAACTTCAGTAGTAGCGCCCCAAGCAGGACATGGAGCACTTTCCAGTAACGCTTCACTTCCTACCTGGGGCGCTACTACTGAATTTATGGCAGAGGGGCGCTAACTTTTTCAGGGCACCAAAAGGGGCACCACCCAATTTTTCCCCCATAAAGTTGTCATGGTAATATATTGGATCGTGTTGAAAATATTTAGTCAAACTACTTTGTGTTTTTTTAATTGAAAAACCTATGAGATTATTTTGGGATAACCTTGTTTTTTGGTGGTAGAAGTTTGGAACTCTCTTCCGTAAATGGCAATTGATGCTAGATCAATTGTTAATTTTAAATCTGAGATTGATAAATTTTTGTTAATCAAAGGTATTAAGGGATATGGGGCAAAGGCGGGTATATGGAGTTAGGTTGCAGATCAGCCATGATCTCATTGAATGGTGGAACAGGCTCGAGGGGCTGAATGGCCGACTCCTGTTTCTATGTTTTTACCTGGGATTCTATCAGCATTCTTCTGCACCTGACACTTTTGGAGCTGTGGGTTGGGGTTCACAAAGCCACCCCCCAGGTTACCGCCAATGCTTCCTGCAGCTAGGCCTGTGGGGGGACTTAATGCTCTTTACTAAGTAATTCCCACACAACATGCATCAGGTAAGGAACTGAGCAGAATGGGACTCAACGTGTATCCCTGCTCTGTATTTTGTTTTATTCAAGGGATTAATGGTAAATAAATATAAAATAACAATGTTTGAAAAAGTAATTACCGTTGGCAACAATTATTCATCAAATTTTCATGGAAGAAAGCATGCTCGTTTTTAGTAAGATTTGCTATCTTAGCAGCCCTGTGGTTTGGAGCAAAGTTAATGTGAATGTGCAGCTGTTTGTCATGTCAACTTAACATCTGCTTCAGAAGCGAGCTCCGAGATCAGGTATAATCTAACACATCAGGGGGGAGAAAAGCCTGGCAGCACTGTGGCATATGCTAAGGACAAAGGACTTCTGGTATGTCAAAAAGTATCCATTGATTGGGGGAGAGATGACCACAGTAACATTTGCTTTCAGCCACTCAAGCCAAAAGAGTCTGAAGTGTGAAGTGGTCTTGTGAGCACACAGCGGAACCCTCCTGGTTATAAACTTTATGGCAATTTAATGGGTGGGTTGGAGTCGGGTGAGATGTAAAAAATTTTAAAATCTCAAACCTGACCCACCTCCAACCCACCCACTTTAACTTTAACTGAGTTAATGCATCTGTTTAACTGAGGCGGGACAGGGGGCGGGCAGCCAACTCACTCCCAGGAGGCGGGTTGGCCATTTAAATATTATAATGAGGCTGGGAGCCTCACATTTAACCTGTCTTACAGGTTTAACCCTGGCCGGCCGGGTTTTCCAGGTATCGGGAAACCCGGCAGTTCCAGGGAGGTGAGGACAGCTTCCAGAAAAAGGTAAGTGCCCTTACAGCACTGCTTGTGGGCCAGGAGGAGCAGGAGTGCTTCCCCCATCCCACCCCCCCAGCCCTCCAAGCTTACCTTCTTCCCTGCCATTGGAGCCTCCCTGACCCCCGCCATCAGAACCCCCCCCATCCAAAGACCCCCTTGGTATCAGGGATCGGACCCCACCCCCCTGGGGTCGGGGATCAGACCGGCCCACACTCCCAATAATGCAGTAGCAGGTTCCTTACCTGCTCCTGCTCCTATGGCCTCCTACGGAGTGCTCCCCGCCCGACAGAGAGCCAAGCCTGTCAATCAGACTGACTTCTGGGTGAGGATCCTGTAGAAAAGAAAACCGCACGCCGTGGAGTCAAAACTCCAAAGCATGCGGGAAAACCCGGATTAAGGATTTCACGACCGAAGCTCCCTCCCCCCTCTCCCCCCCACCCTGCTTACCAAACCCACACCTGTCACTATTGGGCCCTTTATGACTAAAGTCACATCACATAAGCCTAAAGAAATATGTTGCCAATATCAGCAGATGCATTAACCCATTTATAATAAATTTAAGATAATGCCTGTGTAAGGAATTAGCACACGCTAGCGGGGTTGGGGTTATTTGTCTCTGGCCAGTCAGAAGCCTCTGAGCTGCTCCAGGGACCCCCTTGCGGTTTTGAAGCGCTCCCCTATTCCTGAGTTCTGACCGCCGGACTTATTCGGTAGCGGTGTAGACAGAAAACAACGTGACTCGTGGTTTGGGTGCAAAACAGACCAGTATTTATTGAAAACAAAAGAAACAACTTAGAAAAATCGATATAGCTCTTATGCCTGGTACAACACTTTTGCTTAACGCAATACCCTCAGTGTCCACTAGAGCGCTCCCTGCTCAGTGCAACACTACTTTATTTTAAATCCAGCACCTTTTGCTTAAAAACCCTTTTGCTCACTGCAGCACCTTGGCTTAGTGGCTTTTACTTAAAAACAGCACTTTAATACAGCTGTAAAGTGTTCACTGAAGCACTTCTCTGCTTAGCACAACACTCCTTTTAACAGCACTTTTAATATAGAAACACTTTGCTCACTACAGCACCTTAGCTTAGTGGCTTTTACTTAAAAACAGCACTTTAAATACAGTTACTTAAAAAAAACAGCTAACAGCGTTCACCACAGCACTTCTTTGCTTGGTGCAACACTCCTTTTAATACAGTTTTAAATACAGTACTTTGAAACAGCTACTCCTTTTTAATACAGTTTTAAATACCGAATTCAGTGTTCACTATAGCACTTCTCTGCTAGGTGCAACACTGTCTTACTTAAATAGGGGAGGAGAAACAGACACAACGAGAGAAGATCGACTAAAATCACAGTTCTTAACAAAATTCCCTTTAATTCCCACCCCTATACCTATCCTAAGTTGCCTTGTGGAAGGCCAGAAAAATATATGCTCACCACTGGAAATGCCTGCTCCGTGCCCTGCGAACTTAGATCTTCACTGCCCCGAAGTAAGAAACACCCCAGTGTTTTAAAAGTAAACTGCTGGTGTTCTACTTCCTCAGGCAGGCTCCCACGCTGTAGAGGCACACGGAGGTGAGGCCAGAGAGAGCGAGAGCTTCTGGGAAGCTATCTTTTATACCCCCATTTGGGGCCCGCCCAGATCTGGAGGTATCTGGGCTAAAACAAAAGGGATCCAACTGCCCCATTGTCCAGTAATGGGTTTGGATGAATTACCCATTCATTTTAAACTGTTCCTTTTCTCAGTTTAAATGTCTCTTCAATTGTCTGTGCTGAGCTTTGAATGTATTTCCATTCATGATTGATGGGTTTTGAATGGAGCTGTCCTGGTTTGAAAAAAACATGTCTTTCTGTGATTACTATGTAAACAGCTTGGGAGGCTAGTGTAAACAGAAGCCACTGTTAGCCATTGTTCTTGTGGTCAGGCTGAAACTGCAGTCAAGTGGTTAATCCTTTGTGCAAACATCTTGCAGCAGTTTCTGTAAACATATCGATTGTCTGCGGCAGGGGGGTGGGGACTCCCCTTTGATTGGCAGCTCCATTGAACCTTTCTCACAGACACACACACACAAACTGTTTTCCAAGTCCTTTTGTCTTCGGCCATGCAGTCTGATGGCCACTTTGATCCCTGGATTTTTCTTAAAGGTAAATCACCCAGGGATTCTTTAATCAAAAATTAATCTTCGGGCCTGCATTAAAGCAGTGGACAGAGGAATGTCATACAATAGTGTTAAGTCATAGAATTATAGGGGGAAAAATTCGGTTGGTTTGCGCCTCCCATTAGCGCCTTATGAGGGCGCTAATGGGACGCAAAGCAACTAGTGCTCGTGCGTGGCGATGTTTGCACCGCTCACGAAATTGACTAGACATTTTGCAGCGGTGCTAAACACTACCGTCACGATCTCCTGCGCCCTCAGATCGTGATGTCAGTCGAGCGTGCAATGCCCCGGTAGTGCCCAGGACTGGATATTGAGTGGTGCCCCCTGTCATACCACCTGCTGCTAGCAATTACAGGTTGAGGGGAGCGTTTTGCAGTCGGGAAGGGAATGGGGAGCACTATTTAAAGGCGACCGCTTCCTGCCTTTTTTGTCGGCAAAGTTTTTTCACCACGCATTCTGAGTGAGAGAGAGAGACACTGCAGGAGATATTCAAAGCTGTGTTGAGATTTGGGTACTGAGCAGCACTTTGCAGGTTCTTTTTTATTTGATCTTCCTTGCATGGATTTAGAAGAGACTATAGGGGCTGCACTCTGAGCTCTTTCCCTGGGTCTCTCCATTGTTCTTTCCAACAGATTTGATGTACAGGTCTCTCCGGGCCTGGATTCAAGGCTGCAATGAGCAGGGTGTGGATGGAGAGCAAGATTGGCCCTCCCCTTTAAGAACTGGCCGGTGCCAGTGTGTCTGTGTTCCATTGCTGACTGACATCACATGAACTTCGCCAGTGCTCTGAGTTAGCGCCTTGCTCCTCAGCCTTTGCGCCTTAAGACAGGTGTGCAGCGCCTGATTTAGCGCTCCAATGCTTTGTGGAGTGCTTTGCTATTTGATGGGGTTGTTGATCTAGTCGAGTTCTGCATCTGCTCACACAGTATTCAAAGGTAGAAGCACATTTCACAGTAAGCCAAGTTTGCAGTCTGAGGTGATAATTAGCGCCAGGCTCTAAACTTTGTGCCCGGCCGATAATCGCATCCCAAATGGGGCGATACTGAATTTCTCCCCCATAGAGTCATAACGGCACAGAAGGAAGCCATTCAGCCCATTGAGTCCGTTCCGGCTCTCTGTAGAGCAATCCAGTCAGTCCCATTCCCCCGCTCTATCCCCGTAGCCCTGCAAGTTTATTTCCCTCAAGTGCCTATCCAGTCTCCCCTTGAAAACATTGAGTGTGTCCGCTTCCACCACTTCCATCAGCAGTGAGTTCCAGGTCCTCACCACTCGCTGTGTAAAAAAGTTTTTCCTCACATCCCCCCTGTATCTCTTGCCCAAAACCTTAAATCTGTGTCCCCTAGTCCTTGTACCATTAACTAGTGGGAACAGCCTTACCCCGTCTAGCCTATCCAAACACGTCATAATCTTGTACAACTCTATCAGATCACCCCTCAACATCCTTTGTTCTAATGAAAACAAATCCAGCTTCTCCAACCTGTCCTTGTAGCTAAAATCCCCCATCCCCGGAGCCATTCTGGCAAATCTCCTCTGCACTCTCTCTCTCTCTCTCTCTCTCTCTCTCTCTCTCTCTCTCTCTCTCTCTCTCTCGAGGGCCTTCACATTCTTCCTAAAATGTTCAACTGCTAAGATCAACAACAGTAGAGACTAGGTTATGGTTTTTACTGCAGTTTTATTCTTTTACTTTAAAAAAATGCACCTCTTAGAAAATTCTCTTAGAAAACCTGCTTCATAGAGCTTTGGTTGTCACGTCCTCAAAGGCGTGGAGGAGATCTTTCCTTTCTGAATCCATGCTGACTGCTATTAAGTCGGTTATTGTTGCTTTGCTTTGTGGAGTGCTTTGCTATTTGAGGTTGTTGATCTAATTGAGTTCTGCATCTGCTCACACAGTATTCCAAGGTAGAAGCACATTTCACCGTAAGGAAGTATTTCTGAAGTTCAAATTTAAATTGAAAGGTTTTCCCCCCTGAATTTAACCAGTTCAGATAAATTCTGACTTTGGACCTGTTCATAAGCACAGCGACAGGCGCTGTAAGATCTTAACAGGCCTTTAAACCAGAACTGCAACTCAAATGGAAAATATTCACAGCTGAATTATTGCGGAATAGGCTTCGGCATGTTGGAAAACATTGAACCTGAAGTTTAGAATGATTCAGTTTAGAATGATATGTAAGTAAAGGGAAAATTCTTTCTCTGAAATCCCACATAATAAGAGGAAATTATGAAGCCTTCCCAACGTGAACTACATTTGATGTTCCTGTCATTTAGATCAAAGACTAGGAAACCAATTTGTTAGAAGAAAGTGTTTTCTTTGTTTACAGCTTACGTAGGTTACTGATAAAGTGAATAGTGCTGGGACTTAGGCAATACAGCGGACAGTAAAGGGGTTTGATTTGCTCCTGTGCCTTAAATAGCAGCTCAGTTGTTTCCCGTTTTGTTAGCGCACTGGTAGGAACACACGGGTTTACAAATAGCACATTTTTGGAGCTCAGCTGCATTAAATTGCATTACAATTAATGCACAAATGAGCAGCCAATCAAAATTAAACTACAGTCATGGTGCCGAATCATTATTACAGCTGTTCAATAGCCCCCATTAATATTAAGCACAATAAATAACATTCACTGCATCAGTTCAGATGTGAAGTACATAAATTAGATTGCTGATGGAGAAGGTAAATCATAAATAGGTCAACCTTACTGATGAGTTGTATATTTTTGTTAAACTTTACCAAGGCTGAGGAGTGGGAGGTGAAGGACAAAGGGTGAGGGTAAGTGTCAGGTGAAAATGAAGTTAATGGAACCCCAAAGAAGAGGCATAAAACTGATTCTGTGCACAAGTAATAAAGCAGTACAGCACCCAACCCACTGTTTGAGGGCTGGCAAAATCAACGTGTGGCTGCATAAGGTGAGTGTCAGGAGGATTGCTCTTTTTTAGTACTTCAGAGCCCTCTCCCCAGAGAATAGCAGTGCATCATTCCTGGCACAAGTGGTGACCTGATTGAAGGCACTAACTGCAATTCTTGGGAACAGATGAATAACAAGATGACATACTTAAAGGAATTTGGTATGGTAAGGTAAAATACCTGATAGTACTATTTATTAGGTAGACTGTGCCACAAAATGTTGCCTATCGACACTGTTCCACACTTACTGGTCACTTATGTCAAGTTGCCATGCTCATATCTCAATAGGGTATTCCTTCAAGATGCAACATACAGTTGAAAACACACACATTTTCCAAGAGTTAACACCTCAGGCCATTGTAAAACAACCTAACTTCATTATGCACATTCACTTACTGACAACCAGCGTGGTGTGTCCATTGAAAACATGCTTTTGACTTCTAGCATCTCAAGGCTACTTTTCTGCTTGTATATCAAGGGTCCAATCTGACCTGCAGAAAGCCCTCTCTGGTGGAGTGTAGGTGGCACATCTCCACTGGTGGAGTCTGTGGACCCGCAAGCTTTGGTAATGGCGAGTCTGCACAGCCTGCCTTAGCAGCATGCAGGCATCCCTCTGCTTACTCTCCTGCAACTCCTCATCATCTAGGTCCCAAGGGCAATAGGAATTATCAAAGGCATCCCCAGGCTACCAGTGGAGGCTGTTGCAATGAATAGAGAAACTACATTGAATGGCGGGTGGTGAAAAAACTAAGTGGAGAAAAAACATGCAAAAAAGTAAGTTGTTAAATTAAAATTTCCAACTGTAAAAACAAAACAATGCAGCTAGCTGTATGCAGCAACAGCAAATCAAAATGCATTTAACAAACGTATTTCACTGTCACTCACAAAATCAATGGCAACACATGTTTAAGAACCTCAACTGTGAGGCCAGCAGGTGACTTTAAGGAGTGTGCCAGGTTTATACTCGTGCTCAGCAGTGAGCTTACATTTCAGGAGCAACCACTGGAAGTATCAGGGAGGGAAGCTCCACCTGCATTTACAGCATTTTCAAAGCCTTAATGAAGTCCACAAGCTCCAGCAGCACACGCCTCTCCAGCAGCCCAGTTGGAAAATATTGGGCAGCGTGCCCCCAAAGCTCTTTCAGGGCAGGCACTCAGCCTCGAATTTTCCACCTTCCCCGAATACTTGGAGCACATATGCTCCACTGGTGTATAGCAGCGGCAAATCTACCCCCATATCACTGTTGAAGCACAGCCTTCTTATACGCTTTTCCTCATTGAGATCCAGTTAGCTGATAATTGCATAGCTACAAGTGTGCTGCATCAGATAATATTGAGTCCTGTAAGCTTGTCTATTATTGCTTTGAACATTCCAGGCTGTGGTCTCCTGCTGTTGCCACTCATTCACCTCCATAGTATCTAGCATTGATAGACATGGTGCAGAATTCACCTAAAGACTCCTCCTTTTGCCAATATCCCCTATTTTGCTCATCCCGGGACCCTTCCAGCTTTAAGTGGCAATGAAGCCAACCCTCAGTATATTTAAACTTTCCACATTAAATAGTGCAGTTAATAAGCAAAAAATATAAGGTTAATATCTGGCCTGTGAGTTGCTAAATATTTATTTTCAGGAACAAGTTTAGAACCCTGGGCAAAAATGTGTTACTGCTCCATTAATATGAATGCACAAAATTACTACTTCTTAATATCCACAAAGCAATTAAAATCTCTAAGAGAGTATACATCTTATTATCACTATATCATCAATTCGTAATAAAAAAAATGCCAACCTAAGTAAAAAGTAGCTATTTATGTATTTTTAGGAATATGACATTTATCAATTACAAAGCAATCAATGATTGCATAGATTATTTAATATCAGTGTATTACAGAAACAATAAAAATGACATAACATGTCATAAGATTTTATTTAGATAAAAGAAGCAGAATAAATTTATGCTGGCATTAATGTAAAACAGTTCTGGTAAGTCTATCATTGAATGCATCACCAACATTCTGCCAACATATTCTTGGGACTTAGCCTGTCGAGATTGCACTGGCATCCCAAGGAATGATTTTATATTCCATTCTGCAGTACTGCAGAGCAGCCTCTGATCTATGTGCAAACAGTGCAGCTGTCTATGCAATCTAACATCGTGGCTGATGTACACCCATTCCTGTGAAAGACAGGATTAGCCTAGGATAGAGAAGTGCGACACGAGCCAATTCCAGCCCTAGGTAACAAAATAAATGAGTATCCAAATTTAAGAAAAAGTCATTTTTGTTTTTTTCTAAGGTGCGAGGGACTGCTACTGTCTACACTGCAGTGTTGAGAAAACTCCGTCTGCCGTGGACTGGAATGCCTGCACAGTGGAGCTCCATGAGTAGCTCTGCTGTTAGGTGTGATTACACAGACGGAAGATGTGAGAGGTGACATAGTTTCTTGTCACTATTGACCTGTTGAGTAAATTGAATGATCCTGCAAGCGCAGGCCAGAAAAATCAGTGCTCCAGCATTGTAGCCTTAAAATCAGTGCTCCAGCATTGTAGCCTTAAAATCAGTGCTCCAGCAATGTAGCTCTATTTTCAAGTGCATTCCTTTCAAACTGCTGCTATTGTCTTCAGCTGTGTTTTATTTTAGTACTGTGGTAGAACCACTGAATGGCTCTGGCTAACTGTATAAAATTCCCTTTAACGATGTTCTAACACCAACCTAAACCTGTACCATTGTGTTAGACATTACTGTGTTTTGTATATAGAGTTTGCATGTACGGGGCGTGGCCCCTTTAAGAGCGCGGGAAAACGTGGGCAAACGCGATGACGTCACGTCGCAAACCACGTGACTGCCCAGGCAGTCCTCGTGGCTTCTCCGTTGAGTAAAGACCTGTTTGATTGTTCTCCCGTGTCGATCTCAATTATCCATAGGAATTCGTCAATTCCTACATTGATGACCCCGTTTTTTTGTGAACGGTTTCACAGAAGAAGAGCACAGCATGGAGGCAAACGCCGTTTCTCTAAAACTACCGCAGTTCTGGGAGCAGCAAGCGCCCTCGTAGTTTGTTCAGGTCGAGGCCCAGTTCGCCTTGAGGAACATCGATGCGGATCAGACCAAATATCTTTACGTGGTCTCCGCACTCGACAGCTCTACCGCCTCTCGGATCGTCAGCCTCCTCGAGAACCCCCCAACGGAGCGCAAGTATGAAACCCTCAAAGCGCGGTTACTGCAAGTTTTCGGGCTCACAAAATCGGAGCGCGCCCGTCGATTACTCGCTATGCCCGGGCTCGGGGACTCCAAACCTTCAGAGTTGATGAGCCAAATGCTCACACTCCTGGGCTTAGAGCCACAAGGTTTCTTATTCTGCGAGACTTTCCTCAGCCAACTGCCTGAACCGGTACAAGCTGCCCTGGCCAGATCGGAAACTGAAGACTGCGCAACACTCGTGGCGGAGGCCGACAAAATTTTCGCGGTAACTCGGCAGTACTGCACCGCCACGAGGCACCATCCCCCGCAGACGCCGCCCCAGCTCGTCAGCCTGCTGGGCTGTGTTTCTACCACGTGCAGTTCGGCGCGAAGGCAAGGCGTTGCCGCCCTCCCTGCAGTTTTCCCCCCAAAAAACAGCATCAACTGACACTACGGCCACCGAGGAACGGGTCTAACGGGCACCCTGCGGCCGCGATGGCGATCGGCAACGCGGGAAAATTGCTATTCATCACCGATACTCTCTCCAGTCATTGTTTTCTGTGTGACACCGGAGTGCAGTGCAGCATTTTACCCGCGTCCGCCCTCGATGTGCAGATGGGAAATCGCGGCCCCACCCTTGAAGCGGCCAATGGCGGAACCATTCGGACTTTCGGCAGACGGCGAGTGGAGTTGTGCCTCGGGGGGCAACGTTTTCACTGGGAGTTTGTCACGGCCAAAGTTTCCCAGCCCCTCCTCGGCGCGGATTTCCTGTGCGCCAACAGCCTCCTGGTCGACGTGCGGAACCGACGGCTGATCAACGTGGCAACTTTTAATTCTCTTCCGTGTTACTGCGGTAACACTATGGCACGCACCGTCTCCTGTGCTTTCCCGACTCCTGATGAGTTCACTCGCCTGCTCAGCGAATTCCCCGACCTGACAAGACCCACGTTCTCCTCCACCGCCACGAAACATGGTGTGGAACACCACATCACCTCCAACGGCCCCCTGGTCTACGTGCGAGCCCGGCGCCTGGAACCTGGCAAGCTGGCGGTCGCAAAGGCGGAGTTCGCAACCATGGAATGGTTAGATGGTTAGGGATTATTCGCCGGTCGGATAGTCCCTGGTCTTTACCCCTCCATATCGTCCCGAAGCCTGGCGGTGGATGGTGGCCATGCGGCGACTATCGACACCTAAACGACGCCACCACTCCTGATCGGTACCCGATCCCCCATATCCAGGATTTCTCTGCCCATTTGGCAGGGAACAACGTGTTCTCTAAAGTCGACCTCGTCCGGGGCTACCACCAGGTCCCAGTTCATCCAGACGACGTCCAGAAGACCGCAGTCATCACCCCATTCGGCCTCTTCGAGTTTCTACGAATGCCGTTTGGGTTAAAGAATGCCACCCAGGCTTTCCAACGCCTGATGGACTCCGTGCTACGGGACCTCAAGTTCCTCTTCGTCTACCTAGACGACATTCTAGTTGCCAGTCCTACGAAAGAAGAACATGCCTGTCACCTACGCACCCTTTTTCGACGCCTCAGCCAAAACGGCCTGATCATCAACCCGGCCAAGTGTCAGTTTGGCCTGCACCAAATTGACTTCCTGGGACATCGCATTACCGCAGAGGGAGCGGTTCCTCTACCTTCAAAGGTAGAGGCGGTGACTGTTGTGTATGTACCTTTAAGGGAATAACTAGTCTTAGACTGCAGTACCGGCAGTGACCACCCCTGTATAAAAGGCCCTAGCAGGCTTCTGTAGGTTCAGTTTCAAGCTGCCTCTTGTTCAGTAAAGTACCTGTTAAACTGTTCTCCCGAAGTCCGTGTATTATTGAGGCGCGGACTTTACAGTGGCGACGAGTAAGTTTGAATTCACCTGCAGTGTGGCATCATCTCACGGGGATCTCGCCTGAAAGGAAGGTCCTGGAAGGTTGTAGTCTGAGCAACGGGCGTCGACCGAGGGCAACCGCCCAAAGAATCCATCGGTGTTTGGAGAATTGCGGGAGAGACTGTGGTTCCAGCGAATCGTGCTGGTAGCAGGTAGCGCGCTGACCCCTCCGGACTGCGGCGGGCTCAAGCTCGATCGAGCGGCTCTACAAATTGGGCCGTGCAGCGTCGCCAGGAAAAGAAAACAAGAGAGAGAGGGTGGAGCGCACAGGGTGCGGTCGGTGCTCGAGAACAGGACAACGGAGAGAAACTAAACGGGGGGGGGGAAGGAAAGCGAGATGCGCCGAAGCTGCGGGTCACCGCCATTACCCCGTAGAACGCTAGGAGCAGCGTGGCAGTAAGGGGAAGAAGCAAAAGCGTGGGAGGTGCCATTTTATTCCATTGGGGAAGAAGCAAAAGCGCGGGAGACGCCATTTTAAATCGCCCAAGATGCCGAAAAGTGGCAGTATCACTGCTTTCGACAACGAGGTAGAAGACTGGACCACGTATGTAGAAAGAATCGAAGTGTACTGCAAGGCAAATGAGGTGGCCGATGGAAAGAGGGCGTCGGTATTATTAAATCTGATGGGTGCGAATACGTACGGCCTATTGCGGAATTTAATTACCCCAGCTAAACCAATGGAGAAAAGTTTTGAGGAGATTGTTTATATCTTACAGGAACACCTAAGCCCTACACCACTGCTGATAGCAGAAAGATTCAAGTTCCATAAAAGAAACCAGCACAATGATGAGAGCAATGCTGACTATCTTACGGAACTACGCAAGTTATCGAAGCACTGCCAGTTCGGAGCAGGACTGGCAGACACCTTATGGGATAAGTTTGTCTGCGGGCTCCAGAGTGAAGGAACCCAGAAACGACTCTTTCAAAAAAGGACCTGACGCTAGAACAGGCTTTCAGCGTGGCAGTATCCTACGAAGCAGCAGCACGGGGAGCTGTGGAAATACAACAGAAACCACAAGAATACAGCGCTAACGAAATGGCGTATGGAGCCGAAAAGTGCTATCGGTTTAAAGGGCTGCTGGTTTAAAGACAAAATATGCAGGCAATGCGGGAAGATGGGACATATAGCAAGAGTCTGCAGGTCAGGAAAGAAGACCAACACGACAAGAACTACTAAGGAACAGTACAGGAAAGTAAAGAAACTGACAGATAGTAGTTCAGAAGATCAGGAGAGTGATAAGGACTCCGGGAGCAGGCGACTAAGTTGTTTAAAGCTACACAACGTGATCGCAAAAGAAGATCACCGAACCATTTGGGTCACCCTCATGATAACAGGGTCCCCAGTGAAGATGGAATTGGACACAGGATCAGCCCTAACTGTCATGAATCGACGAGACTATGAGCGGCTATTCTCACACATACCCTTAAAGGACACGTCCATTGTATTGAAGACATACACGGGGCAAAAGGTCTACCCCAGAGGAAAAATAAGGGTGCCAGTTGAATATAACGGAAAGGAAACACAGAAACTATACATGTATATACTACGAGATGGAGGACCACCATTATTGGGACGTGAATGGATCCAAAGACTACAATTGGATTGGCATTCCATTCTGGCACTAACTGTGACTGACAAAAAAGATGATGACGTCGCACCTGGACGTCTGTCACAAATTCTATCTGACGCGGAATAGGTGTTCCAACAAGGACTTGTGACTCTAAAAGGAGTAAAGGCAACCATAAAAATTGAGGATAACGCAACCCCAAAATTTTTCAAGGCCAGACCTGTGCCATACGCGATACGCCCAGCTGTGGAAGCTGAACTGGAGAGTCTGGAGCGTTCGGGGGTGCTGTCTAAGGTGGACTGGAGCGAGTGGGCCACACCCATCGTTCCTGTAATAAAGAAAGCATTGAGCAGCGCGCCTGGGGAGCCAAGGAAGGTTCGCATCTGTGGGGACTTCAAGGTGACTGTGAACCCAGTCCTGCACACAGTACAGTATCCGCTTCCGCGGATAGAAGATATTTTCACCTCACTATCTGGAGGGAAACGTTTTACAAAGATTGACCTGGCTCAAGCGTATCTACAAATGGAGGTGGAAGAAGCATCTAGGAAATAACTCACGATAAACACTCACAAAGGCCTTTACCAGTACAATTGACTGGTATTTGGGGTAGCATCGGCCCTGGCTATGTGGCAGAGGGCAATGGAACAGGTCCTGCAAGGGATCCCGGGGACCCAGTGTTATTTGGACGACATCCTGGTTACGGGTGAAAATGACAATGAACACCTTGCCAACCTGGAACAGGTGCTCATGAGATTGCAGGAATATGGGCTACGAGCCAACCGTCCCAAATGCGAGTTCTTCAGGAGACAAATCTCGTATTGTGGCCACATGATTGATGAGGAAGGGTTGCATAAGTCGCCGGACAAGATTGAGGCTGTAGTCAAGGCTCCAGCACCAGAAAATGTGTCGCAACTGAGGTCGTTCCTCGGGCTGGTGAACTACTACCATAAGTTCTTGCCGAATTTATCTACAATTCTGCACCCACTGAACGCCCTCCTTCAAACTGGTGTAACATGGAAATGGAGTGATGAGTGTAAGCGTGCCTTTCAGGAATGTAAATGCCAAATCACTTCAAAAGAAGTATTGGCCCACTACAACCCAACACTACCGATTCGGTTGGCATGTGATGCGTCACCTTACGGCATTGGAGCGGTGCTGTCACACAAATTCCGTGATGGTTCAGAGAGGCCAATAGCCTTTGCATCGCGCTCGCTAACCTCAGCCGAGCGTAACTACGCCCAGATTGACAGGGAGGCCCTCAGCCTGGTGTGGGGGGTGAAGAAGTTCAATCACTATCTGCACGGGCAGAAATTCACCCTACTGACTGATCATCAACCCCGGTCTCAATTTTTAACCCAAAGAAGGGCGTTCCGGTGATGACGGCGCAACGGCTGCAAAGATGGTCACTTTTTCTAGGGGCACATCAGTATGACATAGAGTACAAAGGTACGAAACAACATGGAAACGCTGATGGGCTGTCGCGCCTACCGTTGCCTATGGCGGAAGAAGCACCTGCAGTGGACCCTGTGGAGATATTCCATGCGACCATAGTCGAATGTTTGCCTGTTACAAACGCAAGTATTGAGAAGGAAACCCGAAATGACCCGACACTCTCTCGGGTCTATGATTTGACGGTGAAGGGATGGCCAGCATATGGCGACTCACTGTTGCCAGCATTCTCGCCAAGGAGGGAACAGCTGTCAGTGTGCCGGGGAACCTTGATGTGTGGATCCCGAGTGGTAATTCCACCCAAGTTGAGAGATAGAGTACTCAATGAGCTTCACGAGGGTCATCTGGGAGGGGTAAAAATGAAGAGCCTAGCCAGGGCGTTTGTGTGGTGGCCGGGAATTGATAAAGAAATTGAGGATATGGCCAAGAGATGCACAGGATGCCAGAAGGTCCAAAACGCTCCACCACAGGCCCCGCTACATCCATGGGAGTGGCCCTCATCTCCATGGCAACGGGTACACATTGATTTCGCTGGTCCATTTATGGACTCAATGTTTCTAATCGCTGTGGACACCCATTCGAAATGGCCAGAGGTCATTAAAATGTCCTCCACCACCACGGAGAAAACTATTGCAGTCCTAAGGACCATCTTCGCCAGGAATGGGTTGCCAGAACAGATCTGTTCCGACAATGGCCCACAGTTTGTGTCTGAGGATTTCCGGAGGTTCCTGAAGAATAATGGGGTGAAACATTACATATCTGTCCCATATCATCCAGCCACAAATGGATTGGCTGAGAGGTTTGTTCAGACCTTTAAAAAGGCCATAAAGGCAATGTATAATGACGACATACCACTGCAACACAAGGTGGATAACTTCCTGTTTGCTTACCGGAATGCGACACATGCAGTAACCAACCAAACTCCAGCCGTACTGTTTTTCAACTGGAGACTAAGATGTCGCTTGGATTTGCTCAAACCAAACATAAGACGAGATGTTGAGGATAAGCAGTTCCAGCACATAAATGAGAAGCCAACCAGGAGCTTCAAGATAGGGCAACCAGTCTTGGCCCGCGACTACCGAACAGAAAAATGGCAGCCAGGCACGATATGCACACAGCAGGGACCACTAAAGTACACAGTGGACGTTGGAGAGAGCATCGTGAGACGCCATGCTGACCAGATTCTAGGGTCCCAGGAACAAGCCAAACCTGTACCACAAGCATGTGTACCTGGTAATGAGCCTGAAGAACAGATTGCGTCTACCTCAGAAGCAGGGGTATTGGAAGCTGATGAACCAACCAATGACAATGAGCCAGAATTGACTCCACCGCCAGAACAGGATACTCGAGAAAGGCGCTATCCAGTCCGGATCAGGAAGCCTCCTCAAAGACTGAACTTATAAATGACTATTTCAGTTGGTGTATATATTACTGAGAAAATTGTAATTGTAATTAGTTATTATTTAGTTGTTAAATGAATGTTATGTACTGTTTATCTAAAAGGGGAGGAATTGTTGTGTATGTACCTTTAAGGGAATAACTGGTCTTAGACTGCAGTACCGGCAGTGACCACCCCTGTATAAAAGGCCCTAGCAGGCTTCTGTAGTTTCAGTTTCAAGCTGCCTCTTGTTCAGTAAAGTACCTGTTAAACTGTTCTCCCGAAGTCCGTGTATTATTGAGGCGCGGACTTTACAGTGACATCCTTCCCACGCCCGCAGAACATAAAGGCCCTGCAGGAATTCCTAGGCATGGTAAACTTTTACCACTGTTTCGTGCCTAAGGCGGCGCTACTCATGCAACCCCTGTACGAGGCCCTCAAGGGCAAGACTGGCAAGAACCCGGTAGACTGGACGGATGACATGGCCCGAGCGTTCACCGACACCAAAAGCACCTTAGCCAGCACGACTATGCTGGCGCACCCGCTGCCAGGAGCCACCATCGCCCTCACCACCGACGCGTCGGAATACGCAGTTGGTGCCGTACAACAACAGTGGGTGAATGGGACGTGGCAGCCATTGGCATTCTTCAGTTGTCAGCTACGGCGGAACGAGAGAGCATACAGCACGTTCGACCGGGAGTTGCTCGCCCTTTTTCTGGCCATCTGCCATTTTTGCTTCCTGCTGGAAGGGCGTCCTTTTACTGCCTTTGTGGACCATAAGCCGTTGACCTTTGCAATGTCCAAGACCACCGAACCGTGGTCAGCCTGGCAGCAGCGTCAACTGACCTACATATCCGAATTCACCACGGATATACGGCACATGGCCGGTAAGGACAACCTGGTGGCAGACTGCCTCTCCCATGCGATCGTCAATACGGTTCAATTGGGCATCGACTACGCCCTCATGGCAGCAGACCAAGCCTCAGATCCGGAAGTCCAAGCTTACAGAATGGCCATCACTGGCCTCCAGTTGGCCGACGTCAAGTTCCATTCAGCAGGTACCACGCTGTTGTGTGACGTCTCCGTACAAGATCCTCGCCCTGTCGTGCCGGTCGTCTGGCACCGCAAAGTGTTCGACGCCATACATAGGTTGTCACACTTTGGAATGAAGGCCTCGCAGAAACTGATGTCCGCAAAGTTTGTATGGCATGGCATGCATAAGGATGTCCGCGACTGGGCCAACACCTGCATGGTCTGCCAAAAGGCCAAGGTACAGTGCCACATCAAAGCTCCGTTGGCCACCTTCACAGTTCCGGAGCGCCATTTCAACCATGTCAACGTGGACCTGGTAGGACCACTCCCACCCTCCCATGGTTTTTCACACATCCTTACCATGGTTGACCGCACCACCAGATGGCCAGAGGCGTTTCCCCTGTCATCCACTGCTTCGGTGGACATGGCCAGGGCGTTCATTTCCTCCTGGATCGCCCGTTTCGGAGTGCCGGCAGATATTTCATCGGACAGGGGACCGCAGTTTTCCTATGAACTCTGGAATGCAGTGGCCCAGGGACTCGGTGTCAAATTACACCGCACCACAGCCTACCACCCACAGGCGAATGGCCTCTGCGAACGCTTCCATCGGTCAATGAAAGCCGCCCTGAGGGCCAGTCTCCAGGACGCTGGATGGGCAGACAAGCTACCGTGGGTCCTGCTGGGCCTTCGCACGGCCCCCAAAGATGACCTTCGCTCTTGTCAGCAGAGCTCGTGTACGGTCAGCCGCTGCGAGTCCCAGGGGATTTCCTACCAACATCGACGGAGCCATGGTCTGCGTCTGCCCAACTTGCTCGTCACCAAGAGGCGGCCAGATGTTTCGCGCCGGTGCCCACTTCGCACCACGGGCTGCAGAGGTCACACGTTCCCACGGAGCTTCACAACGCTGAGTATGTTTTTATTCGACACGATGCACATAGCGAACCGCTCAAGGCCCCATATACCGGTCCTTTCCGCGTGTTGGAAGCAGGGGACAAAACCTTCACGGTCGATGTCGGTGGTAAACCGGACCACATTCCGGTCGACCGCTTAAAGCCAGCACATTTAGACCTCGACCGCCCCGTCGAGACAGCACAACCGCCGAGACGGGGACGCCCACCCATCGTCGTTACGGCAGACCAAGTGCGACCGCCCGCCAGTCCACCAGCCGCCCTGCAGCCTCCGCCTCGAGAGTACAGGAGTCATTCTGACAGGCTCGTCAGACCCCCTCACTGTTTGACTTTGTCTGTTAAAGCGAATTCTGGGGGGGCGCATGTGGCAGAACCACTGAATGGCTCTGGCTAACTGTATATAATTCCCTTTAACGATGTTCTAACACCAACCTAAACCTGTACCATTGTGTTAGACATTACTGTGTTTTGTATATAGAGTTTGCATGTACGGGGCGCGGCCCCTTTAAGAGCGGGGAAAAACGCGGGCAAACGCGATGACATTACGTCGCAAACCACGTGACTGCCCAGGCAGTCCTCATGGCTTCTCTGTTGAGTAAAGACCTGTTTGATTGTTCTCCCGTGTCGATCTCAATTATTCATAGGAATTCGTCAATTCCTACAGTACATAATTAAAATTGGAGGTCCCAGCCTCCAAGCAGCCCTTTATACTTCTAATGTGCGTAATTTGCAAGGACTGTCATGTAAATTTGCAGCCCTTTTAAACTTTGAATGATTGGCGAACATTAAAATATACCAACTTGTACAGTAGCATTATGGCTCAGTGGTAAGTGGACTGCCTAGTGTGAAACGGTCATGCAGATCAGGAAAGGTTGATTCCCTTGTTTTTGCTGAGCTAACTGATCTTAACTGAGCTGGCAGTGAGGGATCGTCCAATTGATAGACACATAGAAACATAGAAAGATAGGAGCAGGAGTAGGCCATTCCGCCCTTCGAGCCTGCTCCACCATTCAATATGATCTTGGCTGATCCTCTATCTCAATACCATATTTCTGTTCTCTCCCCATACCCCTTGATGCCTTTTGTGTCTAGAAATCTATCTATCTCCTTCTTAAATATATTCAGTGACTTGGCCTCCACAGCCTTCTGTGGTAGAGAATTCCACAGGTTCACCACCCTCTGAGTGAAGAAATTTCTCCTCATCTCAGTCCTAAATGTCCTACCCCGTATCCTGAGACTGTGACCCCTCGTTCTAGACCCCCCCCCCAGCCAGGGGAAACATCTTCCCTGCATCCAGTCTGTCTAGCCCTGTAAGAATTTTATATGTTTCAATGAGATCCCCCCCTCATTCTTCTAAACTCTAGTGAATACAGGCCTAGTCGGCCCAATCTCTCCTCATATGACATTCCTGCCATCCCAGGAATCAGTCTAATGAACCTTCGCTGCACTCCCTCTATGGCAAGTATATCCTTTCTTAGGTAAGGAGACCAAAACTGCACACAGTACTCCAGGTGTGGTCTCACCAAGGCCCTGTACAACTGTAGTAAGACATCCTTGCTCCTGTGCTCAAATCCTCTTGCAATGAAGGCCAACATACCATTTGCCTTCCTAACTGCTTGCTGCACCTGCATGTTTGCTTTCAGTGACTGGTGTACAAAGACGCCCAGGTCCCTTTGTACATCAGCATTTCCCAATCTATAACCATTTAAATAATACTCTACCTTTCTGTTTTTCCTACCAAAGTGGATAACTTCACATTTATCCACATTATACTGCATCTGCCATGTATTTGCCCACTCACTCAACTTGTCTAAATCACCTTGAAGCCTCTTTGCATCCTCCTCACAACTCACAATCCCACCTAGTTTTGTGTTGGCAGCAAACTTGGAAATATTAGATTTGGTTCCCTCATCCAAATCATTGATATATATTGTGAATAGCTGGGGCCCAAGCACTGATCCCTGCGGTACCCCACTAGTTACCACCTGCCACCCTGAAAAAGACTCTCTGTTTCCTGTCTGTTAACCAATTTTCAATCCATGCCAATATATTACCACCAATCCCATGTGCTTTAATTTTGCACACTAACCTCTTATGTGGGACTTTATCAAAGGCCTTCTGAAAATCCAAATACACCACATCCACTGGTTCTCCCTTATCTATTCTACCAGTTACATTCTCAAAAAACTCCAGTAGGTTTGTCAAACACGATTTCCCTTTCATAAATCCATGTTGACTTTGTCTAATCCCATTGATATTTTCTAAATGTCCTGTTATCACATCCTTTATTATAGACTCTAGCATTTTCCCTACTACTGATGTTAGGCTAACTGGTCTGTAGTTCCCTGTTTTCTCTCTCCCTCCTTTTTTAAATAGTGGGGTTACATTTGCCACCCTCCAATCTGCAGGAACTGTTTCATAATCTATAGAAATTTGGAAGATGACAACCAATGCATCCATATGGCTACCTCTTTTAGTACTCTGGGATGCAGATTATCAGGCCCTGGGGATTTATCAGCTTTTAGTCCCATTAATTTCTCCAGCACTATTTTTTTACTAACACTAATTTCCTTTAATTCCTCCTTTTCACTAGACCCTTGGTTCCTTAGCATTTCTGGCAAGTTATTTGTGTCCTCTTCCGTGAAGACAGAACCAAAGTATTTGTTTAATTGCTCTGCCGGTGCTGATCCCCGGTGCTCTTGCTCAGGGTAGGGAGTGGAAAATTAGACACGTATCCTGATCCCGCTCACTGTGCAGTGACTCCTTCTGGAACGTGTATGTATGTAAACGTTAGTGGAAGACAGCATTGGGCTCAATTGTGATGCCCCCCCCCCACCCCCATAGCTGGTTAACCTGCTGATGCCCACTGTCTATGCACACACTTGAAGAAGTGCAACTTGGGGGGGTGTATCAGAGGGTGGCAAGAACCTGTCGAAATGAATGCCAGGAAGAGTCAGTGCCTGTATGAGAAGAGTGGAAAAGATTAGAGTGGACAAAATTCCACCATAACACAGATGCAAATAGTGCAGTTGCAAAAATGTGTATTACGCATTGCCGATACACCAATGCAATGAAAAGAAATAGTCTTAAATCAGACACAAATTTCCAGGTGAACTCCCCGCTCAGGCCTGAGTTAAAATTACAGTCGGGTCTCAATGATGTCATCGGGCCGCAACATGCATATGTAAAGAAGGACCCTGTGGGCTCTGGGCGTGTGTCCTTGCTGGCTGCTCAGGAGAGCAGGTTAAAATTGCAGATGTTGCGATCATGGCGGCTTTCGGACAAGTAAGAGCCAGGGCGATTTTAACTGCCCACTCGCCAGGTTTCTGCAGAGTGAGTAGGATTAAATTCACACCCAATGGCCCCAAAGTTCCTGTTAGGGAAAGTGTAAGATGGCAATTAGGGTCCAGAAATTTCTGACGGGGCTGATGTAGGGTGGGAGAAGCACACTGCTGTAACTTCCGTTCAGGGTCAGGGCATGTTATGGGGCGCCCGCCCTCCCAGTGGCAGCCATGTTCAAATGACAGGGTTAGGATGGGATAACGTCAGCTGACTTCCCATCTGCCTATCCAAATATGCACCACTGTTTAACAAGGCATAGTTTGCGAGGACCCATTCATCAAGGTGGAAATCCTTGGTTAAAGGGAAACTCTCACTTGCAGTTGCTTGTGTAGACTTTTAGCCATGTCTTGGGACTCATTGCAGGCATTGGAAACTTCTTTTCACTGTCATACTCAGGAAGCCTTCCCTATACATTTTGCATTACCCTTGGAAAGCATTGTATTTCAAGACAACAACTGAGCTAGCATCTGAGGGCTCCACAATGGGTTTCCTCGTGGGAATCCTACTTTACATGATCTATAAACTGGAGGTTTGAGAAGCAGCAGAAGGCTGTAAGCGATGCCTGATGAATCAGGTAGCACCAGAGGTAGAGCCAAACAATCTCAACACTAATGCATCTGCAATGATGCACACCTGAAGAAAGGGATAAGAATTGAGCAAGCCATGTTCAAAGGAAGGTTCCAGTGTTGGATAAGTCCGAGGATGTCTTGCAGCATGTGCCCAGCACTGTCTGGTGAATTGTGATAGCATGATATGTGCTTCATAATTTTGCAATCAGGAAAGGACTGATGGTGACACTGTTGATGCTTAAAATCCAGCCCATGAAGAACAGGAAGCAGATGTGGTGGCAAATGCTGCTAGACAACTCTGAACCAGACTCATTCATCACACCTTCATAGATGAATAGTACACTTTTATTGGGAAGCGTCCACCCATCAAAAATCTGCCATCTCTCGTCAACCTCTCTATGGTCTAGGTAGAAACCTTGCTCTTCACAGCTGGCCATGCCATCCTAACCTTGAGCCTCAAAATCACACATTGCCTGTTCCCCATTGTCATACAAGAGAGTCAAATATCAAACAGTCCTGACAGCAAATATTCCAGTGAATTATTACAACTATTTATAAAAACAGAATTTGGTTCTGCCTTGTGATCACGGGAGCTTTTCTCCACCCTATTCTAACACGTTGTTTACATTATTTCAAAACTTCTTCTATATGCCACCCATCGGAAACTGGTAGGGTCCTTCTTTCAATATGCGGATGGGGTTCCAATTATGTCATTGGGCCTGACTGCTATTTTAACCATGGACCTGAGCGGGGAAGTGGTTGTGGCCAACCAAGTGGGAAGAGGAGCCGGGGCCAGAAGAGCTAAGTCTTTTGAACTCTTTTTAAAATTTCCTTATGGGGCCACGAGGAGCAGCAGTGCTCTTCTGGGCTCTACAACCAAGGTTTAGGTCACCCCTACCCTTGGATCCCTTGTCCTTCTTCCCATAATGAGGCCCTCCTTAAACTCCCTCCCTGCGACTTACCTCAGTGCCAGGAGCTGTTCCTTCGGGTTCTCTTGCTGCTCAACACTGTGGCGGGAAACTGACTGGGGGCATGCAGATGAGGCCCAGGAGTTAACATCTGCTGAGCCTCAAGCTGGCGAGGGCAGGACAGTTTGCCGCCTGCATTTGGCCCTCATCCACCTTATTCCCACCACGTGTTAAAATCAGGGCTTCTATCTCCTGCAGTAAAGCCAATAATAAAGAAAGAAAAGAAAGAAAGACTTGTATTTCTATAGCGCCGTTCACGACCACCGGATGTCCCAAAGCGCTTTACAGCCAATGAAGTACATTTGAAGTGTAGTCACTGTTGTAATGTAGGAAACACAGCAGTCAATTTGCAAACAGCTAACTCCCACAAACAGCAATATGATAATGACCAGATAATCTATTTTTGTAATGTTGGTTGAGGGATAAATATTGGCCAGGACACAGGGGATAACTTCCTTGCTCTTCTTCGAATTAATGCCATGGGATCTTTTACATCCACGCGAGAGAATAGAGATAATAATCGCATCTCCCCCATTGTTAAAGTTGCCTCCAAGCCCATTATTTTCTTTTTGCTAAAAACTTCCCTTCTCCTCAGCAGCTTTTTTATGTCCATAAAATCCAGCTTTATACAAGACGCTGAATTCTGCTCCCATATCTGGGAAGCCTATTGTAGCATTTCTTTAGTACAATACTGTTCTTGTAGCACGTCCCTTGGACTTCTGAAAACAGCACTGCCACTGAAACTCTCATCTAAGAATTTGTCACTTCTGGTTCCCATGTCGCTCCCTTTCCTCCACTCCAGCATCATGGCCTTTCACTCTGGAATTCTATTCCTAAACCTCTCCACCTTGCTACATTTCTTTCCACCGTTAATCGCCTCCTTAAAAACTATCTTTTCAATGATGCTTTCAGCCATCTACTAACTCCTATTCAGTGTTTGTGGAGTGCCTTGGAATGCTTTATTGCACTATGGAAGTGCAAGATATTGTTGTTGATAGGCCATTCTTAACTCTAGCTTCCATCCTCTTCCTCTCTGTTGCAACCTTCCTCTTCTTTCTTTTTTTGTGATACTACTATGATCAGTCCTCCTGTGAACTCTCCTTTCTTGTTCCTTATATGTTCCAAATATGCCTTCCTACACACTGTATATCCTCCTTATGTTCCCACTGTGTTGAAATCAAAGCTCATTGGACAGTCTCTGACCACAACTCATTTTCCCCCATTAATTCCCTTCCTCCTATAAACTTTGGGCTTTTGAAACTAAGCTCGGTGTGACCTAATCATGACGGTCTGACTTACTTTTGCTCTTCTACTCTTTGTAACTTTGGTAGTGCCCTGCACTATGGTTTCTCAAATGTAGTTACATCAATTGCACACAATTGCTGGAGAACACATTTCAAGAGCTCTCAACTCTTTTTAGGCTTTGGCTTCCTTCTGCATATACAGGAAACTTTGTGATATCCGGCACCGACAGGACTGGCGTGTTGCCGATCTATCAAAACTGCCGGACATACAAAGTTAATGTTGAAGCATACGGAGGTTTTCATCTCCGTATCTGACAACAAACACTGTTGCTTAGCAACAGCTTCTAAAGAGTCAGCTGCAGCTGCAAGCATCTGTAACTGAAGCTGTTGCTATAGCTACAGACCTTGCAGTGGCTGACTGGGCAAAAAAAAGAACGAGATCTAAAAAAACTTACAGAAAACGGCTCCTGATTTTTGCCGTTAGATCGAATATTCTGGACATACAACCTTCGGATAAACCAAAGTTTCCTGTAAATATAAGGCTGTTTGTAGTGACACCACAAGTCCCAGCCAGAATGGAAATGATTGGGCAATTCTCCTGTCAATCACTGCTGTAAGTAAGTGGGATTGATTTTGCCCACATAATTCTGTATTATATTACTATCCTCCACTCACTACATTTTGTTGGAGAAATCGCCCTGCTGTACTCGGGAGACTCTGTAGTTGTGTAAATTAAAACCACAAGTCCCGCCCTGCCTCCAACTCATTGCCTGACACAGTGGTGTGAATATTCAGTCCGTAAATAGAAATACAAATGCAAGGACCTCCTTCCTTTATTAAAGTCCTACACAAAATAACAATGTTCTTTGAGAGCCCCTGTAGCACTACTGCACTTGAATGCCTCTATTGTAATATGAGTCTAATTAGACGGTGGAGCAGCAGCTGCCTTTCCTCAAATTAAAAAATTATTTACTTAATTAGCATTTTACACAATAAACATGTTCATCTGCAACCTTAGATGGAATTATTATTCTGCTAATTGGGCTATTGTGCTGGGAGAAACATTTCTAACATCATAAGGACCATACAGAAATGGCAAGAAAATTACTTATTACAAAACACATCAAATAAATAGCTAATGACAGGATTTGTTGCACTTAATTAGAAACACACAGAAATTTTTTTATTTGCTCAAAAATGGCAGTGGGTCATTGTCTGACCATCATTCTTTCTTTCTTTCTTTTAAATAATTACACTTCACGGTCTAATCTTGCTTAAACCATTTCTTCTCGCTCCCGGTTAAGCAATGCCTCAATTTCAAAATTCTCATCCTTGTTTTCAAATCCCTCCATGGCTTCGCCCCTCCCAATCTCTGTATAATGGCAGTGTAGTGGTAATGTCCCTGGGCTAGTAATCCAGAGGCCTGAACTAATGATCTAGAGACATGAGTTCAAATCCCAACATGACAGCTGGGGAATTTAAATTCAGTTAATTAAATAAATCTGGAATAATTACGAGTATGAATAATGGTAACCATGAAACTATCAGATTGTCGTAAAAACCCATCTGGTTCACTAATGTCCTTTAGGGAAGGAAATCTGCTGTCCTTACCTGGTCTGGCCTATATGTGACTCCAGACCCACAGCAATGTGGTTGACTCTTCACTGCCCTCTGAAATGGCCTAGCAAGCCACTCAGTTGTAACAAACTGGTGCGAAACACAATAATAAGAATGAAACTGGATGGATCGACCTCGGTACGGACACGACAACAACACACCCAGCCCAGTCGACCCTGCAAAGTCCTCCTCACCAACATCTGGGGACTTGTGCCAAAAGTGGGAGAACTGACCCACAGACCAGTCAAGCAACAACCTGACACAGTCATACTCACAGAATCATACCATTCAGCCAATGTCCCAAACTCCTCCAGCACCACTGGCAGGGCAGACCCACCAAGGGTGATGGCACAGTTGGGAAGGAGTGGCCCTGGGAGTCCTCAACATTGACTCTGCACCCCATGAAGTCTCATGGCTTCAGGTCAAGCATGGGCAAGGAAACCTCCTGCTGATTACCACTTATCGCCCTCCCTTAGCTGATGAATCAGTACTCCTCCTTGTTGAACACCACTTGGAGCAGCAAGGACACAGAATGTACTCTGGCTGAGGGACTTCAATGTCCATCACCAAGAGTGACTCGGTAGCACCACTACCGACCGAGCTGGCCGAGTCCTGAAGGACATAACTACCAGTTTGGGCCTGCGACAGGTGGTAGGAGAACCAACACGAGGGAAAAACCTACTTCACCTTGTTCTCATCAATCTACCTGTTGCAGATGCATCTGTCCAGGTCAGTATTGGTAGCAGTGACCACAGCACTGTCATTGTGGAGACGAAGTCCCGTCTTCACACTGAGGACACCCTCCATTGTGTTGTGTGGCACTACCACCGTGCTAAATGGGATAGATTCAGAACAGGTCTAGCAGCTCAAAACTGGGCATCCATGAGGCGCTGTGGGGCAGCAGCAGAATTGTATTCCACCACAATCTGTAACCTCATGGCCTGTCATATCCCTCACTCTACCATTACCATCAAGCCAGGGGACCTACTTTGGTTCAATGAGAAGTGTATAAGAGCAGCACCAGGCATCCCTAAAAATGCGGTCCCAACCTGGGGAAGCTGCAACACAGGACTACATGCATGCTAAAAAATAGAAGCAGCATACTATAGACAGAGCTAAGTGGTCCCACAATCAATGGATCAAATCAAAGCTCTGCAGTCCTGCCACATCCAGTTGTGAATGGTGGTGGACCATTAAACAACTACCGGGAGGAGGAGCCTCCATGAATAGCCCCATTCTCAAGGATGGTGGAGTCCAGCATGTGAGTGCAAAAGAAAAGGCTGAAGTGTTTGCAACCATCTTCAGCCAGAAGTGCCGAGTGGATGATCCATATCAGCCTATTCCTGAGGTCCCGACCATCATAGAAGCCAGTCTTCAGCCAATTTGATTCACTCCATGTGATATCAAGAAACGGCTGAGTGCATGTGAAAGAATAAGCAATATGCCATATTCAGAAAAATACACCATTCTATGAAATATCTGGCTTTGAAACATGACAAGCTGGGCTTGGAAATCTGGAAGCCCCAACAATCTAAAGCTGTAAACAGCATACAGGCTTTTGAGATAAGATAAGTTGTTGACACTGAGACAATAACCTTATTGAAGTAGAAGGTTAGAGGTTCCAGGAAGTCTGCAGCTTGGAAAGACACAATGCTATACCCGGTTTAAGTGTTTTAAACCAACACTTTGGAAAGAAACACATAAATTAAAGAAACATATGCCTTCATAAAAATAACATCAAATGAAACACGGAGACATGATTAGGTGTTGCAACCAACTGAGGTAACTAAAAAGACAATGGTGCAACCAGTCGAGGCATTTTAAATGCAAAAGATGCAAACAGAAGACCTTCATAAGAATGACACCAGATACATTTGCTCCACATTGTTTTTATGATAAGTTTTGAACACCTAAAGGTAGAGACACGATTATTAATGCTACAAGCTGAACTAACTGTAAGAATAGAAGGGGTCACAGAAAAATGACTAGAGATAATTAGCTTACATCAGCAGAAAACTTCAAAGGATATACCACTGAGAAAGGGTATAAAAATTGGACATTCAAATGGGAAGACAGATTCGCTTGAAGGGGCAAAGCGGTTCTCAGGTTTCAGAGGCAAGCTCTGTAAGTCTTCAACTCTTTGAGTCTCAGGGATCAAAAAGGTACTTGTATTTGATTTTGGTAGATATCCTGGAATAAGACTAAGAAATGTAAAAATGTAAGGAAGTTAAGATTTGAGAAAAAGGATCTCTGAATAAGATTGTATAAGATTTCTGTTTTTGGAACTGTTAATGTCGCGATTGAAACACCTACTGTAATTACATGTCGGTTCTTTAATAAATCTATATATTTTTAGAATTGTCTCACATAGTACTTCTGTATCAAACTCGCGAACTCAATCTGTGTACACTCTTTGCTGAGGAGTTGCAGAATTCTGGGGGAGTTTTCCGGACCCTCATAATATCCGGAAGGTTACAGTCTAGCAAAACTTATTAAAAGTGCTATCTGGAGGACGGTAACATCTTTAGGTTGTTCCTTTCCTTTAGGGAGAGATAGTCTGGACCTTTAGACCCAATTAAGCGTCTTTAGGATTCGGCTACCTCTAACTTTAGTTGAAAGTGAATGTCTAGGGAATACGCCTGATCTGGGGTAGCCCAAAAGGGGCTAGGACTAGCAATAATCCTTTCACGCACTTGATACAGCAAAGGCTATGGACCCCGACAACATCCCGGCTATCGTGCTGAAGACTTGTGCTCCAGAACTAGCCGCGCCTCTAGCCAAGCTATTCCAGTACAGCTACAACACTGGCATCTACCCGAAATTGTGGAAAACTGCCCAGGTATGTCCTGTCCACCAAAAGCAGGACAAATCCAACCCGTCCAATTACCACCCAATCAGTCTACTCTCAATCATCAGCAAAGTGATGGAAGGTGTCATCGACAATGCTATCAAGCGGCACTTACTCATAAGAACATAAGAACATAAGAAGTAGGAGCAGGAGTAAGCCATACAGCCCCTCGGGCCTGCTCCACCATTCAATAGGATCATGGCTGATCCGAACCTAGATTCAAGTCCACTTCCCTGCCCGCTCCCCGTAACCCCTAATTCCCTTATCAGCTAGGAAACTGTCTATCTCCGTTTTAAATTTATTTAGTGTCGCCGCTTCCACAGCTCTCTGAGGTAGCAAATTCCATAGATTTACTACCCTCTGAGTGAAGAAGTTTCTCCTCATCTCAGTTTTGAAAGGGCAGCCCCATATTCTAAGATTATGCCCCCTAGTTCTAGTCTCACCCATCAGTGGAAACATCCTTACCGCATCCACCTGATCAAGCCATAACCTGCTCACTGATGCCCAGTTTGGATTCCGCCAAGACCACTCGGCTCCCGATCTCATTACAGCCTTGGTCCAAACATGGAAAAAGGAGCTGAATTCCAGTGGTGAGGTGAGAGTGACTGACCTTGACATCAAGGCAGCATTTGAGCGAGTGTGGCATCAAGAAGCCCTAGTAAAACTGAAGGGAATCGGGGGGATAATGCTCCACTGACTGGAGTGATACCTAGCACAAAGGAAGATGGTTGTGGTGGTTGAAGGTCAATCATCACAGTCCCAGGTCATCACTGCAGGAGTTCCTCAGAGCAGTGCCCTAGGCACAACCATTTTCAGCTGCTTCATCAATGACCTTCCCTCCAACACAAGGTCAGAAATAAGGATGTTCGCTGAGTGTTCAGCGCCATTCACAACTCCTCAGATAATGAAGCAGTCCATGCCTGCATGCAACAGGACCTGGATGATGTTCAGCCTTGGGCTGATAAGTGGCAGGTAACATTCGCGCCACAGAAGTGCCAGGCAATAAATATCTCCAACAAGCGAGAGTCTAACCACCTCCCCTTGATATTAAACGGTATTACCATTGCCGAATCCCCCACCATCAACATCCTGGGGGGTCACCATTGACCAGAAACTTAACTGGACTAGCCACATAAATTCTGTGGCAACAAGACCAGGTCAGAGGCTAGGTATTCTGTGGTGAGTGTCTCACCTCCTGACTCCCCAAAGCCTTTCCAGCATCTACAAGGCACAAGTAAGAAGTGTGATGGAATACTCTCCACTTGCCTGGATGAGTGCAACTCCAACAACACTCAAGAAGCTCGACACCATCCAGGACAAAGCAGCCCGCTTAATTGGCACTCCATCCACCACCTTAAACATTTACTCCCTCCATCACCGCGGTACCATGGCTGCAGTGTGTACCATCTACAGGATGCACTGCAGCAGCTTGCCAAGGCTTCTTTGGCAGCACCTCCGAAACCTGCGACCTCTTCCACCTAGAAGGACAAGGGCAGCAGGCACATGGGAACACTACCACCTCCAAGTTCCCCTCCAAGTCACACACCATCCTGACTTAGAAGTATATCGCTGATCCTTCATCGTCGCTGGGTCAAAATCCTGGAGCTCCCTACCTAACAGCACTGTGGGAGTGCCTTCACCATACGGACTGCAGCAGTTCAAGAAGGCAGCTCACCACCACCTGCTCAAGGGCAATTAGGGATGGGCAATAAATGCTGGCCTTGCCAGCGACGCCCACATCCCATTGTAGGATTCGTAAAATTGAACATTGTCCTATAAGGGTCTATTGGCAGAAAAGGCCTTAATTTTTAAAGACTGTTTTAAAAGAAGCCCAGAAAAAGGGGCACACAAAATGGCTGCCAGACCCCGTGACCAGCTTTTTGGGACATTTTAAAATGGTTCCTGCAGTCCACAGACAGCTTTTGTGGATTCAGCCCACAGTAAGTTCTGGAATGCAATTTCGGAGAATGCGAAACCAGACAGAACCCCATACATATGGATTGGATGCAGATCCAATCAGATCGGCCTGTAGATAAAGGCCATCAAAATGTTTACCCAGACAAAGGGAAACAGCCTCAAGTTCAAAGGGGGACATCAAGACCCATTAAAGACAATACAAGGTCATTCCAGACCAGAGATGGCAGTTACCGGCCATCCCGAAAGTACTTTAAATGCAATGACTACCCCTCTGTGCTACAAGCCCGCCAAAATTTAAACAAAGACTAACCTTGATATGGCGGGAGATAAGGGCCTCCATGAGAAGTATAACTGGAGACCTGGGGTAGCCATTAGAAGTTCGAGGTCGGAGAGAGAGCAGTGCAGAAGAGCAAGAAGAGCATTGTAGAGATCATTTTCGAGAGATCGTTCGGGGGTCCGAAGAAGGTGCAGTTCGGTTAGGAGTTCGGGTTCGGTAGAGAGGCCGTTCAGACTCGGAAGAAGAAGACGATTCGGTAGACGATTGGGATCGGAGACGTTTTGAAGACTTTTCTAACTGGGACTGGTGAGCATGTTTCTGGCCCCTCATAATGTAATTATGCTAGGTTTAGTGGGTGGGCATTTTAGGGGATAATTAACAATGAGTTATTGTCCCTCAATGTTCCGTGTGTTTCCCTATTTCATGGTGAACCTTGTAAAGTGTAATATGCCTGTGGATATATTGGTTAGTACTGTATTATGATTTGTTTTTCCCTCCCATGTACCTTATTGGCTTACATTCAATTTTTCCTTTATGCAATAAAATTTCACTTCGTTTCATTAAACTTGGTCTATAGAGTATTCTCTGCATTGTAGTTCCTGCCTCAAAGTCCAGTGTATAGAACCTAAGGGGTGAGTGGGTCGAACCACTCGGTAAATTACTGTGCAAAAGAGAGAAAGGTCTCACCAGAGAGAGAGACCTAGCAAGAAAACCCCTTACAGACATAAACAAATAAAAAAAATCTCCTTCAGCCCCACAGCCCCCCCGAGATATCTGTGCTCCTCTAATTCTGCCCTCTTGAGCATCCCTGATTATAATCGCTCAACCATTGGTGGCCGTGCCTTCTGTTGCCTGGGCCCCAAGCTCTGGAATTCCCAGCCTAAACCTCTCCACCTCTCTACCTCTCTTTCCTCCTTTAAGACGCTCATTAAAACCTACCTCTTTGACCAAACTTTTGGTCACCTGCCCTAATTTCTCCTTATGTGGGTCGTTGCCAATTTTTTTTGTCTTATAATACTCCTGTGAAGTGCTTTGGGATGTTTTACTATGTTAAAGGTGCTTTATAAATACAAGTTGTTGTTGTTGTTGGAGTAACCAGCAGTTGTTGGATGCTCAACAAAAATTTTATGTCATAGAAACATTCATCTCCTGGACCTGATGGCCTATATCCTAGGGTGTTGAAAGAGGTGGCTATAGAGATAGTGGATGCATTGGTTGTCATTTTCCAAAATTCCATAGATTCTAGAATGATTCCCATGGATTGGAAGGTAGCAAATGTAACCCCACTATTTAATAAATGAGTGAGAGAGAAAACGGGGAACTACAGACCAGTTAGCCTGATATCAGCAGTAGGGAAAATGCTAGAATCTATTATTGAGGACATGGTAACAGGGCACTTAGAAAATAATAATAGGTTTAGGCAGAGTCAACACGGATTTATGAAAGGGAAATCGTGTTTGACAAATCTGTTAGAGTTTTTTAAGGTTGTAACTAGCAGAACAGATAAGGTGGAACCAGTGGATGTGGTGTATTTGGATTTTCAGGAGGCATTCAATAAGGTGCCACACAAGAGGTTATTAAACAATATTAGGGCTCATGGGATTGGCGTGATTGGTTAATGGACAGAAAACAGAGTGTAGGAATAAACGGGTAATTTTTGGGTTGGCAGGCTATAACTAGTGGGGTACCGCAAGGATCAGTGCTTGGGCCTCAGCTATTCACAGTCTACTTCAATGATTTGGATGAGGTGACCAAATGTAATATATCCAATGATACAAAGCTGGGTGGGAATGTAAGTTGTGAGGAGGATGCAAAGTGGCTTCAAGGTGATATAGGCAGGCTAAGTGAGTGGGCAAGAACATGGCAAATGGAATATAATGTGGAGAAATGTGAAGTTATCCACTTTGGTAGGAAAAACAGAAAAGCAGAGTATTTTTTAAATGGTGAGAGATTGGGAAATGTTGGTGTTGTACCTTGTACACAAATCACTGAAAGTTAACATGCAGGTAGAGCAAGCAATTAGGAAAGCAAATGGTATGTTGGCCTTTATTACAAGAGGATTTGAGTATAAGAGTAAAGACATCTTACTGCAATTATATAGGGCCCTGGTGAGACCACACCTGGAGCATTGTGTACAGTTTTGGTCTCCTTACCTAAGGAAGGTTATACTTGCCATACAGGGAGTGCAACGAAGGTTCATTAGACTGGTTCCTGGGATGGGGGGATAGTCCTATGAGGACAGACTGAGTAGACTAGGCCTATATTCTCCAGAGTTTAGAAGAATGAGAGGTGATCTCATTGATACATAATTTTTTTTCCTATGGCTTGACAGGGTAGATGCAGGGAGGATGTTTTCCCTGGCTGGGGTGTCTAGAACCAGGGGTCACAGTCTCAGAATAAGGGGTCAGCCATTTAGGACTGAGATGAGGAGAAATGTCTTCACTCAGAGGGTGGTGAATCTTTGGAATTCTCTACCCCAGAGGGCTGTGGAGGCTCAGCCGTTGAGGATATTCAAGACAGAGATCGGTAGGTTTTTGAATATTAAGGGTCAAGGGATATGGGGATAGTTCAGGAAAGTGGAGATGAGGTAGATGATCAGCCATGATCTTATTGACTGACTGAGCAGGCTCGAGGGGCTGAATGGCCTACTCCTGCTTCTATATCTTATTTTCTTATCTGAGTGATGATTTTTTTCTTTTTTGCCTCAGAAACCTCACTATATACCTCTGCACTCACTAGCTTTCCTCTGACACAGGGATTTAAGATACTGTACAAACATGATTTTCTGTCATCTTGTACAGAGACTAACCTAATCAACCTGACAGGAACTCATTTAACCTCATCTCCTCCTTGGCAGCAAAGAGCTAACTGTCAAAATCCCGCCCTCCTGGAAAAAGGCAGCTGTTAAAATTCATTGCTTCATCACCGGCAGAGTGTAACAGATGTGTGTTTATAGGATGGCTCATCCATGATGTCAATAATACAGTGTAGCAGTCGACTTGCATTCGTAAACGTGCTGTATGATGCTTGAAAGTATATGACATATAAATGGATGAAGTTAATGTTTTATATTACTGGAGGATTGCAAATTTTACACCCCTGTTCAAAAAAGGAAAGAGGGATACGCCCAGCAACGACAAACCCGTCGATGATGGGGAAACTTTTAGAGACAATGATTCGGGACAAAATTAACTGGCACTTGGAAAAGGATAGGCTAATTGATGAAAGTCAGCACGTATTTGTTAAAGCAAATCGTGTTTGACTAATTTGATTGAGTTCTTTGATGAAGTAATGGAGAGGGTTGATGAGAGTAGTGCCATTGATATTGTGTATATGGACTTCCAAAAGGTGTTTGATGAAGGACCACATCATAGACATATTAGCAAAATTAAAAGGATTAAAGTGACAGTGGCAGCAGGGATACAAAATTGGCTAAGTGACAGAAAGCAGAGAGTAGTGATGAAAGGTTGTTTTTCAGACCGGAGGGAAGCATACAGAAAGAACATTGCTCTTTTTGATATATTAATGACCTTTACTTGGATATATAATTTCAATGTTTGCAGATGACACGAAACTTGGAAATATAATAACTAACGAGGAGGACAATAGACAGACTGGTGAAATGGGCAGACACATGGTAGTTGAAATTTAGCGCAAAGAAATGTGAATTGATTTTTTTTGTAGCAAGAACGAGGAGAGGCAATGGTACAATTTTAAAGTGGGGGGAAGAGAGGCCTGGGGGTGTATGTACACAAGTCTTTGAAGGTGGCAGGGCGAGTTGAGAAGGCCATGAAAAAAGCATATGGGATTGTTGGCTTTATTAATAGAAGCTTAGGCTAGAAATTCATTGGAGAAATAACACCAGGCGCAAATGCTTTAAACTGCATGAAAAATTCGTACTCACTGCTCAATAAATCAAGTCTTAAAATCCAAGCTCATTGGCGTTAGACTTAAAGGGTGGACCAATATCGGGTGCAGTCTAATCACAACTCATCAATGCCACAGGCTTTTTTCACTACTTAAAGGGGAGGTTCATTGATGCTGCAGCATCTCATTCTCAGCATTGCTGGCTGTGCAGCTGCCTCAGCAAGCAGAAGCAGGACAAGAAGAAGGAGCTGGAGGACTGAACCAGGTGTGCTCATGGCAGGTCCATGCCCCAGGGAGAGAGCCTGCCGATTTTCAGATGAAGCATTGGAGGAATTGGTTTTCACTGTGGAGAGACGGAGGGCGATGCTCTACCCGGCAAGTGGCAGAAGGCCCTCGCCACAAGTCTTCCGCACCATGTGAAGGGAGGTAGCGCAGCAAGTCTCGGGCAGCACTGTGGTCCCCAGGATCCACACACAGTGCAGGAAGAAATTTAGCAACCTCACTTGGGTGGTCAGGGTAGGTGAATGCTTCAACAAATGCTACTTACCACCATCTGTACCATAATTTTCACACACTACCCAAAGCACCACAGCCTCCACACTCACCCACCAACAATCTCTACCTACCAACAGTCACACCCACATCTCACTCCTTGCACACAATGACAGCTATTCAACTATGGCAGGCATATCACCCAAACACATTGCTACAGACTCACTCACACTTTCCTTTCTCTTGCAGGCCAAGGAGGCGCACAGCAGAAGGGAGCAGGAGCGCACAGGCGGGGAACAATCTGACACCCAACCTCTGTCTGCGCTGGAGAATCGAGGGCTGTAAATCATTGGGCGCCAGGTGGTGGGCGCCATGGCCACTGGTGACGTTGACCCCCTTGGGGAGAACAATGGTATGTCCATTGCTACTCCTTCTTCTCACATCCCACTTCCCCCTCACCCCACAAATGTTTCGCACTTTCCAGCTAATCATGTTGTGTGCATGCATTTCTCCCTTCCTGCTCTCCTCCCCTCACCTTAACCCGACTCTTGTGCCTTTATGCTTTCAAATAATCTGCAAGCACCTGAGCAACCTGTCCCTGAGGGCATGGTAGAGAGCGAGATGGAAGAAGAGGAGGAGGAAGAACACACCGCGTCACTACATGTCTCACCCGCAGGCAGCAGTTCAGATACTGGCACTACATGTTCTTTAGAGGCTAGTATAGTAGCGGGATCTGCACAGGGTGATGCACTGGGGATGAGTGGGCTGCAGCAAGGCCAGGGGGAAAGGGTAGCTTGGGGGTCAGCTCCCTGGAGGGTGAGTTCTGCTACACATGACTCAGATGAGGACCTCGATGGGGAGGCCTTTAGAAGAAGGGTGATGGGCATATACATGGAGATGATAGGTGCAATGGCAAGGGTGCCCGAGAACCTGTCGGCAATGGTAAGGAGCAAGGAGGAGTCCACCTCCAACATTGCACAAGGCTCTGCGCACACCATGGAGCCCATCATTACCAGTCTGCAAAGGACGGTAGATTCCCAGAGAAACCGTGGTGACCTAGACCTGATGCCACGTGTGATGGGCAATCTGGCAGCTTCCATTGCAGCACAGGCGGAAGCGACGCAACGTCTTAGTGCTGTAATGGAGTCTATGCTTGGTGGCATCCAATCTCAGACTGCTGTCATGCAGTCTCAGCTCGATGCCACGCAAGCTCTGACTGCTGCCATCATGGCTGGGTCTACCACTGTCGCAGCAGGCCGGTAATCTGTGCTTCAACAGATTTCTAGGGATGTTGAGGTGCTGCTTCGGGGGAGTGGCAGTGGGTCAGTGGAGCAGGAATCTGCTGTTCTCTCTCAGGATGACAGCATTCCTGCTCCCACCACTGGTACTCCACCATTGCCCTTGTTGCTGCCTGTCATCCAGCCAGCCCAGACTGCTGCCACCCATGCTGAAGTGGTGCAGTCTACAGCTGGGCCTTCCAGATCCAGAGCTGATCGAAGACGCCCTGCAAGGCCATCTGAAGTCTCTCGCACGGACACTCAGCAGCCTTCCGCCAGCTATGCTGCAGCCACTGGGCCAACACTTTGTAGGAGCACTAGAGCAGGAAAAGGCACAGTAAGGACAGGCACTAAGGGATTGCACAAGGGTGAAAAGTAAATATTTTTGGTGTAAATATGTGTCCACTACTTCAAATTTATTACTTCACTTACCATTCTTTTGCGGTGTCTCTCATTTCAGCTTTGCATTGTGATGTGGCCTGCGAGAGGAATGGAATGATAGGGATGTGGTGAGCAAAGGGGATCTGGGGTTTAAGTCATCCTGGTGTGAGGCTAGAGGTCTGTTTGGAGGAGGTGGCAGAGTTCTGTGACCAGCTCCTTGGTGAAGCAGAGCCATCTAATGCACTGCCCCTCGCTTAATTGAAGGTAGGAGAAGTGCTCTCAGAATACCCTCAGAGGGTAAGGCCTCCTGGTGAGAGCCCTGATGTCCCTCCTCATCTATCTGCGCACATGTTTCCGTATTTCTCGCTGCCTACGCTCCCTCCGCCATAGATCCTGGAGGGTGAGGTGACATGCTAGTACAGCTCCCATTAATGTTACCAAGTGTAGCAGTTTGAATCTTTGAAGAATAAATGTAGCTACCTTATAGTTGCCATAAGATTCCTGATACAAAAGAACCTTGAAATTACTGAATGAAACTGTTGCAGTGGGTGAAACTAACAAAAGGCCACTGAAACTGCACTAACCTGACATCTGCAAGTGATTACTGATGATCCCTTTAAATAACATCCCTGGAGCCAGCTTCCTGGTGCTGCATGCCAGCTCTCCCTGTCGGTATTTACTCCAGGTGGTGAGGTAACTGGCGAGAATCAATTTTGCAAATTGGGCGGTCAGTGAGCGTTGCACACTCACTGACGTCACGATCTACCTGGCATTGATGTTCCGGGCGATACCTCTTACCGGTGGCATTATATGGGGGCGCTATTTGGTGTGTGGCGCTGGATTTGCTCTGGCGATACTGGTCTAGCGCCCCATTAGCTCCATCTACTGGTGCCATCTACTGGTGCTAATGGGAGGTGCTAAGGGGATGAATTTTATCATTCTATGATTCTATCTTCATAACTTGAAAACTGAAAATACATGTTTTTAAAAACAAATTCGGAATTACTAATATTTGACACGGTCACCCTTTTTAAAAACAGTTCCCTAGAAATTCCAGTAAACTGGAAACCTGCCGGGAACAGTGCTGGCCAAGGCTAATGGCTGCCGACAGAGAGAGCATAGGCAGCACCAGCATTTTGGTGCTGCCTGCAAATTAACATCAGCGGTGCAGAGAATTTGTGGTGTAATGCACTCTTTCCGGCACTAAGCTCAGCAGGAGGATGAAGGTCATGCCTGTGTCCCGCTTGCAGTGAAGGAGAACGGGGAAGAAATGAGCGAACCTGTAGTCCATTTATGGAACAGTTGCGTACATTTACAACAACTATTGCCTGCCACCCGCTCACCAATCAATGTTACAGGCAAATTGTTTATGCATTTGTGGGGAGTCTGTCAACTGCGCCGGAGAAGTCTGTGCTTTGATCGGACTTTGGATTTTATGGGATTGGAGAAGGGGAGAGGATGTGAGTGTACACCAGGGCAAATTAATTATCAGAAATCTGTACCTCTCATAGCGCTGAAGAAGGCATGCAGCATTCAGTATTGTTGAAAGGGACCACAGGTCATTTTTTCTGACATCGAGCCAAGATGGCCCATGTAATGTTTTCAAGGATTCTCCCCTATCACTTTACCCACACATCTCATTCTACAGGAATAGAGACTGAGCCAAGCTCTTTATTTTAAATGCTTGTTTAAATTTTCATGTAGCAGGAAGAAAAATATATAGGACAGGAACGATCAAATTCAGCGCTTTGTAGTTTTTGAAACCATTATACTGTAATCATAATTTCATTGATATATTGAGGTCACTTTAGAACATAAGAACATAAGAAAAAGGAGCAGGAGTAGGCCATGTGGCCCCTCGAGCCTACTCTGCCATTCAATAAGATCATGGCTGATTTTCTACCTCAGGGGAAACATCCTCCCTGCATCTACCCTGTCAAGCCCTGTAAGAATTTTATGTTTCAATGAGATCACCTCTCATTCTTCTAAACTCCAGAGAACATAGGCCTCAATCTCGCCTCATAGGACAATCCCCCCATCCCAGGAATCAGCCTGGTGAACCTTCGTTGCACTCCCTTTATGGCAAGTATATCTTTCCTTAGGTAAGGAGACCAAACTGTACATAATACTCCAGGTGTGGTCTCATCAGGGCCCTATATAATTCAAAAATAATAATTTTTATTTGCTTATGGGATCTGGGTGTCGCTTGCAAGGCCAGCATTTATTGCCCATCCCTAGTTGCCCTTGAGAAGGTGGTGGTGAGCCACCTTCTTGAACCGCTGAAGTCCGTGTGGAGTAATTGCAGGAAGACATCTTTACACTTATACTTAAATTCTCTTGTAATAAAGGCCAACATACCATTTGCTTTCCTACTTGCTTGCTCTACCTGCATGTTGACTTTCAGTGATTCATGTACAAGGACACCCAGATCCCTCTGAACGCCAACATTCCCCAATCTCTCACCATTTAAAAAATACTCTGCTTTTCTATTTTTCCTACCAAAGTGGATAACTTCAGATTTCTGCACATTATATTCCATTTGCCATGTTCTTGCCCACTCACTTAGCCTGTCTATATTCCATTGAAGCCTCTTTGCATCCACCTCACAACTTACATTCCCACCCAGCTTCGTATCATCAGCAAACTTGGATATATTACATTTGGTCCCCTCATCCAAATCATTGATATAGATTGTGAGTAGCTGAGGCCTAAGCACTGATCCTTGCGGTACCCCATTAGTTACAGCCTGCCAACCCAAAAATGACCCGTTTAGTCCTACTCTCTGTTTTCTGTCCATTAACCGAACCTCAATCCATGCTAGTGTATTACCCCCAATCCCCTGAGCCCTAATTTTGTTTAATAACCTCTTGTGCGGCACTTTATCGAATACCTTCTGAAAATCCAAATACACCACATCCACTGGTTCACCCTTATCTATTCTGCTAGTTACAACCTCAAAAACTCTAACAGATTCGTCAAACACAATTTTCTTTTCATAAATCCATGTTGACTCTGCCCAATCCTATTATTATTTTCTAAGTGCCCCGTTACCACATCCTTAATAATAGATTCTAGCATTTTTCCTACTACTGATGTCACTGCCTTAGGAGGGTCTGACAATTGAGGGCTTTTTACTATTCCATGCTGAGGACAGAGTACTCATATCTGATAACTTAAACAATTTGAATTCACACTTCAGATTTCAGAGATCAAAACACTGAACGTCCATAAGTGATTCCTAATCCGAACCTCAAGCTCACTCTTCTTGTCACTCAGAAGTAATCACATGCAATATTCTGCATCTTCCCATTTGTTACATTCAGTATCACAATCTCAGCCAGGACAGTTTCAAATAAGCAAACCACCAAAAAAACAATTAAACTCTACCTGCAAATCTCAAGGGTTACCTCTCAAGACCTAGGCTTGTGAATAATATAAACACTGCTACGTGGAGAGTCCTGGCTGTCCTACATTTGTCAGTTGCTTTAGATAGGGTAGCAAGAGGAGCGGCGATATCCAAAATGGATGTGCGGGCGTCAACTAACGGCCGACTAATTACAATATTTGCAGCGAACGCAGGCAACGGCAGCGCTGCCAACCTGCCAAAAACGGCGGCTGCCGCAGGACCCGCTGGCAACGGGCGAAAGTGCGGAAGCCGCCATTTTTTACCCCAAATTGGGTGATAACAGCTGGTGCTAAACTCCCAAATTTCTAGGCCAAAGGTTTTCCTCTCCTTTCGTCTTCAGAAGGTGCTGCCCCTCTTCCCAGAGTATGGTTCCACAGACCTCTGGTATATCCCCAAGTGGCCATCCTTCATGTTTGAGCCTAAGTAGTTCAACAGGCTATTCATTCGAGGAGGATGGGCATGCGTGCAAGCCCAATCTTGTCCTTACCCGATAGCCACAGTAGAAGTCATTGACTGATTTTCCCCAACTCGCCTAGGGGAAATTCAGCCAAACAGTTGGTCACCTCCAGCCAGCTGAGTTCAGCTACCTCAGGAGGAAATGGGCATCAAACCTGAGATTTGTAAGGGGTAAAGCCTGTTGCTTACAAGGCCACTTATGTGAAGGGGGAAGGGTCTCCCTGTAATTCCCTGGCCCATATGGGATCTGACATAACACGGTCAGTATGCCTCGTCAGATGTGATGCACTGGCCTCCAGTAGGGTGGAAGTCGATCTCACCAGGGATGGATGGGTGGCGGGGGATGGGTGGTCCAGGCTAGGGAAGTGGTCTGGACCCTGGAAGAAGGGTAAGAATTCTTAATATCAAAATTTTATGGATTAGCCCCCTTACATGGAAACTGGAGGGAGGAAACCAACAGTAGCTAAGTGGCAGAGTTTTCAACAGCATGGGGCAGGTGGATAAATTTAGGAAGAGAATTCCAGAGTGAAGCGTCATGATGCTTGAAAGGAAAAGAAGGGGATGCACAGGAGCCTGGAGTCAGAGGAGTGGAGCGTGCAATATGCAATGTAAGACTGTTGGAGGTTGCAGAGGCAGGGTAGAGCAAGGCCATGGATGCATTCGTCAAAGAGGTTAAGGACTTTGAACTTAATGGGCTGGATTTTCAATGGGCCATGGAGGCGTGATTGGAGGCGTGTGGGGGGTTAAAATCGCGAAAACTGGCGGGCGGGACCCCCCTCCCCCGCCTGGTTCCTGACTCCGAGCAACATTAACTCAGTCGTGTCTGATGGTCCCAACTCTGTCCCACCTCCAACAGGCGGGATAGGTCATTAAGGCCCTTAACAAGCACTAAATAGCCCCTATAATCCTATTTTGAAAGGCCCTTGTGAATTTAACCCTTTTCCCACGTGAAACACGCCTGGTGGGAAACACGATGGTGAAACCTGGTGGGAGCACAATTGGATTGCTGACTATCAGCTGCAGGTCAACCATTAAAGAGGAGATTTGATCAGCCATCATTTGCAGGTGGCAGGACTTTGTTATCTCAGGTCTGGGGGAAGTTTTAGAAGGCTTAACCACACCTGTGGAAGTTTGGAGCCTGACACCCATCTCCAGTGTGACCTCCTGGGAAACCCCTCTTGCCACCCTCACTGAGCGCTTCCTCAACTGAGGCATATACCAGAAGCATGGGAGCCATTTATTTCGTTCCCTTCTGGGCATTAGATGAGCTCGAGCACCAGCCGCGGCACCAGCAGAACCAGGAACAACAGCAGCACCAACAGCAGCAGCAGCAACAGGAGCGCCAGGCTGCTGCTCACCCACCTGAAGCTGCGCAGGCCAGAAGGGGCCAGCGCATGGAAGCCCGTCGGCGCAGGAGATACCCCCCAAACAGGGTCTACAGACACCGGGTCAGCTACCTCAACATGTCTGAGCAGCAGTGCCAAAGGTGGCTCTGACTTTTGCGAGAGGTAGTGAGTGACATCTGCGCAATGCTGCAACAATACCTGCAGCCCAGAGGACCAGGTGGACAAGCCTTACCAGTGGCCATCAAAGCCACCACCACACTCAACTTTTTTGCCTCAGGCTCATTCCAGGGATCAGCTGCAGACATCAGTGGCATCTCCCAGGCGGCCGCACACACTTGCATCACGCAGGTAACCGATGCCTTCTGCCATCGTGCACAATCACATCCATTTCACCAAGGATCGAGCAAGTGTCACGGCGCGAGCGGTTGGATTAGCTAATCTGGCAGGCTTTCCAAGGGTGCAGGGTGTCGTTGACTGCACACATGTGGCCCTTAAGGCACCCCATCGCAATCCAGGTATTTTTCTCAACCGCAAGGGCTTCCACTCCCTTAACGTTCAGCTGGTGTGTGACCACAAGAAGGAAATTTTGCATGTTTGTGCCATGTACCCTGGCAGTTGCCATGACTCCTTCATACTGAGCCAGTCTAGTGTGCCTCCACTATTCAGTCCGCCAGACCAACTTAATGGATGGCTACTTGGAGACAAGGGCTATCCCCTGGGGACGTGGCTAATGATGCCGTTGAGGAGCCCATCCAACGAAGCTGAGGAGAGCTACAACTCCAGCCACATGTCCACCAGAGCCATAATCAAGCAAACAATCGGTTTGCTGAAGATGCGCTTCAGATGCCTGGATAGATCCAGTGGAGCCCTGCAGTACTCCGCAGCCAGGGCCTCCAGAATCATCGTGGTTTGCTGTGCACTTCACAACATGGCACAGCGTCGTGGCTTGCAGATTCCTGAGGACCAAGTGGCTCCTCACATATCCTCCTCAGATGAGGAGGAGGAGGAGGAGTGCGAAAACGCACATCCTGCAGAGGCCCATCAACCAGTGGTAGCATTACGCGAGAACATTGCTGCCCGGGATGCAAGGAACGCCCTCATCTTGGCCAGATTTGCCTAGCCTAGCCGATCAAGCACTTTTGCCTCGCAGCTTCTTGCCTGAGCATCGACAATGGCCAAGACCCTCATGATTCTTAGCTATTTGACCAGCATACAGACAGTTGCAAGTAATCCTAAGCCCTCAATGTGAAATTCCCAATTGCGAAATGACACACACCACAACTGCAACAGTTGCCATCAGAATTTTTATGTACAAGAACCAACTGATGGAATTTTAACAATAAACACAATATTTCACCCAAGTGACTACCCTTGTGACTATTTGTGCAGAATTTTTCTCTTACGCGTGCTCCTATGTGGTGCCTCCCCTGTGGCTTCAGCAGATGTGGAGGCCCCTTGCTCACTTTGCTGCTGCTCCTGTCTCGACACCTTTGGCGGGCATCCTCTGGGGTTGCGCGCTTGTGAGGGCTCGTCAACAGTTTGCTGCTCCTGCGGCTGTGCAGGGGTTGAGACGTCTAACTCACTTGGGTGTTGACTCTGGTGGGGCTCTGACCGAGGGCTCTGCAGTGGTATAGAAGTGTGAGCGCTTGGAGAGGAGCCCCCACTACCTTGATGTCTGCCACCAACTTCCCTCTCATGGGTCAGGTCCCCCTCAGTGCCTGCAAGTGGCTGGAGAACACCTTGCTGCACATCAGGGGGGCCATGGGGACCCGTGGCTGCAATGGCAGTCCTACTCAGAAGGACTTCCATGAAGCCCTGGTTTCTCTGTTCAATAGCTGACCATCGCTCCTCCAGAGATGTTATTCTATTATGAACACTCACCACTCAGCACTCTGGCGACTTACCTCCTCCATGGCCGAAGCCATCCTCTCATCTACTGTTGCCATCCGTTCGAGGGAGGCTGCCATCCTTTCCGTCGTGATGCGTTCATGCGCCAATGACTCCACAAAGGCTCTGCTCATGGTCGCTATGGACTCCTCCATTCGTTCCACACTTGCAGCGACCCTGGAGACAAAATCTGCCAGAGACTCCTGCATCTGTTCCTGGAGTTCCAGCACCGCTGATCTTATGGATGGACCCAGAGGCAGAGGGTCGACATGCAGCTGAGCTGAGCTGGCAGAGTCCTACACCCGCCAACTAGGACTCTCCACTGCTGTCCCTGTCTCCACAATCTGCTGATGCTCACTTGTGAGCTGTGATACACCAGGTGACAACACTACTCTATGTCCCGAAGGTCCCACCGAGGAGTGAGTGTCTGAGCTGGTGCTGGGTGCGCTGAATTCTGGTGACGCTGCGTCCTCAGAGGTTGCAGCTTCCTCTGAGGAGTCTGGCTGCTCAGTCTGTTCTTTCTGGCTAGTGGGGACGGATGCTTGCGATGGTCCTGTGGAGGGGTAAAGGAAAGAGTCAGAGATGTGATGCCAAGGTTACATGCACATTGCATATTGCAGATGCTCATAAGTCCATCTGTTAGAGCTTCAAAATCATTATCAGTGACTCATGCAATGCCAATGAGAGAGATGGGAAACTTTTCTGCCACCAGCTTGCTGTGTTTCACCCCTCTGTCTGTCGCCCACTTGCGCATCCTCCTCTACTCCCACGATTTCCAGGACCGCCTCCTCCCAGGGGGTCAGGTGGGCTAATGAGGCTGTCCCTCCTCCTGTCTTCACTCACTCTCTTTTATTGTGAGCGCTCTTTTCCTGCAATGAGGGAGACAAGTGGAGGTTGAGTGAGAATGAAGGAGTGAGTGTAGAGATTCCATAGCATCGATACTTAGAAGGAGACAACGATGGAGTGAGGTGGCAAGACCAAGAGCCCCCACTGTGTGTTGTCAGTTGTTTGCATAGCATCACAGTGATAGGGAGTATGAGGACTACATAGTCGAATAGTTATGTGAATGTGACCATAGAGAGAAAGGGAATGGGTAAGGGTGCAGGGATGTCAGTGTCAAGTGGGATGTGGAGGAAGAGATTGCTGAAGCTGAGTGCTGGTGAGGAAAGGCAATGGGGGTCAGATTGAGGGTGATGGGAAATTCATACTCACTTTTCCAGTGCGCTGAAGGTCATGAAATCTCTTGCGGCACTGTATCCAGGTTCTGCGGGTAACTCCCAAGGAGTTGACCTCCTCAGCCACCTGCATCCACACTGCCTTGGTCTGCTTGGGAGGCCTCTTCCTCCCTGTAGAAGGGAAGAGCACCTCCCTGTTGGCTGTAGCCCCATCTACTAATGCCTGCAGGGCCACCTTGTCAAAACGAGGAGCTGATCTGGGTCTCCCGCTAGTCATCTTTCCTGCAGGTCCCTCCCACACCAAAGGCAAAAAGCTTGGCAGTCTGCAGAAGAAGCAAGGCTTGCTGTCGACCTTAAATGCAGCAGCAATGATGACATCATCGGAGGTGACTTTCAGTCCGGAGAAACCCATTTGCCAAAGATTCCCACACGTTGGAAATCAATTGGACAATTAAGTTAAAATTGCATCAATCTCCCACATTCATTTAGATTCGGGTGGATAACACGAAATGCGGATAACACAACACCATCCTGCACCTGAGTTAAAATCCAGCCCAATGTGTTGGAAACAGGGGCTGCGCTTTCCCTACCTCAGCCGGTCCATGGCGGGTGACGTCAGTGGCGGGTCCCGGCCTCGCTGCCGGCTCCAGCCTGCTGTCCAAAATGATTTTCCCCTGATTAGGCTTGTTAAGCACGCCCAGCACATTTCCCAGCCAATTGAAGGAACCGGGTCTGATGATGTAATTTGATGACGCATCAGCTGGTTTTCTTAAGGGGACCATGCCCAAATTGATTTTGACAGTTGTGCTGCCAGTGTTCTACAGCATTGAGGTGCTGCAAACACTGACAAGCACTTCACACAGGTGCACGGCTGCACCCAGGCTCTCCCATGACTTCCTCCATATGCTTATGGAGGGAGTCACAGCCCGCAGGGAGGTTCTATTCCCTTCCAATGTGCGGAAGAGTCTTCCCCAGGAGACCAACACAGCCTAGTTGCACATTGCACAGGAGGACACAAGCAGGGATGTCATTAACAGGACATGGCTGCAGTGGTGCAAACCTTTCAATGATCTCAGTAGATCACGAAATGTTAGTACAAAGCCACACTCAACCTCATCCTGCTGTGCCACTAATCACATCCCCATCACTCTGCCTTCCCTACCCTACTCCTGCACATCCTTACTCACACCAACTTCCCTGCACCTCCACCCATCCCTCTCTATCTATGTTATCACTTCCCCATCTCACTAGCCACCCCTCACACTCACCCTCATCCTAGTGCAATCATACCAACTAACAACACAGAAGGGTGGGCACTTGGGTGTTTTGTGCAATATTCATGTGAAGTTTCTGTTAATGTGGTGTCAAACATTGAAAACTTTATTTTCAACACGTGTTGTTTGACAGATCTGTGTGCACCTTTGGAAGTGGCTTAGTGAGTTGCAGTGAATGGTGAGACATAATGGTACCCCCCTCAACGGTCATGAGTGTGAAAGAAATGGTGTGGGCATTGTAGGGATGCTTTGTGGTGTTGGTGTGGGGTGGTGCCAACCTGGCACATTATGTGGCAGCCAGTGTGTACAGCATCAAGTGAAGTAAGTCTGGCCATGGTGAGGCCATCCCTGGTGTCCCAGGCAGCAGTGTGGTCAGGTGCTAATGCCCTGCATCCTGTGCAGCATCAGTTGATTGCGGAGAAGGTTGGTGTTGTTGTTGGTGCTGCTGGTGTGCCTGGTGCTGCTGGTTTTGGGGCTGATCATGGTGGGATCCTGAGGACCAAGGTGAGATAGTTTCAAGGGCACTGATGCTGATGTAATAGATGGCAGGTGAACTTGAGATGACAGAAGCGATCTGTCAGTGGTGAGAGAGTTTGTCCCAATGAGGTGACACTGGATCGAGAGTTTGCTCCAAACACTTGCAACCTGCATAAAGCTCAATCTATCTTCCAAATGCAGTAAGCAACAACTTCTGAGCTTGGAAAGTGAACAGCTGTGAGATGGGAGTTTTTATAGCATATTTGCAGCTGTCAAGTAATGAGATGATTCCATGGTCATACAACTTCCGACCTGTTTAGCTGACGTGATCCCCGAGCAATGTGGACCACGCGGGCGACCTCATAAAATGTAAAGGTGAGCTCAAAATACTTCTTAATGGGCTGTTAACAAGGTCATAATGACCAGAATTGCCTCCCCCACTGCTGCGTGTCAGGTATGTTCAGCGCTGACAGACCCTGCATCTGGGAAAGTCGCGTGGTGGCGGGTTGACAGCGAGGCACGACCCACTGTCAAAATTCTATTCCCCACCCGACTCGCCACTGAAAGCGCCCACTGACCCCCTGAAAAATCCCCTCAGGGATTTAGCAGAAGTTGCTAAGGACAGAAGTGCGCAGGACTTAGTATGGGATAGGATGTGGGACGCAAGGTTTTAGACAAGTTGGCGTTTATAGGGAAAATAGCTGTCTGAGATGCGCCAATCCATTGTTAGCTTTGTGAAAATGGCATCTCACTGTTTGACTCACCATTGAAAGGAATTGAATGCCATTAAGTTCCTGTACTTGCATGGTAGATATGGACTAACCTCCTCACAGAAAGTCAGGTCTTGTCTATTTCAGTCTAAGTACTCTTTTTAAGGGCGTGTAAAGTCCTAGATACTGCCAAACATCCTCTCTGGTACTGAAAAATAACTTTTACATACATGTGGAGTCTCATTCCTTCAGCTTATAATTGTTGCTGGAGATTTTTTTAAAAATGTAAATTAATTTTTTCTTTACTTTTTTTCTCTCTTTTTTCTTTCTCTCTTAAGTCAATCTTTCTTTCCCTCTCTTTATTTCGCTTTTCTGATTTGACATTGAATTCACTATTCTAACTTACACTTCCTGGTTCAGACTCTGCGCTGCTCATTAACAATTCTTCAATCTGATTGGTTAAGGAGGCACACTGTTGCTTGCTCTGTTCACACAGGTCCCAAATGCCCTGGAGAGGGTGCTGCGTAGTTTCGCTCTCCCACTTGCAGCAACTTACCGTGCAAAAAGCTCATGGAAATTAAATGGCAAGAGCCAGTCTAACGAACGGCAGGAGTGGTTTGTTCACCGGCTACAGTAAATTCTAGCCCGGTGTAGATAAATTCTAATGTAGATAATATTCAGTGATTCATTCAAGTTGGTGTAAGTAGCCTAAGAAAACACCATGGCTTTATTCTGTGGCACTGTGGAAGGCTGCTGTAAGTTCTAGGACATAGAATTGTTGGTTTATGATATGAGTTTGGTGTTGAGACAAGTGGGCCGACTTTACCTTTGTTTTATACTACTTTACTTTACTGCATTCACTCAGGCCACTATCTGCCAGATTGGGGCTGTGGACCTGCCTATTGCTGTCATCAATATTAGGTTATCATGACCAGCCAGACAGGAGGCATGATTCAAGCAGGGAAACGGGGACAAAATTGTTTTCTGAACTGCCTGTAAATCTGGAGAATTCAGCAGCAGGAAATAAATTTCAATCTTTGTGATTAGTGCCTCGTGTTACCCAGTTGTGGAGTAGAAGTGCGACATTCACTCTTCCACATTCCTTATTGTGAGGGGTCTCAGAGAGAGCTGCAGCTCCTTTGGAAAAATGAGGAGTTAAATATATGTTTAGAAATGTATAAATACCTTGAAGTACTAAATGAACAACAACAACTTGCATTTATTTATATAGCACCTTTAACATAATAAAACGTTCCAAGGCACACCACAAGAGCGATTATCAAATAAAATTTGACACTGATCCACATAAGGAGAAATTAAAGCAGATGACCAAAGGCTTGGTCATGGAGGTAGGTTTTAAGGAGCATCTTAAAGGAGGAAAGAGAGGTAGCGAGGCGGAGAGGTTTGGGGAGGGAATTCCAGAACTTAGGGCCTAGGCAACAGAAGGCACGGCCACCAATGGTTGAGCGAAGAAAACCGGGGATTTGCAGGGGGCCAGAATTGGAGGAGCGCAGATATTTGAGGGTTGTAGGGCTGGAGGGGATTACAAAGATAGGAAGGGACGAGCCCATGGAGGCATTTGAAAACAAGGATGAGAATTTTAAAATCAGGGCATTGCTTAACCGGGAACCAATGTAGGTCAGCGAGCACAGGGGTGATGGGTGAACGGGGCTTGATGCGAGTTAGGACACGGGCAACAGAGTTTTAGATGACCTCAAGTTTACGTAGGGTGGAATGTGGGAGGCCAGCCAGGAGTGCATTGGGATAGTCAAGTCTAGAGGTAACAAAGGCATGGATGAGGGTTTCAGCAGCAGGTGAGCTGAGGCAGGGGCGGAGACGGGCGACGTTTCAGAGGTAGAAATAGGCGGTCTTAGTGATGGCGCGGATGTGTGGTTGGAAGCTCATCTCAGGGTCAAATACCACACCAAGGTTGTGAACAGTCTGATTCAGCCTCAGACAGTTGCCAGAGAGAGAGAGATGGAGTCACTGGCTAGGGAACGGAGTTTGTAGCAAGAATGAGAAATTTTAAACTTGAGGTGTTGCTGAACCGGGAGCCAATGTAGGTCAGTGAGCACAGGGGTGATGGGTGAACGGGACTTGGTGTGCGTTAGGATACGGGCAGCAGAGCTTTGGATGAGCTCAAGTTTACGGAGGGTGCCAGCCAGGGGAGCATTGGAATAGTCATGTCTGGAGGTAACAAAGGCACTGATGAGGGATTCAGCAGATGCTGAGCTGAGGCAGGGGTGGATTCAGGTGATCTTACAGAGGTGGAAGTAAATGAAGCCAAAGATTCCCATGTGTCAGACACTGTTGAAACTTTTGGAGGCTCTGCTGTTCCCACAAGCACCAACAGTGTCCCTTTAATTCGGCTTTGACCATTACTGCACATCTGTTGGTAAATTCTTTCACATATTGGTTTTGCAACTACACTGACCAAAACAGATTATAACGAGGCATGGAAATTCGCACAGTGACATTGGTTATTGTGGCTTTCCTACTGACAAGTTGAGAAAGTTTCAAAAAGACTTATTACAACAGCAACTTGTATTTATATAGCGCCTTTAATGTAGTAAAACATCCCAAGGCGCTGCACAGGAGTATTTTAAGACAAAAAATTTGACACTGAGCCACATAAGGATAAATATGGGCAGGTGACCAAAAGCTTGGTGAAAGAGGTAGGTTTTAAGGAGCGTCTTAAAGGAGGAAAGAGAGGTAGCGAGGTGGAGAGGTTTAGGCAGGGAATTCCAGAGCTTAGGGCCTTGGCAACAGAAGGCATGGCCACCAATGGTTGAGTGATTATAATCAGGGATGCTCAAGAGGGCAGAATTAGAGGAGCGCAGATATCTTGGGGGGTTGTGGGGCTGAAGGAGATTACAGAGATAGGGAGGGGTGAGGCCATGGAGGGATTTGAAAACAAGGATGAGAATTTTGAAATCGAGGCGCTGCTTAACTGGGAGCCAATGTAGGTCAGCGAGCACAGGGGTGATGGGCGAATGGGACTTAGTGCGAGTTAGTACACGGGCAGCTGTGTTTTGGATGACCTCAAGTTTACGTAGGGTTACTACTCCTAATCCTTAATTTTCAGCATGATTTCTTCCTGTTTCTAATCTAAAACACTATTTCATTCTTTTGACATTAGCAGAGCAGTAGATTTATCTTCAGAGGCACTGAAAATTGGCACCAACAATTTTTCACATTGCAGCTTATTTTTACATTCCATTTTCTCTCTATATTCACAGGTTTGTAACTTGGCTATATTTGTAAAAGTAGCTGTAAAACATGGGTGGAAATCTCAATATTAGTAATGTGTAAGTTAACATGCTTGCATCAAATTCTTCTGTTATTTTAACAAAGGAGTTAAGCTGTTCAAATAAGTGGCTGAAATCCTTGATTAAAATACTGGACAAAGGACTTTCATGTGAACTAGAACGTTTCTTATTAATACTGCAGAATACAATTTTAATGCAGGATTTTTCAAGTGGGCCGTGAACATCCACCCAGTCTTTAGGGCGCTGACTCCATATTTATTGCTGAGTCCATAATGTAGGTGAACTTCCATGTGGAAAACGGCTGTGACTGGGAACTTGCTCATTGGCGGGTGGGAAATCAGGTGTTGCTGCAGGATTTGAAGGTCCACAACAGCTTAAAGGGATAGGCATCGTGATTTGCTTCTTTGGCAGCACCTCTCAAACCCGTGACCTCTACTGCCTAGAAGGACAAGGGCCGCAGGTGCATGGGAACACCATCAACTGCAAGTTCCCCTCCAAGTTACACACCATCCTGACTTGGAAATATATCTCTGTTCCTTCATCGTTACTGGGTCAAAATCCTGGAACTCCCTCCCTAACAGCACTGTGGGAGTAACTTCATTGCACGAACTGCAGCGGTTCAAGAAGGCACCTCACCACCACCTTCTCAAGGGCATTAGGGATGGGCAATAAATGCTGGCCTTGCCAGAGACGCCCACATCTCATGAACAAATTTCAGCAGTCTTCCTGGGAGAAATTCCACTCCTTCTTGGGGTGAATTTGGGTGCAGTAGGGGTGGAGGAACAGGAATTTGGGACGGGACATGAACCCGCCAGATTTCCAGCTACTTAACAGCAGGCAGAGAAAATTCTCATTGAGAGACAGGGGGATGTTTCTTCTACCAGCCACCCTATGTCCCAAGAGCTGTTAGGGCATGTTTGGGGTATTCCCAGGCTCGCTCGGGAATCCTGCCCGGTGATACCTGCAGAGGGCAAGGATAGGTATATTCCTGGCTGCAAGTGGGCCCACAAAGCAGGAATCAACCTGTAATCCATCCCAGAGGGATTGATTGCTGTTGAATTCAGGACCTGCCAAGTCTCTTGGGGCATATTGCAATTGCAGAAACAGGAAAATCTGAAAGAGATTGAAGGCAGTTCATCAAGGGAGCAAAGTTTCTTGAAGCTTGGCCACTTTCCTTTCTTCTCGAGCTGTTTTTTTCAGAAACGGGAGGGGGTGGAATATCAGAGGCGATGGCACGTTTGTTTCTTTGATTATCTCACAATAACATGGGATCAATGTAGAAAAATAAAAATCCAACTTAAATTATTTGGCCTGTGCTTCCCAAGTGGTAGGTTGCTGCTCTTTGAATCTGACTCCTCCGCTGGGTGGATGCTCTTGTTGTTTTAGAATTTAAAGTTGTGTTTCTAAACAGGTAAAGGAAGGCCTCTGAGAAGACAGAAAAAGCTGCAAATACTCAGCAGGTCAGGCAACATCTGTGGAGAGAGCAACAGAGTTTACATCTCAGGTCAAGATGCTGCCTGACCTGCTGAGTATTTCCAGCATTTTATGCTGTTAGTTCAGATTTACAGCATCCGCTCGCAGAGGGAAGAGGAAGAAGCCGAAGGGAAGGAAACAGAAGAGAAGGAAGCAGAAGGAAGGATGCAACCCAGACAGCCTCTTTCTGGCCGAGATATCCGGGATGGAATCATCCACCTGCAGTACCAGTGACTTTACGAAGGAGGTGCTCACAGAAGTCTGCCACCTCTTGCAACCAGCCCTGCAGTCTCACACCAGGGCAAGGACAGTGCTGCCAGTGGCTGTGAAGGTGACCGTGGCCCAGAATTTCTTTGCATGGGGATTCTTCCAGGCTGGAGCAGGCGAGATCTGTAACATCTCCCAGTTTGCCGTCCACTGCTGCATAAGAGAGGTGACAGAGGCTTTTTATGCCAGGAGAAGGGACATTAATGTCTTCTCTCTGACCAGAGAGAAGCAGGCAGAGCATGCACGTGGCTTTGCCAGGTTAGCGGCCTTCCCCATGGTGCAGGGTGCCACCGACTGCATGCACATGGCTTTGCGGGCACTGTGTCTAAATGCTGAGATGGACCACCACAACCGCAAAGGTTACCACTCGCTTGAAGGGATAATTACTAGTCCTAGCCCTTTTCGGGCTACCCCAGATCAGGCGTATTCCCCAGACGTTCACCTTCAACTAAAGTTAGAGATAGCCGAATTCTATAAGCCACTTAATTGGGTCTAAAGGTCTAGGCTATCCCTCTCTAAATAAAAGGAACGACGTAAAGATGTTACTGTCCTCCAGATAGCACTTTTAGTAAGTTTAACCAGACTGTAACTTTCCAGATATTATGAGGGTCCAGAAACCCCCTCCCAGAATTCCTCACAAAAGAGTGTACAGAAATTGAGTTTGCGAGTTTAATACAGAAATACTATTTGAGACAATTCTAAAAATATATAGATTTATTTAAGAGCCGACATACAGTTAACAGCTGTTGAGTCAATCACAACTGTAACAGTTCAAAATACAAATAGCTTACATTTCTTATTCTCAGAGATCCTTATTCTTAAATCTTAACTTCGTACATTTTTACATTTCTATTATTCTTAATCCAGAATATCCACCAAAATCAAGTAAGGGTACCTTTTTTATCCCCGAGACTCAAAGAATTAAAAACTTACAGAGCCTGTCTCTGAAGTTGAGAAACACTTGCCCTTTCCAGCGACTTCTGACTTTCCATCTGAAAAGCTCTATTTTTATACCTTTTTTTAGTGGTTTATCCTTTGAAGTTTTCTGCTGATGTAAGCTAATTATCTCTAGTCATCTTCTGTTGACTTTCTCTATCTTGCTGTAGTTCAGCTGCCAACTCTCAAAATCCTGTCTGCTGTATAGGTGTTTCAAAACTTATCATAAAAAAATATGACAGTAGTATTTATTTGATGTCATTCTTATCGAAGGCCTTCCATTCAATTATAAATATTGGCTTAACTGGTTATTATCAGACGTCATGACTCCTATGTGTTCCAAGTTCAACACAAACACAATGTGATTGCTTGGTGCATCTATTGAAGTCATATCTACAAAGTCTTCTGTTTGTGTACCTTTTACAATATGTAAATCAAAACCACTTCAACCGGGGTGTTCCATGCATTTCTTAGCTACTTCAATTGGTTGCATATATAATCATGTTTCCTGTTTCTCATTTGATGTTACTTTTACGAAGGCACATGGTTTTTTAATATTCTGTGTTCCTGTTCGAAGTGTTAGCTTTTAACACTTTACTTAGGCATTGCTATTGTGTTGGTTCCAAACTGCAGACATCTCGGAAGCAAGCCTTTGCTTCTTCAATAGGGTCTTTTTCTCAGTATTAACAATCAATTCCCATTTCAAAAGCTTGTGTGGTGTTTACAACTTTTGTGTTAACGCTTCATCTTATCTCAAAAGCCTGTGTTCTGTTTGCAGCCTGTGTCGTTGAGGCTTTCCAGACTTTTAAACCCAGTATGTCATGTATTAATAATATCAGAAATCTGTTCATAGGATGGTGTATCTCTTGGGATATAACTATTTCTTTTACACGCTGAATGTGCAGTTGGTGTGCGATCACGCTCAGCACATCGTGACGGTGAATGTTCGATAGCCTGGCAGCAGTCATGATGCTTTTATTCTGCGTCAGTCCGCTGTTCCCTTAGTCTTTGAGCCACCACGACAAACCAGAGGGTGGCTACTGCACGACTGACCACTGACTCATGACTCCACTCTGCAACCCAACCACACGTGGGCAGCATGCATACAATGAGAGCCATGCTGCTACACGAAACATCATAGAGCAGACTATGGCATGCTGAAGCTTCTGCTACCTTGACTGCTCTGGAGGTCCCCTGCAGTACTCACCCAAGCGCGTCTCAAGATTCGCTGTGGTCTGCTGCATGCTCCACAACCTTGCCATCATGAGGGCACAGCCCTTACCACCAGGCATATGGCGACCAGCTGAGGAGGAGGTGGAAGAGGAGAAGGAGGAGGAAGAGGAGGAGAAGGAGGAAGTGGAAGAGGAGGAAGCAGAAGGGAGGAGGCAACCCAGACAGCCCCTTTCTTCCCGGGCTGTCTGTGATCGACTCATCCGACTGTGGTTCCAGTGAACACAACCCCAATTCTACATTCGGCAATAGTCCCACACATTACAATCCCTCTGATACAGACCATCACAGCGTCCTCTTGGCCACAATGCTAAAATGAAAGCCACCACAAAACAAATATTCCGAATCAACTTTATACATCCAATATTACATAAAAAGAAGTAATCTAATCACCCTTGTGCATTCCCTTAGTGCCTGTCTTCTGTGTGCCTTTGCCCTTCCTAGTGCTGCTGCGAAGTGCTACCCCAGTGGCTGCAGAATGGCTGGTGTAAGGCTGCAGACTTTCAGAAGAGGAGACTGCAGATGGCCTTGCAGGATGACCTCGAGCAGCTCTTGGCCTAGCTTGGCGGCAGCAGTCTAGGCTAGCTGGCTGATATGCAACAGCAAGGGCACTGGCGGAGTGGCAGTGGTGGGAACACAAATGCTGTCATCCTGCGAGAGGGCAACAGGTTCATGCTCCACAGAGCCACTGCCACTTCCCCAGGGTGGCGCATCAGCAATCCTAGTAATCTGTAGGAGGACAGATTGGTGGACTGCTGTGACACCCCGCAAGCAACTTTCAACACTGGTAAACCCAGCCACGATGCCGGCAGTCTGAGCTTGCGTGGCAGCAAGCTGAGCCTGCATGAGAGCGGTATGAGCTTCCACTGCAGCACTCTGACGTTGGGTCGCTTCTGCCTGTGCTGCAATGGATTCTGAGACATTGGCCATCAGATCCTGCATCATGGTTGGGTCCACAAGTGCGGTAATGGAGTTGGCCATCAATTCCATGCTGGAAATCATGGGCTCCGAGTTCTGCGCAAAGCCTTGTGCAAGGTTGGTGCCGGACTCCTCCATGCTCCTTGACATTGCACTTAGGCTTTCTGGCAGGCCTGCCAATGCACCAAACATTTCAATGTGCATACCCATCAGTCTTTTTCTGAAGGCCGCCCCATTGAAGTCCTTATCTGAGTCCTCTGCAGCAAAACTCATGTGTGACCTCACCCTCCAGGGAGCTGGCACTTGTGCTATCCATTCTGCCTATCCTGGCTGCAGGCCACTCATGCCCGGTGTCCCACCACATGCAGATCCCGCGTCTAATCTATCCATTAAAGTACGCGGAGTGTCAGTATCTGAGCTTGTGACTGCGAGTGTGAAATCGAGTGATGCTGTGTGTTCATGATCATTTTCTTCCTGCTCCTCCACCAGTGCCTAGCTAGGTGGCAGTTCTTGGCTATCTGAAAGGAGAAAGGCACAAGGGTAAGGTTGTGGTGAGGGAAGAGGGTGAAAGCAAGAGGTTCATTCTTACATTATCTGCAGCTTGTAAGTCAGAAGAGAATGTGGAATGAGGGGGAAGTGGAATGTGAGAAGGAGGATTAGGTATGAGTATACCATCATCTTGGATAGCTTCAGACCTGCCAGTGGCCACGGCCTCAGCGATTGCCCTGCCAAGAATGGCCAGCGCTGTCTCCTCCAGGGGGGTGAGATTATGTCAGTGTGCCTTTGCCCCTTCGGGTAGACCCTTGTCCTGAGCCATCTTGTTCTGCCAGAGAAAGGGAAGTGTGTCAGTAGGTGCGGTGCAATGTGTTTGGGTGATGTGCCTGTCATGGTTGAATAACTGGCAGTGTGTGCAAGGAGTGAGATTTGGGTGTGAGTCTTGCAGCAGCGGTAAGTGTGTGAGGGTGAGGTGAAGCTATGAATGTGAGGTATGAGTTGTGTTTCATAGAGATTGTTGGTAGGTGACTGATGGTGGTGTGTTGCATTGAGCAGTGTGTGAGGCTAGTGGTGCAGATGGTGGGATAGGGCATTTGAAGATGAATTCACTCACCTTGACCACTCGAGTGATGTCATTAATCTTCTTCCTGCACTGAAGCCAGCTTCTCGGCACTACACTGCTGGCATTGATAGCTATGGATATATGCTCCCATTGGCGATTCGAGTTTGCCTAGAGGGCCTCCTGGCCCGCTGTGGAAATAGGACCTCTCTCCTCCTTTCCACCTCCTGCACCAAGGCTTCCAGTGCTGTATCAGAGAACTTCGGTGCATGCTCTCTCCTCTGTTGTGAAATTTGCACTGTCTCCCCCAGCCAGTTGCATGAGCTGCTGCAGGCAGAATGCACCTCCCCTTTAAGTGGTGCAGACTGCCTTTAAGAAGTGGAGGATAACTTCCATAAATGCTAGTTTTGCCCGAACGTGGGGCCCCCCGCTGAGCATTCAATCATTCAGCAGCGCATTAGCGCTGGGCTGAACGCTACAATCATTATAATTAGCAGACAGCACAAAGGTCGTGTGCTGCCTGCATTCCTTTAACGGGCATGGGGTGATTGCGCATCCTGATCCCTGCGCCCATTTTCAGGTGTAATCCAACTTTTAGCCCAGTGCATGTCACATTAACTGAGAATCACTCTGAGCAACAGTTTTGCCTTTTTACTGGGGATCAGACTGACTATTAACTAAATCTTTGCTTATAACCCTATTAATTCAGTGGTCTGCGAAAACTACTCACTATTCTCGGATCATCTTGGAATGCAAAGATAACCACTGACTTCTCTTCTGTACTACAAACCGTCTTCTTAAACCTCTCTCCCCTGCCTCCTCCACTCTCACCTCCAACAACAAGTGCGAGGAGCTCATGGACTTCTTTATAACAAAGATTGAGACCATCCAATCATCTGCCTCTGCAGCTTCCCTCCCTTCTCCATGCCCATTGGGCCAAAGTCCTCCTAAGGTTTCCCCCTGCCCTAGCGCTGAACTCGCATCTTTCTCTAGTTTCTCTCCTATCTCCCATCATACCCTCTCTGAGCTCATCTTGTCCATGAGACCCATCTCCTGCTATTCCCACCAAACTGCTGAACACCCAATTTCCCTGCCTGGCTCCCATGTTAGCTGATATTGTTAATGGTTCCCTCTCCTCAGGTCCTGTCACCCGCCCCTTCAAATCTTCCATCATCACCCCTCTCCTCAAAACACCCACATTTGACCCGTCTGTCCTTGCAAACTACTGTCCCATTTTCAACCTCCCTTTCTTTTCCAAAGTCATTGAGCATATTATCACCTCCCAAATCTGTGCCCAGCTTTCCTGCAACTCCATGTTTGAATTCCTCCAATCAGGTTTCCGTCCTTGCCACAATACTGAAACGGCCCATATCAAAATCACAAATGACATTCTATGTGACTGTGACCATGGTAAACTATCTCTACTCATCCTTCTCGACCTGTCTGCTGCCTTTGACACATTTGACCACTTCATCCTCCTCCAATGCCTCTCCTCCGTCGTCCAGCTGGGTGGGACTGTCCTTATCTGGTTCCATTCTTATCTATCTAATTGTAGCCAGAGAATCACCTACAATGGCTTCTCTTCCCGCTCCTGCATCGTTACCTCTGGTGTCCCCCAAGGATCTATCCTTGGCCCCCTCCTATTGCTCATCTACATGCTGCCCCGCAGCAACATCATCTGAAAACACAGCGTCAGGTTCCACATGTAAGCTGACGACACCCAGCTCTACCTCACTACCACCTCTCTCAACCCCTCCACGGTTTCTGATTTATCACACTGCTTGTCCGACATCCATTACTGGATGAGCAGAAATTTCCTCCAACTAATTATTGGGAAGACTGATGCCATTGTCTTCAGTCCCTGCCACAAACTCTGTTCCTCTCCCTGGAAACTGTCTGAGACTGAACCAAGCCATTTGCAACCTTGGTGTGGTATTTGAGCTTTTGACCACATAGCTGCTTCATCACCAAGACCGCCTAATTCCACCTCCGTAACATCGCCTGACTCTGCCCCTGCCTCAGCTCATCTGCTGCTGAAGCCTCATCCATGCCTTTGTTACCTCTAGACTTGACTATTCCAAAGTTCTCCTGGCCGACCTCCCATCTTCCACCCTAACATGAATCAGTCATTCATGAAAGAAAGACTTATGAAATAATACTGAGCGGCCTACGGGTGGCGCTGTCCAGGGAGAGTATAAATACTCGGGCACGGGCCCAGCTTACGCAGGACATTCTTAACAGGAACTAGTGAAGGACACAACTAGACCTCCATGTTGTAAAGCAGTTGATTAAAGCTTTGTTTAACCCTTAGACCAAGTGCCTAGAAGTTTTCTTACGTCACACCCTACATAAACTTGTGCTCAGCCAAAATTCTGCTGCGCCTATCCTAACTCGCACCAAGTCCCGTTCACCCATCACCCCTGTGCTTGCTGACCTACATGGGCGCCCAGTCCAGCAGCGCCTCAATTAAAAAATTTCTCATCCTTGTTGTCAAATCACTCCATGGCCTCGCTGTAGTGTATGTACCCGTCTACCTTTAAGAGAACTATTGTATGTAACCGTTCGCCTTTAAGAGAACTATTTTAGGTGTGGCACTACTTTGTTTGGCTTCTGTATACTGTAATACCGACGGTGACCACACCAGTATATAAGTGTTGTGTCAGGATTTATTGGGCAGATTCGCCCTGACCTTCGAATAGTAAAGTCCTGTTTTAAGTTACTCTGGTAGTCTGTGTATTAATTAACTAAACAACCCACAGACTTTACAGTGGCGACGAGTCCGATCGTACCCTGCGGCAACAATACTTCCGAAGCAGTTAACGAGCGTCGAGAAGAGGCAACCGCCCTCGTCGTTCTGCTGGGAGAAAACTCAAGGCTGCAGAACTAGAAAGGAGGAAGAATTTAGAGACAAAGACTTCCATCAGCAACAGGCACTGACTGTCCCTTCTGCCACGGTGAGGAGTGAGCCGATCAGCACGAGAAGCAAGGCGGCCACGGTGACTGTGAGTAAGGGAAAGTAAAAAGAATAACCGGAGGATAAGGGCGGTGCACTCGACCACGGTCGACCGGGAACATAGGCGCGGGAAGAGATAAACTCAGCCGCAGCCGGGGAGGGAAGCACCGGACTGCGAGAGGGCTGGGAGGCGCGATTGGGAGCCGAGCGAGCGGGAGAGGCAGAGCCGACCAAGGGAGACTGAGCGAGAGCCAGTCCAGCGGCTGAAACTGTTCTCCGTCAACGGGGTGTACCCAGCGCCGGTAGAGCCGAGCGAGCGGGAGAGAGACAGAGCCCGAGCAAGGGAGACTGAGCGAGAGTCAGTCCAGTGGCTGAAACTGTTCTCCGTCAACGGGGTGTACCCAGCGCCGGTTGCCCTGCCGAGAAAAGGGAAAGCACTGAAGCCGACGCGTAGGCTGTGAACCTGAAAGCCAGCGGCCGTCGCCCGTGGGGAAAGTGTACCCCTCCTACCAGGGAAGAAACGCGGGAAGCCGCCATTAGGCGGGGAAGAAGACAGAAGCGGGAAACCGCCATTGAAGTGGGCGGGGAGAGAAGATAAGCGCAGGAAACCGCCATTTTCGCGGGAACCGCCATCTTAAAAAAAAAAGAAAAATTTTTTTTTAAAGAAATAATTCGTGGTGTTTATCAGGAAGAGAGGAAGATGCCTAAGCGTGGTAACATCAATGATTTTAATTCCGAGGTAGAAGACTGGGCCACGTATGTGGAACGCATTGAGATCTATTGTGAGGCCAATAAAATAGAAGAAGATGACAAAGCTATAACCTTGCTAAACTCGATGGGCGCGAAGACATACGGGCTCTTGAAGCATCTACTATCACCAGCTAAACTGGCGGATCAGACTTTCGATGATATTGTGGCTGTTCTGAAGGATCACTTGAACCCCACACCGTTGATGTTGGCGGAACGATTCAAATTCTATGCGAGAACGCAACGGAAAGACGAAAGCAACGCAGAATACTTGGTCTAACTGCGTAGACTAGCGAATTACTGCCAGTTTGGAGGGAATCTGACAGAGGCATTGCGAGACAAGTTCGTGTGTGGATTGGCAAAGGAAGGAACGCAAAAGCGACTACTCGAAGAGAACGACCTTACACTTGACCGGGCTGTCCTTATTGCAGCATCGCACGAAGCCGCAGCGAAGGGAACTGCGGAAATGCAGCTAAAGACAGCGGCACTCAGTGTGGATCAAATTACCTCGACAACAACAAAATGTTATCGTTGTGGGAAGACAACACACGACCAGAACCAATGCTGGTTTAAGAACCAGGAATGTAGGAAATGTGGCAAACTGGGTCACATAGCTAAGGTATGCCGGTCAGGGAAGAAGACCAACAACCAAAGGACCAACAACCAAAGGAAGCCATCACAGGAAAAGTGCAACAAGGTACACAAGGTGGCCGAGAAGAGTTCAGACGAACAGAATTCGGACTCAGACCCAAACGGCCAGGAGCTGGGTAGTCTGAGAATTCACAATGTGAGTAAGGAAGCTGACCTACAAACTATCTGGGTCATGCTAAAAATAGCTGGAGTCCAAGTGAAAATGGAGTTGGACACTGGATCAGCTCTATCAGTCATAAATCGAAGGGATTACCACCAGCTATTCTCACATATACCCTTAAGAGATACCAAGTTCGTATTGCAGACATACACGGGGCATAAAGTATACCCCATGGGAAAGATAAGAGTCAAGGTGAGAGATAGGGGTAAAGAACACCCAAGAATGAACTTATACGTACTACCTGAGGGAGGACCACCACTTCTAGGACGGGAGTGGATCAAGAAAATAGACATGGAATGGCACTATCTAAAAGCCATAACGAGTGAGGACTCGGTGCAGACAATCAGCTCAGATTCTGAATCGGATGACGATAAGACCAACCCAAATGTGAAAGACAAGGCTAAAATGGACTTGCCGACTAAGGTTGGAAAAACGAAGGCATGCAGAAAGGCTTATGCTCCAGAGAAGAACAAAGTTTCAGAACAGATCTCCACCGAACAACGACAACATAGTTTGACAGAGAATTCTGAGCCTGTTCAGTTTAAGGACATATCCATGACGGAAGAACACCGAGCTCGGACTCAACTTTATTTCAAATTACGACAACAATTAGAACAATTGAGCTACCGTCTCGTACAAGAGATGAAAACAATGAAAAAGTTCTATGACACCGAATGGGAGAATCTGGAAAGACAACAGAAGCAGCTAGCTCAAGCAGAGAGCGACCATAGAGCCATCGTGACCAATCACCGATCACATCTCCCTTATGATGTTCAGGAGTTAGAATATTTGCAGAAAGAAGCAAATGAAGGGGAATCTTCAGGAAGCCAGGATTTTATTCCAGTTCTTCTCTACGACTCCTTACAAGCAGAGTTTGAGAAGTTGAAGGAACAGTATGAACAGGCCCAGGCTACAATCCTGGAGGGGGTTAACTCGGCAACCTCCGAAAAGCTAGTTTCAGTGGAAGCTTATGAGCAACTAAAGGTTGAACATGAGCAAGAAGTCCAAAGGCTGCAGGAAATTAGTGATGAGCTCAAGGCCAAGACAGACTCATCGGTAGAAGTTCCATCCATAGATGAGAAATTAGAGGTGAAAGACATGGCAGAACATGAAAGTCAAGATGTCCAAGAACTCATAAAAATATTGAAGGAAACCCAAGACAAATATGAGGCGGCAATGACCGAGGTTCAACAACTTGAAGAACAGATTCAACTGGGAATTCTTTCAGTGAAAGAAAAGGCAACTGTAAGAAACACAGAGACTGTAAGAATGGCCCCTGAACATGAGCTAGAGAGCATCAAGGCGCAACTTCTCCGAGCGCTTAAAGCCAAAGTACAAGAGGAAAAAAAGGTGAAAGCATTGGAGGAAAAGGTGGATGAAATGGAGAAGACTCTGATCCACAGGGTCCCCGTGGAAGAGTTAACGGTCAGCCAACTCCTTCATATGCTGAGAGACAAGACTCTGCAATGGGAACCATTTGAACATGAGCTTCAATCTTCAAAGGAAAGGGGTTCGGAGCTCTCAAAAGTTTGGGGAATAGTTGAGGTTGCAACACAGATTTTACGGGGCTGCCGAAAGTACGCTGAATCACGTCAATGTGAACTACAGAATGTTGAAACAGCTGCTCCAGTAGAAGGATTGAATAGCCCGATCAATCAATCCCCGATGGAAGGGGAAGTATTGGAATCACAAATGAGGTCATTAGTGAAGGATTGGCAGGAAACCCAGGAAGAGCGGGATGAATATGAACGCATGAAGAAGTCTCTTCAGGAAAGATGTCTCGGGAGGTCATTGGTGAAGGATTGGCAGGAAACCCAGGAAGAGCGGGATGAATATGAACGCATGAAGAAGTCTCTTCAGGAAAGATGTCTAGGGAGGGAACAACAGTCGGCTAACGTCCAGTTGGGTAAGGAAGAAGTAGCAGGCCCTCTCGCTAGACTAGCTCAGGACGACACCGAATATTACCATGACCTGTTGAGTGACACGGAATATTACGATGACTTGGTCTGCCCAGCTTGTGATGAAAACTCCCAAAGTGCAGAAATCAGGATGAAGCACTTAAAGTCTAAGGAACATAGGGAGATGGTAGCGCTACAGCTGGCAGCGGATAAGGGAGCCCCGAGAGTCTCCAAGAAGCAGAAAAGAAAAAGACGAAGCAGAAGACGATAACCATCTAAATCATTATCACTTCTATCAGATCATGCACGTGGGCCCTACGAAGGGGGCCAAATCAGTTGGAAAGTAGGAAAAATTACCAAGGCAGTCCAGCTGTTTGTAAAAGTCAGCACTGCTGGTTCAGCAGGACGGAAGTTCAAGCTGTTAAGCCAAGGGAAAGACTATTGGATGAGTCACGCTAGAAATGTGAACCGGCTACACCACAGAGATGTTGTTCGGACTGAGTCAAGACCAGAGACTGAATCTGTGAACTGTTCCCGCAGAGACTGAATCTGTGAACTGTTTCCCGCAGAGACTATATCTGTGAATTGTTTTACATGAAGTTGATTATATGTTATGTTTAATGGGGAATAAGTATGTTGTAAGCTAAAAAGGGAGGATTGTAGTGTATGTACCCGTCTACCTTTAAGAGAACTATTGTATGTAACCGTTCACCTTTAAGAGAACTATTTTAGGTGTGGCACTACTTTGTTTGGCTTCTGTATACTGTAATACCGACGGTGACCACACCAGTATATAAGTGTTGTGTCAGGATTTATTGGGCAGATTCGCCCTGACCTTCGAATAGTAAAGTCCTGTTTTAAGTTACTCTGGTAGTCTGTGTATTAATTAACTAAACAACCCACAGACTTTACACTCGCCCCTCCCTATTCCTGTAACCTCCTCCAGCCCTACAAGCCTTTGAGATCTCTGCACTCCTCCAATTCTGGCCTCTTGCACAATCCCGATTTTAATCGCTCCAGCATTGATGGCTGTAAATTCAGCTGCTTATGTCCAAAATGCTGGAATTCCCTCCCTAAACCTCTCTGCCTCGCTACCACTCTTTCCTCTTTTAAGACACTCCTTAAAACCTACCTCTTTGTCCAAGCTTTTGGTCATCTGTCATAATATCTCCTTATGTGTGGCTTGGTGTCAAATTTTTGTTTACTAATGCTTCTGTGAAGCACCTTGGGACATTTTACTAGATTAAAGGTGCTATATAAATGCAAGTTGTTGTTGTTTTCTGCAATATTACTTCCAATAATTAACATGCAATTTTTCAATCCTCCCTTTGAAAAGCTTTTCCCCCTCAAACCATGCTCCGGGTTGACTATAACATGCGCACACAGTCAAGTGTCAGTTGTTCATTCAGCTCTACTGGCCCAAAATGGTTTGCCCTGTCCAATTTTTCTCAGCACAAAAACAGTCCTCCAGCATATTGTTAGAAATGTGAATGCCTAAGAAGAGCTTGTCTCTTGTTGGTTTTGTACACGAATAGCATAAGTGTGAATCATTAGCAAGTAATTTTTAGTTTTCAACCTTATTTTGTTTTTTGCTTCTTTAAATCATGGAAGGGATGTCTGGAATGTCTGTTCAAAACAAGAACAATTATCTACATCTGAACTTGTTGACCTATTGGTTTCGCAGCTCTCCACAGTGGCTGGTGTTATATATGTGCATATAAGCGGAAGTACAGGTGATCCCTCAGCTTAAAAAGCAGATAGCTCTGTTCTAAAAATGTATGGAAGTGATTTTCCTGGCCCCGTCCTCTTCCTTGGTGCTGTATAGAACAGTGTACCCAAAGTGTGCAGCTCCTGACCAGGCCCAGGAGCATTTTAAAATATGGCCTGGACGCACCCCAAGCACAGGCCTGGCCCAGCACCAATGGAAGGGGCAGGTTATGTGGCATATTGGGCCTCCGAGATTGATGCCGCTAAGCATCCTGGGAAGGTGGGGGGGCGCCGTTAGAGAAAATTAAAATGTCACTTTACCTTGCTGTCCTCCAGGCTGGAGTTTGTACTTGTGCGTGCGCACGTGCATGGAAATTGGTTGAGAATAAGAGCGTGTTTGGCTAGGTGCCCTTTATGGTTGAATAGTTTGCCAATATTCAGTGTCCAGGCTCACACTTCAAGAGTGGTCACTTGGGTGAGATTGCAGAGGGCTGACGGTGTTGTGGAACCATCTCTCAGCAAAAGCCAGGAGTGGCGGCGGGGTGGGGAGTGGGGGGTGGCGGTGGGGATGGGGGGGGCGGTGGTGGAGGAATGGGCTTGGAGAAAAAAAGAGCGTTCTCTATTTTTATCTTTCTGGAATAGTCAGCACCATTAATTTGAATGAACACAAGATTTGCTAATTCTTCCGAAGACTGATCAGTCTTAGGTAACGCTCGAGTGGTTTGGTGCCTCTAATATCTAAAAATATTTAGCACAGAAAGCTGGTATCTGATCTGTAGATTGCAGGAGCACTGATAACTGCGGGATGAAGTGGTCTCAATGAAGTATAGTATATAAAAGAAAATTTAACACAAAAGATATGGGAAAATAGTTGATAAATGTCAGAGGATGCATTAATAACATTTCTTGTACCTGCTTCTTCAGATAAATATCAGTAGCACAAAGATGTGCAAATGGCAGAAATGTTTGTTGTGGTGATGCATCAAATAAAGTAGTTTTCCCAATCTTGAACAAACATCCAGAGCACGATCTAGGAATAAGATGATATCATGGACAAGCAGACTAATATGAGAGAGAATATCAGCAAAATCTGCTACAATTTCAGAAACAGTGATTAAAAGTAGCAATCCAGCGGCTGATCAGGCCTGTCAGAGATTTCTTTTAAAGCACCAAGGTGACTATCGAAGTTAAACATTTTCTGGAGCACTCTCGACTCAGGCCCTGAAGGCACACGGAGTGGCACATCCCGGAGTAAGTGGTGAGATGCGCCCACTCCTGAAATCCGCCTCTGACTCTGCCAAAGGTCACGGAGTCAGCAGGAGATTCCAGTGCTTCGGCCGGCTGGAGGTGCATCTGGGGCACACCCACCTTCCCATTGAAAGTATGATGTCAGTGCCACGGGCTGGAGGAAGAGGCTGTCAGGTTCCCCCTCCTCTGGAGGAGGAGAATCGTTTTGCTGCCCCCAATGCCCCGGTACAAAGTAGGCCACTTGAAAATAATTTTAAAAATAAATTAATCCTTGGGGCGTCAAGCCACAATCCTGGCCTGGGCCCCCAAGTGGGACTGACTACTCCCAATTGGTTGGCTGGTGTACCTAATCTCACCATACACCAGGTATCTAACTAGGGCCAGTTGTGGGAAATCTGGGTCCCAATTTTAACGTAGCCTGCCCATGGGAACAGGATGGGTGAGTTGTTAGAATTGAGAAAATAACTGTCAGAAAGTGTCCAGCTGCTATTTTTACTCTGCAGCATAAACAGACCCACCAGAAAAAGATGGGTGTCATAGTCATAGAGTTATACAGCACAAAAAGAGGCCCTTTGGCCCATCGTGTCTGCGTTGGCCATCAAGCCCTGTCTATTCTAATCCCATTTTCCAACACTTGGTCCGTAGCCTTGTATGCTATGGCGTTTCAAGTGCTCATCTAAATGCTTCTTGAATGTTGTGAGGGTCCCTGCCTCTACCACCCTTTCAGGCAGTGAGTTCCAGATTCCAACCACCCTCTGGGTGAAAAAGTTTTTCCTCAAATCCCCTCTAAACCTCCTGCCCCTTATCTTGAAACTATGCCCCCTGGTTATTGACCCCTCTACTAAGGGGAAAAGTTCCTTTCTATCTACTCTATCTATGCCCCTCATAATTTGGTACACCTCAATCAGGTCCCCCCTCAGCCTTCTCTGCTCTAAGGAAAACAACCCCAGCCTGTCCAGTCTCTCTTCATAGCTGAAGCGCTCCAGCCCAGGTAACATCCCGGTGAATCTCCTCTGCACCCTCTCCAATGCAATTATATCCTTCCTATAGTGTGGCGACCAGAACTGCACACAGTATTCCAGCTGTGGCCTAACTAGCGTTTTGTACAGCTCCATCATAACCTCCCTGCTCTTATATTCTATGCCTCGGCTAATGAAGGCAAGTATCCCATATGCCTTTTTAACCACCTTATCTAGCTGCCCTGTGTAGGGGGGCATCCTTTACCTGGTTTATGGTAATTTACCTTCCTTTACCTGGTTTACGGTAATTTACCTGGTCAGGCAGCCCTTTTGCCACTGCACTTTGACCAGCTCCAATCAGCGGTTTCGAATCGCTAAACCCCTCCTTCCAGTTCTGACTGGAGGAACTTATAATTAATGATATATTAAAACGGACAAATGGTCTGGATGCAAGAAAGTCAAACTTTATTAAAACTAAGAAACTACACCACATGATCTTGTAATCACGGTAAAATTGCTTAAATAGGGGAGAAAAAAAATGGACACAACGAGGGAAATCGACTAAAATACAATTCTAACGAAATCCCCACTTTACTCCCCACCCCTATGCATAACCTAAGTTGTCTTGTGGAAGGTCAGAAAAATATATGCTCACCACTATAATGCCAGCTCCGTGTACCACGAGATCTTCATTGTCCTGAAGTAAAGAAACTCCCCAGTGTTTTAAAAGTAAACTGCTGGTGTTCTTACTTCTTCAGACAGACTCCCACGCTGTAGAGGGCACACGGAGGCAAGCCAGAGAGAGAGAGATGCCTCTGCAAAGCTATCTCTTATACCCCAATTTTGGGGCCCAAATGTTCCCGCCCAGATCCGGAAGTTTCTGGGCTAAAACAAAAGGGATCAAACTGTCACCATTGTCCAGTAATGGGTGATTCAAACACATTCAATTTTAAACTGTTCCTCTTCTCAGTTTAAGTGTCTCTTCTGTGATAGCTGCAGTTTTGAATGTGTCTTCATTCATCCTGATGGGTTTGAATGGAGTTGTATTACTATGTAAACAGAAACCCATTGTCTGTGGTCAACTGAGACTGCAGTCTCAAGTGGTTACTCCTTGTGCAAACATCCTTGTAGCAGTTTCTGTAATCAAATCGATTGTCTCTGCAGGGAGGGGCTTCCCGAACTGCCTTTGATTGGCAGATTCAAACGGGCTACTCCCCAGTGTAAACAAACAGCTTGTAGGTTACCTGACCTGCCCAATACCACAGGGTGATTGACAGCTCAGGCTCCATTCAAATGCTAATGGCCTGTCTGTCCTTTTTTCTGCTGAAAATTCTGTTTCCATGAAGTTCAAAACTCAAGAGTACATCCTTTTCTTTAATAAAAATGTACTATCTTAAAGTGTGCGATTTTTACAAAGTCCTTTGATTCCAGTGTCCAAGTGCTGCTTAGCTCACGGGCTCCTTAACGCAGCCTTTGGCGGTTCTGGGCATGTTTTAAAACATTGTCCAACCCAGAGACAATTTAAATCACACAAAGTCTTCGTCCACAATGTGGATTAATATTTCCAGATCTTCGGGGTTGAGGGGATTTTGCGAACCCCTACATTCCCCCCTTGGATACTCCCAACTTGCTTGTCGTATCCTCTTGAAGAAGTGAGCAAAATTTTCTGACCCCCGACAAACAACCATCCCCTGTATTTACCTATAGCTACCTATCACTGATTACCCGACCCGTCTATTCCCCTTAAATCCGAGAATAACCGTGGCACGGTAGGCATCTACAGATACATTAACTACAAAATGTTACAATAGGGGTCTCATACCCCTGCACCACTTGTTACATTATAACATATTACAAAATGTTGCAATCTTGGTTATACAATGTAATCAAAATGATTCCAAGCACAGAGAGAGTCCTACGCCTCTGCACCACTTGGAACTGTAAAACAAAATACAAAAATCTCCATTAAACATTTGAAACAAAATGCTGAAATAAACCCCGACCATCACGTGCCAATGATGGGTCGCGAAATTCGAGTGGGTATTGCTCCTCCCACCCGGGCAGTAAATGTTCCTTCCACCCCCCCCTTTAATAGTCTTAAACTTTTAAAACATACAGAATGGATTTTACAGAACAGTCTGCTCCACCAGCCCCGAGCCATTCCCTTGTCCCTTTGTGGAGGCGGGGTACCCCTCATGTATCACAGACCGAGACCGGAGAGTATGGGATCGCGACTCCCAGTCCCTCCCCCTCCCATTTGCCCTCGACTGGCTGGAGAAAATGATGGGTGCCTGTGTGGCGGCTCTCACTGGCCCCACACTCAAACTTGGATCCCAGATCCGGCCACCCACTCATCCTTCCCAGCCACACTTACACTCCAACTTTGCCAGTGGGCCCCGGGTGAGTTCCTCCCTTCCCTGAACGCACCCACGCGACTCTTGGGTCTCCCCCTCCCCTTTACAATCTTTCCCGTGCCATCACCACCCACTCCCGGGGAACGCGTCCCTATCTGACAAGGCGCCCGCACTTCCCCACCATGACTCCTCAATAGCGAGGTCTCCCGCAAGTGAAATTCGGTCAGGATTGTGCTGGGTTACCCCACCCAGCTGGGGCCATCTCTTCCACGTAGGATGAGTAGGCAGGTTCCTCCGGACTCTGTCCGGTTTCTCCCGAAGGTCGCTGCGGGGTCTCCTCCTGGATTTGTCCAGTGGCGAGGTGATCCCCAACATTCTGTATCCATATCTTCATTCGATGCCCAGCTCGGGCTGGGCAAACAGGGCTGCTCCTTTGTCCACTCTCCTGCAAAAGAACTTAAAAGGACATGCAGCCAGGTCTCTGACTGACCTGCTGCCTTAGGTGGAGACATGGTCGGGTCCCTCGACCTCGGACCAAAATACAAGCATTTGGCACACTTATAAACTTAAACTTTAAACTTAAACTTAAAATTACTAATTACATTCTAAACTTAAAATTTAAACACCTTAAAAGCAAGCTATAAACATTGGTAACTTAACACCAAGCTATAATACAAATGCCGCCCGTCTCCGGACGGCCAGGCTAATCTCTGGTGTCACTGTCGCAGATTAAAGCTGCCTGCAGCGAAGCTGGACTGATTCCAGCTTCTCGTTTTTTCGCAGCTTATGACTGCTGATTGGGGACCTCTGCCCTTTGGCTTCTCCCTGGTTCGGGAGACCATCCTGCTCCACTGTAAAGTGGGTGACCATGCTTTCTTGGGCTGGGGCACCCGAAGAAACCTTCTGAGGGGCGCCTCTGTGGGGGAACCTTTGGCTGACGGACCCTGAGCCTGAGTCACAGCCCTAGCTGGCTGGGAACCTTCTCCCCCTGATGCAAACAGCCCGCACTGTTTCATATACCTGGCAGCCTGCCGGTACTCTGGGTTTGTCTCCTTTTCCCTACCCACTCCTGTACTGGGGGCAGGTATCCCCTCACCACCCGCTGCTGGTGGCTGAAAATCTTTCTCTCCAGGTTCAAAACCTGGCACCAGCCTCTTCCATATGTCCCCCGCAAGAGGAATTGCAATCCCTTCCTCCCCAGAGTCCCACACCATAGGGGGAACCACTCTAGAAGCGGGCTGGGAAGCTTGACCCTTTAAACAGGCAACTGCGCCTGCGCGAATCTCCTCCCCGGAGTCCCCCGGCAGAGGCTGTGAAACCTCTGTATTCAAACAGGCGACTGTGCCTGCACGGGAAAACTGAAGAGGAGCCGCTGGGGTCACAGGCTGGGGAATTGCGCCTGCACGAACCCAGTGTTGGAAAATCTCTCCCCTCAGGCACGCGACTGCGCCTGCGCAGGGAAACTGAAGAGGTTCTGTGAATGAACTCACAGCAGCCTGCAGATTTCTACTCTCAGGCTGCTGTTTCTCTGTTTCTGAACTAGATAATTGGTTCAAATTTAAACTTTGGTCAAAACTTATGTCCCACTGGGGCGGGAAAGTGTCCCAATTGGTGGGCTGGACAACTTTTCCCTTGGAACAAGCCACAGTGCCTGTCTTTACAGCCTGTGAACTTGAACTTGTCTGGTCAGATTTATACAATTTACATTGGTTGGCGTGGAACCACTTTGTGCACTGGGGTAGTTTTACTGCATAGACCATGGGGCTGGCCCTATCAACTATACTATAGGGTCCCATGTAGAGTGGCTCTAAACTTCCCACCCGGGCATAGTTTCTTACCATCACTAGGTCTCCTATCTCCCACTGGTGGCTCTTGCTAGGCTCGAGCAGCAGCCGGTTATTCCGATGCTGCTTCCCCATGCTGTCTGCTGCCTGCCCATAAATTCATTTGAGGTGTTCTAGGAGGGTTCGGGTGAATTTATCCTGGTTTATGGGTCCCAAAAAGTGCCTGCCCATGTACCCTCCTTGGCCAGCATATCGGCTTGCTGGTTGCCCTGGCTGCGGGGTTCCGTGGAGGAATGGGCTTTCACCTTATGGATGAAAACTGCACCTTTCTCCCCCACGGCTGCCAGGATTTTCTCCAGCAGGGGCTTTACTGTCAAGGGCTTCCCGTTGGTGGAGGTATACCCACGATGGGAGCAGATGGCCAGGTACTCCGTACATGAGTTGCAAGTGAACATACTGTCAGAGCAAATCGTATACGGGGTAGGGAAGATGTCGGGGTGTGTAACCATGTACATCACCGCGGACAGTTCAGCCTGCTGGGCACGCATGGTGTTAGGGAGCTTGATTGCCAAGGCAATGTCTGCCGTTGGGTCAAAGATCCCGCAACCCGTGAGTCATACTCCAGCGGATACCATGCTGGAACCATCTACATAGATCTCGCGGCCCGTGGGATGTATCCCGGCCCGTAAACCTATGTTCACTTCCCAACCCCATCTATGGAACATCGATGGGCTGTTCCAGGGTACACCATATTGGCCGCAAGTTTTGGCTCGCAAAGGCCCTTTACCTTCAGATCCATCTGTGAGAAGAGAAGGGTCCAGCACGCAATGCGGATGCTGCTGACTGTCCCATCTTTAATCCTCCCATCCAAAAGCATCTGAGTGGGTGTGTGGTGTGTGAGGAGGGTGATGGGAGAGGTGCCTGTGAAAATTGAAGTTCTTTTCACAGCCCAATGTGTGGCCAAAAGGTGCCGTTCACAGTTGGAGTAGCTGCTCTCCACATCCGTGAGGACTCTGGAGGAGTAGACCACGGGCCTTAGCCTGCCGTGCCGCTCCTGGAGCAGCACAGCACTGAGACTATCCCTGCTGGCCGCTACCTCCAAGAAGAACTCCTTTTTCCCATCTATCGCTCCTAGGGCTGGTGCGGTCTGCAGGTCTCCCTTTAACTTAACAAATGCCGCCTGGCATCCCTCATCCCAGGACCACTCCACTCCCTTGTGTAGGAGACGGAGCAGAGGGGCCGCTGTGGCTGCATAGTCCTCTATAAAATCCCTGCGGTACCCCGTCAATCCCAGGAATGACCTCACCGCTCTTACTGAATTGGGAATCGGTAACTCCTGGACCGCTTCCCTCCTTGCCTTATCTATGGCCCTCTCTCCTGTGCGGACAGCCAGGCCCAGGAATTTAACCTCTTGCTGACCGATCTGCGCCTTCTTGGGGTTGACTTTAACCCCCTTTCTCTGCAGCAGCTCCAGCAGCTCAGCCAGCAGTGGGCCATGCTCCCCGACCGAGTCGGTAAATAAGAGCAGGTCATCCACATACTGCAGTAACTGAGTGGGCTGACTGAACTCTTTTAAACTATCCTTCATGCATTGGTGGAAGATGCTGGGGCTGTTGTGGAAACCCTGTGGCAGACAGGTCCAGGTATACTGCTGTCCCTTAAAGGTGAAGGCAAACTTATATTGGTCCTCCCGTTTTAAAGGGATGGACCAGAACCCATTCGAAATGTCCAGCACCATGAATGTGTTCGCGGATGCTGGAATAATGCTAATAAGATTAGCCACTGCTTCTACTGTGGGGGCACACGTGGGGATATTGCTGTTAAGCACCCGATAATCCACCGTGGCTCTCCATGAATTGTCCTGTTTCCTAACCGGCCAAAGTGGAGAATTAACATGTGTGGCTATGGGCCTCAACACTCCCTGTTTAACTAAGGAGGTGATGGCTGCCTCCATGTCAGGTTCTGCCTCCTTGGGGAAATTGTATTGCTTCTGTGGTTGGGCCATGGGGTCCCCATCTATTTTAACCTCAAACCCTGTGATCCTCCCGCAGTCGTGTTTATGGGTTGCAAAGGATGTGAGGTTTGCCTGCACGACTGCCTGCAGTGCCTTCGGGACACCATTTACCATGAGACCGAGGTCGTAACCTTCTTTGGGCTTCACAGTACACAAGGTCCCTTTACCCTCCTTGCCCGGGATGACCACTACACCTTCTTCCCTGTCTGTGCTAGCCCCCCAAAGGCAATGGTTGCGGAGATCCACGAGGATCCCGTGGCCCACCAGGAAGTCGGTTCCTAGGATCCCCTTTCCTTCCTCCTCATTCCACTTTGCCAGGATGCACGTCCACTTAGTTTGGAGCGTGCCCAGATGGACTGAGAGGGGTCTGGAGTATACCCCCGCCTGCTCCTGACCGGTGAATCCCGATAGTATGTATGGAACCCCGTCAGACAGAGGTGCGGTGGTGGGATTATCCATATGGATCACAGTGCATGATGCCCCCGTATCCAATAGATAAGTCCCTGTAACCTTCTCTACCTCCATCTGTACGAGCAGTCTCTTCCCTTCATCGTACCAGAGATTACACAGACGGACAGGCTGCGCGGGCTCCAGTCATTGTGGGGAGGCAGAGGTGGGCAAGGGGGCTGCAGCACCACTGATGGCTGCTACCTTTCCCTGATTGGCCCTGAGGAAAGATTTTATCGACTCCATGATGGACTCGACTGTATCGGGAGGAGTTTCTGTCTCTGCCTTCTGAGTTGGGGCTGCGGGGGTCCTGGCTTTATCGTCTCTCCCAGGCTTTTTACAATCCCTGCACCAGTGGCCCTCCTCCCCGCACCTGTAACAAGTGACCTTGTTCTGGGAGGGACGGCTCCCCTCCTGGCGCCACTCTTTCTTGTATTGAGCCCCAGGTTTAACCTCGTGGACCTTACCCTTTTGCTGGGGGGTCTCACTATTCCTACCATTCCTATATGCTACCGTGAGTTGCCAGATTACAGTCTCTTCAGTTGCTAGGGGGTCTCGGTGGTCAAACCAAGTATCAGCCTTTGCTTTTATCTGGGGCAGGCATTTGGACACCAGGCAATGAAGCCATTGGGTCCGCTGCTGCGGGTTCAGGTGTGCCCTATTTTGTCCCCCTGTACATGCGCTGTTGTAGACTGGCCACAGCCTGTCTGCAAATGCCTGTGGCGTCTCCCCTTCCTTTTGCAGTGTTTTCCCTATGCGATCAAACAGACTGCCGTCGTTCGCACCCATGGCTTCCAGTATTTCCTCCTTCTGCCCTCTCTTAGCCTCATCTGAAAGGGTCTGATAGAGCATACTATCTACAGAGAAAAGCAACATTTTGGCTTTCTCTTCGTCATCACAGCCATTAACACAGGCTGCCTGTTCTATCCCTTGGAAGTGCACTGAGGGGTCTCCCTTTTCAGAGAGCAGGGGAATATGTTTCACCAGGCCTCTGAGCTGTGGGGTATCATAGGGTACCAGATAGGTATGCTGAACAGCCCCTGGGTCATTATCGTTCACGGGCGGACCGTACCTCTGTTGTCGGAGGGGGTACACTGGTCCTGGTCTCCGCCTGCCTAGCGGGACTTGCTGGCATTCTCCTACCACCCCATTGTCCACCCCTTCTTGCTGCCAGAGCTCCTCAAAACTTGGAGCTGTGGGCTGTGGTCTTGGGATCTCTAATTCCCTAGCCAGCTCTGTTCTGGGTGCTGCCTGTGGGGCAGTTTGATTTGGGTGGCTGGTACTGTCCGACGGACTTCCCTTCAGACTTACGAGACATACCATCCCTTTAGTCCTTAATAACTCCATACCCAAACTCTCTATCGTTCTGTTACATGGGGTATGATCTGCTCCACTAAACCTTTGGTCGCAGGCCAGCTTATAAGCTGCCTTTACCTCCCTAACCATCTCCTCCTGCTCTGTTGCTTCTAAGGTGAGGCGGGAATTCTCTTCCCGCAGTCTCATCTCATTACGCTTAGCTTCTGTAATTTGGCACTTTAGGGACTCTATCTTGTGCCTCGCATGGCTTTTGCCCTCGCTAGCTTCTTGGGTGATGTGTGCGTTTTCCTCCTGTAGCCTCATCTCACTGTCCCTAGCCTCTGTGACTTCTTGCACAAGGCGCTCTATCTCTGCCTGTCATTTCATGACCTCTATTGTGAGGCATGCATTTTCTTCCCGCACCCTCATCCCACTATCTCTGGCCACATTCACCTCTCTTATGAGGCGTTCTACCTCCACCTGGCATTTTCCAAACTCTGACTCCCGATTCTTGGCCTCTTTAACCTCCTCCCACACCCTCATCTCACCCTTCTTAGCCCAGCCACCTATACCATAATAGGTCTGCTTACACGCTGCCGCTAACTTCTGCAGGGCTACCCACAGACTGAAAGCAAGAAAAGCAAGAGCTGATGCTTTCTCCAGATCCAGACCACTTATCATATCAAAAACTGCCTCCAGTCCTGCTGCAGTCGCCAATTTGCAGGGGGGCATCCTTTACCTGGTTTACGGTAATTTACCTTCCTTTACCTGGTTTACGGTAATTTACCTGGTCAGGCAGCCCTTTTGCCACTGCACGTTAACCAGCTCCAATCAGCGGTTTCGAATCACTAAACCCCTCCTTCCAGTTCTGACTGGAGGAACTTATAATTAATGATATATTAAAACAGACAAATGATCTGGATGCAAGAAAGTCAAACTTTATTAAAACTAAGAAACTACACCACACGATCTTGTAATCATGGTAAAATTGCTTAAATAGGGGAGGAAAAAAATGGACACAATGAGGGAAATCGACTAAAATACAATTCTAACGAAATCCCCACTTTACTCCCCACCCCTATGCCTATCCTAAGTTGCCTTGTGGAAGGTCAGAAAAATATATGCTCACCACTATAATGCCAGCTCCGTGTCCCACGAGATCTTCACTGTCCTGAAGTAAAGATACACCCCAGTGTTTTAAAAGTAAACTGCTGGTGTTCTTACTTCTTCAGACAGACTCCCACACTGTAGAGGGCACATGGAGGCAAGCCAGAGAGAGAGAGATGCCTCTGAGAAGCTATCTCTTATACTCCAATTTTGGGGCCCAAATATTCCCGCCCAGATCTGGAAGTTTCTGGGCTAAAAAAAAGGGATCCAACTGTCACCATTGTCCAGTAATGGTGATTCAAACCCATTCAATTTTAAACTGTTCCTCTTCTCAGTTTAAGTGTCCCTTCTGTGATAGCTGCAGTTTTGAATGTGTCTTCATTCATCCTGATGGGTTTGAATGGAGTTGTATTACTATGTAAACAGAAACCCATTGTCTGTGGTCAACTGAGACTGCAGTCTCAAGTGGTTACTCCTTGTGCAAACATCCTTGTAGCAGTTTCTGTAAACAAATCGATTGTCTCTGCAGGGAGGGGCTTCCCGAACTGCCTTTGATTGGCAGATTCAAATGGGCTACTCCCCAGTGTAAACAAACAGCTTGTAGGTTACCTGACCCGCCCAATACCACAGGGTGATTGACAGCTCGGGCTCCATTCAAATGCTAATGGCCTGTCTGTCCTTGTTTCTGCTGAAAATTCTGTTTCCATGAAGTTCAAAACTCAAGAGTACATCCTTTTCTTTAATAAAATGTACTATCTTAAAGTGTGCGATTTTTACAAAGTCCTTTGATTCCAGTGTCCAAGTGCTGCTTAGCTCACGGGCTCCTTAACGCAGCCTTTTGCGGTTCTGGGCACGTTTTAAAACATTGTCCAACCCAGAGACAATTTAAATCACACAAAGTCTTCGTCCACGATGTGGATTAATATTTCCCGATCTTCGGGGCTGAGGGGATTTTGCGAACCCCTACACCTGCTGCCTTCTGGGATCTATGCACATGCACACCAAGGTCCCTCTGATCCTCTGTCCTTCCTAGGGTCCTACCATTCATTGTGTATTCCCTTGCCTTGTTAGTCCTCCCAAAATGCATCACCTCACACTTTTCAGGGTTAAATTCCATTTGCCACTGTTCTGCCCATCTAACCAACCCATCTATATCGTCCTGGAGCCTGAGGCTTCCCTCCTCGCTATTTACCACTCCACCAATTTTCGTGTCATCTGCGAATTTACTGATCATACATCCTACATTCATATCTAAATCATTAATGTACACTACAAACAGCAAAGGACCCAGCACCAATCCCTGTGATACACCACTGGATACAGGCTTCCAGTCACAAAAAGAACCTTCGACCATCACCCTCTGCCTCCTGCCACTAAGCCAATTTTGGATCCAATGTGCCAAATTGCCCTGGATCCCATGGGCTCTTACATTCTTTACCAGTCTCCCATGCAGGACTTTGTCACATGCCTTACTGAAGTCCATGTAGACTACATCAACTGTACTACCCTCATCCACACACCTAGTCGCCCCCTCGAAAAATTCAATCAAATTGGTTAGACATGATCTCCCCCTGACAAAGCCATGCTGACTATCCTTGATTAATCCTTGCCTCTCCAAGTGGAGACTAATTCTGTCCCTCAGAATTTTTTCCAATAATTTCCCTACCACTGATGTTAGGCTCATTGGCCTGTAATTCCCTGGTTTATCCCTGCTACCCTTCTTGAATAATGGTACTATGCTAGCTGTCCTCCAGTCCTCTGGCACCTCCCCTGTGGCCAGAGAGGTTCTGAAAATTTGTGTCAGAGCCCCTGCAATCTCCTCCCTTGCCTCACACAGCAGCCTGGGATACATCTCGCCTGGGCCTGGGGATTTATCCACTTTTAAGCCCGCTAAAACCGTTAGTACCTCCTCCCTCTCAATACTAATTTGTTCAAGTATATCACAATCCCCCTGTCTGATTACTATGTCTACATCGTCGTCCTCCATAGTGAACACAGATGCAAAATATTAATTTAAAACCTCACCTACATCTTCTGGCTCTACACAAAGATTGCCACTTTGGTCCCGAATGGGCCCTACTCTTTCCCTGGTTATCCTCTTGCCCTTAATATACTTATAAAACACCTTGGGATTTTCCTTTATTTTGCCTGCCAGTGTTTTTTCATGCTCCCTCTTCGCTCTCCTAATTTCTTTTTTAAGTACCCCCCTACACTTTCTATACTCCTCTAGGGCTTCCATTGTTTTTCGTCCTTTGTATCAGCCAAAAGCCTCCTTCTTTTTCCTAATCCATTCTTGTATATCCCTTGACATTGTAAGGCTCGCAAAATTACACAAGATTCCCCCAAAGTAAGAAAGAAGAGATTTGGACTGTTTGAATTAATATTGGGCCAAAGGGGCTTAAAATCAAAACCCCAGGAAGATGTGGCTAGTTTTAAAAGGCATGTTCAGGCCTGCGAAAAACTGTGACAAAGGGGAGGTGGGATGTGCCCCCGAAACACAGACAGTTTGAGTATTGGGCCATCTGGGAATGTTCTGGGCCACCACAACCTTTACATAAATACAATAAAAACTGTTCCCGCCGAAACTCACAGAGCCACCAAGTACATGAATAAAACAATACATGCCAACAGTCAACAAAAGAAAGAACATGGCCCCAGCAGGAAAAGACAATCAAACAGCAGTTTAAAACCAATCAGAAAGATTTCCAAAATGTTTTATACATTTTAAACTGGTTTCAAGGCAATCCCGAAACCAGTTACAAGCCAATTAAAAATAGATGGACCATCCCCGAAGCTCGTTAAAAATTTAAAACATATTAAAAATAACGAGCCCGCCAAAATTAACAAAGGAACCAGAGATTTGGCAGTCAGGTAAGCCAGGCCTCAAACCAGTATAATTGAGGCCTGCTTGTTCAGTCAGCATGTTCAGCAACAGTTCAACAAAGGCAAGACAGCACGGTAACATCCAGGAGAGATCAACATCATCATTGCATTTGAAAGACAGTACAGGGGAATCAGAGACTTGAAGAAAGAAGAACAAAACAAAAGGAAAAGGAAATCGTGGCAACCATAGGCCTCAAGAAACCAACAACTACCAATATTACCACCAACCAGGTAATATTGGGCCACAACGACCAACAAGAAACCAATTCAAAAATCACAAACTTGTTTCCACTCTACAGGCTAGTCTGACTTACCCCATGGAAAGATTTGACACAAAAGACCCTAAAAACGTTACCTAACCAAAGAAAATTGGGTACTTACCCGATAAATCCAACTACGTAGCTAACCGCATCAGCGGACAAACCCAGACTGAAGATCCAGCGCAGGTGCAGTCTTCTACCACATCCGGGGTACAGCAGGTCCCAACCGCCACAACTAAAGAGAACCCCGAAATCGCTAACCTCCACAATCTGTCAAGAAAGTCATTTGGTGAGCATTTCCTGGTCCTCTGGATTTCAGCCTAGTTAAGATAGTGAGGTTGGGAGGGTAAGGGATTTTTGTATATTGTAATTCTCCCTCGCATATTCTGAGTGTTCCCCACCCTTTTAGAGTATAAGATTTATTGTATTGTATATTTTCCTGTCTCAAAATAAAAATCTCAATTCTTTGGACCAACTCAGGTGTCTGTTGCAATTTCATTACAACCCCCAAATAAGTCCAAAGTCTAGAACCAAAGGAGTGGGAGCGATTCGAACTGCTCGGGGAGTCAGAGGTAAAGCTGACCACAGACACCACCCCTTACACATTCAGGGTTCCCTGGGCTTGTTGGTCCCACCCTTGACCTTTACGGGAACATGTTGGCGTTGTACTCACTCTATTTCCTTTCTGAAAGATTCCCACTGCTCTGATGTGGCTTTTCCTACAAGTAGCTGATCCCAGTCCACTTTGGCCAGATCCTGCCTTATCATATTAAAATCGGCCCTCCCCCAATTTAGAACCTTTATTTGCGGTCCATCTTTGTCCTTTTCCACGACTACCCTAAATCTCACTGAATTATGGTCACTGTCACCAAAATGCTCTCCTACTGATACTTCTACCACTTGCCTGGTTACATTCCCTAGAATTAGGTCCAGTACCGCCCCCTCTCTTGTAGGACTTTCTACATGCTGGCTCAAAAAGCTCTCCTGGATGCACTTTAAGAATTCTGCACCCTCTAAGCCTTTCACACTCTGACTATCCCAGTTAACATTAGGGAAGTTGAAATCCCCTACTATTATTACCCTATTATTTCTACACTTCCCTGAGATTTACCTACATATCTGTTCCTCTATCTCCCCCTGACTGTTTGGGGGCCTATAGTACACTCCCAGCAAAGTGCTTGCCCCCTTTTTGTTTTTAAGTTCTACCCATATGGCCTCATTAGAGGAACCTGCTAAGATATCATCCCTCCTTACAGCAGTATTTGACGCCTTGATTAATATTGCGACACTCCCTCCTCTTTTACACCCCGCTCTGTCTCGCCTGAAGATTCTATACCCCGGAATATTGAGCTGCCAGTCCTGCCCCTCCCTCAACCATGTCTCTGTGATAGCAACAATATCATACTCCCATGTGTTCATCAACACCTTCAATTCATCTGCCTTACTCGCAAGACTGCTTACATTTAAATAAATGCCATCCAGCCTTGTCATACTCCCTTGTGCCATTACATATTTGCTCTGCCTTCCAGGCTGACTTGTTTCTTCCTCTATATTTGGCTGTGCATCACCCCCTACTAAAGCTCCACTCCGTATCCCATCCCCCTGCCAAGTAAGTTTAACCCCCCCCCCACAACAGTACTAGCAAACCTCCCGTTCTGGTTCAGGTGCAACCCGTCCGACTGTACAGGTTCCACCTTTCCCAGAATCAGACCCAGTGATCCAGGAAACTAAAGCCCTCCCTCCTGCATGAACTGTTTAGCCAAGCATTCATCTGCTCTATCCTCCTATTCCTAAAGTCACTAGCACGTGGCACCGGGAATAATCCAGAGATTGCCTCATCAATAAATTCAAATAGGAGTCCGACTACGTCATTTGGACTTAATGGCTGGAATTTTCCTTACTGATTCAGGTCGGGTGTGTGCGGGCCACGTGACGGGTCACTACCGTGTTGTATTGATGAGCCCGCTCCTCAGAGTGACTTTCAGTTAATGGCCCCTATTAAGACAGACATGTGCGTTTCCTGGCCCTATTAAATGGCATGTGTCTGATGATGTCATCGATGACTCAGTTCCAGCGCGGATATTTAAAGTGGTCACATCGCATTTGAAGGTTCATCCAGGAGTGTGGAGGGAGTATACTGGATGATCTTGTTATTGCTGAGATTTGTAAACATGACTTCCCAAAGACAGAGGGCTGAACCCAGGTTTTCCAATGACTCCCTACATATTAACATAGAAGATAGGAGCAGGAGTAGGCCATTCGGCCCCTCGAGCTTGTTCCGCCATTTAATGAGATCATGGCTGATCATCCAAATTCAGTACCCTGTCCCTGCTTTCTCCCCATATCCCTTGATCCCTTTAGCCTTAAGAAATATATCTAACTCCTTCTTGAATATATTTAATGAATTGGCCTCAACTGCCTTCTGTGGTAGAGAATTCCACAGGTTCACCACTCTCTGGGTGAAGAAATTCCTCCTCATCTCTGTCCTAAATGGCTTACCCCTTATCCTTAGACTGTGACCCCTGGTTCTGGACTCCCCCGCCATCGGGAACATCCTTCCTGCATCTAGTCTGTCTAGTCCTGTTAGAATGTTATTCTTGTGGAGAGAGTCAGGGCACGCTGGGTGGTCCTCTTCCCTGTGGATGGGCAGAAGAGATCTCTCCAGGAGACAAAACCAGCCTGGCTCCAAATAGCAAAGGAAGTCAACAGCAGGGATGTGGTGAGGAGGACCTGGATGGAGTGCAGTAAGCGCTTCAATAATCTGATGAGATCAGGAAAGGTGAGTGCAAAGCTACACTCAGCTTTATCCTGCTGTGCATCTTATCACACCCCCATCACTCTGCCTTCCAAAGCCTACTCCTGCACATCCTTACTCACACCAACATACCTTGCATGTCTGCCCATCCCTCTCTCTCTATGCACATACTCACATCCCCAACTGACTAACCACCCCTCACACTCACCTTCATCCTAATGGAATCATACCAACTAACACCATAGAAAAAAGCCATTTTGCATTGGCACCACACTCTCTCAGTCACCCTCTACAGATGTAACCCACACATTCCTTACACTCACTCCATCACTCTCACACAAACTTCTCTTCTTTCCTTCCTTGCAGGAGAAGAGAGCCCACAACAACAGGGAGAGGGAGAGGGAGAGAACCGGAGGTGGCCCTCCATTCTTCAGCACTTTAACTTCAGCAGAGGAGGTGGTCCTGGAGGTCTCAAGAGCTGCAGAGCTGCTGGCGGTGGGAGACCGAGAGAGGGGGACCTCTCAGCAACTGGTGACAGAATTACATCTCATAAAGCCACATGGCATACAGCAGTCACTCATATGGTGACTGATGTCAGCAGCCAGTGAATGTTCATCATGAGCATAATGGTATTGTTACCCATTCTTAGTATAACATTTCTAAATCATCTCTTACTCTCCCACAGGTCCATCAAGAGCCCCCTCCCCCACTGTCCAGGAAGACTCCTCAGAGGAGCCTCCAGCCTCTGAGGATGCACCGCCAGCAGACCCAAGCGTACCCAGCACCAGCGCAGATATGCACACCTCGGTCCTACGTGAGATAGAGTAGTGTTGTCACCTGGTGTCTCACAAGCCACAAGTGAGCAAGAGCAGATGATGGAGACAGGAACAGCAGTGGAAACTTCTCGCCAGAGGGCGCAGGACGTTCCAAGCTCTGCTCAGCTGCATGCAGACGCTGAGCCTCGGGGCTATCGAGAAAGAGGGTGATCCTGGAGGGGCAGCAAGAATGCAGGAGGCTCTGGCAGGTTTTGCAACTCTGATGTCTGCAAATATGCAGAGAATGAAGAAGTCCATCTCCAACATGAGCACTACCGTGTCGCAGGCGATGGCGACGATGTGCTCTTCCATGGAAAGGATGGCCACCTGCATGGAGCAGCTAATGCGCCAGTCACATGAGCACATGCTAGACATGGACAACAGATGGTAGTGGCTCATAGACTTCCTCTCTAGGAGGGATCTAAACGTAGACTTGGGTCCTCATGGCCCCACTGCTGTGCAGCAAAGTGCTTTCCAACTCCTTGCTAGCAGGGACACAAAGGTGGCACAGCATGTGGCAGCCATTGTAGTGATCAATAACATGTCATTCTGTGGTGGACACTAGGTGGAGCAGTAGAGCTGTTTATAGCTGTATGTATTAAGATTACACTACACAGCTATACATACATTAAGACTACATTACCCATGAGGCTAGGCTACCCACAAGGCAACAGTCAAGATGGCAGCCTGCACACAGGAGCACACATGCAGCATCTCTACAGATACTGTACCTAGAGAACGTGTACTCAATAAAGTAACTAGCAAAAGCTAGCTGTGTTCATAATAAGAATGTCTAGTTATTAATGAACATAACATGGTACCAGGGTGGTGAAGATCTGCTGAAAATTGTGAAAAGCGACATGGAGAATTTGAAGCCACCAGAGCGTTTGAATCTCGAGGGAAATGTCGACTACAATTAGCGGATGTTTAAACAACAATTCGAACTCTACATTGCAGCCATCGGATTCGGTACGAAGCCAGACGCAAGGAAGATAGCGTTGCTGCTTACGGTTGCAGGCCCACAGGTGATAGAGGTATTTAATACATTTGTATTTAATCCAGCGGAGAACAGAGAAAAATTAGAAGATGTGCTAAAAAAATTTGATGCACATTGCTCTCCCAAAAAGAATGAGATGTATGAAAGATACATCTTCCGTTCTCGGACACAGCAACAAAATGAGACTTTTGTTAGCTTTATAACTGATCTGAAACTGAAAGCACAGACATGTAATTTCGCTGAGCTTAAAGCATCCATGATTCGTGACCAGATTGTGTTTGGTATTCATGATAAAAAAGTCAGGGAACGTCTGTTGAGAGAAACCGAACTAACATTGGAAAATGCTGTGACAATATGCAAAGCCAGCGAGCTAGCTCGAAATCACGCAAAGACTTTCAGTGAAGTCAATAATGATGCGAATGTAATGAGTGATAATGCTACTGTCAGTGCTGTGTCCTACAAGGGGAAGAAACGTGGGCAGAACAGAAATGAAAAGCAATCGGAGGATGAAATTTTTAATTGTAAACGCTGTGGTTACAAACACCAGTTAAGACAATGCCCAGTGTTTGGAAAAATGTGCACAAAGTGTAATGGAAAGAATCACTTTGCCAAACAATGCTTTTCAAAAGTAAAAACGACGAAAGGGCAACGAGTTAATGTGATTGAGGACACTGATTTAAGTGAGACATTTTTTGTAGGAATGGTGTCATGTGACGATATCAAAAAAGATACAGAAAATGTGCAGCCCTCAGAAATAGACAATGCTGAACATAAAGTTAATGCAGTAAAAGAGGACAAATGGATGATCCCACTGCAGATAAATGGAGCATTAGTTACATTGAAACTGGACACTGGGGCAAAAGCAAACTTAATCAGTATGAGTGACATTAACAATATGAAAGAAAAGCCCAAAATACAGAAAAAGTCAGTACTACTGAAGGACTATAATGGACAGAAAATAGATAGCTTAGGTGTATGCAGACTTAAAGTGACAGTCAAAGACAAAGTGCATCATCTCATGTTTTCTGTTGTGGCTGAAAGACTTGATTCGATACTAGGTGACAAAGCTTGTGAAGACTTAGAACTGGTCAAGAGAGTCTACCGTATAAACTGTGCCATAAGCAGACCAGATGACTCAGGTGATGAAGCAGAGAGCCCATCAAGGATGAAAAGGCCAAAGGGTATCCATGTCTTCAAAAAGCCTAGTTTCTCCAAGAAGAAAGAAAAAGACTTTAAGGTCAAAGAGAAGCCAAAGGAAGAAAAGCACAAAGAGGAAAAACACAAGGAGAAAAAGTCCAAAGATATAACCGCAGCAGATGTTGTTAAGCAGTGGAAAGAGAAAAAGAAAAAGAAGAAGCCTGCACCAGAGCAGGAAGCAGTTCCGGTGGATACTCCTTCTTCCCTCAGGCCAATCTTTGGTGTTCCATTAGCCGAGGCTGCTGAGAGGACTATGCTGTTTGATGGGATCCAGCTGCCAGCAGTTTTTCGAGAGTGCATTGACTACATTGAGAGTTATGGCATGAAGAGTGAAGGAAACACTGAAACCCTCTCCAAGCAAAGATCGCAAGGAGACCTCGATCTATACAAGAGCAGATTGATGACAATGCCGCAACTGCATCTTGTCATTCACCGCCAGAACAATCTCCTGAAGACACATCAGACTTACCCGTGTTGAGAAGATCCACACGTGAAGTAAAAGAGCCTGATAGACTTAATCTTTGAGTACAATGTAAAGCTTTGAAAATGTGTTGACTGTTTTGAAAATGTTTATGTTTATAGAGCACTAACAAAAGTGTTACTGATATTATCTTTATTGTTTTCTTGAAAGTTGAGTGATATTGATTTTGTTAAACCTCCAAAGAAAGGGGGATGTAGTGATCAATAACATGTCATTCTGTGGTGGACACTAGGTGGAGCAGTAGAGCTGTATATAGCTGTATGTATTAAGACTACACTACCCAGCTATACATACATTAAGACTACATTACCCATGAGGCTAGGCTACCCACAAGGCAACAGTCAAGATGGCAGCCTGCACACAAGAGCACACATGCAGCATCTCTACAGATACTGTACCTAGAGAACGTGTACTCAATAAAGTAACTAGCAAAAGCTAGCTGTGTTCATAATAAGAGTGTCTAGTCATTAATGAACATAACAGCCATATGAGTACAATGCAGGAAGTTATGTGAATCTGGCCATGATGAGGCCATCCCTGGCCTCCCAAGCTGAAATCTGCTCTGGTGCTGCTGGCATGTGGACCTCAGTTTCCTCCTGCTCCTCCTCCTCATCTTCCAGCTGATGTTCCTCCTGCTCCTCCTTCTCTGAAGAGGCTGTGCCGTCTGCGCCTTGCTCCTCATGCAGCGCTAATCCTCGCTGTTGCGCTATGTTGTGCAGTGCACAGCAAATAACAACAATTCTGGATACCCTGGCTGGTGTGTACTGAAGGGCTCCTCCAGATCTGTCAAGGCATCTGAAGCACATCTTCAGCATGCCTATTGTTTGCTCTATGACACATCTGGTGGATAAGTGGCTTTCATTATAGCACTCCTCAGCCTCATTGCTTGGTCTCCTCAAGGGTGTCATGAACCATGTCTTCAGTGGATAGCCCTTGTTTCCAAGCAGCCAGCCAGTAAGGCTGTTTGGTGGTATGAACAGCTGAGGGAGGGTGGACTGATGCAGGATGAAAGTGTCATGACAGCTGCCAGGGAATTTGGCATACTCATGAATGATGATCTTCCTATGGTTGCAGATGAGCTGCACATTGAGGAAGTGGAAGCCATTGTGGTTCACAAACACTCCTGGGTGTTGATGGGGGTGCCCTGATGGCCACTTGTGTGCAGTCGATGATGCCCTGCACATGTGGGAAGCCAGCCAGAGCAGGGAAGCCGAGCACCCGCTCAGTAACAGGGTCTTCATCAGTGGCAAAGTTTACATAATTGGCTGACTTGTCAAACATGGCATCAGTTACCTGTGCGATGCATCTGTGGGCGGCCAACTGCGAGATGCCACAAATGTCTGCTGCAGATCCCTGGAAGGAGCCTGAGGTGAAGAAGTTGAGGGCGCTGGTGACTTTGACAGCCATTGGTAAGGCATGTCCATCCGCTCCTCTGGGCTGCAGGTCTTGCTTGAGCAATGTGCAAATGGCTGCAATGACCTGCTGCGATAGCCTGAGCCTCCTTTGGCACTGCTGCTCAGTCATGTTGAGGAAGCTCATCCTTGCCTGTATACCCTGTGTTGGGGGTATCATCTCCAGCACGGTGCAGCCCTCTGTCCTGTGGAGCATCAGGTCACTGAGGGGAAGGTTTTTGGTGTTGTTGTTGCTGCTGCTTGTGTTGGGGCTCCTCCTGGACCGAATCTGAGGACCAAGGTGAGACAGTATAAGCAGCACCCATGCTGATGTAATAGATGGCAAATCAAGTAGAGATCAGAGGAGCAATCTATCAATGTTGTGATAGTTACTAGCAATGTGGTGAGAGTAGCTTCCGAGATTGCAGAAAAGACTTGCAAATTCTACACACCTAAATGTGTGCTCAAAATGGAGTCAGCAAGAGTCTTTCCCTTAGGCAAGTAAGCAGGTGTCATGTGAGAGTATTTATTGTGCTTTCCATGCTCTGCATTAATGACCTCGCACAATGGCCACTGAGCATCTGCCTCACGTTGACAGACGTGGTTCCCGAACTGCGTGTTTCCCGTGGTTATCCAGTGAAATTCAAAAAGTCTGGTTAAAATCCCTGTTAAGTGTCTCACACCAAGGATTTAATGTAATTAAATAGGTTGCCCGTCTCTGCTGTTCGTGTCTGTGGCGCGCTGGCAAAAGCGCCGGAGTTAAAGGTGTGAGGAGGAGAGATGACGACGCGTACCCGACGCGCTCCCATTTTCTGCAACTTTTACTGCCAACCCACCTCCAAACCTGCACCGGGAAAATTCCGGCCAATGTGATTTTAACTGGGCAGGTCAGAACTCCCACTCAGTGTTCAACCCACTGAGTAAAACTTAGCGGGATTGGCTTCACAAACTGACTAACATGACTGGAAGCTGAATTTAAAGGGGCACTCACCTCAGGCATTTTGGTCAAGAAGTTGGTGATTGTGCAAAGGTTAGCACGTAAGAAGAGAATGTTGCAAGTGCCTGCTGTGTAGAGAACAAGGAAGACGTGAGTGTGTGTTTGTAATGAGAATGAGAACTGGTATAGTGTGCTGGGTGGTGAAGGGTGTGGCGGAGGAGAAGGAATTGTTGAGAGTGGTGAAGATTAAATAAATTACCCGCACTTCCTCTGCTGGATATCCCGCTGTGCACCTATATTTGAAGGTATCATGCCATTGCTGAAGGAGCGTCGAGATTGTGATTGAGAAGCGGGAGAGCAAAGGGCAGATGAATTAACTGAGTTGCAACATCATAAGGTTTTGAGTTCACTGCCAAATGATCTTTCAACAAAATGTGACTTTGTGGAACTTCACAAGGTGAGAGGTCAGTCAGCAGCTTTGAAGAGCAGTGCAAAAATGTTTTTTTCCTAATCTAACAGACACTTATGTTACTCAAATGCAAGAAAGACTGGCTCCCACAGAAGATATGACTTGATGACATGATATGAAACCAGGATAGCTTTCTCAGCATGCAATCTGCCAAAATGATAATGCACATTTAGGACTTGAAGGGGCTGATTTTGACCCACTCTGACTGTCACAAATTGACTGGTCTTTTTAAAACCATTCTATTGCCTTGACCCGCCCAGTGGGGCCCACCTCTGCCCATCTGGAGGCCAGTATGCCTCATCTCACCTGGTATATCGTCTTCTGGCCACACATCAGGCCCCAACTGAACCAGTGAAGCAACAACTCATGGCTCAGCTCCCAGGGCTGCCCCCACCCCCGCAACCACCACCTCCCCCCCAACCACCCACCCATGGCTCAGCTCCAAGGGCTGCTCTCCCCCCGTCCCAGCCCCCCGCCCCTCCCCACCCACAATGTTATTTTCTGCTCAGAAAATGCTGGAAATCGCAGAGACCTGGAACAATTGGGTTGCTGCCGTTTCTTCGGTGGGTTCGGAGTTACAGCGGGAATCCAGTAGAACCCCTAAAGAATTTTAGGGAGTTTTTTTATTCAGTTAGGCAGGGTCTGCCTCATTGGCTGTTTTAACACTGCAGCTTCCGTGCAACTTTATTGATGTGGTTCAGATGTTCTCAGTACCAGCACAATGAGGCACATTTGTCCATTTTATACTGAAGTTTTGACATTTAAGTCAGTTGGAAAAGAAAATCAGGTCGCTGTGTACAACAGGCTGCCGATACGCTACCGCTCGTTTCGCACTGCTGCCCAAGTTGAATTTCAATGCTACGATATTCTGAGCATGGTACTGTAGAATCACCAATCCTACCTTAGAGATTATTATATAAGGCCAACATCCTCAGCATCGAAGCTTTGACCACGCTCGATCAGCTCCGATGGACAGGTCACATTGTCCACATGCCCGATGCGAGACTCCCAAAACAAGCGCTCTACTCGGAGCTCCGACACAGCAAGAGAGCCCCAGGTGGGCAGAGGAAACAATTCAAGGACACCCTCAAAGCCTCCTTGAAAAAGTGCAACATCCCCACTGACACCTGGGAATCCCTGGCCCAAGACCGCACAAAGTGGAGGAGAACCATTCGGGAAGGCGCCGAACACCTCGAGTCTCTTCACCGGGAGCAAGCGGAAGCCAAGCACAAGCAGCGCAAGGAGCGCACGTCAACCCAAGCATCCCACCCACCCGCCCCTTCAACCACCGTCTGCCCCACCTGTGACAGAGGCTGTAGGTCCCGCATTGGACTCATCAGTCACCTGAGAACTAATTTTTAATATGAAAGCAAGTCATTCTTGGTTCCGAGGGACTGTCTAAGAAGAAGAAGAATTATAATCACCCACATTCGTAGGCCTGAAGCCCAGATCAAAGGCATAAATATCACACCAGACACCTCAGAGAGCTGGAACATTTTCACAGGACATATAGGAAAAAATCTCTGAGTGCTTTCCCTTGAAGATGAAAAAGGGTAGATTCCAAGCAGGAAGATAAAAGAGAAAGTAGATGTTGGATTGGGGGGGAAGGGGTGGCAGGGTTTCGACTTGGTTTTTGAAAGGAGAAGGGACATGACAAAGTGGAGGGAGATCCACAAGATGGGGAGCAGTGAATGAAGGAATGATCACCAGTGGTAGAGTGGAGGAAGTGGAGTACAAGAGGTGACAGTGTCAGAGAAATAGATGGGACCTGCAGGGACATATGGCTGGAGGACGTCACTAAGGAAGGGTGGGATAATGGCAACAGGGTACTTGAAATGAGAACGAAGTAGATTTGCGGGAAAGTACTTGATACTCAGCTGAGGTAAAAGGGAAGGACCAGGAGAAATTTCCATAAATTTACTGGATTCTTATTTTCTGCCAGAAGACTCTGTGTAACAGCAATTACTCTATTATATCCAGTAATTAAATTTAGTGATGAAGCCATTGCAATAAATTGAATAATCCACAGTTAACCGATCTAAAGTCCCATTACCATGGTTATCAACAGAGAAGGAAAGGAGGGGCAGAGTCGTTTTCAATAATCGCTGACCAAATTGGCCTCAGGCAGCTTGAGAACTGATGCCATTACTGCTCATTGACTTTCCTCCATCCATTAAAAATTATTAGCTGGACTCTGCCTTTAATTACATGCATTTAGTTATCATTATGTACTGTGCCTGCCTGTAAGATTGGCTAGTTGTCTAAGAGTCATCTGTAGCTTCCTTACCAGAGTTGTAACCCTTAACATATTGAAACATATTTCCTAAATTATGTAAATCATATTATATAAGAACATAAGAACATAAGAAATAGGAGCAGGAGTAGGCCAATCGGCCCCTCGAGCCTGCTCCGCCATTCAATAAGATCATGGCTGATCTGATCCTAACCGCCAATCCGCTATCACAGAATCATCTCCTGAATCTAACAGAATTAGACACACGAAATAGGAGCAGGATCAGGCTACATGGCACCTGGGCCCGCTCCACTACCCACAGGGCCATGACCGATCCGAACCTAGACTCATGTCCAAATTCCTGCCTGCTCCCCATAACCCTTAATTCCCTTTACTTCTAGGAAACTGTCTATTTCTGTTTTAAATTTATGTAATGATGCAGCTTCTACAGCTTTTTGGGGCAGCATATTCCATGGACCTACCACCCTCTGAGTGAAGTAGTTCCTCCTCATCTCAGTTTTGAAAGAGCAGCCCCTTATTCTAAGACTATGCCCCTTAGTTCTAGTTTCACCCATCATCGGGAACATCCTCCCCGCATCCACCCGATCCAACCCCTTCACAATCTTATATGTTTCAATAAGATCGCCTCTCATTCTTCTGAACTCCAATGAGTAGAGTCCCAATCTACTCAACCTCTCCTCATATGTCCATCCCCTCATCCCCGGGATTAACCGAGTAAACCTTCTTTGTACTGACTCGAGAGCAAGTATGTCCTTTCTTAAGTATGGACACCAAAACTGTATGCAGTATTCCAGGTGCGGTCTCACCAATACCTTGTACAACTGAAGCAATACCTCCCTATTTTTATATTCTATCCCCCTAGCAATGAAAGCCAACATTCCATTGGCCTTCTTAATCACTTGCTGCACCTGCATACTAACCTTTTGAGTTTTGTACACCAGGACCCCCAGATCCCTTTGTACTTCAGTACTTTCCAGTTTCTTGCCATTAAGATAATAACTTGCTCTACGATTTTTCCTGCCAAAGTGCATAACCTCACACTTTCCAGTATTGTATTCCATCTGCCAAATCTCTGCCCACTTACTTAGCCTGTCTATGTCCCCTTGCAGGTTTTTTATGTCCTCCTCACTCACTACTTTCCCTCCCATCTTAGTATCATCTGCAAACTTTGATATGTTACACTCGGTCCTCTCCTCCAAATCGTTAATATAGATTGTAAAGAGTTGGGGACCCAGCACTGACCCCTGGGGAACACCACTAGTTACTGATTGCCAGTCTGAGAATGAACCATTTATCCCAACTCTCTGCCTTCTGTTAGATAGCCAATCCTCTATCCATACCAGAATATTACCCCCAATCCCGTGATTTTTTATCTTAAGCAATAATCTTTTGTGTGGCACCTTGTCAAATGCCTTTTGGAAGTCTAAATACACTACGTCCACTGGTTCCCCTTTATCCACCCTATACGTTACTTCCTCAAAGAACTCCAGCAAATTTGTCAAACATGACTTCCCCTTCATAAAACCATGCTGACTTTGTCCTATTAAATTATGATTATCCAAATGTCCTGTTACTGTCTCCTTAATAATGGACTCCAAAATTTTACCTACCACAGATGTTAGGCTAACCGGTCTATAGGTTCCAGCCTTCTGTCTACTGCCCTTTTTAAATAAGGGTGTTACATTAGCAGTTTTCCAGTCTGCCGGGACCTTTGCCGAGTCCAGGGAGTTTTGGAAAATTATTACCAATGCATCCACAATCCCTACCGCCACTTCCCTCAAGACCCTAGGATGTAAGCCATCAGGTCCAGGTGATTTATCCGCCCTGAGTCCCATTATTTTACCGAGTACCACTTCCTTAGTGATTTTGATCATGTTTAGCTCCTCCCCCCCTTTAGCCCCCTGTTTGTCCAGTGTTGGGATATTCTTAGTGTCTTCTACTGTAAAGACTGATATAAAATATTCATTCAGTGTTTTTGCCATCTCCATATTTCCCACCATTAATTTCCCGGTCTCATCCTCTAAGGGACCAACATTTACTTTAGCCACCCTTTTTCTTTTTATATAACTATAAAAACTCTTACTATCTGTTTTTATATTTTTTGCTAATTTACTTTCATAATCTATCTTCCCTTTCTTAATCAATCTTTTTGTTATTTTTGCTGTCTTTTAAAGTTTTCCCAATCCTCTATCCTCCCACTAGATTTGGCTACCTTATATGCCCTTGTTTTTAGTCGAATACCATCCTTAATTTCTTTACTTAGCCACAGATGGCTGTCTTTTCTTTTACACCCTTTTCTTCTCAGTGGAATATATATTTTTTGGAAGTTGTAAAATAACTCCTTAAATGTACACCACTGATCATGTATCGTCTTACCCTTTAATCTATTTTCCCAGTCCACTCTACTCAATTCCGCTCTCATACCTTCATAGTTTCCTTTATTCAAGCTTAGCATGCTTGTTTGAGATCCAACCTTCTCACCCTCTAATTGAATATGGAATTCAACCATGTTATGGTCACTCATTCCAAGGGGATCCTTTACTAGGACATTTTTAATTAATCCTGTCTCGTTACACAGGACCAGATCTAAGGTTGCTTGCCCCCTGGTCGGTTCAGTTACATACTGCTCAAGAAACCCATCCCTAATACACTCAATGAACTCATCCTCAAGGCAGCCCTGCCCAATTTGATTTGTCCAATTAATATGATAGTTAAAATCCCCCATAATTATAGATGTACCCTTATTACAAGCCTCAACTATTTCCTGATTGATACTCCGTCCAACCGAGTTGCCACTGTTCAGAGGCCTATAGACTACGCCCACTAGTGTTTTTTTCCCCTTATTATTCCTTACCTCCACCTAAACTGTCTGAGCTGTTACAGCTGTAAAAACACTAAATAAACATTAGCTGATAATAAAAATGAGACTACATTGGGATTAATGAATATTACATAAAAGTGACACCATGTGTACATCTCAGAAAGTTCTGACTCATTTTTGCCTGTTTCACTTCAGCATAATACTTGCTGGCCATGTAGGATTCGCAAAATATGAACTTTACATTAATAAGGGTCAAATGGCAGAAGAGGCCATGATTTTAAAGACTGTTTTAAATGAAGCCCAGAAAAAGGGGCATACAAAATGGCTGCCATACCACGTGACCAGCTTATTGGGACACTTTAAAATGGTTCCTGCGAAACCTCGGACAGCTTTGTGGATTCAACCCACAGTAAGTTCTGGAAGTCGTTTCTGAGAGAACGAACCCAGACCCACACATATACATATGGATTAGATGCAGATCCAATCAAGATCGGCCTGGAGACAGAGGCCATCTAATGTTGACCCAGGCAAAAGGGGACAATTTCATATTCATGAGAACAGCACCCAGGACTAGATAATGAGATCAGCAGGACATTAAAAACAATGAAGGTCATTCCAGACCAGAGATGGGCCTTTACCGGCTATTTAAAATATTTTAAAATATAATAACTACCCCGCTGTGCTCCCAGCCCGCCAAAAGTTAAACAAAGACTAACCTGATTTTGGGCGGGAAGTGGAGACTCCTGAAGAAAGGTATAACTGGAGGAGTTGGAGTTGTACAGGCAGACACTGAAGGAGACACTGGAGTTGTAGTTGCGGAAACAGTTGGAGACAGCTACACTCAGAGACACACGACCGAGTGGCAGTGGGTGAAGAGGAGTCGCTTCGGGAGAAGAGCAGCAAACTCCTCTCCACCACCGGAGGAGGAAGAAGAATTAAGCCAACATCAAGAAGGCCGCTCGAGCTGGCGTCCTGCCCCGGGGAAACACATCGGGAGCTCATCGACCATCCCCGGGCCGTTGCCGAAACGAGAGGCCATCGACCCAACTCGGGAGAAGAGACAAAAACGAACTGAAGAAACGATGGGAGCCAGCCCAAGGCTCCTCTGACCGGGGTCGAGCTGACGATCCCCGACCCCGCCGACAGCCAGAACCAGCCGGTGTCCAGCCACCCCCGATCCCCACCTCAGGAGAGAGGTGTGGCGCAGCTCGCTGGGGCTCCACGATCTACGTGGAGACGGAACGCCTGAAAGGATCAATCGCAGACTGGTTCAAAACCTTGCACTTCCTAGTTGGATTGGTGAGCATGTTTCTGGCCCTTCACAATCAGATCTAGATAGGTTTAAGGGGGTGGATTTAAGGGTACAATTAACATGAGTTGTTGTCCCTCGATGTTCCGTGTGTTTCCTTATTTCATGATTGTTGCGTCCGTGTATAATAAGACACGGACTGCGGAGAACGGTATAACAGGTGTTTACTCAACGTGGATCACACTGCAACTGATCTGTACAGATTACTACTGAGGGCTATATACAGGTGTGGTCACTGCTGGTACTGCAGTATACATGAGCTGTAAAACATAGTTCCCCCCTTAAAGGTGTATACATTACAATTCCTCCCCTTTTAGATTAACAGTACCATAACACTCATTTAACAATTAAATATCAAACTAATTACAATTAACACTTTTAACATGCAACATTAGTTGCAAATAGTCTATTTATATATTCAGTCTTTGGGGAGGCTTCCTGATCCTTTCTGGATAGCGCCTTTCCCGAGTGTCTTGCTCTTGGTGCGGAGGAGATTCTGGCCCCCTGTCGTCGGTTGGTTCATCAGCTTCCGATGCTACTGTTTCTGGGGTAGATGCTACCTGTACGTCGGGTTCATCACCAGGTACATATGGGCGAGGCATGGGGTTGACTTGTTCCTGTGACGCTAGGATCTGGTCAGCATGGCGTCTCACGATGCTCTCCCCAACGTCCACTGTGTACATTAGTGGGCCCTGCTGTGTGCATATCGTTCCTGGCTGCCATTTTTCTGTTCGGTAGTCGCGGGCCAAGACTGGTTGCCCTACATTGAAGCTCCTTGTTGGCTTCTCATGGATGTGCTGGAATTGCTTACTCTCAACATCTCTTCGTACGTTTGGTCTGAGCAAATCCAGGCGAGATCTTAACTTTCGGTTAAAGAACATCATGGCTGGGGCCTGGTTGGTGACTGCATGTGTCACATTCCGGTAGGCGAACAGGAAATTGTCCACCTTGTGCTGCAGCGGAATGTTGTCATTGTACATAGCCTTTATTGCCTTCTTAAAGGTTTGTACGAACCTCTCAGCCAATCCAGTTGTGGCTGGATGATACGGGGCGGATGTGTAATGCCTTACCCCATTCTTTTTCAAGAACCTCCGGAACTCTTCGGACACAAACTGTGGTCCGTTGTCGGAGCAAATCTGCTCTGGCAAGCCATTCCTGGCAAAAATGGTCCGTAGGACTGCAATAGTTTTCTCCGTGGTGGTGGAGGACATTTTGATGACCTCAGGCCATTTCGAGTGCGCATCCATGGCTATTAAAAACATTGAGTCCATGAATGGACCAGCAAAATCAATATGCACCCGTTGCCATGGAGATGAGGGCCACTCCCATAGGTGTAGAGGGGCCTGTGGTGGTGCATTTTGGACTTTCTGGCATCCTGAGCAGCTCTTGGTCAGGTCCTCGATTTGTTTATCAATTCCCGGCCACCACACATAAACCCTGGCTAGGCTTTTCATTTTTACCCCTCCCAGGTGACCCTCATGAAGCTCATTGAGCACTCTATCCCTTAACTTGGGTGGAATTACCACTCGGGGTCCACACATCAAGGTCCCCCGGCACACTGACAGCTGTTCTCTCCTTGTCGAGAATGCTGGCAACAGTGAGTCGCCATGTGCTGGCCATCCCTTCACCGTCAAATCATATACCCGAGACAGTGTCGGGTCATTTCGGGTTTCCTTTTCGATACAAGCGTTAGTTACCGGTAGGTATTCAACTATAGTCGAATGGAATATTTTGACAGGATCCACTGCTGGTGCTTCCTCCGCAGTAGGCAGTGGCAGGCGTGATAGCCCATCAGCATTTCCATGCTGTTTCGTGCCCTTATATTCAATGTCATGGTGGTGCGCCCCTAGAAAAAGTGACCATCTTTGTAGTCGTTGCGCAGTCTGTAAGATTCGCGAAATGTTCATAAATAATCATGCAGGAAATTAGGGTTAATAAAACAGCTTTATTGACCAAAAGAAGCTTGTACAGAGAAACCTTTGATAAAAGGGCACACAAAATGGCCGCCAGACCTCGTGACCAGCTTCTGGGACCATTTGAATTTCTGTTACTGCAAGCCAGACAGGCTTGTGGATTGAGGACATTAAAGGCCGCGAAAACCAGTTTCGGGAAACCGAAACTCATGGAACGGAGTATACATATTGATTAGATTATAAGTACAGGACAGATTTGGGTAGCAGGATGAGACCCATCAAGAAATGGGCGGACAATTGAACGAACACTTTAACCCATTTACTGTACAAAGAAAAGCCGTTTAACAGCCATCAAGGGCAATCTCCAGACCGATCAATATACAAGCCGAGTTACGGTGACAAAGCATAGACATTATCGGCCCAGGAAGGCCAGTTAAGCTATCACCGACTCCCGTTATGAAGACAAAACACCCCTGCAGAGAGTTCTGCCCGCCAAAATTATTACAAAGACAGGACTATGATTTGGCGGGAGATAAGAATGGTTCCAAAAAGTATAACTGTGGATTGAGTAAAGTCCATCAGTGAGTTCTCCATCGGTACGCTTCGGGACAGACTCCATCGGAACCAAGCAGCACTTCGGTTCGGACCGTGTTCGGTGCTCGGGCAGGCAAGGCCCGGCCATGACGAGAAGACGACGAGGGTGGCCCGGGTACTTTTGTCGGGGGATCATCGACGACCCAGGCCGAAGAAGAAGACACCCTGTACTCCAGCTCTGCTTCAAATCAGAAGGACAATTATGACTGTATAAAGAAAGCTTTTTGGGACCAGCGTCCCGCCCCGAGTAAGACCATTGGGAGATCGACGACCCAGGCCGGAGAAGAAGACACTCAGGGCCCGGCACTCCAGTGTCTCAACATCACATCGGTAACGGATTCACCCATGTGCATCCAGTTCTCAAAATCACGTCGGTAACGGATTCATCCGTGGCGAGCGCTCACCAAGGCTGTACCGGCTGCCTACATCGCAGGAGAACCAAGAGGAAAACAAGCTGCGCCAGAACTTTCCAAACCCACATGACGACGGAAAGCTGTGTCGAAAGGCTGCAAACCCCTTTTCGCAATTCTTAAAGTGGTGAGCATGATCCCGAGTTCCTCAAATTGAAACTTAGTTAGGTCTAGGGGAGGGGGTTAAGGGTAGTTGTAATGTGTTACCCTGTTTACGATGTGCCGTGTGTTCCCCATTTCCATAGAGTTAAGTTTATAGATGTGTGCATGCTTGTAGTTGCTCTAATCTGTGCATATGACATGTATTTTATAATGCTGCAAACTGTTCAATAAAGGCATCCATTTCGTGCTATTCGACCTGGTCTATTGAGTTTTTCTGCACTACAGCTCCCTGCATCTAAGTCCAAGGTCGAGAACCGTAGGGGCGAGTGGGTCGAACCACTCACGGGTAATTATTGCAAGAAGCCTGGCAGGAGACCAGAGCAAGCAAGAGAAACCCCCTACAGCAGTCATCACCGGAACGCCCTTCTTCGGATTAAAAATGAAGGCAAGAGGCTGGTGATCAGTCAGCAAGGTGAATTTCTGCCCGTGCAGATAGTGATTGAACTTTTTCACTCCCCACAGTAGGCTGAGGGCCTCCCTGTCAATCTGGGCGTAGTTAGAAACATAGAAACATAGAGATAGGAACAGGAGTAGGCCATTCGGCCCTTCGAGCCTGCTCCACCATTCAATGAGATCATGGCTGATCTTCGTCTGAGATCATAGCTGATCTTACCAGTTCAGTACCCCGTCCCCGCCTTTTCTCCGTAACCCTTAATCCCCTTAGCCTTCAGAAATATATCCAATTCTCTCTTGAAAATATTTATTGAATTAGCCTTCACAGCCCTCTGTGGCAGGGAATTCCACAGGCTCACCACTCTTTGAGTGAAGAAATTCTTCCTCATCTCTGTTTTAAATGATTTGCCCGCTATTTTTAGACTGTGGCCCCTGGTTCTGTGCTCCCCTGCCATTGGAAACATTCTCTCTGAATTCAGCCTGTCCAGGCCTGCCATAATTTTATATGTTTCGATGAGATCCCCTCTCAATCTTCTAAACTCCAGTGAGTACAAGCCCAAACTATTCAATCTCTCCTCGTAGGTCATTCCCGCCATTCCAGGTATCAGCCTGGTGAATCGCCGCTGCACTCTTTCCATGGCAAGAACATCCTTCCGCAGATGGGGCGACCAAAACTGTACACAATACTCCAGATGCGGTCTCACCAGCACCTTGTACAGCTGTAGTAAGGTATCCCTATTCCTATACTCGAACCCCCTTGATATGAAGGCCAACATACCATTTGCCTTCTTGATCGCCTGTTGCACCTGCATGCTCTCCTTCAGTGACTGGTGCACAAGAACACCCAGGTCCCTCTGCACTTCCCCATCTCCCAATCTATTGCCATTTAGATAATAATCCACCCTCCTGTTTTTACCCCCAAAGTGGATAACCTCGCATTTATCCACATTATAGTGCATCTGCCACGTATCCGCCCATTCCCCCAACCTGTCCAAATCGCACTGTAGCCTCCTGACATCCTCATCAGAGCCCACCCCTCCTCCTAGTTTAGTGTCGTCAGCGAATTTGGAAATATTGCATCCAATTCCCTGATCCAGATCATTTATATATATTGTGAACAGCTGGGGTCCCAGGACAGATCCTTGCGGCACCCCGCTGGTCACTGCCTGCCACTCCGAAAACGAGCCGTTTATTCCAACTCTCTGTTTTCTATCCGCCAGCCAGTTCTCTATCCACGTTAATACTTTGCCCCCAATCCCATGAGCCTTAATTTTGCATGATAATCTTTTGTGTGGAACCTTATCGAAGGCTTTCTGGAAGTCAAGGTACACCACATCCACTGGCTCTCCCCCATCTATTTTACCAGTTACTTCCTCAAAAAATTCCAGCAGATTAGTCAAACACGATTTACCCTTTGTAAATCCATGTTGACTCTGTCCGATCCTTTCCCCATTTGTCAAGTGCTCCGCTATTTTATCCTTAATAATGGACTCTAGCATTTTGCCCACAACCGATGTAAGGCTTACTGGTCTATAATTCCCTGCTTTCTCTCTACCCCCCTTTTTACGCTCGGCTGAGGTTAGTGATCGTGACGCAAAGGCTATTGGCCTCTCTGAGCCGTCCGAAAATTTGTGCGACAGCACCGCGCCAATGCCGCAGGGTGATGCATCACATGCCAACCGAATTGGTAATGCCGGGTGTAATGGGCCAATACCTCTTTCGATGTGATTAGTGTTTTGCTCTTCTGGAAAGCTCGTCTACATTCGTCACTCCACTTCCATGGCACCCCAGTTTGCAGTAAGGTGTTCAGTGGGTGTAGTATTGCAGACAAATTTGGCAAGAACTTATGGTAGTAGTTTACCAGCCCGAGGAACGACCTCAGTTGTGACACATTTTCCAGTGCTGGAGCCTTGACTACTGCCTCAATCTTCTCTGGGGACTTATGTAACCCCTCTTTATCGATAACGTGGCCACAATACGAGATCTCTTTTCTAAAAAACTCGCATTTGGGGCGGTTAGCTCGGAGCCCATATTCCTGCAATCTAGTGAGCACCTGCTCCAGGTTGGCAAGGTGATCACTGTCATTTTCGCCCGTGACCAGGATGTCGTCCAAATAACACTGGCTCCCTGGGATCCCTTGCAGGACTTGTTCCATTGCCCTCTGCCAAATAGCCGGAGCTGATGCTACCCCGCATACCAGCCGGTTGTATTGGTAGAGACCTTTATGGGTGTTGATTGTGAGGTATTTTTTTGATGCTTCTTCTACCTCCATTTGCAGATACGCCTGGGCCAGATCAATCTTAGTGAAGCGTTTCCCTCCAGATAGCGAGGCGAAAATATCTTCAATCCGCGGAAGTGGATATTGTACGGTGTGAAGGACCGGGTTCACTGTTACCTTAATGTCCCCACAGATGCGAACATTCCTTGGTTCCCCAGGCGTGCTGCTCAACGACTTTTTCATCACAGGGATGATGGGTGTAGCCCAATCGCTCCAGTCTACCTTGGACAGTACACCTGAACGTTCCAGACTCTCCAGCTCTGCTTCGACGGCTGGGCGGATCGTATAAGGTACCGGTCTGGCCTTAAAAAATTTTGGGCTTGCGTTTTCTTCAATTTTAATCGTCGCTGTCATGCCTTTTAGTGTTCCGAGTCCTTGCTGGAACACTTCTTTTGCGTCAGTTAGGATCTTTGACAGTCGCCCAGGTGTGACGTCGTCATCCTTTTTGTCAGCCACAGTCAGTGCCTGTATGGAATGCCAATCCAGTTGTATTTTCCGGATCCATTCACGTCCCAGTAATGGTGGTCCTCCATCTTGCAATACATACAGGTCTAGTTTTGGTGTTTCCTTACCGTTATATATAACGGTCACCTTTATTTTTCCTTTGGGGTAGACTTTTTGCCCCATGTACGTCTTCAAAATAATTTTTGTGTCTCTCAAGGGTATGTGTGAGAATAGCCGCTCGTAGTCCCGTCGGTTTATAACTGTTAGGGCTGATCCTGTGTCCAATTCCATCTTTACCTGGACTCCTGCTATCTTGAGAGTGACCCAAATGGTTCGGTGATCCTCCGTTGTGATCACATTATGTAGTTTCAGACAACTCAGTTCCCTGCTTTCGGAGTCGTTATCACTCTTTTGTTCATCTGAACTATTCTCCGTCATCTTATGCACTTTCTTGTACTTTTCTTTGGTAGGTTTCTTATTGCTGGTTTTCTTTCCCGACCTGCAGACTCGTGCTATGTGTCCTACTTTTCCACACTGTCTGCACACTTTGTCTTTGAACCAGCAATCATTCTGGTCATGTGTTGTTCTGCCGCAGCGATAGCACTTCTCTGTTCTATATGACATTTCGTTTGTGCCATATTCTTGCGGTCTCTGTTGTATCTCTGCAGTGCCCCATGCTGCTGCTTCAAATGATACCGCAATGCTGAAAGCCTTTTCCAGCATAAGGTCCTTTTCAGATAAAAGCCGTTTCTGGGTTCCTTCACTTTGAAGCCCACACACAAACTTGTCCCTTAAGGTATCTGCCAGTCCCGCTCCAAACTGGCAGTGTTTCGATAGTTTGCGCAGTTCTGTTAAATAATCAGCATTGCTTTCATCCTTGACCGAGACCGGAGAAGCAGCGGACCTGCGCGGGAGCAGCCCGAGGCGGCTGAGTATAAGAGGGAGCAGTCAGAGGCACCGAGGCCCACAGCCCCGAGACCGGAGAAGCTGCGGACCTGCGTGGGAGCAGCCCGAGGCGGCTGAGTATAAGAGGGAGCAGTCAGAGGCACCGAGGCCCACAGCCCCGAGACCGGAGAAGCAGCGGAACTGCGCGGGAGCAGCCCGAGGCGGCTGAGTATAAGAGGGAGCAGTCAGAGGCACCGAGGCCCCCAGCCCCGAGACCGGAGAAGCAGCGGACCTGCGCGGGAGCAGCCCGAGGCGGCTGAGTATAAGAGGGAGCAGTCAGAGGCACCGAGGCCCACAGCCCCGAGACCGGAGAAGCAGCGGACCTGCGCGGGAGCAGCCCGAGGCGGCTGAGTATAAGAGGGAGCAGTCAGAGGCACCGAGGCCCACAGCCCCGAGACCGGAGAAGCAGCGGACCTGCGCGGGAGCAGCCCGAGGCGGCTGAGTATAAGAGGGAGCAGTCAGAGGCACCGAGGCCCACAGCCCCGAGACCGGAGAAGCAGCGGACCTGCGCGGGAGCAGCCCGAGGCGGCTGAGTATAAAGGGAGCAGTCAGAGGCACCGAGGCCCCCAGCCCCGAGACCGGAGAAGCAGCCCGAGGCGGCTGAGTATAAAAGGGAGCAGTCAGAGGCATACCAATCCAGGTTCCAGGAGAGAGGTAAAAAGTAATCCAAGTGTGACGCCAGCAGGAAGCAGGTAAGTGATTGGTTGGTGAGTATTTCTCTCTTTTCAATACAAGCTTGAATTCTGTGGTGTTAAATTTCTAGGGTCTCTGTGGTGTAGTGGGGACAGTTGGTAAATAAAGCGCCCTAGAGTGTACCTGTAACTGGGGTATTGAATACATTTTTTAATTAATTAAAGGAGTAAGTCATGGCAGGAGAGTTCAGACCCGTGTTCTGCTCCTCTTGCTCCATGTGGGAAGTCAGGGACGCTGCCAGTGTCCCTGACGACCATGTGTGCGGGAAATGCATCCAGCTGCAGCTACTTGTAGACCACATTGCGGCGCTCGAGCTGCGGGTGGATGAATTTTGGAGCATGCGCGATGCTGAGAGGGTCGTGGATAGCACGTTTAGCGAGTTGTTCACGCCTCAGGGTAGGGCTGCACAGGCAGAAAGAAAGTGGGTGACCATCAGGCGGAGCAACAGAGGCAGGCAGGAAGTGCAGGGAACCCCTGCGGACATCCCCCTTTCAAACAGGTATACCAAGTTGGATACTGTTGAGGGGGATGACTCACCAGGGGAAGGCAGCAGCAGCCAGCTTCCTGGCACCAGGGACGCTTCTGCTGCTCAGAAAGGGAGGAAAAAGAGTGGGAGAGCAATAGTGATAGGGGATTCTATCGTAAGGGGAACAGATAGGCGCTTCTGTGGCCGCAAACGTGACTCCAGGATGGTTTGTTGCCTCCCTGGGGCCAGGGTCATGGATGTCACTGTGCGGCTACAGGGCATTCTTAAGGGGGAGGATGAGCAGGCAGAGGTCGTGGTCCACATTGGGACCAACGACATAGGTAGGAAGGGGGATGAGGTCCTGCATCAAGAATTTAGGGAGCTAGGTAACAGATTAAAGAGCAGGACCTCAAAGGTTGTAATCTCTGGATTACTCCCAGTGCCACATGCTAGTGAGTATAGGAATGGGAGGATAGAGCAGATGAATGCGTGGCTAAAGAGTTGGTGTAGGGGGGAGGGTTTTACTTTCCTGGATCACTGGGCCTGCTTCTGGGAAAGGTGGGACTTGTACAAGTCGGACGGGTTGCACCTGAACCAGAGCGGGACAAATATCCTTGCGGGGAGGTTTGCTAGCACGGTTGGGGGGGGTTTAAACTAACTTGGCAGGGGGATGGGATACAGAGGGGAGCTGAAATAGGGGGTGATGTGCTGCCAATTATAGAGAAAAAAACAAGTCAGCTTGGTAGACAGGGCAAACATATAAGGGCAAGGCTGGATGGCATCTATTTTAATGCAAGGAGTCTTGCAAATAAGGTGGATGAACTGAAGGTGTTGATAAACACATGGGAGTATGATATTGTTGCTATCACGGAGACATGGTTGAGGGAGGGGCAAGACTGGCAGCTCAATATTCCAGGGTACAGAATCTTCAGGCGAGACAGAGGGGGAGGTATAAGAGGAGGGGGTGTCGCAATATTAATTAAGGAGTCAATTACTGCAGTAAGGAGGGATGATATATTAGCAGGTTCCTCTAATGAGGCCATATGGGTGGAGCTTAAAAACAAAAAGGGGGCAAGCACTTTGCTGGGAGTGTACTATAGGCCTCCAAATAGTCAGGGGGAGATAGAGGAACAGATATGTAGGCAAATCTCAGAGAAATGTGCAAATAATAGGGTAATAATAATGGGGGATTTCAACTTCCCCAATATTAACTGGGATAGTCAGAGTGTGAAAGGCTCAGAGGGTGTAGAATTCTTAAAGTGCATCCAGGAGAGCTTTTTGAGCCAGCATGTAGAAAGTCCTACAAGAGAGGGGGCGGTACTGGACCTAATTCTAGGGAATGTGGCCGGCCAAGTGGAAAAAGTGCTAGTAGGTGAGCACTTTGGTGACAGTGACCATAATATGGTGAGATTTAAGGTGGTCATGGAAAAGGACAGGGATGGGCCGGAAATAAAGGTTCTAAATTGGGGGAAGGCCGATTTTAATAGGATAAGGCAGGATCTGGCCAAAATGGACTGGGATCAGCTACTTGTAGGAAAATCTGCATCGGAGCAATGGGAGGTTTTCAGAAGGGAGATTGAGATCATACAATGGCAACATGTTCCCGTAAAGGTCAAGGGTGGTTCCAAAAACCACAGGGAACCTTGGATCTCAGGGGATATACGAGAATGGATTAGGAAAAAAAGGAGGGCTTTTGGCAGATACAAAAGGCTAAAGACAGAGGAAGCCCTAGAGGAGTACAAAAAGTGCAGGGGGTTACTTAAAAAAGAAATTAGGAGATCAAGGAGGGGCCATGAAATAACACTGGCGAGCAAAATAAAGGAAAATCCTAAGATGTTTTATAAGTATATTAAGGGTAAGAGGATAACTAGGGAAAAAATAGGGCCCATTAGGGACAAAAGTGGCAATCTGTGTGTGGAGCCGGAAGATGTAGGAGGGGTTCTAAATGAATTTTTTGCATCTGTTTTCACTATGGAGAAGGACGATGTAGACATAGAAATAGGGCGGGGGGACTGTGATATGCTCGAACATATTAACATCGAGAGGGAGGAGGTATTGGCGGTTTTAGCTGGCCTAAAAATGGATAAATCCCCAGGCCCGGATGAAATGTATCCCAGGCTGCTGTGTGAGGCAAAGGAAGAGATTGCGGGGGCTCTAACACATATATTCAGGACCTCTCTGGCCACAGGGGATGTGCCAGAGGACTGGAGAACCGCTAATGTAGTACCATTATTCAAGAAGGGAAGTAGGGAAAAACCGGGGAACTACAGGCCAGTGAGCCTAACATCAGTGGTAGGAAAATTATTGGAAAAAATTCTGAGGGACAAAATTTGTCTCCACTTGGAGAGGCAAGGATTAATCAGGGATAGTCAACATGGCTTTGTCAAGGGAAGATCATGTCTGACTAATTTGATTGAATTTTTTGAGGGGGTGACTAGGTGTGTGGATAAGGGTAACGCAGTGGATGTGGTATACATGGATTTCAGTAAGGCCTTTGATAAAGTCCCGCACAGGAGACTGGTCAAGAAGGTAGGAGCCCATGGAATCCAGGGTGCCTTGGCACATTGGATACAAAACTGGCTTAGTGGCAGAAGGCAGAGGGTAATGGTCGAAGGTTGTTTTTGTGACTGGAAGCCTGTGGCCAGTGGGGTACCACAGGGATCGGTGCTGGGTCCCTTGCTGTTTGTGGTCTACATTAATGACTTGGATATGAATGTAAAAGGTATGATCAGTAAGTTCGCGGATGATACAAAAATTGGTAGGGTGGTAAATAGCGAGGAGGGTAGCCTCAGTCTGCAGGACGATATAGATGGGTTGGTCAGATGGGCGGAACAGTGGCAAATGGAATTTAACCCGGAAAAGTGCGAGGTGATGCACTTTGGGGGGACTAACAAGGTAAGGGAATACACAATGAATGGTAAGACCCTAGGCAAGACGAAGGGTCAGAGGGATCTGGGTGTGCAAGTACACAGATCCCTGAAGGCAGCGGAACAGGTGGATAAGGTGGTAAAAAAGGCATATGGGATACTTGCCTTCATTAGCCGAGGCATTGAATATAAGAGCAAGGAGGTTATGATGGAGCTGTATAAAACACTGGTTAGGCCACAGCTGGAATACTGTGTGCAGTTCTGGTCGCCACACTACAGGAAGGATGTGATCGCGTTGGAGAGGGTGCAGAGGAGGTTCACCAGGATGTTACCAGGGCTGGAGCGCTTCAGCTATGAAGAGAGACTGGGCAGATTGGGTTTGTTTTCCTTGGAGCAGAGGAGGCTGAGGGGGGACATGATTGAGGTGTACAAAATTATTAGGGGCATAGATAGGATGGATGCTGAGGAGCTTTTTCCCTTAGTAGAAGGGCCAATAACTAGGGGGCATAGATTCAAGGTAAAGGGCGGGAGGTTTAGAGGGGATTTGAGAAAGAACTTTTTCACCCAGAGGGTGGTTGGAGTCTGGAACTCATTGCCTGAAAGGGTTGTGGAGGCAGGAACCCTCACAACATTTAAGAAGCATTTGGATGAGCACTTGAAATGCCACAGCATACAAGGCTATGGACCAAATGCTGGAATATGGGATTAGATTAGACAGGGCTTGATGGCCGGCGCGGACACGATGGGCCGAAGGGCCTCTATCCGTGCTGTATAACTCTATGACTCTATGCTGGTTCCATTTGTGAAACTTGAATCTTTCTGCTATCAGCAGCGGTGTGGGGTTTAAATGTTGCTGTAGTATCATTACTATGTCTTCAAAACTCTTTTCCATTGGCTTCGTTGGGGTTACTAGATTTCGTAATAAACCATACGTCTTTGCACCCATTAAATTTAACAATACCGACGCTTTCTTGTCATCTGACACCTCATTTGCCTTGCAGTATACCTCCATTCGTTCGACATATGTAGTCCAATCTTCGACTTTATTGTCAAATGCGGTGATACTGCCACTCTTCGGCATTTTGGGTGTGGTTTAAAATGGCGTCTCCCGCGCTTTCCTTCCTCCCCCGCTGCTGCAAACACCGCTCTCGGCGGTCCTCGTGGCAATGGCGGCACCTCGCGGGTTTCTGCGTGTCTCTCTCTCCCTCTCTCCGACGCTGCTCGGCCCCTGAACACCGGCTGCGCCCTGTGCGCTCTGCCCTCTCTCTCCCTCCCCCGTCGATGCTGCTCGGCCCTTTGCTGTGCCGCTCGGTCAGGCCCTAGCCCGCCGCTGTCCGGGAAGGATCTGCGCACCACCTGTTGTCAGCCTGTTTCGCTGGACCACCTCGACTGGAAAGCCAAGCCTGGCTCTCGACAGCCTCCCCCGCAATTCTCGAGTCTCTGCTGGATGACTGGGCGGTTGCCCGTGGTCGACGCCCGACTCTCTGGCCTTGACCTCCAATCCACTGATCTCCAGGAACGAATCCCCGGGAGGTGATGCAGAGTTGCAGGTAGGTTCGAACTTGCCTCGTTGTCAATGTTGCGTCCGTGTATAATAAGACACGGACTGCGGAGAATGGTACAACAGGTGTTTACTCAACGTGGATCACACTGCAACTGATCTGTACAGATTACTACTCAGGGCTATATACAGGTGTGGTCACTGCCGGGTACTGCAGTATACATGAGCTGTAAAACATAGTTCCCCCCTTAAAGGTATATACATTACAATGATGATCTTTGTAGAGTTAAAGATGACTGTATTTGCCTTAGTTAGTACTGTGTCATTATGATTTGTTTGTGTTTTTCCCTCCCATGTACTCTCTTATCTGCTTGCATTTGATTTATTTTTCCATATGCAATAAAATTTCATTTTGTTTCATCAAACTTGGTCTACAAGAGTTTTCTCTACATTGTAGTCCCTGCCCCAAAGTCCAGAGTATAGAATCTAAGGGGCGAGTGGGTCGAACCACTCAAGGTTTTACTGTGCAAGAGAGAGAGGCCTCTAGAGAGAGAAACCTCTGCAATCTAAAACCCCTTACAGAAAATGGCGACCGCAGCAGGACTCTGGCAGCAGGATTGCAATGTAGTAGATCCAAGTTTGAATGGTTGAAATGCAATGGATGAGAGGATAGCGGATTATGTCTTTGGCAAGGTAAATCTCACTAAACAGTGGATTTCTGATCTCTTGCTGGATGGGCGTCCGGTGGACGCAGCCATCAGGTGGACAGAGAGCAAAGAGCATAAGAAGTCAGTGGAGAAGGCAGTGTGGCTGATGTGTTACAAGAAGCAGGTCCAGATCTTGGACCGGGTCGTTGCGGCACAGGCAGCCAAGATCACAACCCAGGCAGCAGAGATAGAGGAAAAGGCCATGGGAAGGGAAAAACTCATCACAGCGCTTCACGCGCTGAATCAGGAACGCCAAGTGGTAGCTAGTCAACATCAGGCTAGGATAGAGTACCTGGAGTGCCAGGTTACTGAGGCAAAGATCAGTGGAACGAGGATACGGGAGAAAAACGCCCGCCTCGCACAACAGCTAAGAGCGCAGGAGGAGAGAGTAGTGGAGGTTAAGGCAGCTTACAAGCTAGCCCTCGAGCACGGGTTCGAGAGCACAGACCATGGCCCCTGCCAAAAGACCATAGAGGACCTAAGAGCGGCCCTGGTAAAGGCAAAAGGCATGGTGTGTCTCGTCAGCCCGAAAGCTAGTCACATGGACTTTTTAAAGGAATCAAAACAGCCGATTCCAGCTGAGGTAATTGTGGCACCAGCCACCGAGCCCTCAGCACCGCTGAGCTATAGTGAGACTTGGCCGGAAAAGGAGGGGTTAGTGAAAGAGGAGGTAGCCGAGGTGGAGTGTGAGGAAGAACCACTGGTAGCAAAGCCGGGACCGGCACCAATGTGTCCCGCTCGGCACCAGAGGTTCGGTCCCAACGCTGCCGATGGCGGTATTGGACCCCACCAGAACCAGCTCGTGGTGCCCTACGCTGGCCCGCAATTAAGGTCCATGGTGAGCCACCTCACATGACTCACAGTAAAGGGAGATCCCTCGATTCATTTCAGGGAGATAGAGGAAACAGCAGCCATTAATGACTGTGATGATCAGGAACAGGTGAAACTGTTGCTTTTCTCCCTGGATTGCACAATCCTTCAGTGCCTCTCAGAGGATAGTAATAGGGGACGGAAAGGGTATGCGGATCTCAGGTAGGAAGTTTTAGAAGTAATGGGAGTGGACGACGGTAGTCCGTTCGACCGTGTAGAAGGGACCGTGCAGCTATCTGGAGAACCCCCACGGGTTTTCGCAGAAAGGCTGTGGCCAGTGTATCGACGCAGCTGTCCGGGTATGCCTGAACGGGCTGCAATGAGCAACGAACAGCGGTTTCATTGGCTCCGTTGCTTGGTTACCAACAGCTTGCCAAAGATACGGGCCCTAGCTAGTTCATGGTTTGATCCCCAAGGTCCCGGTGTCACAGAGGAGACGGTACTCCGCCAGCTAAATGTTGCGTACAAGAATTGTAGAGGTCAGGAAACACCACCCCAGAAGGGAAAGGTGCATGAGGCAAAACCCGCAGCCCCAAGCAAGAAGGAGTGGCGTCAGGAGGGGAATCGCCTTGTCCAAGCCAAGCCCAATTGCTACGGGTGTGGGAAGGATGGACATTGGCGCAAGGACTGTAGAAATCCGTGGAAGGGTAATAAAGGGAGATTTCCCGCAGCCCAAGCCCAAGCCCAGACCGCCGCCCCAGCACCAGCCCAAACCCAAGCCGTAGCTCCTGCCCCAGCACAAGGAGCTGGTGCAATTATGGATCCCGCTGCGATAGAATCAATCATAGAGACAATGCGGTCTCTGATGATTTCGCAGGGGAAGATAGCCGTGACCACTGGTCTTGTCGCTCCCGAAACCCCGACCGCTGTGCCCAATTGACTAGAGCCAGCGCAGCCTGTCGACCTGTGTCCTCGAGAAAGACATGCACAGGAAGAGACCTCCTGTAAAATGGAGGAATACCTGCGGTGTCAGGTTGCGGAGGCTAAGTTAGTTGAGCAGGCTTTAAGGGAGGAGAACGCTAGGTTAACAGCGAGGGCTGGCAGTTTAGAGTGTCAGCTAAAGGCTTGTAAATGGTTTCATATCAATCTGCGCAAACTGTTTAAACCGGGTGCAAGAGCATCAGCAACCGAAGCCAGGTCTGAGGGTAAAAATCCTCAGCCTGAGGCGTGCGATGAGTCACAGACCACACAAGCTAGTGTTGTAGCCTGCTTGGAAGGAGAAGCTGTCCCGCCCACCTGGGGGGAGGTTTCCCCGATGGCCTGGGACTCGGATGAGGAGGGGCCCGAACAACAAGGTCCCGCCCTCGACACGATTCTGGAGGAGGTGGAGTCGGAGGACGGAGGTCCCGCCCTCGACTCAAGCGTGGGGGAGGTAGAAATTGGGGGCAGGGATTCTCCACCTGTAGGGACAGGTGAGGAGGAGCCGTCTGCCACAGGCCCAATTCCCGAAGGGGCGGAGCCTGAGGGGAGGGAGCCGAAGCCCACAGTCGTGGAAGAGCCACGGGCTGTGAGAGCTAAAGTCCCACCCGAAGGTCCACTCGCCAAGGGAGCCTGCCCGAATCCCAAAGGGGCGGAGCCTGAGGGAAGGGAGCCGAAGCCCACAGTCGTGGAAGAGCCACGGACTGTGAGAGCGAAGGTCCCACCCGAAGGTCCACTCGCTAAGGGAGCCACGCCCAAAGTACTTTTTCGCAGGCCGACTCGTACGCCTCAGCCAGTAAAACCTTGGCCCGAGTCCCCCGCTCCCAGTAAACGCCGACTTGAGAAATCCTTGACAAAACGCAGTCCCCGATTGACAGCAAAAGGCTGCGGGGAACCCAAGCCACAGGTCACTGCAGCCCCGCCACAGGGAGCGGCGAGCTGCAGTCCAATCAGGGATTAGGCAAGCCGCCTGGGGACGGGCGGCGCTGTACATAAGTTAAGTTTAAGTTTAAGGCATGTAAATATTAAAATGATTAGAGTTTAAGTAGTTTTAAATCTGCCCAGTATGTGTGTTGTTTTGGATCGAGGTCGAAAGACCCGATCACGCCATCACCTAAGCCAGAATCTCTCGGGAGCCTGGCTATATTGTGTGATTTGTTGCAGGAACCAGGAGAAAGATGAGAGGGATCCTCGTCGCGTTCGTGACGATCGGGTGGAGCTGGGCCTATCGGGGCCGCACTAAGGACTCCACCATTTACGGGTGCTTTGGGGACAGAGGCCCCATCGCGACTGACGGAACCGGCCCACGGGACGCTGAAGAGGCTGCTGCCTACTTCCATGAAGGAAGATGGCCAGGCTGGCTGGGGTTGAACTCTACTGAATACTCCAGCCAGACGGGGTTTGCATACAGAGAAACGTCTCTGATGTGCCCCAGGGTGCGGATCATTGCACCCAGGATCAGTGTCACCATGGGCAAGAAGATTTGCTTGAACTGTCTGGGACATGTACCTTTGGATCGTTGGTGGTGGCTGCGCAAGTTGAGCAGCACCAAGAAGAATTCCACTGTGGAATGGGAGAGATTGGGTAACAACACCCATCGGACAATTACGGGAACTCATGGGGGGTTGAGTGTCTGTTGGGACAAACGGTGGGAACCAGATGAGGGGATCTACATCTGTATGTGGGGTTCAGAACGCGCTTGCCCCACAGGCATCTCCATCTTTTTCCAAAGACAGTGGCAGGATGCTGGAAAAGGAATGAGGTTGGACATCAGCACACGGGCGTGCGGAGTCCCATACTCTCAGATCCCAGTAAACGCCACTGAGCTCATCACCCGACCCCGCAAGCCCCTGCCCACAATTCCGGTAGCTAAAGCCCTCAAGGAAGGGTGCCCCACCACGACAAAGGGACCCAGGAACGGATTGGTATTGGTACCCACAGGCCAGGTACTGTACCAAGGGGTGCACTACGCGGTGGCTTCGGTGATTTTAAACCTCACCGAGGTACGATTGCCAGCATGGTGCCCCAGGGAAACGGAGCAATTATACCAGGTCCTGTTAACAAACATGTTCAAACAGTTTTACGAATTCGACTTTGCCGATGTCGACAGAGCCGAATTGTACACCACACTACATGAGGTCTTGGACAGGATAGGGAGGCAAAGAAGGGGTGCAGTAAATGATATTTTCACAGCTTTTAACACAGGAACTTCCGTCATCAACACACTAGATGACGTGGAGCTGCAAACCCAGATCAATGGTTTGAAAACACAGTTAAGAAAGATACTGACTGATGAGAATAAGGTAGTAGGTTCTGAGTTACACGAGGACTAGGCCATGACACTACACTTAAAAGAGATAATAGCTGAGCTGGAGAAACACGCCAGAACAGTAAATGCCCTCATTAGGGAGGATCGGAATGCGCCCGATCAGGCTGCGCAGAACGAAGCTTGTGTGCTATACGGGGCGTGGTTACTGGGCGAGGGCTGCAGTAATCTGGAGGATTTAAAGCAAGGTTTAGTCCCCTCCTGGATCAGCAACAAGCACCTCGCAGCCCTCCACCCTTTTGAGGATACATTGAGTCCATTCCAGCTCAGACTAGCTTCAGAGGCCTACCCAGTCCCAGTTGACTGTGGACGGTCTAATCACACCATTATGGGTATAGTAGTAAGAATGCCGGTGATGAGAAAGACAGCTAAACCACCCATACAGGGTGGAGAACACTGGAGTCATTCAGGGGGGTGCACACATTCGCTACACAGGGGTTCCACCTTACATCATTCGATGGGAGCATGCAATGACGGGTACTGACCTCTCGGGGTGCTGGAGCCGGGGAGCACACATCATCCTGTGTCTCCAGCACTTGAATGCCCATTCAAAACCACAGTGCGAGTTCAGAACCGCTGGCGCGAAGCCTATACATTGCACCATGGAAGCAATGGCACAAGGCCATGTGCCCCCACAGGTGGCATATATAGGAGGTGGGACATACTGTGTCACCACTGCAGCGCCCCACTACCAGCATGGACAGCACGGTTGGTGTCCGGTTAGTGACAGCAGCTTCTGTTTCAAGCCCAGGGCAGAAGTTCAAGTGGCCCAAGAGTGAATTGTCCCCATCCCTGAACCTTCCACGGTTCACATCACTGTTAAAGAGAATTTCACCGATCTTTAGGGATTCGTTGCACATTTTGGATATATCATTTCCCCTCTCCCTGAACACCTCACCAAGATATTAAAAGCTGTTGTTGTTTCACAGAAACACTTCTACACACTGGAGCAGAAGACTTTAGAGATAGGGGCAGACATATTGGACATAGTGACCCCACCGTGGTGGGACCTGTTCACTAATATAGAAGTCCCTTCCTGGATTAGGATAGCCTCCCACATTCTTGTAGTGTGCCAGGTTATCATTGTAGTTTATTTACTGTTTGTACACTGAAAAAAGTTCAAACATTCGCAAAAGTATGAGAATAGAGGGGAATGGAGGGAGCATTATGTGCAGGTAGAAGAAGAGACACCCGTTTAGATTTTGCTGCTTTGTATAAAGTTAAAGTTTTCCTCCCTCCTCTGTATTATTTTTGATATGTATTCATGTGCATTGTGATTTTCGCGTGTATTTTATTTTATTATTGAAGTTTTATTAGATGTGATGTTATTATTAAAAGGGTAATGTGTATGCACTAGGTGATGTAGGGGTATAAGGACCCCCTCCACGTCTGGAAGTAAGTTGTTAGATTTTAACTCCAAGGTATTGCCATCTATAGATGCTTAATGTACACTAGATTTTTCTGAAATGGGAAATGCATGTGTTGTGGGGTCATAGATAGGTAAATACTGGGGATGGTTTGATTGTGGAAAGTCAGAAAATTTTGCTCACCCAGAATTATGATACTTCAAGCAAGTTACAGTATCAGGGAGGAGTGTAGGATTTGCAAAATTTGAACTTTACATTAATAAGGGTCAAATGGTAGAAGAGGCCATGATTTTAAAGACTGTTTTAAACGAAGCCCAGAAAAAGGGGCATACAAAATGGCTGCCATACCACGTGACCGGCTTATTGGGACACTTTAAAATGGTTCCTGCGAAACCTCAGACAGCTTTGTGGATTCAACCCACAGTAAGTTCTGGAAGCCGTTTCTGAGAGAATGAAACCAGACCCACACATATACATATGGATTCGATGCAGATCCAGTCAAGATCGGCCTGGAGACAGAGGCCATCTAAATGTTGACCCAGACAAAAGGGGACAATTTCATATTCATGAGAACAGCACCCAGGACTAGATAACGAGATCAGCAGGACATTAAAAACAATGAAGGTCATTCCAGACCAGAGATGGGCCTTTACCGGCCATTTGAAATATTTTAAAATATAATAACTACCCTGCTGTGCTCCCAGCCCGCCAAAAGTTAAACAAAGACTAACCTGATTTTGGGTGGGAAGTGGAGACTCCTGAAGAAAGGTATAACTGGAGGAGTTGGAGTTGTACAGGCAGACACTGAAGGAGACACCGGAGTTGTAGTTGTGGAGACAGTTGGAGACAGCTACACTCAGAGACACACGACCGAGTGGCAGTGGGTGAAGAGGAGTCGCTTTGGGAGAAGATCAGCAAACTCCTGTCCACCACCGGGGGAGGAAGAAGAATTAAGCCAACATCAAGAAGGCCGCTCGAGCCGGCGTCCCGCCCCAGGGAAACACATCGGGAGATCATCGACCATCCCCGGGCCATTGCCGAAATGAGAGGCCATCGACCCAACTCGGGAGAAGAGACAAAAACGAACTGAAGAAACGATGGGAGCCAGCCCAAGGCTCCTCTGACCAGGGTCGAGCCGATGATCCCCGACCCCGCCGACAGCCAGAACCAGCCGGTGTCCAGCCGCCCCCGACCACCACCTCAGGAGAGAGGTGTGGTGCAGCTCGCTGGGGCTCCACGATCCACGTGGAGACGGAACGCCTGAAAGGATCAAACGCAGACTGGTTCAAAACCTTGCACTTCCTAGTTGGATTGGTGAGCATGTTTCTGGCCCTTCACAATCAGATCTAGATAGGTTTAAGGGGGTGGATTTAAGGGTACAATTAACATGAGTTGTTGTTCCTCGATGTTCCGTGTGTTTCCTTATTGCATGATGATCTTTGTAGAGTATAAGATGACTGTATTTACCTTAGTTAGTACTGTGTTGTTATGATTTGTTTGTGTTTTTCCCTCCCATGTACTCTCTTATCTGCTTGCATTTGATTTATTTTTCCATAGGCAATAACATTTCATTTTGTTTCATCAAACTTTGTCTACAACAGTTTTCTCTACATTGTAGTTCCTCCCCCAAAGTCCAGAGTATAGAATCTAAGGGGCGAGTGGGTCGAACCACTCAAGGTTTTACTGTGCAAGAGAGAGAGGCCTCTAGAGAGAGAAACCTCTGCGATCTAAAACCCCTTACAGCTGAGAAATCTGATTGCCCTGTGCTGGTTTTACAGGCGATCCATCGGCATTGTTCCACTAGCAGACTCTCTGTTTTAGTCTTAGTTACTGTGACCAAAAGATTTACAATGTTAAAGAGGGAGCTCAATATCAGAATTACTTTTGAAAATCAGATATATTTTCATGCAATCCAATCCTTGTTTTGTTTTCAATTTTGTTTGATTTTTGTTCAAAGAGTAACTGCTGCTGATGTCATGAGCAGGTGGAACGATGGCATTGTCTTGGAAGGCTTGAAGCTGTAATGGAGCTGAATTAACACACATAATTATTGCTGTAATGGCCCGAGTTAATGGCTGTGTCATTAATATTAATTCAGCTCCCACATATGTTCATTATGTGGTTGGCCTCTGTGTACCTACATCATTTGACAAATACCCTCACTGCATACTCATTTTTGCAGTAAGTTAAGTTCATGCTTCCCATCTATTGGTAATAACTGAAACCCCAGCCCTTATTTCATTATTGCTTTATTACCAGCATGTGTCTTGTCTTCTCATGCTGACATATTTTAACTGAGCCAGGTAATATTAATTGCACACAGTTGACTTGGCTTCCTCTGAAACTTGGAGCACGACTTCACACAAGCAAGTATAGGCAGGATTTTTGTACTGCTTTTATGCTCTTAGTGAATGCAGAGGAAGGATTCACAATCTTATTATGGGCACCAGATACTGGCTCAGAAATTCGGGTTGGAGGCTTCCCGCAGGTGCAAGCCTCCGACCTGCACTTACCTAGCGCGCCGGCCGTTGTGCTGTGGGCCCGCGTGGGATTCCGATCCTGAGCCTGCTCCAACTGCCGGTGCGCAGTGCTTGCGTATCCCAGGGGCGCAGTTAGTTCGAAGCGTCCCCTGGGATCACGTGGGCCATGGAGAGCCAATGGTAGCAGGGAATCTGTATTCATAGATTTGACAGGAAGGCCTGTCAAATCTATGAATACAATTCAGCCCCAAAATATAACTAAAACTTCAAATAAATTTTTTTTTAAATCACATTTTAAAAATAACTATAAATTACATAAAATAACTATTTTAAACAATAATTAAATTTTTGAAAAAATTAATTACAGTTTCTAATGGGGCTAAAAATAAACTTACCTTTCTTTAAGGTATTTAAAAATAATAAACCTGTGGAAATTTTTTTTAAATTTTACTTAATTCACCACTTACCTTGTTAAAAGCAGGCCTTGCAACTGCTTTTTAAAAGCGTAGCTCCTGGAGACTTACCCTCCCGGAGAAACCTGCAAAAAACCAAAAGTTCCAGGCGTACGCGCTGCCTCTCCGGTGCACGCCTTCAACCTGTGAACCCCTTCCTTTAAGGGAACGGAAGTTCCGGTTTCCCGCGCATGCGTAGTGCATGCACGAAACCGGCATTTTTGTTGGGCCTACGCATGAGTACCCAGCGCGTACTCACCCGTGGGGACCCGAATTTCTGGCCCAGTAACTCCTACAAGCCAGTATCCCTTATGATGCTATCGGCACTCAGTTTTTTTTTAATGAATCACTAGAGCGGGAGTATAATGAAGAAATGATAATAATTTTCCTTATAAAGAGGTCTTGGAGGTGCTTTTCACCCCTAATCGCTTTCAAACACGGAAATCTCATTGTCTTTGCATTTCTTCAAGTGACAAACTGATATCACATCCAAAATAAAAACTAAACCAGAAAATGCTAGAAACACTCAGCAGGTCAGGCAGTATTTGTGGAGAGAGAAACAGAGTTAATGTTTCAGGTCGATGACCTTTCATCAGAACTGGAAGATGTTAGAGATGAACAACTTTTAAGCAAGTACAGAGCCAGGGAAAAGGGGCAGGAAATGAACAAAGGGAGAGGTTTACGGCAGGAGTGATTAAATGACAAAAGTGATGTTGGTACAAGGCAAAAGGAGATGGTAATGAGACATGTATAGAAATAAAAGATGGGTTCAGAGGAAGTGTTAATAGTTACAGCAGAATACCAGAGGAGGAAGGAAGCATGGAAAGTTGATGATAAGGAGATGGCTCCCATTGGCCCTGGACTATGGCGAAGAAAGGCAGGTAGATGCCAGGAGTGTGGACCATCCGCCGGCCGTGTACTGATAGGGGATCCACACCCCAAGCACCAGCCCACACCTCCTCCACTCCCAATGGTGCAGCCTCCTCCGTTACCAGCACCTGCTGTCTGAGAGAAAATGTTGTCAAACAAGGGCCGGCAGGCTGTAAAGTGCCTAGTAGCAAGGGTACCACCAGCTAAATGTGCTAATTGTCTACGATGCCCAGGGAACAGGGAAACGCTCATGATGCCTTTGTCCTTCACCATGCCGCATTTATGACTTATTCAGCAGGGAGGGACAAGGAGACGGGTGGCTCGTGGGGGACATGGCCTACCTCTGAAGCCGACAACATAAGACAGAAAAGGTACAACTGCATACATGTGGCAACCCAGCAGGTGGTGGAGAAGACCATTGGTGTGCTTAAAGCATGCTTCTAAGGTCATAGGTTTTAAATAATTAGTAAAAGAACGAGAGAAGAAATTAGGAGAAATTACTTCACATAGAGATTTGTTAAGGTCTGGAACGCACTACCTGAAAGGGTGCTGGAATCAGATTCCATAGGAATTTTTAAAAGGCAATGGGACATGTACTTGAAGGGCACTAATTTGCAGTGTTATGGGGAAAAAGCTGGGGTGTGGGACTAAATTGCACAGCTCTTTCAAAGAGCCGGCACAGGCATGAAAGGCTGAATGGCCTACTGCTGTGCTGTAAGATTCTATGATTCAGGTGCCTAGACAGGTCGGGGTATCCTACAGTACGCCCCTGTTAAAGTGGTGAAGATTGTGGTTGTCAACAAGTTTGCCGTGCAGGATGGGCTCAGCCTGGACTTGGCAGGCGAGATGGCTGTGGAACCAGAGGATCCCGACCCGCATGTTCCTGGGCCCACGGGTGATAGTCCTACCGCAGGAAGACATGGTGGCACCAGCCAGGGTAGCTGAAGAAAGGTCATCGACCTGAAACGTTAACTCTGTTTCTCTCTCCACAGATGTTGCCTGACCTGCTGAGTGTTTTCAGCCAGAGCAGCTGGTGGCTCAGGTATTCAAACAGTGATAACCCCCTGAAGACAGACCCAGCGTTAATATAAGGGGAGGCTGCATCTCTTTAAGAGAGATGCAACCAATGTTCCCTTTAAGCTGCGTGGCTGCGCAGCGTTCCAGCGATCCCATGCAGCCGGCTTATCAATGTAAAAACTGCGCGTGCCAAAAAAAATTAGATGGAACATTGGATATGTAGTGTCCGTGTGTAGATAAAGACACTGAAGACAGGAGTTGGTTCATAGGTATTTACTAAGCAAGTCTGGGGGGGGGTTTCTAAAGGATATACACAATACACAGGCTTATATAGCCCAAGTGGCAATTACCAGCATTACGCACACCTGGGGCTCTTAAAGGCACATACACCACAATTCCTCCCCTTCCAGCTAACTAGTACATCATATTTTAAGTAATTATTAATTACATGTTATATGCAAAATAATATACATTGCTGTATTAATTAATTATAAGTTAGTCTCTCAGGAGGCTTCCTGACTCGGTCCGGATAACGCCTCGGGGGTGTAGTAGTTTCTGGTGGTGTAGTAGGTTCTTCTGGCAAGGCTGATTCGGCTTGAAGGCCAGTGTCGGGTTCATCGGGCTCCAGTATCACCGGATCGGAGGTAGATATGGGTATCTCTACTTCATCGTTAGATGTATAGAGTGGTGGTGTAGGTTGTCCCTTTTCGGATGACTTGATGATTTGGTCAGCATGGCGCCTTATTATGCTGTCTCCGATGTCCACGGTATACATCAGTGGTCCTAATCGTGTGCAGATAGTTCCAGGCTGCCATTTCTCGGTACGGTAGTCCCGGGCCAAAACCAGTTGGCCTATCTGGAAGGCCCTAGTTGGCCTTTCATGCATGCCCTGAAACTGCCGGTTCTCCACGTCCCTTCGGATGTTGGGCTTGACCAAATCCAGCCGGCATCTTAGGTTTCTATTGTAGAACATCATGGCGGGAGTTTGGTTAGTAACCATATGCGTTGCATTCCTATATGCAAATAAGAAGTTATCCACCTTGTGCTGAAGTTTTATGTCTTCATTACCCATGGCCTTGATGGCCTTCTTGAAGGTCTGGACAAACCTTTCAGCCAATCCATTGGTGGCGGGATGGTATGGGGCGGACGTGTAGTGCTTTACCCCATTGTTCTTTAAGAACTTTCTGAATTCTTCGGACACAAATTGCGGTCCATTATCAGAACATATCTGCTCCGGCAGCCCATTCCTGGCAAATATGGTCCTTAATACTGTGATGGTTTTTTCCGTGGTGGTGGTGGACATCTTTATTACCTCCGGCCACTTGGAGTGTGCATCAACTGTGATTAAGAACATTGAGTCCATAAATGGACCAGCAAAGTCGATGTGCACCCTTTGCCAGGGAGATGAGGGCCACTCCCATGGATGTAGAGGGGCCTGTGGCGGAGCATTTTGGACCTTCTGGCATCCTAGGCAGCTCTTGGTCATGTCTTCGATGTCTCCATCGATACCTGGCCACCATACAAACACCCTAGCTAGGTTCTTCATTTTCACTCCACCCAGATGCCCCTCGTGAAGCTCCTTTAGCACTTTATCCTGGAGTTTGGGTGGAATCACCACTCTGGATCCACACATCAAGGTTCCTCAGCACACTGACAGCTGTTCTCTTCTTTGCGAGAATGCTGGCAACAGTGGTTCGCCATGTGCTGGCCATCCCTTCATTGTTAAATCGTAGACCCGTGAGAGAGTAGGGTCATTTCTTGTCTCCCTTTCAATGGCAGAATTTGTCACCGGTAGACATTCCACTATGGTAGAGTGGAATATCTCTACTGGGTCTACTGTAGGTGCCTCTTCTATCGTTGGCAACAGTAGGCGTGATAAACCGTCAGCATTCCCATGCTGTTTTGACCCTTTGTATTCAATGTTGTATTGGTGTGCCCCTAGAAAAAGGGACCACCTCTGTAGTCTTTGTGCCGTCATAATGGGGACACCTTTTTTAGGGTTGAATATGGAGATGAGGGGTTGATGGTCAGTCAGCAAGGTAAATTTTTGTCCGTGTAGGTAATGGTTGAATTTCTTCACTCCCCATACCAGGCTGAGTGCTTCCCTGTCTATCTGGGCATAGTTACGCTCAGCTGAGTTCAATGAGCGTGACGCAAAAGCTATCGGCCGTTCCGAGCCATCAGGGAATCTATGGGACAATACCGCTCCTATGCCGTAAGGGGATGCATCGCACGCCAGTCTGATTGGTAGTGATGGGTTGTAATGAGCCAAAATTCTCGGATGTGATTAAGTCTTTACATTTATGGAAGGCACGTTTACAGTCTTCGTTCCATTTCCAAATCACTCCTGTCTGTAGAAGATCATTAAGAGGGTCATAGAGTCATAGAGTTTTACAGCACAGAAAGAGGCCCTTCGGCCCATCGTGTCTGCGCCGCCCATCCATCCCTGTCCAGTCTAATCCCATTTTCCAGCATTTGGTCCATAGCCTTGTATGCAATGGCATTTCAAGTGCTCATCCAAATGCTTCTTGAATGTTGTGAGGGTTCCTGCCTCTACCACCCTTTCAGGCATTGAGTTCCACATTCCAACCACCCTCTGGGTGAAAAAGTTCCTCCTCAAATCCCCTCTAAATCTCCTGCCCCTTACCCTGAATCTATGCCCCCTTGTTATTGACCCCCCCACTAAGGGGAAAAGTTCCTCTTTGTCTACCCTATCTATGCCCCTCATCATTTTGTACACCTCAATCAGGTCCCCCCTCAGCCTTCTTTGCTCCAAGGAAAACAACCCCAGCCTGTCCAGCCTCTCTTCATAGCGGAGGCGCTCCATCCCAGGTAACATCCTGGTGAATCTTCTTTGCACCCTCTCCAAAGCAATTACATCCTTCCTATAGTGAGGCGACCAGAACTGCACACAATACTCCAGCTGTGGCCTCACCAGCGTTTTGTACAGTTCCATCATAACCTCCCTGCTCTTATATTCTATGCCTCGGCTAATGAAGGCAAGTATCCCATATGCCTTTTTAACCACCTTATCTACCTGTTCCGCTGCCTTCAGGGATCTATGTACATGTACACCAAGGTCCCTCTGACCCTCTGTACTTCCTAGGGTCCTACCACTCATTGTGTATTCCCTTGCCTTATTTGTCCGTCCAAAATGCATCACCTCGCACTTTTCAGGGTTAAATTCCATTTGCCACTTTTCCGCCCATCTGACCAACCCGTTTATATCGTCCTGTAGCCTGAGGCTTTCCTCCTCACAATTTACCACCCCACCAATTTTCGTGTCATCTGCGAACTTACTGATCATACCTTTTACATTCTCATCCAAATCATTTATGTAGATCACAAACAACAAGGGACCCAGCACCGATCCCTGAGGTACCCCACTGGACACAGGCTTCCAGTCACAAAAGCAACCTTCGACCATCACCCTCTGCCTCCTGCCACTCAGCCAGTTTAGGATCCAACGCGCCAAGGCACCCTGGATCCCATGGGCTCTTACCTTCTTGACCAGTCTCCTATGCGGGACTTTGTCAAAAGCTTTACTGAAGTCCATGTAAACCACATCCACAGCATTTCCCTCATCCACCCCCCTAGTCACCCCCTCGAAAAATTCAATCAGATTTGTCAGACATGATTTACCCTTGACAAAGCCATGCTGACTATCCCCGATTAATCCTTGCCTCTCCAAGTGGAGACTAATTTTGTCCCTCAGAATTTTTTCCAATAATTTCCCTACCACAGATGTTAGGCTCACTGGCCTGTAATTCCCTGGTTTATCCCTGCTACCCTTCTTGAATAATGGTACTACGTTAGCTGTTCTCCAGTCCTCTGGTACATCCCCTGTGGCCAGAGAGGTTCTGAAAATTTGTGTCAGAGCCCCTGCAATCTCCTCCTTTGCCTCCCACAGCAGCCTGGGATACATCTCGTCCGGGCCTGGGGATTTATCCACTTTTTGGCCTGCTAAAACCGCTAGCACCTCCTCCCTCTCGATGCTAATATGTTCAAGTATGTCACAGCCCCCTTGCCCGATTTCTATGTCTGCATCGTCTTTCTCCATAGTGAACACAGATGCAAAAAATTCATTTAAAACCCCGCCTACATCATCTGGCTCTACACACAGATTGCCACTTTGGTCCCTAATGGGCCCTACCCTTTCCCTGGTTATCCTCTTGCCCTTAATATACTTATAAAACATCTTAGGATTTTCCTTTATTTTGCTCGCCAGTGTTATTTCATGGCCCCTCCTCGCCCTCCTAATTTCTTTTTTAAGTATGCCCCTGCATTTTTTATACTCCTCTAGGGCTTCTTCCGTCTTTAGTCTTTTGTAACTGCCAAAAGCCCCCCTTTTATTTCTAATGCATTTTTGTATATCCCTTGTCATCCAAGGTTCCCTTTGCTTGTTGGTCCCACCCTTGACCTTTACAGGAACATGTTGGCGTTGTACTCTCTCTATTTCCCTTCTGAAAGTCTCCCACTGTTTTGATGCGGATTTTCCTATAAGTAGCTGCTCCCAGTCCAATTTGGCCAGATCCTGCCTTATCATATTAAAATCGGCCTTCCCCCAATTTAGAACCCTTATTTCCGGGCTGTCTTTGTCTTTTTCCATGACCACCTTAAATCTCACCGAATTGTGGTCACTGTCGCCAAAATGCTCTCCTACTGACACTTCCACCACTTGCCCGGCTACATTCCCCAGAATTAGGTCCAGTACCGCCCCCTCTCTTGTAGGACTTTCTACATGTTGGCTCAAAAAGCTCTCCTGGATGCACTTTAAGAATTCTGCACCCTCTAAGCCTTTCACACTCTGACTATCCCAATTTATATGGGGGAAGTTGAAATCCCCCACTATTATTACCCTATTATTTTCGCACTTTTCTGAGATTTGCCTACATATCTGTTCCTCTATCTCCCCCTGACTGTTTGGGGGCCTATAGTACACTCCCAGCAAAGTGCTTGCCCCCTTTTTGTTTTTAAGTTCTACCCATATGGCCTCATTAGAGGAACCCGCTAATATATCATCCCTCCTTACAGCAGTAATTGACTCCTTAATTAATATTGCAACACCCCCTCCCCTTTTACACCCCCTTCTGTCTCGCCTGAAGATTCTATACCCCGGAATATTGAGCTGCCAGTCCTGACCCTCCCTCAACCATGTCTCCGTGATAGCAACAATATCGTACTCCCATGTGTTCAACAACAACTTCAGTTCATCCACCTTATTTGCAAGACTCCTTGCATTAAAATAAATGCCTTCCAGCCCTGCCATATTCTCTTTTGCCTTCACATATTTGCTTTGCCTTCCCAGCTGACTTGTTTTTCCCTCTGTATTTGGCTGTAAATCACCCCCTACTATAGCTCCACTCTGTACCCCATCCCCCTGCCAAGTTAGTTTAAACCCCCCCCAGCAGTGCTAGCAAACCTCCCCGCAAGGATATTGGTTCCCCTCTGGTTCAGGTGTAAACCGTCCGACTTGTACAAGTCCCACCTTTCCCAGAAGCAGACCCAGTGATCCAGGAAACTAAAGCCCTCCCCCCTGCACCATCCCTTTAGCCATGCATTCATCTGTTCTATCTTCCTATTTCTATACTTACTAGCACGTGGCACCGGGAGTAATCCAGAGATTACAACCCTTGAGGTCCTGCTCTTTAATCCTTCACCTAGCTCCCTAAATTCTTGCTGCAGGACCTCATCCCTCTTTTTACCTATGTCGTTGGTACCAATGTGGACCACGACCACTGGCTGTTCACCCTCCCCCTCCAGAATGCCCTGCAGCCGCTCAGTGACATCCTTGGCCCTGGCACCAGGGAGGCAACAAACCATCCTGGATTCACGTCTACGGGTGTAGAATAGTTGATAAGTTCGGTAAAAATTTATGATAGTAATTTATTAATCCCAGGAATGACCTTAATTGTGAAACATTTTCAGGTGCTGGGGCTTTTATAACTGCTTCAATTTTCTCAGGTGACTTATGCAACCCTTCCTTATTAATTATGTGGCCACAATATGATATCTGATTTTGGAAAAATTCGCACTTGGGGCGATTTGCTCGTAGGCCCCGTTCTTTCAGCCTAGTGAGCACCTGCTCCAAATTGGCAAGGTGCTCGTTGTCGTTTTCTCCTGTTATAAGGATGTCGTCTAGGTAGCATTGAGTCCCCGGAATCCCTTGCAGGACTTGCTCCATAGCTCTTTGCCAGATAGCTGGAGCTGATGCTATTCCAAAAACCAATCCATTGTACTGGTACAGGCCTTTGTATGTGTTTATTGTGAGATACTTTTTAGAGGTCTCCTCAACCTCCATCTGTAGATATGCCTGTGCCAAGTCAATTTTGGTGAAACGTTTCCCTCCGGATAGTGAGGTGAAAATATCTTCTATCCTCGGAAGAGGATACTGTACCGTGTGAAGGACCGGGTTTACAGTCACCTTAAAGTCCCCACAGATGCGAATTTTTTTCTGTTCCTCAGAGTTATTTTTCAATGTTTTTTTCATGACTGGAACGATGGGTGTTGCCCATTCGCTCCAATCTATTTTGGATAATACGCCTGCCTTTTCCAAATTCTTCAGCTCTGCCTCGACTGCCGGACGTATTGCGTATGGCACCGGTCTTGCCTTAAAATTTTTTGGAATTGCTGTATCTTCCACTTTTATTGAGGCGGTGATGCCTTTCAAGGTTCCTAGTTTCTCTTGAAACACTTCTTTGGCGTTGGCCAAGATGTCTTTTAATCGTTCAGGTATGATGTCATCATTGTTTTTTTCCTTACTGGTCACCGTCAGTGCCTGAATGGAGTGCCAGTCTAAACGTATCTTCCTTATCCATTCACGTCCCAACAACGGTGGACCACCATCTTGCAGAATGTATAAATACAACTTTTGTATTTCTTTGCCGTTGCATACCACAGGCACCCTTATTTTTCCTTTGGGGTAGACTTTCTGCCCCGTATATGTTTTTAAGATAATGGATGTGTCTTTTAGAGGTATATGCGAAAATAGCCTCTCGTAATCTCGTCGATTTATTACGGTTAGAGCTGATCCTGTATCTAGCTCCATTTTAACTGGGGACCCTGCTATTGTGAGGGTAACCCAAATGGTTTGGTAATCCTCTTTGGCAAGTACATTATGTAATTTGAGACAGCTTAGTCTCTTGTTTCCGGAGTCGCTATCGCTATTCTGGTCTTCGGAGCTATTGTCCGTTATCATTTGTACCTTCCTGCACTTTTCTTTATTGATTTTTTGTTTTCTGTCAGTGGATTTATTTTGTCCAGATTGGCATACCCGTGCAATGTGTCCAATCTTACCACATTGCCTGCATGCTTTGCCCTTGAACCAGCAGTCCCTCTGGTTATGGGTGGATCTGCCGCAGCGATAACATCTTCCGAACTCCTGTGTCATTTTATGGGTGCCGAAGTCCTGTGTCTCTTGTTGTATCTCTGCAGCTCCTTTTGCTGCTGCTTCGTATGATACAGCCATACTGAAAGCTTTGTCCAATGTTAAATCTTTTTCAGAAAGCAATCTTTTTTGTGTTCCTTCACTTAAGAGACCGCAAACAAATTTGTCTCGAAGATAATCCGATAGTCCTGCTCCGAATTGGCAGTACTTTGATAGCTTTCTTAATTCGGTTAGGTAATCAGCGTTACTTTCATTCTTGTGTTGATTTCTCTTGACGAACTTGAATTGTTCTGCTATCAGCAGCGGTGTTGGGTTCAAATGCTCCTGCAGGGTATCAACAATTTCTTTAAAAGTACCATTATTCAAGAAGGGTAGCAGGGATAAACCAGGGAATTACAGGCCAGTGAGCCTAACATCTGTGGTGGGGAAATTATTGGAAAAAATTCTGAGGGACAAAATTAATCTCCACTTGGAGAGGCAAGGATTAATCGGGGATAGTCAGCATGGCTTTGTCAAGGGTAAATCATGTCTGACAAATCTGATTGAATTTTTCGAGGGGGTGACTACGGGGGTGGATGAGGGAAATGCTGTGGATGTGGTTTACATGGACTTCAGTAAAGCTTTTGACAAAGTCCCGCATAGGAGACTGGTCAAGAAGGTAAGAGCCCATGGGATCCAGGGTGCCTTGGCGCGTTGGATCCTAAACTGGCTGAGTGGCAGGAGGCAGAGGGTGATGGTCGAAGGTTGCTTTTGTGACTGGAAGCATGTGTCCAGTGGGGTACCTCAGGGATCGGTGCTGGGTCCCTTGTTGTTTGCGATCTACATAAATGATTTGGATGAGAATGTAAAAGGTATGATCAGTAAGTTCGCAGATGACACGAAAATTGGTGGGGTGGTAAATTGCGAGGAGGAAAGCCTCAGGCTACAGGACGATATAAACGGGTTGGTCAGATGGGCGGAAAAGTGGCAAATGGAATTTAACCCTGAAAAGTGCGAGGTGATGCATTTTGGACGGACAAATAAGGCAAGGGAATACACAATGAGTGGTAGGACCCTAGGAAGTACAGAGGGTCAGAGGGACCTTGGTGTACATGTACATAGATCCCTGAAGGCAGCGGAGCAGGTAGATAAGATGGTTAAAAAGGCATATGGGATACTTGCCTTCATTAGCCGAGGCATAGAATATAAGAGCAGGGAGGTTATGATGGAGCTGTACAAAACGCTGGTGAGGCCACAGCTGGAGTACTGTGTGCAGTTCTGGTCGCCTCACCATAGGAAGGATGTGATTGCTTTGGAGAGGGTGCAGAGAAGATTCACCAGGATGTTACCTGGGATGGAGCGCCTCAGCTATGAAGAGAGGCTGGACAGGCTGGGGTTGTTTTCCTTGGAGCAGAGAAGGCTGAGGGGGGACCTGATTGAGGTGTACAAAATGATGAGGGGCATAGATAGGGTAGATAAAGAGGAACTTTTCCCCTTAGTGGGGGGGGTCAATAACAAGGGGGCATAGATTCAGGGTAAGGGGCAGGAGATTTAGAGGGGATTTGAGGAGGAACTTTTTCACCCAGAGGGTGGTTGGAATGTGGAATTCAATGCCTGAAAGGGTGGTAGAGGCAGGAACCCTCACAACATTCAAGAAGCATTTGGATGAGCACTTGAAATGCCATTGCATACAAGGCTATGGACCAAATGCTGGAAAATGGGATTAGACTGGACAGGGATGGATGGGCAGCGCAGACACGATGGGCCGAAGGGCCTCTTTCTGTGCTGTAAAACTCCATGGCCTAGAAATTCGGTTTTGGCGCAGCGAGGGCTTTAGCGCCGGAAGTTAGTGCCGGCGCTAAGTCCCCCTGCGCGCGCCAAAAATTCAGTAGCGCCGCGCCCAAACGGCTGCCGGCGCTACTGAGGGGTCTCAGCACCTCAAAACTGGCGCCACACGCCGCATTGCGGCACTATTCCGGCGCTGCGGCGCCCGCTGCGGTGCGGCAGGCTCGGGAAGTGCAGGCCTCCTCCTTCCGTTAAGGAGGAGCTGCCTGCACCCGGCCGCGGCCCGCGATAATCTTTTTTAAAATGAGCCCGGCACCTCAGACAAGTGCCGGGCTTGCTTCTGTTCCGGGGGGGGGGGCGGAAGTCCGGGGAGGGAGCTGCGGCCAGGCGGCCGGCGGGAAAGCGGCCGGCCGCCGCGGGGACTTTAATGCGCCGGCGCAAAGTTCTGTAAGGCACCTCTGCCAGAACGTTGCTTGCGGCTGCCACGGGCGAGGCGGCCGCAACTCAATTTCCGAGTTCGGGCGGGTTACCATGGCAACCGGAACGCTGCGCACACCGATGACGTCATCGGTTCCGGCGCAGCGCTACTGGCCTAACGCCGATTTAGGGCCCCTGTCAATTTCTAAACTGGCCATGTCCGTAGGGCTCGCAGACGCATTGTGAGAGGGGCAGCCCTGGCTAGAGGCAGAGGGGGCTACAGGCGTCGGCCACGTAGGCCTTACCCAGTCAGGCTATACCGCCAGCAGCGCTCCTACCTAAACATGAGTGCCGCGCGATGTGTTAGAAGGCTCCGATTCCGAAAGGAGGTGATTGCAGAGATCTGCCACCTGCTTCGCCGAGATCTGCGGCCAAAGCTCAGGTGCAGGACGTCTCTGTCGGTGGAAGTGAAGGTGGCGGTGGCATTGAACTTCTATGCCACCGGCTCCTTCCAATACGCTGCTGGGGACATAGCAAACATCTCCCAGTACGGCGCGCATCGCTGCATCCGCCACGTGACCGAAGCACTGTTCAGAAGGAGAAGCCAATTCATCTCCTTCCCCATGGCCCTCGAGAGCCAGCATCAGCGCGCATTGGGATTTGCCAGACTCGGGGAATTCCCCTTGGTGCAGGGCGCCATTGACTGTACGCATGTGGCTTTGCGGGCCCCTCTGGAGCATGGCGAGCAGTATCGCAACAGGAAGGGCTACCATTCTCTGAATGTGCAGCTGGTATGTGACCACAAGCAGCGCATCATGGCAGTCAATGCCAGCTTCCCAGGCAGCAGCCACGATGCCTTTATCCTGCGGCAGAGTACTGTGCATGACATGTTCCAGGCACAGCCTCCCCCAAGAGGATGGCTCATCGGGGACAAAGGCTATCCTTTGTGCACCTGGCTCATGACCCCGCTCCGCGCGCCCAGGACCGCTGCTGAAGAGGCCTACAACGAGAGCCATCAAACCACCCACAACATCATCGAGCTAACTATTGGGGTCCTCAAGCAGCGGTTCCGCTGCCTTGATCGCTCCGGAGGAGCTCTCCAGTATTCGCCGGATCGGGTCTCCCAATTTGTGGTGGTTTGCTGCATGCTACACAACCTGGCTATCCGCAGGACTCAGGCACTGCCACCTGACGTTGGACCAGCACCTCAGGAGGAGGAGCAGGAGGAGCATGAGGAGGAGGAGGAGGAGGAGGAGCAGGAGTACGTTCCCAGGAGGGAGCGACCAGGGCCAAGGGCCGCACGACGCCACCTTATTACACGGTACTTCTAAGCCCCCTGTCAGGGAATGGCCAGGGGCCATGAGGGAAGATGAATGCAGCCGCTCCGCAAGCCCTCAGCCGGCGAAGCCAACAAACACTAAGAAGAACAACCATGGAGACTGCATGAATAAAGATAATTTTTTATTGCACAAAAATGAAAAGCCCTTCCCACATGAATCCCCAAAAACAATAAACGGGCCCAACAAACGACTCACTCCCACAAACTGGGGAGGAGTCACTCCACCTTTCTTCAAACCGGGCCTCAACGTCGGCCTAACGCAAAAAATAAGCCCTCCAACAACACAACCATGGGCAAAATAAAGATGGCCACCGCCATATTAAAGGAAAGCTGCCCACACCCTCTACTGAGTGGCCCGCGACGGCGAGACCTTGGCCAGCCTTTTGCCTCCCCTGCCCGGCCTGCTGCTCCTTCGCAAGCTCTGCCCAGTGGCTGCTGCGAGGCTGGGGGAAGGCGCCTGAGGCTCAGATGCCCTTCCGCCAGATGCCGCTGGGGGGCGGCCTACACGGCGTTTGGGCCTCGAGGGGCCGTCTGCTGAGTGGCGCACCTGAGCCTGGCCACCATCAGCTGCAGCCGCTTGCCCTTGACGCCCCAGTGGGGGAATGGCAGCGACGGATGGCGCAATGTGGGCCAGCTGGCGTCTGGGATGCGCTGGCTGGTGCTGTGGTGCGGTGGCACTCGGCCGGGCCCGCACTGCAGGATCCGCAGCAATCAGCCGAGGGGCGGCTTGCTGGGATGGTCCAGCGCGGCGGCTGCCCTGGCGATGCCTGCCTGAGACAGCGCGTGTGGCAGCAGTGAGTGCCCCTGTGGTCCTGGTGTGCGCGTGCATCACAGCCGCCAGGGTCTTGACGGCATCAGTCAGCATGCGGCCACTCGCGGCAGTTGCTGCCCCGAACTCGCGCACACTGGTCGCCAGCGACTCGATGGCCTCAGGCATGCGCCCCACCACGCTCATGAGCTCCGTGTGGCGCCGGTCCGAGTCCTCGGCCATCTTATCCAGCTTCCGCACCTCCTCCGAAGTGAAGGTGTCCGGACTGGAGTCGCGACTCTCCCGCTGGGGAGGAGGGGGCCGAACTAGGGGACCCTTGCCGCGTTGGTGGCGGCGAGTGTGCCGAGCAGCAGCACTCCCCTCTGATCCTTCCCCCCTTTGGGGGGAAGGCCGCGGGCCACGCGCACGGCTGCTGGGTGGCTGGACGCCACTGGTCCCAGAAGCTGCATTGCCCTGCGACAGTTCCTCCAGGCACTCGTCCAGTGAGGAGGTGTCAAGCATTTCCTCCTCTCCTGCGGGACGTGACTGTTCCCCCGAAGGTCCGGCTTGCTCCTCCTCCTCCTCCTGGTCGGAGGTGCTGTGACTGGCAGCTTCAGGGTCCTGGTCGTCACCAGCTGAAAGCAGGAATGCACAAGAGTAGCTTCAGAGTGAGGAGATGGCGTCAGCGAGGGAGTTAGGACTGGTGGCATTCAGCGCATTGGTGGGACAGTGGCAAAGGAGGTAGCTCGGATGGGCCAGTGCGACGCGAGAGGGCCAAAAGGCGAGGTCCTTACCATTGCCGGGCAGTGGAGGGTCGGATACTCCGCACGCTGTGGGGACAATCACACGGGCTCCCATGAGCACACACACGCGCTCCTGCAGCCGAGTGAGCTTCTGCAGCTTGGCGCGGCCACCCCTGGCACGGGCCTGGCGATTAAACGCTACTTTAGCCTGCAAGAGAAAGGACGGGCTGTAAATGCGCAGTGAAGCCCTGATGTAGTGAGCACTGCCTCCCATGGTGGAATAGCTTCGACAGAGTGAAGCTCTGATGTAGAGTGCACTGCCTCCCATGGTGGAATAGCTTGGACAGAGTGAAGCCCTGATGTAGAGTGCACTGCCTCCCATGGTGGAATAGCTTGGACAGAGTGAAGCCCTGATGTAGTGTGCACTGCCTCCCATGGTGGAATAGCTTGGACAGAGTGAAGCCCTGATGTAGAGTGCACTGCCTCCCATGGTGGAATAGCTTGGACAGAGTGAAGCCCTGATGTAGTGTGCACTGCCTCCCATGGTGGAATAGATTGGACAGAGTGAAGCCCTGATGTAGAGTGCACTGCCTCCCATGGTGGAATAGCTTGGACAGAGTGAAGCCCTGATGTAGTGTGCACTGCCTCCCATGGTGGAATAGCTTGGCCAAAGTGTAGAGTGCCGAATGGCCATTTGATGCTCATGACTGTTCCAATGCTGCTGGCTGAGGGCTGGCCAATAGGACTTTCAGCTCCCTTTGCCCATCATGTCAGGTGTACATGCAAGAATGAGGAGGAGACTGGAAAGGCTACTCACCTTCACAATCCTGGTCAGATCGTTGTATTTTTTACGACATTGTTTGTGGGTCCTGGGGGCATCGCCGGTGAACGTCACCCTCTGTGCGATCTGCTTCCAGGCTTTGGTGTAGTCATGGTGGGTTGGATTCCTCCCACTCTCTGGAAACAAGATCTTGCGCCTCACCTCCAGAGCTGTGACCATTATGTCCAGATCACCCTCTGAGAAGCGCAGGGCACGCTGACGGGCCTTCTCTGGCGTTGCCATGACTCCCTGGGGCTGAGCAGCAGTGTTGAGGCCTCTTTGCAAGGCTGCAGTGTGCAGGGCGTGGCAGCAGACCAATTCGTCCCTTCCCCCTTTAACAGCTGGTCGGCACCACGGGGTCTGCTGTCAGTGCAAAAATGACCGCACCCGCGCTGCGCCCCGCCTGGGCGCTATCCCTCTGGACCGCCGGCTTAGCGCCTAAAGGTAGGAGTGGAACGCCTCTTGTAGCGCTCCACCACTCTCTTAGGGCGAAGCCACTGAATTTCCGGCAACGGGGCGCTACTTTGGGGCGGGCGCTAACTTCGGGCGGGCGCTAAGGTTAGCGCCCCAAAACTGTCTATACTGAAAATCTAGCCCTATGACTCTTGTCCTTTGGTTTGGCTGGAGTGATTAAATTTCATAACAGCCCGTATGTCTTCGCGCCCATTAAGTTCAGAAGTACTGAAGTTTTTTTTCATCTGTTATTCCATTTGCAATGCAATAAACCTCTACTCTTTCCACGTATGTGGTCCAATCTTCTATTTCGCCATCAAAAGCCTCAATATTACCAGATTTAGGCATTTCAGAAAAGATATGGCGCTTCCCGCGCCTTTTTTTTTTTCTCTCTGTAGCAACGATATGGCGCTTCCCGCGCTTTCCCGCCGCTGCTACCGATAACAACGCTGTTTTACTGTGGTTTCCGTTTATTCACTGTTGGAGACTCGTTCCCGACGGAGGTCTAAACGCTGACCTGCTTGCCGCGCCGGCCGTCTCTCGAGTGCACCCTCCCAATCCGTTATTGCTTGCCTCCGATTTCGCTGCCTGTCTCAGCTGTAGAGCCCGCCGCTGGAGCTCCAGCCTGACGCGCAGGAAGGATTAGCGCAGTACCTGTCACCAGCTTGGCCAGCTGGTGAAACCACAGTTTCTCTTACTTCCTTGAGTCTTCTGGACGCTGGAGGAATCAATGTCCTTGAGGTGCTGCCGAATTGCAGGTAAGTCCGTTTCCACTTCGTCGCCACTGTAGTGTTCGTGTGTAGATAAAGACACTGAAGACAGGAGTTGGTTCATAGGTATTTACTAAGCAAGTCTGGGGGGGGGTTTCTAAAGGATATACACAATACACAGGCTTATATAGCCCAAGTGGCAATTACCGGCATTACGCACACCTGGGGCTCTTAAAGGCACATACACCATAATTGCTCTTAAAGGCACATACACCACAGGATACAACCTCTTAAAGCAAGGATGTCCTGGCATTGAGAGGTGAATCTACAGGACAAGGCAGGACTGGAGAGAGATTTCAGAACAAGTGATTGAATGAGTCTCACTCCCATTGTGGCTGCAATGTTGAAAAACAATGAATGATCTGACACGTTTGGCCAAGGTAAGAATTACTTCTTGAGATGTCTCCTTCTCTGCATCATGCTGTCCCACAGCACTTCCCTTCCCTCCCCCACACCACCTCAAGCACGCATCCCCCTGCTTCTCCTCTAATTAGCAACGCGAACTAAGCCTACCCTCCTTCCAGTGTCAGCCACACTAACAACACCTGCTGTTGCCCTCATAACAGGTACATACAGTATACTATTGTCACCTGGTTGCACAGGTAAATCTATGCACTCTGTTATACCAGAGGCACCAGATTCCGGTAGCCTTTCTTTTGCAGTGGAGAGTGATACCAGGCCTTATGTCTGAAGCTCCCTTATGTGTATGCATTATATGGGCCTTGAGCCAACAGATTCAATGCCACTTTCTGGAGACACAGTGACATCTGTGCTCACTCCTTGCAGCGCACTGGTGCTGGGCACAGGCTCAGAAGAGCTACTGGCTACAGAGCTACAGACCAAACTGTTCCAAACAGATCTCGGAAACCCTGTGAAAGTATTCTGTGCACAACACACTACAGACAGTTGTGCTCTCCTGGCAGAAATGAACAGCAGGTCTTCAGCTTGTAGCTGGCATATCACCCCAATTGCCTCTGAGGGAAAACGAAAACTTCTGAGGCAGTGATGTGCAGAGAAGTCTAAATAATACCTTCTTGGTCTGCAAACCCAATTTGAGTGGGTATCTATGTGTTGGAAACAAATGTTTTCTGTGATGTATCACTCTATAAGTGCCCCAATCTAGCCTCTTCCATATCCTGACTCTCCACCACTTCATAACATGGGAATAGGAGTGGGGGGAGGGGGGAGGTGGGGGTGGGGGGCAATTGGTCTTTGTTAGCAAAATGAGCGATAGCAAATTGGCACCCTGGTTTTCTTTTCATTGGCCCAGCTAACACAACCTAAAATACAAATGTAGGTGAATGATTGAGGGCTAGATTTTCAGTTGCTTGCGCCAGCAGTTAGCGCCTTAAGAGAAGTGATTTTCGGGCGCTATTCGTGTAGCGCCCGGGCGCAGCGCAGTTTGCGCCCCGCCCCAAATTAAGTTGCCCGTTAGCGCCGGCGCAAAGTTTAGCGGCCGCCCGGATGCGCGCGCAGAAAATGACGTCACATCCTCGTGCAACGCCCTTTGGCCGCCCCGAATCCAAACTTCAGTCGGACCGCCCCATTCTGCGGCTGGCGTCCAGAGCGTTTGTAAAATGGAACGCAACACACCCTGGGGAGCGCAAATTAAAGGGCACTCCTCCTGCACTATAAACGGCAGTCTGCATGTGTTGTGTGGAAGGATCCAGTGTGTTGTTGTGAACGGTGTATTTATGTTTCCGGCCACCACCACCACCACCACCACCTCCTCCTCCTCCTCCTCCTCCTCCTCCTCCTCCACCTCCTCCTCCTCCTCCTCCTCCTCCTCCTCCTCCTCCTCCGAAAAAAACACATGCACCCTTCCCCTTTAAGAGCTCACTGGCACCAGAGTGTCTGCCGTGCGCTGCGCCCGAGCTCGGGCGCTGCGCTCTGCACCGCCGGCTTAGCGCCTAAAGATAGTAGTGGAACGCCTCTTTTAGCGCTCCACCAACCTCTTAGGGCGAAGCCACTGAATTTCCGGCAACGGGGCGCTACTTTGGGGCGGGCGCTAACTTCGGGCGGGCGCTAAGGTTAGCGCCCCAAAACTGTCTATACTGAAAATCTAGCCCAAAATCTTCAACATCACCCTTCATTAACGTAGTCAAATGTGATGTAATTAAAGTTAAGATGAATCTTAAGCCTAGAAATGAACTTAGGGGTCACAATGGTGGAGGCAGACAGGTACACAGTTTCATTTTTAATTAATTCAAGTCATGAACAGATTTTAGGAGCAGGTGACCATCTATGGTAAATGTTATTATAAAAGGACATTAAACCAGTAATTTCCCATGAAAAGAAATGTAAGATATTTATGGCCCATTGTCATTTGTTTTGTTTAATTGACTAAAATCCTTAAACGTCTCAAAAGCACTTTCTTCACTTCATGGAGCATTAGATGCATGTTAGACAATAAGGCTAAGTCTTATGCAAGCAATCTCCACTCCCTGTGAGTAATTCCTTTCAATTAAACCAAAAAATAAGAAATATAAGTATTAGTAGCATTGAGTGGCTTGGGTTTTGAGGGCTGGGTTACTGGAGTGCCGGAGCCCATGGGTCGCAGTAGAATGACCTCAGTGGTCCTTGGCTAGGGACGGGCAATATCAGCCCGATTGTTATCCAGTACTCGAAATATGTGTGTGTGGGCATCAGGTGAGGACAAGCTCGGGCTCAACTATTATGTGCCTCGTGATTGACACTTATTGTCAAGCCTATAACACATCTACTGGTCGATGAGTCACTAATTAGAGGGCTTAAATTTAAGGTAATTACTAAAAGAATGAAGGGAAAGGTTCGAAGAATTTTGCTTATATCCACAAGGTTCTTGAGTCATGGAATTGCCTATTAGAAGCAGTGGTGGAAGCAGAATCCATAATAATTTTAAAAGGAAAGTGGATAAATATTTGAAAAGTAAATTTTTTAAAGGTTACAGGGAAAGGGCAGACTAGATGAACAGCTCTTTCAGAGACCTAACACAGGCACAATGGGTCAAATGGTTTCCTTCTGTGTTGTAAATTTTTATCATTATATAAGAAATGTCAAGGATAAGAAAACATACCTGGTTCATCAGAACTCACCTCTCTAGTCTCCTAGGTCACCTGTGATAGCATACAACTGCACTCTAAACACCCTCAATATTTTTGTCTCTAGCATTCTGCCTGGCAGATTATTCTAAACATTTCTCACACTAAAGTAAAGAAGTTATTCCTAATGTCTGTGTGAAATTTCCTTTCTGCTAATGTGGGTTTTTCTCCACTAGCCCTACTTTCCTGGTTTAAGTTGAAGTAATAATCTGAGTTTACCTTATCTGCATATATACCATTTAATACTTTATATAACTCAATACCTTGTTTCCACACTCTAATCTTTCCTCATGATTCATCCCCTTTATACTTGGAAACAGGTTTTTTGCTCTTTGTTGTACACAATCCTGCATGCATGTGTGTGTGCATGTGTGTGTACATGTGTGTGTGCATGTGTGTGTGTCAGTGAGTTTGGCTTAGCTCTTTTACCACTGAGTTAGTACGTTATGGGTTCAAGCCCCACTTCACGTCCTAAGCACATGATTGAAAGTTTAGTACAGTACTGAGGGAGTCCTGCATGTCCAAGGTGTTGTGATGAGACATTAAACTGAGGCCCTGTTGAGGAGATGTAAAAGATTCTATTTGAAGAAGAATGGGCAGTGCATGAGCCGCCCACCTGTAAAATTGGCGCAGTGCCAACAAATTTCTAGGCCAAGATTTTTGAAGGAAGGGGGAGAAGTAACACAACAAAATGGTTTGGGGAGAGTGAAACCTCAATGGCACCATGGCTAAAAGATTGGCCTGCAAGGGCGGAGTGGACGAAGCACAGATGAGCAGTAATTCATCTTTTCAGCAGAAAAGGAAAGAAAGAAAGACTTGCATTTATATAGCACCTTTCATGACCACCGGACATCTCAAAGCGCTTTACAGCCAATGAAGTACTTTTTTGAAGTGGAGTCACTGTTGTAATGTGGGCAACGCGGCAGCCAATTTGCGCACAGCAAGGTCCCACAAATAGCAATGTGGTTACCAGATAATCTGTTTTTTGAGGGATAAATATTAGCCAGGACACCGGGGATAACTCCCCTGCTCTTCTTTGAAATAGTGCCATGGGATCTTTTACATCCACCTGAGAGAACAGATGGGGCCTCGGTTTAACATCTCATCTGAAAGACAGCACACTCCGACAGTGCAGCACTCCCTCAGTACTGCACTGGAGTGTCAGCCTAGCTTTATGTGCTCAAGTCCCTGGAGTGGGACGTGAAACCCACAACCTTCTCACTCAGAAGCGAGTGTGCTACCCACTGAGCCACAGCTGACACAGGAGAAGGCAGGCTGGGACATATGGCTAGAGATGATTGCTCAGATTAGATGGGGCAAGACCATTGGAGGGATTAGAAATTGAGCATCTTCAAATCAGTACACTGTGGAACAGTGAGCCAGCAGGGCTTGGCAAGGTGGGACTGTGGATTTTTTGTTGAGGGGGACACAGACTGCAGAGTTCCAGACTACCCGACATTGTGAACGTCAGAATGCAGAAAGCTGGTGAGGAGAATGTTCGAGTAATTAATCCTTGAGGGTTGTGGGTGGGTACGGAATACATGTTTTAATGTGTTGGGAGCGCCAGCTATTATACAGCATCTTAATAACAATATTACTCCATAAAATAACATTATCAGTCATCAAATTCATTTCATCAGTACCGTTCAATATATTGTGTGACCCCCTCGACGGAAAAGGAACATTAGACAATAAAATTAAAAGAAATCCAGGATAATGAGAATAAATAGATGTACAGTACTGTAAACCAAAACAGTGAAGCTAGAAAGAAATGGCAGGTTGTTTAAATTTTGCAGAAAGGTACAATGGGCTGTTACTTGTTAAATGTTTCATGGGCTGATAGAGGAATTGTCACACCTTGGCTTAAAATGGCTTAGGTGGACTTGTATTTGGTCCAATACTAATTGGTTTTAAGATGAAAATGTATGGGTATTGATAAGAAATAAAAACAAGATGAGATATGTATAGAGAGGGTGGGTTTGTGGAATACTGCATTTTCTGAGGAATCGGTATGTGGTGCTGAAGATAGAGATCAGTAAATAGTCCTTCACAGAGTGGACAATCGTTTGGTCGTCAATATAACTGTGTAGACTTCAGTCTGTTTTTGGAATTCTGTAATAAAAAGTGAATAATGATGATGAGCAGGTTTTGTCATTAGTCGGGTCAATTATTGTAGACTTAATCCTTTAATCTAGCTTTCTCCGTGAAGTTTAGCAAGAAATGCACCAGCTTAAGAGCCTAAAATTTGTCTTAAAGGTTTTTAATTAATTGGTTATTTTTGATTTGAAGTTTGGCACTTCACCGCATTTGCTCATGTAGCTCATTGAATGATTAATATCTGCTTTAATTGTGTGATATTTGCTCTGAGAAAATACTGCCTGCAAAGCTGCCACTTTGTGCTAGTACCTGATACCAGAGGAGTTTTGACATTTAACTGTTATCTTGTTTTCTGAACACTGTTCTCACTTAATTGACAAATGCAGATACTGTTGTTGGAATTAAAGATAATTGATAGGGATATTGTTGAGAGTATTTGATGGGCAACTGTTGAATAACTACCAACAATGATAACGGCTTACAGTAAAGTCAATGTTCTACAAATTAGCTTGAATTGATTAATTTGCCTTTTTGTGAGGTTGCCAGTTACGGTTCAATTGGAGGGTAAAAAGGCTTGCTACTTCCATCAAGTGGACATTTTTGAAAGGGTAGAGGAAATACATTTTACTATTGAGTGAGCCTCCTGCTTACTAATTATTGCCTTGGCCTTCAAAGCTGTGTGATTCTCATTATGATCAGAACATCACAATAAGCAGAATAATCAGAAGATTCAGTGCACTGAAGCCAACCTATTCCAAGAATTTTTTCTTTTAAATTGGAGTTGGTGTTCAGCTCCGGCATCAGAAAATGTATCAGAGTCCATTAAAAAAAACTCCAGAGCTTTAAGGTAACTGACAAAAAGGCAAATGAACTTCTAAGCTGAATTAGCAACTACAAAAAAATACTGTGATCATTTTGGCCACAGGAAGGCTTTTATTGCCCTTGAGGGGGTACAAAAAGTTCCAATGAAAATAATTCCAGCTATCAGGAATTTATATTGTGAGGAAATGTTAAGGAAGTTGGACTTGTGTTTTTTTGGATAAAGTGGAGGGAAGGTTTATACTTTGACTGTGAAGAGAATTGATATAATTGATCCAGACAACTTGTTCACTATAATAATAGTTTCAAATATCAGGAGTTCGGAGTAAAAAATCTTCAACTCAAAAGCATATTGTCTCATACAAGAATCCAATGAAAAGCTGAAATTATGCACAATTTCAGGCACTGTGGCTGGAATTTCCCCACTGCCTTGCATGCGGGATTGGAGGCGGGTCAGGAGTGAAAGTGGAAATAAATCGCAGCGGGTCGTGAACCCGCCATCATCCCGCCTCCACGTGCCTTTAACTTGGGCGCGTTTGGTAGCGCGGCAGCAACCCAGCCGCAGGGTCAGGTGACCTAATTTAGATAATTATTAGCTTGCTGTCAGATCCTTAAACATCTTTTCAGCTAGACCTATGGAATTTCACTGAATGACCATGGGAATCACACAGCTCGGGAACCATGTCTGTCAAGCTGAGGCTGAAGTTCAGTGGCCATTGTGCGAGGTCATTAATGCAGAGCATTTAAAGTACAATAAATACTGACATCTGACACCTGCTTACTTTCCTAAGGGAAATGCTGTTGCTGAGTGCATTTTCAGCACAGATTTAGGTTTCCAGAGGTTGCAAGTGTTTTCAGCAAATTCAACAGCAACAACAACAACCTGTATTTATATAGCGCTCTTAACGTAGTAAAACGTCCCAAGGCGCTGCACAGGAGTATTATATGACAAAAAAATTTGACACCGAGCCGCATAAGGAGAAATTAGGGCAGATGACCAAAAGCTTGGTCATTGAGGTAGGTTTTAAGGAGCGTCTTAAAGGAGGAAATAGAGGTAGCGAGGCGGAGAGGTTTAGGCAGGGAATTCCAGAGCTCAGGGCCTTGGCAACAGAAGGCATGGCCACCAAAGGTTGAGCGATTATAATCAGGGATGCTCAAGAGGGCAGAATTAGAGGAGCGCAGATATCTCGGGGGATTGTGGGGCTGAAGGAGATTACAGAGATAGGGAGGGGTGAGGCCATGGAGGGATTTGAAAACAAGGATAAAAATTTTGAAATCGAGGCACTGCTTAACCGGGAGCCAATGTAGGTCAGCGAGCACAGGGGAGATGGGTAAACGGGACTTGGTGCGAGTTAGGACACAGGCAGCCGAGTTTTGGATGACCTCAAGTTTATGTAGGGTAGAATGTGGGAGGCCAGCCAGGAGTGCATTGGAATAGTCAAGTCTAGAGGTAACAAAGGCATGGATGAGGGTTTCAGCAGCGGATGAGCTGAGGCAAGGTCGGAGATGGGCGATGTTACGGAAATAGGTGGTCTTAGTTGTGGGAAATGCGGGAAACATGGTCACCTCATTGCTACAACCTATCACATCATTGACAGATTGCTTCTCTCATCTCTACTTGACCTGCCATCTATTACATTAGCTTGGGTGCCGTTTATACTGTCTCACCTTGGTCCTCAGAATTGGACCACGATGAGCCCCAACACCAGCAGCAGCAGGCTCAACAGAAGCAGCAACAGCAACACCACCAACCTTCTCCTAAACAACCTGATGCTCCACAGGACAGAGGGCATCAGTGCAGGGCTGCACTGCCCCGGAGACGATACCCCCAACACAGGGTATACAGGCAGAGAATGAGCTTCCTCAATAAAACTGAACAGCAGTGCCAAAGGAGACTCAGGCTATCGCGTCAGGTCGTCGCAGACATTGGCAGATTGTTGGTGCAAGACCTCCTGCCCAGAGGACCTGGTGGACACGCCTTACCTGTGGCTGTCAAAGTCACCAGCGCCCTCGACTTCTTCACCTCAGGCTCCTTCCAGGGATCTGCAGCAGACATTTGTTGCATCTTGCAGTCGGCCACCCACAGATGCATCACACAGGTCACCGATGCTCTGTTTGACAAGTCAGCCAATTATATCAAATTTGTCACTGATGACGCCAGTGTTACTGAGTGGGCGCTGGCCTTTACGGCTCTGGCTGACTTCCCACGGGTGCAGGACGTCATCGACTGCACACATGTGGCCATCAGGGTACACCCACATCACCCAGGAGTCTTTGTCAAACTCAAGGGCTTCCACTCCCTCAATGTGCAGCTGGTCTGCAATCATAGGAAGATCATCATGCATGTGTGCATCAAAATCCCTGGCAGCTGTCATAACTCCTTTGTCCTGCACCAGTCCACCCACCCTCAGGTCTTTGCACTGCCAAACACACTTTCTGGCTGGCTGCTTGGAGACAAGGGCTATCTACTGAAAATGTGGCTCATGAGACCCTTGAGAAGACCAGGCAATGAGGCTGAGGAGCGTTATAATGAAAGCCACATGTCCACCAAATATGTCATAGAGCAGACAATAGTCATGCTGAAAATGCCCTTCAGATAACTTGACAGATCTGGAGGAGCTCTTCAGTACGCACCAGCCAGGGTCTCCAGAATTGTTGTCGTTTGCTGCGCGCTGCACAACATAGCGCGGCAGCGAGGATTAGCGCTGCTTGAGCAGCAAGGCACTGAGCACACAGCCTCTTCAGAGGAGGAGGAGGAGCATCATTTGGAAGACGAGGAGGAGGAGCAGGAGGAACCTGAGGTCCGGGTGCCACTAGCACCCGAGCAGATTGCTGCCTAGGAGGCCAGGGATGGCCTCATCATGGCCAGATTTACTTAACCTCATGCATTACACCCATATGGCTGCCATATGCTTTGCCACATCCCCCCACCCCTCCCATCCCACCCACAACAACATCATAAAGCATCCTTACAATGACCAAGCCATTCCTTTCATATTGACCACCATTGCTGGAGGTAACATTATGTCTCACCAGTCACTCCAACTTATTAAGCCGCTTCCAAAGTAGCTGACAAAATTGGCCATGACTGGAAAGTGGTAAAAATAAATAGTTTAATATGTGACATAAGAGTAACAGCAGAAACAGTTATTTAAACACCCATGTACTTACCCTTGTGCATCTACTTGTGAGTCATCTTTCCCTTACGTGTGCTTCGACGAGGTGCAACCCCTGTGGTTTCAGCAGAGGTAGAGGCAGCCTGCTCACTTCACCGCTGCGACTGCAGATACACTTTTGGCGGACATCCTCTGGACTTTTGAGCCTCTGATGGCCCACCAAAGTCTGCTCCTCCTGAGACTGTGCATGGGTAGACTCAGCCATCGCGATCCCGGGAGGCATCTGGAGCTCTGACTGAGGGGGAGGTAACGGAGAAAAAGTGTTAGTGCTTTGAGAGGAGCCCCCACTTCCATATCCCCTCTCACTGTCATCCTTCTCGTGGGCCATTCGCACTTCTCTGCCAGCAAGGAGCTGGAGAGCACCTTGCTGCACAGCAGTGGGACCATGAGGACCCAAGTCTATGTTGACATCCCTCCTAGAGAGGAGGTCTATGAGCCTTTGCCATCTATTCTCCACAGCTAGCATATGCTCATGTGACTGTTGCATTAGCTGCTCCATGCAGGTGGCCATCATTTCCATGGAAGAGCCTACAGTCGCTATCGCCTGTGACACAGTGGTGCTCATGTTGGAGATGGACTCCTCCATTCTCTGCACATTTGCAGACATTGCGGTCGCAAAACATGTCAGAGTCTCCTGCACTTCTTCCTGCACCTCCAGGATCGCCCTCTTTCTCGACCCAAGGCTCAACATCTGCATGCAGCTGAGCAGAGCTGGGAGCGTACTGCGCCTTCTGGCGAGGAGTCTCCACTGCTGTCCCTGTCTCCACCAACTCCTCTTGCTCACTTGTGACTTGTGAGACATCAGGTGACAACACTACTCTATTTCGCGTAGAACCCACCGAGGTGTGCGTATCTGTGCTGGTGCTGGGCACGCTTATATCATAGAATCATAGAAAGTTACAGCATGGAAGGAGGCCATTTCAGCCCATTGTGTCCGCACCGGCCAACAAAGAGCTATCCAGCCTAATCCCACTTTCCAGCTTTTGGTCCGTAGCCCTACAGATTAGAGCATCCCAAGTGCACATCCAAGTACTTTTTAAATGTGGTTAGGGTTCCTGCCTCTACCACCCTTTCAGGCAGTGAGTTCCAGACCCCCTCTGGGTGATTAAATTTCCCCTCAAATCCCCTCTAAACCTTCCCCCAATTACCTTAAATCTGTGCCCCCTGGTTTTTGACCCCTCTGCTAAGGGAAATAGGTCCTTTCTGTCCACTTTATCTATGCCCCTCATAATTTTATACACCTTAATAAGGTGTCCCCTCAGCCTCCTCCCTTCCAAGGAAAACAGACCCAGCCTATCCAGTCTTTCCTCATAGCTAAGTTTCTCTACTCCCAGCAACATCCTTGTAAATCTCTGTACCCTCTCTAGTGCAATCACATCTTTCCTGTAATGTGGTGACCAGAACTGCACGCAGTACTCTAGCTGAGGCCTAACTAGTGTTTTATACAGTTGAAGCATAACCCCCCTGCTCTTGTATTCTATGCCACGGCTAATAAAGGCAAGCATTCCGTATGCCTTCTTAACCACCTTATCTACCTGGCCTGCTACCTTCAGGGACCTGTGGACATGCACTCCAAGGTCCCTTTGTTCCTCTACACTACTCAGTGTCCTACCATTTAATGTGTATTCCCTTTCATTGTTAGCCCTCCCCAAATGCATTACCTTGTGGGGAAACACTGTATGTATGTAGATAAACCTGTATAATCCCCTTTTAACTGCTGTATTCCCCTCCCCCCGCAAGACAGTTGCAAGCTGAGAGGAATAAGGCACGTTCAGACTTGCCTGCTGCTGAGAGAAGGAAAACCAATCAGGTTCCAGCAGGTGACCAATCCGTGAGTCATCACAGGTTCGCGGGCTTCACGAATGCAGTACTGTATTGTGAGAGTTGGAGTAAAGACCTATTTCTTGTAGCTTGCTGTGTTGCCTATTTCTTTACATGGGAGACCGTAGTCCCCCACATTGGTGACCCCGAATGTCAGCGGCCGAAGCCCCCGACTCACGCAGCCCTACAGAGGCCAGCAACGACCCGATGGCAACCAGCAGCAGCTTGATGCCGGCCGACGCCGCGTCCTTGAAGCTCCCCACCTTCTGGGAACACCAAGCACCAGCTTGGTTCGCGCACTCGGAGGCCCAATTCACCCTTCGCAGGGTTCAAGACGATGAAGAAAGGTACCTCCACGTAGTCTCAGCACTAGCAAGCTCTACCGCCGCTGAAGTTCTCGACCTGCTGGGGAACCCACCACAGACTGGCAAGTACTCAACCATTAAGGGCCGCTTGCTGCAGGCTTACGGCCTGTCCGGGGAGGAGAGGGCCCGCAGGCTTCTCTCACTACCAGGCCTCGGCGATTCTACCCCGACCCAGTTGATGAGCCAGATGCTTGTGCTCCTGGGCTCTGAACCGCAGTGCTTCTTGTTTCGGGCCCTTTTCCTCAGCCTGCTTCCTCAGCAGGTACAGACTGCCCTCGCGGGGTCCCCAATCACGGACTGCGTACAACTGGCAGCTGCCGCGGACAAAGTTTTCGCCGTCGCCCAACTCGGCTGTGCAGCCGCGAGGCTCCCCGACACCACCGAGCGCGCGCCGCCACACCAGGCCGCAGAACTATGCTACTGCCACGCGTGTTTCGGCCACAAGGCCCAACGCTGCAGAGCACCCTGCTCTTTTGATCAAACCAAGATGGCCGCCTGGACCAACGCACCAGTCCCACGCTGCTGCCTAGGCCCGCTCGACCGCACCCCCGCCGCCACGATGGCCATCGGCACCGCAGGTAAACTGCTGTACATAACCGACTCTCTTTCAGGGCGCAGATTCCTTTGCGACACCGGAGCCCAATGCAGCATAATTCCTGCCTCCCAGCTTGACATCCAGGCAGGCCGCAGCGGCCCACCCCTCGTGGCGGCAAATGGCGCAGCCATCGCTACTTTCGGAAAGCGACGGGCCGAGGTTTGTTTCAACGGCCAGCGATTTACGTGGGATTTCGTGATGGCCTCGGTGGCACATCCCTTGCTGGGCACCGATTTTCTTTGCGCCCACGGACTCCTGGTCGATGTCCGCGACAGGCGCCTGATCGACACAGTAACTTTCGCTTCACTGGCCTGCCAGCAGAGCAACAGCCCGGCCCTCGTCGGGTCCTGCTCCGCCCCGGCGCATGACGACTATGCCCGCCTACTCGCAGATTTCCCGAGGCTCACACAACCGGCTTTCTCAGCCGCGGCAGCCAAGCATGGGGTCGAGCACCACATCGCCACTACGGGACCACCAGTGTTCACTCGAGCCAGACGCCTGGACCCAGCGAAGATGGCGGTGGCCAAGGAAGAATTCGGCATGATGGAAAAACTGGGCATCATCCGCCGCTCGAACAGCCCTTGGTCATCCCCCCTCCATATTGTGCCCAAGCCAGGCGGTGGCTGGCGCCCCTGCGGCGACTACAGATGGCTCAACGACGCCACCACGCCCGATAGATACCCCATTCCGCACATCCAAGACTTCTCGGCACACCTAGCAGGAAAGTCCGTCTTTTCCAAGGTCGACCTGATTCGCGGCTACCATCAGGTCCCCGTCCACCACGCAGACGTCCAGAAGACGGCGGTCATCACCCCCTTTGGACTGTTCGAGTTCCTGCGCATGCCCTTCGGGCTTAAGAATGCCACACAGGCCTTCCAACGGCTCATGGACTCCGTCCTACGGGACCTGAGCTTCCTGTTCGTCTGTCTGGACGATATCCTCGTGGCCAGCACCAGCAAGGCCGAGCACATTGCGCATTTGCACTCCCTTTTCCAGCGCCTCAGCCAACACGGGCTAATCGTCAACCTGGCCAAATGCCAGTTCGGAGCAGCCCAAATTGACTTTCTCGGCCACAGAATCTCGCCAAGGGGAGCCATTCCCCTACCTTCCAAGGTGCAGGCGGTGGCGGACCTTCCCCAGCCCACCTCGGTCAAGGCGCTGCAGGAATTTTTGGGGATGGTCAATTTCTATCACCAGTTCGTGCCCAAGGCCGCCGCACTCGTGCGCCCCCTCTACGAAGCCACTGGGGCAAAACGGGTAAAGAGCAACTCACCTGGTCCTGGTCCAGCGAGATGGCGCCAGCCTTCCACCAGACCAAAAGCGCCTTGGCCAACGCCACACTACTGGCCCACCCTATCCCGGGCACCAAGACCGCCCTCACCATGGACGCCTCGGATTACGCTGTCGGCGCCGTCCAGCAACAGTGGGTCGAAGGCGCGTGGCAGCCACTGGCATTTTTCAGCCGACAGCTGCACAAGAACGAGCAGGCCTACAGCACGTTCGACAGAGAGCTCCTGGCCCTGTTCCTGGCAATCCGGCACTTCCATTTCCTCCTGGAAGGCCGGCCGTTCACCGCATTCGTGGACCACAAGCCGCTCACTTTCGCCATGGCCAAAGTAACCGAACCCTGGTCCGCGCGCCAACAGCGCCAACTCAACTTCATCTCGGAGTTCACCACGGACATCCGCCACGTCGCCGGCAAGGACAATTTGGTGGCCGACTGCCTCTCAAGACCCTCGCTCCATGCAGTGCACCTGGGCGTCGACTACGCCAGCGTGGCGAGAGAACAGGCCGCCGACGCGGAGATCCAGGCCCTCAGGACGTCAACTACCAGCCTCACCCTGGCCGACATCCACTTCCACGCAGCCGGCACAACCCTCCTGTGCGACGTCTCAGTCCCCTCGCCTAGGCCGGTCATCCCATCAGCCTGGCGCAAGCGAGTTTTCAACATCATCCACGGCCTCTCACATCCAGGGATGCATGCGTCTCAGAAACTTATGTCCGCCAAGTTCGTCTGGCCTGTACTCCACAAGGATGTGAGAGACTGGACCAACACATGCGTGGCGTGTCAGCGCGCTAAGGTCCAGCAGCACACCAAGGTGCCATTGGAGTGTTTCCCAGTGCCCGAGAGGTGTTTCGACCACGTCCACATCGATCTGGTAGGCCCCTTGCCGCCATCACATGGTTTTACACACCTGCTCACGATCGTCGACCGCACCACCAGATGGCCCGAGGTGGTTCCCCTCGCCTCCACCACCACGACCGACGTCGCGCGAGCATTCGTCTCGACATGGGTGGCCCGGTTCGGCGTGCCAACCGACATATCCTCGGACAGAGGTCCCCAGTTCACCTACCACTTGTGGAATGCCATCACCGCCGGCCTCGACACCAAGTTGCACAGGACAACAGCCTACCACCCGCAGGCCAACGGGCTCTGCGAGCACTTTCATCGTTCTTTGAAAGCCTCCCTCCGCGCCAGCCTGGCCGACACCAGCTGGATCGACAAACTACCCTGGGTTCTCCTGGGATTGCGCACCACGCCCAAAGAGGACCTCCGCGCCTCCGCGGCCGAGATTGTCTACGGCCAACCGCTCAGAGTACCAGGCGCCTTCCTCCCCCTGACAACGGAGCCGTGGTCGGCCGCCAGACAGCTTTCCCTGCACCAGGACGCGGCCCAGCAATTCCGTCCAGTGCCTACTTCGCAACACAGCCCGCAGCCGTCCTACGTGCCTCGAGACTTACAACATGCGGAGTTCATCTTTGTGCGCCGGGACGCGCACAGAGGCCCGCTGCAGGCACCATACACCGGCCCCTTCCCAGTATTGGAGACGGGGGACAAAGCTTTTCTTATCGACGTCGGCGGGAAGCCGGACCTTATTTCAGTAGACCGCCTCAAACCGGCGCACCTGGACCTCAGCGTCCTGTTTCGGCCGGCTCTTCCCCCACGGCAGGGCAGACCTCCCGCGTTGGCGGCGGCCCCACAAGAGGACCAAGACACGCCAGAACCTTACTTCCCGGCCGCCGGCCCACCTTCGCCAGCAGCCCGTCCAGCCAGCCCACCGGCAGACCAGCCACCAGACCAGCCGACGAACCAACCGGCCGACCTCCCAGACAGCCCTCCTCACACGCCAGATGGCTACTACAGCCGCTATGGCCGCTTGGTCAAACCTCCGCAGAGACTGACTTTTACAGTTAACGAGGATTCTGGGGGGGCGTATGTGGCGTTGCCACATTGGGGAAACACTGTGTGTATGTAGATAAACCTGTATAATCCCCTTTTAACTGCTGTATTCCCCTCCCCCCGCAAGACAGTTGCAAGCTGAGAGGAATAAGGCACGTTCAGACTTGCCTGCTGCTGAGAGAAGGAAAACCAATCAGGTTCCAGCAGGTGACCAATCCGTGAGTCATCACAGGTTCGCGGGCTTCACGAATGCAGTACTGTATTGTTAGAGTTGGAGTAAAGACCTATTTCTTGTAGCTCGCTGTGTTGCCTATTTCTTTACGCGGGAGACCGTAGTCCCCCACAACCTCACACTTCTTTGGATTTGCCACTGTTCTGCCCACCTGACCAATTTATCTGGTGACGGTGCACCCTCAGAGGCTGGAGGCTACTCTGAGGAGTCATCTTCCTCTTCCTCCTGGACAATGGGGGGAGGGGGCTCTTGCTGGACCTGTGGGAGAATAAAGAGATGATTTAGAAATGTTATATTAAGAATGGGTAATGATACCATTATGCACATAATGAAAATTCACTGGCTGCTGACATCAATCCCCATATAAGTGACTGCTGTATGTCATGTAGCTGTATGAGATGTAATTCTGTCACCAGGTTGCTGAGATGTCCTCCTCTCTCCATCTCCCACCGCCAGCTGCTTGGCCACTCCTGAGACTTCCAGGGCGACCTCCTCTGCTGGAGTCAGTGTGGCGAATGACGGAGGGACACCTCTGTTTCTCTCCCTCTCCCTCTTATTGTGCACTCTCTTCTCCTACAAGGAGGGAAAGAAGAGAAGGTTGAGTGAGTGATGGAATGAGTACACAGAATGGATGGGTAACATCTTTAGAAGGAGACTATGATGGAGTGGGATGCCAATGCCAAATAGCCTCCTTGTGTGGTGTTAGTTGGTATGATTGCATTAGGATGAGGGTGAGTGTGAGGGGTGGCTAGTGAGATGGGGATGTGATAATGTAGATAGAGAGGGATGGGTGGACGTGCAAGGTATGTTGGTGTGAGTAAAGATGTGCAGGAGTAGGCTTGGGAAGGCAGAGTGATGGGGATGTGATGAGAGGAACAGCAGGATGAAGTTGAGTGTGGCTTTGCACTCACCTTCCTGATCTCACAAGATCATTGAAGCGCTTCCGGCACTGCACCCAGATCCTCCTCACCAGGTCCCTGCTGTTCACCTCCTCTGCTATGTCCAGCCAGGCTCTTTTGGTCTGCTGGGGAATTCTCTTGCGCCCATCAGAAGGGAAGAGGACCTCCCTGCATGCTCTGACTCCCTCCACAAGCATATGCAGGGAGTCATCTGAGAACCTGTGTGCAGCCCTCTGCCTCTGTGCAGTCAGTGTTCAAGGCTTAGCAAGACCCAAATGCTAAAATATAGTAGCAAAATACTGCAGATGCTGGAAATCTGAAATGACAACAGAAAATACTGGAAACACTCAGCAGGCCAGGCAGCATCCATGGAGAGAGAGAAACAGAGTTAACGTTTCAGGTCTGTGACCCTTTGTCAGAATTGGAAAAAGTTAGATATGTAACAGGTTTAAGCAGGTGCAGAGGCAGGGGAAAGGGGGGAGTGCGGGGGGGGGCGGAGGAAGGAACAGAAGGGATGGTCTGTGCTAGGATGGAAAGCAGGAGAGATTAAATGTTGCAAATGGAGATGGCAGGATCATCAACAGCTGCTGCCTGAAAAAATGGGGGCAGGGGATATAGTCTGAAATTGTTGAACTCAATGTTGAGTCCAGAAGGCTGTAAAGTGCCTAAAACCTGTTACATCGCTAACTTTTTCCAGTTCTGACAAAGGATCACAGACCTGAAACATTAACTCTGTTTCTCTCTCCACGGATGCTGCCTGGCCTTCTGAGTGTTTCCAGCATTTTCAGTTGTCATTTCAGCTGTAATATACTGCCTGCACATTCCTAGATGAACCTCCAAATGCAATGTGGCCAAGGCTCCTTTAAATATCCCGGCTGGAAATGTGTCATCGATGACATCATCAGACCTGCACCATTTAAGCAGGCCGGGTAATATGCAGGCCTGCCTTAATAGGCGGCATTATGGGCAAGTTGCACTGAGGAGCAGCACGAAATGTGGAATGGGTTCCGACCCGTCACGACAGCCCAGGTAAAGAAAATTTTGGCCAACTTTAGTACTTACTGTCAGCTAAAATGGTTCATCCTGCAATGCCAATCTTTCTTACCAAAAGTGTCTCACTAGGCATTTGTATTCCAAAGCATTACATAGAATCTACAGCGCAGTCTGGTCTGGCCCAACTGGTCTATGCCAGTGTTTGTGCTCCACATGAGCCCCTTCCCACCCTACTTCATCTAGCCATATCAGCATAACATATTCCTTTCTCCCTCATGTGTTTATCTAGCTTCCCCTTAAATGCATCTATGTTATTTGTCCCAACTACTCCATGTGGTAGCAAGTTCCACATTCTAACCACTTTCTGGGTTTCTCCTGAATTCCTTATTGGCTTTTCAATTCCGCTAGAAATGAACCAACCTGAATTTGTCTGATTTGGGATTTTTCAAAAGAAGATGAATATTGATCAACATGGACCATTTTGAGATTCAGATGCACTTCCTATCTTTCTGGGTTTGATAAAAAAATGGTGTTAGCAGAAAATGTTTCCTTGGCAGATCTGTCTGGAAATAAATGCAAAAAGTAATTGTGTGTGTGTATGTATTAAAAATAAATTGTTACATTATTTCCTTGTTTTTCATGGCACTTGAGTGGGTTGCTTTATATTCTGTGCTTTTAATGGTTTATGTAATGTGTTACTATGGGAAGAAAGGGAACAGTTTGTGCTGTTGAGTGCGAATCAAGTAACTGATGAGAAGACTTTCTAAAACTTGATTGAGCCAGCATCTGAAGAGAGTTAGTACAATGCAGAATATTTAGTTCATTACCAGCCTGAGCAGATACATTCAGATGGAGTCAGGACAAAAATGCCACACTCTTTCTTTTGTAAGTGAAAAGCCACAAGAAGGTTCATTTTCCCTGTAAGTTGTTTTTTCATTTTAAATATCAATCCATGTATTAGGATATTTAAGGAACCCAATGCATGGCAATGTTCCTAGCAGTTTTTCTTGCTCTGTTGATCTGTATCTTGTCATCTGCTGGTCTCTAATACTCGGCCTTCCGGGGAGAATTTCACAGTGTTGCAAGAACCTGTACCCCAGCTGCTCTAATCTTTTCCCTCATATAGTGACCGACACGGAAGTGCAGCAGCATTTTTGCCTTTCTCCCATATCAGTCATTTTACTGTGCCGTTTCATTCCAAGTATGTTTCTCGTCAATTGTATCCAATCTTTTCTCCTCAATCTGGATTAGGTTCCAAATTCCTGTACCATAGGTCATTGTTGCGATCACAGTCGTGTTATAAACGCTGATTTTGGTGATAAGGAATTCATCATACAGGCTGACAATCCCTTCAATTTATATTGGAAATCTCCAGGAAAAAAGTAAATGTTACAATTTTTTGCAAGGTGAAATCATCTATAATAGATGTCGACCATTAGTACCAAAACGGCTCTCATCAAAGGTAAATGTAATGTATACAACATTGAAGGGACTACTTTGTTTTGCGGATGTACATCCTTAGTTGCGAGCGTATATAACAGACGCGTATCGATTTGTATAGTCAGTCCCGAAGTTCCAGTTAACCAGTAAAGATCACTTGAAGTTACTCTCAGTCTCTGCTGCTTTATTATTTTATGTAGTTGTGTATAGCGGTACAAACACAACAAATTGGCGACGAGAATTATGAACCTACGTCTTCCTATTCTGGCATCGCATCCAGAGGACACCGAAACTTGGAAGAAAGGAGCGAGAAGGCAGAGAAAATGGAGTACGCTTGCTAAGCTAGACAGGGGATACGTAAGTCAAGTGAAAAGTGCACAGTGACTTGCATGACGCTAGCTAACTAGTAAAGAAAGAAAAATGGGTTTGGAAAAAAAAATGGCGATGATTGGCACTATTGCAGCATTTGACAGCAGCATTGAAGACTGGGCAACTTACATTGAAAGAGTGGAGTTGTACTGTTTGGCTAACGGAGTGGAGGTAGAAAAGAAAGCCACTGTTTTGCTGAGTGTTATGGGCGCAAAGACATATGGGCTGCTACGTAGTTAATTAACCCCTGAAAAGCCAGTAAACAAAACATTCAAACAAATAGTGGACACACTCCAAGACCATTTAAGTCCCAAACCACTGCTCATAGCTGAAAGATTTAAATTCCATAAATGGAACCAGAGCAAAGATGAAAGCATTTCTGAATATTTGGCAAAGTTGTGCAAATTATCAGAACATTGCCAATTTGGAGTGGGCTTATCAGACGCATTGAGGGACAGATTTGTGTGTGGCATGCAAAGTGAAAGCACACAAAAGAAGCTCCTGTCTGAAAAAGACCTCACATTGGAGAAGGCTCTGAGTATCGCAATATCAATGGAAGCAACAGCACGTGGCGCTTTAGAAACTCAACAAAAATCCCTGGAATATTCAACTAATAAAATGTCACTGAAACAAGAAAAGAAGTGTTATCGCTGTGGCAAAATGTCACATGACCACAATGACTGTTGGTTTAAAGACTGCAGACAATGTGGCAGACAAGGGCACATTGAAAGAGTCTGCAAAGCAAATAAGAAGCAGAAAACTGATACAATACAGAGTAACAAGAAGGTACATCAAGTGACTGAAAACAAGAAACCTTTCAAAGAAAGCTACAAGAAGGTACACCACATGACTGGAAACAGTTCAGATAAAAAAAAAAGTGACACAGACTCAGAGGAAGAGGATTTGGCTTGTCTGAAACTACACAGTGTGAAAGAAACAGAGGATCACAGAGTAATATGGATTACTCCAGAAGTGGCAGGAATTAGGCTGAAAATGGAGTTGGACACAGGCTCAGCTTTAACAATGATCTCTGTACATGACTACAAATGACTGTTTTCACACATACCGCTAAGGCCAACTAAAGTACTGTTAAAGACATACACAGGACAAAGAGTGCGCCTCAAAGGTAAAATAAAAGTGACAGTGACATACAAAGAAAAAAAAATACCGCAATTGAACCTCTATGTACTGAAAAATGGAGCACCACCATTGCTGGGACGCGAATGGCTCAGGAAAATACAGTTGGATTGGCACACCATCCAAGCACTGTTTGTGTCAGCAAAGGAGGACAGCAACGCCACTCCTGAGAGACTGTCACAAATACTCTCTGACTCTCAGGAAGTGTTCAAGAAGGGAATAGGAACACTTAAGGGCATGAAAGCAAAAATTAAGATTGAGGAGAACGCAAATCCAAAGTTCCACAAGGCCAGACCAGTGCCTTATGCAATTCGCCCTTCAGTAGAAGCAGAGCTGGAGAGCTTGGAGCAGTTAGGGGTCCTGTCCAAGGTGGATTGGAGTGAATGGGCCACACCTATAGTTCCAGTGATGAAGAAAACCTCCAGCACAAAACCAGGAAAGCCAAGAAAAGTGCGCATCTGCGGAGACTTTAAAGTGACTGTTAACCCAGTCCTCCACACAGTACAGTACCCATTGCCTCGCATTGAGGACATCTTTGCTTCCCTGTCAAGAGGGGAACGCTTCACAAAGATTGACTTGGCCCAGGCCTATCTCCAAATGGAAACTAATGATGCATCAAAGAAGTACCTGACAATAAATACGCACAAAGGCCTTTACCAGTACAATCGGCTGGTATTCGGAATAGCATCAGCTCCTGCAATCTGGCAAAGGGCAATGGACCAAGTCCTGCAGGGGATCCCAGGTACTCAGTGTTATCTTGATGACATCATCATTACTGGCAAGAATGACAACGACCACCTTTCCAACCTCGAACAGGTGCTCATCAGGTTACGGGAGTATGGGCTCCGAGCGAACCGAGACAAGTGTGAGTTTTTCAAAAAGGAAATCTCATACTGTGGACATGTGATTGACAAGGATGGTTTACACAAGTCTCCAGACAAGATTGAAGCTGTGATTAATGCACCAACACCTGAAAATGTGTCTCAGTTGAGATCATATCTTGGACTGCTGAACTACTATCACAAGTTCTTGCCCAACCTACCACAGTGTTACAACCACTAAATGCACTGCTACAGACAGGGTCACAATGGAAGTGGAGTGACAGCTGTGAACAAGCTTTTCAAGAGAGTAAAAGACTCATTACTTCAGAAGAGGTGCTAGCTCACTTTGACCCATCCTTACCTATTCAACTGGCATGTGATGCTTCACCCCATGGCATTGGTGCCGTGTTGTCACATAAGTTCCCAGGCGGCTCAGAAAGACCAATAGCCTTTGCCTCAAGATCATTGACTACAGCTGAATGCAATTATGCACAGATTGACCGAGAGGCCCTCAGCCTTGTGTGGGGAGTCAAGAAATTCAACCACTGCTTGTATGGCCAATAGTTTACACTGTTAACTGACCACCAGCCTCTCGTTTCAATCTTCAACCCAAGGAAGGGCGTTCCAGTGATGACGGCACAACGGCTGCAGCGATGATCACTCTTCCTAGGGGCTCACCTGTATGACATTGAATACAAGGGGACCAAGCAACATGGCAACGCCGATGGTTTGTCACGTTTACCACTGCCGACCTCAGAGAGAACTACAACAGTTGACTCAGCAGAGGTATTTCACACAACAATAGTTGAGCAGCTACCAGTGACAAACTCCCTCATTGAAAGAGAAACACGCAATGACCCTACATTGTCAAAAGTTTATGACATCACTGTGAAGGGATGGCCAGTGCTTGGTGACTTATTGTTTCCAGCATTCTCAGCTAGGAGGGAGCAGTTATCAGTGTGTCGGTGAGCACTGATGTGCGGCTCACGAGTTGTGATTCCTCCCAAGCTTCGTAACCGAGTGCTAGATGAACTGCATGAAGGCCACTTAAGTACGGTAAAGATGAAAAGCCTTGCCCGTGGATACGTGTGGTGGCCGGGAATTGACAAACAGATCGAGGACCTGACAAAGAGCTGCTCAGGATGTCAAAAGGTCCAGAACATACCACCACAAGCCCCTCTCCATCCATGGGAATGGCCCTCATCACCATGGCAATGTGTGCACATCGACTTTGCTGGACCGTTCATGGACTCCATGTTCTTGATTGCAGTCGATGCACATTCCAAATGGCCCGAGGTCATTAAAATGAAATTAACCACATCTGAAAAGACCATTTCAGTTCTGAGGACCATGTTCGCTAGAAATGGCCTACCAGAACAAATCTGCACAGACAATGGACGACAATTTGTCTCTGACGAATTCCAAGGTTTCATGAGGAAAAATGGAATCAAGCACTACACATCTGCCCCGTACCATCCAGCTACAAATGGCTTGGCAGAAAGATTCGTACAGACTTTCAAGAAGGCCATCAAAGCAATGTACAGCGAGAATCTACCACTGCAACACAAGATAGACAATTTCCTCTTTGCTTATCGGAACGCAGTACACGCAGCCACTAATCAGACTCCAGCGATGATGTTTCTGAACAGTAACCTGAGATCTCGCATGGACCTTCTTAAACCGAATGTACATCGTGATGTAGAGAACAAACAGTTCAAACATTTGAATGCTAAGCCAACAAGAAGCTTCAGTGTGGGACAGTCAGTTCTTGCTTGTGATTTCCGGACGGAAAAGTGGCAACCAGGGACAATATCCACAAGAGAGGGACCACTGATGTATACTGTGGATGTGGGAGAGAATGTTTTGAGACGTCATGTGGACCAAATTCTGGATGTTCAGGTGGAAAACACCCCTATACCTCGCCTAGACTCACCTGACATGGAAACAGACACTCCTGATTCATCTGCATCAGCACCAGCCTCATCCACAGCTGAGAGCTCTACCTGTGCTGATAGCTCACCTGATGCACCTGTACCTGTACAGTCTCATTCCCCAAAGCAAAAGCGTCTGGAGAGACGTTACCCAGAGAGGTAGAGGAGGTCTCTCCAGAGACTTGACTTGTAAAAGGGCTGTTGACAAAATAAAATGTTATGTTGGAATTTGAATTTTGTTACTTTTAAGAAAACAAAAAGGTTACTGTAAAGACAGGCTCTGTATGTTAATTATAGAAATTTTGCGTTAATATACTATTAAACTAAAGGGGGAGGAAGTGTAATGTATACAACATTGAAGGGACTGCTTTGTTTTGCGGATGTACATCCTTAGTTGCGAGCGTATATAACAGACGCGTATCGATTTGTATAGTCAGTGCCGAAGTTCCAGTTAACCAGTAAAAATCACTTGAAGTTACTCTCAGTCTCTGCTGCTTTATTATTTTATGTAGTTGTGTATAGCGGTACAAACACAACAGTAAACTATCCCTTCTCGTCCTTCTTGACATCCTTCTCCAACGCCTCTCCACTATCGTCCAGCTGGGTGGGACTGCACTCGCCTGGTTCCATTCTTATCTATCTAATCGTAGCCAGAGAATCACCTGCAATGGCTTCTCTTCCTGCTCCCGCATCGTTACCTCTGGTGTCCCCCAAGGATCTATCCTTGGCCCCCTCCTATTTCTCATTGACATGTTGTCCCTTGGCGACATCATCCGAAAACACAGCGTCAGTTTCCACATGTACGCTGACGACACCCAGCTCTACCTCACTATCTCTTCTCTTGACCCCTCCACGGTCTCTAAATTGTCAGACTGCTTGTCTGACATGCAGTTCTGGATGAGCAGAAATTTTCTCCAATTAAATATTGGGAAGACCGAAACCATTGTTTTCAGTCCCCACCACAAACTCCGTTCCCTAGCCACTGACACCATCCCTCTCCCTAACATTTGTCTGAGGCTGAACCACACTGTTCGCAACCTTGGTGTCATATTTGACCCTGAAATGAGCTTCCGACCACATATCCACAGCATAACAAAGACCGCTTATTTCCACCTCCGTAACATCACCCGTCTCCGCCCTTGCCTCAGCTCATCCGCTGCTGAAACCCTCATCCATGCCTTTGTTACCTCTAGACTTGACTATTCCAAAGCACTCCTGGATGGCCTCCCACATTCTACCCTACATAAACTGAGGTCATCCAAAACTTGGCTGCCCGTGTCCTAACTCACATCAAGTCCCATTCGCCCATCACCCCTGTGCTCGCTGACCTACGTTGGCTCCCAGTTAAGCAGCGCCTCGATTTCAAAATTCTCATCCTTGTTTTCAAAATCCCTCCATGGCCTCTCCCCTCCCAATCTCTGTAATCTCCTTCAGCCCCACAACCCCCCGAGATATCTGCACTCCTCTAATTCTGCCCTCCTGAGATCCCTGATTATAATCGCTCAACCATTGGTGGCTGTGCCTTCTGTTGCCTAGGCCCTAAGCTCTGGATTCCCTGCCTAAACCTCTCCGCCTTGCTACCTCTCTTTCCTCCTTGAAGACGCTCCTTAAAACCTACCTCTTTGACCAAGCTTTTTGTCACCTGCCCTAATTTCTCCTTATAATAATAATTCAACTTTATTGTCATTGTACAATGCACAAGTACATGAACAACGAAATGTGATCTTGCAAGCTCCCATGAGTCCAGTACAAATAACATTAACATTAAACGTAAATAGCACCGTCCTGGGAGAAGCAAAGCCGCTGCGTCTGTGCGCGCCGCCATTCCATTTCCACCATTCCTCCTGTCCGACAATCTTCAGCCCAACGCCCGGGCCTGCTCACCAGCCGCCCCTCCCGGGGCTCCTTCCGTGACCTTCTCACCAACCGCCCCTCCTCGGGACTCCTTCCGTGACCTTCTGCACCTGGTCTTCCCTGATGGTCACCCCTCCAGGTACTAACCAGGCCTGGCTCTGCTTAGCTTCCAAGCCTTGCCAGTGACCCTGTCCCTAGTCCCAGGAATGTGGCTCGATGTCAAATTTTTTGTCTTATAATACTCCTGTGCAGTGCCATGGGACGTTTTACTACGTTAAAGTCGCTATATAAATACAAGTTGTTGTTGTTGTTGTTGTTGTTTAATGCATTGCTGTAACCTATAAACATAAGGGATAGTTGGCAATCTTTCTTTGAAGGCTATTATGAGCCCTAAGTAAAATGACTTTCAGCAACATTAATCCAGTTGTCAGTGGACATGAATCCATTGTCATCACAATTTGGATTAAAAAGTAAATCAGTATTTCAACCAAAAATATAACATAGTTGCAACCATATTAGGGTCATATTTTCCTCTTGTCAAAAAATATAATAAATGCCCCTTTTTCTTCATTATTTATAACAAGCTAACAAAACAGTGAAAATGTTGTTTTAAAATATGGTGGCCGATATTCCTCTCCCTACCATTCAATTTTTAGTCCTAAATGGGGCGATCGAGGGGCGAAAATGTTTTTACAAAACACCACTGCCGTACGTACCCTAATCATAACCATGACATTTAAGATTAATGTATATGCTTTAAATAAAGTTCTATACATATCTATATATACAAAATCTGAAAGAGCTATTTACATATACCACTTTCCCTTACCCCACAAACTTCAACATTTTTCTTTTTCAAATATCTATCCAATTCCCTTTTAAAAGCTAACGTGGATTCTGCTGTGACCATTGTTTCTAGTAGGGTATTCCAGATTCGAACAGCTCTCTGAGTAAATTTTTGTTTTATCTTCTGCCTTCATTCTTCAAGTAATTAGGCTACTGGGGGGTGGGGAGGGGGTCGGGGGGCAACGAAGGGCCCACGTCGTGACTGGGGGGCGAGGGGAGGAGCAGTGGCTGGCAGTGGTCTGAGTGGTTTGAATGTGGAGTTGGAAGGAGCACTGCTGCTCCTCCTGGCTCCATATTTAGGTGAGTATATTTTAAATCTTACTGCTTTGGTGGCAGCCTGGAGTTAGGTCACAGATCAGCCATGATCTCATTGAATGGCGGAACAGGCTCGAGGGGCTTAATGGCCTGCTCCTGTTTCTATGTTCCTAGCAGTCCCTTTAAGGACCGCCTGTAGACCTGGTTTTCCTGAATACAGCTGACTGCCTCAGGACAACCCCCAGTACAGGAGTGAGTAGGGAAAAGCAGACGAACCCGGATTACTGGCAGGCTGCCAGGTATATTAAACAGTGTGGGCTGTTTACATCAGGGGGAGAAGGTTCCCAGCCAGCTAGGGCTGTGACCCAGGCTCAGGGTCCGTCAGCCAAAGTTTTCCCCACAGAGACGCCTCTCAGAAGGTCTCAGCGGGTCCGCAAGCCCAAGATAAGATGGTCACCAGAGTACCCGCCACAAAGAGCAGTCTCCTGAGCCCGGGAGGAAACAGATCACAGAGGTCCCCAACTATCAGCCATAAGCTGCCAGAGACCAGAAGCAGGAGGCAGCCCAGCCTCGCTGCAGGCAGCAGTAATCTGCGGCAGTGACACCAGAGATTAGCCTGGCCGTCCGGAGACGGGCGGCATTTGTATTATAGCTTTGTGTTAAGTTACCAATGTTTATAGCTTGCTTTTAATGTGTTTAAATTTTAAGTTTAGAATGTAACTAGAAGTTTAAAGTTTAAGTTTATAAGTGTGCCAAATGCTTGTATTTTGGTCCGAGGTCGAGGGACCCGACGATGTCTCCTCCTAAGGCAGCAGGTCAGTGAGAGATCTGGCTGCATGTCCTTTTAAGTTCTTTTGCAGGAGAGTGGACAAAGGAGCAGCCCTGTTCGCCCAGCCCGAGCTGGGCATCGAATGAAGATATACAGAATGTTGGGGATCACCTCGCCACTGGACAAATCCAGGAGGAGACCCCGCAGCGACCTTCGGGAGAAACCGGACATGGTCCAGAGGAACCTGCCTACTCATCCTACGTGGAAGAGATGGCCCCAGCTGGGTGTGGCACGGCCCCAACCCAGCACTATCCTGACTGAAATTCACTTGCGGGAGACCTCGCTATTGAGGAGTCATGGTGGGGAAGCGCGAGGCCTTGTCAGATAGGGACGCATTCCCCGGGAGTGGGTGGTGATTGTTGTGTATGTAATATGTGTGCTACTTTGAACCTATGGACAGGACTGCACTACTTGTTGGGCGTAGTGATACGCAGTACCACTCCTGGCCATAGGGGTATAAATAGTACTGTGGGTACTGATCCCCCTCAGTTCCCGCCTGTGGGCATGAAGTAAAGACCTATGTATAGTCCCTACCTCCAACCAGTAAAGACCTGTTTGAGTTATACGTTTAAGTCTTTGTGTTAATTGTTCAATACAATACACATACTTAACACTGGCGACGAGTCGGTTCGAACCCTGCGGCAGTTATTCCACAGCGGCTTCGTCCAAAGACAGGACGTTGAAGAGAGGTTCCAATCCTCAACACCCCACTGAAAACTGAAGGGCAGCAGAAATCCTGACAGCTTCCAGCGACTGGAAGCGACAGGCATTAGGACCCTGAAGCCTCCATCAACGACTGAAAACGGGAGGACAGAAGACATCCTGCAGCTTTTTCAACCTCGGTGGTGGGTAAGCCAAGCAGCGTTGGCTGCAAAGACAGGGCTGGGGGAAGTCGGAGGTAGAAGGGCAATCGATCGAAATCCCTGATAAGGGCCGCACTCGGGCTGGAAGGCGCAGCGTCGGCAGACACTGAGGGCGCGAGCGGGTAAGCCAGAGCCCGGGAGGGAGCGAGCAAGAGCCGCCGAGCGGGTGAGCCAGAGGCCGGGAGCCGCTTCAAGCGGGAGGCGCTTAGCGGGCCAGCGATCGCACCGGTGATAAGGGCTGAGAACCGTTTCGGGCGGGCGGCGCACCAGCGATCGCACAGGAGATAAGAGCCGCAGTCGGGCTGAAAGTCAGCGACGAGAAGCGCGGGAAAACCGCCATTGAAGTGGGCGGGGAGAGCGAGAAGCGCGGGAAAGCCGCCATTTTTCGCGGGAAAACCGCTGGGGAAGAAGGCAGAAGCGGGAAAACCGCCATTTTGTGGGCGGAGGACGACGGCAAGAGCGGGAAGCCGCCATCTTGGATAACAGTTAAAAAAAAAATCTGAGAAATTGCAAATCTGATAAAGTACTACAATGCCTAAACACGGGAATATTAGCAACTTTGATAGTGACATCGAAGATTGGGCCATATATGTTGAACGAGTTAAAAATTATTGTAAGGCCAATAAAATTCGTGAGGCTGATAAAGCACTAACATTATTAAATTTAATGGGTGCGAAGACATACGGGCAATTGAAACACCTGTTATCACCAGATGAACCGGTGGATAAGACGTTCGATGAGATTGTTACTGTCCTGAAAGATCATCTAAACCCCACGCCGCTGATGCTAGCGGAACGATTTAAATTTTACGACAGAAGGCAGCTACAGCATGAAAGCAATGCTGATTATTTGCTGGAATTGCGTAAATTAGCGAAATATTGCCAGTTTGGAACGAGACTGACAGAGGCACTTCGAGACAAATTTGTGTGTGGTTTATTTAAACAGGATACACAAAAGCGACTGCTCGAGGAGAATGAGCTGACGCTTGAGAAGGCGGTCACTATGGCAGCAGCACACGAAGCCGCAGCGAGAGGCACGGCAGTAATGCAGCTACGGTCACCGGAGCTCAGTGCACACAAATTGGGTGTGAGTTCTGGCAAATGTTATCGTTGTGGAAAGACAACGCATGATCAGAACCAGTGTTGGTTTAAAAACCAAGAATGTAGAACTTGTGGTAGGCTTGGACATATAGCTAGAGTATGCAGGTCAGGGAAGAAGACCAGCAACAAGAAGTCACCGCAAGGAAAATACGCAAAGGTACACAAGGTGACCGAACAGGAGTCCGATTCAGATGCTAGCAGTAATGAACTGGCTAGCTTAAGCTGTAATGAACTGGCTAGCTTAAGAGTACTCAACGCTGGTAAGGGTGCAGACCTCCAGACAATTTGGGTCACTCTTCAGATAGAAGGAGTCCAAGTAAAACTGGAATTGGACACTGGATCGGCATTGACGGTCATAAATAAGAAAGATTACGGAAAGTTATTCCAACATATTCCCCTACAGGATACGGGGATTATATTGAAAACATACACGGGGCAAAGAGTGTACCCCATCGGGAAAATAGAGGTTGCAGTGGTCCACAAGGGCGAAGACAGTCAAATAATGGACTTATATGTGATATCTGAAGGAGGTCCTCCACTACTAGGACGGGAGTGGATTAGGAAAATGAATATGGACTGGCATTTCCTACAAACAATAACGAGTGAGAACTCGGTGAAGATAGTCGGCCCAGACTCTGGAACGGATGATGGTAAGCCCAACTCAGGTGCAAAAGACAAAGTTTCAGCACAGAATTCCACTGAGCAACAACAACATAGTTTAACTGTGGATTCTGAGTCTGGCAAGTCTACTGATGTGCCCATTTCTGAGGGACACCGGGCTCGAACTCAACTCCATTTCAAACTACAACAGCAATTAGAACAAATGCTTCGCCGTTTTGAGCAAGAGTTGAATGCAACGAAAGAGTTCTTTGATATAGAGTTGGAGAATCTGGAAAGACAACAGAAGCAGCTGATGGAGAAAATGGAGCAGGAGCACACAAAACGTCTGATGTCAGAGGAGTTAACGGTCAGCCAACTCCTGCATATGCTGAAGGACAGGACTCTGAAATGGGAAAAACTTGAACATGAACTTCAATATTCAAACGAAAGGGGTTCGGAGCTCTCAAAGGTTATTGGAAGAGCTGAGGTGGCAACACAGACTGAGATGACTGCAACAGAGCAGCCCTTGGATGCCAAAATTACGCTGACTCACGTCAACATAGAACAACAGACCGCTGAAACAGCTGCTCCGGTAGAGGGATTGCATAGTCCGATCAATCAATCTCCAAAGGAAGTTGAAGTATTAAAATCACAAATGAGGTCACTAGTAAACGACTTGCTGAAAGCCCAGAAAAAGCTGGATGCAGAGGTACACATGAAGAAGTCTCTTCAGGAAAGATGTCTGGATTTGGAACAAGAGCTGGCTAACGTCCAGCTGGGTATGGAGGAAATAGACGACCCTCTCACTGGTCTAGCTCAGGACGACACCGAATATTACGATGTCCTGTCCTGCCCAGCTTGTAACTTCGACTCCCAAAGTGCAGAAATCATGGAGGAGCACCAAAAGTCTACGGAACATCGGGAGAAGCTGGCTCTACGATGGAAACAGGAGGACGAGAAGGAGGAACTGCGCATGCAGCTGGCAGCTGTGGCAGCTGACAATGGAGCCCAGAGAGTCTCCAAGAAGCAGAAAAGGAAAAGGAAAAACAGAAGATGACCCATCTGAACCATTATCACCTCTACCAGATCACACACGTGGTCCCTCCGAACGGAGCCAATTCAGTTCGGAAGTTCAAACTGTTAAATCCATGGAAGGACTATTGAATGAGTCACTCCAGCAACGTGAACCGACTACACCACAGAGATTGAATCTGTGAACTGTTTTCCGCAGAGACTGAATCTGTGATCTGTTTTGACATGAAGTTATCTATGTATCTATGTTATTCTGTTATGTAAACCTGAAGTTATATATGTATATATGTTATTACGTTATGTTAAATGGGGAGATGACTGTAAAGCTAGGAAGGGAGGAATGTTGTGTATGTAATATGTGTGCTACTTTGAACCTATGGACAGGACTGCACTACTTGTTGGGCGTAGTGATACGCAGTACCACTCCTGGCCATAGGGGTATAAATAGTACTGTGGGTACTGATCCCCCTCAGTTCCCGCCTGTGGGCATGAAGTAAAGACCTATGTATAGTCCCTACCTCCAACCAGTAAAGACCTGTTTGAGTTATACGTTTAAGTCTTTGTGTTAATTGTTCAATACAATACACATACTTAACAGTGATGGCCTGGGAAAGATTGTAAAGGGGAGGGGGAGACCCAAGAGTCGCGTGGGTGCGTTCGGGGAAGGGAGGAACACACCCGGGGCACACGGGCAAAGTTAGAGTGTAATTGTGGCTGGGTAGGATGAGTGGGTGGCCGGATCTGGGATCCAAGTTTGAGTGTGGGGCCAGTGAGAGCCGCCACACAGGCACCCATCATTTTCTGCAGCCAGTCGAGGGCAGACGGGAGGGGGAGGGACTGGGAGTCGCGATCCCATACTCTCCGGCCTCGGTCTCTGAAACATGAGGGGTACCCCGCCTCCACAAAGGGACAAGGGAATGGCTCGGGGCTGGTGGATCATGTAGTGTCCGTGTGTAGATAAAGACACTGAAGACAGGAGTTGGTTCATAGGTATTTACCAAGCAAGTCTGGGGGGGGTTTCTAAAGGATATACACAATACACAGGCTTATATAGCCCAAGTGGCAATTACCGGCATTACGCACACCTGGGGCTCTTAAAGGCACATACACCACAATTCCTCCCCTTCTAGCTAACTAGTACATCATATTTTAAGTAATTATTAATTACATGTTATATGCAAAATAATATACATTGCTGTATTAATTAATTATAAGTTAGTCTCTCAGGAGGCTTCCTGACTCGGTCCGGATAACGCCTCGGGGGTGTAGTAGTTTCTGGTGGTGTAGTAGGTTCTTCTGGCAAGGCTGATTCGGCTTGAAGGCCAGTGTCGGGTTCATCGGGCTCCAGTATCACCGGATCGGAGGTAGATATGGGTATCTCTACTTCATCGTTAGATGTATAGAGTGGTGGTGTAGGTTGTCCCTTTTCGGATGACTTGATGATTTGGTCAACATGGCGCCTTATTATGCTGTCTCCGATGTCCACGGTATACATCAGTGGTCCTAATCGTGTGCAGATAGTTCCAGGCTGCCATTTCTCGGTACGGTAGTCCCGGGCCAAAACCGGTTGGCCTATCTGGAAGGCCCTAGTTGGCCTTTCATTCATGCCCTGAAACTGCCGGTTCTCCACGTCCCTTCGGATGTTGGGCTTGACCAAATCCAGCCGGCATCTTAGGTTTCTATTGTAGAACATCATGGCGGGAGTTTGGTTAGTAACCATATGCGTTGCATTCCTATATGCAAATAAGAAGTTATCCACCTTGTGCTGAAGTTTTATGTCTTCATTACCCATGGCCTTGATGGCCTTCTTGAAGGTCTGGACAAACCTTTCAGCCAATCCATTGGTGGCGGGATGGTATGGGGCGGACGTGTAGTGCTTTACCCCATTGTTCTTTAAGAACTTTCTGAATTCTTCGGACACAAATTGCGGTCCATTATCAGAACATATCTGCTCCGGCAGCCCATTCCTGGCAAATATGCTCCTTAATACTGTGATGGTTTTTTCCGTGGTGGTGGAGGACATCTTTATTACCTCCGGCCACTTGGAGTGTGCATCAACTGCGATTAAGAACATTGAGTCCATAAATGGACCAGCAAAGTCGATGTGCACCCTTTGCCAGGGAGATGAGGGCCACTCCCATGAATGTAGAGGGGCCGGTGGCGGAGCATTTTGGACCTTCTGGCATCCTAGGCAGCTCTTGGTCATGTCTTCGATGTCTCCATCGATACCTGGCCACCATACAAACGCCCTAGCTAGGTTCTTCATTTTCACTCCACCCAGATGCCCCTCGTGAAGCTCCTTCAGCACTTTATCCTGGAGTTTGGGTGGAATCACCACTCTGGATCCACACATCAAGGTTCCTCGGCACACTGACAGCTGTTCTCTTCTTTGCGAGAATGCTGGCAACAGTGGTTCGCCATGTGCTGGCCATCCCTTCACTGTTAAATCGTAGACGCGTGAGAGAGTAGGGTCATTTCTTGTCTCCCTTTCAATGGCAGAATTTGTCACCGGTAGACATTCCACTATGGTAGAGTGGAATATCTCTACTGGGTCTACTGTAGGTGCCTCTTCTATCGTTGGCAACGGTAGGCGTGATAAACCGTCAGCATTCCCATGCTGTTTTGACCCTTTGTATTCAATGTTGTATTGGTGTGCCCCTAGAAAAAGGGACCACCTCTGTAGTCTTTGTGCCGTCATAATGGGGACACCTTTTTTAGGGTTGAATATGGAGATAAGGGGTTGATGGTCAGTCAGCAAGGTAAATTTTTGTCCGTGTAGGTAATGGTTGAATTTCTTCACTCCCCATATCAGGCTGAGTGCTTCCCTGTCTATCTGGGCATAGTTACGCTCAGCTGAGTTCAATGAGCGTGATGCAAAAGCTATCGGCCGTTCCGAGCCATCAGGGAATCTATGGGACAATACCGCTCCTATGCCGTAAGGGGATGCATCGCACGCCAGTCTGATTGGTAGTGATGGGTTGTAATGAGCCAAAATTTTCTCGGATGTGATTAAGTCTTTACATTTATGGAAGGCACGTTTACAGTCTTCGTTCCATTTCCAAATCACTCCTGTCTGTAGAAGATCATTAAGAGGGTGTAGAATAGTTGATAAGTTCGGTAAAAATTTATGATAGTAATTTATTAATCCCAGGAATGACCTTAATTGTGAAACATTTTCAGGTGCTGGGGCTTTTATAACTGCTTCAATTTTTTCAGGTGACTTATGCAACCCTTCCTTATTTATTATGTGGCCACAATATGATATCTGATTTTGGAAAAATTCGCACTTGGGGCGATTTGCTCGTAGGCCCCGTTCTTTCAGCCCAGTGAGCACCTGCTCCAAATTGGCAAGGTGCTCGTTGTCGTTTTCTCCTGTTATAAGGATGTCGTCTAGGTAGCATTGAGTCCCCGGAATCCCTTGCAGGACTTGCTCCATAGCTCTTTGCCAGATAGCTGGAGCTGATGCTATTCCAAAAACCAGTCGATTGTACTGGTACAGGCCTTTGTGTGTGTTTATTGTGAGATACTTTTTAGAGGTCTCCTCAACCTCCATCTGTAGATATGCCTGTGCCAAGTCAATTTTTGTGAAACGTTTCCCTCCGGATAGTGAGGCGAAAATATCTTCTATCCTCGGAAGAGGATACTGTACCGTGTGAAGGACCGGGTTTACAGTCACCTTAAAGTCCCCACAGATGCGAATTTTTTTCTGTTCCTCAGGGTTATTTTTCAATGTTGTTTTCATGACTGGAACGATGGGTGTTGCCCATTCGCTCCAATCTATTTTGGATAATACGCCTGCCTTTTCCAAATTCTTCAGCTCTGCCTCGACTGCCGGACGTATTGCGTATGGCACCGGTCTTGCCTTAAAAAATTTTGGAATTGCTGTATCTTCCACTTTTATTGAGGCGGTGATGCCTTTCAAGGTTCCTAGTTTCTCTTGAAACACTTCTTTGGCGTTGGCCAAGATGTCTTTTAATCGTTCAGGTATGATGTCATCATTGTTTTTTTCCTTACTGGTCACCGTCAGTGCCTGAATGGAGTGCCAGTCTAAACGTATCTTCCTTATCCATTCACGTCCCCACAACGGTGGACCACCATCTTGTAGAATGTATGAATACAACTTTTGTATTTCTTTGCCGTTGTATACCACAGGCACCCTTATTTTTCCTTTGGGGTAGACTTTCTGCCCTGTATATGTTTTTAAGATAATGGATGTGTCTTTTAGAGGTATATGCGAAAATAGCCTCTTGTAATCTCGTCGATTTATTACGGTTAGAGCTGATCCTGTATCTAGCTCCATTTTAACTGGGGACCCTGCTATTGTGAGGGTAACCCAAATGGTTTGGTAATCCTCTTTGGCAAGTACATTATGTAATTTGAGACAGCTTAGTCTCTTGTTTCCGGAGTCGCTATCGCTATTCTGGTCTTCGGAGCTATTGTCTGTCATCATTTGTACCTTCCTGTACTTTTCTTTATTGATTTTTTTGTTTTCTGTCAGTGGATTTATTTTGTCCAGATTGGCATACCCATGCAATGTGTCCAATCTTCCCACATTGCCTGCATGCTTTGCCCTTGAACCAGCAGTCCCTCTGGTTATGGGTGGATCTGCCGCAGCGATAACATCTTCCGAACTCCTGTGTCATTTTATGGGTGCTGAAGTCCTGTGTCTCTTGTTGTATCTCTGCAGCTCCTTTTGCTGCTGCTTCGTATGATACAGCCATACTGAAAGCTTTGTCCAATGTTAAATCTTTTTCAGAAAGCAGTCTTTTTTTCTGTTCCTTCACTTAAGAGACCGCAAACAAATTTGTCTCGAAGATAATCCGATAGTCCTGCTCCAAATTGGCAGTACTTTGATAGCTTTCTTAATTCGGTTAGGTAATCAGCGTTACTTTCATTCTTGTGTTGATTTCTCTTGAAGAACTTGAATCGTTCCGCTATCAGCAGCGGTGTTGGGTTTAAATGCTCCTGCAGGGTATCAACAATTTCTTTAAAAGTCTTGTCCTTTGGTTTGGCTGGAGTGATTAAATTTCGTAACAGCCCGTATGTCTTCGCGCCCATTAAGTTCAGAAGTACTGAAGCTTTTTTTTCATCTGTTATTCCATTTACAGTGCAATAAACCTCTACTCTTTCCACGTATGTGGTCCAATCTTCTATTTCGCCATCAAAAGCCTCAATATTACCAGATTTAGGCATTTCAGAAAAGATATGGCGCTTCCCGCGCTTTTTTTTTCTCTCTGTAGCAACGATATGGCGCTTCCCGCGCTTTCCCGCCGCTGCTACCGATAACAACGCTGTTTTACTGTGGTTTCCGTTTATTCACTGTTGGAGACTCGTTCCCGACGGAGGTCTAAACGCTGACCTGCTTGCCGCGCCGGCCGTCTCTCGAGTGCACCCTCCCAGTCCGTTATTGCTTGCCTCCGATTTCGCTGCCTGTCTCAGCTGTAGAGCCCGCCGCTGGAGCTCCAGCCTGACGCGCAGGAAGGATTAGCGCAGTACCTGTCACCAGCTTGGCCAACTGGTGAAACCACAGTTTCTCTTACTTCCTTGAGTCTTCTGGACGCTGGAGGAATCGATGTCCTTGAGGTGCTGCCGAATTGCAGGTAAGTCCGTTTCCACTTCGTCGCCACTGTAGTGTCCGTGTGTAGATAAAGACACTGAAGACAGGAGTTGGTTGATAGGTATTTACTAAGCAAGTCTGGGGGGGGTTTCTAAAGGATATACACAATACACAGGCTTATATAGCCCAAGTGGCAATTACCGGCATTACGCACACCTGGGGCTCTTAAAGGCACATACACCTTAATTGATCTGAAAGGCACATACACCACAGATCAGACTGTTCTGTAAAATCCATTCTGCATGTTTTAAAAGTTTAAGACCATTAAAGGGGGGGGGGTGGAAGGAACATTTACTGCCCGGGTGGGAGGAGCAATACCCACTCGAATTTCGCGACCCATCATTGGCACGTGATGGTCGGGGTTTATTTCAGTATTTTGTTTCAAATGTTTAATGAAGATTTTTTAAATTTTGTTTTACTGTTCCAAGTGGTGCAGTGGCGTAGGACTATCTCCGTGCTTGGGATCATTTTGATTACATTGTATAACCGAGATTGCAACATTTTGTAATATGTTATAATGTAACAAGTGGTGCAGGAGTATGAGTCCCCTATTGTAACATTTTGTAATTGATATATCTGTAGATGCCTACCGTACAATGGTATTTCTCGGATTTGAGGGGAATAGACGGGTTGGGGGATCAATGATAGCTAGCTATAGGTAAATACAGGGGATGATTGTGGGGGGTCAGAAAATTTTGCTCACTTCTTCAAGAGGATACTACAAGCAAGTTGGAAGTATCCAAGGGAGGAATGTAGGGGTCGCAAAATCCCCTCAGCCCCCGAAGATCGGGAAATATTAATCCACATCGCGGACGAAGACCTGTGTGATTTAAATTGTCTCTGGGTTGGACAATGTTTTAAAACATACCCAGAATCGCAAAAGGCTGCATTAAAAAGCTCATAAGCTGGGCAGCACTTGGACACTGGAATCAAAGAACTTTGTGAAAATCGCACACTTTAAGATTGTACATTTTATTAAAAGATGTACTCTTGAGTTTTGGACTTTTAAAAATGGCTGAACAGACCTGATGGAAACAGATTTTAAAAGGACAGACAGGCTGTTAGCATATGAAACAGACAGGCTGCTAGCATATGAAAAAGCGCAGGGCTGCCCTGTAGTGGGTTTGAATGGAGCCTGAGCTGTCAGTCACCCTGTGGTATTGGGTGGGTCCGGTAACCTACAAGCTGCTTGTTTACACTGGGGAGTAGCCCGTTTGAATCAGCCAATCATCGGACAGCAAGCACAATGGGTTGTTTACACACATCCATTCACTGAAATTGACTCTAAGATCAAGTGCTTGAAACTGCCAGCATGAACAAAGGGACTTTGTTTGCTAAGCACTCAAGACTGTCAATCAATTGCGGTTCCAGATGACCACAGGACAATGCTTTGTTTACAAAGCAATTGAATGCTATTAGCATTTGTTTGTATATCAAGTGGACACATCCAAAATGAGGAGGAACCGTTTAAATGAATGGGAGAACACATTCAAACCACTGCAGTTTATTCGAAAGCCATCACAGACAATGGACACATTTAAACTGCAACTTTATCCAAACCCATCCCAGACAAGTGGACAGTTTGGATCTCTTTTGTTTTAGCCCAGAAACATCAGATCTGGGCGGGCCCCAAAAAAGTGGTATAAAAGATAGCTTCCCAGAAGCATCTCGCTCTCTTCTCTTTTACTGTTTGGATTTCAGGTGAGCAAGGCTTCTGACCCACTAGCAAGACAATCTAGTGAGAAGTAAAGGGGTGGTAATTTAAGGGAACTTTTGCTAAGATTGTAAAATTAACATTGTAGCCATTTATCCCTAATTTTTGCCATCTGCCTTCCCCTGTTAAGCAATTTTACCGTGATTACTTTGATCGTGTGGTGTAGTTTCTTTAGTTTTAATAAAATTTGACTTTCTTGCATCCAGACCATTTGTCCGTTTTTAATATATCATTAATTATAAGTTCCTCCAGTCAGAACTGGAAGGAGGGTTTAGCAATTCAAAACCGCTGATTGGAATTGGTCACAGTGCAGTGGCAAAAGGCTGCCTGACCAGGTAAATTACCGTAAACCAGGTAAAGGATGCCCCCCTACATTGGTGATAGAATTCGCAGACATGGGGTCAGCATGTGATGGTACCCAGCTTTAGCTCTCGACCACCTTGCTTGAACCCTCCATTTCCTCTGTGTTCTCAGACTGCTTGTCCAATATCCAGTCTTGAAAGAGCTCCATTTCCTCCAGGTAAACATTGGAAAGACTAAAGCTGTCTTCAGGCTCACCACAAACTCAATCATTAATTCCATCCCCCTCCCTGGCCACTGTCTCAGGAAGAACTGGACTGTGTGTTCTATTTGCCCCACAGAAGAGTTTCTGATCCCATATCTTTTCCATCACAAAGACAGCCTACTTTCACCTCCATAACATTGTCCACCTCTCCCTCTACCTCAACCCATTTGCTGATGAAACCCTCATCCACACCTTTTGTTACCTCCAGACTCAACTATCCTAATGTGTTCCTGGCTGGTCTCCCATCCTACAACTCAGTTCTTCCAAATCTCTCTTTTTCCCTATCTTTGCCACTGATGAAGCCAGTGTTACTGAGCAGGTGCTCGGCTTTGCGGCTCTGCCAGGCTTCCCACAGGTGCAGGGCGTTATCAATTGCACACATGTGGCCATCAAGGCACACCTTCACCTAGGAATGTTTGTGAACTGCAAGGGCTTCCACTTCCTCAATGTGCAGCTCGACTGCAACCATAAAAAGATCATCATGCATGTGTGCACCAGATTCCCTGGCAGCTGTCATGACTCTTTCGTGCTGTGCCAGTCCACCCTTCCTCAGTTCTTCGCAACTCCAAACAGACTTACCACTGACTGCTTGGAGATAAGGGCTATCCACTGAAGGTGTGGCTGATGACATCCGTGAGGAACCCAATCAATGAGGCCCAGGAGCCCTACAGTGAAAGCCATATGACAACCAGAAGAGTCATTGAGCAAGCAATTGGCATGCTGAAGATGCGCTTCAGGTGCCTTGATAGATCTGGAGGCACCCTTCAATACGCACCAGCCAGGATCTCCAGAATGGTTGTGGTGTGTTGCGCTCTGCACAACATTGCACAGCAACAAGATTTGGACCTTCAGGAGGAACAAGGTGCAGGACACAGAGCTGAGGAGGAGGAGGAGGAGGAACATGATGTGGTCAATGCGCCAGCAGCGTCACACATTGCTGCCCGGGATGCCCTCATAATGGTGAGGTTCGGTAAGGTTTCACCAGTGCACCCATCTGGGAGCCACATGCAAAATCCACTTCCCCCAGGTCCCCTTCCCCCAACACAAAGCAGTCATGAAAACAACCAACCGTCCCTTTCACAGTCCCCCATTCATTTTTGTCTTACCATTCATCACAAGTTAAAAGGCCACTTGCCAGGCAGCAGCCAAAAATGGGCAACATGGGAAAGTGGTGTAAACAAAATGAAATAGAGACTTAACACTCTAACATTGGAAGACACCCATGTGCACACCCTTGTGAAACAACAAATATTCACTCTTCCTCTTCATAGCACTTCTACGTGGTGCGATACCTATGGCTTCAGCAGCGGTAGAGGCAGGCTGCTCAAATCCCTGCTCTGACTGCTGAGATGCTCTTGGCTGACAACCTCTGGGTGTTGGAGCCCGTGAGGGTCCCGCCAAAGACTGCTCCTCCTGCACCTGTGCAGGGGCAGACTTGGCCATCGGGACATGAGGCAGCATGTGGGGTACTGACTGGGCAATGGTTGAGAAGTGGGAGCCCTCTGAGCCAAGCCCCCACTTCCATGTCCCCTCTTGCCATTACCCCTCTCATGGCCCACCTGCACTTCCCTGCTAGTAAGGAGCTGGAGAGCACTTTGCTATAGATCAGTGGGGTGATGAACGGCCAAGGCTAGGGTTTCATCAGTCCTATTTAAGGTAGCATTCATGGTGTGCAAGCCATTGGTGAGGGCCTGCATGTACTCATTTGATTGACACATTTGAAACTCTATGCAGATGGCCACTCTTTCCATGGATGAAGACATCATTACAAATGCCTGTGACACCATGCCATTCATGCTTGAGACAGACTCCTCCAATATCTCAGCGAGCGTGCACAGTGTGGCATTGTTTGCTGATGCTCCAGAAGTATCCTCTTTGTCGTCAGACCCCGAGGTTCAACATCTGCATCCAACTGAGTAGAGCTTGGAGCATCCTGTGGACTCTGATGTGGGCTCTCCACTGCTGTCCCTGTCACCACCATCTACTCTTGCTCACTTGTGATGTGTAAATCACCAGGTGAAAACCCAACTAACTTCCTTACTGGTCCCCCCGAAGTGTGAGTATCTGAGCTGGTGCTTGGTCTGCACGAGTCCTGTGATGGTGCACCCTCAGAGCGAGTGGCCTCCTCTGATGATCTGGACCACCTCCTGTGCGACACTTGAAGGCCCTGTGGGAGATTAAAGATATGAATTAGAACTGCCAAGGTCAGAATGTTTTAAGTGATCATTATGCACATGATCATACTTCACTCGCTGCTGACAGCAAGTCAACATGAGTGAGTGTCGTATGCCATGTGGCTGTCTGGTATTTAATTCTGTCACCAGGTACCTGGGAGGCCCCCAGCTTCCAATCTCCGCCGGCCAAACACGGCAAGACTCCGCTGATGTTCAGTGCCTTCTCCTCTGCAGGTGTAAGTTGCGATATTGAAGGAGGACCACCTCCTGTTCTCTGCCTCTTGCTGGAGTTCCATGCTCTCTTCTCCTGCAACAAGGGAAAGAAGAGAACTATGGCCGCGATTTCACCAGCCGTGGCTAGTCCGGTGCGGCCAAAGTAGGCAGTGGCCTCAAATCCCACTCCCGTCTTCATCCCGCCTCTTTTAAGTAATTTTGCCCTGATTGGGCTTGTTAAGCCCGCCCTGCGAGGTTCCCGGCCAATTGAAAGGAAGCGGGTCTGATGATGTCATCTGATGACGCTTCATCAGCCGATTTCCTTAAAGGGGCCATGTCCACATTCATTTTGACAGTTGTGCTGTCAGTGTTCTGCAGCATTGAGGTGCTGCAAACACTGACAAGCACTGCACAGAGGTGCACGGCTGCACCCAGGCTTTCCCATGACTCCCTCCATATGCTTATGGAGGGAGTCACAGCACACAGGGAGGTCCTCTTCCCTTCCCATGGGTGGAAGAGACCTCCCCAGGAGATTAACGCAGCCTGGTTGCACATTACACAGGCGGACATGAGCAGTGATGTCGTCCGGAGTCCCTGGCTGCAGTGGCGCAAACCTTTCATAATCATAATCATAATCAACTTTATTGTCATTGTTAGTGCACAAGTGCAGTGCAACGAAATGTAGGCTTGCGGCTCCCGAGAGTGTACATTTAGATTAAGACATTTAAACATTCAACATACATTTGGCTTGTAATACATTAACATAAACATAACCATAATAAAGTGCATTGGCAGATGTGCAGGCTTTAGAGTTTATTTGTGGAGTTCAGTAGGATGACAGCCCTGGGAAAGAAGCTGTTCCTAAATCTGGTCGTACGGGTGCGAATGCACCTGTAGCATCTCCCAGATGGCAGGAGGGCGAACAGACTGTGGCTGGGGTGGGTAGGGTCTTTGATGATGGACTGTGACCTCCGTAAACAGCGTTTCTGGTATATGTGCTCTATGGTCGGTAGCCGGGTACCGGTAATGCGTTGGGCAGTTTTGACTACCCGCTGCACGGCTTTCCGGTCATAGTAGCTACAGCTGCCATACCATACTGTGATACAGTTCGTCAGGATGCTCTCTATTGATTCAATGATCTCAGTAGATCATGAAATGTCACTGCACAACCACACTCAACCACATCCTGCTGTGCCACTCATCACATCCCCATCACTCTGCCTTCCCTACCCTACTCCTGCACATCCTTACTCACACCAACTTATCTTGCACCTCCACCCATCCCTCTCTATCTACATTATCACTTCCCCATCTCACAAGCCACCCCTCACGCTCATCCTAGTCTAATCATACCAACTAACAACACACAAGGGTAGGCACTTGGGTGTTTTGGCCAATGTTCGTGTAAACTTTCTGTTAATGTGTTGTCAAGCATTAAAATCCTTATTGTCACCACTTTGCCTTCTTGGACAGATTTGTGTGCATCTTTGAAAGTGTCTGAGTGAGTTCCAGTGAGACATAACATTTCCCCCCCACCAATGGTGATGAATGTGAAAGGAATGGCTTGGACATTGTAGGGATGCTGTATGGTGCTGGTGTGGGGCGGTGCCAACCTGGTGCATCATGTGGCAGCCAGGGTGTTCAGTGTTAAGTGAAGTAAATCTGGGCATGGTGAGGCCATCGCTGGCGTCCCGGGCAGCAATGTGCATGGGTGATGATGCCCTCTGTCCTGTGCAGCATCAGTTGATTGCGGAGAAGGTTGGTGTGGATGTTATTGCTGCTGGTGTGCCCGGTGATGCTAGTGTTGGAGCTGATCATGTTGGGATTCTGAGGACCAAGGTGAGATTTTTTTCAAGGGCACCAATGCTGGTGCAATAGATGGCAGGTGAGGTTGAGATGACAGAAGTAATCTGTCAGTATTGAGAGAGGTTGTTCCAAGGAGGTGATAGTGGATAGAGAGATTACGCCAAACACTTCAAAAGTGCATAAAGCTCAAAAATGGGTTCCAAATCATTAATGCTCCAGTTTCTAAGATTGGGAAGTGAACAGCTGTAAAATGTTATGTTTTAGACCACTTTTGCAACTTTCACCTATTCACAGCAAGCCACAGTCATTGGGAACCCGACATACTTACCTGACGTGATAGCCGCTCTCTGGGAACCTCATTAAAAACCTGGTAAAATGGTAAGTACATGGGAAAATGGTTCTTAAGTACCTTTTAATAAGCCTTTAACAATCTAAATTGGCTGACCCGACACTTGGGAAACTGACAAGGAGGTGGGTTTACAGCAGGATACTGACCCGCTGTCAACCTTTGTGATTTTGACAGCGGACTCGCCTCCAAACCCGTACTCTGAGCGCTGGCAAAATTCAGCCCAATGAGTGAGATAAATGGCATGTGTTGAACAGATGGCTATGAGGGAGAAGCATGACATTGCATAAAAATGAGGGTGAGTGTCAGTGGTGGATGGACAGATGGGGATGTGAGGAAGTGCATAGACAGAGAAGGATGGGTGTATCTGCAAGGTAGGCTGGTGTGAGGAGTGATGTGCTGGAGTAGGCTTGAGAAGGCAGAGTGAGGGGGGGTGGGGGGGGGTGATACATGCATCAGAATGTAGTTGGATGTCCCACTGCACTCAGCTTTCCTGCCCTGCCTAGGTCATTGTACTGCTTTTGGCACTGAATCCAGGAGTGTGGCACCCCACTCCTGCTCACCTCATGAGCCACCTCCAGCCACACCTTCTTGGTCTCACTGGCAGGCTCCTTCCTTCTGTCAGCAGGGAAGAGTGTCTCCCTGTCGGCCCTTACAGTCCCCAGTAGCACATCCAGGGAGGCGTCACTGAAGCAAGTCGCAGACTTGCAGCGTTGGGACTCCATAATCACAGCTGTTTCTTTTGCTCTCCCACCTCCAGAATACATCAACTGTCATGTTTACAGTGTCCCTTTAAGTACTGGAGTTGAAATCGACTCATGCATATCGTCATCATGCCCGCTCAACCTAATTGGTCAGGAAACCCGGAAGTCAGATGCAAATGCGGTGACTCGGTTACAAAACCACTGAGAGATGCACTGCACTTACCGCCGGGATCGCCGCGCGCTACTGGACCTCCCCCCGCCAATGCTCCCAGCCCGTTGGCAGGTAAAAATCCCCCCTTTTAGTGGAAAAAGTCATGTCCCGATTCACTTGACTTATAATTGAATGGAAAGACCCACCTGTCATAGTGAATTATTGTCCACATTTTTAAAAATACTGAACATTACTCTTCCATGGTTTAGCTCCAAAGGAACCACTGTAGACACCTCGTAGATCAATTGCCCCTCTGATCATAAAGTGCTGGATCTCTGTGCACTGACTAGATCGCTATATTAGTCTTCTGAAAAGTGTACATTCATGTTAATCTGCAGGAAATTGCCAGGATCACTACTTTGGCTCACAGCCTGAAGGAGAGTGGAGCAGCTTTTCAGCATCACAGAAGCTTTGAAGTGCAGACCATGTTACAATTCCAAGTTGAGCTGACGGCGACCACTGATCTGGAACTTACTATTCTACCAGTTTCATTAAACTGTTAGTAACACTCAATCATCCAGCTCCTGATAAAGAGAAATTTTGTTGCAGAAAACAAGATTGCAGTTAAAGGTGCTTCCACTGTGCCCATATGTTTGCTGCACCCTCGTTACAATAGAACCAGAAACTTGGATGTAAAGTAAGAATTATTGGCCCAGACTTTGCTGAAGTGGGGCATGCCCCCATTAGTTCGACTTTTTGCCTCAGCCTTCAGCTCAAAATAAGTTGCTGGAAGTGTGTGCTGACAACGGTGCGGCAAGGGCAACGGGGTATCTGGGACCACGGCGAACGATGGGACCAATAGTCTATCTCCTTAACCAATGAGGTTTAAGGATTGAGAAAGAAACAGAGGAATGATGGAGAGGGAAATAGGGTGAATTAGAGTCAAATCAGGTACAGAAGGAGAAATAAAGGGAGGGAAAGAAAGATTGTAATAAGAGAGAGAAAAAAGAGACAGAATGGAAGAGTAAGAAAAACATTTTAGATTTTAAACTTTTAAAACCTTTCTAACAAAAAATTACTACCTGTAGGAATGAGACTCCACAGTTTAAATAGTTCCCTTTCTGGGCCAGAAAGGGTGATTGACATTGCAGGAAGATAAATCTCCTCATTAAAAAGGTACTTATGCCGTTAAGTAGCATTCCTAACTTTCTGCGGTGAGTTTAAGTGGTAATTAGTTAACAAATGCAGCAATTTCTTGAAACGCACAGGGAGCTTGAGGGTGAGGCTAACAGCGGAGCAGCGCAAATGGTCCAGCAACTCGTGGCCATTCACAATTCATGGGGTATCTCTTCCTTGTCACAAGCTGCTGGATGATTTACACATTAATAAACGTGAGTGCCATTGAGCTCGCCGTTAACTTGGCAGCAAAATCTGGGCCAATATGTTACAAAGGAAATCTGACAGTGCTAGAATGGAAGGGACCTGTAGACATCAGAAAGAAAAGATTTAACAGCCGTGTTCTATGGTGTAATGTCAAAGCATAAATATGTCTAGTTGATAAGAAAAACTATATTTGTATCTTTTCTATTCAGCAAATAATCTCTGCTGAGTTTTACTTCTCTGCTGCAAGGAAGCCTTGAAAGGATAATTACTAGTCCTAGCCCCTTTAAGGCTACCCTGGATCAGGCATATTCCCCAGACGTACACTTTCAACTAAAGTTAGAGGTAGCCGAATCCTAAAGACGCTTAATTGTGTCTAAAGCTCCAGACTATCTCTCCCTAAAGGAAAGAAACAACCTGAAGATGTTACTGTCCTCCAGATAGCACTTTTAATAAGTATAGCTAGACTGTAACATTCCGGATATTATGAGGGTCCGGAAAACTCCCGCAGAATTCTGCAACTCCTCACCAAAGAGTGTACAGAGATTGAATTTGCGAGTTTGATACAGAACTACTATGTGAGACAATTCTAAAACTATATTGATTTATTAAAGAACTGACATGTAATTACAGTTGATGATTTAATTGCAACATTAACAGTTCCAAAAACAGAAATCTTATAATTCTATTATCAGAAATCCTTATTCTCAAATCTTAACTTCGTTACATTTTTACATTTCTTAGTCTTATTCCAAGATATCCCCCAAAATCAAATACAATACCGTTGATCCCCGCGACTCAGAGTTGTAGATTTATAGAGCTTGCCTCTGAAGCTAAGAATTGCTTTGCCCCTTCAAGCGAATCTATCATCCCATTTGAAAGTTCAATTTTTTACCCTTTCTCAGTGGTATTTCCTTTGAAGTTTTCTGCTGATGTAAGCTAATTATCTCTAGTCATTTTTCTGCTGGCCCCTGCTATTCTTACAGTTAGTTCAGCTGGTAGCAATGCAGACTCGTGTCTCTCCTTTAGGTGTTTGAATGTAACAGCAGGTGCATTTATTTAATGTCATTCTTACCAAGGTCTTCTATGCAATTCTTAAGTCACCTCAGCTGGTTGCAACACAGACTTGTGTCCCCTAGGTGTTCCAAGTTCAACACAAAAAAATGTGACGGTTGGTGCCTCCCCCACTTGATGCCATTCCCACGAAAGCATATGTTTCTTAATTTTCTGTGTTTGTTTACAAAGTGTAATTTAAAACACCTTAACAGGGTATACCATTGTGTTCTTTCCAAAGCTTCAGACTATCAGGAACCTCCAACCTCCTGTTTCAATAAGGCTATTGCTTCAGTGTCAACAACTTATCTTATCTCAATAGCCTGTATGCTGTTCACAGCTTCTCCATTGTTAAGGCTTTTAGATTTTCAAGCCCAGTTTGTCATGTTTTAATAAAGTCAGAATTATTTTATAGAATGGTGTATTTTTCTGAATAGGTATATTGCTTATTCCTTCACACACCCCTCTTGACCAAAAAATTAACTGGAGCATCAAGACAGAGTTTGGTCAATGTTACTAATAAGGTTACAATAGCACACTAATTTCACAAGATTCACTATCATGTGCTACATGAAAATTCCTTTTAAGACATCCTAGGACAATGTTTTGCCTTATTTTAAATTGAACACAATTTAAAAGGATGACAGGTACACTGTCATGTAATTAGCGAAACAACATTTACTTAGAATGTGAAATCGGCAGGTGTACGTTCCATAGAGGTGAGTTATTCATCCGAGTCAAGTAGACGTCATTTGGAACTAGCTGAAGCTTGACACGCTGTTCCTTCGATCTGGCGTGTGGACAGATTCTTGTGTTCGTAAAGGTCTTGCCAGGTGCTCAGTTGATTCCTTCTTCATCTGCGGTGTCTTCCTCCTTCGTTGAAGTAACTCGTTGTTCTTTCCTTGTTTCGGTTGTGGCTTTTCGCGAATCCAATTCCTGAGGCGTTGCCAAGCATCGTGTGGAGGAGTCGGCGACACCGTCTGACTGACTGTCGTCAGTAATTCGAGTGCATCCATTTCCTGTGTCGTGCTCCAAGCTGGGTCTTGAAAGACAGTGTACGACTGCACCTTGTATTGTTCCTCCATTTCGGTATCTCGCCGGACATCTTTTGAGATTGTCTATGGAGACAGTTTTAAGAATATGCTTGCCATTCGGCTGATTAATATGTATTTTAACTGTTCTTTCATTAATAACAGAATGTATTTGAACATTTTTTTCCACTTCGGTCTTAAACCAGGTTTTTGCTCGAACTTCTTTTCCTGTACCCATTCTCCTATTATGGGTTGCCATGCTTTGTTTGTCAATTTTTTCTGCCTATTTGCCTCCCTTATCCTCTGATCAATATGATGAATATCCTCTGTTACTTCTTTTTTCAAATCTAACTGTCGCTGTCGGGTCAAGGACTCAGAGTGTAGAGGCAATAAAAGGACTATGGGTAAGCGGTGTATGCATCTCAACCCCATACATCAGATAATATGGAGTTTTAGGGGACACTGTCCCTGATGCAGAAGCGGGCACATTATTAAGTGATAGCTGCACCTCCGGAATGATGGTGGTCCACTTATTTCCCCTGATTCTCAACAGTTTGACCAATAGCTTTTTTACTTCCTGGTTTTTACGATCCACCAGCCCCACTGATTGTGGATAACGTGGCGTGCTGTGCTCTAACCCAATCCCCTTTGTTCGCAGTAGTCTTTGAAGACCTTGGAGGCAAAGGCTCCGCCTTGATCGGAGTGTAAGATTTTGGGTGCACCAGCTACAGTAATTATATCAGTAATAGCATTGGAGAGGTCGTTTTCCGAAACAGTTTTTGTGGGGACCAGCCAGCAGCAGGAAGTGCATCCATCTACAAAAATGAGAACATGTCTGTATCCCAAAGATGGTGGAAGTGGTCCCATAAAGCCAATAAAGAATTTTCCCATTGGCTCATCAGCTTTCACAGGAGCCAATGGTGGTGGCTTAATTAGTGATGACTTGTTGGTTAAATAGCATGGCACACAATTTGCCACATATGTTTTACAGGCCTTAAGCATGCCTGGCTACCAATATAAGGGGGTCAATTTGCAAAATGTTGTTCTGGCACCACAATGTGCTTGACCTATGCCCTTGTGAGCTTCTTTTACAAGCTGTTCTCGTTTGTGTCTCGGGGGTACTTCTCGGTTTCCCTTGGGCAACTTAACTAGCACAATACCAGTAGGGGTTTCTGAGTAAAAGTACTTTGGTGGATATCCTGCTGGATTCTCTTTTGTTGGGTCTAATAGCTGAATCAGTTCCTCATCCTGATTAGCTGCCCATTCTGCCCTAGTGATTACACTAATATTGGCAGGCCCCTCTCGAGGGGGTGTCATGCAGACCGATTGTTTCGCTTGTTCGTCTGCAAGACTGTTTCCTTTTGAGTGTACTGTCATAGTGGTATGCCCATTTACATGAATCACCTGACAATTCTGTTTCTCCATTCTTGAACGGAGAATGTCTTCCCACAATGACTTATGTTTTATGGGTTTACCCTTATGATTGGTAAAATTTGTTTGTTCCCAAAAAACTAGATCTTGGTTATATCCACTTTTACAGTAGTCACTATCTGTACAAATTAGTGTGGGGTTAATATGGTCTGCCTTTTCTAAAGCATACCGTAATGCTGCGGCTTCAGCACATTATGGCCAAGGGGTATGGACAGTAATTCTTCTGGATAAAAAGAATAGGAATCTTAAAGTCCTTACTACTATTCCCATCCCAGCTGAGGATTGTTGGATGCCCTTTTTTAATCGTCATCGAAGATCCATCACAGTAAATGACTTGATGGTATTCTGTAAGCGGTCTCATAGGTATTTGTCTGATTCCCTCCTCCGTATCATCATCCTCCATGATGGGGAGATGCTCTAAGTCCATTTCCGGGGAGAGGAATTTAAAAATGAGTGTAGGATCATTCAACAACGATACCCATTTATCATTTATCTGGGTGGCTCTTTTTTCATCGGAGGCCATCCTCAATAATGATCTTCAATTGGGAACCTCAAGATAGATGGTAATGGGATATTTCCCTTGAAGGGTTCGTGCCTTGATGAGGCATTGGACTGCCCTAGTCATGACCCTTTCTTTTTTAATGTACCTCCTTTCGACTTTGGAAAATTTATAAGAATGGAACTGAATGGGCACTATTCTCTTTTCATTATAGAAAACTGCAACTGCCACTTTAGGTGATGACCTGAGATGAATATTGAGGGGAACTTGTAAGTCCCTCTGTTCCAGGTCTATGGCTTTTTGTACCTCTCGGCATTATTGTTGCAGTTTTGAGTAATCGTCTGGTGAAAATATGAGTTGTCCTTTTGCTGCTTCGCCCACTCTAGCCTACAGGGGAGCTGAGAGCTCGGCAAAGGATGGCGTAAAGGATCGAGCAAGATTCAGGAGTCCTAAACTTGCTTGCAGATTTTTCAGAGTTTTAGGATATTGAATGGTGGCTAATTTTTCTTCAGAGGATTGAGTTAATCCTCTACCATTTCCAGTTATTCGCAGGCCAAGAAAGTCTACCTCTTCCCTAACTAGTTGACTCTTTTTTATGTTGATTAAATATCCAGCAGTTGTAAGTCTGGATAAAACACTATCAATGGCTTTCAAGTGCTCTTGGAGATTCTCATGTGACTGATATATATCGTCCACATATGAATTGATGTTAGGTAGGTCTTTTAAAAGGTCAATGATGTGGGCTGAAAAGAGAATGGGACTGTTTTGAAATCCCGGGGGAATCTGGTCCAGCAATATTGATAACCATCGGGTCCAGTCATCGCTGTTTTTGGCCAATCAGCTTTTTCGATTGGATGTGACCAGAAGCCGTTTGCTAGATCAATACAAGATTTATATTTTTCCCTCGTGATTCCAGAGAGAAGGGCTGTGGAATTTTGCTGTTGTGTAGTATGTGGGGCTGTTACCCTATTTAAGGCTGTATAATCGACCACTAATCTCCACCTCCCATCTGGTTTAGCAACACCAAACAATGGTGAATTAGCTCTAGATGCCATTTTGATTAAGATACCTTCTTGTTCTGTTAGTTCTTTGAGCATTGTTAGGAGATCTATTTTTCCTTTGTGGTCTTGAATAGGCCACTGTTTTTTTTAGGTTTGTGCCAGCCAGCATCAAGCGGTTGGGGTTTGATGTCTATCTTTCCACGTTGATTTGGATGGTGTTGCAGATAAGGGTAGTATCTATTAACGAGTTGCTCGAGGAGGCCTTTGCCTCCCCCCTCTAGGCAATTTCGATTAAGCTGTGTCCGAACATGTTTTTCCCTGTCACCCTGGTCTGTGGATGCTTCTACAGGTCTGGTTGAGATTTTAAGGTAATGTTTCGTGTCTGGTTGTCCTATAATGAGGGAACAGCCAATTGTGGTACCAGTCCTACATCTAGGGTCATCGTGAATCCATATATAGTAATAGGTATTTTATAAAAATTAATTATTTTAGTTTTGTCTTTTGTGAATCCCCCTAATGGTCTTTTACAAATTGGGCTCCCCAAATCTGTCCACTTAGTTTATATAATTGCAGGATCTATTGCAGTGTAGTCAGCTCTCGTATCAAACAGGGCCTTCACTTGTGTGTTTGTGGGCAAGGTTGCCAGGGCATAGGGGAATTCAAGAGGCCCTGGCTGGGTGCCAGGCCTTGAATCCTGGGATTGTTCATCCTCAGGATCCTGAGTTTCATTTGCTGCTTTGTCTTTAATTATTTTAACTGATTTTTATTTCTTCCTCTTGGGGGGTATCATGTTTTCCAAATCCCTTAGGGGGTTTGTCGGACCGTTTATTATCTTGACGATCCTCCTGTTGGGGTGGAAGTTGGTTCTGCTGGGAATCTTTTTGATCCCCATTTTAGTTTTCCTGGTATCCTTCCATGGCTCTCTGATAGTTTTGGCCAGTGTAAAAGCTGTCCCCATAGGGAGTCCACTGTCCTTCACTTGCCTTTTGAGGTCTAGCCCCTCATCTATCCCATCTTTCCAGGGAGAAATCTTTCTCGTATTGTGGGCGAGTTGGGGGTGTAAACCTTCTGGAATACCCTCTTGGGGGTCCTGAGCCATGAGTTTCTGTCTGGGCAGGGTGGACTTGAGACTTGGGTCTATACAGTCCTTGTTTCTGAGTACCAAAGGTACCTTCTTCGGTTTTTTTATCCCTAGTTTCTGATCTCATTATAGGTTTAGTTTGGGGTAGACCTAAGAGGTCATGATTTAATTGGATAATGCGATTGACATTATCCCATCTTTGTTGGTTATCTCGATAATCGTTTAGAGCACCCTCACAGGCAAGTTTGAGGGCTATACTTTGGTAATGATTGGCCAGGCAACCATGGACAATGTCCCAGTTATCCTGTGTAAGTACTTTGCCTAATCTGCAGGCAACTGCCAGCCCTTTAGTTGTGGCTGTATTAGTGAGTATTTCCTTGATGGAACCCATTACATGCCCTCCCTGAGTTGCCGTGAGAATATAGGCGTATATTTGAACCCAGTTGTTACACTGGTTTAATGGGGGAATTAAGTCTGAACTTAGTATAATTTGTAGTAGTTGCCTCAGGTGTTGGGCATTCCAATCTTGGCAACAGGTTTCCAATTTATCAAAGTTAGTTATAATCCAGCAGGTTTTTTCCTGGCTGGTGTTTCCCGGTCTACCACACATTGTGTAGATAGAGCTCAGGTTTACTTGGCCTAGGGGTGCAATGTGTGGTTGCTGGTGTTGGCTTACTGGACCAGTAATCATTGCACCTCCAGCATTAAGATAAGATTGAGCTAGTGCTTGTCAGCATTAATTATAATGGATTCTAAGCTGTCTATAGTTTTCTCGAAGATTGGGGTAATTTATTTCATCATGAGCTTGTCACCTTAACCGGAATCCATGGCCCCCAGTAGCATAAGCTGCTCCGGGTCCTACTATTTGGCCATGGTTGCCACCACCTTGTTGGGCACCATTCATTAGGCCTCCCAATTGTGCGGGTGTGCACCTTATCATTAAGGAATTTAGTGGATTTGAAGTATTTGTTTGATTATCCCACGGGATATTCTGTATCCCCTGGTTCTGGGGATCAACATCAATCATGCCATGAGTTCGAACAGCTCCGTCGGCATCAAAGCCTTCTATTTCAAAAATGATCACTTGGTTTTGTGGAGGTACAGGGATACAATTATTTCCCCTAATAAAGCAATCATTTGAATTTCCTCATAAAGAGACTTGGCCAATTCCGACAGGGTTTGCCATTTCGTCAGGACCTAACCTCGGTTAGGGTTTAATATGAACTTTATAAGAAATTTCTAGATCTCAATGATATATTGAGGGAATTCTGATTTAAGTTCTACAAGGCCTGATCAGGGACTTGTCATCTCTAGAGACTTAAATCTGGGTCTTAGTACCACTGTCAGTAAAACACTCCTTCTATACTTAACAATCTACAAGGTGCATATATATAGATATAAATATAAGTATAGGTTCTGTATCAACTCGTTAACACACATGTTGGGCACCAACTGAAGGGATAATTACTAGTCCTAGCCCCTTTAGGGCTACCCCGGATTAGGCATATTCCCCAGACATTCACTTTCAACTAAAGTTAGAGGTAGCCGAATCCTAAAGACGTTTAATTGGGTCTAAAGGTCCAGACTATCTCTCCCTAAAGGAAAGAAACAACCTGAAGATGGTACCATCCTCCAGATAGCACTTTTAATAAGTATAGCTAGACTGTAACATTCCGGATATTATGAGGGTCCGGAAAATTCCCCTAGAATTCTGCAACTCCTCACCAAAGAGTGTACATAGATTGAGTTTGCGAGTTTGATACAGAAGTACTATGTGAGACAATTCTAAAAATATATAGATTTTTTAAAGAACTGACATAATTACAGTTGGTGATTTACTTGCAACATTAACAGTTCCAAAAACAGAAATATTACAATTCTATTATCAGAGATCCTTATTCTCAAATCTTAACTTCGTTACATTTTTACATTTCTTAGGGCTAGATTTTCAGTCGCTTGCGCCAGCAGTTAGCGCCTTAAGAGAAGTGTTTTTCGGGCGCTATGCGTGTAGCGCCCGGGCGCAGTGCAGTTTGCGCCCCGCCCCAAATTAAGTTGCCCGTTAGCGCCGGCGCAAAGTTTAGCGCCCGCCCGGATGCGCGCGCAGAAAATGACGTCACATCCTCGTGCAACGCCCTTTGTGCACCCCGATTCCAAACTTCAGTCGGACCGCCCCATTGTGCGGCTGGCGGCCGGAGCGTTTGGAAAAAGGAACGCAACACAACCAGCGCGGGCCCCGGGGGGCGCAAATTAAAGGGGACGTTCTCTCCAGTATAAAGGCCAGCCTTTTTTCAGAAAACACTCTTGTGCAACGCATTTCTGGAGACACAACAAGGAGGATAGCTAACTGGTTTCAAGCAGCAAGAGCCAGGTATTTTTGGACTCAGGCCAGAGCGCTGCAAGTGGCCTTTTGAAATTAGAGTGTTTGCCAGGATTTGATGGGGGTTGCATGGGGTGCCAACGCGGAGCTGCAGCTCCATGTCCGTAGGGCTCGCAGACGCATTGTGAGAGGGGCAGCCCTGGCTAGAGGCAGACGGGGCTACAGGCGTCGGCCACGTAGGCCTTACCCAGTCAGGCTATACCGCCAGCAGCGCTCCTACCTAAACATGAGTGCCGCGCGATGTGTTAAAAGGCTCCGATTCCGAAAGGAGGTGATTGCAGAGATCTGCCACCTGCTTCGCCGAGATCTGCGGCCAAAGCTCAGGTGCAGGACGTCTCTGTCGGTGGAAGTGAAGGTGACGGTGGCATTGAACTTCTATGCCACCGGCTCCTTCCAATACGCTGCTGGGGACATAGCAAACATCTCCCAGTACGGCGCGCATCGCTGCATCCGCCAGGTGACCGAAGCACTGTTCAGAAGGAGAAGCCAATTCATCTCCTTCCCCATGGCCCTGGAGAGCCAGCATCAGCGCGCATTGGGATTTTCCAGACTCGGGGAATTCCCCTTGGTGCAGGGCGCCATTGACTGTACGCATGTGGCTTTGCGGGCCCCTCTGGAGCATGGCGAGCAGTATCGCAACAGGAAGGGCTACCATTCTCTGAATGTGCAGCTGGTCTGTGACCACAAGCAGCGCATCATGGCAGTCAATGCCAGCTTCCCAGGCAGCAGCCACGATGCCTTTATCCTGCGGCAGAGTACTGTGCATGACATGTTCCAGGCACAGCCTCCCCCAAGAGGATGGCTACTCGGGGACAAAGGCTATCCTTTGTGCACCTGGCTCATGACCCCGCTCCGCGCGCCCAGGACCGCTGCTGAAGAGGCCTACAACGAGAGCCATCAAACCACCCGCAACATCATCGAGCTAACTATTGGGGTCCTCAAGCAGCAGTTCCGCTGCCTTGATCGCTCCGGAGGAGCTCTCCAGTATTCGCCGGACCGGGTCTCCCAATTTGTGGTGGTTTGCAGCATGCTACACAACCTGGCTATCCGCAGGACTCAGGCACTGCCACCTGACGTTGGACCAGCACCTCAGGAGGAGGAGCAGGAGGAGCATGAGGAGGAGGAGGAGGAGGAGCAGGAGTACGTTCCCAGGAGGGAGCGACCAGGGCCAAGGGCCGCACGACGCCACCTTATTACACGGTACTTCTAAGCCCCCTGTCAGGGAATGGCCAGGGGCCATGAGGGAAGATGAATGCAGCCGCTCCGCAAGCCCTCAGCCGGCGAAGCCAACAAACACTAAGAAGAACAACCATGGAGACTGCATGAATAAAGATAATTTTTTATTACACAAAAATGAAAAGCCCTTCCCACATGAATCCCCAAAAACAATAAACGGGCCCCACAAAAAGCCCAACAAATGACTCACTCCCACAAACTGGGGAGGAGTCACTCCACATTTCTTCAAACCGGGCCTCAACGTCGGCCTAACGCAAAAAATAAGCCCTCCAACAACACAACCATGGGCAAAATAAAGATGGCCACCGCCATATAAAAGGAAAGCTGCCCACACCCTCTACTGAGTGGCCCGCGAGGGCGAGACCTTGCCCAGCCTTTTGCCTCCCCTGCCCGGCCTGCTGCTCCTTCGCAAGCTCTGCCCAGTGGCTGCTGCGAGGTTGGGGGAAGGCGCCTGAGGCTCAGATGCCCTTCCGCCAGATGCCGCTGGGGGGCGGCCTACATGGCGTTTGGGCCTCGAGGGGCCGTCTGCTGAGTGGCGCACCTGAGCCTGGCCACCATCAGCTGCAGCCGCTTGCCCTTGACGCCCCAGTGGGGGAATGGCGGTGACGGATGGCACAATGTGGGCCAGCTGGCGTTTGGGATGCGCTGGCTGGTGCTGTGGCACGGTGGCACTCGGCCGGGCCCGCACTGCAGGATCCGCAACAATCAGCCGAGGGGCGGCTTGCTTGGATGGTCCAGCGCGGCGGCTGCCCTGGCGATGCCTGCCTGAGACAGCGCGTGTGGCAGCAGTGAGTGCCCCTGTGGTCCTGCTGTGCGCGCGCATCACAGCCGCCAGGGTCTTGACGGCATCAGTCAGCATGCGGCCACTCGCGGCAGTTGCTGCCCCGAACTCGCGCACACTGGTCGCCAGCGACTCGATGGCCTCAGGCATGCGCCCCACCACGCTCATGTGCTCCATGTGGCGCCGGTCCGAATCCTCGGCCATCTTATCCAGCTTCCGCACCTCCTCCGAGGTGAAGGTGTCCGGACTGGAGTCGCGACTCTCCCGCTGGGGAGGAGGGGGCCGAACTAGGGGACCCTTGCCGCGTTGGTGGCGGCGAGTGTGCCGAACAGCAGCACTCCCCTCTGATCCTTCCCCCCTTTGGGGGGAAGGCCGTGGGCCACGCGCACGGCTCCTGGGTGGCTGGACGCCACTGGTCCCAGAAGCTGCATTGCCCTGCGACAGTTCCTCCAGGCACTCGTCCAGTGAGGAGGTGTCAAGCATTTCCTCCTCTCCTGCGGGACGTGACTGTTCCCCCAAAGGTCCGGCTTGCTCCTCCTCCTCCTCCTGGTCGGAGGTGCTGTCACTGGCAGCTTCAGGGTCCTGGTCGTCACCAGCTGAAAGCAGGAATGCACAAGAGTAGCTTCAGAGTGAGGAGACGGCGTCAGCGAGGGAGTTAGGACTGGTGGCATTCAGCGCATTGGTGGGACAGTGGCAAAGGAGGTAGCTCGGATGGGCCAGTGCGATGCGAGAGGGCCAAAAGGCGAGGTCCTTACCATTGCCGGGCAGTGGAGGGTCGGATACTCCGCACGCTGTGGGGACAATCACACGGGCTCCCATGAGCACACACACGCGCTCCTCCAGCCGAGTGAGCTTCTGCAGCTTGGCGCGGCCACCCCTGGCACGCGCCTGGCGATTAAACGCTACTTTAGCCTGCAAGAGAAAGGACGGGCTGTAAGTGCGCAGTGAAGCCCTGATGTAGTGTGCACTGCCTCCCATGGTGGAATAGCGTGGACAGAGTAAAGCCCTGATGTAGTGTGCACTGCCTCCCATGGTGGAATAGCGTGGACAGAGTGAAGCCCTGATGTAGTGTGCACTGCCTCCCATGGTGGAATAGCGTGGACAGAGTGAAGCCCTGATGTAGTGTGCACTGCCTCCCATGGTGGAATAGCGTGGACAGAGTGAAGCCCTGATGTAGTGTGCACTGCCTCCCATGGTGGAATAGCTTGGACAAAGTGTAGAGTGCCGAATGGCCATGTGATGCTCATGACTGTCCCAATGCTGCTGGCTGAGGGCTGGCCAATAGGACTTTCAGCTCCCTTTGCCCATCATGTCAGGTGTACATGCAAGAATGAGGAGGAGACTGGAAAGGCTACTCACCTTCACAATCCTGGTCAGATCGTTGTATTTTTTACGACATTGTTTGTGGGTCCTGGGGGCATCGCCGGTGAACGTCACCCTCTGGGCGATCTGCTTCCAGGCTTTGGTGTAGTCGTGGTGGGTTGGATTCCTCCCACTCTCTGGGAACAAGATCTTGCGCCTCACCTCCAGAGCTGTGACCATTATGTCCAGATCACCCTCTGAGAAGCGCAGGGCACGCTGACGGGCCTTCTCTGGCGTTGCCATGACTCCCTGGGGCTGAGCAGCAGTGTTGAGGCCTCTTTGCAAGGCTGCAGTGTGCAGGGCATGGCAGCAGACCAATTCGTCCCTTCCCCCTTTAAGAGCTGGTCGGCGCCACGGGGTCTGCTGTCAGTCCAAAAATGACCGCACCCGCGCTGCGCCCCGCTTGGGCGCTATCCCTCTGGACCGCCAGCTTAGCGCCTAAAGATAGGAGTGGAACGCCTCTTTTAGCGCTCCACCAATCTCTTAGGGCGAAGCCACTGAATTTCCGGCAACAGGGCGCTACTTTGGGGCGGGCGCTAACTTCGGGTGGGCGCTAAGGTTAGCGCCCCAAAACTGTCTATACTGAAAATCTAGCCCTTAGTCTTATTCCAGGATATCCCCCAAAATCAAATACAATACCATTGATCCCCGAGACTCAAAGAGTTGTAGATTTACAGAGCTTGCCTCTGAAGCCGAGAATTGCTTTGCCCCTTCAAGCGAATCTATCATCCCATTTGAAAGTTCAATTTTTATAACCTTTCTCAGTGGTATTTCCTTTGAAGTTTCCTGCTGGTGTAATCTAATTATCTCTAGTCATTTTTCTGCTGGCCCCTGCAATTCTTGCAGTTAGTTCAGCTGGTAGCAATGCAGACTCATGTCTCTCCTTTCGGTGTTTGAATGTAACAGCAGGTGCATTTATTAAATGTCATTCTTACCAAGGTCTTCTATGCAATTCTTAAGTCACCTCAGCTGGTTGCAACACAGACTCGTGTCTCCTAGGTGTTCCAAGTTCAACACAAAAACAATGTGATGTCTGGTGCCTCCCCACTTGATGCCATTCCCATGAAGGCATATGTTTCTTAATTTTCTGTGTTTGTTTACAAAGTGTAATTTAAAACACCTTAACAGGGTATACCATTGTGTTCTTTCCAAAGCTTCAGACTATCAGGAACCTCCAACCTCCTGTTTCAATAAGGCTATTGATTCAGTGTCAACAACTTATCTTATCTCAATAGCCTGTACTGTTCACAGCTTCTCCATTGTTAAGGCTTTTAGATTTTCAAGCCCAGTTTGTCATGTTTTAATAAAGTCAGAATTATTTTATAGAATGGTGTATTTTTCTGAATAGGTATATTGCTTATTCCTTCACAGCCTACTTAAAGTCATCTTTGATGAGGGTTAATTCCAACTTTTTGACAAGTCTCATGGCTTCAGGTCAAGCATGGGCAAGGGAACCTCCTGCTGATTACCACCTACCACCCTCCCTCAGCTGATGAATCAGTACTCATCCACGTTGAACACCACTTGGAAGAAGCACTGAGGGTAGCAAGGACACAGAATGTACTCTGGGTGGGGGACTTCAATGTCCATCACCAAAAGTGGCTCGGTAGCACCACATCTGACCGAGCTGGCCAAGTGCTGAAGGACATAGCTGCCAGTCTGGGCCTGCGACAGGTAGTGAGAGAACCAACACGAGGGAAAAACCTACTTGACCTCGCCCTCAACAATCTACCTGTCGCAGATGCATCTGTCCATGACAGTATTGGTAACAGTGACCACCGCACAGTCATAGTGGAGATGAAGTCCTGCCTTCACACTGAGGATACCCTCCATTGTGTTGTGTGGCACGACCACCATGCTAAATGGGATAGCTTCAGAACAGATCTAGCAGCTCAAAACTGGGTATCCATGAGGCGCTGTGGGCCAACAGCAGCAGCAGAATTGTATTTCACCACAATCTGTAACCTCATAGCCTGGCATATCCCTCACTCTACTATTACCATCAAGCCAGGAGACCTACTCTGGTTCAATGAGGGGTGTAGAAGAGCATGCCAGGAGCAGCACCGGGCATACCTAAGAATGCGTTGCCAACCTGGGGAAGCTGCAACACAGGACTACATACATGATAAAAAGCAATGGATCAGAACAAAGCTCTGCAGTCCTATCACATCCAGTCGTGAAAGGTGGTGAACCATTAAACAACTAATGGGAGGAGGAGGCTCCATGAATATCCCCATTCTCAATGATGGTGGAGCCCAGCACATGAGTGCCAAAGACAAGGTTGAAGCATTTGCAACCATCTTCAGCCAGAAGTGCCGAGTGGATGATCCATATCGGCCTCCTCCTGAGGTCCCCACCACCACAGAAGCCCATACAGCTGTAACACTGTCATCTATCCGATAATGTAGAAAACTGCCCAGGTATGTCCTATTCAGAAAAAGCAGGACAAATCCAATCCGGCCAATTACCACCCCATCAGTCTACTCTCAAACTCAGCAGAGTGATGGAAGGTGTCATCGACAGAGCTATCAAGCAGTACTTACTTGCCAATAACCTGCACATTGATGCCCAGTTTGGGTTCCGCCAGGACCACTAGGCTCCAGACCTCATTACAGCCTTGGTCAAAACATGGACAAAAGAGCTGAATTCCAGAGATGAGGTGAGAGTGACTGCCTTTGACAATTGAGTGTGGCATCAAGGAGCCCTAGTATAACTGGAGTCAACGGAAATCGGGATTAAACTCTCCACTGGCTGGAGTCATACCTAGCATAAAGGAAGATGGCGTGGTGGTTGGAGGTCAATCATCACAGCCCCACGACATCACTGTAGGAGTTCCTCAGGGCAGTGTCCTAGGCCCAACCATCTTCAGATGCTTCATCAATGACCTTCCCTCCAACATAAGGTCAGAAATGGGGATGTTCGCTGATGACTGCACCGTGTTCATTGCCATTCACAACTCCACAAATAATGAAGCAGTCCATGCCTGCATGCAGCAAGACATTCATGCTTGGGCTGATAAGTGGCAGGTAACTTTCATGCCACCCAAGTGCCAGGCAATTTCTATCTCCAACAAGCGAGAGTCTAACCACTGCCCCTTGACATTCAACTGCATTACCATCGCTGAATCCCCAACCATCAATATCCCGGGGGTCACCATTGACCAGAAACTTAACTGGACCAGCCACATAAATACTGTGGCTACAAGAGCAGGTCAGAGGCTGGTTATAATGCGGCGAGTGTCTCACCTCCTGACTCCCCAAAGCCTTTCCACCATCTACAAGGCACAAGTCAGGAGCGTGATGGAATACTCTCCACTTGCCTGGATGAATGCCGCTCCAACAACACTCAAGAAGCTCGACACCATCCCTGACAAAGCAGCCCGCTTGATTGGCACCCTATCCACCACCTTAAACATTCACTCCCTCCACCACCGGCATACCGTGGCTGCAGTGTGTACCATCTACAAGACGCACTGCAGCAGCTCACCAAGGCTTCTTCGGCAGCACCTCCTATACCCACGACATTTACCACCTAGAAGGACAAGGGCAGCAGGCGCATGGGAACACCACCACCTCCAAGTTTAACCAGGGAGATAGAACAGGTGGACATGAGATTGGATGATGAGGTGAGTAATGAGATAAGTGCATTTAAAATAAAAAAGTGGATATATTAAATAAATTAATCAAACTCAAAGAGGATAAAACCCCTGGTCCAGATGGATTGTATCAAAGCATTTTAAAAGAACCTAGGGAAGAGATAGCAGAAGCATTACTATACATATTTAATAATTCATTAGAAAAAGGTGTAGTGCCAGAGGACTGGCTGATAGCTAATGTAATATCTATATTTAAGAAGGGGGATAGAACATGTCCAGGGAGTTACAGATCAGTCAACTTAACATTGGTGGTAGGAAAAATAACAGAATTCCTACTAAAGGAGAGAATAGAAGAACATCTAGAAATGAAAAGTATAATAATGAATAGTCAGCATGGATTTCAAAAGTTAAAATCTTGCTTGACCAACATTATGGAATTTTTTGAAGAGGTAACAGAGAGAGTAGATAATGGTAATGTAGTAGATGTCATTTACCTAGATTTGCAAAAGGCCATCGATAAGGTACCCCAAAATAGACTAATGAACAACAGTACTGCGTGCAGTTCTGATCGCCATATTATAAAAAGGATACAGAGGCACTGGAGAGGGTGCAGAGAAGATTTACAAGGATAATACCAGAAATGCGAGGGTATACATATCAGGAAAGGATGAATAGGTTGGGTCTCTTTTCTCTTGAAAAAAGAAGGCTGAGGGGTGACCTAATAGAGGTCTATAAAATTATGAAAGGTTTTGATAGAGTGGATACAGAGAGAATGTTACCACTTGTGGGGAAGAGCATAACTTGAGGCCATCAATGTAAGATAGTCACCAAAAAATCCAATAGGGAATTCAGAAGAAACTTCTTTACCCAAAGAGTGGTGAGAATGTGCCCTTCTCAAGAGCAACTTTTTTTTAAATTCGTATATGGGATGTGGGCATCGCTGGCAGGGCCGGCATTTATTGCCCATCCCTAATTACCCTTGAGAAGCTGGTGGGGAGCTGCCTTCTTGAACTGCTGCAGTCCGTTTGGTGAAGGTACTCCCACCGTATTGTTCGGGAGGGAGTTCCAGGATTTTGACCCAGTGACGATGAAGGATTGGCGATATACTTCTAAGTCAGGATGGTGTGTGACTTGGAGGGGAACTTGGTGGTGGTGTTCCCATGCACCTGCTGCCCTTGTCCTTCTAGGTGGTAGAGGTCACGGGTTTGGTAGGTTTGGTAGGTGCTGCCAAAGAAGGCTTGGCGAGTTGCTGCAGTGCATCTGGTAGATGGTACACACTGCAGCCACAGTATGCCAGTGGTGGGGGGTGTGAATGTTTAACATGGTGGATGGGGTGCCAATCAAGGGGGCTGCTTTGTCCTGGATGGCGTCGAGCTTCTTGATTGTTGTTGGGGCTGCACTCATCCAGGCAAGTGGAAAGTATTCCATCACGCTACTTACTTGTGCCTTGTAGATGGTGGAAAGGTTTTGGGGAGTCAGGAGGTGAGACACTCACCGCAGAATACCTAGCCTCTGACCTGCTCTTGTAGCCACATGTAGGGGGGCATCCTTTACCTGGTTTATGGTAATTTACCTTCCATTACCTGGTTTACGGTAATTTACCTGGTCAAGCAGCCCTTTTTTCCACTGCACTGAGACCAATACCAAACAGCGGTTTCGAATCGCTAAACCCACCCTTCCAGTTCTGATTGGAGGAACTTATAATTAATGATATATTAAAACGGACAAAATGGTCTGGATGGGAGAAAATCACACTTTATTAACTAAAGAAAACTACACCACACGATCAAAGTAATAAAGAAACTACACCACATGATCAATGTAAAATTGCTTAACAGGGGAAGGCAGGCGGCAAAAACGAGTGATAAATGGCTACAATGTAAGTCTTACAATCTTAGCAATTTCCCTTAAATTACCACCCCTCTAACTCTTTACTAGATTGCCTGGCTGAGGAGTCAGAAACCTGCTCACCTGTGGTCCAAAGAGTAAGAGAGAGAAGAGCTCACCTGCAGTCCAAGGAAAATAAGAGAGAGATATGCTTCTGAGAAGCTATCTTTATATCCTGGGAGCTCCTGCTGTTTTGGCGCTGAAAAGGTCTGTGTGCAAATTCGCGCTGAAAAGTTCGAATACACAAGAGAAAGGCCATGAACTTCCTCCATTCATACATGAGACATCACGTAGTAGAGTCAATTTCAGTGAATGGATGTGTGTAATCAACCCAATTGTGTCCGATGATTGGCTGATTCAAACGGGCTATTTCCCAGTGGCCAAACTGCTCCCATTGTCTGGCATGGGTTTGGATGGATTACCCATTCTTTTAAACTGTTCCCCCCTTGTCTGTGAATGGCTTTGAATGGAGTTGAATTACTGTGTAAACAGCTTGGAAGACTATAGTAAACAAAGTCATTTCCTGTGGACAGCTTTAAGTTGTTTGATCAGTTTCTGTAAACACATCGATTGTATTGGCAGGGTGGGGGAACTCCCCCCGCTGACCGGACCCGCCCATGCTACAGGGTGACTGACAGCCCGGCTCCATTCAAATGCTAACAGAAACCCCCCCTTTGATTGGCAGGTCTTTCTCACAGACACACGTACAAGCTGCTATTGTTTCCTGCCATGCGGTCCGACAGCCATTTTAAGCCCTGGAATATTAAAACAGTCCAAAACTCCATCTTTTAATAAAATTATATGCCTCTCAAAGTGTGCGATTTTCACACAGTTCTTTGATTCCAGTGTCCAAGTGCCGCTCTGCCTACGAGCTTTTCAATGCAGCCTTTTTGCAGTTCTGGGTATGTTTTAAAGCTTTGTCCAACCCAGAGACAATTTAAATCACACAATTCTTCGTATTAATGTTTCCCGATCTTCGGGGCTGAGGGAATTTTTGCGAACCCCTATATTCCGCCCTTTGGATACTTCCAACTTGCTTTTAGTGTGCACTTGAAGAAAGTGAGCAAAATTTTCTGACCCCCGACAAACAAACATCCCCTGTATTTACCTATAGCTACCTGTCACTGATCCCCCGACCCGTCTATTCCCCTTAAATCTGAGAAAAACCGTGGTACGGTAGGCATCTACAGATACACCATCTACAAAATGTTACAGCAAGGGGTCTCAAATCCTGCACCACTTGTTACATTATAACATATTACAAAATGTTGCAATGTTGGTTATACAATGTAATCAAAATGATTCCAAGCACGGAGAGGGTCCTACGCCTCTGCACCACTTGGAACTGTAAAACAAGATACAAAAATCTCCATTAAATATTTGAAGCAAAATGCTGAAACATTTGAAAGAAAATGCTGAAATAAACCCCGGCCATCACGTGCCAATGATGGGTCACGAAATTCGAGTGGGTATTGCTCCTCCCACCCAGGCTGTAAATGTTCCTTCCACCCCCCTTTAATGGCCTTAAACTTTTAAAACATGCAGAATGGATTTTACAGAACAGTCTGATCCACCAGCCCGAGCCATTCCCTTGTCCCTTTGTGGAGGCGGGGTACCCCTCACGTTTCGCCGACCGAGACTGGGGAGTATGGGATCGTGACTCCCAGTCCCTCCCCCTCCTGTCTTCCCTCGACTGGCTGCAGAAAATGATGGGTGCCTGTGTGGCGGCTCTCATTGGCCCCACACTCAAACTTGGATCCCAGATCCGGCCACCCACTCATTCTCCCCAGCCACACTTACACTCTAACTTTGCCCGTGGGCCCCCGGGTAAGTTCCTCCCTTCCCCGAACGCACCCACGTGACTCTTGGGTCTCCCCCTCCCCTTTACAATCTTTGTCAGGCCATCACCACCCACTCCCGGGGAACGCGTCCCTATCTGACAAGGCGCCCGTGCTTCCCCACCATGACTCCTCAATAGCGAGGTCTCCCGCAAGTGAACTTCGGTCAGGATAGTGCTGGGTTGGGGGCTGTGCCCCACCCAGCTGGGGCCATCTCTTCCACGTAGGATGAGTAGGCAAGTTCCTCCGGACCCTGTCCGGTTTCTCCCGAAGGTCGTTGCGGGGTCTCCTCCTGGATTTGTCCAGTGGCGAGGTGATCCCCAACATCCTGTATCCATATCTTCATTCGATGCCCAGCTCGGGCTGGGCAAACAGGGCTGCTCCTTGGTCCACTCTCCTGTAAAAACTTAAAAGGACATGAAGCCAGGTCTCCCACTGACCTGCTGCCTTAGGTGGAGACATGGTCGGGTCCCTCGACCTCGGACCAAAATACAAGCATTTTGCACACTTATAAACGTAAACTTTAAACTTCTAGTTACAGTAAAACTTAAAATTCAAACACCTTAAAAACAAGCTATATACATTAGTTACTTAACACAAAGCTATAATACAAAAGCCGCCCATCTCCGGACGGCCAGGCTAATCTCTGATGTCACTGTCACAGATTATTGCTGCCTGCAGCGAAGCTGGACTGATTCCAGCTTCTGGTCCCTCGCAGCTTATGGCTGCTGATTGGGGACCTCTGCCCTTTGGCTACTCCCTGGTTTGGGAGACCGCCCTACTCCACTGTAAAGTGGGTGACCATACTTTCTTGGGCTGGGGCACCCGAAGAGACCTTCTGTGGGGTGTCTCTGTGGGGGGAACTTTGGCTGATGGACCCTGAGCCTGGGTCACAGCCCTAGCTGGTTGGGAACCTTCTCCCCCTGGTGCAAACAGCCCAGACTGTATAATATACCTGGCAGCCTGCTGGTACTCCAGGTTTGTCTCCTTTTCCCTAACCACTCTTGTAATGGGGGCAGGTATCCCCTCACCACCCGCTGCTGATGGCTGAAAATCTTCCTCTCCAGATCCAAAACCTGGTACCGGCTCCCCTGCAAGAGGAATTGCTATCCCTTCCTCCCCAGAGTCTCACACCATAGGGGGAACCACTCTAGAAGCGGGTTGGGAAGCTTGTCCCTTTAAACAGGCGACTGCACCTGCACCAACCTCCTCCCCGGAGTCCCACGGCAGAGGCTGTGAAGCCTCTGTCTTCAAACAGGCGACTGCACCTGTGCAGGGAAACCAAAGAGGAGCCGCTGTGGTCCCGCAGGCAACTGCGCCTGCGCAAACAATCTCTTCACAGGGCTGGGGAACCACTACACTATCACAGGCAACCGCGCCTGAACGTTTGATTTCTTTGAAAAGGGTAGGAAGAACCGCTGGGTCTTCCAAGCAGGCTACTGCACCTGCGCGTATAGACTAAGAAGCAGGACCTTTAAACGGCCGACTGCGCCTGCGCGCGTGGCCTCACAGTGAACAGGAGCCGCTGGGGGTTCCAAGTCCGTGACTGTGCCTGCGCGAACCCGGTGTTGGGAAACCTCTCCCCTCAGGCGCGCGACTGCGCCTGCGCGGGAAAACTGAAGAAGAGCCGCTTGGGTCATGGGCTGGGGAACTGCGCCTGCACGAACAGGCTGTTCAAAAGACTGGGGAATTCCTGTCTCCAGACCAGCGACTGTGCATGCGCAAGCAGTCTTTTCTGTGAATGAACTGGCAGCAGCCTGCAGATTTCTACTCTCAGGCTGCTGTTTCTCTGTTTCTGAGCCAAATAACTGGTTCAAATTTAAACTTTGGCCAAAACTTTGGTCCCACTGGGGCGGGGAAGTGTACCAATTGGTGGGCCGGACAACCTTTCCCTTGAGACAAGCAACAGTGCCTGTCTTTACAGCCTGTGAACTTGAACTTGTCTGGTCAGATTTATACAATTTTCCTGATTTTTCCTGTGTCCCACCCCTGTCTGTAATCGCTGCCACTGGCCCGGACTCATATGGGTCCCAGAAAGTGCCTGTGCATGCACCCTCCTTCGGCAGCATATCGGCCAGTCATAGTGGGGAGGCAGAGGTGGGCTGCAGCACCACTGATGGCTGCTACCTTTGCCTGATTGGCCCTGAGGAAAGACTTTATCGACTCCAAGATGGACTCGACTGTATCGGGAGGAGTTTCTGTCTCTGCCTTCTGAGTTGGGGTTGCGGGGGTCTGGGCTTTATCGCCTCTCCCAGGCTTTTTACATTCCCTGCTCCAGTGGCCATCCTCCCCGCACTTGTAACAAGTGACCTTGTTCTGGGAGGGACGGCTCCCCTCCTGGCGCCACTCTTTCTTATATTGAGCCCCAGGTTTAACCTCGTGGACCTTGGCCTTTTGCTGGGGGGGTCCCGCTATTCCTACCATTCCTATATGCTACCATGAGCTGCCAGATTACAGTCTCTTCAGTTACTAGGGGGTCTCAGTGGTCAAACCAAGTATCAGCCTTTGCTTTTATCTGGGGCAGGCAATTGGACACCAGGCAACGAAGCCATTGGGTCCACTGCTGCTGGTTCAGTTGTGCCCTATTTTGTCCCCCTGTAGACGCGCTGTTGTAGACTGGCCACAGCCTGTGTGCAAATGCCTGTGGGGTCTCCTCTTCCTTCTGCAGTGTTTTCCCTATGCGATCGAACGGATTGCCGTCGTTCGCACCCATGGCTTCCAGTATTTCCTCCTTTAGGCCCTCAAAACCCTTCTGCTCTCTCTTAGCCTCATCTAACAGGGTCTGATAGAGCTTACTATCTACAGAGAAAAGCAACATTTTGGCTTTCTCTTCCTCATCACAGCCGTTAAAACAGGCTGCCTGTTCTACCCCTGGAAGTGCACTGAGGGGTCTCCCTTTTCAGAGAGCAGGGGAATATGTTTCACCAGGCCTCTGAGCTGTTGGGTATCATAGGCTACCAGATAGGTATGCTGAACAGCCCCATGGTCATTATCGCTCACGGGCGGACCGTACCTCCATTGTCAGAGGGGGTACACTGGTCCTGGTCCCCGCCTGCCTAGCGGGACCTGCTGGCATTCTTCTACCATCCCATTGTCCACCCCTTCTTGCTGCCAGAGCTCCACAAAACCCGGAGCTGTGGGCTGCTGTCTTGGGATCTCTAATTCCCTAGCCAACCTTTCCCTGGGTGTTGCCTGTGGGGCTGTTTTACTTAGGTTGCCAGTAAAATCCGGCTGACCTGCCTTTGGGCTGATCAGACAAATCATCCCCTTTGCTCCTTTCAAAGCCATGTTAAGGCTTTCTATCTCTGCCCTACAGGGGCCATGATTTGCTTCCTCAAACCTTTGGTCGCAGGCCAGCTTATAAGCTGCCTTTACCTCCCTAACCTTCCCCTCCTTCTCTGTTACTTCTGAGGTGCGGCGGGCATTCTCTTCCTGCAGTCTCATCTCGTTACTCCTTGCTTCTGTAAACTGGCACTTTAGGAACTCTATCTTGTGCCTTGCATGGCTTTTGCCCTCGCTAGCTTCTTGGGTGATGTGTGCGTTTTCCTCCTGTAGCCTCATCTCACTGTCCCTAGCCTCTGTGACTTCCTGCACAAGGCATTTCGTGACCTCTAGTGTGAGGCGTGCATTTTCTTCCCGCACCCTCATCCCACTACCTCTGGCCTCATTCACTTCTCTTATGAGGTGTTCTACCTCTGCCTAGCATTTTTCCAACTCTGACTCCCGATTCTTGGCCTCTTTAACCTCCTCCCACACCCTCATCTCATCCTTCTTAACCCAGCCACCTATACCATAATAGGTCAGCTTACACGCTGCCGCTAACTTCTGCAGGGCTACCCACAGACTGAAAGCAAGAAAAGCAATAGCTGATGCTTTCTCCAGATCCAGACCACTTATCATATCAAAAACTGCCTCCACTCCTGCCGCGGTCGTCAATTTGTAGGGGGGCATCCTTTACCTGGTTTACGGTAATTTACCTTCCTTTACCTGGTTTACAGTAATTTACCTGGTCAAGCAGCCCTTTTCTCCACTGCACTGAGACCAATACCAAACAGCGGTTTCAAATCGCGAAACCCACCTTTCCAGTTCTGACTGGAGGAACTTATAATTAATGATATATTAAAATGGACAAAATGGTCTGGATGCGAGAAAATCAACTTTATTAACTAAAGAAAACTACACCACACGATCAAAGTAATAAAGAAACTACACCACATGATCAATGTAAAATTGCTTAACGGGGAAGGCAGGCGGCAAAAACGAGTGATAAATGGCTACAATGTAAGTCTTACAATCTTAGCAATTTCCCTTAAATTACCACCCCTTTAACTCCTTACTAGATTGCCTTGCTGAGGAGTCAGAAACCTGCTCACCTGTGGTCCAAAGAGAGAAGAGCTCACCTGCAGTCCAAGGAAAATAAGAGAGAGAGATATGCTTCTGAGAAGCTACCTTTATATCCTGGGAGCTCCTGCTGTTTTGGCGCTGAAAAGGTCTGTGTGCAAATTCGCGCCGAAAAGTTCGAATAAACAAGAGAAAGGCCATGAACTTCCTCCATTCATACATGAGACATCACGTAGTAGAGTCAATTTCAGTGAATGGATGTGTGTAATCAACCCAATTGTGTCCGATGATTGGCTGATTCAAATGGGCTATTTCCCAGTGGCCAAACTGCTCCCATTGTCTGGCATGGGTTTGGATGGATTACCCAATCTTTTAAACTGTTCCCCCCTTGTCTGTGAATGGCTTTGAATGGAGTTGAATTACTGTGTAAACAGCTTGGAAGGCTATAGTAAACAAAGTCATTTCCTGTGGACAGCTTTTAAGTGGTTTGATCAGTTTCTGTTAACACATCGATTGTATTGGCAGGGTGGGGGAACTCCACCCCCTGACCGGACCCGCCCATGCTACAGGGTGGCTGACAGCCCGGCTCCATTCAAATGCTAACAGAAACCCCCCCTTTGATTGGCAGGTCTTTCTCACAGACACACTTACAAGCTGCTATTGTCTCCTGCCATGCGGTCCGACAGCCATTTTAAGCCCTGGAATATTAAAACAGTCCAAAACTCCATCTTTTAATAAAATGATTTTCCTCTCAAAGTGTGCGATTTTCACACAGTTCTTTGATTCCAGTGTCCAAGTGCCGCTCTGCCTACGAGCTTTTCAATGCAGCCTTTTTGCAGTTCTGGGTATGTTTTAAAGCATTGTCCAACCCAGAGACAATGTAAATCACACAATTCTTCGTATTAATGTTTCCCGATCTTCGGGGCTGAGGGGATTTTTGCAAACCCCTACACACTGTATTTATGTGGCTGGTCCAGTTAAGTTTCTGGTCAATGGTGTCCCCCAGGATGTTGATGGTGGGGGAATTCGGTGATGGTAATGCTGTTCAATGTCAAGGGGAGGTGGTTACACTCTCGCTTGTTGGAGAAATTCATTGCCTGACACTTCTGTGGCGCAAATGTTACCTACCACTTATCAGCCCAAGCCTGAACGTCGTCCAGGTCTTGTTGCATGTAGGCATGGACTGCTTCATTATCTGAGGAGTTGTGAATGGCACTGAACACTGTGCAGTCATCAGCGAACATCCCCATTTCTGACCTTATGATGGAGGGAAAGTCATTGATGAAGCAGCTGAAGATGGTTGGACCTAGGACACTGCCCTGAGGAACTCCTGCAGCGATGTCCGAGGGCTGTGATGATTGACCTTCAACCACCACAACTAGGAATGGGTAATAATTGCAGGCCTTGCCAGTTACGCCCACATCCTATGAATGTATAAAAAATGTATTGCTCTTCAGCTCCTGTGGTGCATTGGATTGAACAGTCTGAGCTGTTGACTTCTCCACAGTCGCTACAAAGACTGCTCTGTTATCAGACAGCAGGAGATGCATTTCAATCAGGCCAGCTAATCTATGTCAGCTAATCCTGTAGATAGAATTCCTTACTTCACGCTGCAATACACTTCAACCATTTAGTGTGCTGAAAGAGAAATTATGAAAATCTCTCAATTATAACAAGCGAATAACTATGGAACGCATTCTTAAGACATGAGCACCAATATTGCAACTTAGTTGCAATTACGTGGCTCAAGACTGCGGCCTATAGCAGGAATAGTAGCCTATTACAAATTTGGGGGTGCCGTAGATACCTTATTGGGTTCTTATTTTCATGGGAGTTGATTACCCCATATCTACTTGTATGATGGCGTAATAGTATTGCCTTGTGAATGAACTGGATATTCATGTCTTCCACATATGTTGGTAATTGGTTGGGAGTGGATCTGTACTGAGGCCTCAGATTTACCAATCTAACAATGACTTGGGTGAAGGAATCAAGAGTTGTGTTTTCAAGTTTCCAGATAGCAATAAGCTAGGAGGCACAGTAAATTGTGTAAATGAGAACAGGAAGTTACAAAGGGACATAGACAGATTAAGTGAGTGGGCAAAACTGTGGCAAATGGAGTTCAGTGTGGAGAAGTGTGAGATCATTCACTTTGGATCCAAGAAAGACAAATCTGAATATTTTGTTAAGGGTGAGAAACGAGGAATTGTGGAGGAGCAAAGAGATTTGGGTATCCATGTAAACAAGTCACTAAAAGCTAGTGAACAGGTACAAAAAGCAATCAAAAAGGCCAATGGGATGTTGTTTTTTATCTCAAGGTGGCTGGGGTAGAAAGGGGAGGAAGTTATGCTTAAGTTGCATACAGCCTTGGTCAGATCCCATTTGGAGTACGGCATTCAATTTTGGGCACTGCACCACAGGAAGGATATATTATTCGGGTCGGAGGCTTCCCGCGGGTGCAAGCCTCTGACCTGCACTTGCCTAGCGCGCCGGCCGTTGTGCTGTGGGCCCGTGTGGGATTCCGATCCTGGGCCTGCTCCAACTGCCGGCGCGCAGTGCTTGCGTATCCCAGGGGCGCAGTTAGTTCGAAGCGTCCCTGGGATCACGTGGGCCATGGAGAGCCAATGGTAGCAGGGAATCTGTATTCATAGATTTGACAGGAAGAGCTGTCAAATCTATGAATACAATTCAGCCCCAAAACATCACTAAAACTTCAAATAAATTAACAACAAAAAACACATTTTAAAAATAACTATAAATTACATAAAATAACTATTTTAAACAATAATTTAAATTTTTGAAAAATTAATTACAGTTTCTAACGGGGCTAAAAATAAACTTACCTTTCTTTAAAGTATTTAAAAATAATAAACCTGTGGAAAAAATGTTTTAATTTAACTTAATTCACCACTTACCTTGTTAAAAGCAGGCCTTGCGACTGCTTTTTACAAGCGTAGCTCCTGGAGACTTACCCTCCCGGAGAAACCTGCAAAAAAAATGGAAGTTCCAGGCGTACGCGCTGCCTCTCCGGCGCATGCGTTTGACCTGTGAACCCCTTCCTTTAAGGGAACGGAAGTTCCGGTTTCCCGCACATGCGCAGTGCATGCATGAAACCGGCACTTTTGTTGGGACTACGCATGAGTACCCAGCGCGTACTCATCTGTGGGGACCAGAAGTTCTGGCCCTTTAATTATAAATTGTCCCTGGAGGGGATACAGTGCAGATTCACCAGAATAATACCAGAGCTTAAAGGGTTAAATTATGAGGACAGGTTGCATAAACTTGGTTTCTATTCCTTTGCATATAGAAGGTTGAGGGGTGATCAAATGAAGGTGTTTAAAATGACAAAAGAGGTTCAAGAGTAGCTACAGAGAAATAATGTCCTCTGATGGAGAATTCAGAACAAGGGGCATAATCTTAAAATTAGAGCTAGGTCATTCAGGAGTAAAATCAGGAAACACTTTTTCCACAAAGAGCAGTGGAAATGTGGAAAACTCTTCCCCAAAAGCCTGCCAATTATAATTTTCAAGACTGAGATCGATAGATTTTTGTTAGGTAAGGGTAACAAAATGGATCAAAGGCAGGTAAATGGAGTTGAGGTATAGATCAGCCATAATCTGATTGAAAGGTGGAACAGGCTTGAGGGGCTGAATGGCCAACTCCTCTTTCTATGTTTGCTTCTTCAATCTCTACAATGTCAGACTGAGCAAGACTGCGAAGGACGGCACCTCTGACAATGCAGCACTCCCTCAGTACTTCAATAAAGTATTAGCTTAGCTTGCCTGGACTGGGCTTGAAGCCATTGCCTTCCAACTCAGAAATGAGAGCAATACTAATTGAGACAAGCTGACACTTGAAGTGTCATAGAATACAACTGCATAAACACTAACGAAGGATTAGCCTAGCCTTACTAATTAGATAACCAAATATAGCCTAATTGGCCAAATTGAAGGCATTATAAATAGAATCAAATTGATCTAATTCAGATTTCTTGTGCTTTAAAATTAGATTTTCTAGGGAAATTGGATGGCACAATGGATTAGACACTACTTAATCTCTGGAACGCAGGTTCAAGCACAGATTGATGGGATGAAAGACTTCTCTGTCTGCTAGCTTCAGTTATCCTATCATGATCCTCTATCCTATACATTGGGGAGACCAAACGCAGGTTGGGTGACCGCTTTGCGGAACACCTCCATTCAGTCCGTAAGCGTAACCGCAAGCTTCTGGTCGCCTGTCACTTTAATTCTCTGCTCCACTCCTACTCTGACCTCTCTGTCCTTGGCTTCTTACACTGTACCAACGAAGCTCAATGTAAGCACCTCATCTCTCGATTAGGCACTTTACAGCCTTCTGGAGTCAACATCGAGTTCAACAATTTCAGACCATAACCTCGGCCCCTATTTTTTCACATGGCAGCTGTTGATCATTCTGCCATTCCCATTTACACCTCTTCTAGACTCATCTTTCATTTCTTTACTTGTCCCATTATCATCTCCTTTTGCTTTGTACAATCGTACCTTTTGTCTTTTAATCACTCCTGCCTTCCACCCTATCACAGGCCTTCACTTTTGTTCTTTCCTCCCCTTTCTCCTGACAGAGAGGTCAGAGTGGAAGTGGAGCCGAGATTTACGGTTTCCAGTTCTGATGAAAGGTCATCGACCTGAAACGTTAACTCTGCTTCTCTCTCCACAGATGCTGCCTGACCTGCTGAGTGTTTCCAGCATTTTCTGTTTTTATATCCTATAATGAAATTAGTTTCAGTGGTCTGAATCCAGTTCCCAGTAGGAGTGGGTTTGTAAGAAAGAAGAAAGATTTTACATTTCTATAACGCCTTTCACAACCTCAGGGCATTCCAAAGTGCTCTACTGCCAATTAAGTACTTTTGAAGTGTAGTCACCGTTGTAAGGTAGGGAAAGTTGTAATGTAACACCAAACTTTCTTCATTTGGCACTAAATTGGCAATCTTATTCAGAGAGAGCCTAAGAAACATTGAGGCTAAGTAAAGACCATTCAGTGAATGAACTGAGAGGCTGAATGAACCTCATCAAGCATCATGGAGTGAACACCACAGGATGGATGATGTGGGAAATGGAAAAATACATTTGCAACTCATTCGCAATCATTATTACAAAAGCAAAATACAGCAGCTGCTGGAAATCTGAAATAAGAACAGAAAATGCTGGATCTACTCAGCAGGTCAGGTAGCATCTGTGGAGAGAGAAACAGAGTGAACGTTGCAGGTCGATGACCTTTCGCCAGAACTGGCAGAGGTTAGAGATTTAACAGTTTATAAACAAGTACAGAGGCAGACAAAGGAGGGGGGGCGGGGAGGGAAGAACAAAAGGGAAGATCTGTGATAGGGTGGAAGGGAGGAGAGATTAAATGACAGAAGGGATGATGGTGCAAGGCAGAAGCGGTGGTGATGGGATAAGTAAAGAGACAAAAGATGGGTCTAGAGGAGCTGTATATGGCAACAGCAGAACCATTACCAGCACCTGCTGTCTGAAAAAATGGGAGCGGTGATTATGATCTATAATTGTTGAACTCAACTTTGAGTCCAGAAGGTTGTAAAGTGGCTAATCAAAAGATGATGTGTTGTTCCTCGAGCTTACTTCATTGTAACAGTGTAGGAGGCCAGTGTAGGAGTGGGACAGAGAATTAAAATGGCAAACGACCGGAAGCTCAGGGTCACGCTGGCAGACTGAACAGAGGTGATCACCCAATCTGTGTTTGCTCTCCCCAGTGTAGAGGAGATCGCATCGTGAGCAGCGAATACAGTATACTAAATTGAAAGAAGTATAAGTAAATCGCTGTTTCACCTGGAAGGAGTGTTTGGGGCCCTGGACAGGGAGGAGGTGAACGGGCAGGTATAGCATCTCCTGCGCTTGCACTGGAAGGTGCAGGGGGAAGGGGAGCAGGTGATGGAAGAGTGGACCAGGGTGTTGAGGAGGGAATGGTCTGTTCGAAATGCTGAAAGGGGAGGGGAGGGGAGGGGAAGGAAAGATATGTTGGGTGATGGAGGTGGCGGAAATGGCAGAGGATGATTCGTTGAATGTAAAGGCTGATTGGGTGGAAGGTGAGGACAAGGGGGACCCTATCATGGTTCTGGGGTGGAGGGGAAGGGGTGAGAGCAGAAGTGCTGGAAATGGGACAGACTCGGTCGACGGCCCTGTCAACCACAGTGGAGGGGATTCCTCGGATGAGGAAAAAGGAAAACATATCGGAAGCACTGGTGTCGAAAGTGGCATCGTTAGAACAGATATGGCATGGAATAGCGTCCTTACAGTGTCAGAGGAATTGTAATCCAAGTGGCTGTGGGAGTCGGTGGGCTATAGTAGATATTGGTGGACAGCCTATCCCCAGAATTGGGGACAGAGAAGTTGAGGAAGGGAAGGGAAGAGTTGAAGATTGACCATGTGAAGGAGAGGGAGGGGGTGGAAATTGGAAGCAAAGTGAATGAAATTTTCCAGTTCGGGGCGAGAGCAGGAAGTGGCATCGACACATTCATCAATGTATTGGAAAAAGAGGTGAGAGAGGGGACCTGAGTGGGACTGGAACAAAGAATGTTCCACATATCCCATGAAAAGGAGGGCATAGCTAGGACCCATATAGGTTCCCATAGCAACAGTTTTTATTTGGAGGAAGTGAGTGGAGCCAAAGGAGAGGTTGTTCAATGTAAAAAACATGTTCATCCATCAGAGGAGGGTGGTGGTGGATGGGAACTGGCTGGGCTTCCGTTCAAGGAAGAAGCGGAGTGTCTACAATTATTATTAGTGGTTAATTTCAAATTTGCAATCAATGAAAATACAATGTCTGCATTACTTTCCTCTATGTTTCAAGAAAATAATGAAACATGCAATTCAATGGCTTTAATGTAGTAGCAAAATCAGAGATGCTTTAACACTTGTTATTTTTATACTCACAGAGTCAGTATTATCAAAGTCAAAGTTGGCTTCTAGTAAAAACAATTATGTTTAAATTTCTGGAACTGATGGCCTAGTTAATAGTTCATAGCTCAACTGCCTAAGGTGTTGCGCTAACATATTCATTGTCCTATTTACAAATAGTTTATATTTATATATTTTTCTTAAAGATTTAAAAGAAACATACTGGATCTCTCTCTCTCACACACAAAGATACATAGGTTTGAAGGGCTGCGTGAGCTACTCTTGGATCTAATACAAAAAACAACCCAATTAGATGTATAAACTGTGATGAAGGGATGCTGCCTAATTTTGCATTTTACCCCTTCAGTATCTATGACCAAAGGGGCCAAATCACAAGGGTAGACTCAGGCACCTGTTAATTAGGACACAATTTTTCTATCTATTATATGTTAAATATGGTCCGTGGAGCATGAATTTAAATGAAAATTCATTATAAGTAGTTGTTAGGTGACACTGTGATAGATTTTTTCCACGTTAAAGATGCCAGGTTTCCCTGTTACAACCTATGATACATACAGTAGCTGCTATTTTTTAGTGAGAGTTTATTACCTATGATTGCAAAATCTGGCTACTGGGTTCCCACAAGTCACTCAAATTGTTTGCTGAAAAATTGCCTAATTTCGCAGTATACAATTGTACCATTCAATAAGCTGTACTGCTGGGATATTTTTCTTTGCTTTCTATCGATTTCTGCTCAATAGCTTTATTCAAATAATTTTGAAAAATAAGATGACAAATGTCATGTTTTTTTTAAAAACAGGATATGTGTGTCTTTATGTGTGTAAGAGAGGAAAAACAACAAGTGTTCTGTTTGTAAACCTATTGTAGGTTTTATTTTGTGTTCAATAAACTTTAGAAAGTATATTAAGCTGAAACGGGAGAGGCTGAAATCAGAGATGGGGTGGGGGAAGAAAGAGGGTAGAGAGTGAAGGTGACTAAGTGTTAGTTCAATGTCAAGCAAAAGACGATTGTATTTTGAAGCTCATTTATCTTTTTTGAACTTTTTATGTCCGTATACTTTGAAATTCTTTGTAAAAGAAGAATCTTTTCATGCAATGTTGTTTTTATTTTTTGTTCCTGGGCTGGGGGTGATGCTGGCAAGACTGCATTTATTTCCCATCCCTAGTTCCCCTGAAAAGGTGATAACTGAACGGCTTGCTAGGCCACATCCGAGGGCCTTAAGTTTCAACCAATTATTATTAGGATGCTACAATAAATGACGATTGAAGCCAAGTCAGTTACAACATGTAAGATAGAATTAAACAATTGAAAAAGAAAAATATTTTGGATTAGAAAAATTGCTCTAGTGGGGAGCCATCACGGTGTTATTTCTGTGCTAAAATCTTTATGGCCATGAAATTCGGCACCTTCATGCCAGCTGGTAAGGCTGGTTTCAGAGAAAAAAGACTGCAGATGGCCTTGCAGGACCATCTCGAGGATCTGGTGGCTGGGAGTGTGAAATCGAGTGATGGTGTTTCTTCTTCTTCACTCTCCTCTCCCTCTTCTTGTTCAACCAGCTGGGCAGGCTGGATTTCTTGGGTATCTGAATTGAGGAAGGCACAAGGGTAGGGTAGTGGTGAGGGGAGGGGGAGAAAGCAAGAGGTATATGCTGACATCATGTGCAGCTTGTAAATTAGAAGATATTGTGGGATGAGGAGGAAGTGGGATGTGAGAAAGTGGATAACATATGAGGATACCGGCATCTTCTATTCTTTCAGCCCTGCCGCTGGCCAAGGGCTCAGCCATGCCCCTGCCAAGAATGGCCATCACTGTCTCCTCCAAGGGGATGAGGTGAAGCTAGGAATGTGAGGTGAGCCTCGTGTTCGGTAGAGATTGTTGGTAGGTGAGTGATGGGGGAGGGGGGAGTTTGTGCATTGAGCAGCTTGTGAGGCTATTGGTGCAGTTGGTAGGAGACAGCTTTTGAAGATGCATTCACTGACCTTGACCTGAGGTCATGAAACTTCTCTGGGCACTGGGGGCGATACTGCTGGCAGTGACGGCTTCGGTGACCTGGTCCCACATCCTTCTTTCTGGAGGGTCTTCTGGCCCCCTGTGGGTAGAGGACCTCTCCTAGTGTTCACCCCCTGCACAAAGGCCTCGAGTGCTGTGTCCCAGATCCTGGGTGCCCTTTCCCTGGCTGGTTGAGCCATTTGGGTTAGTGCTGAAGCACTTCTAATATTTTTAATCAGCAGAAGGGAGCTCACCTTTAAGAGGTGCAGACTGCCTTTAAGAGGTGCAGGCTAGCTTTAAGTAATGCTAGTCTCGCTCTAACATCGAGAACTTCAGCCTCCTGTTCAGCGCATAGCCTGTCAGCAGCGTATTCAGCACTGGGCTGTGCACTACAATCAATTAAAGCAGCAGGCAGCATGAATTTGGCGTCCTTTCAACGGGTGCGGGCAGATCGCGCATTGCGGTGCCCGCGCTCATTTTTGAATGTTATCGAATTTCACCGCTGTATGTGTATACATTGTATATTTTGATTTTTGTTGTCAAGCCAACAGATGAGTTACCTTTTTATCCCACTTTATGATCAAGGCTCTCTGGCACAACTGTGGTAATCCAATAAATTCACCAACATATTTTCTGTTAGATCTATAGGGCACTGTCCTCAAAGCTGTCAGACTGATTGCAGTTCCTGATCATGCATTGATTGTCACACTGTAGCTCTATGAGTAATAAGTACACTGCCTTTGGCTAAATTGCTTCTGTGTACCTGAGAACAGTGGGAGCAGAGACAACATAGGCCAAAGATAGAAAGATCTATATAACAACAGAAAATGCTGGAAAAACTCAGCAGGTCAGGCAACATCCATGGAGAGAAATTTGAGTTGACGTTTCGGGTTTGACCCTTCTTCAAAACTGGAGAGAAAAGGAACTAGATCGAAGGCAGGGCTGCGATCGGACAAAAGAATAAAAGAACCAAAAGAAGTAAAAGAGATTAGAAGCTAGACGAGATGGTAATAGGCTGGGATTAGGTGTAAAGTGTACTGGCAGGGCAAAAGATAGCTGCCAGGTGTGAGAGAGAAACAAAAGGAAAGGGGGGGGGGGAGGAAAGGAGTGGAAAAATATAAGTAAAAATGAAATAGGGGCCGAGGTTATGATCTGAAATTGTTGAACTCGATATTGAGACCGGAAGGCTGCAGAGTGCCTAATCGGAAGATGAGGTGCTGTTCCTCGAGTTTACGTTGAGCTTCCGTGGAACAGTACAAGAGGCCAAGGACGGTGAGGTCCGAGTGGGAATGGAGCGGTGAATTGAAATGACAGGCGACCGGAAGCTCGGGGTCACCCTTACGGGCTGAACGGAGGTGTTCCGCAAAGCGGTCACCCAATCTGCGTTTGGTCTCCCCAATGTAGAGGAGACCGCATCGTGAGCAGCGAATACAGTATACTAGATTGCGAGAAGTACAAGTAAATCGCTGTTTCACCTGGAAGGGGTGTTTGGGGCCCTGGACAGTGGGGAGGGGGGAGGTATAGGGGCAGGTGTTACACCTCCTCCGCTTGCACGGGAAGGTGCCAGGCGAAGGGGAAGGGCTGTTTGGGGTGATAGAGGAGTGGACTAGGGTGTCTCGGAGAGAGCGGTCCCTGCGGAATGCTGAAAGGGGAGGGGAGGGGAAGATACGTTTGGTGGTGGGATCACTTTGGAGGTAGCGGAAATGCCGGAGGATGATCCGTTGAATGTGGAGGCTGGTGGGGTGAAAGGTGAGGACAAGGGGAACCCTATCGTGGTTCCGGGAGGGAGGGGCAGGGGTGAGGGCAGAGGTGCGGGAGATAGAACTGACACGGTCGAGGGCAGTGTCCACCACGGTAGAGGGGAATCCTCGGTTGCGGAAAAAGGAAGACATGTCTGAAGCACTGGTGTGGAAGGTGGCATCGTCGGAGCAGATACGGCGGAGGCGGAGAAACTGGGAGAATGGAATAGAGTCCTTACAGGAAGCGGGGTGGGAGGAAGTGTAGTCCAGGTAGCTGTGGGAGTCAGTGGGCTTGTAGTAAATATTGGTCGATAACCTATCCCCAGAGATGGAGACGGAGAAGTCGAGGAAGGGAAGGGAAGAGTCAGAGATGGACCATGTGAAGGTGAGGGAAGGGTGGAAATTGGAGGCAAAGTGAATGAAATTGTCAAGTTCGGGGCGAGAGCAGGAAATGGCACCGATACAGTCATCAATGTATCGGAAAAAGAGGTGAGGGAGGGGACCCGAGTAGGACTGGAACAAAGATTGTTCCACATAGCCCACGAAAAGGCAGGCATAGCTAGGACCCATGCGGGTACCCATGGCAACGCCTTTGATTTGGAGGAAATGAGTGGAGTTAAAGGAGAAGTTGTTCAATGTGAGAACAAGTTCAGCCAGGCGGAGGAGGGTCGTGGTGGATGGGGACTGGTCGGGCCTCTGTTCAAGGAAGAAGCGGAGTGCCCTCAGGCCATCCGGGTGGGGGATGGAGGTGTAGAGGGATTGTACGTCCATGGTGAAAAGGAAGCGGTTGGGGCCAGGAAACTGGAAACTGTTAAAGTGGCGGAGGGCGTCCGAAGAGTCGCGGATGTAGGTGGGAAGAGACTGGACAAGGGGAGAAAAGATAGAGTCAAGATAGGAAGAGATAAGTTCCGTAGGGCAAGAACAGGCTGAAACGATGGGTCTACCAGGGCAGTCCTGTTTGTGGATCTTGGGAAGGAGGTAGAAGCGGGCTGTGCGGGGTTGGGGAACTATGAGGTTGGTGGCAGCGGGGGGAAGATCTCCAGAGGAGATGAGGTCAGTGACAGTCTTGGAAACGGTGGTTTGATGTTCGGTAGTGGGGTCATGGTCCAGGTGGAGGTAGGAGGAGGTGTCGGAGAGTTGGCGTTCAGCTTCCGCTAGGTAGAGGTCAGTACGCCAAACAACAACAGCACCACCCTTGTCAGCGGGTTTAATGACAATGTCAGGGTTGGATCTAAGAGAATGGAGTGCTGCAAGTTCAGAGGGAGGTAGGTTGGAGTGAGTGAGGGGAGCAGAGAAATGGAGACGGCCGATGTCACGTCGGCAGTTAGCGATGAAAAGATCTAGAGAGGGTAAGAGGCCAGTGGGAGGGGGGGTCCAGGTAGAATGGGAATTCTGCAAGCGGGAGAAAGGGTCAGTTGTGCGGGGGGAAGACTCCTGGCCAAAGAAGTGGGCATGGAGACGAAGGCGGCGGAAAAAGAGCTCAGCATCGTGCCGAGCTCGAAATTCATTGAGGTGGGGGCGTAAGGGGATGAAGCTCAGGCCTTTGCTGAGGACTGATCGTTCAGGGTCAGAGAGTGGAAGGTCAGAGGGGATAGTGAAAACGCGGCAGGGGGTGGGATTGGGAGAAGGGGGGTCAGAGGAAAGTGAAGGGGAAGAAGGTTCCGGAGGGGCGTTGGTGTCCAAGAGTTGATGAAGCTTGCGATCCTTGACATCGGAAAGGAAGAAGAAAAGTTTTTTGTTGAAGCGTCGGATGAGTCGAAGGATGAAATGGAACTGTGGACCCGGACAGCTTTGAGATAGAGTGCGCCGGTGTTGCTGAAGAGAGAAGTCGAGTGTGTTCATGTGGCGCCGCATGGCGTTGAGCGTGGATCTCAGGATGCGGCGAGAGCAGTAGTTCGAGGAACGATGAATATCTTGGAGATATTTGTAATCCTGGGTGGATCCGAAGCACGAAGGGTGGAAGTTTAGTTGGAATCCACGTGGAGTAAGTCGGAACCGGAGACAGTTGCTGAGGAAAATGATGTGGCTGTGAAACCGAGTCTTGGCAGATACCTGATCAAACACGAGAAGGGAAACTGAAAGTAATGAAGATGAACAAGGTTGAAGAGCCAAACGGAGATCCCGTCGCAGAGAAGAGCAGAACTTCTTCAAGGTAGGCATTCCTAGAAGAGGTGTGGCAGTGAACCAAACACTAGTATGATAGCAAAATACTGCAGATGTTGGAAATCCGAAATAACAACAGAAAATGCTGGAAAAACTCAGCAGGTCAGGCAACATCCGTGGAGAGAAATTTGAGTTGACGTTTCGGGTTTGACCCTTCTTCAAAACTGGAGAGAAAAGGAACTAGATCGAAGGCAGGGCTGCGATCGGACAAAAGAATAAAAGAACCAAAAGAAGTAAAAGAGATTAGAAGCTAGACGAGATGGTAATAGGCTGGGATTAGGTGTAAAGTGTACTGGCAGGGCAAAAGATAGCTGCCAGGTGTGAGAGAGAAACAAAAGGAAAGGGGGGGGGGAGGAAAGGAGTGGAAAAATATAAGTAAAAATGAAATAGGGGCCGAGGTTATGATCTGAAATTGTTGAACTCGATATTGAGACCGGAAGGCTGCAGAGTGCCTAATCGGAAGATGAGGTGCTGTTCCTCGAGTTTACGTTGAGCTTCCGTGGAACAGTACAAGAGGCCAAGGACGGTGAGGTCCGAGTGGGAATGGAGCGGTGAATTGAAATGACAGGCGACCGGAAGCTCGGGGTCACCCTTACGGGCTGAACGGAGGTGTTCCGCAAAGCGGTCACCCAATCAGCGTTTGGTCTCCCCAATGTAGAGGAGACCGCATCGTGAGCAGCGAATACAGTATACTAGATTGCGAGAAGCTTCATCAACTCTTGGACACCAACGCCCCTCCGGAACCTTCTTCCCCTTCACTTTCCTCTGACCCCCCTTCTCCCAATCCCACCCCCTGCCGCGTTTTCACTATCCCCTCTGACCTTCCACTCTCTGACCCTGAACGATCAGTCCTCAGCAAAGGCCTGAGCTTCATCCCCTTACGCCCCCACCTCAATGAATTTCGAGCTCGGCACGATGCTGAGCTCTTTTTCCGCCGCCTTCGTCTCCGTGCCCACTTCTTTGGCCAGGAGTCTTCCCCCCGCACAACTGACCCTTTCTCCCGCTTGCAGAATTCCCATTCTACCTGGACCCCCCCTCCCCCTAGCCTCTTACCCTCTCTAGATCTTTTCATCGCTAACTGCCGACGTGACATCGGCCGTCTCCATTTCTCTGCTCCCCTCACTCACTCCAACCTACCTCCCTCTGAACTTGCAGCACTCCATTCTCTTAGATCCAACCCTGACATTGTCATTAAACCCGCTGACAAGGGTGGTGCTGTTGTTGTTTGGCGTACTGACCTCTACCTAGCGGAAGCTGAACGCCAACTCTCCGACACCTCCTCCTACCTCCACCTGGACCATGACCCCACTACCGAACATCAAACCACCGTTTCCAAGACTGTCACTGACCTCATCTCCTCTGGAGATCTTCCCCCCGCTGCCACCAACCTCATAGTTCCCCAACCCCGCACAGCCCGCTTCTACCTCCTTCCCAAGATCCACAAACAGGACTGCCCTGGTAGACCCATCGTTTCAGCCTGTTCTTGCCCTACGGAACTTATCTCTTCCTATCTTGACTCTATCTTTTCTCCCCTTGTCCAGTCTCTTCCCACCTACATCCGCGACTCTTCGGACGCCCTCCGCCACTTTAACAGTTTCCAGTTTCCTGGCCCCAACCGCTTCCTTTTCACCATGGACGTACAATCCCTCTACACCTCCATCCCCCACCCGGATGGCCTGAGGGCACTCCGCTTCTTCCTTGAACAGAGGCCCGACCAGTCCCCATCCACCACGACCCTCCTCCGCCTGGCTGAACTTGTTCTCACATTGAACAACTTCTCCTTTAACTCCACTCATTTCCTCCAAATCAAAGGCGTTGCCATGGGTACCCGCATGGGTCCTAGCTATGCCTGCCTTTTCGTGGGCTATGTGGAACAATCTTTGTTCCAGTCCTACTCGGGTCCCCTCCCTCACCTCTTTTTCCGATACATTGATGACTGTATCGGTGCCATTTCCTGCTCTCGCCCCGAACTTGACAATTTCATTCACTTTGCCTTCAATTTCCACCCTTCCCTCACCTTCACATGGTCCATCTCTGACTCTTCCCTTCCCTTCCTCGACTTCTCCGTCTCCATCTCTGGGGATAGGTTATCGACCAATATTTACTACAAGCCCACTGACTCCCACAGCTACCTGGACTACACTTCCTCCCACCCCGCTTCCTGTAAGGACTCTATTCCATTCTCCCAGTTTCTCCGCCTCCGCCGTATCTGCTCCGACGATGCCACCTTCCACACCAATGCTTCAGACATGTCTTCCTTTTTCCGCAACCGAGGATTCCCCTCTACCGTGGTGGACACTGCCCTCGACCGTGTCAGTTCTATCTCCCGCACCTCTGCCCTCACCCCTGCCCCTCCCTCCCGGAACCACGATAGGGTTCCCCTTGTCCTCACCTTTCACCCCACCAGCCTCCACATTCAACGGATCATCCTCCGGCATTTCCGCTACCTCCAAAGTGATCCCACCACCAAACGTATCTTCCCCTCCCCTCCCCTTTCAGCATTCCGCAGGGACCGCTCTCTCCGAGACACCCTAGTCCACTCCTCTATCACCCCAAACAGCCCTTCCCCTTCGCCTGGCACCTTCCCGTGCAAGCGGAGGAGGTGTAACACCTGCCCCTATACCTCCCCCCTCCCCACTGTCCAGGGCCCCAAACACCCCTTCCAGGTGAAACAGCGATTTACTTGTACTTCTCGCAATCTAGTATACTGTATTCGCTGCTCACGATGCGGTCTCCTCTACATTGGGGAGACCAAACGCAGATTGGGTGACCGCTTTGCGGAACACCTCCGTTCAGCCCGTAAGGGTGACCCCGAGCTTCCGGTCGCCTGTCATTTCAATTCACCGCTCCATTCCCACTCGGACCTCACCGTCCTTGGCCTCTTGTACTGTTCCACGGAAGCTCAACGTAAACTCGAGGAACAGCACCTCATCTTCCGATTAGGCACTCTGCAGCCTTCCGGTCTCAATATCGAGTTCAACAATTTCAGATCATAACCTCGGCCCCTATTTCATTTTTACTTATATTTTTCCACTCCTTTCCTCCCCCCCCTTTCCTTTTGTTTCTCTCTCACACCTGGCAGCTATCTTTTGCCCTGCCAGTACACTTTACACCTAATCCCAGCCTATTACCATCTCGTCTAGCTTCTAATCTCTTTTACTTCTTTTGGTTCTTTTATTCTTTTGTCCGATCGCAGCCCTGCCTTCGATCTAGTTCCTTTTCTCTCCAGTTTTGAAGAAGGGTCAAACCCGAAACGTCAACTCAAATTTCTCTCCATGGATGTTGCCTGACCTGCTGAGTTTTTCCAGCATTTTCTGTTGTTATTTCGGATTTCCAACATCTGCAGTATTTTGCTATCATAGAAAGATCTATAGTGGGGTTGGGCTATAAAAACTTCAGTGACTCTTGTTTCAACTAAATGCTATAATACTGGTAGGAATATTTGGTTAACTTGAGATTGCACTGAAAAAAATATTTCTCCAAGGGCATGGCACTCAGAGCAGTATATTTGTAGGAGGTAAGATTGGTGTAATGAAAAGGAAATGCTTGATTTAGTGCCCCAACTTCGACCATGTTAAATGTCACTCAACTCCCAGGGATTAATGGAGTTTGTAAAATACGATTTAATGATATGCTCTAATTGAAAGTAATGGGAAAGGGAAACATTTCCAACAATTTACTTTACTTGATAGCCAACAATCTACTTCAATGGCATCTCAAGATGGTGATACCCCGATATTTGGTGTTGTGGTACAGTGTGTCATTATAATAATCAAAGAGTAGTGTCAATCTCCCTAAATCCCTCTTTAGAAAGATTTTCCAATTTTCTAGTGCTCTCACCTTAAAAGTCCAATAAGAGCAACCTCCAAAGTATTAGGTTGTAAAAGGGTATTAACTTGATTAAAAACTGTTTGACAATCCTCTAACTAAAGGTTAATGTGGACCAGAATATTCCAGAATAGTGTAACGACTCTTGGTGGATCAGCATAACATACGCAAAGGCTATGGGCCCTGAAAACATCCTGGCTGTCGTGCTGAAGACTTGTGCTCCAGAACTAGCTGTGCCTCTAGCCAAGCTGTTCCAGTACAGCCACAACACTGGCATCTACCCGACAATGTGGAAAGCTGCCCAGGTATGTCCTGTCCACAAAAAGCAGGACAAATCCAATCCGGCCAATTACCACCCCATAAGTCTACATTCAATCATCAGCAAAGTGATGGAAGGTGTCATTGACAGTGCTATCAAGTGGCACTTACTCACCAATAGCCTGCTCACCGATGCTCAGTTTGGGTTCCGTCAGGATCACTTGGCTCCAGACCTCATTACAGCCTTGGTCTAAACAGGGACAAAAGAACTGAATTCCAGAGGTGAGGTGAGAGTGACTGCCCTTGATATCAAGGCAGCATTTGACCAAGTGTGGCACCAAGGAGCCCTAGTGAAATTGAAGTCAATGGGAATCGGGGGGGAAAACTCTCCACTGGCTGGAGTCATACCTAGCACAAAGGAAGATGGTTGTGATGGTTGAAGGTCAACCATTTCAGCCCCAGAACATTGCTGCATGAGTTCCTCAGGGCAGTGTCTGGGGCCCAACCATCTTCAATGACCTTCACTACATCATAAGGTCAGAAGTGGGGATGTTCACTGATGATTGCACAGTGTTCAGTTCCATTTGCAACTCCTCAGATAATGAAGCAGTCCATGCCCGAATGCAGCAAGACCTGGATGACATTCAGGCTTGGTCTGATAAGTGGCAAGTCACATTTGTGCCACCCAAGTGCCAGGCAATGACTATCTCCAAGAAGCGAGAGTCTAACCACTACCCCTTGACATTCAATGACATTGCCATTGCTGAATCCTCCACCATCAACATCCTGGGGTTACCATTGACCAGAAACTTAACTGGACCAGACACATAAATACTGTGGCTACAAGAGCAGGTCAGAGGCTAGATATTCTGTGGCGAGTGTCTCACCTCCTGACACCCCAAACCCTTTCCACCATCTAAAAGGCATAAGTCAGGAGTGCCAATGCACATCTGCCAATGCACTTTATTATGGTTATGTTTATGTTAATGTATTACAAGCCAAATGTATGTTGAATGTTTAAATGTCTTAATCTAAATGTACACTCTCGGGAGCCGCAAGCCTACATTTCGTTGCACTGCACTTGTGCACTAACAATGACAATAAAAGTTGATTTGATTGATTGATTTGATTTGATTATGGAACACTCTCCACTTGCCTGGATGAGTGCAGCTCCAACAACATTCAAGAAGCTCAATATCATCCAGGGCAAAGTAGCCCGCTTGATTGGCACCCCATCCACCACCTTAAACATTCACTCCCTCCACCAACGGCATACCGTGGCTGCAGTGTGTACCATCTACAAGTTGCACTGCAGCAACTTGCCAAGGCTTCTTCAGCAGCACCTCCCAAACCCGCGACCTCTACCACCTAGAAGGACAAGGGCAGCAGGTGCATGGGAACGCCACCACCTCCAAGTTCCCCTCCAAGTCACACACCATCCTGGCTTGGAAACATATTGATGTTCCTTCATCATCGCTGGGTCAAAATCCTGGAACTCCCTCGCTAACACCACTGTGGGAGTACCTTCACCAAAAGGACTGCTGCGGTTTAAGAAGGTGGCTCGCCACCACCTTCTCATGGGCAATTAGGGATGGGCAATAAATGCTGGCCTTGCCAGTGACGGCTCATCCCAGGAATGAATAAAAGAAAACTGGCTGGAAGTTCTTCCACATGTGGAGTGCCTTGTATAAAAGAAAAGGAATTGAAATGCAGTATAGAAATCTGTGCATACATTGGTATGTGTAGATGGAATTGTAAACTCACGATTTGATTGTGAGATTGGTCCAGAATTGTTCTTTCACAGTTCTTGTCAGGTACGTGCATGTTAGTTGGTGGATTCAGCTCCGAAACTCAAAGCAGTCTTGTGTTTGGTAATCATTATCCTGTCACAAAACCTGGAATTGATGTCTGTATTTCATATTTGTGAATGAAATTGAGCTGCATATTTGTGTGCTCTCCTTATTTTGGGAGGCGGGCATGAGCTTGGCAAGTTTCTGCTTTCATCGTCTGCTAATTCTCACCTGCTATTTCTCTCGGGTTTTTAAATCCACTTATGCATTTAAAGTAATTTACCTGACCTTTTTTTAATTCATTCATGGGATGTGGGCGTCACTGGCAAGGTCAGCATTTATTGCCCATCCTTAATGCTGGCCTTGCCAGCGATGCCCACATCCCATATACGAATAATAAAAAAAAAGTTGCCCTTGAGAAGGTGGTGGTGAGCCGCCTTCTTGAACCGCTGCAGTCTGTGTGGTGAAGGTACTCCCACAGTGCTGTTAGGGAGGGAGTTCCAGGATTTTGACCCAGCGACAATGAAGGCACTACGATGTATTTCCAAGTCAGGATGGTGTGTGACTTGAAGGGGAACTTGCAGGTAGTGGTGTCCTTGTCCTTCTAGGTGGTAGAAGCCACGGGTTTGGGAGGTGCTGTCGAAGAAGCCTTGGGGAGTTGCTGCAGTGCATCTTGTAGATGGTACACACTGCAGCCACGGTATGCTGGTGGTGGAGAGAATGAATGTTTAAGGTGGTGGATGGGTTGCCAATCAAGTGGGCTGCTTTGTCCTGGGTTGTGTTGAGCTTCTTCAGTGTTGTTGGAGCTGCACTCATCCAGGCATGTGGAGAGTATTCCATCACACTCTGACTTGTGGCTTGTAGATGGAGGAAAGGGTTTGGGGAATCAAGAGTTGAGTCACTCGGTGCAGAATACCCAGCCTCTGACCTGCTCTTGTAGCCACAGTATTTATGAGGCTGGTCCAGTTAAATTTCTGGTCAATGATGACCCCAGGATGTTGATGGTGGGAAATTCGGCGATGGTAATGCTGTTGAATGTCAAGAGGAGGTGGTTAGACTCTCTCTTGTTGGAGATGGTCATTGCCTGGCACTTGTGTGGCACGAATGTGACGTGCCACTTATCAGCCCAAGCCTGAATGTCGTCCAAGTCTTGCTGCATGCGGGCATGGACTGCTTCATTATCTGAGGAGTTTGCATATTGAAGTTTAGCACGTTGTGTATTAGATCTGATCTTTAGGGTGTGGTCTCAATAAAGTGACCATTTAAATTAAGGAAAGTCATGAAATGTAAACCAATCTCATTTGTTAATTTCTAAAAAAATATTGGACAATTAACTTGTGGCCCACCTGTGTAACATATTTTCCTGCTCTATGACTTGTTTGTTACTTTTCTTTTCTCATCTGCCTGGTCTTTTTCTCCACGATCTTTCCCAGTTTTAGGGATTTTGTTTATCACCCTTTGTAATTTTTTTGTAATTATCTGTAATCTATTTTTGCTGATGCTGACCAACATTTTGAATCTTTTTGTGCCTCTCCTACCCCCCATAGTTTCCTAGTTTATCAAGTATTTTTGAGCCTTATATAGTTCAGTATTCCCCTCCACAGGTGCTGTTTGCAGCACCAACTTTATCTAATCTGAACTTTAATGCACTCGTGATCTAGGTTGATTACCCTGTCTAACAGGACAATTTAAGGAAAAAAAGCTAACCTAAGTCAACCAAGGTTAGCTAACCTAACCTTTTGCCTTGAATATCTCTTAATGTCTCTTAACCTCTCCTGCCTTCTCCTTCTGCTTCTTAGGCAGTCCCTCGGAACTGAGGATGACTTGCTTCCATTTTAAAAATGAGTTTGCAGGTGACTGATGAGTCCAATGCGGGACCTACAATCTCTGTCACAGGTGGGGCAGATGGTGGTTGAAGGGGTGGGTGGGTGAGGTGCTTGGGTTGCTGTGCACTCCTTGCGCTGCCTGCGCTTGGCTTCCGCTTGCTCCTGGCGAAGAGACTCGAGGTATTCAGCGCCTTCCTGGGTGCTTCGCCTCCACTCTGCACGGTCTTGGGCCAGGGATTCCCAGGTGTCGATGGGGATGTTACACTTTTTCAAGGAGGCTTGGAGGGTGTCCTTGAAGCGTTTCCTCTGCCCACCTGGGGCTCTCTTGCCATGCCGGAGCTCCGAGTAGAGCGCTTGTTTTGGGAGTCTCGTATTGGGCATGCGGACAATGTGACCCGTCCATCGGAGCTGATTGAGCATGGTCAAAGCTTTGATGCTGGGGAAGTTGGCCTGAGCAAGAACACTGACAATGGTGCGTCTATCCTGCCAATGGATTTGCAGGATCTTGCGGAGGCAGCGTTGGTGGTACCTCTCCAGTGCTTTGAGGTGCCTGCTGTACATGGTCCATGTCTCTGAGGCATACAGCAGGGCGGGTATCACTGCTGCTCTGTAGACCATGAGCTTAGTGCCGGGTTTGAGGTCCTGGTCTTCAAACACTCTCTTCCTCAGGCGACCGAAGGCTGCACTGGCACACTGAAGGCGGTGTTGGACTTCGTCGTCGACCTGCCTTCTATCCAATCACAGACCTTCCCTTTTGTTCTTTCATCCCCTCCCCGCTTTCCCAGCCCCTACACTTGCTGAAAAATCCGTTCCATTTCCTCTGTTTTCCAGTTCTGACGAAAGGTCATCGACCTGAAACGTTAACTCTGTTTCTCTCTTCACAGATGCTGCCTGACCTGCTGAGTATCTCCAGTATTTTCTGTTTTAAGTCAAAATATTGTTTGACTTAGGTTAGATAATTTGTTTTACTTTTTAAAAAGAAAACAAAGCTTTTTGATTCCTCCCCATGTCCCTACTACACTGGCATTCTCTGAGGGGGGAGTAGGAAAAGAAGGAAAAGAAAAAAAATCAAATTTTTTCAGGTTAATTTTCTTATTTAAATAAAATGCAATGTCTCCAAATGGAAGCCAAGAAGATTGAAATGTAACAGTTTTGGGCGCCTGAACCTCATGCTCTCCAGGCTGACTTGGGGAAGAGGGAGCCAGAGCCATAAAGCAGAAGAAGCCTGCTGTTTCCCCAATGGAAAACATAAAGGAGTGTTCTCCTTTGGACCAGACAATAAGCTGAGGGCTGCAAGTAGATCAAATGGCTGCACTCAGGATAGGTGTGTAGCACGGGGAGCCAATAAACACAGTAAAGATATAAATTAGCAGACTTCACTCATTCCCTGTGGTGTCCTATTTCTCTCACTCTTGATCCTGTGTTTCTCTTTCTCCAGTTTCTTGCACGCCTGAGGTGCTTGGTTTGAAAGTATTAATCTGTTAACCATTTGGCATTACTAAAGCCCTTGCATTGAAAGCATATATTTCCAGTGCATGCTGTTACTTGTACATGCTTTTTTATGGATTCAATAAAACATTATTTTTTCATTGAACATTATTCATAATTTTCATCCTGAAGAAATTAAATTAACTGAAATTGCGGAAAGGTTTTTGAACAGGTTATGCAACTAAACATTTGTCTCTAACATGGACAAGGCTAGTCAGTCACACATCCACACACTATCAACATCACCCCTCATTGGCTATATCAGTGCAGGCAAGTCGCCTCCCTCCCTTGGACTCTGCACCTTCTGTTCTGTGCTGTGCCTGACAACCACCGTGGATAAATGCATTGTGCTTACCAGTGTAGGAATGTCTAGTTCCTATCAAGAGACTGAGGTCGACTCAGGCGATCAAACAAACGATGTTTAATGTAAAACTAATTGAGTTTAACAAACAGTTGCAAGAGAACTACGAATAGTCAGTTCGGAGGCTCCACGAGGACTGCTTGGGCGGTCCCATGGCTGGCATCATGATGTCATCACGTTTTTCCCGCCGGTGGGAGATCACGTGATGAACGGCGTGACGTCATTGCGTTTGCCCGCGCTCTTAAAGGGACCGCACTCTGTACATGCAAACAGTATATACAAAGATACAGACTCAGGCTGTAGCTGACATATTGTTAAAGGGAATTATATACATTTGATCAGAGTCCCTTAGTGGCTCCGCCACATGCGCCCCCCCCAGAATTGTCTTTAACAGAAAAAGTGAAATGGTGAGGAGGCCTGACAAGCCTGTCAGAGCGACTTCTGTACACTTGGAGTGGAAGCTGCTGGACGGTGGGCGGGCTGGCGGGCGGTTGCGCTTGATCTGGCACGGCGACTGTGGGCGGTCGGCCATGTTTTGGTGGCTGTGTGGTCTCGACCGGGTGGTCAAGGTCCAAGTGTGCTGGCTTCAACCGGTCAACTGAAATGTGGTCCGGCTTACCTCTGATATCCACCGAGAAAGTTTTGTCTCCCGGCTCTAGCACGCGGAAAGGACCAGTGTAAGGGGCCTTGAGCGGATCCTGATGAGCGTCGTGGCGGATGAACACATATTCAGCGTTCTTCAGCTCTGCTGGGACGTGGGAGCTCTGAAAGCCGTGATGCGACGTTGGTACTGGTGCAAAACACCTGGCTGCCTCCTGGTGGCTGATGAGTTGATTGGATGCGGACCATGGCTCTGTTGGAGTCAGAAGGAAATCCCCTGGTACGCGTAACGGCTGGCCATAGACGAGCTCTGCCGAGGACGAGCGAAGATCTTCCTTGGGTGCCGTGCGAAGACCCAACAGGACCCATGGTAACCTGTCCACCCATCCAGCGCCTTGGAGGCTGGCCCTCAGTGCGGCTTTGAGCGACCTGTGAAACCGTTCGCACAGGCCGTTCACCTGTGGATGGTAGGCTGTGGTGCGATATAGCTTGATGCCGAGCCCCTGAGCCACTGCGTTCCAGAGCTCAGAGGAAAATTGCGGTCCACGATCAGAAGAGATGTCCGCCGGTACCCCGAAACGGGCGACCCAAGAGGAGATGAATGCCCTGGCTATGTCTGCCGAAGTGGTGGATGACAAGGGAACTGCCTCTGGCCATCTGCTGGTGCGGTCCACCATCGTAAGGATATGTGTAAACCCATGAGAAGGTGGAAGTGGCCCCACCAGGTCCGCATTCACGTGATCGAACCGTCGCTCCGGAACAGCGAAGGTGGCCAATGGAGCTTTGACGTGACACTGCACCTTGGCCTTTTGGCAGACCACGCAGGTGTTGGCCCAGTCGCGGACATCCATATGCATGCCCCGCCAAACAAACTTGGACGACATCAGCCTTTGCGAGGCCTTCATGCCACGGTGTGACAACCTGTGTATGGCGTCAAACACTTTTCGGCGCCAGGCGACCGGCACGATAGTGCGAGGATCTCCTATGGAGACATCACAAAGTAGCGTGGTGCCTGCGGTGTGGAATTTGACGTCGGCCGCTTGGAGGCTAGAGGGGCTGGTTCGGTAAGCTTGCACCTCTGGAACCGAGGCTTGATCCGCAGCCATGAGGGCATAGTCGATGCCGAGCTGGACTGCCTGAATGGTCGCGTGGGAGAGGCAATCCGCCACCAGGTTTTCTTTACCGGCCACGTGCTGAATATCAGTAGTGAATTCAGAGATAAACGTTAACTGACGTCGTTGTCGGGCTGACCACGGTTCGGCAGTCTTGGACATAGCGAATGTTAATGGCTTATGGTCTACAAAAGCAGTGAAAGGACGTCCTTCCAGCAAGAACCAGAAATGGCGGATGGCCAGAAAAAGAGCCAGCAACTCCCGGTCGAAGGTACTGTACTTCCGCTCGTTTCGCTGTAGTTGACGGCTGAAGAACGCCAGCGGTTGCCACGTTCCATTTACCCACTGTTCCTGCACTGTGCCGATGGCGTAGTCTGACGCGTCGGTGGTGAGGGCGATGGTGGCACCTGGCAGCGGGTGCGCCAGCATGGTCGCATTGGCGAGGGTGCTTTTTGTGTCAATGAACGCCCGGTCCATGTCGACCGTCCAGCTTACCGGATCCTTGCCAGACTTGCCCTTGAGGGCCTCGTACAGGGGCTGCATGAGCAGAGCTGCCTTAGGCACGAAGCGGTGGTAAAAATTTACCATCCCGAGGAACTCCTGCAGGGCCTTGATGGTCTGCGGGCGCGGAAAGGATGTCACCGCCTCTACCTTTGCTTGCAAAGGCACCGCTCCCTCCGATGTGATGCAATGTCCCAGGAAATCAATGTGGGGCAGACCAAACTGACACTTGGCTGGGTTAAGAATCAGGCCGTGTTGGCTGAGGCGATGAAAGAGGGTGCGTAGGTGCACGATGTGTTCCTCCTTATTTTGACTGGCCACGAGGATGTCGTCTAAATAGATGAAAAGGAACTTGAGGACCCGCTACATGGAGTCCACGAGGTGCTGGAAGGCCTGGGCAGCATTCTTCAACTCAAAAGGCATCCTCAGAAATTCAAAAAGGCCGAATGGGGTGATGACTGCGGTCTTCTGCACATCCTGCGGGTGTACCGGGACCTGGTGGTAGCCTCGGACCAGATCCACCTTGGAAAACACAGTGTTCCCAGCCAAATGGGCAGAGAAATCCTGAATGTGGGGGATCGGGTATCGATCAAGAGTGGTAGCGTCGTTAAGTCGCCGATAGTCGCCGCATGGCCGCCATCCGCCGCCAGGTTTCGGTACTATGTGGAGAGGCGAAGACCAGGGACTATTGGACCGGCGAATAATCCCCAGGCGTTCTATCGTAGCGAACTCCGCCTTCGCGACCACCAGCTTGCCGGGTTCGAGGCATCGGGCCCGCGCATGGATCGGGGGGCCGGTGGTAGTGATGTGGTGTTCCACACCATGCTTCGTGGCCGTAGAGGAGAACGTAGGTCTGGTCAGGTCTGGAAATTCACCGAGCAGGCGAGCGAACTCGTCCGGAGTTGGGAAAGCGCAGGAGATGGTGCGCGACATTGTGGTACCACGGTGGCAAGGAATGGAGTGAAACGTGGCCGCGTTGATCAGCCGCCGGTTCCGCACATCGACCAGGAGGCCGTTGGTGCACAGGAAATCCGCGGCGAGGATGGCTTGTGAAACCCTGGCCGTAACAAATTCCCAAACAAATCGCTGGCCGCCGAAGCACACCTGGACCCGCCGTTTGCCGAAGGTCCGGATAGCTCCACCATTAGCCGCTTCGGGTGACAGGCCGTGCCTCCCAGCTTGAACATCAATAGCGGACGCGGGTGTAATGCTGCACTGTGCGCCAGTGTCGCATAGGAATCGCCGACCAGAGATGGAATCGGTGATGAATAACAGCTTGCCAGAATTTCCGATTGCCATCGCAGCCGCAGGGCACCCGTCAGACCCGTTCTTCTTTTGCCGGGGTTGCAGTTGTTTTTTTTTGGGAGAGAAGCTGCAGGGAGGGCGGCAACATCTGGCTTTCGCGCCAAACCACGCGTGGTAGGAACACAGCCCCGAAGGTTGAGGAGCTGGGGTGGCGTCTGTGGGGGATGGGCACCTCGTGGCAGCACAGTACTGCTGCGTCACCGCGAAAATCTTGTCCGCTTCGGCAGCAAGCGCTGCGCAGTCTGTGACTTCGGGCCTGGCCAGGGCATGAGGAAGAGCTCCCTAAAGAGGAAGCATTCCGGTTCGGAGCCAAGGTGTGTGAGCATTTGGCTCACAAGCTCAGACGGCTTGGAGTCCCTGAGGCTGGGCATAGCGAGCAGTTGGCGGGCGCGCTCTGACTTCATGAGCCCGAAGACCTGTAACAACCGCGCCTTGATTGTTTCATACTTGCGGTCGTCCGGGGGTTTCTCAAGCAGGCTGATGATCGGCGACGCGGTAGAGCTGTCGAGTGCGGAGACCACGTAAAAATATCGGGTCTGATCTGCAACGACGTTCCATAATGCAAACTGGGCTTCGACCTGGATGAACCACGCAGTCGCTTGTTGCTCCCAGAATTGCGGCAGCTTCAATGCAACGGCGTTTGTTTCCATGCTGCATTCCTTCTGCGAAAACCGTTCGCAAAAGTCGGGGTCACCAATGTAGGAATGTCTAGTTCCTATCAAGAGACTGAGGTCGACTCAGGCGATCAAACAAGCGATGTTTAATGCAAAATTAATTGAGTTTAACAAACGGTTGCAAGAGAACTACGAATACAGGTCTAGTCAGTTCGGAGGCTCCACGAGGACTGCTTGGGCGGTCCCGTGTTTGGCGTCATGACGTCAGCACGTTTTTCCCGCCGGTGGGGGATCACGTGATGAATGGCGTGACGTCATCGCATTTGCCTGTGCTCTTAAAGGGACCGCGCTCTGTACATGCAAACAGTATATACAAAGATACAGACTCAGGCTGTAGCTGACATATTGTTAAAGGGAATTATATACATTTGATTGGAGTCCCTTAGTGGCTCCGCCACACCAGGATCTTTTTCATGTCTTCAACATTTTTCAATAATGCTGTGCTCAATTAACTATACTTTGTAAACTCTAGTCATACATTTTTTAAAAATCCATCCTTTTCCCTATAGATTTTTATTTTGTACCTGCTGCCATGTTTCCTGAACATTTCCTACAAGGTTGCCTTTCAAATCATGCTGAGGTATATGATTTGACATGTGAAGATGAACGAATTGTTCAGAGAGACTATTCACATATTAAAAGCCATATACTACATAGAAGCACCATTAACTTTATCCACTGGATCCCATTGCATTTAGCCTGTTAAGTGCTCCGAAATGTTACATGAGGATAACTCAACCCTTTTACCTCTTTTATTATTGTGGACACAGTGAAAGGTTATTATTAACGTTTTTAGTTTGAATTGAATTGAAAAAACCCCACTGGTATCATACATTCTGAGTACATTCAGGGTTTTTGAATATTTGGACTTGTGTGTGCATATCTATGTATAAATATATATATGTCAAATGTGAAATGTCGAACCTAAAGAATTTTGAATACCACATTTGACAAGAGTTACATACTAAATAGACAAATGATGTACGGAAGGAGAATGACAACATGGCACCTTCCAAGCAAGCCAGATAATAGTGCCTGAAAAATAGTTAACATGGCTGAACATGGCATTTTAACATGTCCGCAAATATACTTAAGATGGAGTTGTCTTTAAATCAATAGATATTTTTTACAAAAGCACATGCAGTGCATTTTATAACAGAGATATACATTAATTTCAACATTATAAATTCTGCACTTTAAATAAACAACTTACAATAGACAAGGGTACAGTTATACATACAATTCAGTAATTGTGAGTGAGAGAGCAAATTCAGATATGTTAGAAATTTTCTTTTTGGGATTTCACTCCATTTAAGGTGCCACAGGTGTTATAATGCACTGTAACTGTTGCCAGGACATTTTGAATGTAGTTATTGATTTTAGACAAATATTAAGAGAGACACTTTTATTTCCTGAACAGCCAGAAGTCTAATTATTTTTTTTCCATTTTGAAGCTTCTCTACCTAAAGGGATATCTAAGCTTTTAATTTTTATTATCGTCCATTGCACCAAACATATTTGTTCTGAAGAAGAGTTTGCACAATACAGTATTTTTTGGAAGTGGAAAAGACTGTTTAAGAGCTGGCTGTATGCTGGGGCATGCACTTTCCCTTCATGTTCTATCATTAATAATTCAACAGCACAGTAACTAACAATCTAGCACTCAGGAGTATTGATGTTCCATTCTGTATGCAGAAAGTTCCTTCAGAGGAATAATTAGATGTGTCACTAAGTAAACCTTGTTTACTGGTGGGAGAGAGGAGAGGAAGGAGAGTAAACAACTTACAATAGGCAAGGGTACAGTTATACATACAATTCAGCAATATAGCATTCCACGATTTGCACAGCAGCCACAAACATGGTCATTTTCACAGCTATTTACAATGTCTGTATTAGTTTGGGGAATTCAATAAAATAAATAAGATAGCAGAGGTAGAAGGCACGATTCACTGAATGGAGTCACTTCATGCATATCTCTTAAATAATCAGTCCAGTCTGAGAGCTGGCTAAAAGAAAAGTCCCAAATGCATGTAATAGTGGCAATGCAAAGCAAGCCAACCAGCGTCTGAAAGAGAGGGACGTAAAAACAAATGTTTTGAGTGTAACCCTTCATCTGAACGAAGCAACAGTCTCTCCGTGCATTACTAGCATTTTCTGATTTCATTTTGAATCTGCGAACTGTCTATCGTGTACATAAGCTATACAGCCATTAAAAGGGGGTTGGTGTCCAGGAAACTCCCAGGTTTTGCTCAGAAACAAAAGTTTCAGTCAGCAGAGAAAGTGATGAACATGATCCTTTATGCCTGGGTTAGTTTTAAAGGAATAGAAGTTATTTTATTTTACTTACAACAGCTATTATTATTCTATTACCAGAAGCAATATCTGACAGGGGTTTCCATCAGCTGATTAAAATCTATGCAGGATTTTCCCCATTATAAAATAATTTGTGCTAATACAACAAATGACACATTTTTCTCCTTCACAATAATTGTATAAATAGGATTATAGAAAGAACTTGCATTTATATAGCGCCTTTCATGACCTCAGGACGTCCCAAAGTGCTTTACAGCCAATTAAGTATTTTGAAGTGAAGTCACTGTGTAAGGGGTTTTCCTCGAGAGGTTTCCCTGGGGTTTCTCTCTCTAGAGGCCTCTCTCTCTTGCACAGTAAACCTTGAGTGGTTCGACCCACTCGCCCCTTAGATTCTATACTCTGGACTTAGGAACTACAATGTAGAGAAAACTCTTGTAGACCAAGTTTGATGAAACAAAATGAAATTTTATTGCATAAGGAAAATATCAAATCAAATGCAAGCAGATAAGGGAATACATGGGAGGGAAAAACAACACAAAACAAATCATAACGACACAGTACTAACTAAAGCAAATACAGGCATCTTATACTCTACAAAGATCATCATGAAATAAGGAAACACACGGAACATCGAGGGACAGCAACTCATGTTAATTGTACCCTTAAATCCACCCCCTTATTAAAACTATCTAGATCTGATTGTGAAGGGCCAGAAACATGCTCACCAATCCCACTAGGAAGTGCAAGGTTTTGAAATCGAGCCTGTGTTTGGTCCTTTCAGGCGTTTCATCTCCACGTGGATCGTGGAGCTCCTGCAAGCTGCGCCACACCTCTCTCCTGAGGTGGGGGTCAGGGGCGGCTGGACACTGGTGGACCTGGATGTCGGCGGGGTCGAGGATCGTCGGCTTGACCCTGGTTAGAGGAGCCTTGGGCTGGCTCCCATCGCTTCTTCAGGCTCCTTTCCTCTCTTCTCCCGAGCCGGGGTGGCTGGAAGCTTTCTTTGCTTGGGACCTTTATTTTTTTCTCTCTTCACCCAAGCTGGGTTGATGGCCTCTCGTTCCGGCAACGGCCCGGGGATGGTTGATGATCTCCCGATGTGCTTCCCCGGGGCAGAACACCGGTTTCGAGACGGCCTTCTCGATGTTGGCTTTCTTCTTCCTCCTGCGTGTCTGCCTGTGAGCCTGCGTGTCCTCCAGCTGCCAGCTTGTTGTGCGAGGCGGGCGTTTTTCTCCCGTATCCTCGTTTCATTGATCTTTGCCTCAGCAACCTGGCACTCCAGGTACTCTATCCTAGCCTGATGTTGACTAGCTACCACTTGGCGTTCCTGATTCAGAGCGTGAAGCGCTGTGATGAGTTTTTCCCCACCCATGGCCTTTTCCTCTATCTCTGCTGCCTGGGTTGTGATCTTGGCTGCCTGTGCTGCAACGACCCGGTCCAAGATCTGGACCTGCTTCTTGTAACACATCAGCCACACTGCCTTTTCCACTGACTTCTTATGCTCTTTGCTCTCTGTCCACCTGATGGCTGCGTCCACCGGACGCCCATCCAGCAAGAGATCGGAAATCCACTGTTTAGTGAGAGTTACCTCGCCAAAGACATAATCAGCTATCCTCTCATCCATTGCATTTTGACCATTCAAACTTGGATCTACTACATTGCAATCCCGCTGCCAGAGTCCTGCCACTGTTGCCATTTTCTCTAAGGGGTTTTCCTCGAGCGGTTTTCCTGAGGTTTCTCTCTCTAGAGGCCTCTCTCTCTTGCACAGTAAAACCTTGAGTGGTTCGACCCACTCGCCCCTTAGATTCTATACTCTGGACTTAGGGGCAGGAACTACAATGTAGAGAAAACTCTTGTAGACCAAGTTTGATGAAACAAAATGAAATTTTATTGCATAAGGAAAATTATCAAATCAAATGCAAGCAGATAAGGGAGTACATGGGAGGGAAAAACACACAAACAAATCATAATGACACAGTACTAACTAAAGCAAATACAGGCATCTTATACTCTACAAAGATCATCACGAAATAATGAAACACACGGAACATCGAGGGACAACAACTCATGTTAATTGTACCCTTAAATCCACCCCCTTATTAAACCTATCTAGATCTGATTGTGAAGGGCCAGAAACATGCTCACCAATCCCACTAGGAAGTGCAAGGTTTTGAAATCGAGTCTGTGTTTGGTCCTTTCAGGCGTTTCATCTCCACGTGGATCGTGGAGCTCCTGCAAGCTGCGCCACACCTCTCTCCTGAGGTGGGGGTCGGGGTCGGCTGGACACCGGCGGGCCTGGATGTCGGCGGGGTCGAGGATCGTCGGCTCGACCCTGGTTAGAGGAGCCTTGGGCTGGCTCCCATCACTTCTTCAGGTTCCTTTTCTCTCTTCTCCTGAGCCGGGGTGGTTGGAAGGTTTCTTCGCTTGGGACCTTTATTTTTTTCTCTCTTCTCCCAAGCTGGGTCGATGGCCTCTCGTTCCAGCAATGGCCCGGGGATGGTCGATGATCTCCCAATGTGCTTCCCCGGGGCGGAATGCCAGTTTCGAGACGGCCTTCTTGATGTTGGCTTTTTTCTTCCTCCTGCGTGTCTGCCTGTGAGCCTGTGTGTCCTCCAGCTGCCAGCTTGTTTCAACTGCCGAAAAGTCTCTCCAGATATACCTTTCTTCCAGAGGCTTCACTTCCCGCCCAAAATCAGGTTAGTCTTTGTTTTATTTTTGGCGGGCTGTGAGCACAGTGGGGTAGCCATTATATTTTAAAAGGTCTTAAACGGCTGGTAACAGGCCCATCTCTGGTTTGGAATTACCTCCATTGTTTTTAATGGCCTGCTGATCTCATTATCTAGTCCTGGGTGCTGTTCTCATGAATATGAAATTGTCCCCTTTTGTCTGGGGCAACACTTTGATGGCCTCTGTCTCCAGGCCGATCTTGACTAGATCTGCATCTAATCCATATGCATACCTGTGGGTCTGGTTTCGTTCTCTCCGAAACGGCTTCCAGAACTTACTGTGGGTTGAATCCACAAATCTGTCTGAGGTTGCGCAGGAACCATTTTAAAGTGTCCCAATAAGCTGGTCACATGGTATGGTGGCCATTTTGTATGCCCCTTTTTCTGGGCTTCTTTTAAAACAGTCTTTAAAATCACGGCCTCTTCTGCCATTTGACCCTTATTAATATAAAGTCCAATTTTGCGAATCCTACAACTGTTGTAATGTGAGAAATGCAGCAGCCAATTTGCACTCAGCAAACTCCCACAAACAGCAATGTGATAATGACCAGATAATCCGTTTTAGTGATGATGATTGAGGGATAAATATTGGCCAGGACACCAGGAAGAACTCCCCTGCTCTTCTTCAAATTGGAATCTTTTACATCCACCCGAGAAGGCAGACGGGGCCTCGCTTTAATGTCTCATCCAAAAGACAGCCCCTCCAACAGTGCAGCACTCACTCAGTACTGCACTGGAGTGTCAGCCTAGATTTTGGAGCTCAAGTCTCGGGAGTGGGACTTGAACCCAAAACCTTCTGATTCCGAGGCAAGCGTGCTACCCACTGAGCCACATTTATACACAAGATGAAGCATACCTGAAATTTATTATGCAGAAAATATTCTCTAACTAGACACAGCAAGAGCCAATTAATCATAATGGGGGCAATTTTAACAACCCCCCCATGACGGGCAGGAGAGGGTCGGTTAAATCATCAAATTCGTGAAACCCAACCCCAACCTGCTGTGCACGGCGTCTGTTTCCGTTTTGATATCGGTGCATCCGAATAACTCGATCTGGAGCGACTTATCCGTAATTATAATATTTAAATGAGGCTGCAGTCCTGACACTTTGGCAGTGATTTGAAAATAACGCCTCTCGCACGGGTAATGCCTTCTGCCCGATAGCCAACTCCCCCTGCCTACCCTACAATCTCTCCCGGACCCCCCCCTCCCTCCTGATTACCATCTGAACCCCCTCCACCAACCTCAGCCGGGGACCTTCCCCAACGCTGGCTCCCCGGCTGGGGCCTCCTGCTGCAGGTTTTCCCGCCCGGCAGCCAGCCAGCTTGTCAATGTGGCCGACGGCCGGGTGGGAAACGTAGTAAAAATTTATATTAAGGTCCTGCTGTTAAATTGGGCATGACTTCCACGTCCCCGGGATTTCTGGATATCACCCCCCTCCCTACAAACAAGCTCCCCCGCTCCCTCCCCGGGGCTGATGTATCTGTACCGATGCTCATTTTAGCATTTCTGATGAGCTGTTTCGCCAGATGAAAAGTGTGCATATTCGCAAATGGTAATGTTTTACTGCTCCAAATAGAAGGTAAACAAAGTGCTCATAGAAATTCATTAAAATATCTGTCGCTATTACATGACCCCACTAATAGCCCTCAGTGCTCGCCTGCTAGCACTACACAGCTAATCTCCTCATTGGACTGCACAACTGAATCCCTTGTTCCTACACATGTCATTTCCCCAAGCCAGCTGGCAGCTCAATCTAACACACTGGCTGCCAGTTCAACTCACTAAGCCAGCCCTCCTCTTAACCCTTCATAAAGTCCTTCAGCTTAACTCATCATGCCGGCTCATTCATTTGTAGATTCATGTCTGCCATATATTTTGTAACTGACACTTAGCCCAACTTATTGTCACCCATTCCATTCAAGAATGATTGACTTCTCAGTTGTCCATTTGCGGACAAGTTAGTTATTTCTATTACGGAAAATAGTAACTTTTCTTTATGAATGTTAGTTGTAGAAATACATGAATGACAGAAATTTATGAAAGACTCATACACAGAGAAGTGTTACAACTGGCATGTCACCCACAACCTTGTTCAATTCAATATGCAGACTATCACTGAGATATCATGGAGGGCCCACATGGCAGATTGGAGAGTGATCGGGGGGAACGGAAGGTGAGGAAAGGTGAAGATAGTTACTGGGAGTTCAATTGACAGCTGTCAAACCACAACAGGATCGTGCTGAAACTGACTGAAGTTGCACATCCTTTACCACATTAATGTCTGCTCTCAGAACATTGGGTGGGGAGGATCGCACCCTTGTAATGAAGTCCATCTGATTTTCATTGTATTGGAATTAATGGAAGAGGAATTGGAAAGGCTTTGTTACAGGCATGTGATCCTCCCAGCCCAATTTTCCTCTCTGCACTTTGCCAAGGTGATACAGATCCAGTCCAGATCCAGGGTCGTCCCATCCCCTGTTGTTGAATTACAGTATGCAGACGACGCTTGCGTCTGCGCACACTCAGAGGTCGAACTCCAAACCATCGCCAACACCTTCACCGAAGCGTATGAGAGCATGGGCCTTACTCTGAATATCCGTAAGACAAAGGTCCTCTACCAACCTGCTCCTGTCACACAGTACTGCCCCCTCCGATTATCAAAATCAACGACAAGGCATTGGACAACGTGGACCACTTTCTATACCTCGGGAGCCTACTGTCAGCAAGGGCAGACGACAATGACAAAGTCCAACACTGCCTTCAGTGTGCCAGTGCAGCCTTCGGTTGCCTGAGGAAGAGAGTGTTCAAGGACCAGGACCTCAAACCCAGCACCAAGCTCATGGTCTACAGAGCAGTAGTGATACCTGCCCTCCTGTATGCTTCAGAGACACGGACCATGTACAGCAGGCACCTCAAAGCACTGGAGAGGTACCACCAATGCTGCTTCCGCAAGATCCTGTAAATCCATTGGCAGGATAGGCACACCAACGTCAGTGTTCTCGCTCAGGCCAACATTCCCAGCATCGAAGCTTTGACCACGCTCGATCAGCTCCGATGGACGGGCCACATCGTCCGCATGCCTGATATGAAACTCCCAAAGCAAGCGCTCAACTCGGAGCTCCGACACGGCAAGAGAGCCCCAGGTGGGCAGAGGAAATGCTTCAAGGACACCCTCAAAGCCTCCTTGAAAAAGTGCAACATCCCCACCGACAACTGGGAATCCCTGGCCCAAGGCCGCACAAAGTGGAGGAGAAGCATCTGGGAAGGCGCTGAACACCTCAAGTCTCTTCGCCGGGGGCAAGCGTAAGCCAAGCGCAAACAGCGGAAGGCGCGCACATCAACCCAAGCACCCCACCCACCCATCCCTTCAACCACCGTCTGCCCCACCTGTGACAGATACTGTAGGTCCGGCATTGGACTCATCAGTCACCTGAGAACTCATTTTTAGTGTGGAAGCAAGTCATCCTCGGTTCCGAGGAACTGCCTAAGAAGAAAAAGAATAGATAAAAATTTACCCCATTATGAAAGTAAAATTGGTAAATATTGTGCCCTCATATTGATAAGGGCTCCACTATAGGCGTCCAGGGCTTGTGCCTGAAACAGGCGTTAGGACCTTTTGCCCATGTAAAATCCGACTGCGCATGAAGGTGGCAACAGTAAACACCTTTTTTAATGACTTCCTCTGTTTTAATGACAGCATGTGGCTGGTTTCCTCAGCGCTTGGCAGCCAAACATCCTTAAAGGGACTGCTGGAGGCAGCCTCCAGAAAGGTAGGTTTGAATTATTTTGTTAGCCAGGAGGAGCAGGAGTACTCCTGCCAGCTTCATATTAAATCTGCGAGCTGCTGCTGGCCACCGCTTCCCCCCACCCCCCGGCCCCGCAACCCCAACCCCTCCTTCCCGATTCCCTGCCCCCTTCCCAATTCCCTCCCACCTTGAGCTCTACGAATGAGCTCGGCCGGCATCTGAGCGGGTCGATTTTGCTGCCCCCACCCCGGGATGGGTGAGCTACCTCTGGGGCCGTGACTGGCGCTCACAGCTCGCCCATAATAAGCAAATGAGGCCTTCGGACCAATTTGCTGTGGCTTGGTCCCTGGCCTCATGAGGTGCCTGCAGCGTGAGCTGCTCCGGGATCACGCCCCGATTTTGGACCAGTGATGAAAATATACCCAGTTCTTATTTTCAGTTTCAATTAAAGTAATTGCCTGAAGTTGTCCGTACTCAACATGGATTTACAATGGAAACGGTTCAATGATTAAAAATAAGTTCATTGTTCATATGCTGCTCGAGGCAAACCCATTGCAAACATATTTACTTTATTTATCCAAGGTTCGAAAAAAAATCCAATGATATATTGTTATTGTAGCATGTAATGTTCTAAGTGTTGGCAACAGCAAACAACTTTCTAAATTACTTCCTCTGTTATAATGACAGATTGTGGGAGGATGTTATCGCTTTGGTTTTTGACTGAACTGTTCTAATGAGCAGAATGCACAATGACTGTAAATATGTATACAATCTGGTCCACAGGCATGTAAATTGTTCCTTCTTTAACAGAAAAAAGAGATGTAGGAGGATGCGAGTGCTTTGCTTATTGTTGTCCTGATGAGCAGATTTCACAATGGGGGCGATTTTCAACTGCTTGCAGCCCATTTCTCGCCTGAAAAACGGGTGGTCAGCAACGTAAAATTAGGTAGGCTCTTTGGACAGCCCTTTGACGACCTTTAAATTGGTGCCCATCACTTCCACCCAAAACAGGCAGGAGTTTGTTTAAATATGAAATCATGCCAGTTTTATACATACAATGGGCAGAGTGTACACCATGCATGCAAGGCCCAGTTGTACCATACCTTCAGCAACCTAACCTGTGGCCCTTAAAGGGACTGCTATGGGCCGTTTAGGAAAAGGTAAGTCTTAGGGTTGTGGCCATTACAATAATTAATGCTCCTTCTGGCCCCACAGAAATCCTTTCGTCTGCTGCTGGCCCATTCGCATCCTTCACCCTGGCATCAGTTTCCTGTCCTGCAACTCTCCCTAACCACAACAGGCCCAACATGCCGGCTGGCTCCATGTAGAAACCAGCCGAATTTCGGCCTTCCAAAACTGGCTTAACCAGTTTGGCGCTCGCAGCTTGACAGCTGAATTAAACTGAGGCCCCGACCTGAAAATGATCATGACCTCCTGACCGTGGCTTTAGGCGGGTGCTGCAGAAGCGCCACCCACTTCGTGCCCATTTTGGCCGCAGGTTGAAGATCTCTACCAGCGACTTTACATTTGAGATACAACTATCCAATTCATGGACCTGGTTTTTGCGTTAAGAATAATGGTAAGGCTGTCAGCGCTCACTGTTATTAAGGAGTAAATCGGGCAACAAACTCCAGAGTCCACACATGCTCAGTTAAATGTGGAAATCTGGAAGTTGCTGTCTGAGTTGCCCGGCTCCTCCACAAGCTTCACTACACAGTACCTCGCCGAGAGACTCGGCATTGAAACACATGAAGGGCGTGAATTTGCGGTACTTACCCACTAGATATCCACTAAACATGCCAGAAAAGGTTAGGGCTGGTCCATTCAAGTGTAAGTGATTTTTTTAGCATGATAAGTCTTAATTACTACCGCACAACCTCTCTGGCACTGAAAATTAACTTTTACAAGTGTGGAGTCTCATTCCTTCAGATTTTAATTATTGTTGGAGATTTAAAAACATTTAAAAAAAATGTTTTACTTTTTCTCCGTCTCTTTAATCTCTCTCTCTCTCAATCCCATCTTTCTCTCCCTTGCATTATTTCAGTTTCTGCACATGACTTTACATTGAATTAAATATTCTCGTTTAGACTCTGCGGCACCTTAGCGCCGGCAGTTAAGGCCCGTTTCGGGAAAAAAATGGTGGCCGCATCGCTTCAGCCCACTTCTGGCACGACCCGTGCTGATTGCCATCTTCGTGAAGGTGATAGTGTGGGTAGGATGTGTAGTGTATGTGCCTTTAAGAGCCCCATATGTGCTGTAATGCCGGTAATGGCCACTCGGGCTATATAAGCCTGTATATTGTGTTATATCCGTTAGTACCCCTCCAGACTTTGCTTAGTAAACACCTATGAACCAACTCCTGCCTTCAGTGTCTCTATCAACACACGGACACTACAGGATGTGCATGTGCCGGCAGTATTCAGAGTAGGTAGATCGTGACATCAGTCAGTGTGTAACGCTGATTAGGCGCACGACCTGCCATTTTTGACATCGCCGTTCCAAACAATGCCCTCTCCTAAACACGCACAGCCGAGGGACCCCCCACCAGTGCTATTTAAAGGGATACATCCAACTTGCAGGTAAGTTGATTATTTCTCTTGCACTGGCTCTTGCAGAGTTTATAACAATACTGGCTTGCTGGAAGACATTTATAACGTTGTTAAAGTGTGCAGGGAGTGCTGCTGGACGTTGGCAAGGCACTAGCTCCTACTGGAAGACCTCTGACTACATCACTTGCTCCCAGTGCTGCAGCATGACAAAGAGATGGAGCAAGGCAGCAAAGACAAGCTGCTCGCAGAGGGAGGAGGAGGATGGGGAGCAGGGCTCTCAGCAGGTGAACTTACCCACCTAGGGTCTTCAGGGAGCATTTCTCCTACTGGCACATAAGCCAGGAGCAGTGTGTTCGGTGGCTCTGCTTCACCAAGGAGGTGGTCACAAAACTCTGCCACCTCTTGGAACCAGTTCCCCTGAATGAAACCCCAGATCCCCATTGCTCAACACTTCCCCACCTTACCATTCTTCTGTCACGGAAAATCACAGCGTCCTCTGGGTACAATGCTGAAATGAAAGCTACCACAAAACAAACATTCCAAACATAAATGATAAATGATTAATTCCAGTATTACATTACAAAGTCAACTAATCACCCTTGTGCATTTCCTTAGTGTCTGTTTTTCATGTTCCTTTGCTCCTATGAAGTGCTACCCCAGTGGGTGCAGCGTGGCTGGTGGAAGGTTGCTGACTTTCCGTGGGGGACACTGCAGATGGCCTTGCAGGATGAACTCAGCAGCTCTGGGCCCAAAAGACCGAGCTGTAGATTGCACCACCTCGGCATGGGTGGCAGCAGTTTGGGCTGGCTGGTTGACAGGCAACTGCAATGGCACTGGTGGAGTGGCAGTGGTGGAAGTACAAATGCTGTCATCCTGAGAGAGGACAGCAGGTTTTTGCTCCATGGAGCCAGTGGCACTTGGGACGGTGCCTCAGCATTCCTAGCCATCTGTTAGAGATCAGATTGCTGGACAGCTGTGAAACCCTGTAAGCCCCTTTTCATACTCGTAAACCCAGCCATAATGGCAGCAGTCTGCGTGGCAGCAAACTGAGCTTGCATGATAGAAGTCTGAGCTTCCACTGCAGCACTCAGACGTTGGGTCGCATCCACTTGTGCTGCAATGGAAGCTGTGACATCGCCCATCACACCGAGCATCATGGTTGGTGCAGTGTATGTACCTTTAAGAGAGAACTACTTTTACAGCTCCTGTATACTGCAGTACCGGCAGTGACCACACCTGTATATAAGCCTTGAGCAGGCATCTGTACTGTTAGTTTTTAGAATACCCTCATCCAGTAAACACCTGTTGATTGTTGATCTACACTCTCCGTCTATTTATTGAAGAACACCATACCTTAAGATTCACAGATTCAACAGTGGCGACGAGGTCGATTCGAATCTACCTGCAACTCTGCATTTCCTCCCAAGGATTAGCTCCGGGAGGACAGTGGAAGAAAGTCGAGGCCAGGAGCACGGGTGTCGACCACGAGCAACCGCCCAGTCATCCGGCAGAGAGTGAACATCGCAGGGGAGGCTGTTGAGAGCTGGGCTTGGTTCTCCAGCCACGACGATCCAGCAACAGGCTGGCAACAGGTACAGCGCAGTCCCTTCCCGGACAGCGGCGGCTGGAGCCGACCGACGGCACAGAAAAGGCTGAGCAGCGTCGACGGGGTAAGAGAGAGGGTAAAGTGCACAGGGCGCAGCCGGTGGTTGAAGACCGAGCGGCGTCGACGGAAAACAAAAAGAGAGAGAGGGTAAAGCACAGCCGGGTTCAGGACCGAGCGGCAGCAACAAAAGAGGCGCACAGGAGAATGCGCAGAGCGCAGCCAGAGCTCAAGGGCTGAGCAGCGTCCACGGGGAAAGAAAGGAAGCGCAGGAGACGCCATTTGAGCCGCGGAGAAGAAGGGAGAGCGCGGAAGGCGCCATTTTTGAAGCCGCAGCGGAGAAGAAGGGCGAGCGCGGGAAGAAAGGAAAGCACGGGAGACGCCATTTTGAGCCAGCGGGGAAGGAGGGAGAGCGCGGGAGATGCCATTTTAGCCAGTCTAACCACACCCAGGGATGCCGAAGAGTGGCAGTGTCACAGCGTTCGACAATGAAGTCGAAGATTGGGAGACATATGTGGAATGCATTGAGGTGTACTGCAAGGCGAATGAAGTGCCAGATGCCAGGAAAGCACTAGTTTTGTTGAATTCCATGGGTGCAAAAACGTATGGCTTACTGCAAAACCTAATAACCTCAGAGAAGCCAGTGGATAAGGATTTCGAAAGCATAGTGGAAATCCTACAGGACCACTTAAACCCCACACCGCTGCTGATAGCAGAAAGATTTAAGTTCCACAAAAGGAACCAGCATAAAGACGAAAGTAATGCTGAGTATTTAACGGAACTGCGCAAGCTATCGAAACACTGCCAGTTTAGAATGGGACTAGCAGATACGTTAAGGGGCAAGTTTGTGTGTGGGCTTCAAAGTGAAGGAACCCAGAAACGGCTTCTATCAGAAAAGGATCTTACGCTGGACAAGGCTTTCAGCATGGCAGTATCACATGAAGCAGCCGCACGGGGTGCTGCAGAGATACAACGGAGACCGCAAGAATATGGCACCAATGAAATGTCATATGGAGCAGGGAAGTGTTATCGCTGCGGCAGAACAACACACGACCAGAAGGATTGTTGGTTCAAGGACAAAGTGTGCAGACAGTGTGGAAAAGCAGGACACATAGCAAGAGTCTGCAGGTCAGGGAAGAAAACCAGCAGCAAGAAATCTCCACAGGAGAAGTACAAAAAGCTACATAAGGTGATGGCCAGTAGTTCAGACGAACAGAAAAGTGATACAGACTCCGGAAGCAAGGAGCTGGGTTGTCTGAAACTACATAATGTAATCAAAATGAAGGATCACCAGACTATCTGGGTCACGCTCAAGATAGACTGAGTCCAAGTGAAAATGGAATTGGACACAGGATCAGCCCTAACAGTCATAAACCGAAGGGACTACAAGCGGCTATTCTCACATATACCCTTGAAAGCTACAGAGATTGTCTTGAAGACGTACACGGGGCAAAAAGTCTACCCCAAAGGAAAAATAAGGGTGAACGTGATATACAACGGCCAGGAAATACCAAAAATGGACCTATATGTATTGCCAGATGGAGGACCACCACTACTAGGACGTGAATGGATCTGGAAGATACAATTAGATTGGCATTCCATACAGGCACTGAAGGTTGAGGCCAAAAAGGATGACGACGTCACACCTGGACGACTGTCAAAAATGCTAACTGACGCACAAGAAGTGTTCCAGGAGGGACTCGGAACAATAAAAGGCATAACAGCGATGATTAAAATAGAGGAAATGCAAGCCCAAAGTTTTTTAAGGCCAGACCGATGCCTTATGCGATCCGCCCAGCTGTCGAAGCAGAGCTGGAAGGTTTGGAATGTTCAGGAGTACTGTCCAAAGTGGACTGGAGCGAGTGGGCTACACCCATCGTTCCTGTAATGAAGAGGTCGTTGAGTAATACGCCTGGGGAACCAAAGAAGGTTCATATCTGTGGGGACTTTAAGGTGACAGTGAACCCAGTCCTTCACACGGTACAATATCCGCTTCCGCGGATTGAAGATATTTTCGCCTCGCTATCTGGAGGAAAATGCTTCACTAAGATTGATCTGGCCCAGGCGTACCTGCAAATGGAGGTAGAAGAAGCCTCGAAAAACAATACCTCACGATCAACACTCACAAAGGTCTCTACCAATACAACCGGCTGGTGTTCGGGGTAGCATCGGCACCGGCTATTTGCAAAGGGCAATGGATCAAGTCCTGCAAGGGATTCCAGGGACCCAGTGTTATTTGGATGACATCCTGGTCACGGGCGAAAATGACAGTGATCACCTCGCCAACCTGGAGAAGGTGCTCACTAGATTGAAGGAATATGGGCTACGAGCTAATCGCCACAAGTGCGAGTTTTTCCAGAAGCAGATCTCGTATTGTGGCCACGTTATTGATGAAGAGGGGTTACATAAGTCCCCTGAAAAGATTGAGGCAGTAGTCAAGGCTCCAGCACCGGAAAATGTGTCACAACTGAGGCCGTTCCTCGGGCTGGTGAACTACTAGCATAAGTTCTTACCAAATTTGTCTACAGTATTACACCCACTGAACACCCTACTACAAACGGGGGTACCATGGAAGTGGAATGACGAATGTAAACGAGCTTTCCAGAAGTGCAAAGAATTGATCACATCAAAAGAGGTGTTGGCCCATTTCAACCCAGCACTACCAATTCGGTTGGCGTGTGATGTATCACCCTATGGTATTGGAGCGGTGCTGTCGCACAAATTCCCAGACGGGTTGTAGAGGCCAGTAGCCTTTGCGTCTCGGTCACTAACCTCAGCCGAGCGCAACTATGCCCAGATTGACAGGGAGGCCCTCAGCCTAGTATGGGGAGTAAAAAAATTCAACCACTATCTGCATGGGCAGAAGTTCACCTTGCTGACTGACCACCAACAACTTGTCTCCATCTTTAATCCAAAGAAGGGCGTTCCGGTGATGACTGCACAACGGTTACAAAGATGGTCCCTTTTTCTAGGGGCGAACCAATATGAAATAGAGTATAAGGGCATGAAACAGCATGGAAACGCTGATGGGCTATCACGCTTGCCACTGCCTACTGCGGAGGAAGAACCAGCAGTGGACCCTGTCGAAATATTTTATTTGTCGATAATTGAACGCTTGCCAGTAACTAACGTGGATATAGAGAAGGAGGCCCGAAATGATCCGACACTGTCTCGGGTATATGTTTTGACGGTGAAGGGATGGCCAACACATGGCGACTCATCCAGAAGAGAACAGCTGTCAGTATGCCAGGGGACAGTGATGTGTGGATCCCGAGTGGTAATTCCACCCAAGTTAAGGGAGAGAGTGCTCAATGAGCTTCACGAAGGCCATCTGGGAGGGGTGAAAATGAAAAGCCTTGCTAGGGCTTATGTGTCGTGGCCGGGAATCGATCAACAAATCAAGGGCCTAAGAAAGAGCTGCTCAGGATGCTAGAAGTTCCAAAATGCACCACCACATGCCCCTCTACACCCATGGGAGTGGCCCTCCTCTCCATGGCAACGGGTGCATATTGATTTTGCTGGTCCATTCATGGACTCAATGTTCTTCATAGCAGTGGATGCGCACTCGAAATGGCCTGAGGTGATCAAAATGTCCTCCACCACTACGGAGAAAACGATTGTAGTCCTACAGACCATATTTGCCAGGAACGGCTTGCCAGAGCAGATTTGCTCTGATAACGGGCCACAGTTTGTGTCCGAAGGGTTTCGAAAATTTACGAGAAGGAATGGGGTATGGCATTACACATCCGCCCCGTATCATCCAGCCACAAATGTATTGGCTGAGAGGTTCGTACAAACCTTTAAAAAGGCAGTAAGGGCCATGTGCGATGATGACAATCCACTACAGCATAAGGTGGACAATTTACTATTAGCCTACAGAAATGCGACACATGCAGTTACCAACCAGACCCCGGTCATGATGTTCTTTAACCGAAGGTTGAAATCTCGTCTGGATTTGCTCAGACCAAATGTGTGAAGAAATGTTGAGAATAAGCAATTCCAGCACATCAATGAGAAGCCGACAAGGCGCTTCAATGTAAGACAACCAGTCTTGGCTTGCGACTAGCGAACAGAGAAATGGCAACCTGGAACGATATGCACACGGCAAGGGCCACTAATGTACACAGTGGATGTCGGGGAGAACATTGTGAGACGCCATGTCAACCAGATCCTAGCGTCACAGGAACGCGTCAAACCCATGTCTCGCGTACCTGGGGATGAACCCGACATACCGGTAGCATCTACCCCAGAAACAGTAGCAGCGGAAACTGATGAACTAACCGACGACAGGGGGCCAGAATTGCCTCCGCACCAAGAACAGGACACTCAGGAAAGGCGCTATCCAGAAAGGATCAGGAAGCCGCCCCAAAGACTGAATTTATAAATGGACTATTTCAGTTAATGTGCATGTTAAAGTGTTAACTGTTATTTGAATGTTATGGTACTGTTAATCTAAAAGGGGAGGAATTGTAGTGTATGTACCTTTAAGAGAGAACTACTTTTACAGCTCCTGTATACTGTAGTACCGGCAGTGACCACACCTGTATATAAGCCTTGACCAGGCATCTGTACTGTTAGTTTTTAGACTACCCTCATCCAGTAAACACCTGTTGATTGTTGATCTACAGTCTCCGTCTATTTATTGAAGAACACCATATCTTAAGATTCACGGATTCAACAGTTGGGTCCACAAGTGCTCCAATGGAGTTGCCCATCACTTCCATCCTGGAAATCTTGGGCTCCAAGCACTGCGCAAAGCCTCGTGCAATGTTGGAGCTGGACGACACAAATCTGGGTGGGCGTGTGTGCTGTGAGGAGGATGCAGAGAAACTCCAGTATGATTTGGACAGGTTGGGTGATTGGGCAGATGCATGGCAGATGCAGTATAATGTGGATAAATGCGAGGTTATCCACTTTGGTGGCAAAAACAGAAAGACAGGTTGTTATCGGAACGGCAATAGATTGGGAAAAGGGGAAGTGCAACGAGACCTGGGTGTCCTTGTGCACCAGTTGCTGAAGGTAAGCATGCAGGTGCAGCAGGCGGTTAAGAAGGCAAATGGTATGTTGGCCTTGATAGCGAGAGGATTCGAGTACAGGAGCAAGGATGTCTTGCTGCAGTTGTACAGGGCATTGGTGAGACCACACCTTGAATATTGTGTGCAGTTTTGGTCGCCTTATCTGAGGAAGGATGTTCTTGCCATGGAGGGAGGGCAGCGAAGATTCACCAGACTGATACCTGGGATGGCAGGAATGACGTATGAAGAGAGAGTGGATTGATTAGGCTTATATTCGCTAGAGTTTAGAAGAATGAGAGGGGATCTCATTGAAACTTATAAAATTCTAACAGGACTAGACAGACTAGATGCAGGAAGGATGTTCCCGATGGCGGGGACATCCAGAACCAGGGGTCACAGTCTAAGGATAAGGGATAAGCCATTTAGGACTGAGATGAGGAGGAATTTCTTCACCCAGAGAGTGGTGAACCTGTGGAATTCTCTTCCACAGAAGGCAGTTGAGGCCAACTTATTAAATATAGTCAAGAAGGAGTTAGATATATTTCTTAAGGCTAAAGGGATCAAGGGATAAAGGGAGCAAGCAGGGACAGGGTACTGAATTTGGATGATCAGCCGTGATCTCATTAAATGGTGGAGCAGGCTCGAGGGGCCGAATGGCCTACTCCTGCCCCTATCTTCTATGTTTCTATGACTTCTCCATGCTCCTTGACAGTGACAAGAGGCTCTCTGGCAGGTCTGCCATTGCACCAAGCATTTCTGTGTGCTTGCCCATCACCCTTCTTCTGAAGGCCGCCCCATTGAACTCCTCATCTGAGTGCTCTGCAGCAGAACTCGTATGCGATGTTGCTCTCCGGGGAGCTGGCACCTGCGCTACCCTTACCCCCTGGCCTGGTTGCAGCACACTTGTGCCCGGTGACTCACCACGTGCTGATCCCATCTCTATAATACCCTCTAAAATGCGTGCAGTGCCATTTTCTGAGCTGGTGGCTGAGAGTGTGAAATCGAGTGAAGGTACTGTGTCTTCATCATCAGTGCCTTGGTGCTCTTCTTTTTCATGCTCTTCCACCACTGGCTGGCCAGGTTGCAGTTCTTGGCTACCTGAAAGGAGAAGGGCACAAGGGTTGGGTTGTGGTGAGGGGAGGGGGGCAGGGAAGCAAGAGGTGCATGCTTACACCATTAGCAGCTTGTAAATAAGAAGAGATTCTGGGATGAGTGGGATGTGGGATGTGAGAAGAAAGATTAGGTATGAGCATACCATCATCATCAATGTTTTCAACCTCGCCGATCACCACAGCCTCAGTGACAGCTCCTCCAATTATCTCCAGAACTGTCTCCTCCAGCTGGATCAGGTTCTGCAGCCATGCTTACACCCTGCCTGTTTGCTCCTGCTTGTGCCACTTGTGAGCCACCTTGGCCTGCAAGAGAAAGGGAAGTGTGTCAGTGAGTGCGCTGCAATGGGTTTGGGTAATGTCTCTGTCATGGTTGAATAGCTGACAATGTGTACAAGCTGTGAGATGTGGGTGTGAGGCTTACAGCAGTGGTAAGTGTATGAGGGTGAGGTGAAGCTATGATTGTGAGCTATGAGTCATGGTTGCTAGAGATTGTTGGTAGGTGAGTGATGGGGGTGTGATGCATTGAGCAGTGTGTGAGGCTAGTGGTGCATTTGGTGGGATATGGCGTTTGAAGATGCATTCACTCTGCTTGTCCACTCGTGTGAGGTCAATAAACTTCTTTTGGCACTGGATCCATGTCCTCGGGGAAAGACTGGTGGCACTGACTGCTTTAGCAATCTCCTCCCACTGCCTTCGAACAGTATGTCTGGTAGGCCTCCTGGACCCCTGCGAGTAGAGGACCTGTCTCCTCCTATGGGCTCCCTACACCAAGGCCTCCAGTGATGCATCAGAGAACTGAGGTGCCCTTTCTCTGCCCTGTTGAGATATTGCTAACCTCCAGCTCCAGTCAGAATGAGGTACTTCTCTCACAAAGCACCTCCCCTTTAAGAAGTGCAGATAGGCTTTCACTCTGCAGGCAACTTCTAAATAGAGAGTAGACTTCCCAAGATATTGGTCCCCCTGTTGAGCGCTAAGCCAACCAGCAGTGCATTTAGCACTGGGCTCAGCACTACAATTATGGTAATGAGCAGGCAGCATGAATTTTGCGTGCTGTCTGCACTACTTTCAACAGGCGCAGGCAGATTTTGCATTGTGATCCACGCGCCCATTTTTGGGCCTTGTCCAATTTAGCCCCCTGCGTGTCTCAGTGAGGATTCTTCAATCTCTGATTGGTTGAGGAAGCAAGCTGTTGCTTTCTCTGCTCAGACAAGCCACAGATGCTCTGTAGAGAGCGTCGCACTGAAATAGATTTCTAATTACCGTATGTTGCTGTGCAAAAGCCCACGAAAAGTCTGTGGGCAGCTGTAAGCTATAATGAGCAGTGAGTGTCATTCGTTCACCACTGACCGTAAAATCTGGGCCATCATTTAGAAGAGTAAATGCAAAGCAACGTGGAATAAGGGAATGACTGTATAAAATATTATTTGCCAGCTGCTGCTTCCACAGCCTACGCACCAGTCATGGAACTAATAAAATGTAATACATGTCATCACATTAGCAAAAAAAATTGTATTTAGCTCTTCACATTGTACCATATAAGGCTTTTATAACCTTGGCTTCCAGAAATGACAACTAAGGAATAATTGGCTTTCAGGGTGATTTATGCTATAGATTAAATGCCAGCCATAAAAAGTTGTAGTTTAAATCACTGTCAACCTCCAGACAAAAGTGGAGGAGGTTTTGACTGCAATTTAAGCAGCTACTTTGCACACAACAATTTTAATAGAGTGCACAAATTAAAAATAACTTTGGGGCCTGTGCCTGGCATTTCATATGCATCAGCAATGATTCCACTTTAATTTTATATGCAGGGATAGCAAAGTGAATGTTACAGTAAAATCTTCACTTTTGAAGTTCTTCCATTTATTAAATTAACTTGGGTGTTCTAGTGATAGAAAAGAGTTGAATATAAAATATTTAAAAATTGCTAAAATTTAGCTTAAAGGTCAACTATGTATCCCATTCCTGTAGGTCTGACTCCATTTACCTACATTACATCAAATTACACATTTAAAAAGAGATGCTGAAAAAGTTTTTTTTTCAGCAAATCTACCTTTTCTGGCTCCCATGTTAGCTGACATTGTTAACGTTTCACTCTCCTCAGGTACTGTCGCCCTCTCCTTTAAATCTGCCATCATCACACCTCTCCTCAAAAAACCAACCCATGACCCCTCCGTCCTTGCAAACTACCACCTCATCTCCAACCTCCCTTTCCTCTCCAAAGTCCTTGAACGTGTTGTTTGTAGGGGGTGGTGTGTGGTGGTTAGCGTGTACGCCCAGTCAGTTATGCCTCTGACTGTGAGCGGTTCGAATCGCTCCCACATCCCTGGGTTCTAGACACCGGACTTAGGTACAGGCAGCGATACAGAAAAGACTCGAGTAGACAGGTGGTTTGGATGTAAGCAAAACCAAGATTTTATTAAACAGAAAAATAACACAGTCTTACGAGAAGTTACTAGTATAAAATTACAGGCAAATACAAATAACTATATACTTATACAGGGAATGGGGAACACACGGCACATCGAGGGAAAACAATTATCTTAACAATCCCCTTATCCTTATCCCACCCCCTATACCTAACTAGATTAAGCTATGAGGGGCCAGAATTTATGCTCACCAATCAAAGATCTGCTGAATTCAAAACAGCAGTGGGGCTTGGGGTTCGCTCTTTGTGCTCTCTGGAGCCTGCCGTCGTCACGTGGTCTTGGGGTGCTGCAAGGGCGTTGTCGAGGTACAAGTACCCCAAAGTTAAAGTCTCTGCTTGGGTACTCTACCTCGCAGGGATGATGGTTCCTCTTCCTCGGTCGGCAGTTGAAGTTTGCGTGAAGATAGTCACATGTTGGCTGGATTGAAGGGCCGATTATTCGAAGCTTGTCTTCAATCGTCTTCCCAATTCGTCTTCGCCCAATTCGTCTCGCCTCCTCGCCTCGTCGCGTCCCGCCTCGCCTGGCCTGGGTTGTCCGTGTCCGCCCGGTGCAATGCCGGGCGTTCCTGATAGAATGGGGAAAAGCACGGGCAGAGGCCAGAGGGTAAGCACGGGATGGGGAAGCGCAGCAGCCACGTGGGCGAGGAGCAAGAAGAAGAAGAGAGAGAGCTTGCTACCCAGGGCCTTCAGTTATACTCCTTCGGATGGCCCTTATCTGCGCGCCAAATCAGGTTAGTTCTTTGTCTTAATCTTGGCGGGCTATTTTAAATAATGGTAGCAATCTACACTAACTGTTTTTAGATGGCCGGTAATCGCATCTACTGGCCTGATAATTGACTTGTTTTGTTATTAATACATCTTAATGGGCCTGTCCAGCCTCGATGGCTTCCTTAAGCTGTTCCCGATTATTTATGCAAACTGCTTGATGGCCTTATATATAGGCCTAACTGGGCTTTGATCTGCCTCTGATTTGGCCTAATACATAATTCAAAGTCCTGTTTGGTTTTCAAAATGCAAAGTCTCTCTTCACAGAAACTGTAGCTTTGGTTTCAATTTCTCCACAAGCTGCCTGTGCCGCAGAGTCCAAGTTTTTAAAATCTCACAGGCTTTCTGCCACGAGGCGCGGACGCCATCTTGGGTACCCTTTTTAATTAAAATGTCCACGCAGGGTCCCTTTTGTTAATAATAACCTTTGGGGAAATGTAGAAATTTTGCAAATCTTACATGTTGCCTCCCAAATCCGTGGCCATCTTTCCCAGAACTCCATGTTTGAATCCCTCCAATCCGCTTTCCGACCCTGCCACAGTACCGAAACGGCTCTTATCAAAATCACAAATGACATCCTTTGTGACTGTAACAAAGGTAAACTATCCCTCCTCGTCCTTCTCAACCTGTCTGCAGCCTTTGACATGGTTGACCACTCCATCGTTCTCCAAAGCCTCTCCACTATCGTCCAGCTGGGTGGGACTGCACTCGCCTGGTTCCATTCTTATCTATCTAATTGTAGCCAGAAAATCACCTGCAATGGCTTCTCTTCCCACTCCCGCATCGTTACCTCTGGGGTCCACCAAGGATCTATTCTTGGCCCCCTCCTATTTCTCATCTATATGCTGCTCCTTGGCGACATCATCCGAAAACATGGTGTCAGTTTCCACATGTATGCTGATGACACCCAGCTCTACCTCAGTACCACTTACATCGATCCCTCAACGGTCTCTAAATTGACACACTGCTTGTCCGACATCCAGTACTCGAAGAGTAGAAATTTTCTCCAATTAGATATTGGGAATACCGAAGCTATTGTCTTCGGGCCCTGCCACAAATTCCGTTCCCTACCACTGGCTCTTTCCCTCTCCCTAACATCTGTCTGAGGCTGAACCAGATTATTCGAAAACTTGGTGTCATATTTGACCCTGAAATGAGCTTCCGACCACACATCCGTGGCATAACTAAGACCACCTATTTCCACCTCTGTAACATTGCCCGTCTCCGCCCCTGCCTCAGCTCATCTGCAGCTGAAACCCTCATCCATGCCTTTGTTACCTCTAGACTTGACTATTCCAATGCACTCCTGGCTGGCCTCCCACATTCTACCCTACGTAAACTTGAGGTCATCCAAAACTTGGCTGCCTGTGTCCTAACTCGCACCAAGTCCCGTTCACCCATCACCCCTACATCGGCTCCCAGTTAAGCAATGCCTTGATTTCAAAATTCTCATCCTTGTTTACAAATCCCTCCATGGCCTCGCCCCTCCCTATCTCTGTAATCTGCTTCGGCCCCACAACCCCCCGAGATATCTGTGGTCCTCAAATTCTGACCTCTTGAGCATCCCTGATTATAATCGCTCAACCATCGGTGGCCGCGCCTTCTGTTGCCTAGGCCCTAAGCTCTGGAACGCCCTCCCTAAACCTCTCCGCCTCTCTACCTCTCTCCTCCTTTAAGATGCCCCTCAAAACCTACCTCTTTGACCAAGCTTTTGGTTATTTGCCCTAATTTCTTATGAGGCTCGGTGTCAATTTTTTGTCTTACAACACTCCTGTGAAGAGCCTTGGGACGTTTTTCTACATTAAAGGTGCTATATAAATACAGGTTGTTGTTGTTGTCTGCCAAACCGTAGGTGTCCAATTGTAGAATTTGCAACATCTGAATTTGTAAGGATCTCTTAAATCTGTAACCTGATGTAATATAGGTAAATCTGGTCAGATCCACAGACACTTGGTGAAGGTGGGTGAAGGTGGACCCAAGCTTGTATATGAGCAGTAGCTTCCCTCTATTGTTCAGCATTCTCATCACACACCCAGCCAGGGGCCCTGAGTGGATACAGTGAAAGGGCACCTATGCAATGGGAAGAGCTGATCCCTGATCATTTTGTCAACTATTTTATATTACCTATTGCAAACATACCTTTTCATGATCTGTGGAAGCATTGGCCCCCACCTCTTTGGAGCGGGGTGGGTGGTGGGGTATGGGGGGAGTGCGCTATCAGATGGGAAACCTGGAAAAACTTTCAGCGTGTCTGTCTGTGGCATTTTAATGCAGCCACCTACTTACAATATTTGGCATTGAATGCGCAGGAGCGGGTATGGTGTGCAGCCGCTTGACGCGATCTCAGTATTTAAAGGGCCAATCCAAAGATGGAATTTGGAGGAGTTAGGAGTTTGAACAGAAAGAGGGAGAAGTTTCATGATGGATTCAGGATGGTCAAGGGCTGTGCCTTGATTTAACGATACATTGCTTGATGTACTGCTGGGGGCAGTGAGGAGCCGCAGAGAGATACTCTTCCCCAGCAATAGGAGGAAGAAACCTGCTGCTGCAACAATGTAGGGATGGCTGGGGGTAGCCCAGGAGGTCAGCAGCAGGGCATTGCACCACGCTCCTGGATTCAGTGCAGGAAGTGCTTTAATGACCTAATCAGGTCAGGAAAGGTGAGTACAGTTGCACATTTGCCTACATCCTGTTGTGCGCCTCACCCCACCCCCTCGCTCTGCCTTGTCAAGTCTACTCCATCACATCACTCCTAACACCCACATATGTTGCAAGTGCACCCATCATTCTCTTTCTATGCACTTCCTCACATCTCCATCTATCCATACAGGCGCTGTACCCTGGGAGTCATTGATGAAAAGGATAGTCATTGAGGGGAAGCAGAAAATCTGTAACGTATTGGCAGGCCTTTCACGCTCACTGTCCACAATTGCAGCGAGAATGGAGGAGTCCAGCTCAAGCATGAGTGGGTTGATGTCGCAGGGCATTCTACATCCATGGATAGATTAGCCAACTCTGTGAAACATCAATTGCAACAATCAAATGAGTCCATGCAGGCCTTGACCATGACTGTGCAGACTCTTGATGCCACTTGTTTGGCGCTTTAAATAGGATGACAGACGCCTTAGCTTTGGCATTACTGCGCGTCACTGATCTGCACCAAGCTGCTCGCCAGCAGAGTGGTAGCAGTGAAGTGCGGCTGGCCCATGAGAGAGATGATTGCGAAAGGGGACATGGAAGTGAGAATTCCACTCAAAGGACTTTCACTTTTCACCCGTTGCACCCCCCTCAGCCAATACCCGACATGCTGCCTCGTGTCCCGATGGCTAGGTCCGCCCCTGAACGGGTGCAGGTGGAGCAGTCTTTGGCGGGGCCCTCATGGGCTCAAAAACCCAGAGGTCATTGGCCAATAGAATCTCAACAGTCAGAGCAAGGAGGTGAGCAGCCTGCCTCTGCCTCTGCTGAAGCCACAGGGGTTGCACCACGCTGAAGCGATGTGAGAAAATGTTATGCTGTTAAGTTTCCGTTGTTTAGTACAATCACATAAAATTTATTACATTGCACCACTTTCCCGTTTTGCCCATTTTTGGTTGCTGGGTGGCAATTTGCCTTTTCAGTTGCTTGTTGGTGACTGGGAAGACATGAATTGATGGGGACCAATGGGGGATGTGCAATCAGTGGATGGTTGGTTACTGGACTGCTTGGTGTCAGTGGCATTGGGTGGAGGGGGGGGCGGGTGGAAGAGTGGTTGTTGGATGTGACTAGAGTTAAGAAATAATAGAGGTGCCATTACACTACTAGATGTATTCTATAGGCCACCAACTAATGGGAAAAATATGCAGGCACAAATTTGCAGAGCAATTGCAGAGAGATGCAAGAACTATAGAGTAGTGATAATGGGGGACATCAACTGTCCTAATATAGACTGGGGTAGTAATAGTGTAAAGGGCAGGGAGGGGGAAGAATTTATGAAGTGTGTTCAGGAGAACTTTCTTGATCAGTACATTTCCGGCCCAACGAGGAAGGAGGCATTGCTGGATCTGGTTCTGGGGAATGAGGTGGGTCAAGTGGAGCAAGTGTCTGTAGGTGAACATTTAGGGAACAGTGATCATAATATCATAAGGTTTAGATTAGCTATGGAAAAGGACAGGGAGCAATCTAGAGTAAAAATACTTAATTGGAGGAAGGCCATTTTCAGTGGGATGAGAATGGATCTGGCCCGGGTAAATTGGAATCAAAGATTGGCAGGCAAAGATGTAATGGAACAATGGGCTGCCTTTAAAGAGAAAATAGCTCGGGTATAGTCGAGGTACATTCCCACTAGGGGCAAAGGCAGGGCAACTAAAGTCAGAGCTCCCTGAATGACGAAAGTGATAGAGAGTAAGATAAAGCAGAAAAAGAGCGCGCATGACAGATATCAGGTCGAGAATACATCTGAGAATCAGACTAAATATAGAAAGTTCAGAGGAGAAGTGAAAAAGAAAATAAGAGGGGCAAAGAGAGGGTATGTGAATAGAATGTCAGCTAACATAAAAGGTAATCCAAATGTCTTCTATAGGCATATTAATAACAAACGGGTAGTAAGAGGAGGGGTGGGGCTGATTAGGGACCAAAAAGGAGACCTATACATGGAGGCAGCGGGTATGGCTGAGGTACTAAATGAATACTTTGTATCTGTCTTCACCAAGGAAGAAGATGCTGCCATAGACATAGTGAAGGAGGAGGTAGCGGATATACTGTATGGGATAAAAATTGATAAAGAGGAGGTACTAGAAAGGCTGGCTGTACTTAAAGCAGATAAGTCACCATGACCGGATATGATGCATCCTTGGACACTGAGGGAAGTGAAAGAAGAATTCGCTGAGGTACAGGTCGTAATCTTCCAACCCTCCTTAGAAACGGGAGTGGTGTCAGAGGACTGGAGAATTGCGAATATTACACCCTTGTTCAAAACAGGGTGTAAAGAAAAACCCAGTCAGTTTAGCCTCGGCAGTGCAAAAGTTTATAGAAACAATAATCCGGGACAAAATTAACAGTCACTTGGACAAGTGTGGATTAATGAAGGAAATCCAGCATGGATTTGTTAAAGGCAAATTGTGTTCAACCAACTTGATCGAGTTTTTTGATGAGGTAACAGAGAAGGTTGATGAGGGCAATGTGGTTGATGTAGTGTACATGGATTTCCAAAAGGTGTTCGACAAAGTGCCACATAATAGGCTTTCCAGCAAAGTTGAAGCTCATGGAATGAAAGGGACAGTGGCTGCATGGATATGAAATTGGGGCTCGAATTTCATCGGGCCGTTGAAGCGGGATTGGAGGCATGTGGGGGGTTAAAATTGCAAAAACTGGCGGGCGGGCCCAACCCCGCCTACATCCCGCCTCCAAGCAATTTTCATTAAATCGTGTCTACTTGTCCCGTCTCCATTCCTCCTCCAAGAGGCGGGCTAGGCCATTAAGGCCCTTAACAAGCACTAAATTGTCTCTATAATGCCATTTTGATAGGCCTTTTTGATTTTAACCCCTTTCCCACATGAAGCACGCCTGTTCTGAAACATGACGGTGAAACCTGACGGTAGCACAATTGGATTGCTGACTATCAGCTGCAGCTCAACCATTAAAGAGGAGATTTGATCAGCCATCATTTGCAGGTGGCAGGACTTTGTTGTCTCAGGTCTGGGGGAACTTTTAGAAAGCATAACCACAGCTGTGGAAGTTTGGAGCCTGACACCCATCTCCAGTGTGACCTCCTGGGAAACCCCTCTCCCCACCTTGACTGAGCGCTTTCTCAACTGAGGCATATACCAAAAGCATGGGAGGCATTTATTTCCTTCTCTTCTGGACATCAGATGAGGACAAAAACCAGCCGCGGCACCAGCAGAACCATGAACAACAGCAGCACCAAGAGCAGCAGCACCAACAGCAGCAGCAACAACAGGAGCGCCAAGCTGCTGCTCACCCACCTGAAGCTGCACAGGCCAGAAGGGGCCAGTGCATGGAAGCCCGTCGGCGCAGGAGATACCCCCCAAACAGGGTCTACAGACACAGAATCAGCTACCTCAACATGTCTGAGCAGCAGTGCCAAAGGAGGCTCTGACTTTCGCGAGAGGTAGTGGGTGACATCTGCGCAATGCTGCAACAAGACCTGGAGCCCAGAGGACCAGGTGGACAACCCTTACCAGTGGCCATCAAAGTCACCACCGCACTCAACTTTTTTGCCTCAGGCTCATTCCAGGGATCAGCAGCAGACATCAGCGGCATCTCCCAGGCGGCCGCACACACTTGCATCACGCAGGTAACCGATGCCCTCTTTGCCATCGCGCACAATCACATCCATTTCACAAGGATCAAGCAAGTGTCACGGCGCGTGTGGTTGGATTAGCTAATCTGGCAGACTTTCCAAGGGTGCAGGGCATCATTGACTGCACACATGTGGTCCTTAAGGCACCCCATCGCAATCCAGGTATTTTTGTCAACCGCAAGGGCTTCCACTCTCTTAACGTTTAGCTGGTGTGTGACCACAAGAAGGAAATTTTGCATGTTTGTGCCAAGTACCCTGGCAGTTGCCATGACTCCTTCATACTGCGCCAGTCTAGTGTGCCTCCGCTATTCAGTCCGCCAGACCAACTTAACGGATGGCTACTTGGAGACAAGGGCTATCCCCTGAAGACGTGGCTAATGATGCCATTGAGGAGCCCATCCAACGAAGCTGAGGAGAGCTACAACTCCAGCCACATGTCCACCAGAGCCATAATCAAGTAAACCATCGGTTTGCTGAAGATGCACTTCAGATGCCTGGATAGATCAGGTGGAGCCCTACAGTACTCAGCAGCATGGGTCTCCAGAATCGTCGTGGTTTGCTGTGCACTTCACAACATGGCACATCGTTGGGGCTTGCAGATTCCTGAGGATCAAGTGGCTCATCACATATCCTCCCAGATGAGGAGGAGGAGGAGGAGGGCGAAAACAAACATCTTGCAGAGGCCCATCAACCAACGGCAGCAGTACGCGAGAACATTGCTGCCCGGGATGCAAGGAACGCACTCATCTTGGCCAGATTTGCTTAGCCTAGCCAATCAAGCACTTTTGCCTCGCAGCTTCTTAGTTGAGCATCGACAATTGCCAAGAGCCAGTGGATTCCTAGCAATTTGACCACCATACTGACAATTGCAAATAATCCTAAGCCCTCAATGTGGAAGCCTCATTTGCGAAATGACACACACCACAACTACAGCAGTAGCCATCAGATTTTTTATTTACAGTAATCATCTGATGGCTTTTTAACATAAAACATCAAATTTTACCCGAGTGACTAGCCTTGTGACTATTTGTGCAGTATCTTTCTCTTACGCCTGCTCCTACATGGTGCTTCCCCTGTGGCTTCAGCAGATGTGGAGGCCCCTTGCTCACTTTCTTGCTGCTCCTGTCTCGACACCTTTGGCAGGCGTCCTCTGGGGTTGCAAATCCGTGAGGGCTTGCCAACAGTCTGCTGCTCCTGCGGCTGTGCAGGTGTTGAGATACCGATCTCAGTTGGGTGTGGACTCTGGTGGGGCTCTGACCGAGGGCTCTGCAGTGGCATGGAAGTGTGAGTGCTTGGAGAGGAGCCCCCACATCCTTGATGTCTGCCACCAACTTCCCTCTCATGGGTCAGGTCCCCCTCAGCACTTGCAAGTGGCTTGAGAGCACCTTGCTGCACATCAGGGGGGCCATGGGGACCCGTATCTGCACTGGCAGTCCTACTCTGGTCTGGTTTCTCTGTTCAATAGATCACTATCGCTCCTCCAGAGATGTCATTCTATTCGGAACACTCACCGCGTTTTCTGCACTCTGGCGACTTAGCACCTCTATAGAGGTTGCCATCCTTTCCATGGTGGTGCGTTCATACGCCAATGACTCCACAAAGGCTCTGCTCATGTTCGCAATGGACTCCTCCATTCGCTCCACACTCGCAGCGACCCTGGAGACAAAACCTTCCAGAGACTCCTGCATCTGTTCCTGGAGTTCCAGCACCGCTGATCTTATGGATGGACCCAGAGGCAGAGGGTCGACATGCATCTGAGCTGAGCTGGCAGAGTCCTGCAGCCTCCAACTAGGACTCTCCACTGCTGTCCCTGTCTCCACAATCTGCTGATGCTCACTTGTGAGCTGTGATACAACAGGTAATAACACTACTCTATCTCGCGATGTTCCCTCCGAGGTGTGAGTGTCTGCGCTGGTGCTGGGTGCGCTGAATTCTGCTGACGCTGCGCCCTCAGAGGTTGCAGCTTCCTCTGAGGAGTATTGAAGCTCATGCTCTTCCTCCTGAGTAGTGGGGATGGGTGCTTGCGATGGTCCTGTGGGGGAGTAAAGGAAAGTGTCAGAGATGTGAGGCCAAGGTTACATGCACATTGCATATTGCAGATGATCATAAGTCCACCTGTTAGAGCTTCAGAATCATTATCAGTGACTCATGCAATGTCATTGAGAGAGATGGAAAACTAATTTGTCACCAGCTTGGTGTGATGCGACCGTCTATCCATCACCCACTTGGGAATCTTCCTCCACTCCCATGATCTCCAGGACCGCCTCCTCCCAGGTGGTGAGCTGGGCTACTGAGGGTGGCCTGTGCCCAGTCAGCTCTGCCTCTGACTGTCTCTGAGCGGTTCGAATCGCTCCCACACCCCTGGGTTCTAGACACCGGACTTAGGTGCAGCCGGCGATACAGAAAATAGAGTAGACAAGTGGCTTGGTGCAAGAAAACCCCAAATTTTATTAAAGGCACAATAAAGCACAATACTGAGAATTACTGGAATAATTACAGGCATATAAAATTACACTTATTTGGGAATGAGGAACACACGGCACATCGAGGGAACAAACACATTAAAATCCCCTTATCCTTAACCCACCCCCAATACCTAACTAGATTAAGCTACGAGGGGCCGGGAATTCATGCTCACCAATGGGCTTCTTTTACGGTTCGAAACCTGTCGATTAAGCCGGTTGTGCTTTTTGGGGTTCACTCTTGTTGTCCTTTGGACCTGCCATCGTCACGTGGTCACAGGGCGCGGCGATGCAGTTGTCTGTGCGAAGTACCCCTCTTTTCTTTCGTTAGATTAAAGTCTTTTGTGTGGTAATTCACCTTGCAGGAATGGTTGTTCTTCTGGTGGTGGTTTGGTCGCTGATGGTTTTGTTGTGGTTGGGGCTCGGTTGGCGGTTTTTACCGTCGAATTGATTTTACTACCCTAGCTTCAAACGCCAGCTTATAACTAGGCTGCTTGTCCCCAACGCTTCTTCTTCGCTGCCCTTCTCTGCCTGTCGGTTTTACCGTTCGTCTCGTCTCGTCTGCCTGTTTGCGGCCTGTGTGTCCTGCGCGTGTTCGATTTGGTTCCGTTCTCCTCCCCGCGATTGGCCCCCGGTGTTGTAATGGGTATCCTCGGTGTCGGGAGAGGCAAGAGCAAGAGGCAAGAGAGCGAGCAAGAGAGCGAGAGCTACTGGTGGGCCTACAATTATACCTGGTTCTTCACCCCTTATCTGCACGCCAAATCAGGTCAGTTCTTTGTTTAATTTGGCGGGCTCGTCTAAAATGATTACAGTCATTTTCTTTACCGGCTTCTGGGGCGGTTGTCTCCTTTTTTAATGGCTTCGATATCCTGGCTGTTTGTTATTTATGAAATTTAATCGTCTTTCCTGGCTTGGTAGCTACCTGTGAGCTGTTACAGATTATTTATGCAGAAAGTTAATGGCCTCAAGATTAGGTCCATCCTGATTTGATCTGTTCCAAGGTGAAGAATGCATATTCTGTGTTTACCTAGCTGTCTGGCTTTAGAAAATGGTGAAGTCTTTCACAGATCCATGCATGTTAGGTTTCGTTTCAGGATTTGAATGGGCCTGCCTTCTCTGCAGGGCCTTGTTTTTAAAATCCTGCAAGCCTTGGTCACAAGGTTTCAGAAGCCATTTTGGGTACCCTTTTTAATAACTTGTCCATACAGGGTCCCTTTATCCATAACTTTTGGGGAATGTGGGAATTTTGAGAACCCTACAGGCCCTCCTCCTGTCCTCGCTCTTTCCCTCTTATTGTGAGCTCTCATTTCCTGCAATGAGGGTGGCAATTGGAGTTTGAGTGAGAATGAAGGAGTGAGTGTAGAGAATCCATAGCATAGATGCTTAGAAGGAGACAAAGATGGAGTAAGGTGGCAAGACCAAGGGCCCTCCCTGTGTGTTGTAAGTTGTAATTGCATCACAGTGATAGGGAGTGTTGGGGCTGCATAGTCAAATAGTTAGGTGAATGTGACCATAGAGAGAGGGAATGGATAAGGGTGCATGGATGTCAGTGTCAAGTGGGATGTGGAGGAAAAGATTGCTAAAGCTGAGTGCTGGTGAGGAGAGGCAATGGGGATCAGATTGAGGGTGATGGGAAATTCATACTCACTTTTCCAGTGCGCAGAAGGTCATGAAACCTCTTCCTGCACTGAAGCCAGATTCTGCAGGTTATTGACAGAGTTGACCTCCTCTGCCACCTGGATCCACACAGCCTTGGTTTGCTGGGGAGGCTTCTTCCTCCCTGAAGAAGGGAAGAGCACCTCTTTATTTTCTCTTGCTCCCTCTACTAAAGCCTGCAGGGCAACGTCACCAAAGCGGGGTGCAGACCTAGGTCTCTGGCTGGCCATTCTTCCTGCAGGCGCCTCTAACATGCAAGGGCAAAAGCTTGGCAGTCTGCAGAAGAAGCAAAGCTTGTTGCAGACCTTAAATGCAGCAGCAATGATGACATCATCGGAGGCGACCTCAGACTGGAAAAACTCATTGGCCATGGGTTCCCACACGTTGGAACTCAATTGGCCAATTAAGTTAAAATGGCATCATTTTCCCACATCGATTTAGAATCGGGTGGCTAACACGGAATGCAGATTACACGACCCCAGCACACCCCAGTATCAAAATCCAGCCCATAGAGTACAAAAGTGTGGAAATTATGATGAACCTGTACAAAACTATGGTTCGGCCCCAACTGGAGTACTGTGTCCAGTTCTGGGGACCACACTTTAGGAAGGATGTGAAGGCCTTAGAGAGGGTGCAGAAAAGATTTATGAGAATGATTCCAGGGATGAGGGACTTCAGTTACGTGGATAGACTGGAGGTATAGGTAAAAAACGGGATGAGGTCCTAAAAGCTGAATATAGGGAGTTAGGAGGTAAATTAAAAATAGGTCCTCAAAGGTAGTAATCTCAGGATTGCTACCAGTGCCATGTGCTAGTCAGAGTAGAAATAGAAGGATATTTCAGATGAATACGTGGCTAGAGGAATGGTGCGAGGGGGAGGGATTCAAATTCCTGGGACATTGGAACCGGTTCTGGGGGAGATGGGACCAGTTCAAACCGGACTGTTTGCACCTGGGCAGGGCCGGGACCGATGTCCTAGGGGGCGTGTTTGCTAGCGCTCTGGGGGAGTGTTTAAACTAAAATGGCAGGGGGTTGGGAACCTGAGCAGTGGGACAGAGGAAAGGGAAACAAGGATAAAAGCAAAAGATAGGAAGGAGAAAAACAAAAGTGGCAGTCAGAGAAATCAAAGGTTTAAATCAAACATGGCCACAGTAAATAATAATTCTAATAGGTCTAAGAGCATTAAAAAAACAAGCCTGAAGGCTTTGTGTCTTAATGCGAGGAGCATTCGCAATAAGGTGGATGAATTAGCTGTGCAAATAGAGGTAAACAAATATGATTTGATTGGGATTACGGAAACATGTCTCCAGGGTGGCCAAGGCTGGGAACTCAACATCCAGGGGTATTCAATATTCAGGAAAGATAGGCAAAAAGGAAAGGGAGGTGGGGTAACATTGCTGGTTAAAGAAGGAATGAACACATTTGTAAGGAAGGATATTAGCTCTGATGATGTTTTCAAGTCCAGAAAACATCAGGACTGGTTTGATGAGAACGACTCAGAAATTGAGCAGCTCATAGAAAGGAAAAGGAAAGCTTTCTGCGCCTGGCAAAACAACATCAGCAGCAAAGCCAAAAGAGAGGCTCATGCTAGAGTTAAGGCAGATGTCCAGCAGAGAATAAGGGAGATGAAGAACAACTGGTGGTCTCAAAAGTCCCTAGAAATACAACGTATGGCTGATACTGGGGACTCCAGAGGCTTCTTCAGTGCCACCAAGGCAGTTTTCAGACCAAGCTACCGTGGCTTAAACCCCTTACGCTCTAAGGACGGTTTAACTCTGCTCAAGGACAAGGAGGCAATTGACACAAGATGGAGGGAGCATTTTCAAGAACTGCTCAACCGACACAGTAGCGCAGATCTGGAGTCCATCAATCAATTACCGCAGAGACCAGAAAGGGAGGAAATGGGGGCACCCCCAAGCATTGTAGAAGTGCAGAATGCCATCAGGTCCATGAAAAACAACAAAGCTGCCGGCTCAGATGGGATTCCAGCAGAAATCCTTAAAAAAGGTGGCCCTGAGCTCCTGACACACATACATGCCTTCCTCCTAAAAATATGGCAGCAGGAAGAAATTCCACAAGATCTCAGAGACGCTTTGATTGTTACTATCTTTAAAAAGGGGGAAAAGTCGGTGTGTGGTAACTACCGAGGTATCTCCCTTCTTTCTTCCACAGGAAAAGTGCTTGCCCGTGTCCTTGCTAACAGACTTTTGCCGTTATCTGAGGAGGTACTTCCGGAGTCGCAGTGTGGTTTCCGACCATCCAGAGGAACAGCTGATATGATCTTCACAGCACGTCAATTACAGGAGAAATGCCGTGAACAAAAGCAACCACTGTTCATAGCTTTCATAGACTTAACTAAAGCTTTTGACACCGTCCACCGCCAGACTTTATGGCATATCTTGTCTAAGCTTGGTTGCCCCGATAAATTCATCTTAGTTCTGAGGCTGCTACATGACAACATGTCCGCAGCAGTTCTCAGCAGCAGCGTTTCTATTTCAGAGCCCTTTACAGTTGAGACAGGAGTAAAACAGGGCTGCATCATTGCTCCAACCCTTTTTGCAGTGTTCATCTCAGTTATCCTCCATCTCATCGGCAATGATCTGCCCACCGGAATTCAAATCCTTTACCGTACTGATGGCTGACTTTTCAATCTCAACAGGCTTAAGGCCAAGAGCAAAGTCTCCATCACTACCATTATGGAGTTACAGTATGCAGATGATAACGCCATCACAGCTCTTTCCGAGCATGATCTACAAAACACCTTGAATGCTTTTTCCAGAGCCTACAAACTTCTGGGCCTCACCATGAATATAAAGAAAACCCAGGTGCTCCACCAGCCATCACCTAATCAGCTTGCAACTCCTTCCTCTATAAAGATTGATAATAACACCCTTGAAAATGTCAACACCTTTCCATATCTTGGTAGCCATTTATCCTCCAAAGCTGACATTGACTCTGAAATCCATCACCGCCTGAGTTGTGCAAGTGCAGCCTTTTCTAAACTGAGGAGGAGAGTCTTTGAAAATCATGACCTCCAAGTCCAAACTAAAATTCTTGTATACAAAGCCATCATCCTTCCCACCCTTTTATATGGAGCTGAAACCTGGACTACGTACAGTAGACATCTCAAAGCCTTAGAGCAATACCACCAACGCTCTCTACGCAAAATCTTGAGGGTCAGCTGGGAGGACAAGCGTACAAACTGGAGTATACTTGAAGAGGCCAATATCTACAGCATCACTACGCTCATCATGCAGCATCAACTCCGATGGATTGGACATGTCATTCGCATGTCAGACTCACGTCTCCCAAAACAGGTTCTGTACTCCCAGTTGAAGGAAGGGCAGAGGTTTCCTGGTGGTCAAAAGAAGCATTACAAAGATAACATCAAAGTAATCCTTAAAAAGTTCCATATCGATATTAATAACTGGGAGGAAATCGCACTGGACAGAGACAATTGGAGAAAATGCATCCACAATGGTGCCGCACTACATGAAAAGAATCTCCAGCGTGCCGCTGAGGATAAACACCAGCGCCGTAAGGAGAGACAACAACTTAAGAAGACCCATACTCCAGTCACTACCAATAGTCTTACATGCCCACACTGTAGTAGAGTCTGTGGATCTCGGATTGGCCTCCACAGCTACCTGAAGACCCACAAGTAGATGACTGATGAAGGACATACCATTCTCGAATTCGAGTGGTCGCCGATGATGATAGACCTCCAAACAGTAATGCGGAGGTTGGGGATTGCATTAAAAGGGAAATTAGAGAAGCATGCAATAAGGGCACAGCAGTCATCATGGGTGACTTTAATCTACATATAGATTGGGCTAACCAAATTAGTAACAATACTGTGGAGGAGGAATTCCGGGAGTGTTTACGGGATGGTTTCCTGGACCAATATGTCGAGGAACCAACCAGAGATCAGGCCATCTTAGACTGGGTATTATGTAACGAGAAAGGATTAATTAGCAATCTTGTTGTACGAGGCCCCTTGGGTCGGAGCGATCATAATATGATCGAATTCTTCATTAAGATGGAGAATGAAGTAGTTGACTCAGAGACTAGGGTCCTGAATTTAAATAAAGGAAACTACGATGGTCTGAGGCACAAATTGGGTAGGATTTATTGGGGAATGTCACTTAAAGGGTTGACGGTGGATAGGCAATGGCAAACTTTCAAAGACCACATGGATGAACTACAGAATTTCTTCATCCCAGTTTGGCAAAAAAATAAAACAAAAAAGGTGATTCAACCGTGGCTAACAAGGGAAATTAGGGATAGCATAAGATCCAAGGAGAGGACATATAAATTGGCCAGAAAAAGCAGTAAACCTGAGGATTGGGAGCAGTTTAGGATTCAACAAAGGAGGACAAAGGGATTAATTAAGAAAGGGAAAATAGAATATGAGAGTAAGCCTGCTGGGAACATAAAAACTGACTGTAAAAGCTTTTATAGATATGTGAAGAGAAAAAGATTGGTGAAGTCAAGCGTAAGTCCCTTGCAGTCAGAATCAGGGGAATTTATAATGGGGAACAAAGAAATGGCAGACCAATTAAATTCATATTTTGGTTCTGTCTTCACAAAGGAGGACACAAATAACCTCCCAGAGATGTCGGGGAACATAGGGTCTGATGAAAGGGAGGAACTGAAAGAAATCAGTATTTGTAGGGAAATGGTGTTAGGGAAATTGATGGGATTGAATGCCGATAAATCCCCAGGGCCTGATAATCTACATCCTAGGGTACTTAAGGAAGTGGCCCTAGAAATAGTAGATGCATTGCTGATCATCTTCCAACATTCAATGGAATCTGGAACAGTACCCATGGATTGGAGGGTAGCTAATGTTACCCCACTATTCAAAAAAGGTGGTAGAGAGAAAATGGGGAATTACAGACTGGTAAGCCTGACATCGGTAGTGGGGAAAATGCTAGAGTCCATTATAAAGGATGTAATAGCAGTGCACTTGGAAAACAATGACAGGACCGGACAAAGTCAACATGGATTTACAAAAGGTAAATCGTGCTTGACTAATCCACTGGAATTTTTTGAGCATGTAACTGGTAAAATAGATAAGGGAGAACCAGTGGATGTGGTGTATTTGGACTTTCAGAAAGCTTTCGATAAGGTCCCGCATAAGAGATTAGCATGTAAAGTTAAGGCACATGGGATTGGGGGCAAGGTATTGACTTGGATAGAGAACTGGTTGGCAGACAGAAAGCAAAGAGTTGGAATAAATGGGTCTTTTTCCGAGTGGCAGGCAGTGACTAGTGGGGTACCGCAGGGATCGGTCCATGCACCCCAGCTATTCACAATATATATTAATGATCTAGACAAGGGAACTAGATGTAATATCTCCAAATTTGCAGACGACACAAAGCTGGGTGGGCGTGTGTGCTGTGAGGAGGATGCCGAGAAACTACAGGATGATTTGGACAGGTTGGGTGATTGGGCAGAAGCTTGTCAGATGCAATATAATGTGGATAAATGTGAGGTTATCCACTTTGGTGGCAAAAACAGGAAGGCAGATTATTATCTGAATGGTAATAGATTGGGAGAAGGGGAAGTGCAATGAGGCCTGGGTGTCCTTGTGCACCAGTCGCTGAAGGTAAGCATGCAGGTGCAGCAGGCGGTTAAGAAGGCAAATAGTATGTTGGCCTTCGTACCGAGAGGGTTTGAGTACAGGAACAAGGATGTCTTGCTGCAGTTGTACAGGGCCTTGGTGAGACAACATCTTGAGTATTGTGTGCAGTTTTGGTCGCCTTATCTGAGAAAGGATGTCCTTGCCATGCAAGGAGTTCAGCGAAGATTCACCAGGCTGATATCTGGGATGGCAGGAATGACGTATGAGGAGAGATTAGGTCGATTGGGCTTGTAGTCGCTGTAGTTTAGAAGAATGAGAGGGGATCTCATTGAAACTTATAAAATTCTGACAGGACTGGACAGAATAGATGCAGGAAGGATGTTCCCGATGGTCGGGGAGTCCAGAACCAGGGGTCACAGTCTAAGGATAAGGGGTAGGCCATTTAGGACAGGAATGAGGAGGAATTTCTTCACCCAGAGAGTGGTGAACCTGTGGAATTCTCTACCACAGAAGGCAGTAGGGGCCAATGCATTAAATATATTCAAGAAGTAGTTGGATATATTGTATGGGGAGAAAGCAGGGACCGGGTACTGAATTTGGATGATCAGCCATGATCGCATTGAATGGCCGAATGGCCTACTCCTGCTCCTATCTTCTATGTTTCTATGTAGTAGCTGGTGTTGTTCTCCTTAGAGCTGAGAAGGTTGAGAGGAGATTTGATAGAGGTGTTCGAAATCATGAGGGGTCTGGACAGAGTAGATCGAGGGAAACTGTTCCCATTGGCAGAGGGGTCGAGAACCAGAGGACACAGATTTAAGGTGATTGGCAAAAGAACCAAAGGCGACATAAGAAAAAACATTTTTATGCAGCGAGTGGTTAGTATCTGGAATGCACTGCCTGAAAGGGTGGTGGAGGCAGACTCCATCACGGCTTTCAAAAGGGAGTTGGATAAGTACCTGAAATAAAAAAATTTGCGGGGCTACAGGAAAAGGGCGTGGGAGTGGGACTATCTGAAGTGCTCTTGCAGAGAGCTGGCACAGACTTGATGGGCCGAATGGCCTTCTTCTGTGCTGTAACCATTCCATGTGATTGTTACGTCAGTCCAGTGGTAGTGACTAACTGAACCTTCCAGCTGTTAAGAATCCCTGGTATCCCGGGCAGCTATGTCAGTGGCTGGTACTGCATTGGTGCTGCCATCATCCTCCTCCTCCTCTTCCTGCTCTTCATTGGCTTCGTCTGCAGATGATGTGAGCTCACCACATTGTTCCTCCTGCAGCTCCAATCCTCACTGTTGCATAAAGTTGTGCTGATTGCAGTATACCACGATCATCCTGGAGACCCTGGCTGGTGAGTACTGAAGCACGCTTCCAGATCTGTCCAGGCACCTAAAGCACATTTTGAGCATGCCGATCCCTTGCTCAATGATCACTTGCTGGTCATATAGCTTTTGCTGTACCACTCTTGGGCTTCATTGGTTTGGGTTTCTCACAGGTATCATCAGTCAAATTTGAAGGGGGTACATTTGTCTCCTAGCAGCCACCCCTTAAGCCTGGTTGCATGCCCATTGAGGTCGGGGAGCTTGGACTGCTGCAAGATGAAAGCATTGAAGAGATTGCAAAGTCTCTGAAGAATGGATTCAGTCAAGAATATTTTTTTTGGACTTTAAGGGATTTTTCTGAGGGTATTTTCCCTGTTATGGGAATGCCCTGTGCAGATACGTGAAAGACTGGTTTGTTAAAACTCCAGAGAACGCATGGCAGTTGGCTGTGACAAAAGATCTCATCCAGTATGTATGGGTCCGCCCGACAGTCCTGGAAAAAGGAAGGGGGCCATTGAACTTGATTAGAAAAACCATTCTAATATGCAAAGCACTTCTCACCTCCATCTCAGAAGAGAAGCAGAACAATGAATCCACTGGCCTCACCCAGCCAGAAGGAAGCCAGTTTTCCCAACACAAAGACCGAAAGATATGTCCCAGACTTAGGGCCATTAATCCAATACGCATGGGTCTGAGGATGACTCATCACAGATTAAGCACCGGAGTGCTCAGAAGCAAATGGACTTTATAGATTGGCGGGAAAAGATAGGGGAAACTAGACTCCTATAAAGATAGACTCTTTTTCCACCACTCTCTCCCTCTCTTGCTCCTGCTTCAACAAGACAAGAAGTACCAGAGAAGCCGACGAGCAGAGCGATCGAAACCCGAGTAAGCATAGACTCTCAGAAGTGAAGTTTTTGGGCTATTCCGAGGGTGGCAGCTTCGTTTGGTTCAGCCAGGCAAGAGGGGATTATGTGACTGGGTAATTCGTTGGTAGCGGTGGATTTAGCGTCCACCATAGCAACAAGGGAATTACTGCTTGTTATAGTCTCCAGTTTTGTACTGTATGTATGTTGATTGTAATCTGGATTTTATTCTCCACAGGGATAGTGGTTTCGTTTAGTAGTGCATGTTTTAGCCAGTGTATGTTAGACCAAATAAATACAAGTTTGATTTTTCACCGAAGCATTCCTGTTCGTGACTTATTTCATTTACACTCTGAATAATAATTCCCGGGTATAGAACTTTCGTAAGGCGGGGGCAATTCGAACCGTCCGTCTAGCAATTGGGTTAGGATCAAAACCGTTTACATCTCTGGGCGACCAGCGGCAGGATCTGGGTTAAAAGAGTGTAAAAAACCATCTACAGCATCATGGCAGCTCCCTGGAACCTGCAAAATCATTTTCTTGTGGTTGCACACCAGCTGCACATTGATGGAATGGAACCCCTTACGGTTTACGAATACTCCTGGTTGATCTGAGGGTGCGTGGATTGCCACGTGTGTGCTGTCGTGACTCCCTGCACCTGTGGGAAGCTAGCCAGAGATACAAACCCGAGCGCCTGCTCATTCTGACTGGCGTCATCACAGACGAAGTTGGCATAATTACCGAGATTGATTGCTATGATCAATCAACAACTCCATTATCGTTGCATCATGTGACTACCAGGATGGTAAAAGACAAACTAGATGGACCTTGGTTTTTATTCATCTAGCAATTCCTATGTTCCTATGATCTTACATGTGTATTTTTGACACCAGATTAAGTAAGTAGTATTTAGTATCATTGTCTAGTAAAATGTACGGGCCCCAAACTGACCCCTACATGGCAAACACCCCTACCTGCCAAAAGGTTCCAAAGCTTCTGTTATTAAGGTATTTGCTCCTCCTTTTTTGTTCATCATCCACTGATCAATTTTTTCTTTGGAGGCACTTCAGCTGATGGTGATCTCAAGGGTACACTTTGCTTCTGCTCTCAGCTGCTTTATCCCACCCTAAGCAATAAGAGAGAAGCTTGTTCAACAGGTTTTAAGCCATATGACCAGCAACATCAACACGAGCACTGAACTAAGCTGGCTTCCACCTCCAGAGTTTGGCACCAAAAGTCAATCTCGGGATGTGCACGCATCACGCTAGTGACATCATTACACATGTTAAACGCATACATCACAAAACATATGAAATTACGGAACCAGCATGGCATGCACACATCTCGAGCAGGAGAATTCAGGCTTTAGATAGGTAAAAATGGTTCAAAAATAACTTTATTTTATTGCTCAAAATTGGTAAAATCTGATTTTAAATGTCTTTAATGATAGTTAAAAAGATCCTACTTTTTGAACCAAAGGATCTAATAGCAATTAGGGTAACCTGTCTTGTATTGGCATTTCATGGCACCAGGGGTGGTTTCTGACTAATAGACAAGGGCCTAGAAATTGGGTTTTGGCGCAGCAACGGCTTTAGCGCCGGAAGTTAGTGCCGGAGCTAAGTCGCGCTGGTCGGGCCAAAAATTCACTACTTCTGCGCCCAAACGGCTGCCGGCGCTGCTGAAAGCTGTTAGCGCCTGAAAACTGGCGCTATGCGCTGAATTTCGGCGCTATTCCGGCGCTGCGGCGCCCGCTGCGGTGCGGCAGGTTCGGGAAGTGCAGGCCTCCTCCTTCCCTTAAGGAGGACCTGCCTGCACCCGGCCGCGGCCCGCGATAATCTTATTAAAAATGAGCCCGGCACCTCGGACAAGTGCCGGGCTTGCTTCTGTTCCGGGGGGGGGGGGGGGGAAGTCCGGGGAGGGAGCTGCGGCCAGGCGGGCGTCGGGAAAGCGGCCGGCCGCCGCGGGGCCTTTAATGCGCCGGCGCAAACTTGTGCAAGGCACCTCTGCCAGAACGTTGCTTGCGGCTGCCACGGGCGAGGCGGCCGCAAGTCAATTTCCCAGTTCGGGCGGGTTACCATGGCAACCGGGACGCTGCGCACACCGATGACGTCATCGGTGCCGGCGCAGCGCTACCGGTCTACCGCGGCGGAAGGGCCCCAGGCAATTTAGGCGCCGGCGCCAATTGCAGCGCTAGGCCCTCTAGCGCCGCAAAATCGGCGCTAAGGGCACTGAATTTCTAGGCCAAGGTTGCTTGCAGTATGTAAGGTTAGGATCACAGGTCACACACAGATTACACAAAGGCCTAGAAATTCACTAGCCTTAGCGCCGCTTTTGAGGCGCTAGAGGGACTAGCGCCAGAGTGATGGCCAGTTGAAAAATTCCCTGGGGCCCTAAAGCGGCGTTGCACCGGTAGCGCTGCGCCGGCACCGATGACGTCATCGGTGTGTGCAGCGTCCCGGTTGCCATGCCGACGGGCCCCAGCGCCGAAATTCAGTTGCGGCCGCCTCGCCCGTGGCAGCCGCAACTAAGACTCTGGCAACAGAGTCCAACATGTGTTTGCGCCGGCGCATTAAAGGCCCCGCGGCGGCCGGCCGCTTTCCCGCCGGCCGCCTGCCCGCAGCTCCCTCCCCGGACTTCTCCCCCCCCCCCCCCAGAACAGATGCAAGCCCGGCACTTGTCCGAGGTGCCGGGCTCATTTTTAAACAGATTTGCGCGGGCCGCGGCCGGGTGCAGGCAGCTCCTCCTTAACGGAAGGAGGAGGCCTGCACTTCCCCAGCCTGCCGCACCGCATCGGGTGCCGCAGCGCCGGAATTGCGGCGCTAAACGGCAGTTAGCGCCCTTTTCCAGGCGCTAAGACCCTTCAGTAGCGCCGGCAGCCGTTTGGGCGCGGCGCTACTGAATTTTTGGCGCACGCAGGGGGACTTAGCGCCGGCACTAACTTCCGGCGCTAAAGCCCTGGCTAAGCCAAAACCCAATTTCTAGGCCAAAGGGTCTTAATCTCTGTAGCCTGTAGCAGCAGTCACTTCTGTTAGTTTGTCCCTCGAGCTGCTGGAGGTGTTAAGTTATGAACCAGCATGATTCACCTCAGAGGCTAAACTTGATCAAGGTGTTAGGCATAAGTCAGCTTTGATTTTTACCTCGAGGAAGCCTTCGCCCCCTAGCTGTCTGACTATTTCCTTCTCGGTCCCCTATTTTATACTTTATTTCGATGGGAGATTGCCTGGTGTCAATCATTTTAACCCATCCCATTGTTCAATTACATAGGAGAGGGCACCTCTGACAGCCCCCTCCCAGCCTCATGAGGTCATTTTCCTCCTTATCTCTGTTCTAAAGGTCTTGTTATGTTTCTTTATGACTTTCTGGCTCCATGTTTTCTTGCATTTTATGACTCCCTCGTCACTTCTGTGTCCTGGCCTCGGCCATTTGTCTTTTGTCCTTATTATCTGACCTTGCTGATATTCCTGCCATCCATTCCCAGCCACATTTCTTCAGTTTATTTCTCTCTTCCTTAAGAATTAAAACCCTATTTTTGGATCTAATAGCTATTTCTTACAATTCCCTTCTTTGAGAAGGAAATATCCTTATTGACTTCTCACAACTTACTTTTGACTTTTCTAGCTAGTTCTTATTGCTCACTTAACTTGGGCGTTTGTTGGTAGGGAGATTCGGAAATGAAGATTTCCCCTTTTCCTACAGTCCACTCCTCTGAATGGGAGGAGCAACCTCCAACCCCTTACGCATTTTCAGTTCACTGTTCCGGTGTTCCAATTCTGCCCCGCCTGGGATATCCTCTGTTTCTTCAATTTTTCCTGATCTTACTCCACCTGGGGTCTCCTTTACGTTGCTTCGGATCTTCTCTTTTGGTGTGCTCAGTTAAGTTGTTGGTGCTGGTTAGTCATAGGCTTGAGTACACAATTGGCTTATGCATCAAAGTCTTACTACATGGGTTATATATATCAAATACACTATCATTACAAGTTGAAGAAATCAAATCAAATCAACTTTTATTGTCATTGTTAGTGCACAGTGCAGTACAACGAAATGTAGGCTTGCGGCTCCCGAGAGTGTACATTTAGATTAAGACATTTAAACATTCAACATACATTTGGCTTGTATTACATTAACATAAAAATAACCATAATAAAGTGCATTGGCAGATGTGCAGGCTTTAGAGTTTATTTGTGGAGTTCAGTAGGATGACAGCCCTGGGAAAGAAGCTGTTCCTAAATCTGGTCGTACGGGTGCGAATGCATCTGTAGCATCTCCCAGATGGCAGGAGGGCGAACAGACTGTGGCTGGGGTGGGTAGGGTCTTTGATGATGGACCGTGACCTCCGTAAACAGCGTTTCTGGTATATGTGCTCTATGGTCGGTAGCCGGGTGCCGGTAATGCGGTAACTACCAGAGCGTGTGAAATAATATGAACCTAAGGGTGTGCTGATAAATTAAGCCCAATATCCCACCAGTGTGAATCGTCCCCTATGCTGTCAATTTCAATATCTATTCTCGAGTTGTCTTGCTCCAAAACATAAAAATGCTTCAGGGAGGAGTTCAGTCGCATCACAAGCTCACTGAAACCCTCAGACAACAGGGGAATGTGTTACCCGAATTGTGCCAGATAATTGTGCAGCTCATACTTAAGTGTCTCATTTACTGTCAGTTTCACTTGAGAATAGGTTTTGATATTAAGTAAAACATGTTGGTTGATGGGACAGGTCCTGTTAGACCCGTAAAGCATGGTAGTTGCGGTAGTAGTGACACAGGAGGCACCACCAAAACCACCTCATACTGGATTCGTACTGGCTTTTCCCACACGCTGTTACCTACAAAACACAATTAAACATAGAAACATAAAAACATAGAAGATAGGAGCAGCAGTAGGCCATTCGGCCCCTTGAGCCTGTTCCGCCATTTAATGAGATCATGGCTGATCATCCAAATTCAGTACCCTGTCCCTGCTTTCTCCCCATATCCCTTGATCCCTTTAGCCTTAAGAAATATATCTAACTCCTTCTTGAATATATTTAATGAATTGGCCTCAACTGCCTTTTGTGGTAGAGAATTCCATAGGTTCAATATTCTCTGGGTGAAGAAATTCCTCCTCATCTCAGTCCTAAATGGCTTATCCCTTATTCTTAGACTGTGACCCCTGGTTCTGGACTCCCCCGCCATCGGGAACATCCTTCCTGCATCTAGTCTGTCTAGTCCTGTTAGAATTTTCTAAGTTTCAATGAGATCCCCTCTCATTCTTCTAAATTCTAGCGAATATAATCCTAATCGACCCAATCTCTCCTCATACGTCATTCCTGCCATCCCAGGTATCAGTCTGGTGAATCTTTGCTGCACTCTCTCCATGGCAAGAACATCCTTCCTCAGATAAGGTGACCAAAACTGCACATAATACTCAAGGCGTGGTCACACCAAGGCCCTGTACAACTGCAGCAAGACATCCTTGCTCCTGTACTCGAATCCTCTCGCTATGAAGGTCAACATAACATTTGCCTTCTTAACCGCCTGCTGCACCTGCATGCTTACCTTCAATGACTGGCACACAAGGACACCCAGGTCTCGTTGTACTCCCCCTTTTCCCAATCTATTGCCATTCAGATAATAATCTGTCTTCCTGTTTTTGCCACCGAAGTGGATACCCTCCCATTTATCCACATTATACTGCATGTGCCATATCACCCAGCCAGTCTAAATCATACTGGATTTTCTCTGCATCCTCCTCACAGCACACACTCCCACCCAGCTTTGTGTCATTATTACAGTCACAGTTAAATTCAGTCTTACAATCATTTCAAGCGACATTACAGTTTAACATATAATCAACAAGTCATGGACTTAAAAGATTCTCCAGATCTCTATTACTCGTATCCATCTTGTGGATAATTTTTATTTAAAATAATTTCTACTTAGCCCTCAATTGTCCCAATTCAAATTCCATGTAACTCTCCGCTTCAACTTCAATTTCAATACATCTAACAGGTACCAGTGTATTTAACTCTATTCTGATTGTTTCATTAATTGGACAGTTTCTCGATGGAGTATGTGTCAATGCTTTAAAAGATGTCTCATTCTCCTGAGCCACATTAACCATTTCATGTCGTACTACTGTCAAGTTACTGAGCATGTCTGAGACTGGTTCTTCAATGCAAATTCACCATGCATTTCCGGATGGAAATTGCTTCATACGTGACAAATCACATTTGCACACTCATACAGGTATCTCAATATCGTGCCACACATTCCATCCGATACAAGCCATTCTCGGATTTTCAGGTGATCCTATCAAAAGATTGTGGTCGTCTGGGGATCTTTGCTCAGCTCCCTCTGCATGGTTCCGATGTCTTGGGTAGTGGCCAGGCTATCAATGCAGTTTTCTTAAAAGGTACATAGGCAAGGACACAAATGTCTCCAAGCAAAAGCTATCAATTTACTATTCGTAACTACACTTTCCTGATATTCACTGGAATGAAAATACCCATTAATACCAGATTCGATCTCATTCATGAGCGTCTGGAGAAACTTTACTGTCCAATGCAATATTAAAGGTAGTAAACATAGATCAAAGTTGTTTGGTGACCCAATTAAAAAAAAAAATCTGCCAGTGGGCAGTGTTAACTCTTTTGCAGGTTTATAAGGCGGCGGAGCAAATATTCTTATTAACTAAGCATGATACAGAGCAGAAAATAAAATTAAAAAAAAGTAAGTTACATAATTTTTCTCTTTATTCTTTCCTCAGATGCGTTTTCAAATTGCTGTAAAAATACTGAGTACAACTGAAGAAAAATTAGTTTTCACATTGAAACAAAATAAATCTAACTGCTTTGGAAATTTCACCAGAGCAACCGCGACTCCAAGGTTAAATCTTAGACTGAAACTTAATTTTTTGTTAAATAATCTTTTTGTTTTTCTCAGTTTTTCCACACCAGCTAAACTTAAATTGTAGTTCAAAGTTCTTTTTGCAATTCTGGGTGCACAATCTTATTCACACATTCTTAAAACTTCCAAAATTCAAGACAAGACAACAAAGAGTTAAATGGCTTTTAACACAGAGAAGTATGTGGAGCTAAAACAAACATAACAGACACTTTCTTTTAAAGACAGACTTTCAGACAAAAGGAATAATGTAACTTCCCAAACACTCACAGATGCTTTGTAAAAAGACATTAACATTCACACTGAAAACACAAAAAAAACCTGGAGAACAGCTGAAAAGTGACATGATCTTCCCTTTTCTCCTTTATTCCATCAGAATTATTTTATCCTTTCTCCCATAAGCTAATTTTCAATTTATGATGTTTTCTACTGAATCTCATTCTGTACTGATTAATGCCACTGGGAATCTGGAAGAGTAGGGTGGGTGACTCCCGAACCAGCGGGACACACGTGGGGGTGACTGAGTTGAGTTTGCGATAGTCAATAGTCATCTGATACAGATTCGGTTTTCTAACTGGCCAAACTGGGGAGCTGGTCATGAATGTGCCTTTGCGAACAACACCCTGCTTTAGCTCAAAGTGAAGGGATCCTTGCATAGTTGTCTGGGTTGAATTGTCAAAGCCCGATAAAACTTGCGGCACACCCTTTGTAGGATCAGGGTGGGGATCTTGAATGATGCTGGTGGAGGAGGCGGAGTCGACTAACATTAACTGTTGACAGTCTCTCGAATCAACAGTGTGGACTACCGGCCTCCCATGACCATCGTATTGGAGAGGGGAAGTTCCCCCTCCCTGCAGTGTGCGGGAGTCATTGCGAGGGTGGCGGTGGGAACGAATAGGTTTGCCGGTGTACCATGGAGTCTGGTCGGGTTCATTGACTGATATTGAGGGCGGCTATGTCTGCCTCAATTCTCTCAAGCCGCTGCTCGACTGGGTTGGGGCCTGCCTGTTTTGGGGGGTTGCAGTATTTGCGGGCATAGTGGCCTAGGCGTTGGAAGAGAAAGCAACGTATTGAGCTGTTCCTTCCTGGCGCGGAAATTCTGGGTGCGCCTCACCTCTTGTTAGGCAGTGAAACATAAAAACATAGAAGATAGGAGCAGGAGTAGGCCATTCGGCCCCTCGAGCCTGTTCCGCCATTTAATGAGATCATGGCTGATCATCCAAATTCAGTACCCTGTCCCTGCTTTCTCCCCATATCCCTTGATCCCTTTAGCCTTAAGAAATATATCTAACTCCTTCTTGAATATATTTAATGAATTGGCCTCAACTGCCTTTTGTGGTAGAGAATTCCACAGGTTCACCACTCTCTGGGTGAAGAAATTCCTCCTCATCTCTGTCCTAAATGGCTTACCCCTTATCTTTAGACTGTGACCCCTGGTTCTGGACTCCTCCGCCATCGGGAACATCCTTCCTGCATCTAGTCTGTCTAGTCCTGTTAGAATTTTATAAGTTTCAATGAGATCCCCTCTCATTCTTCTAAACTCCAGCGAATATAAGCCCAATCGACCCAATCTCTCCTCATACGTCATTCCTGCCATCCCAGGTATAAGCCTGGTGAATCTTTGCTGCACTCCCTCCATGGCAAGAACCTCCTTCCTCAGATAAGGCGACTAAAACTGCACACAATACTCAAGTATTGGTCTCACCAAGGCCCTGTACAACTGCAGCAAGACATCCTTGCTCCTGTCCTCGAATCCTCTCGCTATGAAGGCCAACATACCATTTGCCTTCTTAAACGCCTGCTGCATCTGCATGCTTACCTTCAGCGACTGCTGCACAAGGACACCCAGGTCTCGTTGCACTTCCCCTTTTCCTATCTATTGCCGTTCAGGTAATAATCTGTCTTCCTGTTTTTGCCACCGAAGTGGATAACCTCGCATTTATCCACATTATACTGCATCTGCCATGCATCTGCCCAATCACCCAACCTGTCCAAATCATACTGGAGTTTCTCTGCATCCTCCTCACAGCACACACTCCCACCCAGCTTTGTGTCATTATTACAGTCATAGTTAAATTCAGTCTTACAATCATTTCAAGCGACATTACAGTTTAACATATAATCAACAAGTCATGGACTTAAAAGATTCTCCAGATCTCTTTTACTCGTATCCATCTTGTGGATAATTTTTATTTAAAATGATTTCTCCTTAGCCCTCAATTGTCCCAATTCAAATTCCATGTAACTCTCCACTTCACCTTCAATTTCAATACCTCTAACAGGTACCAGTGTATTTAACTCTATTCTGATTGTTTCATTAATTGGACAGTTTCTCGATGGAGTATGTGTCAATGCGTTAAAAGATGTCTCACCCTCCTGAGCCATATTAATCATTTCATGTCGTACTATTGTCAAGTAACTGAGCATGTCTGAGACCGGTTCTTCAATGCAAATTCACCATGCATTTCCGGATGGAAATTGCTTCATACGTGACAAATCACATTTGCACACTCATACAGGTATCTCAATATCGTGCCACACATGCCATCCAATACAAGCCATTCTCGGATTTTCAGGTGATCCTATCAAAAGATTGTAGTCATCTGGGAATCTTTGCTCAGCTCCTTCTGCATGGTTCCGATGCCTTGGGTAGTGGCCAGGCTAACAATGCAGTTTTCTTAAAAGGTACATAGGCAAGGACACAAATGTCTCCAAGAGAAAGCTATCAATTTACTATTCGTAACTACACTTTCCTGACTTTCACTGGAATGAAAATACCCATTAATACAAGATTCGATCTCATTCATGAGCGCCTGGAGAAACTTTACTGTCCAATACAATATTAAAGATAGAAAACATAGTTCAAAGTTGTTTGGTGAACCAATTAAAAAAAAACAACTGCTAACGGAAAGTGTTAACTCTTTTGCAGGTTTATAAGGCGGCGGAGCAAATATTCTTATTAACTAAGCATGATACAGAGCAGAAAATAAAACAAAGAAACAGTAAGTTACATAATATTTCTCTTTATTCTTTCTTCAGATGTGTTTTCAAATTGCTGTAAAAATACTGAATACAACTGAAGAAAAATTCGTTTTCACATTTAAACAAAACAAATCTAACTGCTTTGGAAATTTCACCATAGCAACCGCGACTCCAAGGTTAAATCTTAGACTGAAACTTAATTTTTTGTTAAACAATCTTTTTGTTTTTCTCAGTTTTTCCACACCAGCTAAACTTAAATTGTAGTTCAAAGTTCTTTTTGCAATTCTGGGTGGTGCACAATCTTATTCACACATTCTTAAAACTTCCAAAATTCAAGACAAGACAACAACAGGTTAAACGGCTTTTAGCACAGAGAAGTATGTGGAGCTAAAACAAACATAACCATAATCATAATCATAATCATAATCAACTTTATTGTCATTGTTAGTGCACAAGTGCAGTACAACGAAATGTAGGCTTGCGGCTCCCGAGAGTGTACATTTAGATTAAGACATTTAAATATTCAACATACATTTGGCTTGTAATACATTAACATAAACATAACCATAATAAAGTGCATTGGCAGATGTGCAGGCTTTAGAGTTTATTTGTGGAGTTCAGTAGGATGACAGCCCTGGGAAAGAAGCTGTTCCTAAATCTGGTCTTACGAGTGCAAATGCATCTGTAGCGTCTCCCAGATGGCAGGAGGGCGAACAGACTGTGGCTGGGGTGGGTAGGGCCTTTGATGATGGTCCGTGACCTCCGTAAACAGCGTTTCTGGTATATGTGCTCTATGGTCGGTAGCCGGGTGCCGGTAATGCATTGGGCAGTTTTGACTACCCGCTGCAGGGCTTTCCGGTCATAGGAGCTATAGCTGCCATACCATACTATGATACAGTTCGTCAGGATGCTCTCTATTGTGCAGCGGTAAAAGTTAGAGAGGATCAGGGGTGACAGGTTACATCCCTTCAGCCTCCTTAGGAAATATAGGCGCTGCTGGGCCTTCTTCACCAGAGAGGAGGTATTGAGGGACCAGGAGAGGTCTTCCGTGATGTGGACTCCGAGGAACTTAAAGCTGTCCACCCTTTCCACCACAGCCCCATTGATGTGAATGGGGGTGTGACTTCCGCCTTTAGACTTCCTGAAGTCCACAATGATTTCTTTGGTTTTCTTGATGTTAAGGGCCAGGTTGTTATTGGCACACCACTTCACGAGATGCTGGACCTCCTCCCTGTAGGCTGACTCATCGTTGTTGGTGATCTGGCCTACTACCGTGGTATCATCCGCAAACTTGATGATGGTGTTGGAACCATGAACAGCCACACAGTCGTGGGTGAAGAGGGAGTAGAGGAGGGGGCTCAGCACACATCCTTGTGGGGCCCCCGTGTTCAGGGTCGGGGGGGGAGGTGTGGTTACCTAATTTGACAGACTGGGGTCTGTTTGTTAGGAAGTCCAGGGTCCAGTTGCAGAGGGAAGTGTTCAGGCCAAGAGACACTTTCTTTTAAAGACAGACATTCAGACAAATGGAATAATGTAACTTCCCAAACACTCACAGATGCTTTGTAAAAAGACATTAACATTCACACTGAAAACACAAAAAAACCTGGAGAAAAGCAGAAAATAGACATGATCTTCCCTTTTCTCCTTTATTCCATCATAATTATTTTATCCTTTCTCCCATAAGCCAATTTTCAATTTCTGATGTTTTCTACTGAATCTCATTCTGTACTGATTAATGCCACTGGGAATCTGGGAGAGTAGGGTGGGTGACTCCCGAACCAGCGGGGCACATGCGGGGGTGACTGAGTTGAGTTTGCGATAGTCAATAGTCATCCGATACACATCCGGTTTTCTAACCGGCCAAACTGGGGAGCTGGTCGTGAATGTGCCTTTGCGAACAGCACCTTGCTTTAGCTCAAAGTGAAGGGATCCTTGCATAGTTGTTTGGGTTGCATTGTCAAAGCCCGATAAAACTTGCGGCACACCCTTTGTAGGATCAGGGTGGGGATCATGAATGATGGTGGTGGAGGAGGCGGAGTCGACTAACATTAATTGTTGACAGCCTCTCGAATCAACAGTGCGGACTACCGGCCTCCCATGACCATCGTTTTGGAGAGGGGAAGTTCCCCCTCGCTGCCGGGCGGGTGGGAGTCATTGCAAGGGTGGCGGTGGGAACGAATGGGGTTGCTGGTGTACCATGGAGGCTGGTAGGGCTCTTTGACTGATATTTAGGGCGGCTATGGCTGCCTCAATTCTCTCAAGCCGTTGCTCGACTGGGTTGGGGCCTGCCTGTTTTGGGGGGTTGTAGTATTGGCGGGCATAGTGGCCTAGGCGTTGGCAGAGAAAGCAACGTATTGAGCTGTTCCTTCCTGGTGCGGAAATTCTGGGTGCGCCTGACCTCTGGGTAAGCAGTGGGCCTTCGACAGCCACTACTGCACCTTTGGGGATACTGGCGCGTGTCAGATCCCACGCAGCCTTTGTACAGGTGCGCAATTTATCCCAGGCGGTATCTTTAGAGACATAAACACCTGGTCTGTTGCGGACCAACGGTTGGAGGCTATTCAGGAAAATAGATTTGAAGTCTGGGTAGTTGAAGTAATTCCATCCACTGCTCCTGGTGCGCTGGAGGATGCCATGGAGTTTCTGCACAAAGGCATTCGGGCTTTCGGTAGGGCCCTGTTAGGTGTTAGCTAGGAGCTGGTAAAAGTCGATGCACTCCTCCCCCAGCACTCGGCATAGCTCCAAATCAATATCCTCTATATCGCCCTCTTACATAGAAACATAGAAGATAGGAGCAGGAGTAGGCCATTCGGCTCCTCGAGCCTGCTCCGCCATTTAATAAGATCATTGTAAGAAGTCACACAACACCAGGTTATAGTCCAACAGTTTTATTTGAAATCACAAGCTTACAGAGCGCTGCTCCTTCATCAGGTGAAGTGGAGAGATGCATAAAGACACAGATTATATAGTCAGAGAATAATGCCAGATGATTACAGGTAATCTTTCTAACTGCCATTTATCACACCTCGGCAGAGAGATAATCACAGCGATCAAAGGTGTGAATGGCGTCCAAACAGGTTAGTCAGGAAAACATTACATCAAAGAACAATGAGGTGGGGTCACAAGGGGTCAAATGTTGCAGATGCTGGGGTCTGTATGAAAAACAAAAAACAGACAAAAAATCATTTTTTTTTTTTTGCTGGAAATCACAGCAGGTCCGGCCGCATCTGTGTAGAGAGAACAAGCCAACGACGACTCGAGTCTGGGTGACCCTACGTCAGGTGGAGTTACATGAAGCGTTACATGAACCCAAGAGGCCGTCATAATGAGTGTGGAACTTGGCTATCAGTTTCTGCTCGACGATTTTGCGTTGTCGTGTGTCTCGAAGGCCGCCTTGGAGAATGCTTACCCGAAGATCGGAGGCTGAATGTCCTTGACTGCTGAAGTGTTCCCCAGCTGATAGCCAAGTTCCGCACTCATGAGGACGGCCTCAACCGCGATCTTGGGTTCATGTCACGCTACATGTAACCCCACCTGACGTAGGGTCACCCAGACTCAAGTCGTCGTTGGCTTGTTCTCTCTACACAGATGCGGCCGGACCTGCTGTGATTTCCAGCAAAAAAAAAAAAATGTTTTTTTGTTTGTTTTTTGTTTTTCATACAGACCCCAGCATCTGCAACATTTGACCCCTTGTGACCCCACCTCATTGTTCTTTGATGTAATGTTTTCCTGACTAACCTGTTGGACTATAACCTGGTGTTGTGTGACTTCTTACATTTGTCCACCCCAGTCCAACTCCGGCATCTCCACACCATGGCTAATAAGATCATGGCTGATCATTCAAATTCAGTACCCTGTCCCTGCTTTCTCCCAATATCCCTTGATCCCTTTAGCCTTAAGAAATATATCTAACTCCTTCTTGAATATATTTAATGAATTGGCCTCAACTGCCTTCTGTGGTAGAGAATTCCACAGGTTCACCACTCTCTGGGTGAAGAAATTCCTCCTCATCTCTGTCCTAAATGGCTTACCCCTTATCCTTAGACTATGACCCCTGGTTCTGGACTCCCCCGCCATTGGGAACATCCTTCCTGCATCTGGTCTGTCTAGTGCTGTTAGAATTTTATATGTTTCAATGAGATCCCCTCTCATTCTTCTAAACTCTAGCGAATATAAAGTTAATCGACCCAATCTCTCTTCATACGTCATTCCTGCCATCCCAGGTATCAGTCTGGTGACTCTTCGCTGCACTCCCTGCATGGCAAGAACATCCTTCCTAAGATTATGCGAGCAAAACTGCACACAATACTCAAGGTGTGGTCTCACCAAGGCCCTGTACAACTGCAGCAAGCCATCCTTGCTCCTGTACTCAAATCCTCTCGCTATGAAGGCCAACATACCATTTGCCTTCTTAACTGTCTGCTGCACCTGCATGCTTACCTTCAGCGACTGGTGCTCAAGGACACCCAGGTCTCGTTGCCCTTCCCCTTTTCCCAATCTATTGCTGTTCAGATAATAATCTGTCTTCCTGTTTTTGCCACCAAAGTGGATAACCTCGCATTTATCCACATTATTCTGCATCTGCCATGCATCTGCCCAATCACCCAACCTGTCCAAATCATACTGGAGTTTCTCTGCATCCTCCTCACAGCACACACGCCCACCCAGCTTTGTGTTGGCTGCAAACTTGGAGATATTACATCTAGTTCCCTTGTCTAGATCATTAATATTTATTGTGAATAGCTGGTGTCCTAGCACCGATCCCTGTGGTACCCTACTAGTCACTGCCTGCCACTCGGAAAAAGACCCGTTTATTCCAACTCTTTGCTTCCTGTCTGCCAACCAGTTCTCTATCCAAGTCAGTACCTTACCCCCAATCCCATGTGCTTTAACTTTGCACGCCAATCTCTTATGCGGGACCTTATCGAAAGCCTTCTGAAAGTCCAAATACACCACATCCACTGGTTCTCCCTTATCTATTTTACCAGTTACATCCTCAAAAAATTCCAGTAGATTATTCAAGCTTGATTTACCTTTTGTAAATCCATGTTGACTTTGTCCGATCCTGTCACTGTTTTCCAAGTGCTCTGCTATTGCATCTTTTATAATGGACTCTAGCTTTTTCCCCACTACTGATGTCAGGCTTACTGGTCTATAATTCCCTGTTTTCTCTCTACCGCCGTTCTTAAATAGTTGGGTTATATTAGCTACCCTCCAATCCATGGGTACTATTCCAGAGTCTATAGAATTTTGGAAGAAGGCCGTCAATGCATCTACTATTTCTAGGGCCACTTCCTTAAGTACCCTAGGATGTAGATTATTGGGCCCTGGGGATTTATCAGCCTTCAATCCCGTCAATTTCTCTAACACCATTTCCCTACAAATACTGATTTCATTCAATTCCTCCCTCTCATTAGATCCTATGTTCCCCAACATCTGTGTAAGGTTATTTGTGTCCTCCTTTGTGAAGACAGAACCAAAGTATGTATTTAATTGGTCCACCATTTCTTTGTTCCCCATTATAAATTCCCCTGAATCTGACTGCAAGGGACCTACACTTGACTTCACCAATCTTTTTCTCTTCACATATCTATAGAAGCTTTTACAGTCACTTTTTATGTTCTGTGTAAGCTTACTCTCATATTCTATTTCCCCCTCTTAATTAATCCCTTTGTCCTCCTTTGCTAAATCCTAAACTGCTCCCAATCCTCAGGTTTGCTGCTTTTTCTGGCCAATTTATATGTCCTCTCCTTGGATCTTATGCTATCCCTAATTTCCCTTGTTAGCCACGGTTGAGTCACCTTTTTTGTTTTATTTTTATGCCAAGCAGGAATGAACAAATTCTGTAGTTCATCCATGCGATCTTTAAATGTTTGCCATTGCCTATCCACCGTCAACCCTTTAAGTAACGTTCCCCAATCCATCCTAGCCATTGTAGTTTCCTTCATTTAAATTCAGGACCCTAGTCTCTGAGTCAACTACTTCATTCTCCATCTTAATGAAGAATTCTATCATATTATGATCGTTCTCCCACAAGGGGCCTTGCACAACAAGATTGCTAATTAATCCTTCCTCATTACATAATACCCAGTCTAAGATGGCCTGATCTCTTGTTGGTTCCTCGACATATTGGTCCAGGAAACCATCCCATATACCTCTAGGAATTCCTGCTCCACAGTATTGTTACTAATTTGGTTAGCCCAGTCTATATGTAGATTAAAGTCACCCATGATAACTGCTGTGCCCTTATTGCATGCATCTCTTATTTCCCTTTTAATGCCATCCCCAACCTCCGCATTACTGTTTGGGGGTGTGTATACAACTCCCACTAATGTTTTCTGCCCCTTGGTATTTGTCAGCTCTACCCATACAGATTCTTCCAGAGTGCCCTGATCCGTCTTGTTTTAGTTCTGTGGAACATGCCTCCAGGAGGATCTGTTTAAGGCCGCTCCCTTCTAGTTCTGGATGGGTTATTTTAAAAATCCTCCACCGATGCCTGAGCTTGAGGGGGTCGGTGCGGACCCCGCCGCTCCCAGGTTAACTTTAAGTGCCCCAACCTCAACTCCAGTGGTGGATCATTGCGCGGTTGTGGTGGTTTCCTCCCTACTAGTGCTTGAGGAGATCTCCTCACCTTCTGCTCGCCTGGACTCATGTTCTGCCTGAGATCGGGTGACCACACATATTGGCATCGCCTCACCTGCCTCTCCCTCCTTGTATGATGGAGGTGGAGCAGGGAGAGCAGAAGGAATGGAGGGAATTCAGCCCTCTCCTAAACCATCCCAGCAAGGGCTGGGATCTGTCGGTTTGATTTTAGAGACAGCTGCCACTAATGCTCGCTGCTGGCCCATTTGTGCCTGAAGGTGTTGGATTTTTGCTAGACACAGGGCCTGATCTGCCCCGGGGGAAGCGGTGGTTTGCTGTCGATTCAGTTCCCTTACTGCCCCTCTTGCATCTTCCAATTTCTCGCTCAGCCTGTGGTTTTCTGCCTGTGGTTCAATGTCTTTGTCTAGAATCTGGTCTAGCTTCCTTTTGGTACACTGTGCTTTGCCATTCTCGCTTTGCTCCAGGCACAGCTGGGTGCGGAGCACAGAGATAGCCTGGAGCTGGGTGCCGTTTTGGTTTTGCAGCCAGTATATTAATTCCTTTAACCCTTTAACATCCTGATTTAGCTGCACAGCGCATAAGTGTGCCCCTTACGCCAACTTATCTCGGCCTTTTTTCAGCTTAAGTTTGTTTTTGTGGACATCTTCAAAAAGTCTGTCAAGAATATAATCATAGTCCCTGTTACTATCTTCTAAAATTCCTAGAACGCCCATGGCCGGAGCCTTACAGACGTTTTCTGCCAGGCTGTCTATTAACAATTCTCGGTGATATGCCAATGCCATGGTATTTCTGGTTTTACTTTTTAACACGCTCTTTTCTGCTCCCTTCTCACATAGAGAAAAATACTCAGTCTAAGCAACAATTATGTGCGTTTGACCAAGTTCTCCGGTCCACCGCTAACTGGACCCTTACAACTCCCAACTCTGTGATCCCACTTCTGACACCACTGTAGGATTTGGATCACAAGTCACACACAGATTACCCAAAGGGTCTTAGGAGTTGTAAGGCTTTTTATTAAAGAGCTACAGTTTAAAGCATAATCAGATATTACATGTGGTTAAGCTAAGTATAATAGACATACAACCCGTGACAGTGGAGAGCAATCTACGACTCCCGAAGAGGAATGCCACGACCGGACGGACGGACAGACGGATGGACGGACAGACGGTTAGATGCCCGATGAGACAATGTGGAGGTCTCGGGTCAGCGGAACTCTGTAGCCTGCAGAGCAGTCACTTCTGTTAGTTCGTCCCTGGAGCTGTTGGAGGTGTTAGGTTATGAACCAGCATGGATCCACCTCAGAGGCTAAAGGTGATCAAGGTGTTAGGCATAAGCCAGCATTGATTTTTACCTTGAGGAAGCCTTTGCCCCTAGCTGTCTGACTATTCCCTTCTCGGTCCCCTATTTTATACTTTATTTTGATGGGCTGGTGATTGCCTGGTGTCAATCATTTTTACCCATCCTATTGTTCAATTACAAGGGAGAAGCTACCTCTGGCAGCCCCCTCCCAGCCTCAAGAGGTCATTTCCCTCCTTATCTCTGTTCTAAAGGTCTTGTTATGTTTCTTTAAAAACATTTTATGACTTTCTGGTTCATGTTGTCTTGCATTTTATGACTCGCTCATCACCTCCGTGTCCTGGCCTCGACTATTTGTCTATTGTGCTTATTATCTGTGATATGAATCTTGTCATTCATGTGGAAATGACTTATGAAATGATACTGGCGCCTGCTGGTGGCGCTGTTCAGGGAGAGTATAAATACTCGGGCATGGGCCCAGCTTGCTCAGGGCATTCTTTAACAGGAACTAGTGAAGGACACAACTAGATCTCCATGTTGAAAAACAGTTGATTAAAACCTTGTTTAATACTTAGACCAAGTGCCTAGTAGTTTTCTTACATCAATCTGACCTTGCTGATATTCATGCCATCCGTTTCTGGCCGCATTTCTTCAGTTTATTTATCTGTCCCTTAAAAAATTAAAATCCCATTTTTGGATTGAATAGCTATTTCTTCCAGGTATGAGGAATGGTTCAGGCCACAGACAAAATTGGGCCCAATAAGAACAAGCACCCAGGATCCCGATGGCGATTTAGGATACTCTCAAGTTCTGTTGAAGGGGCAGAGCCAAAACATTAATCTTCCCTTCTCTTCTAGATAGTGATCAACCTGTTGTGCACCTCCAGTATTTTCTGGATACAAGTGAACAGTTTCACCATTCGTGCTACTAAATATATTACTCATTTTGTAATAAATTTTCCTTTTGATGCTATTAGATATTTAAGGCAGTTACAGGCGAGAATCTACCATCTTAATCTAGACGAGGCGTTCTAAAACACACCACAGCTTACTTATTCATTACAAGCAGAACAACTGCAAGTAATGAAAGAAATCAAGTGTAAAGTTAATGGGACGATCTTAGAATTCCAGAAATGTATGAACATATGGAGCACCGTACAGATCACAGAAACAGGGACCGAAAACACTGGCATTTGCTCGTGTAATACCCACTGGAAATGTTATGTACGCTAAGTATGGTTATCAATCTTTAACTTAGACACTGTATTATTATTGTTATAAATCCCTGGGTTAAAGTTGCCCATGTGAAGGTACGGCAAGAACTTTTAAGGGCACAATGTGACTAAGAGCATACTTTCCATAATTCTGCACCAGTATCAACTGTTGCAGACAGTGAGGCTGCGCAGTCTCCAGGCAGAAACCCCAGGAGGAAGGGGTGGAGTCGGGTTTTTCGAGCGGGAAAAGCGGCAGAGAGCGACTGGAAGAGGAGAGGGCAGGAGCTCTGAAAAAAGGGCTCAGGAGGCAAATGGCTGCCGCATCCCGTCCCGGGCTTCCAAACTCGGCCGCCGCCCTTCGTATTAGTAGCACTGCATCCTGAACTGGCTGGCTGCAAGTCACCAGTACCGGGGGATCGTCGTCTGAACCCAGATCTGCAAGGCAGAGGTCTGGGGAGAGCTGCTTGCCTCGTGCTGATGGGGAGCTACTTGGAAAAGCTGCAGAGAGAGAGAGAGAGAGTCACCAACTCCAGCGGCTGCTGTGTGCTCTGCATCCAGAACTCAAAGTGGGATTCAGTGATCGTGAAGAGAATTCAACGAAGGGGTTCAGAGTCGTAAGTCTTGCAGACATTATACATACCATGAGCTCCAACTTAAGCGCGCCAATGAAAGAGTGCACTCGAATTTGGACACAGGGACAGTCCTTTGAATCCATGTAAATGGAGAATGTATGTTTATTATGTCTAGAGTCATTCTAATGTATGCAAATGTCTAATTTAGTTCATTGACCTGTAATCTTCTTATACTGTCTGATGTTAAAACTATAAAGTAAGATAGTTAGAATTAAGCCATTGTAGTAGTGATCTCCTTACTGGACTATAGAATACTGTCTACAACAGAGACCACATCTCACATATATCTAAAGAACCGTGAAGGGGTTACACTCGAAAAGTCAGTGCTTGTCAACTACGTTGACTTTATCTATACTGCTGTTAATCCAGCCACAGGCATCGGCAGGTTCAATTCTAACATCCAGAAACAAAGGACAATGCCCTGTGCCCCAGAAACTGCTCCATTTGTCATGTGGACTCGCCTTTGAGTGCTTGTATGTGCAGAAGCTGTGGTGCATCCTAACTTGTGCTTGGTGCCTGATGTTTGTCGAGAGTTCGACAGATGAGATCCAGCAGTTATTGTGGAAGTGTACAAACTTTTGGAGAACTACACCAAGTCACGTGAACAGGGGCCAAAATAGGTGAATTTCTGCCTGTGAGTGACTATTATAGAACCAGAAAATAGACCTTGATCAGAGCAGTCTGGACGAGTTGAGAAGTTTTATCTCATTCTTATTTTCATGTGCTTGTTCCTACCTTCTTATAAATCCTTATAAAAATGTTCAATTTGGTCCTATAAGTGAACTGAAACAGGATTAAATTATTATTTTTCTTGTTCTTAGCTTTTTATGATCTTTCAGTCATTTATCAGATCACTAATAGTTGACATTTGTTAATTCAGCCTAAATAGGCCAATAAAAATCATAGGATCAACATATCTCTGTGTGCTATTCTGATTAACAAAATGATTTATCATACACATATTAACCAATCTGCTAAAATAATGCACAGGGGAATCTCAAACCATATTAATCTCAAGCCATGTTTATACTAGAGCTGAAAATTTGCAAATGAATTGCATCAAATAATTATACACAAATGTTTCTCCACTTCAGTAGTGACTGAGAACAAGTTGCAGTCAATGGCCGCGTGGCCTAATGGATAAGGCGTTGACTTCGGTCTCTCCAGCACAGGCACAATGGGCCAAATGGCCTCATTCTGTGCTGTATGATTGCATGATTCGATCATTCAACCTCTGAGTAGGCCTATGCTATAAAAAAGGGGCATTTGTATCGGATTTATAGAAACACCAGGGTCCTGAAATGGTGCAGGTGTTCTCCCAGTCTCCTGCTCTAACCAGCGGAGTCCCCAGAGAAACAGAATGGTGGAAACGGATGATTCCGCCATTTCCTTTGTGCATTTCACTGGTCTCACACCAAAGTTATGGGAGAACCCCTGCAGAATTTGAAGCCCCTGGTGTGAACTGAATTGGGGGGGGGCGAGGGTGGAATTTGCAGGACTATGGGGAAAAAGCAGGGGAGTGGGACTAACTGGATAGCTCTTTCAAAGAGCTGGCACAGGCATGATGGCTGGATGGCCTCCTTCTGTGCTGTATCATTCTATGATTCTATGTTCTCTGGCAGAAGGGAAAACTCAGTGCAGACCTCAATACTTTACAAATTGAGGTGACTGTGGTGTGTGATATTGAAGTGATATTTAAGCTTTTTCAGATGGAATCTTGAGATGTTGACCTATGCTTTCTGGTCTCGTCGCACTGGGGTCGATGGAGCTGGCAAAAGGCCGGTGGGCATGCTCCACCGCATCACCACTTCCTTCCCCCTTTCCCAGAAAGCCAGCCTGGCCATGTGTGGGCGGGCCCATGCAAATCATACTGAGATGGGGAAAACACGACCTCTGCCATGCTTTCTGGCATTTACCCAATTTGAACACTCCAACACTAAGGCCATTTATTAGGCCCTGGCATCCAAAGGTCGGCAGAGGCAGCCTTGACGATTTTCTCACAGCAAGGCCTTTGGAATCTTCCTCAGAATGAGATCATGTACAGGCCTCACAAGCAACAGAAATTTAAAAGAAAATCAATTTTTCATGCAACTCAGGGACTTCTGAAGTTGTCTTCAGGCTCCCCAGTAGAGGTCATAAAAAGAGCAAATGGGTTTCTGGGTTTTATATAAAGGGGCACTGAGTGCAGGAGCAAGAAATTATCATGACTTCGCACAAGATATTGGTTAGGATGCAGCTGGAGTATTGTGTGCAGTTTTGGGCACCTCACTATAGAAGATATATTAGAACCATGGAAAAGGCACAATTGATACAGGAATAAGAGAAAGTTGCTATGAAAAAGATTTTTAAAAACTAGGCTTGTATGCACCAAAGCAATGAATGTCAAGTGGAGATCTAATACCTCAAATAATGAGCTGGGACACACATCATGTACTGAATGGCCTACTTCTGTGCTGTAAATTTCTATGATTCTATGGGCTAGATTTTCAGTATAGACAGTTTTGGGGCGCTAACCTTAGCGCCCGCCCGAAGTTAGCGCCCGCCCCAAAGTAGCGCCCCGTTGCCAGAAATTCAGTGGCTTCGCCCTAAGAGGTTGGTGGAGCGCTAAAAGAGGCGTTCCACTACTATCTTTAGGCGCTAAGCCGGCGGTGCAGAGCGCAACGCCCGATCTCGGGCGCAGCGCACGGCAGACACTCTGGTGCCACTGAGCTCTTAAAGGGGAAGGGTGCATGTGTTCTTTTCAAAAGCAGAGTGTGGGGGGGGGGGAAACGATGAGGAGGAGGAGGAGGAGGAGGAGGAGGAGGAGGAGGAGGAGGAGGAGGAGGAGGAGGAGGAGGAGGAGGAGGTGGTGGTGGTGGTGGTGGTGGTGCCCGGAAACATAAATACACCGTTCACAACAACACACTGGATCCTTCCACACAACACATGCAGACTGCCGTTTATAGTGCATGAGGAGTGCCCTTTAATTTGCGCTCTCCAGGGTGTGTTGCGTTCCATTTTACAAACGCTCTGGACGCCAGCCGCACAATGGGGCGGTCCGACTGAAGTTTGGATTCGGGGCGGCCAAAGGGCGTTGCACGAGGATGTGATGTCATTTTCTGCGCGCGCATCCGGGCGGCTGCTAAACTTTGCACCGGCGCTAACGGGCAACTTAATTTGGGGCGGGGCGCAAACTGCGCTGCGCCCGGGCGCTACACGCATAGCGCCCGAAAATCACTTCTCTTAAGGCGCTAACTGCTGGCGCAAGCAACTGAAAATCTAGCCCTATATGTTCAAAATTATAAAAGGATTGCGGGGAGTTTGAAAGATTATTTCCACTGGTTGGTAAGTGAGTAACAAGGAGGATAAAACGTTTCAAAGCTGAGTCAATCACAACATTTAAGAAGGAATTGATAAACAAAATATTAAGAGTATGGGGATAAGGCAGGAAAATCACATTAGAATAGATAGCTCACACTGGCACTGGCACTGGCACAGGCACGATGGAAAGAGAAGCCTCCTTTTGTACTGAAATTTCTATGGTGCTATGACTACTGTAACATTTTATAAAATAGGTCATAAATGTTTGAATTTACACCATCTAAACAAAGCAGAAGATGAACCTAAACACCTCATTAATTGTGAAATCTTTGGTCTATGGTTGCTTTCACTGTCGGAGGTGCCGTCTTTCGGTTGAGACGTTAAACCATTCTCTCAGGTGGACGTAAAAGATCCCATGACACTATTTCGAAGAAGAGCTGGGAGTTATCCCCGGTGTCCTGGCCAACATTTATTCCTACATTTCAAAAGTACTTCATTGACTGTAAAGCATTTGGGACATCCTGAGGTCGTGAAAGGCGCTATATAAATGCAAGTCTTTCTTTCTTAATATTTTGAATGTTTTCCCACTTGCAAACACATATAGACCATTTACACCTCTTCCCTTGTCCTCCCATGCCATAATTCCTGTAGCAGGGCATTCAATGGCATCTGCATAAGTTAGACTTGCCCTTGCATGTTTAAGTTTTTTAATTTTTTGCATGGCAAGTTACTGAAAGTGCAAGCTGATAATGAAGAATGAGGGACATATACTAGGTATGATTTCACAAGTAGTGAAGAATGAGGGACATATACTGTATGATTTCATAAGTAATGAAGAATGAGGAAAATATACTGGGTATGGTTTCACAGGTAACAGAAATAGCAATAAGAAATAGGAGCAGGAGTAGGCCACACGGCCCCTCAAACCTGTTCTACCATTCAGTAAGATCATGACTGAACTTATCAACTCCACTTTCCTGTCCTATCCCCATATCCCTTGATTCCCTTAGTGCCCAAAAATCTATTGATCTCAGTCTTGAAGATACTCATCAACTGAGCATCCACAGTCCTCTGGGGTAGAGAATTCCAAAGATTCACAACCATCTGAGTGAGGAAATTTCTCCTCATCTCAATCCTAAATGGTCGACCCCTTATCTTGCGACTATGACCTCTAGTTCTAGACTCTCCAGCCAGGGAAAACAGCCTCTTGGCATCTACCTTGTCAAGCTCTCTAAGAATTTTATATGGTTCAATGAGATCACCTCTCATTCTTCTAAATTCCAAAGAATGTAGGCCCATTCTACCCAATCTCTCCTCATAGGTAAGGAAAACAAAACTGTACACAATACTCCAGGTGTGGTCTCACCATAGCCCTATATAATTGCAGCAATATTTCCTTACTCTTATACTGCAATCCCCTTGCAATAAAGGCTAACATACCATTTGCTTTCCTAATTGCTTGCTGTACCTGCATGTTAACTTTCTGTAACAAAGTCTGAGGGAAATATACTAGGCATGGTTTCACAGATGCCAGCAATCTTCTCGTACCTCACCCAAGTAGCCATTCCTCACGGGAGCCTAAACAGTAAATTCTGGCAGGCTGATTGTTTGTTGGTTGCATCATAGTTTAACTTAATACTGACCTCATTCACCATCCACTTTCTAACAGAGGTTAATTGGATAGCACTAAGCACCAGGAACCCTGGTTGATCCTTCCCCTCTCTAACCCTGGCTGAGTTCAACTAATTCAGTGCAGACTGCAGATCAAACCTGGCACATTTCTGATTTGCAGAGGTCAGTATCACATCCCATTGTGCATTTACCCACTAATTAAGCTCTTGTTAATATTGCAATTGCCTTCAAAACTGGTAGTTTGATGTTTTAGAATACTGACTGGTTTTTCCCAACTTGCTGTTTGTTTCTTCTTTACAGGCACATCATAAAATACAATTCAAGTTAATATTAAACAGTTCAGTGCCAGTGGAAGCTTTTTTCCATTATGCCAGTTAAAGACAATTCTGTGTTCTATGTCTAATTTCATGAATGATTTATGTATAATATGGAGATGTATGTGCTCAATAATAAGGTATCAAATTAAAGGCTCAAATAAAAATTAGGAATTACAAATGAATATTAAAGATTGTGGATGAAGTTGAATCTGCCTGTGCCAGTAGGTGCCATAAATACACTGCTGAATATGTTTATGTTGTCTGATGGCTTGTGTTGTATAAAGAAACAGGGGATTGAGAACTAAATAAGATAATAACTGGAGACGAATTGATTAGTGTTTTAATCAGTTTAAAGAACTATCCCAGTCCAGATTAGTCGACAGTTAATAAAATTAATAGTGCTTTCCTAGTGAATGGGTCCTGATTCTTGATTTTGCATACTGAAACCATAATTGAAATTCATAGCAGTCCCATTTATGTTCTTAAAGAGATCAAGTTCAACTAAGTACCTGGGGCTAGATTTTCAGTCGCTTGCGCCAGCAGTTAGCGCCTTAAGAGAAGTGTTTTTCGGGCGCTATGCGTGTAGCGCCCGGGCGCAGCGCAGTTTGCGCCCCGCCCCAAATTAAGTTGCCCGTTAGCGCCGGCGCAAAGTTTAGCGCCCGCCCGGATGCGCGCGCAGAAAATGACGTCACATCCTCGTGCAACGCCCTTTGTGCGCCCCGATTCCAAACTTCAGTCGGACCGCCCCATTGTGCGGCTGGCGGCCGGAGCGTTTGGAAAAAGGAACGCAACACAACCAGCGCGGGCCCCGGGGGGCGCAAATTAAAGGGGACGTACTCTCCAGTATAAAGGCCAGCCTTTTTTCAGAAAACACTCTTGTGCAACGCATTTCTGGAGACACAACAAGGAGGATAGCTAACTGGTTTCAAGCAGCAAGAGCCAGGTATTTTTGGACTCAGGCCAGAGCGCTGCAAGTGGCCTTTTGGAAATGAGAGTGTTTGCCAGGATTTGATGGGGGTTGCATGGGGTGCCAACGCGGAGCTGCAGCTCCATGTCCGTAGGGCTCGCAGACGCATTGTGAGAGGGGCAGCCCTGGCTAGAGGCAGAGGGGGCTACAGGCGTCGGCCACGTAGGCCTTACCCAGTCAGGCTATACTGCCAGCAGCGCTCCTACCTAAACATGAGTGCCGCGCGATGTGTTAAAAGGCTCCGATTCCGAAAGGAGGTGATTGCAGAGATCTGCCACCTGCTTCGCCGAGATCTGCGGCCAAAGCTCAGGTGCAGGACGTCTCTGTCGGTGGAAGTGAAGGTGATGGTGGCATTGAACTTCTATGCCACCGGCTCCTTCCAATACGCTGCTGGGGACATAGCAAACATCTCCCAGTACGGCGCGCATCGCTGCATCCGCCAGGTGACCGAAGCACTGTTCAGAAGGAGAAGCCAATTCATCTCCTTCCCCATGGCCCTGGAGAGCCAGCATCAGCGCGCATTGGGATTTTCCAGACTCGGGGAATTCCCCTTGGTGCAGGGCGCCATTGACTGTACGCATGTGGCTTTGCGGGCCCCTCTGGAGCATGGCGAGCAGTATCGCAACAGGAAGGGCTACCATTCTCTGAATGTGCAGCTGGTCTGTGACCACAAGCAGCGCATCATGGCAGTCAATGCCAGCTTCCCAGGCAGCAGCCACGATGCCTTTATCCTGCGGCAGAGTACTGTGCATGACATGTTCCAGGCACAGCCTCCCCCAAGAGGATGGCTACTCGGGGACAAAGGCAATCCTTTGTGCACCTGGCTCATGACCCCGCTCCGCGCGCCCAGGACCGCTGCTGAAGAGGCCTACAACGAGAGCCATCAAACCACCCGCAACATCATCGAGCTAACTATTGGGGTCCTCAAGCAGCGGTTCCGCTGCCTTGATCGCTCCGGAGGAGCTCTCCAGTATTCGCCGGACCGGGTCTCCCAATTTGTGGTGGTTTGCAGCATGCTACACAACCTGGCTATCCGCAGGACTCAGGCACTGCCACCTGACGTTGGACCAGCACCTCAGGAGGAGGAGCAGGAGGAGGAGGAGCAGGAGTACATTCCCAGGAGGGAGCGACCAGGGCCAAGGGCCGCACGACGCCACCTTATTACACGGTACTTCTAAGCCCCCTGTCAGGGAATGGCCAGGGGCCATGAGGGAAGATGAATGCAGACGCTCCGCAAGCCCTCAGCCGGCGAAGCCAACAAACACTAAGAAGAACAACCATGGAGACTGCATGAATAAAGATAATTTTTTATTACACAAAAATGAAAAGCCCTTCCCACATGAATCCCCAAAAACAATAAACGGGCCCCACAAAAAGCCCAACAAACGACTCACTCCCACAAACTGGGGAGGAGTCACTCCACCTTTCTTCAAACCGGGCCTCAACGTCGGCCTAACGCAAAAAATAAGCCCTCCAACAACACAACCATGGGCAAAATAAAGATGGCCACCGCCATATAAAAGGAAAGCTGCCCACACCCTCTACTGAGTGGCCCGCGAGGGCGAGACCTTGCCCAGCCTTTTGCCTCCCCTGCCCGGCCTGCTGCTCCTTCGCAAGCTCTGCCCAGTGGCTGCTGCGAGGCTGGGGGAAGGCGCCTGAGGCTCAGATGCCCTTCTGCCAGATGCCGCTGGGGGGTGGCCTACACGGCGTTTGGGCCTCGAGGGGCCGTCTGCTGAGTGGCGCACCTGAGCCTGGCCACCATCAGCTGCAGCCGCTTGCCCTTGACGCCCTAGTGGGGGAATGGCGGCGACGGATGGCGCAATGTGGGCCAGCTGGCGTCTGGGATGCGCTGGCTGGTGCTGTGGCGCGGTGGCACTCGGCCGGGTCCGCACTGCAGGATCCGCAACAATCAGCCGAGGGGCGGCTTGCTGGGATGGTCCAGCGTGGCGGCTGCCCTGGCGATGCCTGCCTGAGACAGCGCGTGTGGCAGCAGTGAGTGCCCCTGTGGTCCTGCTGTGCACGCGCATCACAGCCGCCAGGGTCTTGATGGCATCAGTCAGCATGCGGCCACTCGCGGCAGTTGCTGCCCCGAACTCGCGCACACTGGTCGCCAGCGACTCGATGGCCTCAGGCATGCGCCCCACCACGCTCATGAGCTCCGTGTGGCGCCGGTCCGAATCCTCGGCCATCTTATCCAGCTTCCGCACCTCCTCCGAGGTGAAGGTGTCCGGACTGGAGTCGCGACTCTCCCGCTGGGGAGGAGGGGGCCGAACTAGGGGACCCTTGCCGCGTTGGTGGCGGCGAGTGTGCCGAACAGCAGCACTCCCCTGTGATCCTTCCCCCCTTTGGGGGGAAGGCTGCGGGCCACGCGCACGGCTCCTGGGTGGCTGGACGCCACTGGTCCCAGAAGCTGCATTGCCCTGCGACAGTTCCTCCAGGCACTCGTCCAGTGAGGAGGTGTCAAGCATTTCCTCCTCTCCTGCGGGACGTGACTGTTCCCCCGAAGGTCCGGCTTGCTCCTCCTCCTCCTCCTGGTCGGAGGTGCTGTCACTGGCAGCTTCAGGGTCCTGGTCATCACCAGCTGAAAGCAGGAATGCACAAGAGTAGCTTCAGAGTGAGGAGACGGCGTCAGCGAGGGAGTTAGGACTGGTGGCATTCAGCGCATTGGTGGGACAGTGGCAAAGGAGGTAGCTCGGATGGGCCAGTGCGACGCGAGAGGGCCAAAAGGCGAGGTCCTTACCATTGCCGGGCAGTGGAGGGTCGGATACTCCGCACGCTGTGGGGACAATCACACAGGCTCCCATGAGCACACACACGCGCTCCTCCAGCCGAGTGAGCTTCTGCAGCTTGGTGCGGCCACCCCTGGCACGCGCCTGGTGATTAAACGCTACTTTAGCCTGCAAGAGAAAGGACGGGCTGTAAGTGCGCAGTGAAGCCCTGATGTAGTGTGCACTGCCTCCCATGGTGGAATAGCGTGGACAGAGTGAAGCCCTGATGTAGTGTGCACTGCCTCCAATGGTGGAATAGCGTGGACAGAGTGAAGCCCTGATGTAGTGTGCACTGCCTCCCATGGTGGAATAGCTTGGACAAAGTGTAGAGTGCCGAATGGCCATGTGATGCTCATGACTGTCCCAATGCTGCTGGCTGAGGGCTGGCCAATAGGACTTTCAGCTCCCTTTGCCCATCATGTCAGGTGTACATGCAAGAATGAGGAGGAGACTGGAAAGGCTACTCACCTTCACAATCCTGGTCAGATCGTTGTATTTTTTACGACATTGTTTGTGGGTCCTGGGGGCATCGCCGGTGAACGTCACCCTCTGGGCGATCTGCTTCCAGGCTTTGGTGTAGTCGTGGTGGGTTGGATTCCTCCCACTCTCTGGGAACAAGATCTTGCGCCTCACCTCCAGAGCTGTGACCATTATGTCCAGATCACCCTCTGAGAAGCACAGGGCACGCTGACGGGCCTTCCACGACGTTGCCATGACTCCCTGGGGCTGAGCAGCAGTGTTGAGGCCTCTTTGCAAGGCTGCAGTGTGCAGGGCGTGGCAGCAGACCAATTCATCCCTTCCCCCTTTAAGAGCTGGTCGGCGCCACGGGGTCTGCTGTCAGTCCAAAAATGACCGCACCCGCGCTGCGCCCCGCCTGGGCGCTATCCCTCTGGACCGCCGGCTTAGCGCCTAAAGATAGGAGTGGAACGCCTCTTTTAGCGCTCCACCAATCTCTTAGGGCGAAGCCACTGAATTTCCGGCAACGGGGCGCTACTTTGGGGCGGGCGCTAACTTCGGGCGGGCGCTAAGGTTAGCGCCCCAAAACTGTCTATACTGAAAATCTAGCCCCTGTTGTCACAGTTGACCACCATTTTGTCTGTGCCCAAGTGTCCCTTCATTGCCATCCTTCAAAGAATAGCAATGTGTAAGTTTTGAGAAATTTTGTGAAATCATCTCAAACAGCTAGTTACAACATCAGGTTGGCACCCTGCCTACCAGTCAAAAGACCCCGGCTTCATTTGGGTGCAAACCAAATACAGCATCCCATCAAAGCAGATTTTCATTAGTTCAGAACCTTGGTTTAATGAGCGATGTGCTGCAGTATTGGACAATTAACAGATATGTTTTGTTACATGGAGAAGATTAGGGCCTAAAAATTAGGTTTGCCTCCACCAGGGCTTTTGCGGCCGAAATTTTGCGCCCGCGATAATTGCCGCTGCGCCCGCCAAAAATTCAGCTGCCCCGCGCCCAGACGGCTGCGGGCGCTAATGGAGGGTTTCAGCGCCTCGCTATGGGCGCTGAATGCAGGTTTGCGGCGCTAATCCCCCGCTGCGGCACCCGATGCGGTGCGGCAGGCTGGGGTACTGCAGGCCTCCTCCTTCTGTTAAGGAGGAGCTGCCTGCAGCCGACCGCTGACCGGTCGATTCGCCCGACAAATGAGCCCGGCACCTCAGAGAAGTGCCGGGCTCGCGGGCCACACACATCAGTGCCGCGGGGGGGTGGTGGAGGAGCCCGGGGAGGGAGGTGCGGGCAGGCGGCCGCCGGGAAAGCGGCCGGCCGCCGCTCCACCTTAATGCGCCGGCGCTACGTGCTGCAACATCCCGTTGAACAATCGTTGGTTGCGGCTGCCATGGGCGAGGCGGCCGCAACTGAATTTGGGCGTCCGGCCGCGTTACCACGGCAACCGGGACGCTGCGCACACCGATGACGTCATCGGTGCCGGCGCAGCGCTACCGGCTAACGCCGATGGTAGGGCCCAACGCAATTTCGATCGCGGCTATAATTCCGGCGCAAGGCCCTCTAACGCCTCTAATTGGGCGCTAACCCCACCGAATTTCTAGGCCTAGGAAACTAAAGGGATAGGGAATAATTTTGCCATGTTCCATAATGAGAAGAGGCCATAGGTTAACATCTTATCAGAAAGACAACACTTGTGACAATGCAGCCCTCCCTCAATATTATACTGAGACGTCAGCCTATGTTATGTGCTCAAACCCTGGATTGGGGCTTGAACCCACAACTTTCTGACTCCAAAACAAGAGCATTATCACTGACCCAAGTTCACAATCTAGTTCTTTGTGTGAGGTGACACATGGGCCGGAATTTTCATGCTGCCGTGCGTGTGGGATTGGAGGCGGGTCGGGAGTAAATTTCTTTTTAAATGGAAGTACGCCGGGACCCCACCTACTCGCGCCTGTAACTCAGGCGCGTTTGCCAGCGCACACGAACCCAAATGGCAGAGGTGGGTGATCTCATTGAGTTCATTAATACCTTGTTGTCAGACTCTTAACAGTGTTTTTAACCAGACCTTTCAAATTTCACTGCATGACCACAGGAGTCACGCAGCTCTGGAACCATGTCTGTCAAGCTGAGGTGGAAGTTCAGTGGCGATTGATCGAGGTCATTATCGCAGAGCATGGAAAGCACAATAAATACTGTCACATGACAACTGCTTACTTGCATAAGCAAAGGCTCTTGCTGAGTATATTTTGAGCACAGATTTAGGTGTCTACAAATTCTGCAAATTCAGAAGCCACTCTCACCTCATTGCTGTATCTATCACATTATTGACAGATTGCTTCTCTGATCTCTACTTGACCTGCCATCTATTACATCAGCATGGGTGTCATTTATACTGTCTCACCTTGGTCCTCAGAACCGGACCAGGATGAGCCCCAACACCAGCAGCTGCAGGCACATCAGCAGCAACAGCACCAACAACCTTCTCCTCAACAACCTGATGCTCCACAGGACAGAGGGCAGATTTCCTTCCTTAAAGGACATTAGTGAACCAGATCATTTTTTACCACAATCCAATATTTTCATGGTCACCATTACTGATACTAGCTTTTTATTCCAGATTTATTTAATTAAATTAATTTAAACTCCCCAGCTGCTGTGGTAGGATTATGAACTCATGTATCCGGATCATTAGTCCAGGCCTCTGGATTACTAGTCCAGCAACATAACCACTATGCTACCGTGCCCCTATCATTGCCAGGTTTACATAACTTCCTGCATTACACCCATATGCCTGCCACATGCAGTGCCAGGTTCCCCTTCCAACAACACCATAAAGCATCCCAGCAATGACCAAGGCATTGCTTTCACACTGACCACCATTGCTGGAGGTAACATGTCTCACCATTCGCTCCAACTCATTAAGCCACTTCCAAACTAGCAAACAAAATTGGCCATGTGGTGAAAATAAATAGTTTTATATGTGACATAACAGTAACGGAACCTTAACAAAAAGACTTCTTTAAACATCCATGTGCTTACCCCTGTGCAACTACTTCAGTGTCATTTTTTGCTTATGCGTGCTTCTACGAGGTGCAACTCCTGTGGCTTCAGCAGAGGTAGAGGCAGCCTGCTCACTTCCCTGCTGCGACTATGTAGACACTTTTGGCGGATGTCCTCTGGGTTTTGGAGCCTCTGATGGCCTCGTCAAAGTCTGATCCTCCTGTGGCTGTGCAGGGGCAGACTCGGCCATTGTGATCTGAGGAGGCATCTGGGGCTCTGACTGAGGGGGAGGTAACGGGACAGAAGTGTGAGCGCTTTGAGAGGAGCCATCACTTCCATTTCCCCTCTCAACGTCATCCTTCTCATGGGCCAACCGCACTTCCCTGCTAGCAAGGAGCTGGAGAGCACCTTGCTGCACAGCAGTGAGACCATGAGGACCTAAGTCTCTGTCTAGAGAGCAGGTCTATGAGCCTTTGCCATCTGTTTGCCATAGATATCATATGCTCATGTGAGTGGCGCATTAGCTGCTCCATGCAGGTGGCCATCCTTTCCATGGTGGAGCCCAGTGTGGTCATTGTCTGCGACACAGTGGTGCTCATGTTGGAGATGGACTCCTCCATTCTCTGCACATTTGCAGACATCGCTGTCGCAAAACCTGTCAGAGCCTCCTGCACTTCTTCCTGCAACTCCAGGATCGCCCTCTTTCTTGATAGCTCCCGAGGCTGAGCATCTGCATGCAGCTGAACAGAGCTGCAAGCATACTGTGCCCTCCGGCGAGGAGTCTGCACTGCTGTCCCTGTCTCCACCATCTCCTTTTGCTCATTTGTGACTTTTGGGACACCAGGTGACAACACTACTCTATCTCGCGTGGGACCCACTGAGGTGTGCGTATCTGCGCTGGTGCTGGGTGCGCTTATGTCTGCTGACGGTGCACCCTCAGAGGCTGGAGGCTCCTCTGAGGAGTCGTCTTCCTCTTCAGCCCAGACAGTGGGGGGGGGCCTCTTGATGGACCTGTGGGAGAATAAAGAGATGATTTAGAAATGTTATATTAAGAATGGGTAACGATACCAATATGCACATGCTGAACGTTCACTAGCTGCTGACATCAGTTCCTATATGAGTGACTGCTGTATGCCATGTGGCTGTATGAGATGTAATTCTGTCATCAGTTGCTGAGAGGTCCTCCTCTCTCCGTCTCCCACCGCCAGCTGCTTCACAACTCCTGAGACCTCCAAGGCGAACTCCTCTGCTGGAGTTAACGTGGCCAATGATGGAGGGCCACCTCCGGTTCTCTCCCTTGCCCTGTTGTTGTGGGCTCTCTTCTCCTGCAAGGAGGGAAGGAAGAGAAGTTTGAGTGAGAGTGATGGCATGAGTGTAAGGGATGTGTGGATGACATCTTTAGGGGGTGACTATGAAGGAGTGTAGTGCAAATGCCAATGTGCCAATGCCAAGTGCCCTCCTTGTGTGTTGCTAGTTGGCATAATTGCATTAAGGTGAGGGTGAGTGTGAGGGATGGTTAGTCAGATGGGGATCTGAGTATGTAGATAGAGAGGGATGGGTGGACGTGCAAGGTATGTTGGTGTGAGTAATGATGTGTAGGAGTAGGCTTGGGAAGGCAGAGTGATGGGGATGTGATGAGAGGCACAGCAGAATGAAGTTGAGTGTGGCTTTGCATTCACCTTTCCTGATCTCATCAGATCATTGAAGTGCTTCCAGCACTGCACCCAGGTCCTCCTCAACACATCCCTGCTGTTGACCTCCTCTGCAATTTGGAGCCAAGCACTTTTTGTCTCCTGGGGAGGTCTCTTCCCCCCATCAGCAGGGAAGAGGACCTCCCTGCGTGCTCTGACTCCCTCCACAAGACTATGTAGGGAGTCATCGGAAAACCTGGGTACAGCCCTCTATCTCTGTGCAGCCATCTGTGCACTGCCTGCACACTTCTAGATGAACCTTCATATGCAGTGTGGCCAAGGCTGCTTTAAATATCCCGGCTGGAAATGAGTCATTGGTGACGTTATCAGACCCGCACCATTTAATAGGGCTGGGAAACGCGCAGGTCTGCCTCAATAGGCGCCATTAAGAGAAAGTCATTCTGAGGAGCGGGATGAAAATAACAACGGGGTTCCGGCCCGCCATGCTGACCGCCCACGCCCGACCCGCCCAGGTAATGAAAGTTCCAGCTATGATGTACTCACAGTTGTCATTAATCAGTGCTTTCAATTTTAAAATTGCCTCATAATCCTATTCCTAAATAAGTAATGAAAGTTCTGTTGACATCAGATCTAACATCTTGTGGGCTGGATTACACTGTGGATTATAAAAAGTGGCGCAATGAATACCCAGTTTGGTGCAGTGGTTCAATAACTTATGATAAGAATTTTTGAGCGCCACAAGCATTCGGATTGCTCATGGTGTATTTGCATTCTGTCACTGCTTTTGCCAAGGGCGCAGTATTAGAGTTGGAGACTAAACTGATGTGACATAGCACCTTGGAGTTTTGTGCATTCATTTCCAGTGTCAGCTCGTTGAACTTGGCACACTGTTCAATTATTTAATGACATCCTGGGAGCACATTTATCATTCCCTGGAAATTGATTTATTTAAATTGTCTTAATTTAGAAGCAGTGTGTTTACAATAAGGAACTATAAATACATTCTGCAGAGAGCGGAAAGCACCCTGGGAAACAAAATCAATGAGTAATTCTAGCAGTTATTCATCCCAATATAGGTTTAATTAAAAGGTGGCCTTTTGTGCACTGATCCAGAGAGTATAACAAAGTGTAATGTTCCTTTTCATTTTATTAATTTGCGATGTAATCCATCACTTTACCATATCATTCTATTATTGATAATAAAAGATAACAGAAATTATGCTTAGCAGCAGTGTTTGAAGAAACTCTTAATTCCTTCAAGACCATTTCTTGTACCATGTTTAAAAGGAATGCTGTGATATTTCCTGGAAGAAATTTACATTTGTATTCTTCCCTGAACATCAGTATTTAGGGATGAATAATCAGATCATTTTGAGTCTGGATTCAAACCACTCAAAATGGAACAACTGGTAATTATGTGCATGTTACTGTCTTTTCAAGAAAGGATGTGACAAGCTCCCGAGAGAGGACACTCGGGCATTTTGGGGGTATGTGGGTTAATTAACTTCACCAGTGATGGATCGTAAGCAATCATGGATTCCTGGAGCTGGCCTTTCGGAGTCAGTGCAAAATTTCCCTGAAACAAAATATTGCAGATGCTGGAAATCTGAAATAAAGACAGCAAATGCTGGAAACACTCAGCAGGTCAGGCAGCATCTGTGGAGAGAGGAGAAAGGTACGGTTAACGTTTCAGGTCAACGACCTTTCCTCAGTGCTAGTGTTGGAGAATAAAGGTGCCCAGGAATTTCCACGATAGGGTTCTCCTTGTCCTCACCTTTCACCCCACCAGCCTCCACATTCAACGGATCATCCTCCGCCATTTCCGTCACCTCCAACGTGATCCCACCACTAAACACATCTCCCCCTCACCTCCCCTTTCAGCATTCCGAAGGGACCGCGCCCTCCGCGACACCCTGGTCCACTCCTCAATCACTCCCAACACCCCTTCTCCTTCGCCTGGCACCTTCCCGTGCAAGCGCAGGAGATGCAACACATGCCCTTTTACCTCCTCCCTTCCCACTGTCCAGGGCCCCAAACACCCCTTCCGGGTGAAACAGCGATTTACTTGTACTTCTTGCAATTTAGTATACTGTATTCGCTGCTCACGATGCAGTCTCCTCTACATTGGGGAGACCAAACGCAGATTGGGCGACCGCTTTGCGGAACACCGCCGTTCAGTCCGTAAGGGTGACCCTGAGCTTCCGGTCGCCTGTTACTTTAATTCTCCGCTTCACTCCCACTCTGATCACTCTGTCCTCGGCCTATTGCATTGTTCCAATGAAGCTCAACGTAAGCTCGAGGAACAGCACCTCATCTTTCGATTAGGCACTTTACAGCCTGCTGGACTCAACATTGAGTTCAACAATTTCAGACAATAACCCCTCCCCCATTTTTCATACTGTATTATTTTGCCATTCCCATTTGCAACATTTTATCTTTCCTGCCTCTTACATAAGCACAGATTGTTCTTTCAATTCCTTCCTCCCCTCCGAAACCCCACCCCCCGGACTCTGCACCTGCTTAATATCTGTTACATCTCCAGCTTTTTCCAGTTCTGATGAAGGGTCCCAGACCTGAAACGTTAACTCTGTTTCTCTCTCCACAGATGCTGCCTGGCCTGCTGAGTATTTCCAGCGTTTTCTGTTGTTATTTCAGATTTCCAGCATCCGCAGTATTTTGCTATTGTATTAGAGTTTTTCTTGAAATTGGGCACCGAAAATCAGGTGCCTATGTGTGAAAATGTTATAGTTACTGTGGTAAACCACGTTCACTATCGTATCACTGTTAGTAGTTAGCACTGTTCACCACTGTTCGTTATAACTGTATCACTGACCACTATTGTATCACGGTACGAGGTCGCCTCTTGCCACACTGCTATACCTGGGATGACCACCGCCGACTCCGCCTTGGCTCCACCCACCAGGCCAGGTATAAAGGTGAGCGACTGACTGGTATTCCTCCTGCTTGGATCGGATCACCCACGAGAGTGGGCTCTGTTATTTAGTCAATAAAAACCTTTAGTCACCTTCGTAACTCTTCGCCTTTTATTGGAGGAATCGATAGGTATATCAATTTTATTGACTAAATTTAATGATGTCCGACAACGAGTCACAACCGGCGGAGGAGCCACCAGCGCAGCTCCCAGGAGCACAGCCACACCAGCCAGCTTGGCTGCGAGCCCTCAGACCGCCGTACCTGGACCTGAACCCACGAGCAGCAAACTCAGCCGCAGACTTTAAACACTGGCTGGTCTGCTTCGAATCATACCTGAGAGAATCCAGCGTCCCTCAGGCATCCAAACTAAGTGTCCTGCAGGCGCAACTGAGCCCGAGAGTATACACTCTCATCGAGGACATGACTACCTACGAGACCGCCATCAACCTGCTGAAACAGAAGTACCGGACCCCGGTAAACTACATGTACGCTAGGCACCTCCTAAGATCACGGCCGCAACAGCCAGGAGAATCAGTAGCCGAATTCTCACAGGCGCTATATGCACTCGCCAGGAACTGTGACTTTAAATCGGTGTCGGCAGCCGAAAATACTGAAGATAATATCCGCGACGCATTCCTGAAAGGCCTACGGTCCGAGTACTCACGGCAAAGACTGCTGGAAGCTAAAGACCTCAGCATGGAAAAAGCTGAAGCCCTCGCTATCTCCCTGGAAGTGGCCCACCAAGATCAGGAAGCATTCACCAGGTACTGCTCGCGACCCTGGGACTCGGGCCCGACCCCTACCACAGCACCCTTCCCAGCGCCGCCCCCGGGACCTACCTCTGCGTCGGCGTCCCGGACCCGACCGGCCCCGCCACCCCCGGCACCGGCCCCGACATCGGGCATCCGCGATCGGGCCGCCGGCTGTTTTTTTTGTGGCCAGGAGAAGCACCCGAGGTCGCGCTGCCCAGCCAAGAACTCCACATGCAGAACCTGCCTGAAGAAAGGCCACTTCTCCAAGGCCTGCAGGAGCGGATCCTCAGAGGCCAGCAGTGCCGCATGCGAACTATGGGGGCGGCCATCTTCGTTTAGGGCAACTGAGGCCAGCATCCCCACACATGAGTCATGGGGGTGGCCATCTTTGTTTAGGGCAACTGAGGCCAGCATCCCCACACATGAGTCATGGGGGCGGCCATCTTTGATTAAGGCAACCGACCCCAATAGTGCCTCATGTGAGCTACGGGGGCAGCCATCTTCTCCGTCATTTTGCCCTACCTCGTGGGAGACGCCATTTTACTCACCACGCCCGACCGCCTCGCCCGCAGATGACAACGACTCGCTCAGCTACACACTAGCTTCCGTCACCCTGGACCAAGCCCGCCCGCACCATCTGTCCAAGTCAATGATGGACATCAAAGTGAACGGCCACGCCACGACCTGCCTGTTCGACAGCGGAAGCACGGAGAGCTTCATCCACCCAGACACGGTGAGCCACTACTCCCTCTCTGTCCTACCAACGCGCAGCCGAATCTCGATGGCATCGAGGTCCCACGCCACGGACATCAGCGGCTACTGTGTCGTGACCCTGTCGGTTAAGGGCACGGAGTATAAAAACTTTAAACTCCTCGTCCTCCCCCATCTCTGCGCTGCCGTCCTACTAGGGCTGGACTTCCAATCCCACCTCCAAAGCGTAACCCTAGCATACGGTGGACCCCTCCCCCCACTCACAGTCAACAACCAGCAAACGTTAAACCGCCCACCGCGTAACACCTGCAGCCTCTCCACCCTCAAGGTCCCGCCACCCTCTCTGTTTGCTAACCTTACCCCTGACTGCAAACCCGTCGCTACCAAGAGCAGGCGGTATAGCGCCGGGGACAGAGCCTTCATTAGCTCTGAGGTGCGGCGCCTCCTGAAAGAGGGCATTATCGAGGGGAGCAGCAGCCCCTGGCGTGCCCAGGTCGTAGTCGTAAAGACCGGCGATAAAAACCGCCTGGTCATCGACTACAGCCAGACCATAAACAGATATACCCAGCTGGACGCATACCCCCTCCCCCGCATATCTGACATGGTCAATCAGATTGCACAGTATAAAGTATTCTCGACCATCGACCTGAAGTCGGCCTACCACCAACTCCCTATCCACCCTGAGGACCGCCAGTATACCGCCTTCGAGGCGAATGGGCGCCTATACCACTTCCTTAGGGTCCCCTTCGGTGTCACTAATGGGGTCTCGGTCTTCCAAAGGGAGATGGACCAGATGGTTGACCAGAACGAACTGCAGGCTACATTCCCCTACCTAGATAACGTCACTATCTGCGGCCGCGACCGGCAGGAACATGACGCGAATCTGGAGAAATTCCTCCGTACGGCCCAACGGCTGAACCTCACCTACAATAAGGAGAAATGCGTGTTTAACACCACACGCCTTGCCATCCTCGGCTGCGTAGTGGAGAACGGAATCATCGGCCCCGACCCAGAAAGAATGCGCCCCCTCATGGAGCTACCCCTCCCCCACTGCCCTAAAGCACTTAGGAGAACCCTGGGGCTTTTCGCCTACTATGCCCAATGGGTACCCAATTACGCGGACAAAGCCAGACCCCTCCTGAAAGCCACTTCCTTCCCCCTCACGGAGGAGGCGTGCGCGGCCTTCTCCCTCATTAAGGGAGACATAGCCAAGGCCACGATGCACGCAGTGGACGAGTCCATCCCCTTCCAGGTGGAGAGCGACGCATCCGACTTCGCCTTAGCCGCCACCCTAAACCAGGAGGGGAGGCCAGTGGCCTTCTTCTCAAGGACCCTACAGGGCCCCGAGATCCGACATTCGTCGGTCGAGAAAGAGGCCCAGGCGATCGTGGAGGCAGTACGGCGCTGGAGGCACTACCTGGCAGGCAAACGATTTACCCTCCTCACCGACCAGCGTTCGGTGGCTTTCATGTTTAATAACAAGCTGAAGGGCAAAATCAAGAATGACAAGATTTTGAGATGGAGAATCGAGCTCTCCACCTACGATTATGAGATCTTGTACCGGCCAGGCAAGCTGAACGAATCCCCTGATGCCCTTTCACGAATGACATGCGCCAGCGCGCATATCGATAGGCTTCAGACCCTCCACGACCAGCTCTGCCACCCCGGAGTCACCAGACTCTACCATTTCATTAAGGCCCGCAACCTGACCTACTCCATCGAGGAGGTCAGGACCATGACCAGGAACTGCCAGACCTGTGCGGAGTGCAAACCGCACTTCTATAGGCCGGACCGAGCAAGCCTGATCAAGGCCACCCGCCCCTTCGAGCGCCTGAGCATCGACTTTAAGGGGCCCCTCCCGTCCTCTGACCGTAATGTGTACTTCCTCAACATCGTTGATGAGTACTCCCGTTTCCCCTTTGCCTTCCCCTGCCCCGACATGACCAGTAGCACGGTCATCAAGTGCCTGAATGCCCTCTTCGCCTTGTTCGGGTTCCCGAACTATATACACAGCGACCGGGGCTCCTCCTTCATGAGCGAGGAACTCCGGCAATTCCTCCTAGAGAGAGGTATTGCAGCAAGCAGGACCACCAGCTACAACCCCAGAGGTAACGGTCAGGTGGAAAGAGAGAACGCGACGGTATGGAAGGCCGTCCTCTTAGCCTTAAAGTCTAAGGGCCTCCCAACCTCCCGCTGGCAAGAAGTCCTCCCGACAGCGCTGCACTCCATCCGGTCATTACTTTGCACGGCCACTAACACCACCCCCCATGAACGAATGTTCGTTTTCCCCAGGAAGTCGACTACGGGAACCACTCTACCAACCTGGCTGACCGCCCCGGGGCCGGTCTGGCTGCGGAAACACGTGAGGGCCCATAAAACGGACCCCCTGGTCGAGAGGGTGAACCTCCTGCACGCCAACCCCCAGTACGCCTACGTGGCGTACCCAGACGGGCGGGAGGACACTGTCTCCCTACGAGACCTCGCACCCTCAGCCGATCCGGAAACACCGCCACCACCCCCCCCAACCCCAGCCCAGGTAGACGGCATGCCGGAACCCCACGAGCCCTCGCCGACCACGCAAACACCAGCATCAACACCGGATAAGGCACCAGCACCGGATAAGGCAACACCACCGCTGCGGCGATCGGAGAGGCTTACGAAGCCTCCGGACAGACTGACCTACCAGAATTGGTAGTACACTTCACCCCGCCGGACTTAATTCTAAACAAGGGGTGAATGTGGTAAACCACGTTCACTATCGTATCACTGTTAGTAGTTAGCACTGTTCACCACTGTTCGTTATAACTGTATCACTGACCACTATTGTATCACGGTACGAGGTCGCCTCTTGCCACACTGCTATACCTGGGATGACCACCGCCGACTCCGCCTTGGCTCCACCCACCAGGCCAGGTATAAAGGTGAGCGACTGACTGGTATTCCTCCTGCTTGGATCGGATCACCCACGAGAGTGGGCTCTGTTATTTAGTCAATAAAAACCTTTAGTCACCTTCGTAACTCTTCGCCTTTTATTGGAGGAATCGATAGGTATATCAGTTACAACACGTGATGAAAGTGGAGAAATACAGAACCATCCGAGTATGAGTGGAAAATAGTGCAACGTATCAGAATTATATAGCGAAAATAACAAAATTGGAGAAAGGATTATACAATTTGTAACAATTCCAGGTGTGTTCTCAGAGTCAACGGGTGTGTTTGGAAACTTACTAAGCCAACCGTAACCAGTGAGGAGGAAGAAAAGAAGATGAGAGAACACGGGAAAAAGTCAACGAATTTCACCAGGAAAATATGAGATTAGGGTAAAATTGAAATGCAGCAGTAAATCTTCGCAAGCCTCAGGTGATGTATGCTGCAGGTTAGTGGGAAAGTGGAAAGAGTTTTTTTTTTAAATAATGGCCCAGAAATTCGGGTCTCCACGGGTGAATACGCGCTGGGTACTCACCCGTGGGCCCGATGGAAGTGCCGGTTTCCTGCATGCACTGCGCATGCGCGGAAACCCGGCACTTCCATTCCTCTGAACGCAGAGGTTCAGAGGTCGAACGCGTGCGCAGGGGAGGCTGCGCGTGCGCATCAAACTTAGGTTTCTTTTACAGGTTTTTCCGTGAGGGTAAGTCTGCAGAAGTTACACATTTAAAAAGCAGGTGTAAGGCCTGCTTTTTACAAGGTAAGTGGTGAATTAATTAAAATTAAAACATTTTTTCCACAGTTTTATTATTTTTAAATACTTTAAAGCAAGGTAAGTTTATTTTGAGCCCCGTTAGAATATAAAATTATTTTTTTCAAAAATTTAAATTATTGTTTAAAATAGTTATTTAATGTAATTTATAGTTTATTTAAAAAATGTGATTAAAAAAAAAATTATTTGAAGGTTTAGTGCTATTTTGGGGCCGTAGTATTTATAAGTCTTGACAGCGCTTCCTGTCAAGACTTATGAATGGAGCATTCCCTGCTCCGATTGGCTGCCCATGGCCCACGTGATCCCAGGGGATGCATCGAACTAACTGCGTCCCTGGGACACGCAAGCACTGCGCGCCGGCAGCTGGACCAGGCCCCGGATCGGAATTCCACGGGGGCCCTACAGCTCAACGGCTGGCGCACAAGGTAAGTGCAGGTCGGGGGCTTGCACCTGCGGGAAGCCCCCGACCCGAATTTCTGGGGCAATGTCAACTCTCATCCACTAAATTCGGGGAGGAGGCATAAAAGATTTAGATTATTTGCAGTTGTATTACAATATTTTAAACTCTCTTTTATAGCTTAAATACATATATGACTTTTACATTTTTTTTATTTCCAGCATTTAAAGCCATTGTTATCAAACTGTGTTTTTGTAAATATGGAGCAGGAAGTTGTTACTATCTTATGTGCATCAGTTTGTATAAAACCTATTCTAATTTAAACTTGTGTTCATTTTAAGTTTAAAATACTTGTTTATAAAAACAGATGAACAAGCAGTCAGATGAAATTATTTGCCATAGACATGGTTTCACCGAACTCTTACTGCTGTAAGCCTCTGCAACTTGCTCACAAACCCCAGGGAACCTGTAAATATGAGCCTGGGTAGGGGCAGGAGGCCGTGCCCTGAAACAAGGAGGCTGCAGGTTTCACGCTAGGGCAGAGTGAGAAGGGCCCAAGTTTGGGAACAAGTCGAGTGAAGCTGAAAGATGGAATGAGAAATAGGACAATGGTGTCTAGGTCCAAAGCCGAAGCCTGCAAAGGAGCAAATGTCAGTCCTTAAATTAGTGGGCAGTGGAATTTCATATCAACATGTTTGTGTTTTTATCACCAGCATAGCAGAGTATGATTTCAATCTATAAATTGTCAATCTCCTTCATCAAGGCCACTGAATTGCTGGCACGAGAAATACCAAATATCACATTGCCCTTGAAAGGGGTGCTCTTCTGAAGTGAAGACATGTGATTGGGGGCAGAATTGACACCTGAAATGTATGCATAATACCTGACTTGGGGGTGCTTGATGCTGACAGGGGAATGTCCAAAATGGAAAGTATTCAATTTCGCAGCACTAACAGCCTTCATCCTGATGAACTTAAAATTCATCCAAAATAAGTTTTAACAAAACGTTTATGAACTTTCCCTCCCCACTCCATGCTTGTCTCCACCATGTCTGAGTCCTGCACAAAAGGCGGACGTCCAGGCCCCTGCTAATGCTGACCAGTGCCTGGATGGTGGGAGGCATGTGGCAGTACTGAGGAATTCCTAACCCTTCAATTTTTCCTCCCTTTCTGAAGAAGTGCTTTGCCTCTCCGAGGTCCTCTGGCCAAGATTGGGTTGTATGAGTAAGCCTGTATCCAGAACTGGATTTTCTTTTTTGGACATTTTAATTTTTAATCATATTTGTCTGCTGGGAAAAAATGGCAGTAATATTTATGGCACACAGCACAAGGCTATTTCTCACCCCAAGATTACTTATGAATTCTTTCATGTCTCACAGACTCAAAATTACACTGGGGTGTTGACAACAAAATGTACTCGAGATCCATTTAAATAACCTTATTAATATTTATTTGCTGATGCAAATAACTAAAGCCGTATTTCAATCTGTTACAAGGCACCGTATTTCAGTTGCCTTGTTGGCATGCTTTGAACAGATAAAATTGTCCTCATTATGTTTTGGAAAAACTTTTAATGAGCTTAGCATTTTCCTATATTTATTACCCTTTCAGTTATATCATAATCCATACCCACACCCATTATAATAATAGCTGTGACTGTATTAGGCTGTGACTGCATGGGTAGCCCGCATATACATATGGTTGACAAAATTAAAATTTCCCTAAAAAAAGGAATGTGATGTCCTCGATGTGCCTGCTCAGGACCTCCACCGGCGAACCCAGCAGAATTTCTGCGAAGCTTCCTGTTTAATATGGGATGAGTGGCACCTGTGCCTCTAGCAGCGCATTTAGGCTTCCCACCATATCTGAGAGCCCAGAAAGTTACTTCTTCTTCTTCTTCTTAGGCAGTCCCTCGGAACCGAGGATGACTTGTTTCCACATTAAAAATGAGTTTGCAGGTGACTGATGAGTCCAATGCGGGACCTACAGTCTCTGTCACAGGTGGGGCAGACGGTGGGCAGACGGTGGTTGAAGGGGTGGGTGGGTGATGCTTGGGTTGATGTGCGCTCCTTCCACTGTTTGCGCTTGGCTTCCGCTTGCTCCCGGCGAAGAGACTCGAGTTGTTCAGCGCCTTCCCGGATGCTTCTCCTCCACTTTGTGCGGTCTTGGGCCAGGGATGGGGATGTTACACTCTTTCAAGGAGGCTTTGAGGGTGTCCTTGAAGTGTTTCCTCTGCCCACCTGGGGCTCTCTTGCTGTGCCGGAGCTCCGAGTAGAGCGCTTGTTTTGGGAGCGGAGAAGTGTCTGGCCAGAGAATGACAGGCCGTACCCTGGAAGGATTTATACTGCGCACGAGCCTCCTTCCACCTCTTCCCACCCTATTCCTGTATCCCTCTATTCTCTTCTCTTTCATATATGCATCAAGCCTCCGCTTCGAAGACAAAGGCTGGGAAATTCGATACCGCTGAAAAATGGGCGCAGGCACCATGATGTGAGATATGCCCGCGCCTGTTCAAAAAATGCAGACAGCACGTCAACTTCGTGCTGCCTGCTCATTACCATGATTGTAGTGCACAGCCGCGCTGTGGACAGGCTGTGCGCTCAGCAGGGGGCTGAAGTTTACGTTACTGGAGTGAGGCTAGCTTTACTTAAAGTTAGCCTGCTCCTCTTCAAGGCAGTCTGCCGCTCTTAAAGCTGAACTACCTTCTTCAGATGAAAAAAATTAAAATTGCTTCAGCACTAGGCAGTCTGCACCTCTTAAAGATGAGCTGCCTTCCGCTGATCAAAAATGGTAAAAGTGCTTTAGCACTAACAGAAATGGCACACAGGCCAGGGAAAGGCCACCCAGGGTCTCGGACGCAGCACTTAAGGTCTTTGTACAGGGATTAACACTGGAAGAGAGGTCCTCTACCCACAGGGGGCCAGGAGGCCCTCCAGAAAGAAGGATGTGGGACCAGATCGCCAAGGTGGTCACTGCCAGCAGTATCACCCCCAGGACATGGCTCCAGTGCCCAAAGAAGTTTCATGACCTCAGACGACTGGTCAAGATCAGTGAATGCATCTTCAAAAGCTGTCTCCTACCAACTGCGCCATTAGCCTCACACACTGCTCAATGCACCACACCCCCATCACTCACCTACCAACAATCTCTACTGAACATGAGGCTCACCTCACATTCCTAGCTTCACCTCACCCTCTTGGAGGAGATGGTGCTGGCCATTCTTGGCAGGGGCATGGCTGAGCCCTTGGCCAGCGGCGGGGCTGAAAGAATACAAGATGTTGGTATCCTCATATATTATCCTCCTTATCATATCCCACTTCCTCCTCGTCCCACAATCTCTTCCGATTTACAAGCTGCACATAGTGTAAGCATGCACCTCTTGTTTTACCCCCCTTCTCTCACTACAACCCTACCCTTCTGCCTTCCTCATTAAAGACACCCAAGAAATCCAGCCAGCCCAGCCAGTGGTTGACCAAGAGGAGGAAGAGGAAGAGTGAAGAAGAAGAAGAAGAAACACTGTCACTCGATTTCACACTCCCAGCCACCAGTTCCTTGAGGTCATCTTGCAAGGCCATCTGCAGTGTCCCCCACTGAAAGTCAGCAGCCTTCCACCAGTCATGCTGCAGCCACTGGGGTAACACTGCGTGACAGCACTAGGACAGGCAAAGGCACATCCAAGACAGTCACTAAGGGAATGCATAAGGGTGATTAGTTGATTTTTTTGATGTAATATTGGATGCATATAAATAATAAAGTTGGATTGGAAAGTTTGCTTTGTTGTGGCTTTTACTTCAGCATTGTGGCCAAGAGGATGCTGTGATGGATAGTAACAGAGGGAAGGTAAGTTGTGGGACACATATTGAAAGGGGAATTGGGGTTGTGTTCACTGGGACCGCAAGCAGATGATTCAATCCCGGATATCCCGGCCAGAAAGAGGCTGTCTGGGTTGCTTCCTTGCTTCCACTTCCTCCTCTTCTGCTATGTCCTCTTCTGCATCCTCCTCTTCTTCCTCCTCCTCCCTCTATGAGTAACTTGTCACCTTTGCTGCCTCTGCTCCATCTCCATGTGATGTTGCAGCCTAAGGGGGACTGTAACTAGAGCCCCCAGGACTGGCAGCAAGTGGTCTTCTCAGAGGCTGTCCTTTCAGAGCCAAAGCCTTGCAAACATCCAGCAACACTCCCTGCACACTTTAACAACTTTTTAAATATATTGCATCGAGCCACTACTCCAATAAAATGTAAAGCAACCAGTCCAAAAGCAAAAAGCTAAATTTACCTGGAAGTTGTGTGTGTCCCTTTAAGAAGCACTGGCAGCACCTCCATTGGAATGCTGCCACACGTTCTTCCGTGCGTGGTTTGGAGAGGGTGTTATTAAGAGCGGCGACATCCAAAATCACAGATCGTGCGGCAATTCAAGCGTTGCATGCTGATTGACGTCACGATCGGAATCATTTAAATATGTGCAACGAGCACAGGCAACGGCTGCGCTACCGACCTGCCCAAAATGGCGGCCGCCACATTACGCACCAGAAGTGAGGTGGCCACCATTTTTTCTTCCAAACCAGCCTTAACGGCCCGCGCTAACAGCTCCAATATCCCAGCCTTCAGAGTGGGTGATCCTTTTCTGATTGCTGCTTGTTTTTTTCTAATCAATACTAATCTTGACAAATCTGGAAGTAGATTCGAAGCCTCAAAATGGGTACCCAAGTAATGCAAATGATGTGTTGGTAGATAAATTGGAAATTAAATTCAGTGAAGTACGAGGCAATTCCTTTTGGTAAGACGAATAAGGAGGCAACTTATTGGAAGGTAAGAAACTAAATGGGTTAGAGACGCAAAGCGATCTGGGAATACAGATACATAAATCACTAAAAGTAGTAACACAATCTGGTAAGGCCAAAAAGAGTGCAAACAAAGTACGCGTGTTCATTTTTAGAGGAATAAAATACAAAAGTAGAGAGAAATGATAAATTTATGTAGAACGTTGGTGAGATCACACTTGCACTACTGTGTGTAGTTCTGGTCTCCATACTGCAAATCGGATATTGAAGCACTGGAGAAAGTGCAGACAGGATTTCTAAGGATGTTACCAGAATTGAGAGGATGCAACTATCAGGAACAATTGTGCAGGATGGGGCTTGTTTCCCTTGAAAAAAGACTAAGAGGAGACCTGATAGAGGTTTTTTAAAATTATGAAGGGGTTCGAAGATGGAGATGATTTGTGCCATGGTACGCTTTTCATTTATAGCTCTCAAAAGGGTAACATTTCTGCTGATCCCTGTCATAGAGTCATAACGGCACAGAAGGAGGCCATTCTGCTTATCGAGTCCATGCCGGCTCTCAGTAGAGCAATCCAATCAGTCCCATTCCCCTGCTCTATCCCCATAGCCCTACAAGTTTATTTCCTTCAAGTGTGTAATGTATATACCTTTAAGGGGGGAACTACTTTTTACAGCTCATCTATACTGTAGTACCGGCAGTGACCACACCTGTATATAGCACTGAGTAGTAATCTGTACAGTTCAGTTCCAGAGTGAGCCACGTTGAGTAAACACCTGTTGTACCGTTCTCCTGCAGTCTGTGTCTTACAACTGACGGACACAACATTGGCGACGAGGCAAATTCGATCCTACCTGCAACTCTGCATCACCTCCCAAGGATTTGTTCCTGGAGACCAGTAGATTGGAGGTCAAGGCCAGAGACACGGGCGTCGACCACGGGCAACCGCCCAGTCATCCAGCAGAGACTTGAGAATTGCGGGGGAGGCTGTTGAGAGCCAGGCTTGGCTTTCCAGTCGCAATGGTCCAGCGAAATGGGCTGGCAACAGGTAGTGCGCAGACCCTTCCCGGACAGCGGCGGGCTAGAGCCCGACCGAGCGGCACAGCAAAGGACCGAGCAGCGTCGACGGGCGAGAGAGAGAGAGAGAGGGCAGAGCGCACAGGGCGCAGCCGGTGTTCAGGGGCCGAGCAGCGTCGAGGAGAGGGAGAGAGACGTGCAGAAACCCACAAGGCGCCACCATTGCCCCGAGGACCGCCGAGAGTGGCGTTGGCAGCAGCGCAGGAGAAGCACGCGAAACCTACAGGGCACCGCCATTGCCATGAGGACCGCCGAGAGCGGCGTTGGCAGCAGCGGGGGAGGAAGGAACGCGCGGAAGACGCCATTTTAAGCCATTTTAAACCACACCCAAAATGCCAAAGAGTGGCAGTATCACCGCATTTGACAATGAAGTCGAAGATTGTGTGGTGTATGTAACCTGTTCCACCTTAGAACTACCTTAAGAGATGTACTACTTTCTCTTGGCTGCTGTATACTGTAATACCGGTGGTGACCACACCGGTATATAAGTGTTGTGTAGGAATTTGCTGGGCAGTTCAGCCCTGACCTCCGAATAGTAAAGACCTGTTAAAGTTATTCTTGTGGTCTGTGTCCAGTGATTTATAATAAGCTTAACTGGGACACACAGACTTAACAGTGGCGACGAGTCCGATCTTACCCTGCGGCAGTTTTATATCCAAGGCAGCTTCGTCCTCAGAACGGGCGTCGAGAAGAGGCATCCGCCCTCATCATCCTGCTGAGCACCATCGCACGGGAGGCATCGAGAACCCGGGTTAAAAAGAAAATTCTGACCACGAAGCCCTCCATCAGCGACAGGCAGTGATCATCCCTTCTACCACGGTGGTGGGTAAGCCGATCAGCGACACGAGCAGAAAGTCGGCCGCGTTGACTGTGGAGTGGGGGAGGGAAAACTGAGGAAAAAGGGCGGAGAACTCGACCACGGCCAGTAAAAAGGGCCGGGCTGCAATCGAGGCTGAGAGGCGCAGCGACTGGGGCAGCTTAAGGCACGAGAGCTGCGGAGAACTCAAACGCAGCCGGTGTAAAGGACCGGGCTGCAAGCGGGGCTGCGAGGCAAAGCAGCGTCGGGGAATTGAGAACCGCTGGGGAGGCGAGAACGGCAGCAGCACGGCAATCGCCATTGCAGCCAGCGGGGGAAGAAGGCAAATGCGGGAATCCGCCATTGTAGTCGGCGGGGGAAGAAGACGAGCACGGGAAAGACCGCCAAGCGTGGGAAGCTGCCATTTTAGTAGGCGGGGGAAGAAGACAAGCGCGGGAAGCCACCATTTTGAGAAAGAAAAATTTAAAAACTTGCAAGGATGCCTAAACATGGGAACATTAATACCTTTGATAGCGATATCGAAGATTGGACCACGTATGTAGAACGCATGGAAGTTTATTGTAAAGCAAATAAGGTACCAGATGAAGAGAAAGCACTAACCTTATTAAGCTCAATGGGTGCGAAGACATACGGGCTATTGAAGCACCTTCTATCACCAAATAAACCGGCGGATCAGACTTTCGCGAATATTGTTACTGTCCTGAAAAATCATTTAAACCCCACGCCGCTGATGATAGCGGAACGATTTAAATTTTTACAGAAGAACGCAGCTGAAAGACGAAAGCAACGCTGAATTTTTAATTGAACTGCGTAAGCTAGCAAAGCACTGTCAGTTTGGAACAGGACTAGCAGATGCGCTGAGAGATAAATTTGTGTGTGGATTGTTAAAAGAAGGAACACAAAAGCGACTGCTTGAGGAGAATGATCTTACGCTTGATAAAGCTGTCACTATTGCAGCATCGCACGAAACCGCAGTGAGAGGCACGGCGGAAATGCAGCTAAGGTCACCGGAACTCCGCACCAATCAAATGGTCCTGGGTACAGTAAAATGTTATCGTTGTGGAAAGACAACGCACGATCAGAACCAGTGCTGGTTCAAAAATCAGGAATGCAGAAAATGTGGCAGGCTTGGTCACATAGCTAAAGTATGCCGGTCAGCAAAGAAGACCAGCAACAAAAAGTCACCGCAGGAAAAGTACAGAAAGGTACACAAGATGACAGAACAGTTCGAACGAACAGAAGTCAGATTCAGACTCCAGCAGTAATGAACTGGGTAGTCTATGAGTACACAATGTTGGTAAGGAAGCAGACCTCCAAACAATTTGGGTCACACTACAGATAGCAGGAGTCCAAGTGAAGATGGAATTGGACACTGGATCGGCATTGACGGTCATGAATAAGAAAGATTACAAAAGGTTATTCCCACATATTCCCCTACGGGATACGGAGATTGTATTGAAAACATACACTGGGCAAAGAGTATACCCCATCGGGAAGATAGAGCTAAAGGTGGTCCACAAGGCCAAAGAAAGCCGAGGAATGGACTTATATGTGCTACCTGAGGGAGGTCCACCACTACTGGGACGGGAGTGGATTAGGAAAATAAATATGGACTGGCATTCCTTAAAAGCACTAACAGTAGATTCCGGTAAAAAAGATGTCAAACCTAAACGATTGTCCAGAATATTGGACGATGCTAAAGAGGTGTTCCAACAGGGACTGGGAACACTGAGAGGAATTACGGCAAACATCAAGGTTGAAGAACATGCAAACCCGAAATTTTTCAAAGCCAGACCGGTACCTTATGTGATACGACCTGCTGTGGAAGCTGAGCTGGAAGGGCTAGAATGTTCAGGAGTACTGTCTAAGGTAGACTGGAGTGAGTGGGACACGCCCATTGTTCCCGTCATGATGCGTTCATCGAGCAACAAGCCGGGGGAACCGGGGAAGGTTCGCATCTGTGGAGGTTTCAAGATCACTGTTAATCCGGTGCTTCACACGGTGCAGTATCCGCTTCCACGGATTGAGGATATCTTCGCTTCGTTGTCTGGCGGGAAACACTTCACCAAGATAGACCTGGCGCAGGCGTACTTACAGATGGAAGTTGAGGAAGAGTCATGCCAGTATCTCACGATCAACACGCATAGAGGCTTGTACCGGTATTATAGACTGGTTTTTGGAGTGGCATCGGCTCCAGCAATTTGGCAGAGGGCCATGGAGCAGGTATTACAGGGAATTCCAGGCACACAATGTTACCTGGACGATATTCTGATTACAGGAGATGATGACGAGGAACACCTTGCAAATTTGGAACTGGTGCTCACCAGATTGAAAGAATATGGACTTCGAGTTAATCGCCAGAAATGTGAGTTCTTTCAGAAGCGGATCTCGTACTGTGGTCATGTCATTGACCAGGAGGGGCTTCATAAGTCTCCTGACAAGATCGAAGCTGTTGTGAAGGCTCCCGCTCCGGATAATGTATCCCAGTTGAGGTCGTTCCTAGGGTTGATTAACTATTACCATAAGTTTCTGCCAAATTTATCCACGGTGCTGCACCCGCTGAACGCTCTTTTGCAGAAGGGAATACCATGGAAGTGGAGCGAGGACTGTAAGAGGGCCTTTCGCAAAAGCAAGGCATTGATCACCTCAGAGGAAGTGTTGGCTCACTTCAACCCAACGCTGCCTATTCGTTTGGCTTGTGATGCTTCTCCATATGGTATTGGGGCAGTACTCTCACACAAGTTGCCAAATGGCCTGGAGAGGCCAGTCGCGTTCGCATCCAGATCATTGACCTCCGCTGAGCGCAACTATGCTCAGATAGATAGGGAGGCTCTCAGCCTTGTGTGGGGAGTAAAGAAGTTTAATCATTACCTGCAGGGCCAGAAGTTTACGCTTCTGACAGACCACCAGCCGTTGGTATCCATTTTTAACCCTAAGAAGGGTGTTTCGGTGATGACAGCACAGAGACTCCAGAGATGGTCCCTTTTCCTAGGGGCACATCAATATCAGATTGAATTCAAAGGTACAAAGCAGCATGGTAATGCTGATGGGCTGTCGCGCCTGCCACTACCTACAGAGGAGGAGGCACCGACGGTTGACCCTGTTGAGTTATTTCACTCGACCATCATCGAATGTTTACCAGTCACCAATGCAAGTATTGAAAGAGAAACCAGGAACGACCCGACACTGTCCCGGGTCTACGAAGTGACAGTGAAGGGATGGCCAGCACATGGTGATCCACTGTTACCGGCATTCTCAGCAAGACGAGAACAGCTGTCCGTCTGTCAAGGAACATTGATGTATGGAACAAGGGTGATTATTCCTCCTAAGTTAAGAGAGAGAGTTCTAAAGGAACTGCATGAAGGTCATCTGGGGGGAGCCAAGATGAAAAGCCTTGCTAGGGCTTATGTGTGGTGGCCGGGTATCGACCAACAGATAGAGGATCTGACGAAAAGCTGCTCAGGGTGCCAAAAAGTGCAAAATGCACCTCCGATTGCACCACTGCATCCATGGGAATGGCCTTCAACCCCATGGCAACATGTACATATTGACTTTGCTGGTCCATTCATGGACTCCATGTTTTTAATTGCGGTGGACGCACATTCTAAATGGCCAGAAGTGATTAAGATGACTACTACTACCTCGGAAAAGACGATCGCGGTGCTAAGAACGATATTTGCAAGAAATGGATTGCCAGAACAAATATGTTCAGACAACGGACCGCAGTTCGTGTCAGAAGAATTCCAGAAATTCATGAAGAATGGGGTGAAACATCATACCTCTGCCCCATATCCTCCGGCTACAAACGGGTTGGCTGAGAGATTTGTACAAACGTTCAAAAAAGCAATAAAGGCCATGAGCGAATATCAGATCCCACTACAACACAAGGTGGACAAATTCCTACTGGCATATCGAAACACCACTCATGCAGTGACAAACCAAAGTCCTGCCATGATCTATAACAGGAGGTTGCGGTCCAGGTTGGACTTGTTAAAACCAAATGTGCAGAGGGAAGTTGAAAACAAACAGTTCCAGCATATAAATAACAAGACCACTCGGGGTTTCGAAATAGGACAACCAGTGTTAGCCCGGGACTATAAAAACGAGAAATGGCAATCTGGAACAATTCGGGCCAGACAAAGACCCCTGATGTACACGGTAGATATTGCTGAAAATGTAATACGGCGTCATGCTGACCAACTTGTGGAATCGAGAACAAGGGTCGAACCTATGGTTACGGCAGAGACAACCGTGGAAGAAGTTAGTGAACCTGAAGCATCTACCTCAGAAGTGAATGTACCTGATGATGATGTCCAATCCATAAGAGACCAACTAGATGAGTCAACCCATCAACGAGAATCAGAGACCCCTGAAAGGCGTTATCCAACTCGAATCAGGAGGCCTCCTCAGAGACTGAATCTTTGAACTGTTTTGCATGAAGTTGTATATATATATGTTATTATGTTATGTTAAATGGGGATATAACTGTTAAGCTAAAAAGGGAGGATTGTGGTGTATGTAACCTGTTCCACCTTAAGAGAACTACCTTAAGAGATGTACTACTTTCTCTTGGCTGCTGTATACTGTAATACCGGTGGTGACCACACCGGTATATAAGTGTTGTGTAGGGATTTGCTGGGCAGTTCAGCCCTGACCTCCGAATAGTAAAGACCTGTTAAAGTTATTCTTGTGGTCTGTGTCCAGTGATTTATAATAAGCTTAACTGGGACACACAGACTTAACAGATTGGACTACATATGTCGAACGAATAGAGGTATACTGCAAGGCAAATGAGGTGTCAGATGACAAGAAAGCGCCGGTATTGTTAAATTTAATGGGTGCAAAGACGTATGGCTTATTACGAAATCTAGTAACCCCAGCGAAGCCAGTGGAAAAGAGTTTTGGAGACATAGTGACGATATTACAGGAACATTTAAACCCCACACTGCTGCTGATAGCAGAAAGATTCAAGTTTCACAAATGGAACCAGCATAAGGATGAAAGCAATGCTGAATATTTAACAGAACTGTGCAAACTATCGAAACACTGCCAGTTTGGAACGGGACTGGCAGATACCTTAAGGGACAAGTTTGTGTGTGGGCTTCAAAGTGAAGGAACCCAGAAACGGCTTTTATCTGAAAAGGACCTTACGCTGGACAAGGCTTTCAGCATTGCGGTATCATATGAAGCAGCAGCACGGGGCGCTGCAGAGATACAACAGAGACTGCAAGAATATGTCACAACGAAATGTCATACAGAACAGAGAAGTGCTATCGCTGCGGCAGAACAACACACGACCACAATGATTGCTGGTTCAAAGACAAAGTGTGCAGACAGTGTGGAAAAGTAGGACACATAGCACGAGTCTGCAGGTCAGGAGAGAAAACCAGCAATAAGAAATCTCCAAAACAAAAGTACAAGAAGGTACATAAGGTGACGGAGAATAGTTCAGACGAACAAAAGAGTGATACCGACTCCGAAAGCAGGGAGCTGAGTTGTCTGAAACTACATAATGTGATCAAAACGGAGGATCACCGAACCATTTGGGTCACACTCAAGATAGCAGGAGTCCAGGTAAAAATGGAATTGGACACAGGATCAGCCCTAACAGTCATAAACCGACGGGACTACGAGCGGCTATTCTCACACATATCCTTGAGAGACATAAAAACTATTTTGAAGACGTACACGGGGCAAAAAGTCTACCCCAAAGGAAAAATAAGGGTGACCGTTATATATAACGGTAAGGAAACATCAAAACTAGACCTGTATGTATTGCAAGATGGAGGACCACCATTACTGGGAGGTGAATGGATCCGGAAAATACAGCTGGATTGGCATTCCATACAAGCACTGACTGTGGCTGCCAAAAAGGGTGACAACGTCACACCTGGGCGACTGTCAAAGATCCTAACCGACACGCAATAAGTGTTCCAGCAAGGACTCAGAACACTAGCAGGCATGACAGCAACAATTAAAATCGAAGAAAACGCAAGCCCAAAATTTTTTAAGGCCAGACCGGTACCTTATGCGATCCGCCCAGCTGTCGAAGCAGAGCTGGAGAGTTTGGAACGTTCAGGAGTACTGTCCAAGGTAGACTGGAGCGAGTGGGCTACACCCATCGTCCCTGTGATGAAAAAGTCGTTGAGCAGCACGCCTGGGGAACCAAGGAAGGTTCGCATCCGTGGGGACTTTAAGGTAACAGTGAACCCAGTCCTTCACACTGTGCAATATCCACTTCCGCGGATTGACGATATTTTCGCCTCGCTATCTGGAGGGAAACGCTTCACTAAGATTGATCTGGCCCAGGCGTATCTGCAAATGGAGGTAGAAGAAGCATCAAATAAATACCTCACAATCAACACCCATAAAGGTCTCTACCAATACAACCGGCTGGTAGTCGGGGTAGCATCAGCTCCGGCTATTTGGCAAAGGGCAATGGAACAAGTGCTGCAAGGGATCCCAGGGACCCAGTGTTATTTGGACGACATCCTGGTCACAGGCGAAAATGACAGTGATCACCTCGTCAACCTGGAGCAGGTGCTCACTAGATTGAAGGAATAAGGGCTCCGAACTAACCGCCCCAAATGCGAGTTTTTTAAAAAACAGATCTCGTATTGTGGCCACGTTATCGATAGAGGGGTTACATAAGTCCCCAGAGAAGATTGAGGCAGTAGTCAAGGCTCCAGCACCAGAAAACGTGTCACAACTGAGGTCGTTCCTCGGGCTGGTAAACTACTACCATAAGTTCTTGCCAAATTTGTCTACAATACTACACCCACTGAACACCCTACTGCAAACTGGGGTGCCATGGAAGTGGAGTGATGAATGTAGACGAGCTTTCCAGAAGAGCAAAACACTAATCACATCGAAAGAGGTATTGGCCCATTTCAACCCAGCACTATCAATTCGGTTGGTGTGTGATGCGTCACCCTACGGCATTGGAGCGGTGCTGTCGCAAAAATTCTCGGACGGCTCAGAGAGGCCAATAGCCTTTGCGTCACGATCACTAACCTCAGCCGAGTGTAACTACGCCCAGATTGACAGGAAGGCCCTCAGCCTAGTGTGGGGAGTGAAAAAGTTCAATCACTATCTGCACGGGCAGAAATTCACCTTGCTGACTGATCACCAGCCTCTTGTCTCCATTTTTAATCCGAAGAAGGGTGTTCCGGTGATGACTGCGCAACGACTACAAAGATGCTCACTTTTTCTAGGGGTGCACCACTGAGATTGAATATAAGGGCACGAAACAACATGGAAATGCTGATGGGCTATCACGCCTGCCACTGCCTACTGCGGAGGAAGCACCAGCAGTGGATCCTGTCGAAATATTCCATTCGACTATAGATGAATACCTACGGGTAACTAACGCTTGTATAGAAAAGGAGACCCGAAATGACCCGACACTGTCTCGGGTATATGATTTGACGGTGAAGGGATGTCCAGCACATGGTGACTCACTTGCCAGCATTCTCGATAAGAAGAGAACAGCTGTCAGTGTGCCGGGGGACCTTGATGTGTGGATCCCGAGTGGTAATTCCACCCAAGTTATGGGATAGAGTGCTCAATGAGCTTCATGAGGGTCATCTGGGAGGGGTAAAAATGAAAAGCCTTGCCAGGGCTTATGTGTGGTGGCTGGGAATCGATAAACAAATCAAGGACCTGACCAAGAGCTGCTCAGGATGCCAGAAAGTCCAAAATGCACCACCACATGCCCCTCTACACCCATGGGAGTGGCCCTCATCTCCATGGCAACGGGTGCATATTGATTTTGCTGGTCCATTCATGGACTCAATGTTTTTAATAGCCGTGGATGCGCACTCGAAATGGCCTGAGGTCATCAAAATGTCCTCCACCACCACGGAGAAAACTATTGCAGTCCTACGGACCATTTTTGCCAGGAACGGCTTGTCAGAACAGATTTGCTCCGATAACGGACCACAGTTTGTGTCCGAAGAGTTCCGGAGGTTTATGAAGAAGAATGGGGTAAGGCATTACACATCCGCCCCGTATCACCCAGCCACAAATGGATTGGCTGAGAGGTTCGTACAAACCTTTAAGAAGGCAATAAAGGCTATGTACAATGAGAACATTCCGCTGCAGCATAAGGTGGACAATTTCCTGTTCGCCTACTGGAATGCGACACATGCAGTCACCAACCAGGCCCCGGCCATGATGTTCTTTAACCGAAGGTTAAGATCTCGTCTGGATTTGCTCAGACCAAACGTACGAAGAGATGTTGAGAGTAAGCAATTCCAGCACATCCATGAAAAGCCAACAAGGAGCTTCAATGTAGGGCAACCAGTCTTGGCCCGCGACTACCGAACAGAAAAATGGCAGCCAGGAATGATATGCACACGGCAGGGCCCACTAATGTACACAGTGGACGTTGGGGAGAACATCGTGAGACGCCATGCTGACCAGATCCTAGAGTCACAGGAACAAGTCAACCCCATGCCTTGCCCATACGTACCTGGTGAGGAACCCGACGTACAGGTCGCATCTACCCCAGAAACAGTAGCATCGGAAGCTGATGACCCAACCGACGACAGGGTGCCAGAATCGCCTCTGCACCAAGAGCGAGACACTCGGGAAAGGCGCTATCCAGAAAGGATCAGAAAGCCTCCCCAAAGACTGAATATATAAATGGACTATTTTCAGCTAACGTTGTATGTTAAAAGTGTTAACTGTAATTAATTTGATATTTAATTGTTAAATGAGTGTTAAGGTACTGTTAATCTAAAAGGGGAGGAATTGTAATGTATATACCTTTAAGGGGGGAACTACTTTTTACAGCTCATGTATACTGTAGTACCGGCAGTGACCACACCTGTATATAGCACTGAGTAGTAATCTGTACAGTTCAGTTCCAGAGTGAGCCACGTTGCGTAAACACCTGTTGTACCGTTTTCCTGCAGTCTGTGTCTTACTACTGACGGACACAACAAAGTGCCTATCCAGTCTCCCCTTGAAAACAGAGTGTCTCCGCTTCCACCACTTCCTTTGGCAGGGAGTTCCAGGTTCTCACCACTCGCTGCGTAAAAAAGTTTTTCCTCACATCCCCCCTGTATCTGTTGCCCAAAACCTTAACTCTGTGTCCCCTAGTCCTTGTGCCATCAACTAGTGGGAACAGCTTTTCCCCATCTAGCCTATCCAAACCCATCATAATCTTGTACACCTCTATCAAATCACCCCTCAACCTCCTTTGCTCTAATGAAAACAAACCCAGCTTCTCCAACCCGTCCTTGTAGCTAAGATCCCCCATCCTTGGAACCATTCTGGTAAATCTCCTCTGCGCCCTCTCAAGGGCTTTCACATCCTTCCTAAAGTGTGGTGACCAGAACTGGACGCCATACTCCAGTTGTGGCCTAACCAGTGCTTTGTAAAGGTTCAGCATAACTTCTCTACCTTTGTACTCAGTACCTCCTTTTATGAAGCCCAAGATCCCATATGCTTTGTTAACCACTCTCTCAATATGTCCTGCCACCTGTGTAACAAAATCATAAACATGTGAATATGAAGAAATTGTTTCTACTCGTGGGTGAGTCCATAACAAAGGGACATAAATATAAGATAGCCACTACAGATCAAATAAAGAATTGAAGAGGAATTTCTTTACAAAGAAAGTGGTGAGAAGGTTGAACTCTCTGCCACATGGAATGGTTGAAGTGGATAGCATTAAGAAGAAGCTTGATGCATATATGAGGGAGAAGGGAATAGAGGGATACAGGCAGAGGGTAGGAAGAAGTAGGAGGAGGCTCATGTGGAGTATAAACACCGGCAAAGACCAGATGGGCCGAATGGCCCATTTCTTTGCTGTAAATTCCAATTCTATGTCAGCCTGGTGAAACTGTATTATGCCAGTCTTCGTGTACTTCAATAACAACAACTCCAACAATGACTTGCATTTATATAGTGCCTTCAACATAGAAAAATGCCCCAATGTGCTTCACAGAGGCAAAATCAGAAATAAATGGACGCAAGACAAAGTAGGAGATAGTAGAAGGGATGACAAATAGCTTGGTTGAAGAGGTGAGTTTTAAGGAAGATCTTAAGGGAGGAGTGAGAGGTGGAGATGCAGAGGGGCTTAGGCAGGGAATTCTGATGGCATAAGCAAAATACTGCGGATGCTGGAAATCTGAAATAAAAACAGAAAATGCTGGAAATACTCAGCAGGTCAGGCTGCATCTGTGGAGAGAGAAACAGAGTTAACGTTTCAGGTTGATGACCTTTCATCAGAACTGGAAATGTTAATTCCCTGCTCCACTCCCACTCTGACCTCTCTGTCCTCGGCCTCTTACACTGTACCAACAAAGCTCAATGTAAGCTCGAGGAACAGCACCTCATCTTTCAATTAGGCACTTTACAGCCTTCTGGACTCAACATCGAGTCCAACAATTTCAGACCATAACCTCTGCCCCTATTTTTTTCAGATGGCAGCTGTTGATGATTCTGCTATTCCCATTTACACCTCTTCTAAACCCATCTTTTGTTTCTTTACTTGTCCCATTACCATCTCCTTTTGCTTTGTACAATCATACCTTTTGTCATTTAATCTCTCCTGCCTTCCACCCTATCGCAGACCTTCCCTTTTGTTCTTTCCACCCCTCCCCCCTTTCCCTGCCCCTAAACAACTTAAAATCTGTTATATCTCTAACTTTTTCCAGTTCTGATGAAAGGTCATCGACCTGAAACATTAACTTTGTTTCTCTCTCCACAGATGCTGCCTGATAGCATTTTCTATTTTTAAATCTGATGGCATGACTACCAATGGTGGGTGAAGGGGAGGGGGGAATGCACAAAAGCCCTGAATCAGAAGAGACTTTCCAATGCTTGTCTGGAGTGGAGACTTTCCAGTGCATATCAAAAGGCTTACATAAAGATAGCAGCCAGTATAATATTTCCAAATGTTACATTAATGATTACAAAGTGTTTGAATTAACCCTAATCTGTAAATTGTAGGTTCTGGCTATATATTCACTTGAATTCTCAGGTTTCTAGATGGCTAAGGGTTACTTTACTGGTAAAAAGAATCTTGGATATTGACTAAATATGTGCACCATTTGTAAAAGAACATGAATTACTCCAGGGGGTAATGAATTACTCCAGGGGGTAATGAATGACTCCAGGGGGTAATGAACTAACCTTCCGCTGTTGCCTCAAAGTGAAAAGCTTCTTGGCCAAAGATGGTTAATGGGAGAAGTCAATCTTCTTCAATATCTGTTATTGATAAGTTGCTTGACTACTCCTAGAAATGACAACCTTTTAAAGTGTGACTCCTGAAGTTAATTAGGAAGTATCTTCTGTTGGTGGGGAAGTTTCTCTGTACATTGCAATGATTGGTTTGCTGTTTTTAATACTTTAGTGTGGCACAAAAATTTGCATGTGCGCCAGCTTGCCAGCTGTAGTGTGACGGGTACAGCTCAAAGGACAAGCAGGACAATTGCATCTGGAAGGCAAGGCTTCTTGCTGGTAGCGCACATTTGTACAATCTGCCCTTATAAAGATGGCCCTGTTTAAATTGCACTGTGGATGATTTCGATGTCATCATGATAATCTTTTCAGCCATTAGGAGGAAGCATAATGTTAAAACTTGCTGTGGATTCCAAATGAAATGGTTCCCAAACTTGCAAATGGATGATTGATTATAATTGAGAATGTTTCACCACTCCATTGCTAGAAATAGTTGGTGCTCTGGGCATTCCCTAACCGCATGTGAAACATCTCATTGAGTAGAATTGCACTGTGAATATTTATGTGAAGTCGAAGTATCTATCTTAGTCAAATGTCTTAATGTCAAATGAGCCCTGTGAAGAAGCTCAAGCTAAACAACTTTGGGCTAAATACTAGGAATTTTGACAAATCGATTTCCAATTTATTTAAATTTATTTATTACCTAATATCCCTCTCTTGAGCCATCTGCATGCTTCTTATTGACTTGTCCCTGAACTCATGTGTGCACTAGACGCTAAATGTGGCTTCAAGGTAAATTGGACTAAAATTCCAATTCAGAGCTAGATAATAAATTGTGGCATTTAATTACATCGAAGATAGCATTTCTGGTCTGAAGGTATCTAAAGAAATTAACTTTTTGCAGATCAAACCATACACATTGGGCTAGAAATTCATTATAGTCCAGGAATTGGGCAGTATCTTTAGAAAAGATTGAGAATTAGCGCCAGGCGCTAATGCTTTGAACTGTATGCAAAATTCATTCTCACCGCTGAAAGAAATGATTGGAGTGCTAAATCAAGTCTTAAAGGCCTGGCTCAGTGGCGTTACACTGAAAGGGTGGGCCAATATTGGGTGCAGTCCAATCGCAACTCATCATTGCCACAGGCTTTTCCCAGTACTTAAAGGGGAGGTTCATTGATATTGCAGCACCTCATTCTCAGCATTGCTGGCTGTGCAGCTGCCTCAGCAAGGAGAAGCACAACAAGGAGAAGGAGCCGGAGGACTGAAGTAGGTGTGCCCATGGCAGATCCACCACAGTCGGGTGGTCAGGGTGATTGAATGCTTCAACAAATGCTACATACCACCATCTGTACCACAAGCTTCACACACTGCCCAAAGCACCACACCCCCAGCGCTCACCCAGCAACAATCTCTACCTACCAACACTCACACCCACATCTCCCGCCTTGCTCACAAAGACAGCTAGTCAACTATGGCAGGCACAAGGGTCATTAGTTATTAGAATGAATGTGATATGTGCCATATGTTTATGCATAAATTTATTAATAGAGTTTGCATTATTTTGTGGTCGCTCTCATTTCACCTTTGCACCTAGGAAGACGCTGTGATAGGCATGAGACAGGGATGGTATGATGGGCATGTGGTGAGCAAAAGGGATCTGGGGTTTAAGTCATCCTGGTGTGAGGCTAGAGGTCTGTTTGGAAGAGGTGGCTGAGTTCTGTGACCACCACCTTGGTGATGCGGAGCCATCTAATACACTGCTCCTTGCTTAATTGAAGGTAGGAGAAGTGCTGTCGGAATACCCTCGGAGGGTAAGACCTCCTGGTGAGAGCCCTGATGTCCCTCCTCCCTCTGCACACATATTACCATATTTCTCGCTGCCTACACTCCCTCCGCTGTAGATCCTGGAGGGCAAGGTGGCATGCTAGTACAGCCCCCATTAATGTGGCCAAGTGTAGCAGTTTGAATCTTTGAGCAATAAATGTAGCAACTTTGCACTTGCCAGAAGACTGCTCATGCAAAAGAAGCTTGAAATTACTCATACAAACTGTTCCACAGGGTGAAACTGACAAGAAACCACTGAAACTAACCTACCCTGACAGCTGCGAGTGATTAATGCTGATGCCTTTAAATAACGTTGCTGGAGCCGGCTTCCTGCAGCGGCACACTAGCTCTCCCTGTCGCTGTCTGGTCAAGGCGCTAAGGCAAGTGGCAATAATGAATTTTCCACATAAGCAATATATTAAATAAAGCACTTATGTGAAAACAGCAGCTTTATTTTTGGATCTGTTGTATCATCAATAAAGTATGGTTATTGTTTAAGCAGCAGACTTTTTTAATGTAGAAATGATCATCACAAGCTAATGAATTGTTTATATGGCTTTTTGTGATAAATGCATTGTTTGAATTTGCCTGTTGCCATATTTGATTTCAGGAAAGCATATGCATCACATTATATACAATGATGATTTGTTGAAAAATTTTCAGGAATACCAAAAGAGCAAGCATTAATTTGCACACTTTGGAATTTCTAACTGTTATGTGATTCCAGAGGCTGCCAGTATAGTTGAATATAAACATCTGAAAGCATGGTACACAAAAAGGCCATTTGATTCATTAAGCTAATCCTTTCCACAAACTAGGAACGATATTCTTGATCATCAACATCCTGCTTGATCTCCTGAGGGAGGCAACTATTCACAAGTAAGGTTCTAAGAAGATAAAGTTCAGCTTTCAAGGTTCATTAAGCAAAACAGCAGAATATTCATTCAACCTTAGCACTCAGACTTACAACTCTGAACAGTTACATTCCATAGGTGAGTCGTTCTTAGTCTCAGCGATGCATAAGCTATAGTTATATAAAATATTTGATTGTCTTTGTCTATCCTTATCCATACCCACAGAACCTTCAATCCTATTCTTACTAATCATATTAATAGCTATTTTTATACCCTTCAACGACCAGCTGTTACGCACTAATAGAAAAACCTCAACCACATGTTTGCATGGAGCTTTGATAATGGAATGAATCAAGTTACACAATAGCCATTTTCTTTAGATTTCAGCTCACACACCATGATGCAGAAACAAGCCCTAAAATTAGAACTGCAGTCTCAGTTAAATCATCTTCTATCATTGACATTATCCTTGGCTCTGTGTCAGCATTCCAAAGACTTGAATTATGCGCTCTCTTAATCTTCTTTCCATTGGCAGCATATTTAATTTGGTGAGGCTTTCTTCATATTTTCGACCCCAGAACTATCCTGGTTGTTCTTCTCTGAATTCAATCTGTAGCTTCAATTTTTTTATTTGAACACAGGGTACTAAAAACTGCACACAAGTTTCTAAATATTATTTTACCAGTGATCTCTACAGGAAATATAATAATCTCTCGTCAACTTGTACTGAAATGCCTTTGAGCTGCATCATCAATAATTCATTAGCTGGAGGGATGAGCTAAAATGGGGCACATTGTATTTTTCTTGGCTTCAGATTTTCCTTTGTCCTAATGTTCATGTTTTTAAAGAGCTTCAAATTGATTGAATCGTTTCATGAATAGTCAATAATCACAAGCCTTGTTATGGGCACTTTACATTTATTCACATTAAAATCCATCTGTCATACCTTGCCCTATTCGCTTAATTCGTCAAATTCCTTCATAAAGAAAGACTTGCATTTATATAGCGCCTTTCATGACCACCGGATGTCGCAGAGCGTTTTATAGCCAATGAAGTACTTTTGGAGTGTAGTCACTGTTGTAATGTGGGAAACGTGGCAGCCAATTTGTGCACAGCAAGCTCCCACAAACAGCAATGTGATAATGACCAGATAATCTGTTGTTAGTGATGTTGATTGAGAGATAAATATTGACCAGGACACCAGGCATAACTCGCCTGCTCTTCTTCGAAATAGTGCCTTGGGATCCTTTATGTCCACCTGAGAGAGCAGACAGGGCCTCGGTTTAACGTCTCATCCGAAAGACGGCACCTCCGACAGTACAGCACAGCCTCAACACCGCACTGGAATGTCAGCCTAGATTTATGTGCTCAAGTCCCTGGAGTGGGACTTAAACCCACAACTTTCTGACTCAGAGGCGAGTGTGCTACTCAGTGAGCCACAGCTGATAAGATCATTTCTATCATTCTCGTCACCCGAATGCACACCTTCGTATCATCAGAATATTTATAATATTACAAGAGGTACCCTCAACATCATTCCTGAAAATTGTAAACAGGAGACCCAGAACAGATCCTTTCAAAATGCCATTAGTCACTTTCCCTCAGACAGAGGGCTGGATTTTACTAGCCCTGAGGAGGCGGGTTTGGAGGCGGAACTGCTGCGAAAATCCCCCAAAATGGGAGCGGGTCCCAAACCCGCTCCCAACCCACCTCCAACCAATCTTCTTGGGAGTCGAGTCTTCGATTTGCATAGGGACCTGACTCCTAGTGGTGGGAAGAGGATTATAGCCACTTAATTGCATGTTAACAGCATAAGTGAGGCATGCTGTGTGTCTGTTGTTATGTTGGTGATTGGATGACAGCTGCAGAAGTAATGTGAAGGATGCAATGGGGCACTGGTTAGTTTCAGAGGTAAGGACATATTGCGAAAGTAATTTTTAATGTGGTTAGATGTTTCTGCAGGTGACAAGCTGTGAAGTGTTTGTGTAGCCTTATCTCATCGGGTGAAGTGACAAATGGCTTCTGCAATCTCAGCTGTAGCTGGAGAGAGTAATTGGAGAATCTGGGTGCAAGGGCTCACCTTTGGACTGTGATTGTCAGTGTTTGACAGCACCTCAATGCTGTCAAACACTGTCAAATCATCTGTCAAACAAGTGTGGTGCATATGCCTTTAAGAAAACCGGCACATGAAGCTTCATCAGCTGACGTCATCTGACACCAACTTTCCCTTAATTGGCCAGCAAGCCCGCAGGGCAGGCTTAACAAGGCCAATCAGGGCAAAATAACATTTGTTCATCAGACGTCGCTGGGGGCGGGACTAGAACCCAGAAGGCAGCAGTCCCGCCCCCAACGCGTCTTGGTGAGTAAAATCCAGCCCAGAGTCTTCTCAATATATTCATCACCTTTTCGTTTTTGTTGCCCCGCCTGTTCTAAGTCCAGCTACCAAATTTGAAATAAAAGGCTAGAAATTCGGCTTCGTAGTGGATGATTTTTCGGTGCTACGGGTGACATTTTGTGTTGAAAATGGCTCCCGTGCTGTGCGTGCACACTTCTGATGTGGGCCGTGCCAGATGCCATTTTGGTGAGGGCAGTAGGGCAGGTATTAGGAGCGTGCGCCGGAAGTATGTTGAGTGTTTAGATCGTGACCTCACTCAGCATGACTCTGCTGCACAACCCACGCACACGTGGGGAGCAGGCATATAACAAAAGCCATGCTGCCACACAGAATCCAAGAGAGTAGACCATTGGTGTCCTTAAACAATGCTTCCGCTGCCTGGACCGCTCTGGAGGAGCCCTGCAGTACTCTGCAGAGTGCGTCTCAAGGTTCATCGTGGTCTGATGCATGCTCCCCAACCTTGCCATGATGAGGGCACAGCCCTTGCCACAAGGCATACGGCGAACAGATGAAGAGAGGAGGAGGAGAAAGATGAGGAAGAGGAAGAGGAGGAAGCAGAATTGAGGATGCAACCCAGACAGCCCCTTTCTGTCCGGGCTGTCCGTGATCGACTCATCTGATTGCGATACCAGTGAGCGCAATCCCAATTCCCCATTCAGCAATAGTCCCACACCTTACAATCCCTCTGTTATCAGCCATCACAGCATACTCCTGCCATGGAAGGAGTTCAGCGAAGATTCACCAGGCTGATACCTGGGATGGCAGGAATGACACATGAGGAGAGATTGGGTCGATTGGGCTTGTACTCGCTGGAGTTTAGAAGAATGAGAGGTGATCTCATTGAAACTTATAAAATTCTGACAGGACTGGACAGACTAGATGCAGGAAGGATGTTCCCGATGGTCGGGGAGTCCAGAACCAAGGGACACAGTCTAAGGATAAAGGGTAGGCCATTTAGGACAGAAATGAGGAGGAATTTCTTCACCCAGAGAGTGGTGAACCTGTGGAACTCTCTACCACAGAAAGCAGTGGAGGCCAGTTCATTAAATATATTCAAGAAGGAGTTGGATATATTTCTTAAGGCTAAAGGGATCAAGGGGTATGGGGAGAAAGCAGGGACCGGGTACTGAATTTGGATGATCAGCCATGATCGCATTGAATGGCGGAGCAGGCTCGAGGGGCCGAATGGCCTACTCCTGCTCCTATCTTCTATGCCTATGTTTATACTCTTGGGCACATTGCTGAAATAAAAACCACCACAAAAGAAACATTCCAATCCAACTTTATCCATTAATCCATCCAATATTATATAACAAAGTGAACTAATCACCTTTGTGCATTCCTTTAGTGCCTGTCTTCAGTGTATCTTTGCCTGTCCTAGTGCCCCTATGAAATGCTACCCCAGTGGCTGCAGCATGGCTGGTGGAAGGCTGCTGACTTTCAGTTGGGGAGACTGCAGATGGCCTTGGAGGACAACCTTGAGCACCTGCAGACTGCACCACCTCGGCACGGGTGGCAGCAGACTGGGCTGGCTGGTTGACAGGCAACAGCAAGGGCACTGGCGGAGTGGTAGTGGTGGGAGGACGAATGCTGTCACCCTGAGAGCTCCATGGAGCTGTTGCCATTCCCCCATGTGGCGACTCAGCAATCCTAGTAATCTGTTGGAGGACAGATTGCTGGACTGTTGTGACACCCTGCAAGCCCCTTTCCACACTGGGAAACACAACCACGATGGCAGCAGTCTGAGCTTGCATAACAGCAGTCTGAGCTTTCATTGCAGCACTCAGACGTTGGGTGGCTTCTGCTTGTGCTGCAATGGAAGCTGAGACATCGGCCATCAGATGCTGCATCATGGCTGGGTCCACAAGTGCGCTTTTGGAGTTGCCCAACACTTTCATGCAGGAAAGGATGGCTCTGCACAAAGTGCTGTGCCAAGTTGGTGCCAGACTCCTCCATGCTCCTGACATTGCACGCAGGCTTTCTGGCAGGCTTGCCAAGCATTTCGTTGTGCATACCCATCAGTGTTCTTCTGCCTTTTCCCCTGCCCTGGCTGCATACTACTTGTGCCCGGTGTCTCACCACGTGCAGATCCTGTGTCTAACCTATCCTCTAAACTACGTGGAGTGTCAGTATCTGAGCTGGTGGCGAGTGTGAAATCGAGTGAAGGTGCTGTATCTTCATCATCAGTGCCTTGGTGCTCTTCTTTTTCGTGCTCCTCCACCACTGCCTGGCCAGGTTGCCGTTCCTGGCTGTCTGAAAAGAGAAAGCACAAGGGTAAGGTTGTGGTGAGGGGAGGGCGGGAGTCGGGGAAGCAAGAGGTGCATGCTTACACCATGTGCAGCTTGTATATCAGAAGAGATTGTGGGATGAGGGTGAAGAGGGCTATGAGAAGGAAGATTACATTTGAGGATACCGGCATCTTGTGTTCTTTCAGTCCCACCACTGGCCACAGGCTCAATGATGCCCCTCCCAATAATGGCCAGCAGTGTCTTCTCCATCAGGGTCAGGTTATGCACGCGCGTCTGTTCCCCCGCTGGTTAGCTCCTACTGGCACCGGTTGTATGCCACCTGACCTACAAGATAAAGGGAAGTGTGTCAGTGAGTGCGGTGCAATGTGTTCGGGTGATATGTCTGTCATGGTTGAATAGCTGAACATGTGTGCAAGCTGTGAGATGTGGATGTGAGGCTTGCAGCAGTGGTAAGTGTGTGACTGAGGGGCGAATGCAAGGTGTGAGTCGTGTTTGGTAGAGATTGTTGGTAGGTGAGTTATGGGGGTGTGGTGCATTGAGCAGTGTGTGAGGTGGTGGGATATGACATTTGAAGATGAATTCACTGATTTTGACCACTCGTGTGAGATCATTAAACTTCTTCCTGCACTGTGTCAAGGTCCTTGGGGCTACACTGCTGGCATTCAGCACGACGGCTATCTGCTCCCATTGCCTTCTATGCATTTGCCTGGACGGCCTCTTGGCCCCCTGTGGAAACAGGACCTCTCTTCTCGTGTTCACCTCCTGGAGCAAGGCCTCCAGTGCTGCATCTGAGAACCTTGGAATATGCCTTCTCCCCTGTTGTGATATCATTGTTTTTTTTTTTGCTGCCCTGTCTTTCTTCCCCAGGCATTTGAATGACCTGCTGTAGGTTCATTAATGTCCTTTAGGGAAGGAAATCTGCCCTCCTTACCTGGTCTGGCCTATATGTGACTCCAGACCCACAGAAATGTGCTTGACTCTTAACTGCCCTCTGAAATGGCCTAGCAAGCTGAAGGGATAATTACTAGTCCTAGCCCCTTTAGGGCTACCCCGGATCAGACGTATTCCCCAGACGTTCACTTTTAGCTAAAGTTAGAGGTAGCCGAATCCTAAAGATGTTTAATTGGGTCTAAAGGTCCAGACTATCTCTCCCTAAAGGAAAGGAACAATCTGAAGACGTTACCATCCTCCAGATAGCACTTTAATAAGTTTAGCTAGACTGTAACGTTCTGGATATTATGAGGGTCCGGAAAACTCCCTCAGAATTCTGCAACTCCTCACCAAAGAGTGTACAGAGATTGAGTTTGTGAGTTTGATACAGAAGTACTATGTGAGACAATTCTAAAAATATATAGATTTATTAAAGAACCAACATGTAATTACAATAAGTATTTCAATCGCAACATTAACATTTCCAAATACAAAAAGCTTTTACAATCTTATTATCAGAGATCCTTATTCTCAAATTTTAACTTCGTTACATTTTTACATTTCTTATTCTTATTCCAGGATATCCACCAAAATCAAATACAATACCGTTGATCCCCAAGACTCAAAGAGTTGTTGACTTACAGAGCTTGCCTCTGAAGCCGAGAATCACTTCGCCCCTTCAAGCAAACCTATCATCCCATTTGAAAGTCCAATTTTTATACCCTTTCTCAGTGGTATTTCCGATGAAGTTTCCTGCTGGTGTAAGCTAATTATCTCTAGTCATTTTTCTGCTGGCCCCTGCTATTCTTGCAGTTAGTTCAGCTGGTAGCAATGCAGACTCGTGTCTCTCCTTTAGGTGTTTGAATGTAACAGCAGGTGCATTTATCTGATGTCAATCTTACCAAGGTCTTCTATGCAATTCTTAAGTCACCTCAGCTGGTTGCAACACAGACCCGTGTCTGTGTTTCATTTGATGTCATTTTTATGAAGGCATATGTTTCTTTAATCTTATGTGATTCTTTCCGAAGTATTGGTTTAAAACACCTTAGCAGGGTATACCATTGTGTTCTTTCCAAGGCTTCAGACATTCAGGAATCTCCAACCTCCTGTTTCAATAAGGCTATTGATTCAGTGTCAACAACTTATCTTATCTCAATAGCTTGTATGCTGTTTACAGCTTTTCCATTGTTAAGGCTTTTAGATTTTCAAGCCCAGTATGTCATGTTTTAATAAAGTCAGAATTCTTTTATAGAATGGTGTCTTTTTTTGAATAGGTATAATGCTTATTCCTTCACCCCCCGCTCTTGACCAAAAAATGAACTGGAGCATCAAGACAGAGTTTGGTCAATGTTACTAATAAGGTTACAATAGCACATTAATTTCACAAGATTCACAATCAGGTGCTACATGAAGAAAATTCCTTTTAAGTCATCCTAGGACAATGCTTTGCCTTATTTTAAACTGAACACAATTTAAAAGGATGATAGGTACATAGTCATGCAATTAGCAAAACAACATGTACTTAGAATGTCCAATTGGCAGATACAGGTGAGTTATTCATACGAGTCAAGAAGATGTCATTTGGAACTAGCTGAAGCTTGACACGCTGTTCCTTCGATCCACCGTGTGGACAGATTCTTGTTTTCGTAAGGGCCTTGCCAGGCGCTCAGTTGATTCCTTTTTCATCCGCGGTGTCTTCCTCCTTTGTTGAAGTAACTCATTGATCTTTCCTTGTTTCAGTTGTTGCTTTTCGCAAATCCAATTCCTGAGGCATCGCCAAGCATCGTGTGGAGGAGTCGGCGACACCGTCTGACTGACCGTCGTCAGTAATTCGATCGCATCCATTTCCTGTGTCATGCTCCAAGCTGGGTCTTGAAAGGCAGTGTACGACTGCACCTTGTATTGTTCCTGCATTTTGGTATCCTGCAGGACATCTTTTGAGATTGTCTATGGAGACAGTTTTAAGAATATGCTTGCCATTCGGCTGATTAATATGTATTTTAACTGTTCTTTCATTAATAACAGAATGTATTTGAACAGGTTTTTTTCCACTTCGGTCTTAAACCAGGTTTTTTCTCGAACTTCTTTTCCTGTACCCATTCTCCTACTAGGGGTTGCCATGCTTTTGTTTGTCAATTTTTTCTGCTATTTGCCTCCCTTATCCTCTGATCAATTTGATGAATCTCCTCTGTTACTTCTTTAAAAAAATCTAACTGTCACTGTCGGGTCAAGGACTCAGAGAGTGGAGAGGCAATAAAAGAACTATGGGTAAGCGGTGTATGCATCGCAACTCCATACATCAGGTAATATGGAGTTTTAGGGGACACTGTCCCTGATGCAGATGCGGGCACATTATTAAGTGATAGCTGCACCTCCGGAATGCCAGTGGTCCACTTAATTCCCTTGACTCTCAACAATTTGACCAATAGCTTTTTTACTTCCTGGTTTTTACATTCCACCAGCCCCACTGATTGCGGATGATGTGGCGTGCTGTGCTCTAACACAATCCCCCTTTGTTCGCAGTAGTCTTTGAAGACCTTGGAGACAAAGGCTCCGCCTTGATCAGAGTGTAAGATTTTGGGTGCACCAGCTACAGTAATTATGTCAGTAATAGCATTGGCGAGTGCATTTTCCGAAACAGTTTTTGTGGGGACAGCCAGCAGAAGGAAGTGCATCCATGTACACAAATGAGAACATGTTTGTATCCCAAAGACGGGGGAAGTGGTCCAATAAAATCAATAAAGAATTTTCCCATTGGCTCATCAGCTTTCACAGGAGCCAATGGTGGTGGCTTAATTAGTGATGACTTATTGGTTAAATAGCATGGCTCACAATTTGCCATGTATTTTTTACAGGCCTTAAGCATGCCTGGCCACCAACATAAGGGGGTCAATTTGCAGAATGTTGTTCTGGCACCACAATGTGCTTGACCTATGCCCTCGTGAGCTTCTTTTACAAGCTGTTCTCGTTTGTGTCTCGGGGGACTTCTCGGTTTCCCTTGGGCAACTTAACTAGCACAATACCCGTAGGGTTTTCCGAGTAAAAGTACTTTGGTGGATATCCTGGTGGATTCTCTTTTGTTGTGTCTAATAGCTGAATCAGTTCCTCATCCTGATTTGCTGCCCATTCTGCCCTAGTGATTACACTAATATTGGCAGGCCCCTCGAGGGGGTGCCATGCAGACCGAACGTTTCGCTTGTTCGTCTGCAAGACTGTTTCCTTTTGAGTGTACTGTCATAGTGGTATGCCCGTTTACATGAATCACCTGACAATTCTGTTTCTCCATTCTCGAACAGAGAATGTCTTCGCACAATGACTTATGTTTTTTGGGTTTATCCTTATGATTGTTAAAATTTGTTTGTTCCCAGAAAACTAGATCTTGGTTATATCCTCTTTTACAGTAGTCACTGTCCATACAGATTAGTGTGGGTTTAATAAGGTCTGCCTTTTCTAAAGCATACCTTAATGCTGCGGCTTCAGCATACTGCGCTGTCTTATGGCCAAGGGGTATTGACAGTAATTCTTCTGGATAAAAAGAATAGGAATATCAAAGTCCATACTACTATCCCCATCCCAGCTGAGGATTGTTGGGATGTCCCTTTTCTAATGGTCATTGAAGATCCATCATAGTAAATGACTTGATGGTATTCTGTGAGTGGTCTCATAGGTATTTGTCTGATTCCCTCCTCCATATCATCATCTTCCTTGATGGGGAGATGCTCTAAGTCCATTTAGGGGGAGAGGAATTTATAAATGAGTGTAGGATCATTCAAGAACGATGCCCATTTATCATATCGGACCTGGGTGGCTCTTTTTTCATCAGAGGCCTTGCACAATACTGATCTTAAATTGGGAATCTCAGCATAGATGGTAATGGGGTATTTCCCTTGAAGCGTTCGTGCCTTGATGAGGCATTGGACTGCCCTAGTCATGACCCTTTCTTTTTTAATGTACCTCCTTTTGACATTGGAAAAGTTATAAGAATGGAACTGAATGGGCACTATGCTCTTTTCATTATAGAAAACTGCAACTGCCACTTTAGGTGATGACCTGAGATGAATATTGAGGGGAACTTGTAAGTCCCTCTGTTCCAGGTCTATGGCTTTTGTTACCTCTTGGCATAATTGTTGCAATTTTGAGTAATCGTCTGGTGAAAATATGAATGGTCCTTTTGCTGCTTCGCCCACTCTAGCCTACAGGGGAGCTGAGAGCTCAGCAAAGGTTGGCGTAAAGAATCGAGCAAGATTCAGGAGTCCTAAACTTGCTTGCAGATTTTTCAGAGTTTTAGGATATTGAATGGTGGCTAATTTTTCTTTATAGGATTGAGTTAATCCTCTACCATTTCCAGTTATTCGCAGGCCCAGAAAATCTACCTCTTCCCTAACTGGTTGATTCTTTTTTATGTTGATTAAGTACCCAGCAGTTGTAAGCCTGGATAAAACACTATCAATGGCTTTCAAGTGCTCTTGGAGATTGTCATGTGACTGATATATATCTTCCACATATGAATTGACGCTAGGTAGGTCTTTTAAAAGGTCAATGATGTGGGCTGAAAAGAGAACGGGACTGTTTTGAAATCCCTGGGGCAATCTGGTCCAGCAATACTGATAATCATCGGGTCCAGTCATCGTTATTTTTGGCCAATCAGCTTTTTCGATTGGATGTGACCAGAAGCCGTTTGCTAGATCAATACAAGTTTTATATTTTTCCCTCGTGATTCCAGAGAGAAGGGCTGTGGAATTTTGCTGTTGTGCAATATGTGGGGCCGTTACCCTATTTAAGGCTGTATAATCGACCACGACTCTCCACATCTCATCTGGTTTAGCAACACCAAACAATGGTGAATTAGCTCTAGATGCCATTTTGATTAAGACACCTTGGTCTGTTAGTTCTTTGAGCATTGTCAGGAGATCTATTTTTCCTTTGTGGTCTTGAATAGGCCACTGTTTTTTAGGTTTGTGCCAGCCAGCATCAAGTGGGTGGGGTTTGATGTCTACCTTTCCACATTGATTTGGATGGCGTTGTAGATAAGGGTAGTGTCTATTAACGAGTTGCTCGAGGAGGTCTTTGCCTCCCCCCTCTAGGCAATTTTGATCAAGCTGTGTCCCAACATGTTTTTCCCTGTCATTTCTGGTCTGAAGATGCTTCTACAGGCCTGGTTCAGATTTTAAGGTAATGTTTCATGTCTGGTTGTCCTATAATGAGGGAACAGGCCAATTGTGGTACCAGTCCTACATCTAGGGTCATCGTGAATCCATATATAGTAATATGTTTTTTGTAAAAATTAATTATTTTAGTTTTGTCTTTTGTGAATCCTCCTAATGGTCTTTTACAAATTGGGCTCCCCAAATCTGTCCACTTAGTTTTTATAATTGCAGGATCTATTACAGCGTAATCAGCTTCCGTATCAAACAGGGCCTTCACTTGTGTGTTTGTGGGCAAGGTTGCCAGGGCATAGGGGAATTCAAGAGGCCCTGGCAGGGTGCCAGGCCTTGAATCCTGGGGTTGTTCATCCTCAGGATCCTGAGTTTCATTTGCTGCTTTGTCTTTAATTATTTTAACTGATTTTTGTTCCTCCCTCTTGGGGGTATCATGTTTTCCAATTCCTTAGGGGATTTGTCGGACCGTTTATTATCTTGATGATCCTCCTGTTGGGGTGGACGTTGGTTCTGCCGGGAATCTTTTTGATCCCCATTTTGATTTTCCTGGTATCCGCCCATGGCTCTCTGATAGTTTTGGCCAGTGTAAAAGCTGTCCCCATAGGGAGTCCACTGTCCTTCTCTTTCCTTTCAAGGTCTAGCCCCTCATCTATCCCATCTTTCCAGGGAGAAATCTTTCTCATATTTTGGGCGATTTGGGGGTGTAAACCTTCTGTAATAGCCTGATGGGGTTCCCGAGCCAGGAGTTTGTGCCTGGGCGGGGTGGACTTGAGACTTGGGTCTATACGGTCCTTGTTTCTGAGTACCAAAGGTACCTTCTCCGTTTTTTTTATCCCTAGTTTCTGATCTCATTATAGGTTTAGTTTGGGGTAGACCTAAGAGGTCATGACTTAATTGGATAATGCGATTGGCATTATCCCATCTTTGTTGGTTATCTCGATAATTGTTTAGAGCACCCTCACAGGCATGTTTGAGGGCTGTATATTGGTATTGATTGGCCAGGCAGCCATGGACAATGTCCCAGTTATCCTGTGTAAGTACTTTGCCTAATCTGTAGGCAGCTACCAGCCCTTTAGTTGTGGCTGTATTAGTGAGTATTTCCTTGATGGAACCCATTACATGCCCTCCCTGAGTTGCCGTGAGAACATAGGTGTATATTTGAACGCAATTGTTACACTGGTTTAATGGGGGAATCAAGTCTGAATTTTGTATAATTTGTAGTGTTTGTCTCAGGTGTTGGGCATTCCAATCTTGGCAACAGGTTTCCAATTTATCAAGGTTAGTTAGAACCCAGCAGATTTTTTCCTGGCTGGTCTTTCCCGGTCTACCACACATTGTGCAGATAGAGCTTGACCTAGGGGCGCATGTGTGGTTGTTGGGGTTGGCTTACTGTACCAGCAATCCTTGCACCTCCAGCATTTAGATAAGGTTGAGCTAGTGCTTGTCGGCATTGATTATAATGGATTCTAAGCTGTCTATAGTTTTCTCGAAGATTGGGGTCATTTATTTCATCATGGGCTTGCCACCTTAACCGGAATCCATGGCCCCCAGGTGCATAGGCTGCTCCGGGTCCTACTATTCAGCCATGGTTGCCACCACTTTGTTGGGCACCATTCATTAGGCCTCCCAATTGTGCGGGTGTGCACCTTATCATTAAGGAATTTAGTGGATTTGGAGTATTTGTTTGATTATCCCACTGGATATTCTGTATCCCCTTGTTCTGGGGATCAACATCAATCGTGCCATGAGTTCTAACAGCTCCGTCAGCATCAAAGCCTTCTATTTCAAAAATGATCACTTGGTTTTGTGGAGGTAAAGGGATACAATTATTTCCCCTAATAAAGCAATCGTTTGAATTTCCTCATAAAGAGACTTGGCCAATTCCGACAGGGTTTGCCATTTCGTCAGGACCTAACCTCGGTTAGGGTTTAATATGAACTTTATAAGACATTTCTAGACCTCAATGATATATTGAGGGAATTCTGATTTAAGTTCTACAAGGCCTGATCAGGGACTTGTCATCTCTAGAGATTTAAATCTGGGTCTTAGTACCACTGTCAGTAAAACACTCCTTCTATACTTAACAATCTTCAAGATGGACATAGATATAAATATAAGTATAGGTTCTATATCAACTCATAAACACACACATTGGGCGCCAACTGAAGGGATAATTATTAGTCCTAGCCCCTTTAGGGCTACCCCGGATCAAGCATATTCCCCAGACATTCACTTTCAACTATAGTTAGAGGTAGCCGAATTCTAAAGACGCTTAATTGAGTCTAAAGGTCTAGACTATCACTCACTAAAGGAAAGGAACAATCTGAAGATATTACCGTCCTCCAAATAGCACTTTTATTAAGTTTAGCTAGACTGTAACATTCCGGATATTATGCAGGTCCGGAAAACTCCCTCAGAATTCTGCAACTCCTCACCAAAGAGTGTACAGAGATTGAGTTCACGAGTTTGATACAGGTGTACTTTGTGAGACAATTCTAAAAACATAGAGATTTATTAAAGAACTGACATGTAATTACAGTAAGTATTTCAGTCGCAACATTAACATTTCCAAATACAAAAAGCTTTTACAATCTTATTATCAGAGATCCTTATTCTCAAATCTTAACTTCGTTACATTTTTACATTTCTTAGTCTTATTCCAGGATATCCACCAAAATCAAATACAATACCGTTGATCCCCGAGACTCAAAGTGTTGTAGACTTACAGATCTTGCCTCTGAAGCCAAGAATCGCTTTGACCCATCAAGCGAATCTGTCATCCCATTTGAAAGTCCAATTTTTATACCTTTCTCAGTGGTATTTCCTTTGAAGTTTTCTGCTGATGTAAGCTAATTATCTTTAGTCATTTTTCTGCTGGCCCCTGCTATTCTTGCAGTTAGTTCAGCTGGTAGCAATGCAGACTCGTGTCTCTCCTTTAGGTGTTTGAATGTAACAGCAGGTGCATTTATTTGATGTCATTCTTACCAAGGTCTTCTATGCAATTCTTAAGTCACCTCAGCTGGTTGCAACACAGACTCATGTCTGTGTTTCATTTGATGTCATTTTTACGAAGGCATATGTTTCTTTAATCTTATGTGATTCTTTCCGAAGTGTTGGTTTAAAACACCTTAACAGGGTATACCATTGTGTTCTTTCCAAGGCTTCAGACTTTCAGGAACCTCCAACCTCCTGTTTCCATAAGGCTATTGATTCAGCGTCAACAACTTATCTTATCTCAATAGCTTTTATGCTGTTTACAGCTTTTCCATTGTTAAGGCTTTTAGATTTTCAAGCCCAGTATGTCATGTTTTAATAAAGTCAGGTTTCTTTTATAGAATGGTGTATTTTTCTGAATAGGTATATTGCTTATTCCTTCACAAAACAACTCAGTTGCAACAAACCGCTACAAGACACAATAGTAAGAATATAACCGGACGGTCCACCCAGCATCGACCTTGGCATCGGCTATGGACCCGTCAACAGCACACCCAGCCCAGTCAATCCTGCAAAGTCTTCCTGACCAACATCTGGGGACTTGTGCCAAATTGGGAGAGCTGTCCCACAGACCAGTCAAGGAACAGCCTGACATAGTCATACTCACAGAATCATACCTTTCAGCCAATGTCCCAAACTCCTCCATCACCATCCCTGGGTATGTCCTGTCCCACCGGCAGGACAGACCCACCAGGCGTGGCGGCACAGTGGTATACAGTCGGGAAGGAGTGGCCCTGGGAGTCCTCAACATTGACTCTGGACCCCATGAACTCTCATAGCTTCAGGTCAAGCATGGGCAAGGAAACCTCCTGCTGATTACCACCTACCGCCCTCCCTCAGCTGATGAATCAGTACTCATCCATGTTGAACACCACTTGGAAGAAGCACTGAGAGTAGCAAGGGCACAGAATGTACTCTAGGTGGGGGACTTCAATGTCCATCACCAAGAGTGGCTCAGTAGCACCACAACTGACCGAGCTGGCCAAGCCCTGAAGGACATTGTGTAGCTTTCAAAAGCTCTTATTATAATTTGTCCATGGCTACACAAACCACTCTGGGTACAGGTTTATTGTGTATAAGTAAAACAGGTTTATTAAGCATTAATCATCCAGTACAAAGAAGTAATATTTGACAAGAAGATAGTCACAATCTGTTAATTCGATCCCCAGCGTTCCTTCCAAGTGACTGTGGTGCAGTCTATTGATGTGTCTTGCTGTGTTCTGTTGACTGAAGCTTGCTTCTTTGGGTTCTCGTTGTGTTCTGTTGACTGAAGCTTCTCAAACTCTGGTTACGTGATGCGCTACTTTCGATGTTCAAAACCTGTATCTTTTACCCTTTTTCCTCTCATTTTGCCTACGTGGCAGTAATTAACCCTCTGACACCTGGTAAAAGTCTTGCTTCACTCGTTAGCCATCTTATGACCTTATTAATCTCACTAGGTCTCTTTCTGTGCACAACAAAGTATCCTTATCTTAGGTGTTCACTTTTCACAGAACATTTCTTAAGATGTTTTTTAAACAGTCTGTCCATCCTATAGCTGTACCAGCGAAGGATGTCTCCAAACCCTATCTCTCTCTCTAGTTCTTGTCTCTTTAAACAAAATATTACCGAATTCCTCGTCTGCGCCAGTCTCCATAGACTTAGCACTACATTCCATTACTTCAGTAATTGAAAACACAGGTTTTTAGTCAGGTTGGCATAATTTTCCCATCCTGCTTTGTTCACAGCTATTGCCATTTTATACAGGCTTTTAGGTTTTTAACATACAATTTCACATATTATAGTTATATAAAAATGGTTATAGAATCTTAATAATGTTTACTAAATCCTACAGGTAGACCTCTATCTTACAATAACTGCCAGTCTGGGCCTTCGACAGGTGGTGAGAGAACCAACACAAGGGAAAAACCTATTTGACCTCATCCTCACCAATCTACCTGGAGGACACCCTCCAGCGTGTTGTGTGGCACTACCACCGAGCTAAATGGGATAGATTCAGAATAGATCTAGCAGCGCAAAACTGGGCATCCATGAGGTGCTGTGGGCCATCATCAGCAGCAGAATTGTATTCCACCACAACCTCATGGCCCGGCATATCCCTCACTCTACCATTACCATCAAGCCAGGCGACCAACCCTGGTTCAATAAGGAGTGTAGAAGAGCATGCCAGGAGCAGCACCAGGCGTACCTAAAAATTAGGTGCCAACCTGGGGAAACTGCAACACAGGACTACTTGCATGCTAAAAAGTGGAAGCAGCATGCTGTAGACCGGGCTAAGCGATCCCACAATCAACAGATCAGACCAAAGCTCTGCAGTCCTCCAGTCGTGAATGGTGGTGGACCATTAATCAACTAATGGTCAGAAATGGGGATGTTCGCTGATGGCTGCACAGTGTTCAGCACCATTCGCAACTCCTCAGATAATGAAGCAGTCCATGCCCGCATGCAACAAGACCTCGGCGACGTTCAGGCTTGGGCTGATAAGTGGCAGGTAACATTCGTGCCACAGAACTGCCAGGCAATGACTATCTCCAACAAGCGAGAGTCTAAACACTGCCCCTTGACATTCAATGGCACTGCCATTGCCGAATCCCCCACCATCAACATCCTGGGGGTCAACATTGACCAGACACTTAACTGGACCAGCCACATAAATATTGTGGCAACAAGAGCAGGTCAGAGGCTAGGTATTCTGCGGGGAGTGTCTCACTTCCTGACTCCCCAAAGCCTTTCCATCATCTACAATGCACAAGTAATGAGTGTGATGGAATACTCTCCACTTGCCTGGATGAGTGCAGCTCCAACAACACTCAGGAAGCGCGACATCATCCAGGACAAAGCAGTCTGCTTGATTGGCACTCCATCCACCACCTTAAACATTCACTCTCTCCACCACAGGCGTACCGTGGCTGCAGTGTCTATCATCTACAAGATGCACTGCAGCAACTCGCCAAGGCTTCTTCTGCAGCACCTTCCAAACCCACGACCTCTGCCACCTAGAAGGTCAAGGGCAGCAGGCGCCTGAGAGCACCACCACCTCCAAGTTCCCCTCCAATTCACACACCACCCTGACTTAGAAGTATATCACTGATCCTTCATCGTCGCTGGGTCAAAATCCTGGAACTCCCTCTCTAACAGCACTGTGGGTGTACCTTCACCACACGGACTGCAGCAGTTCAAGAAGGCAGCTCACCACCATCTTCTCAAGGGCAATTAGGGATGGGCAATAAATGCTGGTCTTGCCAGCAATGCACACATCCCATAAACGAATTTAAAAAAAAGGCAGAATACACCTTCCCTTTAAGAGGCGCAGAGTGCCTTTAAGAAATGCAGGCTAGCTTTAATTGGTGCTAGCCTCGCATGAACTTGGGCCCCCTGCTGAGGTGGGTTGATCATGTATCGTGATCCCCTTGCCCGTTTTTGGGGCGATATGAATTTTTAGCTCTTAATCTTTAAAAGCCTCTCGTAGAACTTTAATGCCTTCTGAAAAACCAAATAAATTACAAACACTGGACAGCCTTCCACCATTGATTTAGTTGCTTCATCAAAGAATTCTAGATGAGTAACACTTGATCTATAGCTTCTAAAAACTTATAAATGTCTCCTCGTGGCTTCCTTTCATGACCTCAGGATGTCCCAAGGTGACTTGCAACCAATGAAGTACTTTTGAAGTGTTGTTACTGTTGTAATGTAGGAAATGTGGCAGTCAGTTTGTGCACAGCAAGCTCCCACAAACAGCAATGACATAAATTACCAGATTATCTGTTTTATCTTTTTTGATAGCACAATAAGAATTTTATAGAATTATATATTCTTTTTCTCAAGATTTTGTTGTGCGCTTGTTAACTTTATTTCTGTTTTTGCAATTTCTCCTTTATGAAAATCAACATAAAAGATTAAAGCGGAAATATATTTAATTTTCAAATAACGAAACTAGACATCTGCCTCTGTCATTCTGGCTTCAGACGCGGAGACTAACCTCCAGCTGCTATGACGGTGAACAACTGAAAATAAAAACTTACTAGTGAATAAACGGCACTTTTTTTAAAGGATAATTTATCCAAATTGGAGAGACGCAGATCGACCCAAAATAGCTCAATTTACACTGTTTTGGACTTTGAATGATCTGGTAATCATCCCTAAACCTTGGTATTGTAAATGGGTATAAAGGAGCTAAATAACCTGTTTTCCAGGACTATTATCCTCCACCTAGATGAACAAAGGTGAACAAAAATTAGATTTATAAATTCAGAGGAAGAAAATTGTACATTTCTTCCAATTGCGTCAGATAAAGCCAGCTGTTTATTATCTTAAATGTATGCTGGCTGAAAGCCATCATGTGCCCTTGCATACAAATGAGAGAATTTAAGTTTTGTACAACATCTCCGATAGCATTTGTCATTATTTTAATGGTAGAAAAATAGCCACTGTTGAGCCTTGGCTGATCTCTGATGTCTAAAAAGCTAAAATTCCTTTAGGAATTAGTCCACAATAAAAGAAAGAACTAAAATCCCTTAAGATTTATATATTTTTTCTGGAAAATCCTGTAGAATTTTCTCCAAAAATAATCAAAGAAATCATACAAATTGTGAAAATTCAATGATGCACAAGATTTATTTATTTTGCAAAATCTGAAAGTTGAGGTTTAGCTCACAAATACCATACCCCACTTTATCCTGTGGAAATACACACTATGGGGGCAAAATTCATTATCACCCAGGAATGGGCGCTAACTTCTGAAAAGTTTGAGATTTAGCGCCAGGTGCTAATGAATCATCGTTCAAAGAAAGGATGGGAGCGCTAAATCAAGCGCAAATGACCTAGCTCAGTGGCGTTAGACTCAAAGCGCTGAGCAATTTCAGGTGCAGTCTAATCGCTACTCATCATTGCCACAGGCTCTTTCCAGTTCTTAAAGGGGAGGTTCATTCATGCTGCAGAACCTCATTCTCAGTTGCTGGTTCTGCAGCTGTCTCAGCAAGCAGCAGAAGGCCCAGGAGATGGAACCGGACCACTGAAGGAGGTGTCATTATGGCAGATCAACAGCACAGGGAGAGAGCTCGCAGATTCTGCGACCAGGCATTGGAGGCGTTGTCCTTCGCTGTGGAGAGACGGAGGGCGGTGCTGTTCCCGGCAAGTGGCAGGAAGTCCTCGCCGTAAGTCTTCCATGTGGAGTGAGGTAGCCCGGCAGGTTTCAGGCAGCACTGTGGTCCCCAGGACCCACACACAGTGCAGGAAGAAATTTAATGACCTCACTTGAGTGATCAGTGTGAGTCAATGCTTCAACAAATGCTACATACCACCATCTGAACCACAGTCTGCACACACTGGCCAAAGCACCACACCCACAGCACTCACCCACCAACAATTTCCACCTACCAACACTCACACCCACATCTCACACATGGCACACAATGACAGCTATTCAACTATGGCAGGCACATCTCCCAAACACATTGCTCCACACTCACTCACATACTTTCCTCTCTCTTGCAGGCCAAGGTTGCTCACAACAGGAGGGAGCAGGAGTGCACAGGCGGGGGACAACCTGGCACACAATAAGTTTCTCAGCTGGGGGAAAGAATGCTGCAAATCATTGGGTGCCAGGTGGTGGGCGCTGTGGCCACCGGTGATGTTGACCTCCTTGAGGACAACAACGGTATGTTCATCCCACTTCCCCCTCACCCCACAAGCCTTTCCCACTTTCTAGCTAATCATGCTGTATGCATGCCTTTCTCCCTTTCTGCCCGTCTCCCCTCACCTTAACCCAACTCTTGTGCCTTTATGCTTTCAGATAATGAGCAAGCAGCTGAGCAGCCTGTCCCTGAGGGCACCATAGGGAGCGAGGCGGAAGAAGAGGAGGACGAAGAACACACCACGTCACTGCATGTCTCATCCACAGGCTCCAGCTCAGACACTGGCACTACACGTACTTTAGAGGCTAGTATAGTAGCGGGATCTACACAGGGTGAGGCACCAACAACGAGCGGGCTGCAGCAAGGCCAGGGGGAAAGGGTAGCTCGGGAGTCAGCTCCTCGGATGGCGAGTTCGTGCGCGAGTCCTGCTACACAGGACTCAGATAAGGACCTCGTTGGGGAGGCCTTTAGAAGAAGGGTGATGGCCATGCACTCCGAGATGATAGGTGCAATGGCAAGGGTGCCTGTGAGCCTCTCGGCAATGTTAAGGAGTGTGGAGGAGTCTGCCTCCAACATTGCACAGAGCTCTGCACACACCATGGAGCCCATCATTTGCAGTCTGCAAAGGATGGTGGACTCCCAGAGAGACCGTGGCGACCCAGACCTCATGCTGCGTGTGATGGGCAATGTTGCAGCTTCCATTGCAGCACAGGCGGAAGTGACGCAACGTCTTAGTGCTTTAATGCAGTCTATGCTTGGTCCTCAGACTGCTCTCATGCAGTCTCAGCTTGATGCCACGCAAGCTCTGACTGCTGCTGGGTTGACCACTGTCCACCGGGCCTTTCACGGTGTTGCAGCAGACCAGCAATCAGTGCTCCAGCAGATTGGTAGTGATGCTGAGGTGCTGCCCCAGGGGAGTGGCAGTGGGTCAGTGGAGCAGGAAGCTGCTGTCCTCTCTCAGCATGACAGCATTCCTGCTCCCACCACTGGCACTCCGCCATTGTCCTTGTCGCTGCCTGTTATCCAGCCAGCCCAGACTGCTGCCGCCCATGCTGAGGTGGTGCAGTCTACAGCCGGGCCTTGCAGGCCCAGAGCTGGTTGAGGGCGCCCTGCAAGGCCATCTGAAGTCTCCCGCATGGACACTCAGCAGCCTTCCACCCGCCGTGCTGCAGCCACTGGGCCAACACGTCGTAGGAGCACTAGAGTAGGCAAAGGCACAGTAACGAGGGGCACTAAGGGATTGCACAAGGATGAATAGCTAATATTATTGTTTTAAATATGTGATCACTGATTATTGATACATTTATTAATTGGCTTCGGATAATTTTGTACTATCTCTCATTTCAGCTTTGCGCTGTGATATGGCCTGCAACAGGGATGGAATGATGGGGATGTGGTGAGCAACGGGGACCTGGGTTTTAATTTATTGGAACTGCAGTCTGATGAGGCGACCCGGAAGGCCGATTGAGTGGCTGCCCCCTCCTTCACTCCTGTTCCTCCTCCTTCTCCTCCTCCTCCTCATCCTCTTCCTCCTCATCCTCATCCTCCTCTCCCTCTTCCTCCAACTGAGGTGGTCCCGCAATCCCTGGTGGCAAGGGCTGGGCCTTCATGAAGGCTAAGTTGTGGAGCATGCAGCAGACCATGACGAAATGGGACACCCGCTCCGGCGAGTACTGAAGGGCTCCTCCTGAGTGGGAAAAGCAGCGGAGCCATTGCTTGAGCATCCCAATGGTCTGCTCAATGATGTTCCTGGTGGCAGCATGGCTCTTATATGAGTGCTGAGCAGGAGTGTTGGGGTTGCGGAGGGGAGTCATGAGCCAGGTGGAGAGCAGATAGCCCTTGTTTCCGACCAGCCAGTTGCAAGCTTGATGTGACAGCTGGAAAAGTGCTGGCACACTGATCTAGTGCAGAATGAAGGCATCGTGGCTGCTGTCAGGATAGCGGGCATTTACATTGAGGATTCGCTGTCTGTGGCCGCACACCAACTGCACATTAAGTGAGTGGTAGCCTTTGCGGTTACAGAAGACCTCAGGATTATTATGCGGTGCCCGCAAAGCCACATGGGTGCAGACAGTGGTGCCCTGCATCATGGGGAAGCCCGCCATCCTGGCAAAGCCACGTGCACATTTGTCCTGCCCTGGTGATGGGGAAGGAAATGTAATCCCTTCTCTTACTGTAGAGAGCCTCTGTTATCTTCCGGATGCAGCAATGGACTGCGAACTGCGAGATGTTTGCTATATCTCCTGTTGCAGACTGGAAGGAACTGCTGGTGAAGAAATTGAGGGAGATGGTGACCTTGACTGCCACTGAGAGAGCCGTGGTTGACCTGATCTGAGGCTCGAGGTCTGGTTGCAGGAGGTGGCAGAGTTCTGTGACCACATCCTTGCTGAAACAGTGCCTTCTAATGCACTGTTCCTTGTTTAATTGGAGGTAGGAGGAGTGCTTTCGGAATACCCTTGGAGGGTAAGGCCTCATGTTGAGAGCCCTGATGGCCCTTCTCCTCCCTTTGGCCACATCTTGCAATCTTTCTCACTGCCTCCGCTCCCTCTGCATTATATCCTGGAGGGCGAGGTCAACTGCCAGTACAGCCCCCATTAATGTAACGATGTGTAGCACTTTGAAATTTTGTCAGAATAAATGTAACAAATTTTTAGTAGCCACAACACTCCTGATACTAAAGAACCTTTAAATGACTGAATTAAACTTTTGCACAATCGCAAACTGACAAGGAAGCAGTGAAACAGCACTAACTTGACAACTGCGACTGATCTTTTTAAATAGGGCCCCTGGAGCCGCCATCCGCCTGCTTCACGCCTCCTCTTTCTGTCATTATCGGATGAGGCACTAACACAGGGGGTGATAATAAATTTGGCAGATTTGGCGCTGAGTGAGCGTTGAGCGTTGCACACTCACTGATGTCACGATCTGCCTGGTGCTAAAGCCACAGGTGCTAACTGTTAGCGGCAACGCTTAGGGGGCGACTGGATTTGGTGTGCGGCGCTGGGTTTGCCTCACCCCAACGCTACTTCATTTGTGCCCCATAAGCGCCCCAGCCAGGAACTAACGGGAGGTGCTAACCAACCAAATTTCTCCCCCTGTGATTCAGAATTAGGTTTAGAAACACAGAAAAAATGGCTCTTAGATCACACAGATCTATTTTGGCATCTGAACAGCTGTTATGGGCAGTGCTTTGTTGCAAATGCAAACATTGAGTTGAATCTGAAGTTGTAAAGGAATGAACCATACCTATTCAGAAAAATACACCATCCTATGAACAGAATTCTGACTTTATTAAAACATGACAAACTGGGTTTAAAAATCTAAAAGCCTCAATGACACAAAGCTGTAAATACAGGCTTTTGAGATAAGATGAGTTGTTAACACAAAGCTGTAAACAGAATACAGGCTTTTGAAATGGGAATTGGTTGTTGACATTGAAACAATGGCCCTATTAAAATAAAGGGTTGGAGCTTCCAGAAAGTCTGAGCTTTGGGAAGAACACAATATTATACCCAGCTAAATTGTTTTAAACCAACACTTTGTAAACAGGCACATGAAAGAGCACAATGGTATAATGTTAAGGTGCCATAAACCAACACGTCGGGAAACAGAAACACAGATCATTAAAGAAACATATGCCTTCATAAATATGACATCAATAGATGCACCAAGCAATCACATGGTTTTTGTATTAAACTTGGAACACATAGGAGACGCGAAGTCGGCTTACAACCAGATAAGGTGATTTAAGAATTGAATAGAAGCCGTTTGTAAAAATGGCATCAAATAGATACATCTGTTATAACCGTTTTTTATGATAAGTTTTGAACACATACACAGCAGACAGAATTCTGCAAGCTAACAGCTGAATTGACAGTAAGAATAGAAAGAAGTCAACAGAAAGCTGACTACAGATAATTAGCTTACATCAGCAGAAAACTTCAAAGGATATACCACTAAAAAAGGGTATAAAATATAGAACTTTCAAATAGGAAAACAGAATTGGCTGGAAGGGGCAAGGCAATTCTCAGCTTCAGAACCACTCTGTAAGCCTACAACTCTTTGAGTCTCGGGTAATCAAAGGTATTTGATTTTGGTGGATATCCTGGATTAGAAATAAGTAAGAAATGTAAAAATGTAACCAAGTTAAGATTTGAGAATGAGGACCTCTGAGAATAAGAATTGTAAGCTATTTGTTTTTGGAACTGTTAATGTTGTAACTGTTAACTGCTGTTAACTACAGGTCAGTTCTTTAATAAATCTATATAATTTTAGAATTGTCTCACATAGTACTTCTGTATCAAACTCGCAAACTCAATCTCTGTACACCCTTTGGTGAGGAGTTTCAGAATTCTGGGGGAGTTTTCTGGACCCTCATAATATCCGGAAGGTTACAGTCGAGTTAAACTTATTAAAACTGCTATCTGGAGGACGGTAACATCTTCAAGTCATTCCTTTCCTTTAGGGATTGATAGTGTGGACCTTTAGACCCAATTAAGCATCTTATAGGATTCGGCTACCTCTAACTTTAGTTGAAGGTGAACGTCTGGTGAATATGCCTGATCCGGGATAGCCAGAAAAGGGCTAGGACTAGTAATTATCCCTTCAAAGTGAAGTCGAAGAAAATGTGCTGGTGGTTTATAATATCAATGTAATGAATACACCCAAACTAACAGACTGGTTAGTTGTTTCTGGCAATCCTTTGCTGTTTATATTGATTAGTGACCTCAAAGGTGTGTGATAGAACATCTAAGTTTGTAAATGATGAAACATCGTGTCAGAAAGTAGAATTTTCTAAGGAGACTAATATCATTGAAGAGACCTAAAAAGTTGCCTAAAAACTGGGCAGATGAAAGGGAAATATTTGAAAAATGTAACATTTGTTAAAACAAAGGAAATAAAATGTTAGCTCACATAAGATGTAAAAGAGAGTTGTATCAACACTCTATAAAACATGTGTATATATTAATGTGTGTGACATGAATCTTGTCATTCATGTGGAAATGACTTATGAAATAATACTGGGCGGCCTGCTGGTGGCACTGTCCAGGGAGAGTATAAATACTCGGGCATGGGCCCAGCTTGCTCAGGACATTCTTTAACAGGAACTAGTGAAGGACACAACTAGATCTCCATGTTGAAAAACAGTTGAATAAAGCTTTGTTTAACGCTTAGACTAAGTACCTAGTAGTTTTCTTATGTCAGTGTGTGTCCCCAATCCCTATTTATATACTATATGCAAAATCTTACATCTACATCTGCATCTACACACACTTTTTGTCAACTTTTTCTATTATAAATCCCTATGTCCACATTTATAAGAAACTGCCTAAATAATTGCCACACTGTAACTATCCACCAGTGATAGCATTGTAGTGCTTCAGTTTTGCATCTCTCAGCTCCTCGGTCTGTACTGCAAAGAAGCCATCACCAAGGCTGCCTACATCCACCTCCACAACATTGCCTGTCTCTGCCCTGCCTCTGATCACTGTGCTTCCTCTTGGTGTTTTCCTGTGCATATCCTAACTCGCACCAAGTCCCGTTCACCCAGCACCCCTGTGCTCGCTGACCTACATTGGCCTTGATTTTAAAATTCTCATCCTTTTCAAATTACTCCATGGCCTCGTCCCCTCCCTATCCCTGTAAACTCCTCCAACCCTACAACTCTCAGAAATCTCTGCACTGCTCCAATTCTGGTCTCTTGCGTATCCACAATTTTAATCGCTCCACCATGGATGGTCGTGCCTTCAGCTGCCTCAGCCCTAAGCTCTGTAATTCCCTCACTAAACCTCTCTGCACATCTACATCTCTCTCCTCATTTAAGATGCTCCTTAAAACCTATCTCTTTCACCAAGCTTTTGGCCAGCTGTCCTAATATTTCAACTTTCCACCCTTCCCTCACCTTCACATGGTCCATCTCTGATTCTTTCCTTCCCTTCCTCGACCTCCCCGTCTCTATCTCTGGGGATAGGTTATCGATAAACATTCACTGCAAGCCCACTGACTCCCACAGCTACCTGGACTACACTTCCTCCCACCCCACTTCCGCTAAGGACTCTATTACATTCTCCCAGTTTCTCCGTCTCCGCTGCATCTGCTCTGACGATGTCACCTTCCATACCAGTGCTTCTGACATGTCTTCCTTTTTCCTCAACTGAGGATTCCCCTCTACCGTGGTTGACACGGCCCTTGACCGTGTCCGTTCTATCTCCCGCACTTCTGCCATCACCCCTGCCCCTCCCTCCCGGAACCACGACAGAATTCCCCTTGTCATCACCTTTCACCTTTCACCCCACCAGCCTCCACATTCAACGGATCATCCTCTGCCATTTCTGCCACCTCCAGCGTGATTCCACCACCAAATGCATCTTCCCCTCACCTCCCCTTTCAGCATTCCATAGGGACCGCTCCCTCCGTGACACCCTAGCCCACTCCTCTATCAGCCCCAACACCCCTTCCCCTTCACTCGGCACCTTCCCGTGCAAGCGCAGGACATGCAACACATGCCCTTATACCTCTCCCCTTCCCACTGTCCAGGGCCCCAAACACCCCTTCCAGGTTAAACAGCGATTTACTTGTACTTCTTGCAATTTAGTATACTGTATTCGCTGCTCATGACGTGGTCTCCTCTACATTGCGGAGACCAAATGCAGATTGGGTGATCGCTTTGCGGAACACCTCCGTTCAGTCCGTAAGGGTGACCCCGAGCTTCCGGCCACCTGTCACTTGAATTCACCGCTCCACTCCCACTCAGACCTCACTGTCCTCGGCCTCTTGCATTGTTCCACAGAAGCTCAGCGTAAGCTCAAGGAACAGCAGCTCATCTTTCGATTAGGCACTTTACAGCCTTCCGGACTCAACATAGAGTTCAAAAATTTCAGATCATAACCTCGGCCCCTATCATATATATATATTATTTTATCCACAGTCTTTTTCTGTCTTTTTTTCTTCTCCCCCACATGGCAGCTGTCTTTCATTCTGCCAGGGCAATTTACACTTGAACTAGAGCCATTCTTTGTTATTTAACCTGTCCCATTACCATCTCCTTTTGCCTTGAATATCTCTTAATGTCTCTTAACCTCTTCTGCCTTCCATCCTATCACAGACCTTCCCTTTTGTTCTTTCATCCCCTCCCCCCTTTCCCAGCCTCTTCACTTGCTTAAATATCTATTCCATTTCCTGCTTTTTTCCAGCTCTGACGAAAGGTCATCGATCTGAAACGTCAACTCTGTTTCTTTCTTCACAGATGCTACCTGACCTGCTGAGTTTCTCCAGAATTTTCTGTTTTTATGTCCTAATTTCTCATTCTGTGGCCCGGTGTCAAATTTTGTTTGATAATGCTCCTGTGAAGCGCCTTGTGATGTTTTACTATGTTAAACGTGCTATATAAATGCAAGTTGTTGTTGTTGTTATGCCCCAACCAACTCTACTTCTTTGCTTCCCAATCTGCCATGCATTTCAATACTTAACTATAAATAATATAAAATCAAAATATATTACGAAATTCGGCTCTGTAGCGCACAATTTTTCAGCATTCCGGGTGTTCTTTGTCGAAAATGGTGGCCACATGCGCACACGTCTGGTGTGGGCCGTGCCTGTCGCCATCTTGGTGAGGGTGTTGGGTGGTCGGTAGGAGTGTGCGCCGGTAGTATCTAGAGTAGGTAGATTGCGATGTCAATCAGTGTGACACGCTTATTTGACACCAGCGCTGCCATTTTCATCCTCAACGCTAGAGCTAATGCCCCGCCTTAAACTCGCACAGCTTGGATCCCCTACCAGTGCTATTTAAAGGGATCATCAACCACTTGCAGGTTAGTTGCTGATTAATTTCTACTGGTAGAAGTGTTTGGTGTTTTCCAGAGTGGTTTGAAGTTGGTGAGGTGAAAAGGAGTGGTGCTGCAATCGCATAGACCTGCTCAGAAGACAAACACGGGACACAACCAACAGAGTACCCTTCGTCGTCCAGTACTTCCCCGGAGCGGAGAAACTACGCCATGTTCTTCGCAGCCTTCAACATATCATCGATGACGACGAACACCTCGCTAAGGCCATCCCCACGCCTCCACTACTCGACTTCAAACAGCCGCCTAACCTCAAACAGACCATCGTTCGCAGCAAATTACCCAGCTTTCAGGAGAACAGCGACCACGACACCACACAACCCTGCCACGGCAACCTCTGCAAGACATGCCAGATCATCAACACAGATACCATCATCACACGTGAGGACACCACCCACCAGGTATATGGTACATACTCATGTGACTCGGCCAACGTTGTCTACCTCATACGTTGCAGGAAAGGATGCCCCGGAGCATGGTACATCGGTGAGACCATGCAGACACTGCGACAACGGATGAACGGACACCGCGCAACAATCGCCAGGCAGGAGTGTTCCCTCCCAGTCGGGGAACACTTCAGCAGTCAAGGACATTCAGCCTCCGATCTTCGGGTAAGCATTCTCCAAGGCGGCCTTCGAGACACATGACAACGCAAAATCATAGAGCAGAAACTGATAGCCAAGTTCCGCACTCATGAGGATGGCCTCAACCGGGATCTTGGGTTCATGTCACGCTACATGTAACCCCACCTGATGTAGGGTCACCCAAACTCAAGTCGTCGTTGGCTTGTTCTCTCTACACAGATGCGGCCGGACCTGCTGTGATTTCCAGCAAAGAAAATGTTTTTTGTTTTTTGTTTTTCATACAGACCCCAGCATCTGCAACATTTGACCCCTTGTGACCCCACCTCATTGTTCTTTGATGTAATGTTTTCCTGACTGACCTGTTTGGACACCATTCACACCTTTGATTGCTGTGATTATCTCTCTGCCGAGGTGTGATAAATGGCAGTTAGAAAGATTACCTGTAATCATCTTGCATTATTCTCTGACTATATAAGCTGTGTCTTTATGCATCTCTCCACTTCACCTGGTGAAGAAGCAGTGCTCCAAAAGCTTGTGATTTCAAATAAAACTGTTGGACTATAACCTGGTGTTGTGTGACTTCTTGCAAGTGGAGAAGGCCTCGCTTCTGACTTCAAAGGTTCTGGTCAGACCACTTGCTCCCAGTCATGGGTGCTGTAGTTGCCATTCCCCCTTGGCCTACAGCATGACAGGGAGATGGAGCAGAGGCAGAAAAGAGGACAAGCTGCTCACAGAGGGAGGACAAGGAGGAGGAGGAGGAGGAGGAGAAGCAGGAGGATGGGAGGAGGCAACCAACACATCCCGACTCTGGCCAGGCTGTCTGTGATTGCCTCATTCGACTACGGTCCCACTAAACATAATCCCAAATCCCCATTGTACAATAGTCACACACCTTACTTAGCATCCCTCTGTTCTGGACACTCACAACGTCCTCTTGACCACAATGTTGAAATAAAAGCCACCACAAAAGAAATATTCCAAACCAAATTTATTCATCAATCTTTCCAACATTACACCCTTGTGCATTCCCTTAGTGCCTGTCTTCCGTGTGCCTTTGCCTGAGCTAGAGCTCCTATGAAGTGCTACCCCAGTGGCTGCAGCATGGCTGGTGGGGGAGACTGCAGGATGACCTCGAGCAGCTCTGGGCCTAGAAGGCCCGGCTTCAGACTGCACCACCTCGGCATGGACAGCAGCAGTCTGGGCTGGCTGACTGACAGGCACCAGCAAGGGCACTGGCGGAGTGGCAGTGGCGGGAGGACGAACAATGTCATCCTGAGAGAGGACAGCAGGTTCGTGCTCCACGGAGCCACTGCCACTTCCCTGGGGCGGCGCCTCACCAATCCTAGCCATCTGTTGGAGGACAAATTACTGGATTTGCTTAGCCTGCACCATCAAACACTTTTGCCTCGCACCTTCTTACCAGAGCATCGACAATGGACAAGAACCCATGGATTCCTATCACTCTAACCACCATACTGACAATTGCAAGTCACTCTAAGCCCTCAATGTGGAAGTTCCACTTGCGAAATGACACAGGCCACAACTTCAACAGTTTGCCATCAGAATTTTTTATCACAACAAGCAACTGATGGCATTTCAAAAATAAACACAACATAGCACCCAAGTGACTACCCTTGTGACTACTTGTGCATTATCTTCATCTTACGCATGCTCCTACGTGGTGCTTCCCCTGTGGCTTCAGCAGATGTGGAGGCCCCTTGCTTACTTTCTTGCTGATCCTGTCTCGACACCTTTGGCGGCCGTTCTCTGGGGTTGCGAACCTGTGAGGGCTCAGCAACAGTCTGCTTCTCCTGCAGCTGTGCAGGGGATAAGATGCCCATCTCAGTTGGGTGAGGGCTCTGGTGGGGCTCTGACCGAGGGCTTTACAGTGGCATGGTCATCTGAGCACTTGGAGAGGAGCCCCCACTTCCTTGTTTTCTGCCACCAACATCCCTCTTATGGGTCAGTCCCACTTCGAAGCTAGCAAGTGGCTTGAAAGCATCTTGCTGCACTTCAGGGGGGCCATGAGGACCCATTTCTGCACTGGAAGTCCTACTCCAGAGGACTTCAATGAAGGTTTGGTTTCTATGCTCAATAGCTGACCATCGCTCCTCAAGAGATGCCAGTCTATTCTGAACAATTACCATGCTTTCAACACTCTGACAACTTAGCTCCTCCATGGCCATAGCCATCCTCTCCTCGACCATAGCCATCCTTTCCATGGAGGTTGCCATCCGTTCCGTGGTGATGCGTTCATGCACCAACGCCTCCACAAAGGCTCTGCTCATGTTCGCGATGGACTGCTCCATTTGCTCCACACTGGCAGCGACCCTGGAGACAAAACCTGCCAGAGACTCCTGCACCTGTTCCTGGAGTTCCAGCACCGCTCTCCTTCTGGATGGACCCGGAGACACAGGGTCAACATGGAAACATAGAAACATAGAAGATAGGAGCAGGAGTAGGCCATTCGGCCCCTCGAGCCTGCTCTGCCATTCAATGAGATCATGGCTGATCATCCAAATTCAGTACCCTGTCCATGCCTTCTCCCCATATCCCTTGATCCCTTTAGCCTTAAGAAATATAACCAACTCTTTCTTGAATATATTTAATGAATTGGCCTCCACTGCCTTCTGTGTTAGAGAATTCCACAGGTTCACCTCTCTCTGGGTGAAGAAATTCCTCCTCACTCTGTTCTAAATGGCTTACCCCTTATCCTTAGACTGTGACCCCTGGTTCTGGACTTCCCGGCCATTGGGAACATCCTTCCTGCATCCGGTCTGTCCAGTCCTGTTAGAATTTTATAAGTTTCAATGAGATCCCCTCTCATTCTTCTAAACTCCAGCGAGTATAAGCCCAATCGACCCAATCTCTCCTCATAAGTCATTCCTGCCATCCCATGTATCAGTCTGGTGAATCTTCGCTGCACTCCCTCCATGGCAAGAACATCCTTCCTCAGATAAGGCGACCAAAACTGACATAAGGCGACATACAGCTGAGCCGAGCTGGCAGAGTCCTGCGCCCTCCGACAAGCACTCTCCACTGCTGTCCCTGTCTCCACCATCTGCTGATGCTCACTTGTGAGCTGTGATACACCAGGTGACAACACTACTCTATCTCGCGATGGTCCCACCGAGGTGTGAGTGTCTGTGCTGGTGCTGGGTGCGCTGAATTCTGCTGACGCTGCAACCTCAGAGGTTGCAGCTTCCTCTGAGGAGTCTTAAATCTCAGGCTGTTCCTCCTGGACAGTGGGGACGGGGGCTGTCGATGGTCCTATGGGGGAGTAAAGGAAAGAGTTAGATATGTGAGGTAAAGGTTGCATGCACATTGAATTGTGAAGATGATCATAAGTCAATCTGTTAGAGCATCAGAATCATTATCAGTCACTCATGCAATGTCAATGAGAGAGATGCCAAACTATTTTGTCACCAGCTTGCTGTGATGTGCCCGTCTGTCCGTCCCCCACTTGTGAATCTTCCTCGACACCTCCTCCTCCGAGGTGGTGAGCTGGGCAACTGAGGGTGGCCCTCCTCCTGTCCTTGCTCTTTCCCTCTTATTGTGGGCTCTCTTTTCCTGCAATGAGGGACACAAGTGGAGTTTGAGTGAGAATGAAGGAGTGAGTGTAGAGAATCCATTACATAGATGCTTAGAAGGAGACAAAGGGCCCTCCCTGTGTGTTGTAAGTTGTTGTCATTGCATCACAGTGATAGGGAGTGTGAGGGCTGCATGGTCGAATAGTTAATTGAATGTGACCAGGTGATGGAATAGCTGGAGGGTGCTCTAAACAATTATCGAGATAACCAACAAAGATGGGATACTGTCAATCACATTATCCAATTAAATCATGATCTCTTAGGTCTACCCCAAACTAAACCTATAATGAGATCAGAAACTAGGGATAAAAAAACTGGAGAAGTTACCTTTGGTACTCAGAAAGAAGTACTGTATAGACCCAAGTCTCAAGTCCCCCCCCGCCCAGACACAAACCCGTGCCTCGGGACCACCAAGAGGGTATTCCAGAAGGTTTACACCCCCAACTCGCCCACAATACGAGAAAGATTTCTCCCCGGAAAGATGGGATGGACGAGGGGCTAGATCTTGAAAGGAAAGCGAAGGACAGTGGACTCCCTATGGGGACAGCTTTTACACTGGCCAAAACTATCAGAGAGCCATGGGAGGATACCGAGAAAACCGAAATGGGGATCAAAAAGATTCCTGGCAGAACCAGCGTCCACCCCAACAGGAGGATCATCAAGATAATAAACGGTCCAACAAACCCTCTAAGGGATCTGGAAAACATGATACCCCCAAGAGGGAGGAACAAAAATCAGTTAAAATAATTAAAGACAAAGCAGCAAATTAAACTCAGGATCCTGAGGATGAACAATCCCAGGATTGAAGGCCTGGCACCCAGCCAGGGCCTCTTGAATTCCCCTATGCCCTGGCAACCTTGCCCACAAACACACAAGTGAAGGCCCTGTTTGATACAGGAGCTAATTACACTGTAATAGATCCTGAATTTATAAAAACTAAGTGGACAGATTTGGGGAGCCCAATTTGTAAAAGACCATTAGGGGGATTCACACAAGACAAAACCAAAATAATTAATTTTTACAAAATACCTATTACTATATATGGAATCACGGTGACCCTAGGTTTTGGACTGGTACCACAATTGGCCTGTTCCCTCATTATAGGACAACCAGACATGAAACATTACCTTAAAATCTCAACCAGACCTGTAGAAGCATGGATGACAGGGAAAAACATGTTCGGACACAGTTTGACCAAACTTGCCTAGAGGGGGGGAGGCAAAGACCTCCTCAAGCAGCTCAGTAATAGATACTACCCTTATCTACAACGCTATCCAAATCAATGTGGAAAGATAGACATCAAACCCCATCCGCTTGATGCTGGCTGGCACAAACCTAAAAAACAGTGGCCTATTCAAGACCACAAAGGAAAAATAGATCTCTTAACAATGCTCAAAGAACTAACAGAACAAGGTGTCTTAATCAAAATGGACATCGTTCTTGAATGATCCTACGCTCATTTTTAAATTCCTCTCCCCGGAAATGGACTTAGAGCATCTCCCCATCATGGAGGATGATGATACGGAGGAGGGAATCAGACAAATACCTATGAGACCACTTACAGAATACCATCAAGTCATTTACTGTGATGGATGTTCAGTGACGATTAAAAAAGGGACCTCCCAACAATCCTTAGCTGGAATGGGGATAGTTGTAGGGACTTTTTGAGATTCCTATTCCTTTTATCCAGAAGAATTACTGTCCATACCCCTTGGCCATAAGACAGCACAATATGCTGAAGCCGCAGCATTACGGTATGCTTTAGAAAAGGCAGACCCTATTAAACCCACATTAATCTGTATGGATAGTGACTACTGTAAAAGAGGACATAACCAAGATCTAGTTTTCTGGGAACAACCAAATTTTACCAATCATAAGGGTAAACCCATAAAACATAAGTCATTGTGGGAAGACATTCTCCGTTCGAGAATGGAGAAACAGAATTGTCAGGTGATTCATGTAAACGGGCATACCACTGGGACAGTCCACTCAAAAGGAAACAGCCTTGCAGACGAACAAGCGAAATGTTCGGTCTGCATGACACCCTCTCGAGAGGGGCCTGCTGATATTAGTGTAATCACTAGGGCAGAACAGGCAGCTAATCAGGATGAGGAACTGATTCAGCTATTAGACCCAACAAAAGAGAATCCACCAGGATATCCACCAAAGTACTTTTACTCGGAAACCCCTACTGGTATTGTGCTAGTTAAGTTGCCCAAGGGAAACTGAGAAGTACCCCCGAGACACAAACAAGAACAGCTTGTTAAAGAAGCTCACGAGGGCATAGGTCAAGCACATTGTGGTGCCAGAACAACATTCTGCAAATTGACCCCCTTATATTGGTGACCAGGCATGCTTAAGGCCTGTAAAACATACATGGCAAATTGTGAGCCATGCTATTTAACCAATAAGTCATCACTAATTACGCCACCACCATTGGCTCCTGTGAAAGCTGATGAGCCAATGGGAAAATTATTTATTGACTTTATTGGACCACTTCCCCCATCTTTAGGATACAGACATGTTCTCATTTGTGTAGATGGATGCACTTCCTTCTGCTGGCTGGTCCCCACAATAGCTGTTTCAGAAAAAGCACTTGCCAAGGCTATTTCTGACATAATTACTGTAGCTGGTGCACCCAAAATCTTACAGACAGAGCCTTTGTATCCAAGGTCTTCAAAGACTACTGTGAACAAAGGGGAGTTGGGTTGGAGCACAGCACACTACGTCATGCGCAATCAGCGGGGCTGGTGGAACGTAAAAACCAGGACGTAAAAAAGCTATTGGTCAAACTGTTGAGAATCAGGGGGAATAAGTGGACCACCATCATTTCGGAGGTACAGCTATCACTTAATAATGTGCCCGCTTCTGCATCAGGGACAGTGTCCCCTAAAACTCCATATTACCTGATGTATGGGGTTGAGATGAATACACTGCTTACCCATAGTTCTTTTATTGCCTCTACACTCTCTGAGTCCTTGACCCGACAGCGACAGTTAGATTTAAAAAGAGAAGTAACAGAGGAGCTTCATCGAATTGATCAAAGGACAAGGGAGGCAAATAGGCAGAAAAAATTGACAAACAAAGGCATGGCAACCCCCAGTAGGAGAATGGGTACAGGAAAAGAAGTTTGAACAAAAACCTGGTTTAAGACCGAAGTGGAAAAAACCTGTTCAAATGCATTCTGTTTTTAATGAAAGAACAGTTAAAATACATATTAATCAGCCAAATGGCAAGCATATTCTTAAAACTGTCTCCATAGACAATCTCAAAAGATGTCCTGCGGGATACCGAAATGCAGGAACAATACAAGGTGCAGTCGTACACTGTCTTTCAAGACCCAGCTTGTAGCACGACACAGGAAATGGATGCGATCAAATTACTGATGACGGTCAGTCAGACGGTGTCGCTGTCTCCTCCACACAATGCTTGGCAACGCCTCAGGAATTGGATTCGCAAAAAGCAACAACCGAAACAAGGAAAGATCAACGAGTTACTTCAACGAAGGAGGAAGACACAGCGGACGAAGAAGGAATCAACTGAGCGCCTGGTAAGGCCTTTATGAAAACAAGAATCTGTCCACACGCCAGATCGAAGGAACAGCGTGTCAAGCTTCAACTAGTTTCAAATGACATCTCCTTGACTCGTACGGATAACTCACCTCTATAGAACGTACATCTGCCAATTGGACATTCTAAGTACATATTGTTTTGCTAATTGCTTGAAAATGTATCACATCCTTTTAAATTGTGTTCAATTTAAAATAAGGCAAAGCATTGTCCTAGGATGATTTAAAAGGAATTTTCATGTAGCACATGATTGTGAATCTTTTGAAATTAATGTGCTATTCTAACCTTATTAGTAATATTGACCAAACTCTGTCTAGATGCTCCAGCTCATTTTTTGGTCAAGAGCGGGGTGTGAAAGAATAGCCATATTCAGAAAAATACACCATCTTATGAACAGAATTTTGACTTTATTAAAACATGACATACTGGGTTTGGAAGTCTGGAAGGCTTAACAATCAAAAGCTGTAAACAGCATACAGGCTTTTGAGATAAGATGGGTTGTTGTCACTGAAACAATAGCCCTATTGAAGCAGCAGGTTGGAGGTTCCTCTATCTCTGCAGCATTGGAAAAAAGACAATGATACACACAGTTAAATTGTCTTAAACCAACACTTCAGAAAGAAACATAGAAAGAGTAAAGAAACATGTGCCTTTGTAAAAATGACATCAAGTAAAAGAAACACCTAACATCAAATGAAACACGGGAGGCACCAGCCATCACATTGTTTTTGTGTTGAACTTGGAACACTTAGGAGACACAAAGTCCGTGTTGCAACCAGTTGAGGTTTTCTAAATGCAAAAGATACAAACAGGAGACTTTGATAAAAATGACAACAAATAGACCCACTGCTCCACATTGTTTTTAATGATAAGTTTTGAACATCTAAAGGTAGCGACACCTACACAGCAGACACAAGTCTGCTTGCGACAGCTGAACTGACTGGAAGAATAGAAGAAGTCAACAGAAAAACGACTAGATATAATTAGCTTACATCAGCAGAAAACTTTAAAGGATCTGAAAAAAGGGTATAAATATAGAACTTTCAAATGGGAAGACAGATTCGCTGAAAGGGGCAAAGCGATTCTCAGGCTTCAGAGGCAGTGTCTGTAAGTCTTTAACTCTCTGAGGCTCGGGTATCAATGGTATTTGATTTTGGTGGATATCCTGGAATAAGACTAAGAAATGTAAAAATGTAATGAAGTTAAGATTTGAGAATAAGGACCTCTGATAATAAGAATTGTAAGCTTTTGTATTTGGAACTGTTAATGTTGCGATTGAATCGCCAGCTGTAAGTTACATGTCGGTTCTTTAATAAATCTATATATTTTTAGAACTGTCTCACATATTACTTCTGTTTCAAACTCGTGAACTCAATCTCTGTACACTCTTTGGTGAGGAGTTGCAGAATTCTGGAGGAATTTTCCAGACCCTCATAATATCTGGAAGGTTACAGTCTGGCTAAACTTATGAAAAGTGCTATCTGGAGGACGGTAACATCTTCAGGTCGTTCCTTTCCTTTAGTGAGAGATAGTCTGAAACTTTAGTCCCAAATAAGCGTCTTTAGGATTCGGCTACCTCTAACTTTAGTTGAAGGTGAACGTCTGGGGAATACGCCTGATCCGGGGTAGCCCTAAAGGGGCTAGGGCTAGTAATAATCCTTTCAGCCATAGAGAGAGAGAGAATGTTTGATCTCCCACACCCTCCCATGTGACAGAATGATCTGCTGATGTCTATAAAAGGAATCTATATTCAAAGTTTTTAAAGTTTAATTTGATACTCTAGTGATTAAAGTGTTATGAAGAGATCATTGTCAGATTTAGAATGTCTTTGCAGTGTACTTTGATTGCATTAATTTCAATAACGTGTTTTGAGGCCACCTATTACAATGGCTGAAGTAACACTAACTTCTTCAACATAAATAATTATTCTATTCCCAATTGATTGGCAGTAAGGTTTACCTTAGTAAGAAACATTAACAAACTGTAGTTAGAGGGTAGTAATCAAAACATAAAAATGAACATCTATTTTTAACTACTTCAATATTATATTGCAGTATCGGAATGGAACAAATCTTATAGATAGATTGAAAAAGAATATACTACTGTATTTCCAATTTACAGTTTAGGACATTAACAATCTTCTTACTTGTAAAGATTTGTTGTTGTATCTAATTTTGGTGGCATTGTAAAGAGCTGGATGGAATCAGATTTATGACTAAGATGAGTTCATGTTCCGCCGGGTACTCCTATTTAGAATGCTTACATCTGTCAGCTTTCATCTTTCCAGTGTGCATGTGAATTTCAGTGCTAAGCACGCAACCTTAGATCACAACCATCTGCCTTCAAGTGGCATGGTCATCACTCACAAGGAATTCTGGTTACAAACAAAAGCAACAATTCGCTGCTCACAGTAGCTCTAACTCTGTGTAAACTAATGAGTCTGTCAAATAGAAAACAATCTGCATTTATCATTTCTTATCTGTTGGCTCTGCAGTTTGCCACTTTGGCATGACTATCCACCTGCACATAGGTCAAGGACTAGAAGCAGACTATGGCTGAGCTCTTGTGCAGTCTGCTTACAGTGTCTCTTTTAATCATGTCTCGTGTATCCACAAACACTAGAGGGACCAGAACAAATCAAATTACCAATTGGAGCTAATATGATGCAATTTAGATTTCTTTAAATAATTTTTGAGTATTTTAAGCACATTTAGTGATTGACGTACTTCTGACTTGGCAATGTATGTACACTGTTTATTAAACATAATCAGTAATGCTGGGATACTAAATTACAAAAGGACAGTAATGACTGTAAGGGATAGCAAAATACTGTGGATGCTGGAAATCCGAAATAACAACAGAAAACGCTGGAAAAACTCAGCAGTTTGTAAGGTGTTGATGCAATGAATGATGAATGGGAGGGGTATTTTTTAAATATTTGTGAGTAAGGATAAAAATAAAACATTTTTATTATTATTTAAACTCCTTTGAACACTTATAAATGTACAAATATATTATTAGTTAATCTCCCACGGCTTTTTCAGGGACAAAAATAAAATAGAAATTGTTTCTCCCTGTAACTATCTCTTTGCTAATATCTCACTCTTTGATTCCTTCCATCTCTCTTGAACTTTTTGTTTGTGTTCCATCTTCCTTTCTCACTCTTTCTCTGCCACTCACACTGCCTAAAACTCTTTTATTCACTTTGTTTAAGCCTCTCTTTGCCTCTGCTTCCTCTCTTCAGGAAGATGATCTCAGACTTACAGTCCTGGTTGTTCCAGTCTGGCAAAATTAAAGTTGTGTCGGCCCAATTTGCAGGCTCATCTGCACCATCAGTACAGAGGGTGGGCCTGGCCCAGCTTTCCAATGGAAACCCCTTCCCCTAATTTGAAATCGGCATGTGCAGAAGAAAAGCTTACCTGGATAGCTTGCCTGATATGCACACTTGGCTGGGGATGGAAAAATCCAGCCAAGGAGCAGCGCTTAAAGGACTGCAGCTATAGTCATTAAAGAGCAAGTTATGCTGGGGTTAGAAAAGTAGAGTAATGGACCACAGCGGGACATGTATGCAACTCTGCTCCCTTCCTGCTGAAGACTCCGAGGTGCTGCAGGGGATGGTGTGAGTGGAGTAAGGGGGAGGCAGAGGAGGTGCATCAAAAGAGTGTGGTCCAATTTGGGGCTGAAGACTCGCCTTCAGTAGAAGAATAGTAACTTTGGGAGGTGACTAAGTCCATGCAGTCATCTAGGTCCCTTGTACCTGGCTGCAAATGAGAATAAATGTTGTTAGTACCAGTTGATTGTCCCAAACTCCATCACCATCCCTGGGTATGTCCTGTCCCATCGGCAGGACAGACCCACCAGGGGGGACGGCACAGAGGTATATAGTTGGGAAGGAGTGGCCCTGGGAGTCCTCAACACTGACTCTGGACCCCATGAAGTCTCATGGCTTCAGGTCAAGCATGGGCAAGGAAGCCTCCTGCTGATTACCACCTACCGCCCTCCCTCAGCTGATGAATCGGTACTCCTCCACGTTGAACACCACTTGGAAGAAGCACTGAGGGTAGCAAGGGCACAGAATGTACTCTGGGTGGGGGGCTTCAATGTCCATCACCAAGAGTGGCTCGGTAGCACCACTACTGACAGAGCTGGCTGAGTCCTGAAGGACATAGCTGCCAGTCTGGGCCTGCGACAGGTGGTGAGAGAACCAACATGAGGGAAAAACCAACTTGACCAATCTATCTGTTGCAGATGCATCTGTCCATGACAATATTGGTAGCAGTGACCACCGCACAGTCATTGTGGAGAGGAAAGTCCCGTCTTCACACTGAGGACACCCTCCATCGTGTTGTGTGGCATTACCACCGTGCTAAATGGGATAGATTCAAAACAGATCTATCAGCTCAAAACTGGGCATCCATGAGGCACTGTGGGCCATCAGCAGCAGCATTATTGTATTCCACCACAATCTGTAACCTCATGGCCTGGCATATCCCTCACTCTACCATTACCATCAAGCCAGGCGACTAAACCTGGTTCAATAAGGATTGTAGAAAAGCATGCCAGGAGCAGCACCAGGTCTACTAAAAATGAGGTGCCAACCTGGGGAAGCTGCAACACATGGCTACGTGCATTCTAAAATGCTGAATCAGCATGCTATAGACAGGGCTAAGCGATCCCATAATCAACGGACCAGATCAAAGCTCTGCAGTCCTGCCACATCCAGTCATAAATGGTGGTGGGCCATTAACCAACTAATGGGAGGAGGAGGCTCCATGAATATCCCCATCCTCAATACTGGTGTAGCCCATCACGCGAGTGCAAAAGGTGAGGCTGAAGTGTTTGCAACCATCTTCAGCCAGAAGTGCCGAGTGGATGATCCATATCGGCCTCCTCCTGAGGTCCACACCATCACAGAAGCCAGTCTTCAGCCAATTCCATTCACTCCACGTGATATCAAGAATTGGCTGAGCGCACTGGATACAGCAAAGGCTATAGGCCCTGACAACATCCCCAGCTGTCATGCTGAAAACTTGTGCTTCAGAACTAGGCGCACCTCTAGCCAAGCTGTTCCAGTACAGCTACAACACTGGCATCTATCTGACATTGTGGAAAACTGCCCAGGTATGTCCTGTCCACAAAAAGCAGGACAAATTTAATCCAGCCAAATACCACTCCATCAGTCTACTCTCAATCATCAGCAAAGTGATGGAAGGTGTCATTGACAGTGCTATCAAGCAGCACTTACTCATCAATAACCTGCTCACTGATGCCCAGTTTGGGTTCTGCCAGGACGACTCGGCTACAGAACTCATTACAGCCTTGTAGTGAGAACGACTGCCCTTGACATCAAGGCAGCATTTGACCAAATGTGGCATCAAGGAGCCCTAGTAAAACTGAAGTCAATGGGAATCAGCGGGAAAACTCTCCACTGGCTGGAGTCATACCTAGCACAAAGGAAGATGGTTGTGGTGGTTGGAGGTCAATCATCACAGCCCCAGGATATTGCTGCAGGAGTTCCTCAGGGCAGTGTCCTAGGTCAAACCATCTTCAGCTGCTTATTCAATGACCTTCCCTCCATCATAAGGTCAGAAGTGGGGATGTTCGCTGATGACTGCACAGTGTTCAATGCCATTCGCAACTCCTCAGATAATGAAGCAGTCCATGCCCACATGCAGCAACACCTGGACGACATTCAGGCTTGGGCTGATAAGTGGCAGGTAACATTCGCGCCACACAAGTGTCAGGCAATGACTATCTCCAACAAGTGAGCTTCTAACTACTGCGCCTTATCATTCAATGACATTACCATCGCCAAATCCCCCAACATCAACATCCTGGGGGTCACCATTGACCATAAGCTTAACTGGTCCAATCACATAAAAATCGTGGCATCAAGAGCAGAAACTGTGTATTCTGTGGCGAGTGTCTCACCTCCTGACTCCCCAAAGCCTTTCCATCATCTACAAGGCACAAGTAAGGAGTGTGATGGAATACTCTCCACTTGCCTAGATGAGTGCAGCTCCAACAACACTCAGAAAGCTCGACACCATCCAAGACAAAGCAGCCTGCTTGATTGGCACCCCATCCACCACCTTAAACATTAACGCCCTTCACCACTGGCGTACTGTGGCTGTCGGGATGGAGTGGCCCTGGGAGTCCTCAACATTGACTCCGGACCCCATGAAATCTCATGGCTTCAGGTCAAGCATGGGGAAGGAAACCTTCTGCTGATTACCACCTACCACCTTCCCTCAGCTGATGAATCAGCACTCATCCATGTTGAACACCACTTGGAAGAAGCACTGAGGGTAACAAGGGCACAGAATGTACTCTGGGTGGGGGACTTCAATGTCCATCACCAAGAGTGGCTTGGTAAAACCACTACTGACCGAGCTGGCCAAGTCCTGAAGGACGTAACTGCCAGTCTGGGCCTGCGACAGGTGGTGAGAGAACCAACATGAGGGAAAGCCTGCTTGACCTCGTCCTCACCAATCTACCTCTCGCAGATGCATCTGTCCATGGCAGCATTGGTAGCAGTGACCACCGCACAGTCATTGTGGAGACGAAGTCCCGTCTTCACACTGAGGACACCCTCCATCGTGTTGTGTGGCACTACCACCGTGCTAGATGGGATAGATTCAGAACAGATCTAGCAGCTCAAAACTGGGCATCCAAGAGGCGCTGTGGGCTATCAGCAGCAGCAGAATTGTATTCCACCACAATCTGTAACCTCATGGCCTGGCATGTCCCTCACTCTACCATTACCACCAAGCTAGGGGATCAACCCTGGTTCAATAAGGAGTGTAGAAGAGCATGCCAGAGTAGCACCAGGTGTACCTAAAAATGAGGTGCCAACCTGGGGAAGCTGCAACACAGGACTACGTGCATGCTAAAAAAAGGAAGCAGCATGCTTTAGACAGGGCTAAGCAATCCCACAATCAACACATCAGATTAAAGCTCTGCAATCCTGCCACATCCAGTTGTGAATGGTGGTGGACCATTAAACAATTAACGGGAGGAGGAGGCTCCATGAATATTGCCATCCTCAATGATGGTGGGCCCCAGCACATGAGTGCAAAAGACAAGGCTGAAGCGTTTGCAACCATCTTCAGCCAGAAGTGCCGAGTGGATGATTCATATCGGCCTACTCCCGAGGTCACCACCATCACAGAAGCCAGTCTTCAGCCAATTTGATTCACTCCATGTGATATCAAGAAACGGCTGAGCGCACTGGATACAGCAAAGGCAATGGGCCCCGGCTATCGTGCTGATGACTTGTGCTCCAGAACTAGCCGTGCCTCTAGCCAAGCTGTTCCAGTACAGCTACAGCACTGACATCTATCTGACAATGTGGAAAACTGCCCAGGTATGTCCTGTCCACAATGTCCATGTCCTGGCCAATTACCGCCCCATCAGTCTACTCTCAATCATCAGCAAAGTGATGGAATGTGTCATCGACAGTGCCATCAAGCGGCACTTACTCAGCCCACTTGATTGGCACCCCATCCATCACCTTAAACATTCACTCCCTCCACCACCGGCGTACAGTGGCTGCAGTGTGTACCATCTACAAGATGCACTGCAGCAGCTCACCAAGGCTTCTTCGGCAGCACCTCCCAAACCCCCGACCTCTTCCACCTAGAAGGACAAGGGCAGCAGGCGCAAGGGAACACCACCACCTCCAAGTTCCCCTTCAAGTCACACACCATCCTGACTTAGAATTATATTGCCGATCTTTCATTGTCACTGGCTCAAAATCCTGGAACTCCCTACCTAACAGCACTGTGGGAGTACCTTCACCACACGGACTGCAGCGGTTCAAGAAGGCAGCTCACCACCACCTTCTCAAGGGCAACTAGGGATGGGCAATAAATGCTGGCTTTGCCAGTGACACCCAGTTCCCATGCACAAATAAATTAGTCCATCTCTAACACGAGCACTGCCTTTGTGGAGGCAATGGCGCATGACCTTCCGCCATGGAGAGGGTGGCAACCGCCATGGAGGCCATAAGTCGCCAGACTAACGAAAACAGGGTGACTCTTCAAACTAGATTGTTTACAATGGAGGAGAGATGGGCATCTATTGAGGAGAGACACCAGAGCTTCATGGATGTCCTTGTTGTGAGTACTGCCAGTACAGAGATGGGTCCTCATGGTCCTCCTGATGTGCAACAAGGTGCTTTCCAGCCACTTGCTAGCACTGGAGTGCTGCTGACCCATGAGAGGGATGTTGGTGGCAGGCAACAAGGAAGTGTAGGCTCCTCTCCAAGTGCTCACATGACCATGCCACTGCGGAGCCCTCGGTCAGAGCCCCACATTCCACACCAAACTGAGATGGCTGTCTCAGCCCCTGCACAGCCATAGGAAGAGCAGACTATGGAGGAGCCCTCCCAGGCTCCGAAGCCCAGAGGACGCCCGCCAAAGGTGTTTAGGCAGGTGCCTCTACATCTGCTGAAGCCAAAGGAGAAGCACCACGTAGAAGCGCGCATAAGAGGAAGTTAACACACAAATAGTCACAAGGGTAGTCACATGGGTGTTTTATTGTGCTGTAAATTATCGAGTGTCCTCCTTTTGTGATGTCATTAAACAAAAGTGACGGCAAGCAGTTGAGGTTCTCCTTTTCCATTTTGCCTGTCTCTTCTAAATGTTAAGTATCCTGGAATATTTAGTTCCCAACCTTGGTCACTTTGCAACCACGTCTCCGTAATGGCTATTAGATCAAACCTATTAATTTCTATCTGCGCTATCAATTCATCTATTTTGTTGCGAATGCTTCGCATATTCAGATATCGTGCCTTTAGCTTTGACTTTTTTCTACTTTTCCCTGATGTCACCTTAGTCACTGATGCCCTATTACCTCTGTTACTCTCTCTGTCCCTTCCTGACCCACTCTACATATTTTTACCCAAAACTCTGCTCTGCTCTAGAGCCTTGACATTTCTCTTGCTGCTTTTAAGATTACTCTTTCCTGAATCCTCCCACACCCACTTCCTTAGTTTAAAGCCCTGTCTACTGCCCTAGTTATTCGATTCGCCAGGACACTGGTTAAGTGGAGCCCATCCCAACGTAAGAGCTCCCTCTTTCCCCAGCACTGGTGCCAGTGCCCCGTGAAGCAAAACCCCTGCCTCCCACACCACACTTTGAGCCACGCATTTAACCTTCTAACCTGCTTAACCCTATGCCAGTTGGCGCGTGGCTCAGGTAACAATCCAGAGATTATTACCTTTGAGATTCTGCTTTTTAATATGGACCCCAACTCCTCAGACTCTCTCAGCAGAACCTCATTCCTAGTTCTACCTGTGTCGTTGGTTCCTACGTGGACCATGGCAATTGGATCCTCCCCTTCCCCCTCTAAGTTCTTCCCAGCCACGAGGAGATGTCTTTAACCCTGGTACTGGGCAGGCAACTCAACTTTCGGAACTCTCGTTCACGGCTGCAGAGAACAGTGTCTATCCCCCTGACTATAATGTCCCCTACCACAACTACATTCCCTTTCACACACCCCACTTGAATGGCCTCCTGCACCATGTTGCCATGGTCAGATTGCTCATCCATCCTGCAGGCTTTTCCCTCATCCACACACGCAGCATACTCATACCTCATACCTGTTGGATAAGGACAAATGCCAAGACTCCTCCGGCACTTCACCTGGGGTCCCCTTACCTGCATGAGTTGCAGGCACATCTCCTCACCCTGACCTGTACCACTACCTAAGCTAAGGGGTGTGACTGCCTCCTGGATCAAAGTGTCCAGGTAACTCTCCCCATCCCTGATGCCCCACAATGTCTGCACCTCAGATTCCAGCTCAAAAACTCTGAGCTGAAGTTCCTTAAGATGCAGACACTTACTGCAAACGTGGTTGTCCGGGATCACAATGCTCTCCACAAACTCCCACATGCTGCAGTTGCGGCACACCACCTGCACTGCCATCCCTATATGACCTTGTTCTATTTCATTAAATTTAATTACATTTCTATTTAAGTAACTTAGTTTATAGTGTAGTTTCTTGACTACTTACTTGACCTAGATTAAGTTATGGGTTATGAAATTAAATATCTACCTGTAACACAAAGCACTACAAGTAGTGTAGGCAAAAGCAAAAACTCGCACCCTGTCTTCTTCGAATTCCCACTCTTTCCAAATACCCAAATGAAACACTCTGTTTAAGTGCACACCGTTTAATCCAGCTCTGTGCAAACCGCCGTCTCTTGGGAGAGTTAAAAAACCCTCGGCCAATTCAAGGAACAAAAAACCTGGGAAATTTCTCTCCGACCTCCAAAGATGATCAAAACAAGTTCCAGGAGGTATATATATCCAATGTCTCACTTACATTTTGCACACAGTGATACTAGCTGTTGGATCCGTGGTTCAGTGGATATGCTATTACTAAATAATCACGTGGATGCTGTACATTAACAAATAACAGGTCTTTACTGGAGGAGGGTAATCTCCAGACTGGGGGTACAGAGGCATGCGCAAAACTTATATACCGGTGTGGTCACTGCCGGTACTACAGTATACAGGAGCTGTAAAAGTAGTTCTGACTTAAAGGCACATACACTACAATTCCTCCCCTTTTAGATTAGTAATATCCCTAATATTCAAATAACAATTAACATTTCAACATGTACATTAAATCACAAAAGTCCATTTATAGATTCAGTCTTTGGGGCGGCTTCCTGACCCTTTCGGGATAGCGCCTTTCCAGAGGTTCTTGTTCTTGGTGCAGAGGCGATTCTGGCACCTTTTCATCGGGTAGTTCATCGGGTTCCATGCTACTGGGTCTGAAGTAGATGCTACCGGTATGTCGGGTTCATCCCCAGGTACTCGAGACATGGGGTTGACGCGTTCCTGTGACGCTAAGATCTGATCGACGTGGCGTCTCACAATGTTCTCCCCGACATCCACTGTGTACATTAATGGCCCCTGCCTTGTACATATTGTTCCGGGTTGCCACTTCTCTGTTCGATAGTCACGGACCAAGACTGGTTGCCCTACATTGAAGCTCCTTGTCGGCTTCTCATTGATGTGCTGGAATTGTTTGTCCTCAACATTTCTTCGCACATTTGGTCTGAGCAAGTCCAGACGAGATCTCAACCTTCGGTTAAAGAACATCATGGCTGGGGTCTGATTGGTAACTGCATGTGTCGCGTTTCGGTAGGCTAATAAGAAATTGTCCATCTTATGCTGTAGTGGAATTTCATCATCGCACATGGCATTTATCGCCTTCTTAAAGGTTTGTACGAACCTCTCAGCCAATCCATTTGTGGCTGGATGATACGGGGTGGATGTGTAATGCCTTACCCCATTTCTTTTCATGAATTTTTGGAACTCGTCGGACACAAACTGTGGTCCATTATCAGAGCAAATCTGCTCTGGCAAACCGTTTCTGGCAAATATGGTCCGTAGGACTGCAATCGTTTTCTCGGTAGTGGTTGAAGACATTTTTATCACCTCAGGCCACTTTGAATGAGCATCCACTGCTATTAAGAACATTGAGTCCATAAATGGACCAGCGAAATCAATATGCACCCGTTGCCATGGAGAGGAGGGCCACTCCCATGGGTGTAGCGGGGCATGTGGTGGTGCATTTTGGATCTTCTGGCATCCTAAGCAGCACTTAATTAGATCTTCAATTTGTTGATCGATTCCCGGCCACCACACATAAGCCCTAGCAAGGCTTTTCATTTTCTCTCCCCCCAGATGACCTTCATGTAGCTCATTCAGCACTCTCTCCCTTAACTTGGGTGGAATCACCACTCTGGATCCACACATCACTGTCCCCTGGCATACTGACAGCTGGTCTCTTCTGGATGAGAATGCTGGCAACAGTGAGTCGCCATGTGTTGGCCATCCCCTCACCGTCAATTCATATACCCGTGACAGCGTCGGATCATTGCGGGTCTCCTCTATATCCGCGTTTGTTACTGGCAATCGTTCAATTATTGACGAATAAAATATCTCGATAGGGTCCACTGCTGGTGCTTCCTCCACAGTAGGCAGTGGCAGGCGCGATAGCCCATCAGCGTTCCCATGCTGTTTCGTGCCTTTATATTCTATTTCATATTGATTTGCCCCTAGAAACAGGGACCATCTTTGTAACCGCTGTGCAGTCATCACTGGAACGCCCTTCTTAGGAGTAAAGATGGAGACAAGTGGTTGGTGGTCAGTCAGCAAGGTGAACTTCTGCCCATGCAGATAGTGGTTGAATTTTTTTACTCCCCATACTAGGCTGAGGGCCTCCCTGTCAACCTGGGCGTAGTTGCGCTCGGCTGAGGTTAGTGACCGAGACGCAAAGGCTACTGGCCTCTCCAACCCGTCTGGGAATTTGTGTGACAGCACCGCTCCAATACCGTAGGGTGATGCATCACATGCCAAACGAATTGGTGGTGCTGGGTTGAAATGGGCCAACACCTCTTTTGATGTGATCAATTCTTTACACTTCTGGAAAGCTCGTCTACGTTCGTCATCCCACTTCCATGGTACCCCTGTTTGCAGTAGAGTGTTCAGCGGGTGTAATACCGTAGACAAATTTGGTAAGAACTTGTGGTAGTAGTTTACCAGCCCGAGGAACGACCTCAGTTGTGACACATTTTCCGGTGCTGGAGCCTTGACTACTGCCTCAATCTTGTCAGGGGACTTATGTAACCCCTTTTCATCGATGACGTGGACACAGTACGAGATCTGTTTCTGGAAAAACTCGCACTTGTGGCGATTAGCTCGTAGCCCATACTCCTTTATTCTGGTGAGCACCTTCTCCAAGTTGGCGAGGTGATCACCGTCATTTTCGCCCGTGACCAAGATGTCGTCCAAATAACACTGGGTCCCTGGAATCCCTTGCAGGACCTGATCCATCGCCCTCTGCCAGATAGCCGGAGCCGAGGCTACTCCAAACACCAGCCGGTTGTATTGATAGAGACCTTTATGAGTGTCGATCGTAAGGTAATGTTTCGAAGCTTCTTCTACCTCCATTTGCAAGTACGCCTGGGCTAGATCAATTTTGGTGAAGCGTTTACCTCCAGATAGCGAGGCGAAAATATCCTCAATTCGTGGAAGCGGATATTGCACCGTGTGAAGGACTGGGTTCACTGCCACCTTAAAATCCCCACAGATGCGGACCTTCTTTGGTTCCCCAGGCGTATTACTCAACGACCTCTTCATTACAGGAACGATGGGTGTAGCCCACTCGCTCCAGTCCACTTTGGACTGTACTCCTGAACGTTCCAACCCTTCCAGCTCTGCTTCAACAGCTGGTCTGATCGCATAAGGCACTGGTCTGGCCTTCAGAAACTTTGGGCTTGCATTTTCCTCTATTTTAATCATTGCTGTTATTCCTTTCAGTGTTCCTAGTCCCTCCTGGAACACTTCTTTTGCGTCAGTTAGCATTTTTGACAGTCGTCCAGGTGTGACGTCGGCATCCTTTTGGGCCTCAACCTTCTGTGCCTGTATGGAATGCCAATCTAATTGTATCTTCCGGATCCATTCACATCCTAGCAGTGGTGGTCCTCCATTTGGCAATACATATATATCCATTTTAGGTATTTCCTGGCCTTTGTATATCACTTTCACCCTTATTTTTCCTTTGGGGTAGACTTTTTGCCCCATATACGTCTTCAAGACAATCTCTGTAGCTTTCAAGGGTATGTGTGAAAATAGCCGCTTGTAGTCTCTTTGATTTATGACTGTTAGAGCTGACCCTGTGTCCAATTCCATTTCCACTTGGACTCCGTCTATCTTGAGTGTAACCCAGATAGTCTGGTGATCCTCCATTTCGGTTACCTTATGTAGTTTCAGACAACCCAGCTCCTTGCTTCCGGAGTCTGTGTCACTTTTCTGTTTGTTTGAACCACTGTCCATCACCTGGTGTACCTTTTTGTACTTCTCCTGTGGAGATTTCTTACTGTTTGTTTTCTTCCCAGACCTGCAGACTCTTGCTATGTGTCCTGCTTTCCCACACTGTCTGCACACTTGGTCCTTGAACCAACAATCTTTCTGGTCATGCGTTGTTCTGCCGCAGCGATAGCACTTCCCTGTTCCATAGGACATTTCATTAGTGCCATATTCTTAAGGTCTCCGTTGTATCTCTGCAGCGCCCCTTGCGGCTGCTTCGTGTGATACTGCCATACTGAAAGTTTTGTCCAGCGTAAGGTCCTTTTCTGATAGAAGCCATTTCTGGGTTCCTTCACTTTGTAGCCCACACACAAACTTGTCCCTTAACGTGTCTGCTAGTCCCGCTCCAAACTGGCAGTGTTTCGATAGCTTGCGCAGTTCCGTTAGGTACTCAGCATTGCTTTTGTCTTTGTGTTGGTTCCTTTTATGGAACTTAAATCGTTCTGCTATTAGCAGCGGTGTGGGGTTTAAGTGGTCCTGTAGGTTTTCTAATATGCTTTCAAAATTCTTGTTTCCCGGCTTTTCTGGGGTTATTAGATTTCGCAGTAACCCATAAGTTTTTGCACCCATGGAATTTAACAGAACCAGTGCTTTATTAGCATCTGGCACTTCATTCGCCCTGCAGTACACCTCAATACGTTCCACATATGTCGCCTAATCTTCGACTTCATTGTCGAACGTAGAGATACTGCCACTCTTCGGCATCCTTGGTTGTGCGTTAACTATCACCAATGGCGCCTCCCGCGCTTCCCCTTCTTCTCCGCTGGCACAAAATGGCGTCTCCCATGCTTTCCTTCCTTCCCGCGCTCGCTCTTCTTCTCTGCTGTGGCTTCTAAAAATGGCGTCTCCCGCGCTCTTCCTTCTTCTCCGCGGCTCAATGGTATCTCCCACGCTCTTCCTGCTTCTCCGCGGCTCAATGGCGCCTCCCGCGCTCTTCCTTCTTCTCCGCGGCTCAATGGCGTCTCCCCTTTCTTCGCCCCGTGGACTCTGTTCAGCCCGTGAGCGCTGGCTGTGCTCTGCGCGTTCTTCTTTTTATATTTTTCGATGCCGCTCAGTCTAGAACCCGGCTGTTTCTTACCCTCTCTCTCTCCGGTTTGTTTTATTTTCCTCGACGCCGCTCGGTGTTCAACCCCCGGCTGCGCCCTGCGCTCTTCACTCTTCACCCTCTGTCTTACCCCGTCGACACTGCTCGGCTCTCTCTCCGCCGTTGGTCGGCTCCAGCCGCCGCTGCTCGGGAAGGGTCTGTGCTGGACCTGTCATCGGTCTCTTACTGCTCGTTGTGGCTGGGGAACCAAGCCCGGCTCTCCACAGCCTCCCCTGCGAAGTTGGATCTCTGCCTGACTGCTGGGCGGTTGCTCGTGGTCGACGCCCGTGTTCCTGGCCTCGACTATTTTTTTTTTTTCTGTTGCAGGTAGATTCGAATCGACACTCATCGCCACTGTTGGATCCGTGGTTCAGTGGATATGCTATTATTAAATAATCACATGGATGCTGTACATTAACAAATAACAGGTCTTTACTGGAGGAGGGTAATCTCTAGACTGGGGGTACAGAGGCATGCGCAAAGCTTATATACCGGTGTGGTCACTGCCGGTACTACAGTGTACAGGAGCTGTAAAAGTAGTTCTGACTTAAAGGCACATACACTACACTAGCCACAGCAAGGAACAGGTCCAGCCCCTGTTGAAAGGGGTACAGAATACTCAGGCAATGAGTTCTTACAGCATGATATTGTGGGACATTAGCTCTTCTAACACAGCCTGTGTCAAAGAGTTCAATCCATGTAAGTTACACCACCACTGAACTCTACAGTGACAGAATAACACTGGGCTAAAAATTCAATAGCCCCCGAAAACAAGCGCGGGGATCGTGATGCGTGATTGCCCCACACCAGTTCAAATTAATCCAGGCAGCACGCAAACTTGATGCTGCCTGTTAATTTAAATGATAGTGTCGTGCAGCCCAGCGGTAAACACGCTGCTGAGTAGCTGCACGCTCTTAAAGGGGAGGTGCAGTTTGACGAGATCAGGTGCTGGAAGTCATTCCAGAAGGCAATTTCAACTGGGAGAGATTCAGCAAAGGCACAACTGGCCAGAGAAAGGGCTGCAAGGTTCACAGACACTGCACTGGAGGCCTTAGTACAGGACGTGGAGAGGAAGAGAAAGGTCCTGCTTCCACAGGAGGCCAGGACCCCTGACAGAAACTATGAAGAAAGTGGGAGAAGATAGCCACAGAGGTCAATGCCAACAGTTTTGCTGCAAGGCCCTGGATGCAGTGCCGCAAGAAGTTGAATAACCTCATACGAGTGGTCAAGGTGAGTGAATGCATCTTCAAATGCATTATCCCACAAACTGCGCCATTAGCCTCACACACTGCTCAATGCACCACACCCCATCACTCACCTACCAACAAGCTCTATCAATCACAACTCATACCTCATATTCATTTGCTCCATCTCACCCCCACACACTTACCATGCTTGCAAGCCTCACACCCACATCTCACAGCTTGCATACACTGCCAGCTATTCAACTCTGACAGCCAAATACTTTGAACCACATTCACTGACACACTTCCCTCTCTCTTGCAGGACAAGGTTGCTCACAGCCGTAGGCAGTGGCAGCTAATCGGAGGGGCACAGGCCTATCTCCATATCCTGACATCACTCGAGGAGACGGAGCTCGGAATATTTGGAGTGGCTGTGACTGAGGCCGTGGCCAGCGGCAGTGCTGAAACCACTGAACATGACGGTATCCTTATATCTAATCCTCCTTCTCACATCCCACTTTCCCCTCATTCCAGAATCCCTTCTGTCTTACAAGCTGCAGATGGCGTAAGCATGTACCGCTCACTCCCCCCCCCCACCACCCCCCCTTTCAACACAACCCTACCCTTGTGTCTTTCTCATTTCAGTGACCCAATAAATCCAACCTGGCCAGGCAATGGTCGAAGAGGAAGAGGAAAAGGAAGAGGAGAGTGATGAAGAAGAAGAAACCCAATCACTTGATCTGACATTCGCAGCCACCAGCTCAGATACTGGCACTTCTCAGACTTTAAAGGGTAGCTTAGAGGCAGGATCTGCACGTGGTGAGCCACCGGGCATGAGTGGGCTACAGCCGGGGCAGGGGGAAAGGGTAGTGCAGCTGCCAGCTCCCCAGAAGGCGAGGCTGCACAGGACTCAGATGAGGACTTTGATGGGGCGGCCTACAGAACGAAACTGATGGGTATGCACAACAAAATGCTTGGTGCATTGGCAGGCCTGTCAGAAAGCCTGAGTGCAATGTCAAGGAGGGTGGAGGAATCCAGCTCTAACCTTGCAGAGGCCTTTGCTCAGAGCTTGGGAGCCCATCCTTTCCAGCGTGGAAGGGGTGGGCAGATCTATTAGCGCACTTGTGGGCCCAACCATGATATAATGTCTGATGGCCGATGTCACAGGTTCCATGCAGCACAAACAGAAGCCATCCAATGTCTGAATGATGCAATGGAAGGTCAGATTGAAGTCATGCAAGCTCAGCTTGCTGCCACGCAAGCACAGACTGCTGCCATCATGGCTGGGTTTACTATACTAGTGTTGAAAGGGGATTGCAGGGTGTCACAGCAGTCCAGCAATCTGTCCTCCAGCAGATTACTAGGATTGCTTTGTCACCGTCCCAGGAGAGTTGCAGTGGCTTCGTCTCTCAGGATTACAGCATTCGTCCTCCCACCATTACTCCGCCAGTGCCCTTGCTGTTGCCTGTCAGCCAGCCAGCCCAGACTGCAGCCACCCAGGCTGAGGTGGTGCATTCTAAAGCTGGGCCTATTAGGACCAGAGTCGCTCAAGCTCATCCTGCAAGGCCATCTGCAGTCTCCCCCACTGAAAGTTAGCAGCCATGCTGCAGCCGCTGGGGTAGCACTGCGTAAGAACACTAGGACAGGCAAAGGCACACGAAAGATGGGCACTAAGGGGATGCACAAGGGTGATTAGTTGACTTTTTAATGAAATAGTGTAATGGTTTGATTCATAAAATTAGTTTGGAATGTTTGTTTTGTGGTGGCTTTTATTGTAGCATTGTGGCCAAGAGGACGCTGCGATGGACAGTAACAGAGGAGTTGTAAGGTGTGGGACTATTGGGGAATGTGGAATTGGGATTGCACTCACTGGTACTGCAATCAAGTGAGTCAATCACGGACACCCAGGACAGAAAGGGGCTGTCTGGGTTGTTTCTTCCCTTCCTCCTCCTCCTCTTCCATTTCCTCTTCCCTTTTTGCCTCCTCCTCAGCTGGTGGCAAGGGATGTGCCCTCATTATGGCGAGGTTGTAGAGCATGCAACAGACCACGACGAATCTTGAGATGCACTCTGGTGAGTACTGCCGGGCTCCTACAGAGCGGTCCAGGCAGCGGAAGTGTTGTTTAAGCACCCCAATGGTCTGCTCAATCAGATTCTGTGTGGCAGCATGGCTTTTGTTGTATGCATGCTGCCCATGTGTGCGTGGGTTGCACAGCAGATCATGAGCCAGGTGGTCAGTGCATAGTGCTTGTCGCCCAGTAGCCACCCTTTGGTTTGTCGTGGTGGCTCAAATGCGGTTGGTTACGCGGACTGCTGCAGAATGAAGATTTCATGGCTGCTGCCAGGATACCAAGCACTGACCTGCATGATGCGCTGAGTATGGTCACACACCAGCTGGATATTGAGGGAGTGGAATCCCTTCTGGTTGCGATACAGCTCCGAATTCAGATGCGGCGCCCGCAAAGCGATGTGTGGCACCCTGCACCATGGGGAAGCCTGCTATCCTGGTGAAGCCGCATGCTCGCTCTACCTGTTTCTCTCTGGCAAGAGAGAATGAACTGTATTTAGCTCTCTTTGCACACAGAGCCTCACTCACCTCCCTTATACAGGAGTGGACGGCAAACTGGGAGATGCTACAGATGTCGTCTGCTCCAGCCTGGAAGGAGCCTGACATGAAGAAGTTCAAGGTCACGGCCACCTTTACGCCGTGGGCTGAGGCTGTAGGTCTGTCTGCAGCAAAAACAACAACTTGTATTTATATAGCACCTTTAACATAGTAAAACATCCCAAGGCACTTCACAGGAGTATTATAGGACGAAAATTTGACACCGAGCCACGTAAGAAATTAGGGCGGATGGCAAAAGCTTGGTCAAAGAGGTTGGTTTTAAGGAGCGTCTTAAAGGAGGAAAGCGAGGTAGCGAGGTGGAGAGGTTTAGGGAGGGAATTCCAGAGGTTAGGGCCTAGGCAACAGAAGGCACGGCCACCAAAGGTTGAACGATTATAATCAGGGATGCGAAAGAGGGCAGAATTAGAGGAGCGCAGATATCTCAGGGGGGTTGTGGGGCTGAAGGAGATGACAGAGATAGGGAGGGGCGAGGCCATGGAGAGATTTGAAAACAAGGATGCGAATTTTGAAACTGAGGCATTGCTTAACCGAGAGCCAATGTAGGTCAGCGAGCACAGGGGTGATAGGTGAATGGGACTTGGTGCAAGTTAGGACACGGGCAGCCAAGTTTTGGAGGACCTCAAGTTTACGTAGGGTGGAAGGTGGGAGGCCAGCCAGGAGTGCGTTGGAATAGTCAAGTCTAGAGGTAACAAAAACATGGAGGATGGTTTCATGAGCGGATTAGCTGAGGCAAGGGCGGAGACGCGCGATGTTACGGAGATGGAAATAGGCGGTTTTTGTTATGCTGCGGATATGTGGCTGGTAGCTCATTTCAGGGTCAAATATGACACCAAGGCTGTGAACAGTCTGGTTCAGCCTCAGACAGATGTTAGGGAGAGGGATGGAGTTGGTGGCTAGGGAACGACAATGGCTTCGGTCTTCCCAATATGTAATTGGAGAAAATCTTTGCTAATCCAGTACTGAATGTCGGACAAGCAGTCTGACAATTCAGAGACGTGGAGGGGTCAAGAGAAGATGTGGTGAGGTAGAGCTGGGTGTCGTCAGCGTACATGTGGAAACTGACGCTGTGTTTTCGGATGATGTCGCCAAGGGGCAACATGTCAATGAGAAATAGGAGGAGGCCAAGGATAGATCCTTGGGGGACACCAGAGGTAACGATGCGGGACTGGGAAGAGAAGCTATTGCAGGTGATTTTCTGGCTGCGATTAGATAGATAAGAATGGAACCAGGCGAGTGCAGTCCCACCCAGCTGGACGACGTTGGAGAGGCATTGGAGGAGGATGGAGTGGTCGGCCGTGTCAAAGGCTTCAGACAGGTCAAGAAGGACAAGGAGCAGGTGTCAGATTTCAGTGAGCACCTCCTTAGTAAAATGGAGATGTCACATGCGCTGTTCCTCGCTGAGGTTGAGGTAGGAGATTTGCTCCCTGAAGACCCTGGGTGGATATGGCCTCCTGCTAAGAGCCCTTCTCCTCCTGCCTCTTCGAGCAGCTTGTCCTGCTCTGTGTCGCCTCTGCTCATTCTCCCGGTCATGCTGCAGGCCAAGGGGGATACAAACTACTGCACTCATGTCTGGGAACAACTGGTCTGAGCAGACCCCTTGCAAGTCAGTACCAAGTCCTTGAGCATGTGCCACACCACTGCTTGTAGACTTTAGGCAACTTTAAAGAAGTTTAGAAAGCACCAAACTCTTGTACAAACTCAGCAACAGCTAATAGAAATCAATCAGCAACGAACCTGTAAGTAGGTGATGATCCTTTTAAATAGTGCTGCAGCTGAACGCATGGGTGGTTAAGAGATGGCGTTAGCTCCAGCGCTGAGGTAAAAAATGGCAGCACTGGCGTCACGATCTGCCTATGCTGCATACTTACCAGTAATGGGTGCTACGCATCCAAATTTTTAGTTCACTGCCTTTATTTAACACTCCTAAACTGCAACTTTTTCAAAATGTACGAGGACATTTTTTGTTTTGTTGTAAGTGCTGTGGCACAGACAACATTGCGTATGGTCACAAAACATTGTTATAATTATAAAAGTTGTCTCCTGACCAGCAACCCCCCCACCCTCCCCCCACTCCCCAGATCGGCTAGCTTCTTCCAGAGTTTCTGGGGTCTTGAGATGCACCCCCACACCTCTGAAGGTCTGGTCCTGGAGGTCCCTTCCCCATACCATGCAAATTCTGATGGGGTCAGCAGTGGAGTTTTGTGGCAGACATGATCGCAGCTTAACTGTAGGATTGCAACCTCACAGGTTTTTGTGATCTCGATGTGGACAGTAATAGTATCATTGAATTTGCAAAATGTAATGGTAGCTGTGATTATCACATTACGCTGTGCATATATAATTAAAACATGAGTGAGATGTGCTTTTTTGATCTAAATTGTACAGTGATATTAATTACAATTATGAAATTCCTATCTACTATTCTAATAAAGGTAGCAGCTTATTTATTTTAAATGGGTTGACAAAATAGTGGACAGTGGAATTTCATATGAATGTATGAAATATCACTCGATGACCTTCAGCCTGTTTGGCTGGCAGTAATGTGCTTCCAAAATAGAAAAGGAAATATTTTTGTATTTGGTAAACTATTTCTCATAAATATAGAACAACAACTTACATTTATATAGTGCCTTTAAGTTAGCAAAATATTCCAAGATGCCTCACAGTTGGGGGATCAGACCTGAGCAGGAATAAAAGGGGGTTAAGGGAGTCGGCTGAAAATGCTGCCAAAGAGGTGGGAGTTCAGCAGAATTGAAGGTGTCAAAAATTGATGCAAGGATCTTTCGTCTCTTCTGACCTTTTATAAGGTTTGCCGAACAGTTTCATAAAAACAGGACACCCTTAAAAGTCCTTTATTTCAGGATTACTCTGTTAGCCACTTGCAGATTATTTTTACACAAATGTACAGAGAAAAAGTTCTTAACTTTTATTTGATGCGTTGCTAAATTAAAATAATAAAATGATGATAAAATCGAAAGCACGCGTAATGTCTCTTTTTGATCCTGTATAAAAGTCTGGAATTTATTGTGCTGTATCATTTGTACACGCCTGCACTTGTTTTCAAGATATGAAAACAATTATTTTCAGATCTTTCACCACAGCATTGTTCAGTAACTATAATTAGATAAATTTATGGCCGCTGAGCTGTAACAAAGTACAAGTTGTAAATTTGTCAGCTTTCATTAAAATGCACTCTAAATTTTACAACTTACTACATTACTGAAGCTTGTTATTAATCAGGATGAAGCAAACATAGAACTGTTATGTGTTTTTAAAAAAATCTGTAGTGCTGAGATCCCTCACCTTCTTTTATCACTAAACAAATATGAGTGCAGTCTTCCCGGGCATTGGTTTAACCTACACAGTATTGGCTAATTTTTCATAATCTTTTCAAGCTGAAATGCTATTATGGCTAAAGGTCAGGGACAGGGCAGAGACTTTTCAAAGCTATGAAAAAGAAAAGCAGTGGTTAATTGGTAGCAGACCATGTTAGTGTACTGTGAAGTGGTAGGACTCAGCTTCTTCCTCCTCCACGATTGACTGCATTTTGTGTTCTCGACTTTAGCTGTACCCTCTGTGAACGGGCTACCTCCCAAATGTATTAGTTATGAGATGATCTGAGGAGACCCGATGGACGGGTCACATTGCCCGCATGCCCGATACGAGACTCCCAAAACAAGCGCTCTATTCGGAGCTCCGGCATGGCAAGAGAGCTCCAGGTGGGCAGAGGAAACGCTTCAAGGACACCCTCAAAGCCTCCTTGAAAAAGTGGAAAAAACATCCCCACCAACATCTGGGAATCCCTGGCCCAAGACTGCACAAAGTGGAGGAGAAGCATCCAGGAAGGCGCCGAACACCTCGAGTCTCTTCGCCGGGAGCAAGCGGAAGCCAAGCGCAGGCAGCGCAAGGAGCGCACGTCAACCCAAGCACCCCACCCACCCACCCCTTCAACCACCATCTGCCCCACCTGTGACAGAGACTGTAGATCCCGCATTGGACTCATCAGTCACCTGCAAACTCATTTTTAATGTGGAAGCAAGTCATCCTCGGTTCCGAGGGACTGCCTAAGAAGAAGACACGATAATGCAGCAAAATAACTTCGATAATGGGCCAATGACAACATTTCTAAAGAATAAAACTCCAACAAATTATATAGTTCAGTAGTATTGGGGGAGAAATCCAACATGCGCCCAGAACGGGCACAAGGTCGGTGGAGTGACCACTCCGCGTGCCTGCCTACGCCGTCGGCAAGCTGCGGGCGCTGAAACGCCTGCACCACAGTGTAGTGTATGTAACTGTTCTACCTTTAAGAGAACTATTGTATGTAACCGTCCACCTTTAAGAGAACTATTTTAGGTGTGGCACTACTTTATCCTGGCTGCTGTATACTGTAATACCGACGGTGACCACACCGGTATATAAGTGCTGTGGCAGAATTTATTGGGCAGATTCGCCCTGACCTTCGAATAGTAAAGTCCTGTTAAAGTTACTCTTGTAGTCTGTGTATTACTTCGCTATACAACCCACAGACTTTACACACAGCAGCTTGCCAGTTGTGGGGGGATGGGAAATCGGCCAGCTGGTCGGCTGCTCACGCTTGGGGGGTGGGGGGCGGATGGGAAGGATGCGATTCCAGGGAGGTCCTTGAACGTGCCATCAGCGGACTGAAATTTCTTTGTGGGTCTTGTTTTTCTTGGGCCTACAACTATAAAAGCACAACATTTGCTGGGCCTTTTTTGGAGCGGCCTACAACAACTCAATGCCTGGTATAACTTGACAGAACTTGCATGGATCTGGCCTCACCGACTTGTACATACAACAGGCGTAGGACCCCTATTTGCTTAGATAAACAGCCTTATGCCTATTTCAAGCAGGCAGGCAGGCAGTTTGCCCATTTGCAGGACTGGGGAGAGGATGCAGGACAAGAAGAGGCCATGTAAGTTAAGTTTTCTTTACTTTTCTTTTGGGGCTAGGAGGAGCAGGAATGCTTCTCCAGGCCCCACAAAGAAGGATTAGGCCTCCCATGCCCTGGAATTCCTCCCTTGTCATGCAAGACCCTCCAAAGCCCCCTCTCCACAACTTACCTGGGTGCCATGAGCCTCCCTTGGTGCCAGTCGGCGGCATCCAGGTGCCTGAAATTCTGCTCCCGTTCGATGGCATGCAGATTAGGCCTGGGAGTTAAGATCGCCTGGCATCATGCTGCTGAGGTCAGAGGTTGGGGGATTGGGGGGGTGGTTTGGCACTCGCTCCGCTCCCGGCTTGCCCGTCTCCTACTCCTAAAATCAGGGCTCTTGTATCTAGGATCTATCTACGATCAAAGAATACTGTACAGCACAGTCAAATGCTTGTAACACATTCTATTCATTTCTTATATTTCAGTCTGAATGAAGTAAGTGTACTCAAAGTGCTCTAAAATACAGATCAGTTTTACCTTAAGCTATGCAGTGATGGAGGGGAATTGTTACTTTCTAGTTTCATTAAAAGCATGGAAACCTTACCCTACCTTAGCAAGTCCCGAATCTGTGCCTCCATTGATTATTAATAGAAGTGTAGTGTATGTAACCTGTACCACCTTAAGAGGATACCTTAAGGTGATGGACTACTTTTTGATGGCTCCTGTACATTGTAGTACCGGTGGTGACCACACCGGTATATAAACCCTGCGGAGCAAAGTGTATCCCAGTTCAGCCCTGACCCTCAATCACTAAAGACCTGTTTAATTACTTCTGTAGTCTGTGTTCTGTTATTCAGCATAACTACATTTGAAAACACAGACTCAACAAGAAGCGTCTGTAAGTTTGTATTAGAAACAATAGTACACAGCCTCTGCAGTGAGAAGTGGTGTGCTTTTAACATATGAGGTAGCGTACACGATTGGTTTCAAATTGACTTGTCAAGTTCTGCAATGGATTACACGTTCACTTCTACCAGTTCCAAAATAGACCAACGTTCTCACCACAGCACCACTATAACCTTGATTCCCTTTCTGATTGACCAGCTATGCATTGTTAACATGCTGGAGTCATTGCTAATGCAGGGCGAGAACAGTTTGGAAATGGCAGTAGGTATTGAAACCTCTGCTGTTTGAAGAAAGAAAGAGAAAACCTGCATTTATGTGGCGCCTTTCTCCACCTCAAGACGTCCCAAAGCCCATTACAGCCAATGTTGTACTTTTGAAATGGAGTCACTGTTATAATGTAGGGAAATGCTGCGGCCAATTTGTGCACAGCAAGGTCCCACAAACAGTTTAATCCTGAGGTCAGCAAAAAGGAGGAAATAGGGAGTAAAGGGATGGCAGGATGAGAACAAACTGTTGTGGTTATTTCAGATATGTTTCAGTTGTTTAGAATTGATATTAAAGTAATTAAGCTATTCCTAACGTTTAAGTAGCTCAATTACAGTAATACAGGGCATGAACTGAAAACTTATAAAACTAGTTCACCCATGGAGCTAGGAATTGCCCTGGATCTCTCAGCAGTCTATTGTTTAATAGTTGTTGATTCCAGACCTCTGTTAAGGCTTCTTTAAGTGAATGATAATTGGTATATTTTTCACTGTGTGTGGCAATGCAAGTGTAAGATCCATAATTTGTTATGCACAGTCACAGTTTCAGCCGCACAGCCATTACCAATTTTCTATCCTGCAGCAATGAATGCTGTTGTTGTTGCTGTTGTATAAGCACTTTAAAAACAAAGCGCAGTTCCTAAATGTAGCCCTGGGTTAACAGGACTACAGTTAGATTTAAGAAGGGAAATAGAACATGTCCAGTCAGCTTAACATCGGTGGTAGGAAAAATAATGGAATCCCTACTAAAGAAGAAAATGGAAGAACATCTAGAAACCAAAAATATAATAAATAGTCAGCATGGATTTCAAAAGGGAAAGTCTTGCTTGACCAACCTCATTGAATTTTTTGAAGAGATAACAAGGGCAATGCAGTAGATGTAATTTATCTAGATTTTCAAAAGGCCTTCGATAAGCTACCACATAATGGACTAATGAATAAGGTCAGGGAATGCGGAGTCAGGGGACAAGTAGCAGAATGGATAGCTGAAGCAGAGAGTAGGGGTAAAGGGTAGCTATTCAGAGTGGCAAAAGGTGGAATAATGAGGACACAGTACAAACCCAAAATAGCTTAAATTCAGATCTACTGGAAAATGAGTGGAAGGGAGCAGGATATAACCCCATGAAATTCGAAGGATGGTTTCATCCCCAATATGATAATCAAAGAAATCCAGAAAGTTTAATAGTCACCTCAAGGGGGGCGCTAAAAAAAAATACAAAAGGAAAGGTCTGCCTGGTAAACAACGATGGGGAAGGATTGATGGTCGGATGGAGCGAGTGCAAATGTAATTGCACATTGACCAAAACCACTACTAAACCACCAGGTGCAGTTGAATGGCCCTACTCAGGACAATGGAACCTATCCACAGTGCAAAATCTTACCAGCAAGAAACCCTGGGAGGGGGAGCAAGGAATAGGAATGATGCACCAGATATGGAACAAATTTGAAGCCTATAATAATACTTATTTTATCTGTGGGCATAGAGCATACCACAAAATTGGACTCATGATGATGGAAGAATATGAGAATACTGATGGAGATACTTTTGAAATGGAGTTTGCCAAGTTAGGACAGATAGAAATTCCATAGAGTTGTCCTTAAGAAGGACAAAAGGGGGGAATGTGAAAATATAGAATATCATACATATAGTTTTGTGTCAGTCTTGCAAAGTATGATGGGATTGTTGACATGGGTTAAAAGTTTAAGTATTGGTTTAGTTGATGCAAGACTGTTGGAACACGGCCAGAACAGAATGTGCTAGGTACCAAAACCGCTCCCAAGGTGCAGCCTGTAACTGAACAATGTAAGAGGAATAGGAGTAAGTCTGTGGTTACAGGTGTCTTTGTGTATGTAGCAATGATTAACCATGTGAACGTACAGGAATGTGACAAGATGTTGAATTCATTGTTCTTGTGCATGAAACACGGTTTGATGTATGATAATGATGTGTCAATCAGGAGTTGTTTACTTCACTGTATAAATATAGAGTCCGAATTCGTGCTTGTTGAAGTTGTTGCCTCAGCCATTGACTGAGACACGCTTCCCTTGTTGCACCAAGTAAAACATTAAAGTGTTACTTTTCTGATGGAACCCGGTGTCTAGAGTCTTACTCGGAGTCGAGATTTCGACATGTTCCACAAGGATCAGTGCTGGGACCACTGTTGTTCACAATTTATATTAACGAATTAGACTTTGGAATCGGAAACTTAAATTTCTAAATTTGCGGCGGCACCAAATTAGGGGGGATAATCAATACTGAGGAGGATTGCAACAAATTACAAGATGACATTGATAAACTTGCAGAATGGGCATATAATTGACAAATGAAATTCAACACAGATAAATGTGAGGTATTATATTTTGGTAAGAAAAATAGGGAGGTCATATATTACTTGGAAAATAAGAATCTAAATGGGGTAGAGGAGCAAAGACTAGTGCGAAAATTAGTGGTAGGCCAGAAAATCGGGGATTTTTTAGAAACCAGCAAAGGATGACTAAAAAAATAATAAAGAGAGAAAAGATAGATTATGAGAGTAAACTAACAAGAAATATAAAAACAGATAGTAAGAGTTTCTACAGATATATAAAAAGGAAGCGAGTAGCTAAAGTAAACATTGGTCCCTTAGAGGATGAGACTGGGGAACTAGTAATGGGAAACAGGAAAATGGCAGAGACGTTGAACAAATATTTTGTATTGGTCTTCACGGTAGGAGACACTAAAAGCATCCCAATAATAGATAATCAAGGAGCTATAGGGAGGGGGGAACTTAAAACAATCACTATCACTAGAGAAAAAGTAATCAGTAAAATAATGGGACTAAAGGTGGACAAGTCCCCTGGACCTGATGGCATGTATCCTAGGGTCTTAAAAGAAGTGGCTGCTATTATGTCCGTGTATGATTGAGACACGGACAGCAGGAGTTGAACAAAACAAGTCTTTACTGAAAGGAGTCAATCGGGAAACTGAAACTACAGAGGCTTACTAGCGCCTATTATACAGGGGTGGTCACTGCTGGTACTGCAGTCTGAGACCAGTTATTCTCTTAAAGGTACATACACAACAATTCCTCCCCTTTTAGATAAACAGTACATAACATTCATTTAACAACTAAATGATAACTAATTACAATCACAATTACGGTTGCTAGATACATTGGTTAAGTTTAAGCAATTATAAGTTCAGTCTTTGAGGAGGCTTCCTGATTCTGTCTGGATAACGCCTCTTTGGGGTATCAGGTTCCTCTGGCAAGGTTGAGTCGGGATCAATGTCGTTGTTTGGTTCATCTGCTTCCAATATCACCGATACTGCGATAGCTGCAATTGGTACGTCGATTTCATTACCAGGCGTATCAGATCGTGGTGTGGAGTTGGCGTTTTCCAGTGACACTAGAATCTGGTCAGCATGGCATCTTACAATGCTCTCTCCAACATCCACGGTATACATTAAAGGTCCTTGCCGTGTACAAATTGTTCCTGGCTGCCATTTCTCAGTGCGGTAGTCCCGGGCCAAAACTGGTTGACCTATCTTAAAACTCCTGGTCGGCCTTTCATTCATATTCTGAAACTGCCTGTTCTCCACATCTCTTCGGACGTTTGGCTTAACCAAATCCAAGCGGCATCGTAGCCTTCGATTGAAGAACATCATGGCTGGAGTTTGGTTGGTAACCGCATGTGTCGCATTCCGGTAGGCAAACAAGAAGTTGTCCACCTTGTGTTGCAGGGGTATATCTTCATTACACATTGCCTTGATAGCCTTCTTGAATGTTTGAACAAACCTCTTGGCCAATCCATTAGAGGCTGGATGATATGGGGCAGATGTGTAATGCTTAGCACCATTGTTCTTTAAGAACCTCCGGAACTCTTCAGACACAAACTGTGGTCCATTGTCAGAGCAAATCTGTTCAGGCAACCCATTCCTGGCGAATATGGTTCGTAAAACTGTGATAGTTTTTTCCGTGGTGGTTGAGGACATTTTTATTACCTCTGGCCACTTTGAATGTGCATCCACCGCAATTAAAAACATTGAATCCATGAAGGGACCAGCAAAATCAATGTGCACCCTTTGCCATGGAGATGAGGGCCACTCCCATGGATGTAGAGGAGCTTGTGGTGGGGCGTTTTGGACCTTCTGGCATCCTGCACAGCTCTTGGTCATCTCTTCGATTTCTCTTTTGATTCCCGGCCACCACACAAATGCTCTGGCTAAGTTCTTCATTTTTACCCCACCCAGATGACCCTCATGAAGCTCATTGAGCACTCTATCCGTCAACTTAGGTGGGATTACTACTCTGGATCCACACATCAAGGTTCCTCTGCACACTGACAGCTGTTCTCTTCTTGGCGAGAATGCTGGCAGCAGTGGTTCGCCATGTGCTGGCCATCCCTTCACCGTTAAATCATAGACCCGTGATAGTGTCGGGTCATTCAGTGTTTCCTTTTCTATGTTTGCATTCATCACAGGGAGACATTCGACTATGGTCGAGTGGAATAACTCCATTGGATCCACTGCAAGGTCTTCTTCTTCCACCGTCGGCAACGGTAGGCGTGACAATCCATCAGCATTCCCATGCTGTTTAGTTCCTTTGTACTCGATGTCATATGGGTGTGCCCCTAGGAAAAGGGACCACCTCTGCAGCCGTTGCGCTGTCATTATCGGTACGCCCTTCTGAGGGTTGAAAATGGAGACAAGAGGTTGATGATCGGTTAGTAGAGTAAATTTTTGCCCGTGCAGGTAGTGATTGAACTTTTTCACCCCCCACACTAGGCTGAGGGCCTCTCTGTCAATCTGGGCGTAGTTACGCTCGGCAGAAGTTAACGAGCGTGATGCAAAAGCTATCGGCCTCTCTAAACCATCAAGGAATTTATGTGACAGTACAGCCCCAATGCCGTAGGGAGATGCATCACACGCCAGTCTGATCGGCAGTGCTGGGTTGTAGTGAGCCAATACTTCTCTTGAAGTGATTAAGTCTTTACTCTTCTGAAAGGCCTGCTTACAGTCATTGCTCCATTTCCATGCTACTCCCGTTCGTAGCAGGGCGTTCAGTGGGTGCAGAATTGTTGACAAATTCGGCAAAAACATGATAGTAATTCACCAATCCGAGGAATGACCTCAGTTGCGACACATTTTCAGGCGCTGGGGCCTTAACAACCGCTTCAATTTTGTCAGCGGACTTATGTAACCCCTCTTCATCAATCACGTGGCCACAATACGATATCTGTTTCTTAAAAAACTCGCACTTGGGGCGGTTGGCTCGTAGCCCATGTTCCCGTAGTCTAGTGAGCACCTGTTCTAGGTTGTTAAGGTGTTCACTGTCATCTTCACCTGTCACAAGGAAGTCGTCCAAGTAACACTGAGTCCCCGGAATCCCTTGCAGGACTTGTTCCATCGCTCTTTGCCATATCACCGGAGCCGATGCTACTCCGAATACCAATCGATGATACTGGTAAAGACCTTTGTGAGTGTTTATCGTGAGATACTTCCTAGAGGATTCTTCAACCTCCATCTGCAAATATGCTTGTGCTAGGTCAATTTTTGTAAAACGCTTCCCTCCAGACAGTGAGGCGAAGATGTCTTCTATCCTTGGAAGAGGATATTGTACTGTGTGAAGGATTGGGTTCACCGTCACCTTGAAATCCCCACAGATACGAACCTTCCTTGGCTCCTCAGACTTATTGCTTAACGTTTTCTTCATGACAGGAATGATGGGTGTCGCCCACTCGCTCCAGTCGACCTTAGACAACATGCCTGCCTTCTCCAGATTCTCCAGCTCTGCCTCGATGGCTGGGCGAATTGCATATGGTACCGGTCTTGCTTTGAAAAACTTGGGAATTGCATTCTCTTTTATTTTTATCGAGGCAGTTACGCCTTTAAGAGTGCCCAGTTCTTGTTGAAATACCTCTTTGGCGTTAGCTAAGATTGTTGACAATCGTCCAGGAGTGACGTCTTCATCTTTTTTACCATCCACCGTCATTGCATGAATGGAGTGCCAATCCAAGCTTATCTTCCTGATCCATTCCCGTCCCAATAACGGTGGTCCACCATTTGGCAGTATGTAGAGATACAATTTCCGTATTTTCTTGCCGTTGTATTCGACAGCCACCCTTATTTTTCCTCTGGGGTATACTTTTTGCCCCGTATACGTCGTCAAGACGATGGATGTCTCTCTCAAGGGTATGTGTGAGAATAGCCGCTCGTAGTCTCGTCGATTCATGACGGTTAGCGCTGATCCTGTCTCCAATTCCATTTTAACTTGGGACCCTGCTATCATGAGGGTGACCCAAATGGTTCGGTGATCCTCTTTTGCGATTACATTGTGACGTTTGAGACAGCTTAGTCTCCTGTTCCCGGTTTCACTATCGCTCATCTGGTCTTCGGAACTACTGTCCGTCATCTTTTGTACTTTCTTGTACGGTTCCTTAGTAGCCTTTTTGTTGTCACTGGTCTTCTTCCCAGACCTGCAAACTCGTGCAATGTGTCCCATCTTTCCGCATTGCCTGCATATTTTGTCCTTGGACCAGCAGTCCTTCTGGTCATGGTTAGTTCTGCCGCAGCGATAACATTTTGCAATTCCCCGTGTCATTTCGTGGGTGCCATATTCCTGTGGCTTTTGTTGAATTTCCGCAGCTCCCCTGGCTGCTGCTTCGTAAGATACTGCCACGCTGAAAGCCTTATCTAGCGTCAGCTCTTTCTCTGATAGTAACTTCTTCTGTGTTCCTTCACTCAGGAGTCCACAGACAAATTTGTCCCGTAAGGTATCTGCCAGTCCTGCTCCGAACTGGCAGTGCTTTGATAGCTTGCGTAGTTCTGTAAGGTACTCAGCATTGCTCTCATCTTTATGCTGAGTTATCCTGTGGAATTTAAATCTTTCGGCTATCAGCAGCGGTGCAGGGTTTAGGTGTTCCTGTAGGACAGCAACAATTTCGTTAAAACTCTTCGCCTTCGGTTTGGCTGGAGTAATCAGGTCCCGCAATAGGCCGTACGTTCTAGCGCCCATTAAGTTTAGAAATACCAATGCCTTTTTCTCATCGGCTATTTCGTTTGCCTCGCAATATACCTCGACTCTTTCCACATACGTGGTCCAGTCCTCTATTGTATTATCAAAGGCAGTGATACAGCCAGTCTTCGGCATCTTGAAAATCTGAAATGGCGCCTCCCGCGCTTTGCCTTCTTCCCCCACTGATTAAGATGGCGCCTCCCGCGCTTTGCCTTCTTCCCCGCTGTTGCTAGCGCTGCTTTCCGCGGTTTCCGTTGCAACCTGCAGCTCCTCGCGGTTTCCTGCGTGTTTAATATTTCTTTTTTTTAAATTATTTTCCCATCATTGAACAACCCTGTGGGACTCTTGCCTCCCTCTTCTCGGGTCTATATGCAGCCCGGCTTCGTAGCACCGGCCGCGCCCTGTGTGCTCCACCCTCTCTCTCTCCTCTTCCCGACAACGCTGCTCGGCCCCGTTGCAAGCCACCCGCTCGAGTTCGCGACCGCCGCAGCCCAGGATGGATCAGTGTATTACCTGCCACCAGCCCGATTAGCTGAAGCACCGTCGACAGGAACCAGGCCCCGCTTTCGACAGCTTCTCCAGCAATCTTCAACTCCGCTAACACAGGGGTGGATGCCCACGGTCGACGCCCGTTTCTACTGCTTCTTTCTTCCTTCTGGCCTCGACCTCTGCTCACTTCGCTGCAGGAATGGATCCCAGGAGGTGGTGCAGACTGTAGGTAAGTTCGTATCTGCTCGTCGCCAGTATTATGTCCATGTATGATTGAGACACGGACAGCAGGAGTTGAACAAAACAAGTCTTTACTGAAAGGAGTGAATCGGGAAACTGAAACTACAGAGGCTTACTAGCGCCTTTTATACAGGGGTGGTCACTGCCGGTACTGCAGTCTGAGACCAGCTATTCTCTTAAAGGTACATACACAACAGCTGCAGAGATGCATTGGTTGCAATCTACCAAAACTCCCTGGATTCTGGAGAGGTCCCAGCAGATTGGAAAACCACAAATATAACGCCCCTATTTAAAAAAGGAGGGAGACAGAAAGCAGGAAACTATAGACCAGTGAGCCTAACATCTGTCATGGGGAAAATGCTGGAGTCCATTATTAAGGAAGTAGTCACAGGGCATTTAGATAATTATCATACAGTCAAGCAGAGTCAGCATGGTTTTATGAAAGGGAAATCATGTTAGACAAATTTACTGGAGCTCTTTGAGGATGTAATGAGCAGGGTGGATAAAGGGGAACCAGTAGATGTAGTGTATTTGGATTTCTAGAAGGCATTCGATAAGGTGCCACATCAAAGGTTACTGCGCAAGATAAGAGCTCATGGGGTTGGTGGTAATATATTAGCATGGATAGAGGATTGGCTAACTAACAGAAAACAGAGAGTCGGGATAAATGGGTAATTTTCCAGTTGGCAAACTGTAACTAGTGGGGTGCCATAGGGATCAGTGCTGGGGCCTCAACTATTTACAATCTATATTAATAACTTGGATGAAGGGGCCGAGTGTAATGTGGTCAAATTTGCTGATGATACAAAGATAGATGGGAAAGCAAGTTGTGAGGAGGACACAAATAATATGCAAAAGGATATAGATAGGCTAAGTGAGTGGGCAAAAAATTGGCAGATGGGGTATAATGTGGGAAAATGTGAGGTTATCCATTTTGGTAGAAAAATAAAAAAGCAAATTATTATTTAAGTGGAGAGAGATTACAAAATGCTGCAGTACAGAGGGATCTGGGGGTCCTTGTATATGAAACACAAAAAGTTAGCATGCAGGTATAGCAAGTAATTAGGAAGGCAAATGGAATGTTGGCCTTTATTGCAAGGGGGATGGAGTATAAAAGTAGGGAAGTCCTGCTACAACTGTACAGGGTATTGGTGAGATCACACCTGGAGTACTGCGCACAGTTTTGGTCTCCTTATTTAAGGAGGGATATACTTGCATTGGAGGCAGTCCAGAGAATGTTCACCAGGTTGATTTCTGAGATGAAGGGGTTTGCTTATGAAAAAATGTTGAGCAGGTTGGGCCTATACTCATTGGAGTTTAGTAGAATAAAAGGTGATCTTATTGAAACATATAAGATACTGAGGGGACTTGACAAGGTAGATGCAGAGAGGATGTTTCCCCTCGTGGGGGAATCTAGAACTAGGGGGCATAGTTTCAGAATAAGGTCACCCATTTAAAACGGAGATGAGGAGGAATTTCTTCTCTCAGAGGGCCGTGAATCTTTGGAATTCTCTTCCCCAGAGAGCTGTGGAGGCTGGGTCATTGAATATATTTAAGGTGGAGAGAGACAGATTTTTGAACGATAAGGGAGTCAAGGGTTATGGGGAGCAGGCAGGGAAGTGGAGTTGAGGCCAAGATCAAATCAGCCATGATCTTATTGAATGGCGAAACAGGCTCAAGGGGCCAAATGGCCGACTCCTGCTCCTATTTATTATGTTCTTATGTTCAAAGGGCTCTCAGAGTGTAAATACACAAATCATTATAAATATCGACACAGGTTAACAAAGCCATTAAAAAAGCAAACCTAGCACTAGGGTTTATTTCTAGAGTGATAGAATTGAAAAGTAGTGAAGTTATGCTAAACTTGTATCGAACCTTGGTTGGACCACACCTGGAGTACTGCGTACAATGCTGGTCGCCATATTATAAAAAGGATATAGAGGCACTGGAGAGGGTGCAGAGAAGATTTACAAGGATGATACCAGAAATGCGAGGATATACCTATCAGGAAAGGATGAATAGGCTGCGTCTCTTTTCTTTTGAAAAGAGAAGGCTGAGGTGTGACCTAATAGAGGTCTTTAAAATCATGAAAGGTTTTGATAGAGTAGATACAGAGAGAGTGTTTCCACTTGTGGGGAAGAGCAAAACTAGAGACCATCAATATAAGATAATCACCAAGAAATTAAATAGGGAATTCAGAAGAAACTTCTTTACCCAAAGAGTGGTGAGAATGTGGAACTCACTACCACAGGGACTGGTTGAAGCAAATAGTATAGCATTTAAGGGGTGGTTAGATAAGCATATGAGGGAGAAGGGAAAAAAGGGTTAGATGAGGAAAGGTGGGAGGAGGCTCGAGTGGAGCATAAACGCTGGCGTGGACTGGTTGGGCTGAATGACCTGTTTCTGTGCTGTATATCCTAAGTAATCCTATGTAACTGGTGAAGATGAAGCTCGCACGCTGAGGCAGGTGGCAGGAAGGCTTGAGGCCCGAGTGGCCATCACTGGTGAGCAGGTTGCAGTGGGGACCATTGGGAATGGGCTGGGATAATGTGGACAGACGAGAGTGTCCAAAAGACTGATAGCTGAGGCATCCCGAGTCAGGGATAATGGGCAGGCCCAGGGGGAGGGGAAGAGAGCAGGAAAGAAGAGGCCCGAGGCCTTAAATTAAATTAAATTAACTAAAATAAAGTAAACTTTAAATAAACTGCAGCCCTTTGAGGCTTTAAATAAGCTTCAATTTAAATAGATAAACTTAAGTCTAAATAAACTTAAACTTACCTGCAGTACCATCTAGATAAAATGACCTGGAAGATGGAGCTTGCAGGGCTAGTAATGTCACTCAGTATTGGGAGGACTGAAAGGTAAGTAGAATGGTTAGCATATATAGTAATATTCTAGCGTTACCCAAGGTGTTAGTCAAGGCGTAACAAAACTGTGACACAGCAAGTAAGCACGACAAACATAAAGGGCTAGAAATTCGGCTCTGTAGCGCCCGTTTTTTTGACGCTAAGGGTGCAGTTTTGTGTCCAAAATGGCGTCTGTGCCACGCATTCACACTTCTGTGGGCCACGCCGGATGCCATCTTGGTAAAGGCCAAACAAGAGGCGTCCTTTACCCACATCGGAAGCAGGCGTTAGGCCATTAACATATGCACATCTGCTCCCTTTTGCAACTTTGGTTTGCGCCTGAGGCAGCCAGCACCAGTGCCGCCTGCCTCTGGGAAACTCAACACTAAACAACATGGAATTAAAAAAAGATAAGTACTTACCATAATCACCGCCACTCCCGGTCCCGAGCTTTCCGACCTCACTTCTGACTTCGACCTCCAGGCCCCTCCGATCTAGCCCCCCTCCCACCCCGACAGCACGCCCGACCCCCCAACAGTACACCAGACTGCTGCGATCTTCTTACCCAATGCCCGACAGCCCTCCGATCGGACTCCGAGGCCCAGCCGTTCCTCCTCCAGACCCCCGCGATCTAACCCAATCTCTTACCTGAAAATTGGCGCATGACCCTGTGCAGGTTCCTACCGCTACGCATCTACATGATAATGAGGTCCGAGGCCCAAAATCCAGGTCTCCTCAGACCTCCCCTTTTGAGCGCGGGTTGTTAAAACTCGGCTGGTAAGGCACCCAAAAATGAACGCTACCGAATTTCTAGGCCAAAGTGTACACTAGTTGTGATACATTTAATATATTATATACAGATTCATTATTTGAATGAAGGATTATGTGAGGAGGATGCCGAGAAACTCTAGTATGATTTGGACAGGTTGGGTAATTGGGCAGATGCATGGTAGATGCAGTATAATGTGGATAAATGCGAGGTTATCCACTTTGGTGGCAAAAACAGAAAGACAGATTATTATCTGAACGGCAATAGATTGGGAGAAGGGGAAGTGCAACGAGACCTGGGTGTCCTTGTGCACCAGTCGCTGAAGGTAAGCATGCAGGTGCAGCAGACGGTTAAGAAGGCAAATGGTCTGTTGGCCTTTGTAGTGAGAGGGCTCGAGTACAGGAACAAGGATGTCTTGCTACAGTTGTACAGGGCCTTGGTGAGACCACACCTTGAGTATTGTGTGCAGTTTTGGTTGCCTTATCTGAGGAAGGGTGTTCTTGCCATGGAGGGAGTGCAGCGAAGATTCACCAAACTGATACCTGGGATGGCAGGAATGACGTATGAGGAGAGATTGGGTCGATTGGGCTTATACTTGCTGGAGTATAGAAGAATGAGAGGGGATCTCATTGAAATTTATAAAATTTTAACAGGACTAGACAGACTAGATGCAGGAAGGATGTTCCCGATGGCGGGGGAGTCCAGAACCAGGGGTCACAGTCTAAGGATAAGGGGTAAGACATTTAGGACTGAGATGAGGAGGAATTTCTTCACCCAGAGAGTGGTGAACCTGTGGAATTCTCTACCACAGAAGACAGTGGAGGCGAATTCATTTAATATATTCAAGAAGGAGTTAGATATATTTCTTAAGGCTAAAGGGATCAAGGGATATGGGGAGAAGGCAGGGACAGGGTACTGAGTTTGAATGATCAGCCATGATCTCATTGAATGGCGGAGCAGGCTCGAGGGGCCGAATGGCCTACTCCTGCTCCTATCTTCTATGATTCTATGTTTACATCCAATTTGAAAAGCTAGGTTTCAATGTGCAAGTAACTGGGTGTTTTATCACAAACAGCTGTCTGTGAATGAGCCTTGCATTTATTTCCCCACTGAAAGCCTGATTCCATGTGCAAACTTTACTGAGCAAAGAAAGGCATGGTGTTGTTAACTTCTTTGTTCTTGTTATTTTAAATGCAACACACATTCTAGACATAGTCTAATAGCAATAATTTGTCTTTTTGGAAAAAGGTGGTATTAATCTTAATGCTGTTACTTTCTTGTAATTTCTCACCAAAATAGATGATGCTATTTTAGATGTTAAGCAAGTGTTGTTTAACTGCAACATCCCATCCATAACAGTGAATCTTATAAAGACTGGTGCAGTAACTCTACAGGTTCTGAAAACATACACCGACCTTAATCATCAACATCGCCACCTCAGGCAAAAGAGAAATAAAGGACATTCATCTATCACCTGTCAAATGCAACAAAAAAAATCAATTTAACAACACAGTTGTGTAACCTGCAACAGACGAAGTTGCAAGTGATTAGTTTGGGGTAATGAAATAATGTTTTTAGAATTTAATACATTGATGAGAGCTTGTTATTGTTACATTCATTAATTTTGTACTTCTTATCAGTTTCTTAGTGAACTTTCATTATCAGATGGAGAGAAGTACTGTCAGGTTAGGACAAGTGCTAAATCTGAAGTACGGATTACAAATACTATACTCTGAATTGGACTTCTTTGAATTCATGAAGAAAAATCAAAATTTGGCAAATCTGCTGAAAGTTTGATTTGAAGACTTTGTTCCTTTTAAATAAAATAGATATGACAGGTCATTTTCAGTATCCTAAGGAATATTCCCACACTAAGAGAACAGTTAAATTGTACATGTGTCGGCAGTAACCCAAAGTCTCATCCTCTTCTACAAATAACACTGAGTCAATTATAAATGTAGGCGGTTTAAATAAAAATTTAAGTCCCGCATCTAGTGATCGAGTCTGCATAAGGGCTCAAGGTGAATACATGTTTGTTCGATCTCTGATAGTCTAATGGAGGAGAGTGGTGACCGTGTACTGACTATGCACTTCCTCAAACTCTGCCACTCTAGTGGATAGAGAGAGAGGTGACCTTGTGGTGGGTATGTCCCCATCTAATCCCTGGTAACCTTGATGAATATGATTGAAGGAGATGTCTTCATGGTGTAAAGCATCACAAGCAGCTATCACTTGCCTGAGCCCTTGTAAAGTAAATGAAGGCTGGTTTTTATGCTCCCTGGTACAGTATTATGGATTCAGAAGATCCAACTTTTGGAAATTCTGAACTTGGATATAATTGACATTTTAGGAAAATACAGGTGTCTGAAAATGAGCCTGGATTGCTAATTTATTTCCTTCACATAAAAAACATAAGAACTAAGAACTAAGAGCAGGAGTAGGCCAGTTGGCCCTTCAAGCCTATTCAATAAGATCATGGCCGATCTTCTACCTTAACTCCACCTTCCCACACTATCCCCATATCCCTTGATTCCCTTGGTATCCAGAAATCTAGCGATTTCTGTCTTGAATATAATCACTGACTGAGCATTCACAGCCCTCTGGGGTAGAGAATTCCAAAGATTCACAACCCTTTGAGTGAAGGAATTTTTCCTCATCTCAGTCCTAAATGGCCGACCCCTTATTCTGTGACCCCTGGTTCCAGACTCCCCAGCAAAGGGGAAACATCCTCCCGGCATCTACCCTGTCAAGCTCTTCAAGAATTTTGTATGTTTCAATGAGATTACCTCTCATTCTTCTAAACTGCAGGGAATATAGGCCTAGTCTACTCAATCGCTCCTCATAGGACAATCACTTCATCCCAGGAATCAGTCTGTGAACCTTCGTTGCACTCTCTCTAAGGCAAGTATATCCTTATGTAAGGTGACCAAAATATAAGAACATAAGAACATAAGAAGTAGGAGCAGGAGTAGGCCATACGGCCCCTCGGGCCTGCTCCGCCATTCAATAGGATCATGGCTGATCCGAATCTAGACTCACGTCCACTTCCCTGCCCTCTCCCCGTAACCCCTAATTCCCTTATCTGCTGGGAAACTGTCTATCTCCATTTTAAATTTATTTAATGTCGCAGCTTCCACAGCTCTCTGGGGTAGCAAATTCCATAGATTTACTACCCTCTGAGTGAAGAAGTTTCTCCTCATCTCAGTTTTGAAAGGGCAGCCCCTTATTCTAAGATTATGCCCCCTAGTTCTAGTCTCATCCATCAGTGGAAACATCCTCACCGCATCCACCCGATCAAGCCCCCTCACAATCTTATATGTTTCGATAAGATCGCCTCTCATTCTTCTGAACTCCAATGAGTAGAGTCCCAACCTACACAACCTTTCCTCATACGTCAACCCCCTCATCTCTGGAATCAACCGAGTGAACCTTCTCTGAACCGCCTCGAGAGCAAGTATATCTTTTCTTAAATATGGAAACCAAAACTGCACACAGTATTCCAGGTGTGGCCTCACCAATATCCTGTATAACTGCAGCAAGACTTCCCTGTTTTTATACTCCATCCCCCTTGCAATAAAAGCCAAGATTCCATTGGCCTTCCTGTACATAGATCCCTGAAGGCAGCGGAACAGGTAGATAAGGTGGTTAAAAAGGCATATGGGATACTTGCCTTCATTAGCCGAGGCATAGAATATAAGAGCAGGGAGGTTATGATGGAACTGTACAAAACGCTGGTGAGGCCACAGCTGGAGTACTGTGTGCAGTTCTGGTCGCCTCACTATAGGAAGGATGTGATTGCTTTGGAGAGGGTGCAGAGAAGATTCACCAGGATGTTACCTGGGATGGAGCGCCTCAGCTATGAAGAGAGGCTGGACAGGCTGGGGTTGTTTTCCTTGGAGCAAAGAAGGCTGAGGGGGGACCTGATTGAGGTGTACAAAATGATGAGGGGCATAGATAGGGTAGACAAAGAGGAACTTTTCCCCTTAGTAGGGGGGTCAATAACAAGGGGGCATAGATTCAGGGTAAGGGGCAGGAGATTTAGAGGGGATTTGAGGAGGAACTTTTTCACCCAGAGGGTGGTTGGAATGTGGAACTCAATGCCTGAAAGGGTGGTAGAGGCAGGAACCCTCACAACATTCAAGAAGCATTTGGATGAGCACTTGAAATGCCATTGCATACAAGGCTATGGACCAAATGCTGGAAAATGGGATTAGATTGGACAGGGATGGATGGGCGGCGCAGACACGATGGGCCGAAGGGCCTCTTTCTGTGCTGTAAAACTCTATGACTCTATGACTCTATGACTCTATCACCTGCTGCACCTGCATACTAACTTTTTGTGTTTCATGCACCAGGACCCCCAGATCCCTTTGTACTGTAACACTTTGCAGTTTCTCTCCATTTAGATAATAACTTGCTCTTTGATTTTTTCTGCCAAAGTGCATAACCTCACACTTTCCAACATTATATTGCATCTGCCAAATCTCTGCCCACTCACTTAGCCTGTCTATGTCCTTTTGCAGATTTTTATGTCCTCCTCACTCACTGCTTTCCCTCCCATCTTTGTATCGTCGGCAAACTTGGATATGTTGCACTCGGTCCCTTCCTCCAAATCGTTAATATAGATTGTAAAGAGTTGGAGTCCCAGCACTGACCCCTGCGGAACACCACTAGTTACTGATTGCCAGCCCGAGAATGAACCATTTATCCCAACTCTTTGTTTTCTGTTAGATAGCCAATCTTCCACCCATGCCAGCATATTACCCCCAATCCCGTGATTTCTTATCTTGATCAGTAATCTTTTGTGTGGAACCTTGTCAAATGCCTTTTGGAAGTCCAAATACACTACATCCACTGGTTCCCCTTTATCCACCCAAACATGACTTCCCCTTCATAAAACCATGCTGACTCTGTCCTATTAAATTATGTTTATCCAAATGCTCTGTTACTGCTTCCTTAATAATGGACTCCAACATTTTGCCAACCACAGATGTTAGGCTAACTGGTCTATAGTTTCCAGCTTTTTGTCTACTTCCCTTCTTAAATAAGGGTGTTACATTAGCAGTTTTCCAATCTGCCAGGACCTTTCCTGAGTCTAGGGAGTTCTGGAAAATAATCACCAATGCATCCACAATCCCTACCGCCACTTCTCTCAAGACCCTAGGATGTAGGCCATCAGGTCCGGGGGATTTATCCACCTTAAGTCCCATTATTTTACTGACTACCATCTCCTTAGTGATTTTAATCATGTTTAGCTCCTCCCCTCCCCCATTGCCCCCTGTTTGTCCAGTGTTGGGATATTTTTAGTGTCCTCTACTGTAAAGACTGATACAAAATATTTGTTCAGCGTCTTTGCCATCTCCATGTTCCCCACCACTAGTTTCCCGGTCCCATCCTCTAAGGAACCAACATTCACTTTCGCCACCCTTTTTCTTTTTATATAGCTGTAGAAACTCTTGCTATCTGTTTTTATATTTTTTGCTAGTTTACTTTCATAATCTGTCTTCCCTTTCTTAATTAATCTTTTAGTTATTGTTTGCTGGCTTTTAAATGCTTCCCAATCTTCTATCCTCCCACTAGATTTGGCTACTTTATATGCCCTTGTTTTCAGTTGGATACTATCCTTTATTACTTTACTAAGCCATGGATGGCTGTCTTTTCTTTTATTCCCCTTTTTCCTCAGTGAAATATATTTATCTTGAAAGATGTGAAATATCTCCTTGAATGTAAACCACTGCTCTTGTACCATCTTACACTTTAATCTGTTTTCCCAGTCCACTTTAGTCAATTCTACTCTCATACCTTCATAGTCTCCTTTATTTAAGCTCAGTACACTGGTTTGAGATCCAACTCTCTCATCCTCAAACTGAATTTGGAATTCAACCATATTATGGTCACTCATTCCAAGGGGATCCTTTACTAGGACATTTTTTATTAATCCTGTCTCATTACACAGGACCAGATCTAAGAATGCCTGCCCCCTGGTTGGTTCAGTTACATACTGCTCAAGGAACCCGTCCCTAATACACTCTATGAACTCTTCCTCAAGGCTGTCATGCCCAATTTGATTGGTCCAGTCAATATGAAAGTTAAAATCCCCCATGATTATAGCTGTTCCCTTATTACAAGCCCCAACTATCTCCTGATTTATACTCCGACCAACAGAGTTGCAACTGTTAGGAGGCCTATAGACTACGCCCACTAATGACTTTTTCCCCTTATTATTCCTTATCTCCACCCAAACTTTTTCACTATCCTGACCCTTTGACCCAATATCATTTCTGACTATTGCAGTGATTCCATCCTTGATTAACATAGCAACCCCACCTCCCTTTCCTTCCTGTCTGTCCTTCCTAATTGTCAAATACCCCTGTATGTTTAGTTCCCAGTCATGATTATCTTGCAGCCATGTTTCCGTAATGGCCACCAGATCATACCCATGTGTAGTTATTTGTACCGTCAACTCGTCAATTTTGTTACGAATGCTGCATGCATTCAGATAAAGAACTTTCAAATATGTTTTCTGACAATTAATTCCTGCTTTTACCCCTTTTACTACTTTACCTTTATCATTACATACATTCTGTCCCTTACTGACACGCTCTGGTTTTTAATTCCCCCACTGCTACCTTGCTCTATTGCCTTCTCCGCTGTCATTTTTATTTTTCGCTCTCTTAAAACCTCCCCCCCACTAATTAGTTTAAAGCCCTCGCTACAGCCCTAGTTATTCGATTCGCCAGGACTCTAGTCCCAGCACTGGCCAAGTGAAGTCCGTCCCAACGGAATAGCTCTCTCCTGTCCCAGTACTGATGCCAGTGTCCCAGGAAGCAAAACCCATTTCTCCCACACCAGTCTTTGAGCCACGCATTTAACTCTCGAATTTTATTTACCCTAGCCAAATTTGCACGTGGCTCAGGTAGTAATCCAGAGATTATTACCCTTGTGGTTCTGCTTTTTAATTTGGCCCCTAGCTGCTCAAACTCCCTCAGCAGAACCTCCTTCCTTGTCCTATCTATGTCGTTGGTACCAACATGGACCACGACAACTGGATCCTCCCCCTCCCACTCCAAGTTTCTCTCCAGCCCAGAGGAGATGTCCTTAACCCTGGCACCGGGCAGGCAACACAGCCTTCGGGACTCTCGCTCTCGGCTGCAAAGAACACTATCTATCCCCCTAACGATACTATCCCCTACCACTACAACATTTCTTTTATCTCCCCCCACTTGAATGGCCCCCCGCTCCACGGTGCTGTGGCCGGGTTGCTCATCCTCCCCGCAGTCCCCGTTCCCATCCTCACAGGGAGTCAGAGCCTCAAACCTGTTGGACAAGAGCAAGGGCTGCGGCTCCTCCAACACTACCTCCTGGATCCCCGTACCTGCCTCACTTCTAGTCACACCATCCTGACCCTGGCCATGGACTACATCTGAATTAATTAATCTAATTGGTGTGACTAACTCCTGATACACAGAATCCAGGTAACTCTCCCCCTCCCTGATGTGTCTCAGTGTTTGAAGCTCGGACTCCAGCTCTTCAACATGGAGCCGGAATTCCTCGAGCAGCCAACACTTACTACAAATGTGATCACCGTGAGCATCAATGGTGTCCACCAGCTCCCATATATTGCAGCAGCAACACATCACCTGCTCTCCCATTCTATGTAATTAATTAAATTTATTAATATTATTCTTAAATACCCTCTGCCCCAATTCTAGATGATGAATATCGCACCTGTACAAAGTACTCCAGGTGTGGTCTCACTAAGGCCCTATATAATTGTAGTATGACTTATTTACTTTTATATTTCAGTCCTTTTGTAATAAAGGATAACATACCATATGCTTTCCTAATTGCTTGCTGTACCTGCATGTTAACTTTCTGTGAATTGTGAACAAGGACACTAGGGTCCCTCTGAATACCAACATTTCCCAGTCTCTCACTATTTAAAAAATATTCTGCTTTTCTATTTTTCCTACCAAAGTGGAGAACTTCACATTTCTCCCCATTATTCTCCATCTGCCATGTTCTTGCCCATTCACTTAACCTGTCTATATCCCTTTACAGCCTCTTTGCGTCCTCCTCACAGCTTACTTTCCCACCTACATATGAACATACTAACAATGATGGACAGGAAAAGACCCTCTAGTCCATCCAGCCTGTCCCACAATATATATACTCTCCACCCCACCTGAAAACCATGTGAGCTCCGGGGAGAGGCAAAAAAACGCTAATAACCCAATTTGGGAAAAAAATCTGGGAAATTCCTCGCCGACCCCATCTAGGCGATCAAAATTAATCCAGGGGATCACTCTGGCCCTGATTTCCATGCAGCACTTACCTTTTCTAAGAGGTGGTCTCCACCCCAGCCAGAAACATATCCAGCTCTCGCCTAAAGGAATTCAGCAAATTGGCGTCCACCACACGAGCAGGCAGCCTGTACTAGAGGTACAGGCTTTGTATTGTCAGTAAACTTGGATACATTACACTCGGTCCCCTCATCTAAGTCATTGATATGGAATGTGAATAGCTGAGGCCCAAGCACGATCCTTGCAGTACCCCAGTAATTACAGCCTGCCAACCCGAAATTTACCTTTTTATTCCTACTCTCTGTTTTCTCTCCATTAACCAATCCTCAATCCATGCTAATATATTACCCCCAATCCCATGAGCCTTAAATTTATGTAATAATCTCTTGTGTGGCACCTTATTGAATGCTTTCTGAAAATCCAAATGAACTATATCCACTGGTTCCCCCTTATCTACCCTGCTAGTTACAACCTCAAAAAACTCTAACAGATTTGTCAAACACAACTTCCCTTTCATAAGCCTGTGTTGACTCTGCCAATCTTATTATGCTTTTCTAAGTGCCCTGTTACCACATCCCTAATAATAGATTCTAGCATTTTCCCTACCACTGATGTCAAGCTAACTATAATTCTGTTTTATCTCTCCCTTCTTTCTTGAATAGCGGGGTTACGTTTGCTACCTTCCAATCTGCGGGGGACCGTTCTAGAATCTAGGGCATTTAAATTGTCACGTCTCATTCATATAAGGCCTCGTTGTTCCAAATCACTTTCATTTTGCCAATTTGTCACTGTTGCCCACTTAAACTCAACTCTGGTAAAATCATAACATGCTGCTTGGTAGCTTTGGGAATGCTTCACTGTACTAAATTTACCTAATTAATTAGCAACAACCGGCAGAAAAGTAGCTTCTATCAAATCTGTATTTAATTTGTTTTCATTTATAGCAGAAACCTATAGATGGATCTGTTAGATCTGCAGTTATAGGTTCACATGGCAACCCAGTGCACTCCAGCATGCTGTTACTTCAATCATTTTCAATTTGCTAATCTGCTAAGTGCCAATAGGGCTATACTTGTGGCACCAGCAAAAAAATGTTTAGATCAATATTTGTGTAAATTGCTCATGCTGATTTTTCTCATTCCGACAGTTTGCACAACAAAATTGATGGTGATGCACGTCATCAATTCTCAGTATCGCCTTTGAATCTACAGATTTAGAATTTGGTATTTACCTGTATTTTTGAATTGGCATAAACCTCTGTGCTCTGAGTGAACTTATGGGTCAAATCTTGCTGGAAAAATAATGATTCATGGCGTTAATGGCCCAGAATTTGCGGTCAGCGGCGAAGCAAAGGTGTTCGCCGTTGGCCCCGAAGTAAGCTTCGCACAAAGATCTCGCGATCTCTGTGTCGAGAAGTTCAGGTTTTCCAACGTGTAATTCAAATCAACGTAGTATAGTGGGGATGCCCTAGTGCGAGCTGCTGTGATGTCAACAAGCTGTCAGAGCAGCCAATCAAAAACCAGAATTCTCACAGACAGCGAACCAGGATGTGGGTAAGCTCTCAAAATAGTAACTTTTAAAAAATTTTAGAGAGCGCAAAACAAAGATTGGGGCTCTCACATGGGTAAAAGGCAAACCTGAATTAAAGATGAACAAACTTAAAAAAAAATTCTTTTAAATGTTTCTTAAAATTTTTAATTTTTATTAAAATGGATAAATTTCACACTGCACAAAATGAAAATTCATTTTTCAGGCCCATAACCTTTGTTTAGCAGTCAATACACTGCTAAAACCCCAGTTACACCTAATCCCTTTGGGTCTAACTTTAATGGGGAAATTTAACAGCGTACTTACTGCGGAGGAGCTGAAGTTTTCGTCAGTTTCCCTGATTTGAGAGATTTCACTGACTGCCGGCTCTGTGGAGAGGGGTGGGGCACAATGCAGCCAGTGTCGGGGCTGTGAATGACAGGCCGCAATTTCAAGATTTCCGCATTAGGCTGCGCATACGCCAAATCCTGAAATTGCGGTCAGTTTCAAAGGCGGAATGACGGCGAACGCTGCTAGTTTGCTGTCGTCAGGAATGCAAATTCTGGGCCATTAATGCACAAATTGGCCGGCAAGTTCAACGGATGAAGAGATTCGGCGTGAGCTGTGAATCCCCCGAACATTTCAGTCGACTAGCCTTATCATGGGCTAGGCGTGCAGCCAGCACTATCCATGTTGATTATTGGCTACGTACCTGTTTAGGTGTGTGGGAAATCGGGTATCTCTAACGCCACTTAAAGGCAACCTGCACATCTTAAATGGGAGGTGTACGTGGCAAGACCTGTAGAATGGGCCCCCAGTTTCTCCGATGCTGCTCTGGAGGCCCAGGTCCAGGCAGTGAACAGGATGACGGAGATCCAGTTCCCCTGTGGGGGTGGGGTGGGGGCAGAATGCCCTCCAGACAGCACTTCCACCGCCAGTGGGAAGAGGTCGCAGAAGAGGTCAAAGCCATGAGCTTAGCTCCCAGGACATGGCGGCAATGCCAGAAATGGTTCAATTACCTCATCAGAGTTGTCATCCATTACTCTCTCCTCACACCTGCACCACTGCAGCCTCACTACTCACAACACTCTCCTCCCCCGCTTCCCTTCACCCTCCTACAATCACTGCACCACATTTCACTCCACCTCCTCGTCGTACTCACACACTCTGTACTTCCTACTCTCACCACTATTACAACCCTCACTTCTCCAAACAACATCTATACAGTTCTACCATGACAGCTACATTCTCAAAGCAACTCAAGACTGTCACAAACTTCTTTCTTGCTGGAGGAGGTCGAGTACAACATCAGGTGAGAGATCGCAATCGGAGAAAGCCAAGCCTGCCTGTACGCCCTTTCCGCTCTGAAGCAAGACATGCTGGCCATCATGGGCAGGGCTCGAGTCAGGGCAGTGGTGAGTGGCAAAGCTGGAGAAGATGTTGTGCAGGATTTCTTCGCACCTTATCCTCTTTTTGCTTTCTTACTTCTATCTCATCCTACACACTTTGCTTGTCAAACTGCAGCTGCCTCCATCAGCCACTCATCTCTCTCTACTCTCCTGTCACACTAAAAGCTAACCCTTTCATTTCAGGTGCTGAAAATGTCGATGCCCCTGAGCCACTTCAGGAAGAGGAGGCCAGCCTTCCTGAAGATGCAGCATCGCTCAATCTGACCCTAGCCAGCAGCAGCTCAGAGACTGGCACCATGCATACTTTAGCAGGTAGACTAATGGAGGAGTCTTCATGTGGTGAATCACTGGCCACAACAAGTGGAGCTTCTGGGGACAGTTTCTATAGCAGCTCAGGCGACAGCCTTCTTGGCTCTGGGGGGCCAGTGTTGACAGGGAATTCCAGAGTGTCACATCACTCCTGCACTCGGTACTTGCGCAGTAAGAGTGCTGAGGTTTAGTCCCAGGAGAGTGGCCTTACGCCCTTGCCAAAGACACCTGCATTTAGGGTTAGGGTTAGGGTTAGAGTTAGGGTTAGGGTTAGGGTTAGGGTTACCCTAACCCTAACCCTAAATGCTGTCCTCTCTCAGACGACAGCATGCCTGCACCCCTGCCACACATTCTGCCAGTGCCCTTGTTAGTGCCACACTGCCAGCTGGGACAGATTGCACAGGCGCAGGCCGAGATGGTTCAGTCTGCAGCTGGGCCCTCAAGAACTGGATAAAAACTTGAAGGGAAAAAATTTACAGAGCTATCGGGAAGGAGCAGGGGAGTGGGATTAATTGGATAACTCTACCAAAGAGCCGGCACAGGCACGATGGGCTGAATGTGCTGCAGCAGTCTATGATTTAATGACTTTTATTTAGCTGTGTGTAAAAGTGTGATATTTGTATTGCACACTGGAGCTCTGAAACCTGCTCTGCCAGATTACAGCCCAGGTGGTGCTGATGAAACTTGCCCTTGGTGTTTTTCTCTTTTCAACTGCTGACAGATCTGTGCGTAATTCTGTTTTGATTTTATGCGTCTGTAATTGCAGGTACATCGTAATCATTTCACTCCTAGGAACCAGTGGTGGAATTTTCCCCTACTTGTAATGCATCGGGGGAAGAAATCTTTCCCTAATCCTATGATTCAGCGAGCGCCTGATTAATATGTATGAGTAATAATCTAAATTCAAGTAACCGGAATGATCACTGTTGCCCGTCAAACACCCTGTGCGCCTCAGATCGCGGCTATTGTTTGATATAGTTAAATAAATAAGAGACATCATAACAGTAATTGAGTAATTAATTTGTTGAACATACATTCTGCAGTCCAGACTATTTGTACGTACAAAAAGAACCCTGTTCCTTTAATTTCTGGTCTACGTTAGATATAATTCCATATCTGCTACAATGTGATAAGAATATTTTATATGTTACAATTATCCTCTATAAGTGCGGAACAATATTTAATTCACTTGGCAGCAAGTCGGTTATAATTGTGAATCCATATACAAGGCTGCAAATGACCCACCTGTGCTATTAAAATGAATAGTATCACTGGTGTCCAGGAACAGCTCTAGACAGGTAGAGTGATGACCATTCTGGAAAAAGGCCATTAATTATGAAAGACAGAATATGGAGAACTCTGTTCCAAAAAGCTGCCCTTTATGGCAGTCTGTGACATAAATAAATGAATCTATTTTATTCTCACACCTACCGTAAGTGGAAGAGTCAACAGCATCACTCATTCTTTCTAGACAGGCAGAGCTGCTGTATGAGCAAGTTGCATAAATCAAGGAGGAAGAAGTGTACACTTAGCACTGGTTGTGGTGTTGAGCTGTTTATGCTATTGGGTTTTATTAAGGCTGTATTTGTCAGCTGTGGCTCAGTGGGTAGCACACTCGCCTCTGAGTCAGAAGGTTGTGGGTTCAGAGTCCCATTCCAGGGACTTGAGCACATAAAGCTAGGCTGACACTCCAGTGCAGTGCTGCATTGTCGGCGGGGCTGTCTTTCGGATGAGACGTTAAACCCCGCCTGCTCTCTCAGGTGGACGTAACAGATCCTATGGCACTATTTCGAGGATGAGCAGGGGAGTTATCCTCGGTGTCCTGGCCAATATTTATCTCTCAATCAACATAACAAAAACAGATTATCTGGTCATTTTCACATTGCTGTTTGTGGGAGCTTGCTATGCGCAAATTGGCTGCCACATTTCCCACATTACAACAGTGACTACACTCCAAAAGTACTTCATTGGCTGTAAAGCACTTTGAGACATCCGGTGGTTGTGAAAGGCGATATATAAATGCAAGTCTTTCTTTCTTTTATTTATTACAAGAAAGTGATGTCTAACACAGATACTGGGTTCAGCCTCACTTTACTTTTGTTAATTCAAAATGCATTTTTTTCTTCTCCCCTCACCTCTTTCAAATCATCCCATTTTTTTTTGTGCAAAATTGAAGACAAATTTGCACTGTTATCACTTATTTATGCATGGAGATTCTTACTTTGTTTGATGTTGTCTGATCTGCTACGCTGCCAATTTGTCTTCAAACTTCCTGGGCTCTGAGTTTAATTAGGGCACAGAGCCAGGAAGCAGAAATGCAGCAATGGTGCACAGTGGGTAAAAAAACAGTCACACATGCTTTGCACTCTAAGGCCGTGATTTTACCAACCTGGGTCTGGGGCGGGTGACCTCAGTGGCGGGTCCCGACCCCGCTGCTGGCTCCATCCCGGTCTCTAAAATGAATTTCCCCTGATTGGCCCGGCGCGTTTCCCGGCCAATTAGAGGAAGCGAGTCTGGTGAAGTCATTTGATGGCGTGTCATCAGCCGATTTCCTTAAAGGGACCATGGCCAACTCATTTTTGACATTTGTGCTGTCAGTGTTCTACAGCATTGAGGTGCTGCAAACACTGACAAGCACTGCACAGAGCTACAGATCTGCACCCAGGCTCTCCCATGACTCCCTCCATATGCTTATGGAGGGAGTCACAGCAAGCAGGGAGGTCCTCTTCCCTTCCCATGGGTGGAAGGGACCTCCCAAGGAGATCAACACAGCCTGGTTGCACATTACACAGGAGGGCTCAAGCAGGGATGTGGTCAGGAGGACCTGGGTGCAGTGCCGCAAACATTTCAATGATCTCAGTAGATCACTAAACATTAGTAGAAAGTCACACTCAACCTCATCCTGCTGTGCCACTCATCACATACCCATCACTCTGCCTTCCCTACCCTACTCCTGCACATCCTTACTCACTCCAACTTATCTTGCACCTCCACCCATCCCTCTCTATCTACATTATAACACCCCCATCTCACTAGCCACCCCTCACATTCACCCTAGTGCAATCATACCAACTAACAACACACATGGATAGACACTTGGGTGTTTTATGCAATGATCATGTAAAGTTTCTGTTAATGTGGTGTCAAACATTGAAATCTTTATTTTCAACAGTTTGTGTTCTTGGACAGATTTTTGTGCGCCTTTGGAAATAGCTTAGTGAGTTGCAGAGAATGGTGAGTGTTCTGGACTTATGGACATTACGGACATTTTACATGCAGATAGCACCCTCTGGTGGTGGTTATTGTGTTAGCAGTGTTTGTATGTAGCAGAGGTCCTTTGACCTTTCTACCTTTCTTCCTGTTTGACCCAGGAAGTAGAATTCCAGAAAGAACCTAGCAGAGCAATGGAGAATCTGCCGTGAGGGATTCTCAATCCAATGTAATCTGACCTCATATTTTAGGCCAGGCGCAATATCTGTGAGTATCTTTGTCTGCTAGCATGATAGTAACTTTGTCAGCATAGTATTTTGTTAACACTATGTTTATAAAAGGTTAATATTTGATATTTACAGAAGTACAGTCCAAATGTTAGTTAGTTATACAATTAGTCTATTCTACAGTTGTAAATATGTTTATATCTTATGTAATATCGAATGTATAGTACTCAGTTTATGTACAAAACATACTTTGTCTTTGTTTACAGTTTCACAAATTTGTTCAAGTAAAGCTTCAAACAGCGAAACGGCTTCACAAGGAATTATTTGAATAAGTGCTTAACTTGCTGGATAACTAGATAGGAGCATGTCTAGCGAGGCCAGTACAGTGAAAAGATAGCAATATGGCTAGCTGTGAAGAGTGGAGTAGCAGGAACTCAGAGTGAGCCTTAACCTCGTAGACCACACCTACCTCACATCAACATGTCAGAAGATAATGACGAAAATGCTTTGCAGCGAGGAGAAGACCTTAAACAGGCAGACGAAACTGTAGAATGTGACAATCGGTCTATAAGCTCCGGTTACTTCAGATCGCAAGCTGGTTCACGGTCATCAGGTGGTTCTAGAGTAAGCGTGGCCATCGCCAGAGCACGGGCTAAGCTAGTAGCAGCTCAAGCCAGAGCTGCGCATGCGAAGAGTGAAATAGAAATAAAAGTAAGACAGGCCCGTCTTCAAGCTGAACCCCAAGCCGAACAGGCCCGACTCCAAGCCAAACAGGCCCGACTCCAAGCCGAACAGGCGCGACTCCAAGCTGAATTCCAAGCGGAACAGGCCCGTCACCAAGTGGAATGCCAGGCTGAACAGGCCAGTCTCCAAGCCACATTAGACGCTCTGCAGCAACAAAAAGAGATAGATGCTGCATTAGCTGAGACACAAGTATTCGAGGCAATTTTGGCGGGAGCTGATCTCGAGACAGCTTACAAACCTTTAATTCCCATTTCGTGGCAGAGTCGACGACAGCGCACCATAGATTACGTGAGCGACCATGCCAACATACAGTTTACAAGAGAAAGGAATGAAGGCCGGCACATCTCTACAGACGCAAGCACTTCATATAACACGCCCCAAGTTGCCAACCAAGGTCAAAGTAGACAGCGTGCCTCAAGCCGCAGAGTCTCCCCCAGCAGGACGGAAGACACGGTGCAGAGGAATAGAACGCTGGATGGAGAAAGTCAGCAATGAACCCCCTCTCGTTTCCTTGAGACCCCCAACAGAACCCCTATTCGGGGCAACCCTGGCACAGGTCCCAGTACCTACGGCCTTGCCAAATACCTTGCACGGACCCAGCTGGTGACTACAGGGTTAACTAAGTTTGATGACAGGCCGGAGAATTATCGGGCTTGGAAGTCCTGCTTCCACGATGCCATATCGGGCTCAGACCTGTCGGCAGGAGAAGAGCTCGGCCTCCTCCTCAAATGGCTCGGCCCAGAGTCCGCCGGTCAGGCATGCAGGATAAAAGCGGCCAATGTGGGATGTCTGCCAGCGGGGTTGAAGATGGCTTGGGCGAGACTAGAAGAAAGCTACGGCTCGCCCGAAGCCATTGAAAGGGCTCTCTTTGACAGGTTGGAGAACTTTCCGAGGTTGATGAGTAAGGAACCCCAGAAGCTCCGCGACCTTGGAGATCTGCTGTCGGAACTCGAAACCGCAAAGCAGGATGGCTACCTACCCGATCTATCGTACTTAGATACTTCCAGAGGGGTAAGTCCTATCGTTGAGAAGCTTCCATCTAACCTGCAGGAGAAGTGGATAACGTTTGGATCAAAGTTCAAGCTAAAGCACAACATGGCCTTCCCACCATTCTCTGCGTTTGCCAAATTCATCCATAAAGAAGCCAAAGCCAGGAACGACCCCAGCTTCAACCTCTTCTCCTCCCACCCAGCACTTGCCAGAAGAGACAAGTTTGACAGACATGGAAAGTCACCAATATCTGTCCACAAAATGCAAGTGTCCTCAACTGAGAACACAAAGATTCAGAAGAAACCTGAGGATATGAGCAAACAATGCCCAATCCACAACAAGCCCCATCCTTTAAAGAAGTGCAGAGGCTTCAGGGAGATGTCCCTGGAAGGTCAGAAACAATATCTTAAAGAGAACTCTATATGTTTCAAGTGCTGCTCTTCCACGAGTCATCTCTCCAAGAACTGCAAGGTAGATGCAAAATGCACAGAATGTGAAAGTGATCGGCACATTTCAGCACTCCACCCAGGCCCAGCTCCTTGGAAATCAGAGTCGCCTCCTCCTGCCTCAGAGCATGGCGGGGAGAGAGAGGGAGCTGCCGGTCCGGAGATTACATCCAGGTGCACCGAGGTGTGTGGAGAAGGAGTGAGCGCAAGAGCATGCTCCAAGATATGCCTCGTTAATGTGTACCTTGTAGGACGTCGCCAAGAATCTGAGAGGATGTATGCCATACTAGACGAACAAAGCAATCATTCTCTAGCAAGATCCGAGTTCTTCAACATCTTCAAGGTCAAAGGAAGTCCGTCGCCTTACACGCTGAAGATGTATGCTGGACTTTCAGAGACAGCCGGCAGGAGGGCCTGCGGTTATGTTGTTGAGTCAGCCGACGGGAAGATTAGCCTCCCCCTTCCTACACTCATCGAATGTAATCAAGTCCCCGACAACCGTTCTGAGATTCCCACTCCGAATGCAGCTCGTCATCACCGTCATCTGAGACGCATTGCAGACGAGCTCCCACCTCTTGATCCAGATGCAGGCATACTTCTGTTGTTGGGAAGGGACATCCTGAGGGTACATAAGATAAGGAAACAGATCAACGGTCCACATGACGCCCCTTTCGCCCAAAGGCTAGACCTCGGCTGGGTCGTTGTTGGTGATGTGCCTCAATAAGTTCCGAGACCCGATGTTAGCGAAACAAAACAAGGCTTTTATTAACTTAGAAAGTAACACGTAAAAGAGAGAGATGTCTTCCTTCTGGAGGCTGAGCCAGGTATGGGCGGAGCCCTACACACAGCACATTCCAGCACATTCCAATACATAATACAATGAGGACTGGGGGAAGGGAAATGACACTGAAACCGACCACAGTCACAGGCAGTGATGAATGGAATATATTTCATCACATTCACCCCTTCTATAGATTTAGTCTGTTCGGGGGTTTGATAGTCCTCTGCGACCGACGTGGTGCCGCGGGTGTCGGCTGGGTGTCCCCGGTAGCCTCCTGGGTCTCTGCCGGGGGTGCCGCCAGGGTTGTTGAAGGGGTAGTTGGTGGGGGTGCCGTTGGTCGATGTTCTTCCGGGGGTGATGAAAGAGTAGTGGGTGGGTAAGGGTTGCTGTGATCGTTGAAAAGAGTAGTGGGTGGGTAAGAATTGCTGTGATCGTTGTCGCTGCTATTGCCGTGGTTGTTGTCGATGCCGGCTGGGGCGACGTCTTTTATGGACACGGTGTCCTCCCTTCCGTCGGCGTGCCGGACATATGCGTATTGGGGGTTGGCGTGGAGTAGGTGTACTGGCTCCACGAGAGGGTCCGTCTTGTGGCCCCTCACATGCCTTCGCACGAGTACCAGACCTGGGGTGGAGAGCCATGACGGCATGGATACACCTGAGGTGGATTTCCAGGGAAAGACAAACATACGTTCATGAGGCGTGGCATTAGTGGCCGTACACAATAGCGACCGTATCGAATGGAGCACATCCGAGAGGACTTCCTGCCAGCGGGAGATAGGGAGGCCCTTGGTCCTTAGAGCTAGAGTGACTGCTTTCCACACTGTCCCGTTCTCTCGCTCCACCTGGCCGTTACCCCGGGGGTTGTAGCTGGTGGTACGGCTCGTGGCGATCCCCTTGGACAGCATGTACTGGCGTAGCTCTTCACTCATGAAGGACGCCCCCCTATCCGTATGGATGTAGCTTGGCATACCGAACAGGCAGAACAGGCTGTTGAGGCATTTAATGACCGTGGCGCTGGTCATGTCTGGGCAGGGGAAGGCGAATGGGAACCGGGAGTATTCGTCCACAATGTTCAGGAAGTAAACATTGCGGTCGACGGACGGGAGGGGGCCCTTGAAATCTAAGCTGAGCTGCTCAAAGGGCCGTGTAGCTTTGATTAAGTGGGCTTTATCTGGGCGGTAGAACCGAGGCTTGCACTCAGCGCAAGTGCGGCAGTTCCTGGTCAGAGACCGAACTTCCTCAATCGAGTAGGGTAAGTTACTGGACTTTATGAAGTGGAACAGCCGCGTGACCCCTGGGTGGCAGAGATCGTTGTGGAGGGTCTGTAGCCGATCCCCGGTGGCGCTGGCACACATCCCTCGTGAGAGGGCGTCAGGGGATTCGTTAAGGGCCCCTGGCCGGTAAATGATGTCGTACTCGAAGGTGGAGAACTTGATCCGCCACCTAAGAATCTTATCATTTTTAATCTTCCCCCTCTGTTTATTGTTGAACATAAACGCTACCGACCGCTGGTCGGTAAGTAGGGTGAAGCGTTTGCCGGCTAGGTAGTGGCGCCAGTGGCGCACTGCCTCCACGATGGCTTGGGCCTCCTTTTCCACGGAGGAGTGTCTAATCTCGGGGCCTTGGAGGGTCCTCGAGAAGAAAGCTACGGGCCGCCCCGCCTGGTTGAGGGTGGCCGCCAAGGCGAAGTCAGACGCATCACTTTCCACTTGAAATGGAGTGTTCTCATCCACTGCCTGTAGCGTGGCCCGCTCAATATCCTGCTTAATGCTTTTGAAGGCGGCGTGGGCCTCAGCAGAGAGCGGAAAAGAGGATGCTTTCAAGAGGGGGCGGGCTTTGTCGGAGTAGTTGGGGACCCATTGGGAATAATAAGAAAATAACCCCAGGCACCTTTTCAGGGCTTTGGGAGTGTTGGGCAGGGGCAGCTCCTGTAGGGGGCGCAATCGGTCGGGGTCTGGTCCGATTTCCCCATTCTCCACCACGCTGCCTAGTATGCAGAGGCGCGTGGTGTTGAAAATGCACGTGTCCTCGTTGTAGGTGAGGTTGAGTTTTTGTGCGGTTTCCAGGAACCTCTCGAGGTTCGAGTCGTGATCCTGCTGATTGTGGCCGCAGATGGTGACGTTGTCGAGGTAGGGGAAGGTTGCCTGCAAGTGGTGGTCATCGACCATGCGGTCCATCTCCCTCTGAAAGACCGACACCCCATTCGTCACCCCAAAGGGGACTCTGAGGAATTGGTAGAGGCGTCCGTTCGCCTCGAAGGTGGTGTACGGGTGGTCCTCTGGTCTGATAGGGAGCTGGTGGTACGCTGACTCGAGGTCGATGGTGGAGAACACCCGGTATTGGGCGATATGGTTCACCATTTCTGATATGCGGGGTAGCGGGTAGGCGTCTAGTTGGGTGTACCTGTTGATCGTTTGACTATAGTCGATCACCATCCGTTTCTTCTCGCTACCCCTTACCACTACCACTTGGGCGTGCCACGGGCTGTTGCTGCGCTCAATAATGCGCTCTTTCAGGAGCCTGTCTACCTCGGTTGCGATAAACCGCCTGTCCTCCCAGCTGTACCTCCTGCTTTTGGTCGCTATTGGCCGGCAGTTAGGGGTAAGGTTCGCGAATAGCGAAGGTGGCTTTACCTTCAGGGTAGCCAGACCGCACACTGTGAGGGGCGGCTGGGACCCACCGTACTTGAGCGTGATGCTTTGGTGGTTGCACTGGAAATCCAGGCCCAAGATCACGCTCGCACATAGGTTCTTCATGATTAACACTTTAAAATTATCGTATACAGTTCCGTTAACGCCCAATTGTACCGTGCAGTAACCCAGAATGGTCGATGTCTGGGTTTTATCAGCCATAGAGATGGTACCCTGAGTAGGGACCACCTTTAGGGAGAGTTGCTGTGCCAGTTCAGGGTGGATAAAACTCTCCGTGCTTCCACTGTCAATTAAGCATTTAACCCGGCACCCGTTTACCTCGATGTCCACCATTGATTTGGATAGCGGGTGCGGCCTGGTCTGGTCCACTGTGACCGATGCCACTGTAGGGCCCTGATCGATACAAGATGGCGTCCACGCTGTCTGCTCATAAGATGGCGGACCCCACGAGGTCGGGCAAGATGGCGTCCAAGATGGCCGCTCCCACGGCGCACACGCGGCGGTTGCGGGTTTTCCGGCGGTTGGTTTTCCGGCGGGGTTCCCTCTGCACACCTTCCCGAAGTGCCCCTTCTTACCGCACTGAAAGCAGGTGGTGCCTTTCGCCGGGCACAGGTTTCTGGTGTGCTTTGGCTGCCCGCAGAAGTAGCAGTTGGGTCCCTGACACGTCGCGGCTGTCGTAGGGCTTCTGGGGGGAGAGCTGGGCCCCGCCGGTGTCGGGCTGCCGGGCGGGGAAGATGCCTTCCAAGATGGCGGTGCCCTCGGTGCGCACGTGGCGGCGTGGACGGCGCGGGCTGAAGAGTAGGCGTCCGAGTTTCTCTGGGCCACATCCAGGGACCGCACGGTGTCCGCAGCCTGTTTCAGGTCCAACCCCGTTTTTTCCAGCAGTCTTTGCCGGATGTAAGTGGAGCTGAGGCCTGTGATAAAGGCATCGCGAACAAGCTCGTCGGTGTACACTGCGGCTTTTACATCTCGGCACTTACAGTCTTTGCCAAGCATTTTCAGGATGCTTAGGAACTCCTCCACCGATTCCCCAGGTCGCTGTGCGCGAGTAGCGAGTAGATGCCAACATACACCTCATTCGTAGGCTGCTGGTAATGCGCCTTTAAGATGTCGCAGGCGGCCAGTTACGTATCGGCGTCTTGGATGAGGGGGTAAACCCGGTGGCTTACCCAATTCCGCAGAATTCCGAGTCTCATCCTCGCAGCGTCCGTAGTGTCTTTGACGGCTGCGGAATTGTCCAGGAAGAATTCCATACACTCAAACCAGTGTCCGAAGCGTGCTGATGCGTCCGGAGCATGTTGATCCAAATCCAAACGTTCGGGTTTCAGGAGTTGGTCCATAGTGTTGAAAAATAAGTTAATAAAATTGATGTGCCTCAATAAGTTCCGAGACTCGATGTTAGCGAAACAAAACAAGGCTTTTATTAACTTAGAAAGTAACATGTAAAAGAGAGAGATGTCTTCCTTCTGGAGGCTGAGGCCAGACTGAGCCAGCTTACAAAAGGGGCCAGGTATGGGCGGAGCCCTACACACAGCACATTCCAGCACATTCCAATACATAATACAATGAGGACTGGGGGAAGGGAAATGACACTGAAACCGACCACAGTCACAGGCAGTGATGAATGGAATATATTTCATCACAGTTGGAGATGTGTGCCTCAAGGGCGCTCACAAGCCAAAGATGAAAGCACACTTCCTAGAATTTGTCAAGAAAATGCTTGTCAACGATCATGCAGAGATAGCTCCTCCACTTCAGGAAGGCCAAGAGTGTTGGTACCTCCCTTCCTTCGGAGTCTATCACCCCAAAAAGCCGGAACAGATCCGCGTGGTGTTTGACTCCAGTGCACCATATCAGGGAGTCTCTCTCAACGACGTACTCCTCACGGGGCCCGATCTTAACATCAGCCTCTTGGGAGTACTCATGAGATTTAGGAAAGAGCCCGTCGCCATCACTGCCGATATCCAGCACATGTTTCATTGCTTTGTGGTGAGAGAAGACCACAGAGACTTCCTCCGCTTCCTGTGGTATCGGGACAACGACCCCAATAGAGACATTGTGGACTACAGAATGCGTGTCCATGTCTTTGGGAATAGCCCATCCCCTGCTGTCACCATATACGGACTGAGGAGGGCTGCCAAGGAAGATGACGACTTTGGCAGTGATGTGAGAGGATTCATCGAACAAGAGTTCTATGTCGACGATGCACTGAAGTCATTCCCGACCGAAGCAGAGGCCATTAGTACCCTCGGACGAGCTCAGGAACTACTTGCACTATCCAACCTCAGGCTGCACAAGATAGCCTCTAACAGACCAGCAGTGATGGAGGCATTCCCCCCTGAAGATCGTGCTAAGGACGTCAAGGATCTAGACCTCTTTACTGATGACCTCCCCTTACAGCGTAGCCTAGGAGTGTCTTGGACCATAGCAACAGACACGTTCACGTTCCAATTCTTAGATGCCAAGAAACTCCTCACACGTAGAGGAGTGCTCTCTACAGTCAACAGCCTATACGACCCTCTCGGCTTCTTAGCCCGTCACCATACAAGACAGGCTGCTCCTCAGGGATCTCTCCACACACGCTGAAGAGTGGGATTTACCTCTCCCTGAAGAGATGGAAGCAGAGTGGGACAGATGGAGAGACTCACTCCAAGACTTACAGGAGATCTGAATACCTCGCTGCTATACGTCTTTCCCTCCCTTAAATGCCCAATTCAAAGAGCTTTGTGTCTTTGCAGATGCATCCGCTAAGGCCATTGCAAGTGTGGCTTATCTGATGGTCACCACTCAAGATGGACAAAGCAAAATCGGCTTCGTCTTTGATAGGGGCAAGTTTGCACCCCAGCCAGACCTCACCTTACCCAGATTGGAACTGTGCGTAGCAGAACGCAACCTACCCCCTCATAGCAGTCTACGGAAGCTGTATCCTATCATCGACACCGACGGATTGTCTCCGAGGTGGTTCTTCTTTTGTCGCCAGAGGACTCCAGTGGCAAGTAGAGTTCGGACTATGTGGAGTCGTTCACGACCCCAGACGAGGAGTGTTCTGGACTTATGGACATTACGGACATTTTACATGCAGATAGCACCCTTTGGTGGTGGTTATTGTGTTAGCAGTGTTTGTATGCAGCAGAGGTCCTTTCACCTTTCTACCTTTCTTCCCGTTTGACCCAGGAAGTAGAATTCCAGAAAGAACCTAGCAGAGCAATGGAGAATCTGCCATGAGGGATTCTCAATCCAATGTAATCTGACCTCATATTTTAGGCCAGGCACAATATCTGTGAGTATCTTTGTCTGTTAGCATGATAGTAACTTTGTCAGCATAGTATTTTGATAAGACTATGTTTATAAAAGGTTAATATTTGATATTTACAGAAGTACAGTCCAAATGTTAGTTAGTTATACAATTAGTCTATTCTACTGTTGTAAATATGTTTATACCTTATGTAATATTGAATGTATAGTACTCAGTTTATGTACAAAACATACTTTGTCTTTGTTTACAGTTTCACAAATTTGTTCAAGTAAAGCTTCAAACAGCGAAACGGCTTCACGAGGAATTAATTGAATAAGTGTTTAACTTGCTGGATAACTAGATAGGAGCATATCTAGCGAGGCCAGTACAGTGAGACATAATGGTACCCACTGCAATGGCGATGAGTGTGAAAGATATGGCTTGGGCATTGTAGGGATGCTTTATGGTGTTGCTGTGGGGTGGTGCCAACCTGGCGCATCATGTGGCAGCCAGGGTGTACTTCTGGCCATGGTGAGGCCAACCCTGGCCTATCGGGCAGCAATGTGGTCGGGTGCTGATGTCCTGTGTCCTGTGTAGCATCAGAAGAGAAGGTTGGTGTTGTTGTTGGGGCTGCTGGTGTGCCTGGTGCTCCTGCCGATGCTGGTGTTGGGGCTGACCGTGGTGGGATTCTGAGGACCAAGGTGAGAGAGTTTCAAGGGCACCCATGCTGATGAAATAGATGGCAGTAGAAGTAGAGATGACAGAAGCGATCTGTCAATGGTGGGAGAGGCAATGAGGTCAGAGTGGATGGAGACTTGTGTAAAGACTTGCAGCATCCTGAATCTGTAGTTGAAATGCAGTTTAGAGAAGCTAGTGGCTAAGGGAACATATCTGAATCAACTGGGAGCTTTTCCTTGACATTTGAAGCTGTCAACTCATCAGCTGATTCAATGGCCACTGACTTCCCGCCTCAGCTTCATAGATGATGGGCTCAATTTTGTCAATGGGTAGCTGTTGGAGGCGGGACTCCCACTTTTTGGGTTGTAGTCCCGCCTCCATTGACTTGTGGCCAACCCACACTATTTTCCCTTGATTGACCTTGTTAAGCCTGCCCAGTGGGCTCAGCAGGCCAATTAAGGGACACCTGGTTACTGGTTACGTCAGTGATTGACATTTCATCTGTCAAGAGCTTTTGACAGATGAAAAATCAGCGTTTGACAGTTCTGTGAAGCTGTCAAACACTGACACTCTGTCTTCTAACTTGAGTCCTTCTACTCAGACTCAGTTAGAGAGCTCTCCAGACCAGAAAGCAGAGGCTGCAGCTTTTGACAGTTCAGCGGCCATTCTGCTTTCTGTGCCGGTGAGCTGAGGGACTCCCAAGAACTGAAGGAAGGAAGCCTGCAGGAGAAAGTAAAGGTAAATAAAACTTATTAAAACACTTTACACTCACCTCACACACTTACCTCTGCACACATGCACCCATCACTCACCTGCACAACGGACATCTCGACCCCTCCAACCCCTGCAGCCCGACGGTCCGCCTCGCTAACTTGCCGTGGGTCAGAGCCGTCGGACAGCCCACACTTCAGGACTAAAAATAGGGATTAGGCAAAAAAATGCCTGTTAACTACCTGTTAACAGGCAGTTAATTGGCACGAATCCCCTTCCCGCCTCGGGGAGGCGGCTCCCAGCACAGGTCGGGTCCCCACCTCCTGGGACATTGGCACGGAGGAGGGTTGGGGGCGGGATGGGTTCCTGCCCCCCGATTCTGCAATTATCCCACCACTCCTGCCTCCAAACCCGCCTCCTCGGGGCTTGGAAAATCGAGCCCGATGACTAGACACAACGGGAAACTGGTGGGCGACCTGTCAAATCCAAAAAGCTGGGAAAAACCAGCCACTAATTATTTGAATTGCCTCCCCCGCCACTGTGTGTCAGGTTTGCTCAGCGCTGACAGACCTGACATTTGGTTAAGGTGCATGGTGGCGGGTTCACAGTGGTGTCCTGACCTGCTGGGGAAAAAAAACACTTTCTCACCCGACCTGCCACCAATTGCGCCTGCTGATTCCCCGCAAAACCCAGCCCTAAGGTTGCAAAGTGCCTCACTGCCAGCTCCTGTTTGTGAAGTGTTTAGTGTTTGCTGGGTAGGATGACATGACTATGCTGTATTTATGCTCCAATTGGTGATATGTTGCACAGCTCTCCACAGAATTTTGGCTCTTTTTCCGAGTGGCAGGCAGTGATTAGTCGGGTACCGCAGGGATCGGTGCTAGGATCCCAGCTATTCACAATATATATTAATGATCTAGACGAGGGAACTAGATGTAATATCTCCAAGTTTGCATATGATACAAAGCTGGGTGGGCGTGTGTGCTGTGAGGAGGATGCAGAGAAACTCCAGTATGATTTGGACAGGTTGGGTGATTGGGCAGATGCATGGCAGAGGCAGTATAATGTGGATAAATGCGAGGTTACCCACTTTGCTGGCAAAAACAGGAAGGCAGATTATTATCTGAATGGCAATAGATTGGGAAAATGGGAAGTGCAAGGAGGCCTGGGTGTTCTTGTGCACCAGTCGCTGAAGGTAAGTATGCAGGTGCAGCAGGTGTTTAAGAAGGCAAATGGTATGTTGGCCTTCATAGCGAGAGGATTCGAGTACAGGAGCAAGGATGTCTTGCTGCAGTTGTACAGGGCCTTGTTGAGACCACACCTTGAGTATTGTGTGCAGTTTTGGTCACCTTATCTGAGGAAGGATGTTCTTGCCATGGAGGGAGTGCAGCGAAGATGCACCAGACTGATACCTGGGATGGCAGAAATGACGTATGAAGAGAGATTGGGTCAATTAGGTTTATATTCGCTGGAGTTTAGAAGAATGAGAGGGGATCTCATTGAAACTTATAAAATTCTTACAGGACTAGACAGACAAGATGCAGGAAGGATGTTCCCGATAGCGGGGGAGTCCAGAACCAGAGAGCACAGTCTAAGGATAAAGGGTAAGCCATTTAGGACTGAGATGAGGGGGAATTTCTTCACCCAGAGAGTGGTGAACCTATGGAATTGTCTATCACAGAAGGCAGTTGAGGTCAATTCATTAAATATATTCAAGAAGGAGTTAGATATATTTCTTAAGGCTAAAGGGATCAAGGGATATGGGGAGAAGGCAGGGACAGGGTACTGAATTTGGATGATCAGCCATGATCTCATTAAATGGCGGAACAGGCTCAAGGGGCCGAATGGCCTACTCCTGCTCCTATCTTCTATGTTTCTAAAACCGTTATTCATATTCTTATGACAATGCTCATTGTTTCTTTCGATTTTTCAAAGACCCAGGCCTTGAAATAGAGTATGAATCCTTAATGCGCTCATCTGAAAATCTTCTGCTATTTTAGCATAGGAACATTGGAAGAGGAGTTGGCCATTCAGCCCCCCCCCTAGTCTGTTCTGCCATTCAATTAGATTGTGGCTGATCTATATCTTAAATCCATCTACCAGCCTTGGTTCCGTAGCTCTTAATAGCCTTGCCTAACAAAATCTATCAATCTCAGTTTTTTAATTTTCAATTGACCTAGCCTCAACAGCTTTTTGGGGGAGAGAGTTACTTCATCCACATATCCTTTTCATCCTTTTCTTTCATCCATCTATCCAATCTAATCTTGAATGTTGAAATCGGGGTCGATTTTAATACTATTCACCTGATGGAAGCCAGGCATGTAGGCAGTTAAAATCGACTGGGTGACTTATATGCTGATGTCCAACTGTTACATAGTTATGTTGGGACTACATTGTACAAGTGTACTAACACCCAAATCAAGTGTAGCAGCACTACGATGCTGGGAAAGTAGTGCGCAGGCGCCGCACAGGCACTTGGAAATATCACCCCGCACCATGTGGCAGGCAGCCATTACAACTCAAATAAAATAGTAGTTTATAATTACAAACTACCGAGTCCAGAGGCATCTTTACAAAGCACTACGAGCGCTAGAAGGCATAACATGGTGGCAGCGGTATAAGTGAGTAAAACTTACGTATATAAAAACGATATCAGATTGAAGAAAGAAATTTACAAGTAAACTCTGCAGCGTTTTAACCACGAATCATACGGGCAGCTAAAATGGTGGCGTTCAATGCACTGACCGTGAATATGCTCCCCATCATGTACTGGGAAACCGACGATATCGTGGAAGTTTTCCGGAAATTTAAGCAAAAATGCGAGCTTACATTTAAAAGTTTCCTGAAAGGTTCCTCCGATGAGGAAAAAGTCAGCTATATTCTACTGTGGGCGGGAGAAAAAGGCTTAGATCTCTATAACAGCTGGAGTTTATCCGAAGAGGATAAAACGAACCCTGCGGAGATTTATGAAAAGTTCAGTAACCATCTCGAGCCTAAATCAAACCACTGCATACACAGGTATAAATTCCAAAGCTTAAGACAGGAACCTGGTGAAATGGCTGACAATTTCCTGACGAGATTAAAAAACGAATCCAGCAAATGCAAGTTTACAGAACTAGAAGAAAGGCTGGTAGACCAATTAATATGGGGATCAGCACATACAGAAGTGCAAAAAGAACTAATAGGAAAAGAAAAGCTCGAAATATCAGAAGCCATAGATACGGCGAGGGCTCATGAAGCCACAAAACAACAGATGAAAATGCTGAATACTCATACGGCTGAAGTGTGGACAACTCCCGAACCGGATCACAGAGTAGATGCAGTGCGCGAAAAGCACAGCACACAAAAACAAGTATATGACAGCGGGAAGAATACGTGTAGAAACTGTGGAAGTGAACACGACTACACAGACAGAAGAAAATGCCCAGCGTATGGAACAAGCTGCAACACGTGTGGTAAAGCAAACCACTGGCAAAAGATGTGCAGAGCTAAAAGAAAGGGGCTACACACCAAAAGCAGAGGTGGACAGCAGAACCAACAAAAGAAAAATAAAATCCATACCATGTGTGAGCAAGATGATGAAGACTGCGGGTATGACAAAGCTCTGAACATTGAAACCATGAAGGTTCTCTGACACGAAACGTTCAGAGCGGAAAGCACCCCAAAGAAAGAATGGCACACTATCATCCAGATTAAAAAGAGGATCGAAGGACAGCCCACAACCGTCAATCTAAAAGTAAAGTTGGACACAGGAGCTCAGAGCAACATCCTTCCACTGAGGCTATACCAGAGGATCTTTCCCGAAAACTTGGGCAAAGATAGATACCCGAAAAGAGGATGTTTAAAAGCAAACAACGTCACGCTGACAGCGTATGGGGGGAGCGAGATCAGACAACTTGGAACAACCTATATAAAAGGAACACACAAAAGCAGAAACATCAACTGCATATTCTATGTGACCGACTCCGAGGGACCGGCGATCCTGGGACTAAACAGCTGCAAGAAGCTGGGGTTAATCTCAGTAAACCACGAACTAACAAAAACATCACTGAAAGTCGACAGCAACACTCCACTGGAAAATCGTCCACAAATCATGGACACGAAACATTTGATGGACATGTATCCAGAGTATTTTGATGACACTGTAGGATGCTTCGGGGAGTTCAAGTACCATATAACAATAGATCCAGAGGTAAAACCCGTCATCCACGCTCCAAGAAAAATACCCATCGAGCTAAAAGAAAAATTATACACCGAACTAAAAGAAATGGAAGAGAAAGAAATAATCGCAAAGGTCACTGAACCCACAGACTGGGTAAACTCGATTGTGGTATGGGAAAAGCTGAACGGGCGGCTCAAAATCTGTCTGGACCCCAAAGACTTAAACCAGGCAATAAAGCGGGACCACTACCCCACACCAACATTAGAAGAAATCACACCAGCACTGGCAGGAGCCAAAGTCTTCTCCAAACTGGATGCCAGAAACGGCTACTGGAACGTAAAACTGGATGAAGAATCAACTAACCTGATGACTTTTAATACACCATTGGGGCGATATAAATTCCTGCAGCTGCCATTCGGGTTGAAAGTCAGCCAAGACATCTTCCAACAAAAGATCGATGAAACATACAAAGGCTGTGAAGGAGCCATTGGAATCGCTGATGACATCCAAGTTTACGGAACAAATGAAAGAGACCACGACGTGCACTTGCACGAGGCCATGGAGCGCACCAGAACGGCTGGCATCAAGCTGAACGCCGAGAAGTGCATCGTTAAAAGTACGAAATGCAAATTTTTTGGCATGATCTGCACACCGGAGGGTGTCAAGCCTAATCCCGAAAAGGTCGAGGCGATAGCAGAGATGAAACCTCCAAACGACAAGAAGGAGCTGAGAAGCTACCTCAGCTTGATCCAGTATATGAGCTCTTTCATCCCGAACATGTCAGACTACACAGCGAACCTAAGAGAATTACTAAAAGAAGACACCGAATACCAATGGTCAGAATCCCATGAGAGGAACTTCAAACACCTAAAGGAATTATTATGTAAAGAAACCAGCTTGTCTTATTACGATAGAAAAAAACCTGTCACCCTACAGGTAGATGCCTCTACCAGGGGGCTAGGGGCAGCCCTCATGCAGGAAGGAAAACCAATAGCTTTTGCATCGAAGGCATTGACATCAGCAGAGACAAGATACGCAAACATCGAAAGAGAGCTATTGGCAGTAGTATACGGATGCGAAAAGTTCCACACCTACTTATATGGAAGAAAATTCGAGGTAGAGAGTGACCATCGTCCACTCGAACAAATTTACAAGAAAAACCTAAGCAAGGCCCCAGCAAGACTGCAAAGGTTACTGTTAAGACTCCAAAGTTACGACTTCGAATTAAAATACCGGCCAGGAAAAGAAATGGCACTGGCAGATGCATTGTCTCAATTGTCACCACACGGAAAACACGAGATGAAGGGCCTGACAGTAAAAATACACCACCTCGTAAATGTTACTCCCACAAAGCTTAGCCAAATTCAAGAGGAGACTGGTAAAGAAGAGGAGTTGCTACTACTCATGCAACAGGTAATACAGGGGTGGCCGGAGAAGATCCAACAGGTCCAAAACCAAATCCGACAGTACTGGACAATCAGAGATGACATCTTGGTGGAGGACGGTGTTCTCCTTGCTGGCTCAAGAATCATAATACCAAAAACGATGCAAACGGAACTTCTCCGCATAATACACCAAGGCCATATGGGGATGGAGAAATGTAAACTAAGAGCCAGATCAGCTGTGTACTGGATAGGCATGTACAAAAGCATAGAACAAATGGTCTCCACATGCTGCATATGCCAGGAATACTGAAACACACAGCAGAAGGAGGAGATGATTCAAATGGAAGTAGCCCCGAGACCATGGCACACAGTCGGAACAGATCTGTTCCTGTGCAACCAGGAGTGGTACATCATAGTAGTAGACTACTACTCAAAATTTCCTTTTGTCAGAAGGATAAACGACATGAGAGCCACAACAATCACAAAAATTGCGAAAAACTTATTCGCAGAACAGAGCATCCCAGAGAAGGTCATCTGCGACAATGGGACACAATTCACCTCCAGCGAATTCAGAGCACTGGCTGGAAAATACGGATTTAAAATAATTACCTCATCCCCACATTACCCAAGGGGACACGGATTTATTGAAAGACAGATCCAAACAGTCAAAAGAGCTCTCATTAAAAGCAAGGAGATGGGAGAAGACCAAGACCTCGCCCTTTTGGCAATCAGATTGATACCTTTGAGAGTAGACTCGAAATCACCAGCAGAACTGCTAAACGGTAGAAAATACAAAACAACTCTACCAGCAAAGATATATCCTCCCCAGGACCAAGAGGACGTTCGGCAGAAGCTGATGGAAACACAAGCTATGGGGAGCACACACTATAACAAGCATGCAAAACCATTACCGGAGCTGCTAAATGGGCAATCAGTGCATATACAAGATCCGTTGTTGAGAACATGGGCCTAGAAATTCAGTTGGGCGCGCCAGCCGTTAGCGCCTTAGGAGGAGTAGATCTCGAGCGCTAGGCGCTTAGCGCCCGGGCGCAGCGCGATCTGCGCCTCGCCCCAACTTCAGTACACATTTAGCGCCGGCGCAAAGTCTTAGCGCGCGCCCTGCTGTGCGCGCAGATCATGACGTCATTTACTAGTGCAACGCCCTTTGTGCGCCCCGAACCGGAACTTCACTCGCGCCGGGCCATTGTGCGCCGGGCGGCCCTAACGACTGTGAAGTGGAATGGTACACAGCCGAGGCGGGCCGCGGGGAGCGCTAATTAAAGGGCACTTACCCTGCACTATAAAGGGCAGCCATTTTGCAGCATTCACTCTTCTGCAACGGTTTTTTGGAGAGAGACCAAGGAGGAGAGCTTACTGGTTTGGACCAACACTAGGACAGGTATTTTTGGCTCAGGACAGAGCTTACCAATTATCTTTGCCTTCATTGAGAGCTCAGTGTTTGCCAGCATATAATGGGGGCTGCATTGGGTGCCAACGCTGACTTTCAGCCTTATGCCAGAAGGGCTTACAGACGCCATGAGAGAGTGGCAGCCCTGGCTAGACGCAGAGGGGGCAACAGGCGTCGCCAACTGAGGCCTTACCCACCCAGGGTATACCGCCAGCAGTCCTCCTATCTGACCATGTCTGCCGCGATGTGTGTAAGGAGGCTGCGATTCAGAAGGGAGGTGGTTGCAGACATCTGCCAGCTGCTTCAGAGAGATCTGCAGCCACAGCTGATGTGCAGGACGTCTCTGTCGGTGGCAGTGAAGGTGACAGTGGCTCTCAACTTCTATGCCACCGGCTCCTTCCAATCCGCTGCTGGGGACATCGCTAACATCTCCCAGTTCGCCGTGCATTGCTGCATCTGCCAGGTGACCGAAGCCCTTTTCAGAAGGAGACATCAATTCATCTCCTTCCCCATGACCCTGGACAAGCAGCAGCAGCGTGCAGTGGGATTTGCCAGAATAGCGGGCTTCCCCATGGTGCAGGGCGCCATTGACTGCACGCATGTGGCTTTGCGGGCATCTCTGGAGCATGCCGAGGATTACCGCAACCGGAAGGGCTACCATTCCCTCAACGTACAGCTGGTGTGTGACCACAGGCAGCGCATCCTAGCTGTCAATGCCCGCTTTCCAGGCAGCAGCCACGATGGCTTTATCCTGCGACAGGCAACTGTGGCTGACATGTTCCAGGCACAGCCTCCCCCAAGAGGATGGCTTATCGGGGACAAAGGCTATCCTTTGTGTACCTGGCTCATGACCCCGTTCCGCGCGCCCACGACCCCTGCTGAAGAGGCATACAACGAGAGCCATCAAGCGACTAGGAACATCATAGAACAAACAATCGGCATCCTCAAGCAACGGTTCCGCTGTCTCAATCGCTCCGGGGGAGCCCTCCAGTATTCGCAGGAGCGAGTCTCCCAATTCGTCGTCGTTTGCTGCATGCTGCACAACCTGGCTATCCGCAGGACTCAGGCACTGCCACCTCATGTTGGACCCCCACCTCAGGAGGAGGAGCAGGAGGAGCATGAGGAGGAGGAGGATGAGGAGTACCAGCCCAGGAGGGAGGCAGAAGGTCCAAGGGCCGCCCGTCGGCGGCTTATTGAACGTCACTTCTAGGCCCCCTGTCAGGGAATGGCTTGTGCCAATGAAAGAACATGATTGCAGCTGCTCCGCAAGCCCTCAGCCGGTTAAGGCAACAAACACTTCAAAGATCAAACATGGACAATGTTAATAAATAAAATGCTTTATTGTACAAACTCAGGGCCCTTCCCACATGAAAACCAAAAACAGACGAAACCCCCAAAAAACACTCAAACACAGTACTCGCTCCCACAACCTGGAGAGGATTAACAAAACAGTGCAACTAAAATGGCCGTCATCCTCGGCCTTCGTAAAAAACAAACATCACATCCTCGGCCTCAAAAAACAAATATCCAATTCTCGGCCTCAAAAAACAAACATCCAATTCTCGGCCTCAAAAAACAAACACAACTGGCCACACATTCAACTTTTTGGCCCGCTAGGGCGATGCCTTGGCCATCTTTGTGTGGCCCCTGCCCGCCCTGCTGCTCCTCCTCAAAGTAAGGCCATTGGCTGCTGCAAGGCTGGGGGCAGGCTCCAGAGGGGCACATGTCGTGACGGCAGATGCCCTTGGGGGTCGGCCTAGTCGAGGTCTGGCCGTCGAGCGGGCGGCTGTTGAATGCTGCAGCTGTGGCTGGCCAGCATCAGTCGCTGCAGCAGCTCCTGGCAGCTCCACTGGGGGACTGGCAGTGGCGGCTGGAGGAATGGGGGCAAGCTGGTGGATGGCAGGCGCTCGCTGGTCGCCTGAGACACTGGCACTCGCCCGGGCCAGCACTGCAGCATGCGCACCAATCTGCCGAGGGACAGACTGCTGTGCTGCTGCAGCGCGACGGGTGCCCTGGCGATGCCTGGCTGACACAGCGAGTGTGGCAGCAGTGAGTGCCCATGTTGACCTGTTCAGTGACCTGATCAGAGCACCCAGTGACTGCACGGCAGCACTGATCAGCTGCCCACTCGCTGCCTGAGCTGCCCCGAATGCCGCCCGACTCGCTGCCTGATCTGCCCCGAATGCCGCCCGACTCGCTGCCTGCTCTGCCCCGAATTCCGCCAAACTGATGGCCTGTGAGGCCCCGACGTTGGTGACACTCCGAGAGAGGGACTCAATGGCCTCAGGCAACCGTGCCACTACCCCCATGAACTCCGTGTGCCGGCGCTCCGAGTCCACGGACAAGTCCTCGAGGCGTTCCATCTCCTCGGTGAAGACCATCTCCGGACTGGAGGCCGGACTCTCCCTCTGGGGAGAAGGCCGCCGAGCTGGCCGACCCTTCCTGCGTTGCTGGACGCCGCTGGGCCTAGCAATTGGACTCCCCTCCGACCCTTCCCCCCTCTGGGGAGAAGGCCGCCGAGCTGGCACCCCCTCCCGCGTTTCTGCAGGCCGCAGGTCCCATGAGCTCCCCTCCCCTCCGACACTTCCGCCACGCTCCCCTCCAGGGAAGACGTGTCCCCTACATTCGCATGGGTTGCCACGGCTGAGGGTTCCCCTGATGGGCCGCCTTCCTCTTGCTCCTCCTCCTCCTCCTCTTCTGAGGGGCTGTCACTGGCAAGTTCAGGGACCTCCTCCTCACCATCTGAAAGCAGGAAGGCACAAGAGTAGCTTTAGAGTGAGGAGAGGGCATCAGCGAGGGATGCATGAGTGGTGGCATTCAGCGCATTGGTCGGACAGTGGCAAAGGATGTAGATCTGATGCGCAAGTGGGACGAGAGAGGTCCAAACGTTGATGTCCTTACCATTGGTGCCCAGAACAGGGTTGGCATCTCCACATGCAACGGGGCCAATCACCCGGCCACCCATGATGCGCTCCACGCGATGTTGCAGGTCGGTGAGCGGCTGGATCTGGGGTCGGCCTCCCCCAGTTGCAGTCCGGCTCTTCCTATTATTGGCCAGCTTGGCCTGCAAGAGAAAGGACGGCCTCTAAGTACAGTGTGTAGCCCTGATCTTGTGTGCACTGCCTCCCATGGTGGAATAGCCTGGCCAGTGTGTCGCCCTGATCTTGTGTGCACTGCCTCCCATGGTGGAATAGCCTGGCCAGTGTGTCGCCCTGATCTTGTGTGCACTGCCTCCCATGGTGGAATAGCCTGGCCAGTGTGTCGCCCTGATCTTGTGTGCACTGCCTCCCATGGTGGAATAGCTTGGCCAGTGTGTTAAGTGCAGAATGTGCAATTGATGTTTGTGCCTGTCCCATAGCTGCTGGATGAGGGCTGGCCATTAGGGCTTTCAGGTCCCTTTGCCCATAATGTGAGGTGCACATGCAAGGATGAGGAGGTCACTGGAAAGGGTACTCACCCTGACAATCCGCGTGAGGTCATTAAACTTTTGGCGGCATTGGACACTGGTCCTGGGGACCTCGCTGTTGGCTGACACCTTGCTGGCGACATGCCTCCAGGCTCTCCGGTAGGCGCGGACCGGCGCCTTCCTGCCATTGTCCGGGTACAAAATATGGCGCCTCTTCTCCACACCACCAACCAGCACACTCAGATTACGCTCTGAGAAGCGCTGCGCTCGTTCACGGGCCTTCTGCATGGCTTCAGGTGCTATTTGGGTCCAGCAGCAGTGTTCAGGCCTAGCTGGAGGGCTCCACTATCCAGGGCGTGGCAGCAGACAAAGTCGACCCTTCCCCCTTAAGAGCTGGCCGGCGCCAGGGTGTCTGCTGTCAATCACGAGATGGCCGCACCTGCGCTGCGCCCGGCCTTGGCGCTGTCGCTCAGCACCTCCGGCTTAGCGCCTAAAGAGAGGCGTCCAGCGCCAGTTTTAGCGCTCGAGCAAACTCTTAGGGCGAAGCTAATGAATATCGGAGAAGTCGCCTCGATTTGGCGGCGGGCGCAAACTTTAGCGGCCGCCCGACTTTACCGCCCCAAAAGTGGCTACAATGAATTTCTAGGCCATGGAGTCCAGCCAAGGTTATTGGAAAAGCTGATACTCCAAGATCTTACTTGGTAGAGACAGAACCTGGAAACCAATACAGGCGAAACAGGATCCATATCAAACCCTCACCTGAAGCTGTCAAACAGCAGACAACATTAACAGCAGTTACGGTACCAGACACGGAAAACAATGTAATGCCAGAAACAAACACCTCAAATACAACAACTGCAAACCTGCACTCTCCAGAGCCAAACACGACAGCACTGGCAACAAGAAAAGAACACACCAAAACACCGCAGAAAGGAATAGTTACAGCCAAGTCCACAAGATGGAGGAGTAACATACAACCACTTGAGCGGTATCGCGAATAATTATAAAGACAATTATAATTCGCACAGAACAATAAAACAACATGGTCAAATATCTGTATATAAATTGAGCAAAGAAAGCTCACGTTCTGTATTTTTGTTAACGTTATTCAACTGGAAACATTGTAAAATAGAAAATTGATGTAATTAGTTTTGTTGGGAAAGAGGGATGTTACATAGTTATGTTGGGATTACATTGTACAAGTGTACTAACACTCAAATCAAGTGTAGCAGCACTACGGTGCTGGGAAAGTAATGCGCAGGCGCCGCACAGGCACTTGGAAATATCACCCCGCACCATGCGGCAGGCAGCCATTACAACTCAAATAAAATAGTAGTTTATAATTACAAACTACCGAGTCCAGAGGCGTCTTTACAAAGCACTACGAGCGCTAGAAGACATAACACCAACTTAGACCCCACCATCTACAATTTTATCCTACTCTTCAGAACAGGGGAGACAGGAACCCACCTGAAGCTGCTGGGTCCTTCTTTATCGTCATTGAGCGCCAACTGCAATCTTAACTGTGACCTGAGCGGGGTAGCCCCTACAGCTTTCTCGCCAGGTAATGTCAAGTGAGGAGAGGATCGGAAGGCTCACTTGTGCAGTAGCTCCTTAATAGTGATCCTCAAAGATAAGGGCAAGAGGATAACTAGGGAAAGAGTAGGGCCCACTAGGGACCAAAGTGGCAAACTGTGTGTAGAGCCAGAGGATTTAGGTGGGGTTTTAAATGAATTTTTTGCATCTGTGTTCACTATGGAGAAGGACGATGTGGACATAGAAATTGGGCAGGGGGACTGTGATATACTTGAACATATTAGCATCGAGAGGGAGGAGGTACTACCGGTTTTAGCAGGCTTAAAAGTGGATAAATCCCCAGGCCCAGACGAGATGTATCCCAGGCTACTATGTGAGGCAAAGGAGGAGATTGCAGGGGCTCTGACACAAATTTTCAGAACCTCTCTGGCCACAGGGGATGTGCCAGAGGGCTGGAGAACAGCTAACATAGTACCATTATTCAAGAAGGGTAGTAGGGATAAACCAGGGAATTACAGGCCAGTGAGCCTAACATCAATGGTAGGGAAATTATTGGAAAACATTCTGAGGGACAGAATTGGTCTCCACTTGGAGAGGCAGGGATTAATTAGAGATAGCCAGCATGGCTTTGTCAAGGGGAAGATCATGTCTGACCAATTTGATTGAATTTTTCGAGGGGGTGACTAGGTGTGTGGATGAGGGTAGTGCAGTGGATGTGGTTTACATGGATTTCAGTAAGGCTTTTGATAAAGTCCCGCATATGAGACTGGTCAGGAAGGTAAGAGCCCAAGGGATCCAGGGTGCCTTGGCACATTGGATCCAAAACTGGCTTAGTGGCAGAAGGCAGAGGGTGATGGTGGAAGGTTGTTTTTGTGACTGGAAGCCTGTGTCCAGTGGGGTACCGCAGGGATTGGTGCTGGGTCCCTTGCTGTTTGTGGTCTACATTAATGATTTGGATGTGAATGTAAAAGGTATGATCAGTAAGTTCACAGATGACACGAAAATTGGTGGGGTGATAAATAGTGTGGCGGGAAGCCTCAGGCTACAGGACGATATAGATGGGTTGGTCAGATGGGCGGAACAGTGGCAAATGGAATTTAACCCTGGAAAGTGTGAGGTGATGCATTTTGGAGGGACTAACAAGGCAAGGGAATACACAATGAATGGTAAGACCCTAGGAAAGACAGAGGATCAGAGGGACCTTGGTGTGCATGTACATAGATCCCTGAAGGCAGCAGAACAGGTGGATAAGGTGGTTAAAAAGGCATATGGGATACTTGCCTTCATTAGCCGAGGCATAGAATATAAGAGCAAGGAGGTTATGATGGAGCTGTACAAAATGCTGGTAAGGCCACAGCTGGAGTACTTTGCAGTTCTGGTTGCCACACTATAGGAAGGATGTGATTGCTCTGGAGAGGGTGCAGAGGAGATTTACCAGGATGTTACCTGGGCTGGAGTGCTTCAGCTATGAAGAAAGACTGGACAGGTTGGGGTTGTTTTCCTTGGAGCAGAGAAGGCTGAGGGGGGACCTGATTGAGGTATACAAAATTATGAGGGGCATAGATAGGGTGGATAGAAAGGAACTTTTCCCCTTAGTAGAGGGGTCAATAACAAGGGGGCATAGATTCAAGGTGAGTGGCAGGAGGTTTAGAGGGGATTTGAGGAAAAACCTTTTCACCCAGAGGGTGGTTGGAATCTGGAACTCACTGCCTGAAAGGGTGGTAGAGGCAGGAACCCTCACAACATTCAAGAAGCATTTGGATGAGCCATAGCATACAAGGCTACGGTCCAAATGCTGGAAAATGGGATTAGATTAGATAGGGCTTGATGGCCGGCGCGGATGCGATGGGCCGAAGGGCCGCTTTCTGTGCTGTATAACTCTATGGCCTAGAAATTGGGTTGGGGCGCCAAAGTGGCGCAAAAGTCACTGACTGCCTCTTTAGGCGCTAACAGGTGGCGCTACTCACCCAATTTTTCCCCCAATGACTCTATGATTCTATAAGAGAAGCCAATTGCTTACCATGGCTGCTGCTGTACTACTGTGAGCAGGAGTAAGCACTGGTTACCACTCTCAGTAACAGTGTTTCTAGCTCTACACTAAAAGACAAGGGCAGCAGGTTCATGGGAACAGCCCCACCTCCAAGTTTCCCTCCAAGTCACACACCATCCTGACTTGGACATATGTCGCCATTCCTTCATGGTTGTTGGGTCAACGTCCTGGAACTCCCTACCCAACAACGCTGTGGGAGTATCTTCACCACACGGACTGCAGCGGCTCAAGAAGGTGACTCACTACCACTTTCTCAGGGCAAGTAGGGATGGGCAATAAATGCTGGCTTTGCCAGCGACGCCCACATCCCGAGAATGAATTTTAAAAATGACCCACAAGGAAAGCTGCCATTATCTCTCCACCCCACCCTCCCCCACCCCCGCCGAATGTGCGACACTCGCGGGATGACCAGGCAGCCAATCCTACCACTTATCTGCTGTTGGCGGGCGGCTTCCGTGATTTTCCGCCGCTTCCTGCCTGGAATGGGTAGGAAGTCGGCATGCTGGATTTAAATGAGGCCTGGCTGTTCAAATACGCTGTTTCTCATTCTTCCATGGGTGAGTGGGATACTCACCCACTAGCGCAGTTTCTCACTTTAAACCCGCTGGCAGTTAAAATCTAGGCCCCAGTTTTACCACCAGTGAAGTCGGTTCATGATGTAGCAGGAACTGATCATGTTTCCAAGTTTCTGCTGTGAGAAACCCATAAACATTAAAGAGTATTTCAATGTGCATGAATTGTTTATAACATTTTCAGACGTAATTTATCACAGAGCATTGTGCATGTGGGTTTTTACCATTAATACACACCTGCAGAAAACACAGTTCATTAAGATACCTGAATCATTTTATAAAGCAGCACGTTGCACATTAAAGTTTCTATCTAGAAAATTTATCTTTTGCATAAACAACAACAACAGCTTGTATTTATAAAGCACCTTTAATGTAGTAAAATGTCTCAAGGTGCTTCACAGGAGTATTATAAGACAAAAAATTTGACACCGAGCCACATAAGGAGAAATTAGGGCAGATGACCAAAAGCTTGGTCAAAGAGGTAGATTTTAAAGAGCGTCTTAAAGGAGGAAAGAGAGGCGGAGAGGCAGAGAAGGTTAGGGAGGGATTTCCAGAGGCACAGCCACCAATGGTTGAGTGATTATAATTAGGGATGCTCAAGAGGGCAAAATTAGAGGAGGGCAGATATCTCGGGCAGCCGAGTTTTGGATGATCTCAAGTTTACGTAGGGTAGAACATGGGAGGCAAGCCAGGAGTGCGTTGGAATAGTCAAGTCTAGATGTAACAAAGGCATGGATGAGGATTTCAGTAGTGGATGAGCTGAGGCAAGGGCAGAGACGGGCAATGTTACAGAGGTGGAAATAGGCGGTCTTAGTTATGCCGCGGATATGTGGTTGGAAGCTCATTTCAAGGTCAAATATGACATCAAGGTTGCGAACAGTGTGGTTCAGCCTCAGACAGATGTTAATGGAAAAACGGCTACGACTTTTGATTAATAGAGATAAAGAATTTCTTTCTATAAACTACAAAAAGTTTGTGGTTTGAAAGAGGTTAGTTTTGCTTTGATTTTCTATTCATCGGCTCACATTATCTTCAGTTACTACCTTCGAGAGAAAATTCTTTGGACAAAATGACAGTTTACACGCAAATGCCGACACACAAAAGAATATTTTAGATTAGTCAGCAAATTAAGACTGTGACCAGCATAGAATGGTGATGCAGAGTTCTGTGCTATTGAATTAGCAAGTACGGAAGCAACTCCAGATCCACACTAGGGTAAAGTGGGCCATATAAATGTTGCCGTAGAAAAAAAGTTAGTTATTGATGAAGCGCAATAAAGTGTTTGCATATTCCCAACACATTATAAGGACAGATCAAAGCTGTAATTGAAAACTAATCATAAAATACATTGTGCCTTATAGTTTGTTTGCTATAAGGATTACCAATGCAGCAACACATCGTCAGTAGGGTAAAACAAACCTGTCTCACGACGGTCTAAACCCAGCTCACGTTCCCTATTAGTGGGTGAACAATCCAACACTTGGTGAATTCTGCTTCACAATGATAGGAAGAGCCGACATTGAAGGACCAAAAGCGATGTCGCTGTGAACGCTTGGCCGCCACAAGCCAACTTTTCTGACACCTCCTGGACAGGATTTGTTCTGAAAATTCAAATTATCTTTTGATCTCTTAAACAGAACAGATAAGATGCAGGGTATTGGCTTTGAACTACAAAGCACAGTGGAAAATTAATTACAGTTTTTTTAATGGAATTGGACAAGTAATAATTTTAATTTTGCTTCAAATGCACCGTTGTGTATTGTCAAACAAGTCTGAATAGAGAATGTAGATTTCCATTGGCAGTGCTCATGGGTACATCCGCTACCTCAACCACCAGTGTAACGTTGGCTGCAGCTTTACTATTTACAGGATGCACTCCAGCAAGTCGCCAAGGCTTCTTCGACAGCACCTCACAAACCCGTGATCTTCACCACCTAAAAGGACAAGGGCAGTAGGTGTATGGAAACACCATCACCTCCAAGCTGGCTTAAAATCCTGGAACTTCCTACCTAACAGCACTGTGGGAGGATCTTCACACGTGGACTGCAGTGGTTCAAGAAGGCCGCTCACCACCAGGTTCTCAGGGGCAACTATGGGTGGGCGATAAATGCCAACTTAGTCAGCGTCGTCCGTATCTTGAGAATGAATTAAATAAAAGAGTCTGAAACCAGGATTATGGTTTCTGATGTTTACCATTGTTCTGCTACAGCCTAACTATGATACTGGTATTCCTCTTTGCTATAATACAGTAAATTAATGAAGCAATGTATCACATAACAAACAAGAAGGGAAAATATCATTGGGGTTATTTTGGTCAACAGGCTCTTAATGGGTGCAGTGCTAATAAGACATACCTGTTGAAAATCTGCCTTTAGCACACAATTGTGGTCCTAATTGCTGATTACCATAATTTGAACTTGCCTGGAGGTGCTAAAGCAGAAACCAGCACCTCTAGCTAAGCTGTTCCACTACAGTTACAACATTGACATTTACCCGACAATGTGGAAAACTGCCCAGGGA